>NC_049237.1:45406948-46657724 GCF_011100685.1 Canis lupus familiaris | reverse complement strand
TACTTCTTTCTATCTGCAACCCTGTAAAGTCTTACTTACCCAAGACCTAACTCAGGCATCCCTTACTCCAGGACACAGACACACCACACACACACACACAGAATGCGTTGCCCCCAGAGCTGTGTTAGCCTGCACTTGAGATGTGTTGCCTATTTTAACAGGTTGTCAATTCTGTGCTTCTAGGCCAATGGGCCAGCTTTGAGCTGCCCAACAGTGGATAATCTGTGCATAGACACCCCCTACCCTCATGCCAACACAATGCCTGACACTTGGTACACGTTTATTCCATTGAACTGCTGTGTCACCACCACCTCCAGTAGAACTGCTTCTCATTCCCCTACGTATAATTGCTCTTTCCTCTGGACGTGCTCCCACAGCTCTTTATAATGTTTCTGTCATAGGACTTGTCACATTCGGTTGTGATGACTTGTTTGTGTAACACACATACGGATGGAATGTGTCTTATTCTCCTTTATATCACACAGAGACCACCCCCCCCTTCCCTGCCCGGTGCCTGGTGGTAGCAGTAAGCACTTTACAGATTCCTGAAAATGAATAAAAACAGGGTTTCAATCTCCATCCTAGTTATACTCAGGAAGGCTTGTGGCCTACAAGTCCAGAGGAAAGTTAGATTTGGTGTGTAATTCATCGATAGTTATTTCTAGTCCATTCCTAGAACCAGAACTCACTGGCTTCCTTCTCCTGTCAGGTCACAATGCTGCTCCCCCACCGTGTGCTTGAGAGAGTGATTGGTAGAGGCCCGGCCCCAATCCTGGGGCCTCTCTGACCCCCACCCCCTGTGACCCCCACCCAACTATTCTGTGGCAGGCCCACAACACCCAGCAGTGTTTGAACTTTCTTTTTTTTTTAATAAAAAAATAAATAAAATTATTTATTAGAGACACACAGAGAGAGACAGAAACAGAGACACAGGCAGAGGGAGAAGCAGGCTCCATGCAGGGAGCCCTAGGTGGGACTTGATTCTGGTTCTCCAGGATCACACCCTGGGCTAAAGGCGGCCGCTAAACTGCTGAGCCACTGGGGCTGCCCTGAACTTTCTTCAGTGAAGAGAATGTGTCTAAAAATACCACAGGGCCTGCAGGGGACTTGGACCAGATCATCGGTCATCCCAGGTTCCCGGGGACAGGACACTGGTAATCCCCGGGGTTGGTATAGCAGCTCAGAGAGGTGTTGAAACTGGGTGAGGGGAGCCACATGCAGCCTTCCTCAGTTCTGCTCTGGCCTCTCCTTCGTCCTCACTGCTCCAGCCCAGCCCCTGCACGTGGTCCCAAGCCCTGCACCTGAGCCTTCTGGAGGCCACGGGTCACCCTGAGAATCTGATGAAAGATAGGGATCCTGTCTTTATCACATGCTGTCTATGGGGGTCTGAGGGTCCCTAGGTTAAGAGCCTCTGGCAGTATAGAAAGAGTATCCACTTTGGAAATATAAAGATCTAAGTTCCAGGCTGGACTCTGCCTCTTACTGGTATTTTGCTTTTTAATTTAAAAAAATTTTTTAAAGATTTTATTTACTTATTTGAAAGAGAGAGAGAGAGAGAGAGAACGCACAAATTGGGGGGAGGGGCCAGAGGAACAGGGAGAAGCAGACTTCCTGATGAGCAGATGTGGGGCTCCATCCCAGGCCCCTGGGATCATGACCTTAGCCAAAGGCCAACGCTTAACCAACCAAGCCGCTCAGGTGCCCCTGTTACTGGTAATTTAAAAATGGTTAAAGAAGGGACGCCTGGGTGGCTCAGTGGTTGAGCATCTGCCTTTGGGTCAGGGCGTGATCCTGGGGTCCTGGGATGGAGTCCCACATTGGGCTCCCTGCATGGAGCCTGCTTCTCCTCTGCCTGTGTCTCTGCCCCTCTGTGTGTGTGTGTGTGTGTGTGTGTGTGTGTGTGTGTGTGTCTGATGAATAAATAAAATTATAATAAATAAAATGGTTAAAGAAGACAATTTAAGTGATGCTGATGAGGGAGCAGAAAGCAAGCTGAGGGCAAAGCACAAGCGAACACCTGGAAACACCCCCTCGCCACTCCCAGGGGGGACATGTGTGACATTCCTCAGGCACTCCTGGCTGCCCTAAAACTAAGGAAAGGACAAAACAAATGGTTAGTAGAGATCTCAGTCCTTCAAGACAGGAGTCTCCATCAGTTTACAAACATCTTAGTGATTTTCAGAAAAAAGCATTCTTGTGGGGTCTCTGAAAGTTAGATTATAGATAGGCCCATAGACTCAATTTTCTGGAATCCTAACATCACCCCCTGATCCAAAGTGATGTGGGAAACAAAGGTACATTTATTTATGTAAATAAAATAAATTTTCTTACGGCCTGCAGCCCATTGACCAGTACAAGAGACAGGCAAGACTACATATAACCTTCCCAGGGAAACTCCCAACTGTCTTACTGTTAATGCTTTGCTGGAGGGAAAAACAACTCTAGCTCCACAATAGCAAGGCCTCCAGGATCCTGAGAGTCTCCTTTAGCATATCAAAGTCCTTTTGGACACTTCCCTTTTTTCTTCCCTCCCCCAATTCCTGAGTATATAATCAGTCACCCCTCACAACCCCAGCGCAGCAGCTCTTTCTGCCCACGGGTCCTGTCCCTGGGCTTTAATAAAGCCAGTCACCTTTATGCACCTAAGACATGTCAAGAATTCTTTCTTGGCCATCTGCTCTGGACCTCATCTACATTCCCAAAGGACATCGATGTGAACAAATTATTTAACACACTTCATGGAGCCCATCCCATTCAAGAACTGTAAAGCAGGGAGGAAGGCGGGAAGTGTTTATAAGATAAATGATGAAGGACAGGGAAGAGAAAAACAGAAAATACCTGATTGGCTGGAGCTACATGGTTACCCTAGATTGGAGTGAGAAGGAATAAGGAAATATGTATAGAGCCCAGGCGGGCTTGGCATTTGGGCACTGGCCCACTCCATACACTGCATTTCTGGTCAAGTGGAGCGTTTATAGGCACACTAAAGTCATCTGAATTTGGTTTACTGACAGTACACCCTGGACAGGAGCAGATCCATCTTGGGTCTAGAAATTTGTCTTAACGTTACTTGTATGACTTCTCTCTCTGAGCCTCATTTCCCACACCTGAAACTACAGGTGATGAGCGGCCTGCCACATAATAGGACGTTGGTTCTAGGTTCCCCATCCCAAGCCTCCAGGTATAGTGTAACCATTTTTAAGTGCGTGGTGTTATCAGTTTGGCACATGTAGGCAGTTTTATTCTAAGTTTTTAAATGAAGATCTGCAGACTTCATTTAAAAACATTTACCGGGCAGTTACGATACGCTATCCAGGAGGCAGGTGTTGGAGTGTGCAGGTGCGTGTGTGTACACCTACTCATGACAGATGCACAGAGTTGAATAATATATGGGACCTCGGCTCACAGAATGATGACCAAGAGCCTATCTATCCCTAGAATATACTCTTTCTCAAAAATTTTAGTACAAAATATTTTACCTAATTCACTCACTAAAAAGACACGGTACTGGGGCCTCCAGCATTTTGGCCATGTGATCAAAGTCTGACCCTTCTTTGATGCCCACCTATGTCTGTGACAGTACATTCTTTTCCTTGACTCTGTTAAATTTGAAGCCAAGAGTCTCCATCAGGAATAGTCTTATGTAGTCAGAACGGAAGGAGATGTCTTTGTTTTTTTGTTAAAGATTTTATTTATTCATTCATGAGAGAGAGAGAGAGAGAGAGAGACACACACACACACACACACACACACACACACACACACACACACGCAGAGACACAGGCAGAGGGAGAAGCAGGCTCCATGCAGGGAGCCTGATATGGGACTCGATCCCGGGACTCCAGGATCACACCCTGGGCCAAAGGCAGGCGCTAAACCACTGAGCCATCCAGGGATCCCATGTATTTGGCCTAAATACATGGAATTTTGAAATTAGTTCAATATGGTAAATATCAATGTTCTCACTGACTGAATAAAATTAATTATAATACTCATTCTGCACAGCTAAAGGCTATTAAAAGGTGTTTTGCAGAGGACTGGTTTTGTATCACTGTTAAAATCCATATACTTTTTTTTTTTTAATAGCTGACAGGCTCTTCTTCCATTTAAAATGCAGGCACATACCTTGGGCTTCTGGTCATTTGGAATCACAGTTTAAAACATTTAGATGCCTCTACTCTCACGGGGTCTTCTTCAGGTCACTCGATTTGCCAGAATTTACAAAGCTCCCACTTTGCCAAGCACTTGGCTTTTTTGGTAATAATCTGGAGAGGTTGCTGAAAACTTAAATGGTTGTAATTTTCTGAAATCTCTTTCTCCTGGGTGTTGTTCCTACTGAGGTATATACCCCATGCTATTTGGTGTCTATAACTTTTATGTTAAATGAAAAAAAAAAATAGCATAGTGGTCTAGTCTAAACTTTGGGTTAATAGGTCAGCTTTAATTTACCTCCTTTTCAAGTATATTGAAAAATCATCTTTACCATGCACTCACTTTTACTGGTAGGCACCATCTGGGGCTCGGAACTGTTGTGGGTATAAGACAAAAGACGTGATTTCTATCTGCAAAGGTTTTTAAGTTAAACTGGGAATTGTTAAATAATAGGGAATGTATTCGGTCTTTGTCCTTGATTCCTGGCCTGGAGTCCCTAAAACCCTTGGAATTTCCTGAGTGTTAAGTGTCTTTTGTTACTCAACGTGAGTCCCTTTGGCTTGAGTTTATGCTAATGAGGTGATTTAGAGTAGCCTCAGACTAGGGTCACCTTCCAGCCTCACTCATTGACTTCCAGGAAGTTAGCAGGGGTCTGGAGATTCAGTTCCAGAACACCTCTGAGAAGAAATCTGATGAGCTTCTGAGTTAGTGGACACATTCATGTGCCCAGAGGGTGGCACACCCCAACTCCACGGAGATAGCTGCTCCCACACTCAGGACCTTCCTGAACCTTGCCCCAATAAACTTCTTCATCTGGCTGTTTATTTTTAACCTTTATAACATCCCTGAGTTCTATGAGTTGTGCTAGCCAATTATGGAACCCGAGAAGTGAATCACGGGAATGCCCAATTTGTAGCCAAATTGGACATAAGTGTGGGGCCTCGCTACTTGCAATTGACATCTGAAGCAAGAGGGCAGTCTTTGGGACTGAGCCCTTAACCTTTGGGAGTCTGTGCTGATTCTAGGTTATGAACTGAATTGAATTGTTGATGTCAGCAGAAAATTGGCTATTGGTTTTGGAAAATACCCCAGGAACACAGGATATATATTTTTAAGGATAAATAATAATACCAAATAGCACAGAAAAAAATGTGAATGAGTGGTGCCTTAGTCAGCTTATGCTAGGTTTTGCTACAGGGACATGAACTCTAAAATTTCGGTGGCTGGGGCACCTGAGTGGCTCAGTCTGTCAAGCATCTGCCTTTGGCTCAGGTCTTGATCCCGGAGTCCTGGGATGGAGCCCCATATCAGCCTGCTGCCCAGTGAGGAGCCTGCTTTTCCCTCCCCCTCTGCCTGCTGCTCCCCTTGCTTGTGCTGTCTCTCTGTCAAATAAATAAAATCTTTAAAAAATAAAATAAAATTTCAGTGGGCGATAACAACAAAAGTTTCTTTTTCTTTTCTTTTCTTTTTTTTTTTTTTAAGATTTTTATTTATTTGTTCATGAGAGACACAGAGAGAGAGGCAGAGACACAAGCAGAGGGAGAAGCAGGCTCCCTGCAGGGAGCAAATTGTGGGACTAGATCCCAGGACCCCAGGATCACGACCTGAGCCAAAGGCAGACGCTCAACCACTGAGCCACCCAAGTGCCCCAAACGTTTATTTTTCAGTCTCATGACAGCTGAACTAAAGATCATCTGTGGACTCCACAGATTTTCATCTCTCCAGGACCCAGGTTGGAAGGACAGCCTCTCTCAAAGGAGATGCCACTCATGGCAAAGAAGAAAGTGCAATGGGAGGGCCACATCACTTTCAAAGCTCTGCTTGGATGGGGCACATGCCACTTCTGCTCACATTTTATTGGCGCCGTCAAGTTATGAGGGTGACGTATAATCCTTCCACAAGAAGGGGCTGTGAATAGCAGGGGCCGAGAATCCAATCTATCATAAGTAGTGTAGGGAAAGAGCACTATGGGAACAAAGAGGCAGGACATTCACTGGGAAGAGTAGCCATGGCGGATCCCTCACTGAAGGGACCTTGAAGAATGGTTAGGATTTAGACAGATGGGGATGGTGCTGAGCCCTTTAGATGAGGGAGCCAAGTGCCCAAGACATATTCAGATGACAAGAAATAGACAATTCAGAAAGAATAGGGTAGGAGGAGGCAGGTTGTTTAGGAGAAAGACTTTTTTTTTTTTTTTTTTTTGAGAAAGATTGAACTACTTGAATCACCATACATGGATACATGATAGTAACTGCAAATATTTATTGAACTTTGCACTAAGAGTTTACATATACACGCACTAAGTGTGTATACATGCACTAAGATTTAAATATACTCTTATTTAAAACTACCATGATATTTCTTCCTATTTAATAGAAATTGCAGGTTCAAGAGGTTGAACTACTGGCCTGAAGCTACATAGCTGGTGAGTGCAGAAGTCAAGATTCAAACCCTAGCAGTCTGCTCCAGAAGTACAATCTTCACTGCACTGCTTCTGGAAGAGCTTGGGGGCGGGGGTGGGGAGCGGATTAACACACCTACCCTCTGCTGAACGGTCGGCTTCTTGGCTGTAAGCAATAGAAACCAATTATGGCTGATTTGTATAGATCTGGAATATTGGAAAGAACTCACAAGACATTCAGTATCTGAGCCTGGTATCCAAGCCAAGAAGCAAAAAGAAGCATAGCCATCTTTTAGCAAGAACAGCCTTGTTAGAATGCCACCACCACAGCCGCAGTCGCTGGTGCAACAAGGAGATCCCAGCTAATCTCTTTGTGATTGTTACACTTGCTCAAGATTCCAAATTGTAGGATGAGCCTCTGATTGTCAGCCTCTGGCCCTATACCTGCACTCTGGCTGCCAGGGCAGAGAAAGAAAGAGGATCTCTAGGCTTTGTCATCTGTAGTTGCCAACAAGGTAGTGTGACCCTACCTCCCCCCACCACCCCCCCAACCCATAGAAGGAGAATTGAGCATTGCACAGTAAAAAATGACAAATGTCCACCAAATTCTGTAACCCTGTGTGTGTGTGTGGGGGGGTGGGTGTGGGTGTGCGGGGGGGTGGGGTGGGTTATAATGTATGTGATGGGGATGCGTGGGTGGCTCACTGGTTGGATGCCTGCCTTTGGCTCAGGTCATGGTCCCAGGATCCTGGGATCAAGTCCCACATCAGGCTCTCCATGAGGTGCCTGCTTCTCCCTCTGCCTATATCTCTGCCTCTCTTTGTGTCTCTCATGAATGGGTAAATAAAATCTTTTGCAATGATAGAGGCAAGTACTAGGATTAGAATTAATGTAGAGGAGGGGAATTAATTATTTCTCAGGGACTTGGGTTGATGGAATAATGGTAGGCCTCATGGTGGAGTAGCCCCTTAAACAAAGTTTTGAAGGATAAATGGCTAGGAATCATCAAACCAATGCTAACAAGTCCAGGTACAAATGAGCATATAGGGAGGTACAGATGGATAAAATGACCCTGAGCGTAGAACAAGGACATGGGGCCAACATGGCAGCTGCTCTTGGCCAGCCCAGCTGATTGGACTGGGTGATGGAGAGTCACGGAACAGTTTCAAATAGAGGTGGGTCACAGCTGCATTTTAGAAAGCTCGCTTTGATTCCTGATGGAGGGTGGATGGCAGAATGGGTGTGGGCTGGGGTTAAGTCTGCTAGGCCATGGGAGATCAAGTTTCTAATTCTGGCTCTTTCACCAATTAACTGTGTGATTTTGCCTCCAATTTATGCTTTACATGTTAGGCCTTGTTATTCTCATCTTTTAAATGCTTTGGATGGATAAAACAATCTTTTTTTTTTTAATTTTTTTTTTAATTTTTATTTATTTATGATAGTCACAGAATGAGAGAGAGAGAGGCAGAGACACAGGCAGAGGGAGAAGCAGGCTCCATGCACCGGGAGCCTGATGTGGGATTCGATCCCGGGTCTCCAGGATCGCGCCCTGGGCCAAAGGCAGGCGCTAAACCGCTGCGCCACCCAGGGATCCCCTCTTTTTTTTTTTTTAAAGATTTATTTGTTTTAGAGGGCGAGAGGGAGCATCTTAAGCAGACTCCCTGCTGAGCATAGAGCTCGAGGCAGTGTTTGATCTCATACCCTGAGATCATGATCTGAGCAGAAATCATGAGTCAGTGAGACACCTAACCAACTGAGCCACCCAGGTGTCCCTGAATAGATAAGATAATCTTTTTCTTTTTTTTAATGGTTTTATTTATTTATTCATGAGAGACACACAGAGAGAGGCAGAGACACAGGCAGAGGGAGAAGCAGGTTCCCTGCAGGGAGCCTGATGTGGGACTTGAGCCCGGAAATCTGGGATCACAACCTGAGCTGAAGGCAGATGCTCAACTGCTGAGCCACCCAGGTGTCCCGGGATAAGATAATCTTAACATGGTCCATTCTACCTTTGAAGTTCTAGGACTTAGTCACCCAAAGAAAGATTGGAGTACAAGTATAAAAAGTCTTCAATTCCAGGGTAAGGTATTTAAAATACTTATTTGTTTATTCAACATTTTATTGAATTTTCTATGTGAAGCACTGTTCTAGGGAAATAGGGAACAAGGAAATTCTCCAACAGCATATGAACTTTTAGGAATAAGAGCTCATATTCTAACAGGGTGAGAGGTCAACAATAAAGATACAACTGTCAAATAATATAAGGTGGCAATATGTGCTATCAAGAAAAATAAAACAATAGAAAAATAAAAGTTGGGGGTACCTGCGTGGCTCAGTTGGTTAAGTATCTGCCTTTGGTTCAAGTCATGATCTCAGGGTCTTGTGATTGAGCCCTGTGACGGACTCCCTGCTCAGTGGGGAGTCTGCTTGTCCGTCTCCCTCTGCTCCTTCCCCCAACATATTCTCTTTCTCTGTGTCTCTGTGTCTGTCTCTCTCCCCCACACATGCACACACACTCTCTCTCTCAAATAAGTAAATAAAATCTGAAAAAAAAATGAATTAAAATGAAAGTTTGGGAGATTGACAGTGACAGGAGAGAGGCACTCCTTATATACATTGGCAAGGAAGGCTTCTCAAGGAAGCAAAAGAGATTTTGAGAAGATATTTAAATGAAAGGGGGATCAAGTGCCATGATGACAAGTGGGAAGAAATTTCCCAGCTGAGTGTGATGGAATAAATGGCAATTGCATTACAACAACATGGATGGAACTAGAGGGTACTATGCTAAGCAAAATAAGTCAGTCAAAGAAAGACAAATACCATATAATTTCACTCATATGTAGAACTTATGAAATAAAACAGATGAACATAGGGGAAGGGAAGGAAAAATAAAATAAGATGAAAATTGAGAGGGAGGCAAACCATAAGAGACGCCAAACCCTAGGAACCAAACTAAGGGTCACTGGAAGTGGGTAGGGAGATGGGGTAACTTGGTAATGGGCATTAAGGAGGGCATGTTTCATAATGAGCACTGAGTGTAATTTCCAACTGATGAATCATGAAATTCTACCTCTGAAACTAAAATAAAAATAAAAAATAAATGGTAACCGCAAAGGTGTCAGGGAGGTTATGTTTAAGGAAGAGAAGGAAGGTCAATGAGGCAGAGCAGAGTAAGGAAAGTGTCAGGTAAAGGGAAGAATGAAGGCAAAGGCTCTGAGTCATGTGTTGGAAAGGACAGGGCAATCAATATGGTAGAATGGAGTGAGCCAGGAAAGCGATTTCAGTAGATGACTTCAGAGACATAGTCATGGGCCAACCTTCCTCCTTGACTTGTCTTTTATTCCATTATTTCACTGTGGCAGGCACAGGGCTGAGCTCTGCAAACACACTCATCAACAGGTCATGCCTTCAAGGAGCTTAAAAAGCTTCTAATGGATTCACAAGTATGCTAAACACATTTTTAGTCATCAACCATATCTTCTGGCACTTCATATCTTGCCAACTCAAACTCTTCTGATCCATCAGGCTGCTGCTTAATATACTTGCTTTACTTGGGTTTGCCCTTATTATCAACTCCCAAATCTAAAGCTTTTTTAGACTTTAAGGTAAGCTCATATACCAGTTTCTTCAGGGAACTTTTATACCTAGGTTGGAAGAAATTGCACTCATTCTTCAAATTGTCCATCCATCCATCCATCATATTTTTTGGTTCTTTTTCTTTCAAACAGGTAGCAGGGCTGTCCGGGGCCTTGTTGATGCAGAGTAAATAAAACACAATCTTGCTTTCAATTAAGTCAGAATGTAATGGCAAAGTTTGACAAGAAAATCAACCATTGAAATACAGGAAACATTACAATCGATTGTTTTTTAATTAGGCACTGCCTGTTTGCTCAATGCCATATTAAACACAATGAATAATAATAATAAGAGAAATAGCAAATCCTGACTAATCATATTTCCTGTTTACAAATAGAATTTGTAAACAATTTTTCAGTGTAGAGAATAGATATTAAATATCTCCCGATTAAAGACTTTATATAAAGTTCAAATAATAGAAATTCAATTGGATAATTCAGTATGACGACAAAAATAAATACAGTTGACCCTTGAATAATGCAGGGGCTAGGGGTGCCAACCCTTCCAAACACAGTTAAAATCTGTGTGTAACTTCTGACTCCCAGAAAACTCAACTAATAGCCTACTGTTGACTAGAAGCCTTAACACATATTTTGTATGTTATATATATCATATACTGTATTCTTACAACAAACCAAGCTAGAGAAAAGAAAATGTTATTAATAAAATCATAAAGAAGGGGCACCTGGGCAGCTCAGTGGTTGAGCGTCTGACTTCAGTTCAAGTCGTGATCCCAAGATCCCGGGATGGAGTCCCACATCAGGCTCCCTGTGGGGAGCCGGCTTCTCCCTCTGCATATGTCTCTGCCTCTCTCTCTCTGTGTCTCTCATGAATAAATAAATAAAATGAATCATTTGTCAGTACCTACTTCAATATTGTCTTATATGATCCCAAACACTGTAGATGTTAATACACATTAATAACACCAAACATGAGAAAATGAAAATATGATGTAAAAAATTCATATTTATTTACAGGTATAATGATTCACACATTAATAATGAAAAAGCAGCGATATGATTGCTTTATGGTAGCCTTGTATATCCCCTATGATTGCTTCACAGTAGCCTAGCCTATGTAGTAATGAAATTGCTATAAAATTTTTATGGCACACAGCATAATAGTAATATTCATACACAGTAACACAGTATTGAAAACATTGTTATATTGTTTAAAACCACTTACCCATGATTGCCCCATGTGTAACTTCTGCAATTATGAAAGAGAGGCATACTGCTTAACGGTGATGTAATTCTTTGAAAGCAGTCATAAAACAGTAAGAAAACTAACACATTATTAATTTTTTACTAAGTACTGCTCACCTTCTGCCTATATAAGGATAAGCTAGCCGTTGCCAAGTCTTGGCTCACGGTGCTCTGCACGGTGAAAACGTAGGCCATGGTGAGGACGATGATACAAGAACGTCTTCTACAGTTCTTGCCCTACTAATGTTAGATCTTCACAGAAGCCACATACACATACATGACAGATAATCCTTAATGGAATGGCATGACAATTATATATTATTCATTAAGTGGAAAATGGGTCATCATAAAGGCCTTGATTCTCCTCGTCTTCCTGTTGAGTAGGCTGAGGAGGATGGAGCTCATCCAGACTTAGGGAGTTAGTCTCGCTGTCCCAGGGCAGGCAGAGGTAGAGGGGAGGCAGGAGGAGCAGGCACACTAGGTATACATTTATAGAAATATATCGTAATCTCTGCCTGCCTTTTTTACTTTTCCATTTGTCTGGAGATATTTCTAAATGGGACCAATCCTTCTTCCACTGTTACCGTGTCAGTGCCTGTATCACAGAAGGGTCCATGTCATTAAAAAAAGACAAAAATCAGTTCTTGAGTTAATCAGATTGGTTTCTGCCAGAGTGGCCAATGTCCATTTTCCTGGCACTGCCCCCTTCTGCATCTTCTTCCTCGTTGGCTGGCATTGGTTTGGGAGCCTTCATCTCAGTCTGGCCATCTCTTAATTCCTCTGACGTGGTATTCTATTAGCTCTTGAATTTTTCTAACACCCATATCTCAAAACCCTTTATCCCCTACCCTTTTCTACCATATCCATAATCTCTTTCATTATTTCTTCGACTGGCACTGGCGTAAATCCTGTGAAGTCTTGCACAGCATCTGAGCAGTTTTCTCCAGCAGGAATTTATTGCTTCGGGCTTGATGGCTTTTTCTATGACAACAATGGCCCCTTCAATGGTGTAATTCTTCCAGACTTTCATGATTTCTCTCTACCGGGGTTCTCTTCTACAGCTTTGAGAATCTTTCTATAGAGTAATGTGTGTAATGAGCCTTAAAAGTCCTTATGACCCCAGATCTAGAGTATGAATTAAAGATGTTGTGTTTCGGGGCAAGAGACCACTCTGATGCTTTTGGTGTTGAATTCATGTGGTTGTGGGGGACCAGGGGTGTTGTCCAATATGAAAGGAACTTTATCTTAAAACCTTTTTTTTTTTCCCAAAGGAACTTAAAAAGGCAGTCATTTATTGCTAATGTACTTCCTGACTTCAGGGACGAAGTATTGATGGAACTAATCCAGAAAAAAAGGGTTCTGGCTGTATAATCAAAAGACCGACAGCTGGTGTTTATCTTTTCCCTTCAAGGCTAGGGGTTCACAGCTTCCCAGAAAAGGGCAGTCCTAGTCATAAACCCAACTACCTTTGCACAAAGCAGGAGTGTTAGCCTATCCCTTCCTGTCCCGAATCCTAGTACTTGCTTTTCCTCCTCACTGATAAATGTCCTTTGTGGCATTTCTGCCTTCATCTGCATTAAAAACCCGTTCGGGCAGATCTTTCTCCTCCATGATTTTCTTCATGTGTCTGGGAACTTATCTGGTGCCTCTTGGTCAACAGAAGCCACTTCTCCTGTTATCTTGAGATTACTTAAACCAAACCTCTTTCTAAGATCAAACCATCCTTTGCTGGCATTAAATTCTTCAGCTTTAGATCATTTGCCTTCCTTCTGCTTCACGTTGTCATATCAGGATCCTGCTTTGTCTTGAATCATGTTGGAGGCTGATATATGCCTTTCGTGTAACAATCCTGTGCCTGCATAAAAGCTGTTATTCTTCCGGGTGCCTGGGTGGCTCAGTCGGGTTAATGTCTCGGGTCATGATCTCAGGGTCATGGGATTGAGCCTCAGCATGGAGATTCTCTCTTTCTTTCAGTCCCTCCCCCACACTGCTCCCCTCCCCCACCCTAGGTTGCACACTCACACATTCCCAATAAGAAATAAAGGATGTTTAGCAAGAAGTGCAAGGTTTTCATGCCGCCGGTGTAGCTGTGGCAATGGCATCACGGATTTTCTTTTCTTTTTCTTTCTTTCTTTTTTTTTTTTAATAATGGTTCTTATGCTGGATTCATTTACTTGAAACTACAGGCAACCACATCTTATAGGTCACCATCTCCAGTACATATCAAGCAATTCAACTTTTTTTTGATAATATCAAGACTTTTCTCTGCTTCTTGGGAGCACTTCCAGCATCGCTAGTGGTGCTTCACATGGATTCCGTGATGTTCAAGTATTGCACTAAATATGATGAAAAATATGCAAGAACTGTTAGTGATCACTTTTTACTGCCATTCAATTTACTGGAGAGATGAGCTGCCCACATGGAGATAATTAGCATGACAGGGTGTTTTATTTTTTTATTTTTATTTTTATTTTTTTATGATAAAGCCATTTTGGAAGATAGGTTAGGCTGGTTTTTTTTGTTTTTTAATTTTTATTTATTTATGATAGTCTCAGAGAGAGAGAGAGGCAGAGACATAGGCAGAGGGAGAAACAGGCTCCATGCACCGGGAGCCCGACGTGGGATTCGATCCCAGGTCTCCAGGATTGGGCCCTGGGCCAAAGGCATGCGCCAAACCGCTGCGCCACCCAGGGATCCCGACAGGGTGTTTTAAGAGGCTATCTGTACACTTGAGGTCACCCCAGGAGCTGTAGGAGGTGGCTACAAAATTATTAGTGTAGTGCAATATGTACTACAGTTAGTTTTACTAACCGCATCTTTATGCTTGTTTATATTTCTCCTGGCTGCAAATGGTGGTATGTCTGGTCTCTGTAAGTTTTCATAAATTTTAACTTTTTGTAATAGATTTGTGAATATTTTATGGTAGCAAATAATAAAATAGGCTAATCTCTACATATATTTTACTCATTCATGACATACCTTTTTCTTAACTTTTTTCGATATCCCTAGGCTGCGTGCTTCATCCGAATTTTCTCAAATTGTCGCAATTCTCCAAAAAATTTTCCAACTTTTTTTTTAAAAAATTCACATATTATTGGACCTGCACAGTTCAAACCTGTGTTGTTCAAAGGGCAACTATAATCTATATGTGAATTTCACTGATAATGGAGTAGATCTTTCAAATAGTAAATTTCTGTGTAAATCAAGCAATTAATCAAAAATATTACAAAACAGTCTACCAACTAGACATTGGAAGAATCCCACTCAAGCTGTTTATATTTATGTTTAACTATAGGAATAAGACCCACAGATATGAAAAGTAACTGCATTAAAAAAAATAAGACAGTGAAGGATAGCAACCAAATTAGTACAGGGAATAAAAGATACTAATTCAGACTAGTATTGAGGAGGGAGGCTTTGAATTGGTCCTTTCGTGATGAGTGAAATTCATAGAATGAAAATGAGTGAAGGTGGAACTCCTGTTTGGGGAAATAATGACAGCAAAGGCCTGTTTGAGAGATGGTAAAATGTTAAAAAAATTGTAGGAAAGAGTATGGGGCTCATCCAGACTTAGGGACTTAGCACTGGCCTGTTTTGCTCATCATCATCCCCAGAATACAGCCCCATATAAACGTAGGTTGGATGAATGAATTTTTAAAGATGAATGAATGAACCACAGGAGCTATTGCAGATTCTTATTTAAGAAAATATCTTAAAGAAAATGGTACTTCTGGAAGATTGGCCTGGCACAGCAGAACTGAGTGGGAGAGAGTGACTAGAGGGCTACCCCTGGGAAGTGCAGTGTCACATGGAAGAGACAAAAATCACACCAGAAAGAGCCAAAGATGAAGCCAGGCACCAGAAGGATGGCGGTGTGTTTGTAGGGGAGGAGGGTGTTTGAGGAGGGCCCATGATTTATTTCCATAAATGTTTGATATCTCCTTCATCTTATCTGTGATTCAGAGATGAAAGCTATTATTTTAAGTTTTGTGTGTTTCAAGTGGGGGGGGAAGGGGTGTGCTTCGCTTACTTCTGAGCTGGGGGGAACACTGTTGATGAGGTCCCCAAAAGACAGCAGGAAGCTGTGCTAGGGGGCAGCCTGGGTGGCTCAGCGGTTTAGCGCCGCCTTCAGCCCAGGGCCTGATCCTGGAGACCCTGGATCAAGTCCCACGTCAGGCTCCCTGCATGGAGCCTGCTTCTCCCTCTGCCTTTGTCTCTGCCTCTCTCTCTCTGTCTCATGAATAAATAAAATCTTTAAAAAAAAAAAAAAAAAAACTAAAAAAAAAAAAAAAAAAAAGGAAGCTGTGCTAGGAGGAAGAGTGATGCTTGCTCTGCTGTGGTACCCACCACCCAGGAAAGGCTGGGGTCATACAGCCAATAAGTGATGGGGGTAAAGCCTCTGCCTGCCCATCTCTGGATCCCACCTCCATGGAGAGTTTTTTCTAGAGAGCAGATTTTTGTCTGGACAAAGTTAAGACCTGCCCAAAGGCTGCTGTATATTTAGATGAGTGCCCACCTACATCCATCCTGCAGCTTATGTGCTCTACTGAAACCCATTTGTTAAATGCCAATAAAAGTCATCTTACCATAAAGTTTTCCAGGCATCCATTGTTTTGTCTTTGCCAGAAGGATAACGATGGTTCACAGAATTTCTGAGCGCCAATGACAGATGAAGGTGGCTTGTCGCAATGTGGCAGCAGTGATGGTGGAGAAATCTGTAATTACATCTGTAATATATTTTGCAGGAGAACCAATAAATCTTATTTTTTGATTGGATGGGATTGGGTAGTGGTATTAACAGGGGACGTAGAGTATTCCAGAATGACTAGGGGTTTTTTTTATCCCGAAAGACTGGTAGACCAGGGCACCATTTATTGAGGTAAGAAAGGTTTGAGCAGGACTGGTTTGTGAAGAATATCAAGGATTCGGCTCTGGAGATGTTAAATTTGAGATGTCTGGTACCCACCTCAGTGAAATTTCTGAGCAGGTGATCAGATATACGCTCAGGGGAGTCCAGGGCCGGAGATTCATATTTGGGAGGTGGATTTTTACAAATCTCCTGCCTCTTTCTCAGACATTAAAGGGGGTGTGAGGGAATAGAAATGCTTCTTGCTTCAGAGAAATGAGAAACTGATCTCCATGTGCTCATTCATATTTTCATTCATTCTACAAATTATTTATTTGGTTCTTTTCAGTGCTTGAGGCTGTGTTAAATTCTATGAGTGTGACAGTTATTGGATGAGCACAGACACGATCACTGCCCTCACTGGATCTGACATCTACAGCAGCACCGTGACTATAATCTGAGATTCATATGTAAGTTTATTTATTTATTTTAAGGATTTTTTTATTTATTCATGAGAGACAGAGAGAGAGGCTCAGAGACACAGGCAGAGGGAGAAGCAGGCTCCATGCAGGGAGCCCGACGTGGGACTCGATCCCAGGTCTCCAGGATCACATCCTGGGCCAAAGGCAGGCACTCAACCGCTGAGCCACCCGGGCTGCCCTCATATGTAAGTTTAAATGGTCTAATAGCCACATTAAAAAAGTGAAAAGAAATAGATGAAGTTAATTTTTTAAAAATTTATTTATTTGAGAGAGAAACAGAGACAGAGCATGAGCAGCAGGGAGGATGCAGAGAGAGAGGGAGAAGCAGACTCCCTCCCTGCCGACCGGGGAGCCTGACACGGGGCTCGATCCCAGAACCCTGAGATCATGACCTGAGCTAAAGTCAGCCACTTAACCGACTGAGCCACCCAGGCACCCTGATGAAGTTAATTTTAATCATATGTTATTTATCTCAGTGTGTCCAAAACAATGTCATTTCAACATATAATCGATCTAAAAAATGATTAATAAGATATTTTACATTCTTTTTTAAATTTGGTTTTCAAAATCCATTGGGTATTTTATACATGCGGCACATCCCAATTCAGGTGAACCCCACCCTTCAAGTACTCAGTAGCTTCATACAGCCCAGATCTAGAGGGTGTTGTGCCACTTTGCTCCCTGATGTCTAACTCCCCCCACATACCCCCCACCTGCCCTGGGGTCATCTCAGGACACTGGGGACCATTTGGAGCTCCTGGCTGCTGTCAGATAACGAGGTGGAGACTCTGAGGATCACAACCCCAGAGCAAAACTCTCAGTACCTTCCCCCTGAAGGGCCAGCAACTGCAGCCTGACAGTACTGGTGCCGACACTACACAGACCAGTACCCCGCCATCCCCGGCCACACCCGGATTAATTGTCGACCCACTGGAGGATAATTGCTGTGTGTTTTTAAAATGAGAGCATCGCCACCAGGGTAAATATATGTAATATCGGGATTAAAAAAAAAAAAGTTGATTTTCAATACATCAAGCTGTCTAAATCCCAGCATCTCCCTAGATAGCCTCCCCCTCCTTATCTTGTTTCCCTGACATGTGCTAGTGACCCCATCAGACAGTATTTCCTCTCTGAACCCCAGCACCCGGCCAAGGTAGGGCTCAGTATGCACCTAGTGAATGAGCTCGGATGGCATGCTATGCTTGCTCTGTGACCCAGGGGAGCAGAATGTGGGATCCTGAAGGTGGGATCTGTTTTTCAGACTAGTTCCTTCTAACAACAGATACAAAGACTAATGCCTTCTGTGATGGCTTTTGGGAGGAATCAGTGTGGATGGTTCTCTCTTTAATGACTGTGTCTCATAGTTACACACTTCCCCTCTTCCCCGCCACCTGCAGTTCAAAGGTCAACAAAAACAGGTCTTAAGCAAATACCATATGATTTCACTCACATACTGAATTAAAGAAACAAAACAAACGAGCAAAGGGAAAATGGAGAGGCGAGCCAAGAAACAGACTATCAACTCTAGAGAACACATTGCTGGTTACCAGAGAGAAGGTGGAGGGAGGATGGGTGAAAGGGGTGATGGGGATTGAGGGGAGCACTGTGTGAGGAGCACCGGGTGTCATGTGCAAGTGTTGAATCACGGCATTGTCCACCTGAAACTAATATCACACTGGATGTTAACGAACTCAAATTTGAATACAAATTTTTAAGAAAAGCAGATCATAAGGACAGAGGCCTTTGAAACCTGAGAGGAGTGCAGGAGGCCCAGTAGGAATAACCTGTGTCCACAGCGAGACAGGGATGCCTAGGGAACATCTCTGCTCAGGAACAACCATTTCTTCCTGATTCCTTCGAGCAGGCTGCCCAAGCAGACACACCCATGGCAGCGTCTATCTGCCTGCCTAACGTTTTCCCCAAAGATTCCTCCGGGTCTAAGGACAGATTCGGGCCAGCACTGGCATGCATGTTGGAATTTGCCCCATCTTTCTATCTTTTGCCTTCTTAGTTCTTCTGCTGCTTCACCAGCAAGCAAACACCAGGTTTTCCTCTGGGTTCCTGAGCGTGGGGATGCACCTTGCATGTGCATCAACAACAAAGGAATGGGATAGGCTGGGATAATCTGGGGTCTCCGGAAGCAGCAGCCAAGGATTTGCTTGGGGATCTGGGGTAGGGTGGGATTGCCAGCAGACTGTACTACATGTATGACTTTGAGTGAAGGAGGGGAAGCTAGGTGGAGTGGATGCTTCCTCGGTTCCCATGCAGTGAGGAAAGCTGAGCAAGGCCAAAGGGCACCCTGAGACCAAGCCACTGGCCTGACAAGTCCCGTGGCTCCCAGGAAGGGGCCCATTCCCAGCACCCTGCTACTTTGGTCATTGGTGGGGTGCAGCCGTTGGGAAGGGTGATCTCAGCAAGGCAGGGTTGGATTGCAGAGCAGAGCACAGTGGCAGGTGCCCTGGGCCAGTTATGCCCCTGAGTAGTTGGAGGCCCCCTCAGGGCCCCCTGGAGGCCCACGTCCAGGTTCTCCCTTGAACAAGCTTTGCGGGACCGGCTGGGCTCAGCCACAGAGCAAGTCCAGGTGACATGGTGGAATGGGCCCCAGAATTAGCATCGAGGTTCTGGGCTGAGTCCCTGGTCGGCGCTAGCTCTGTGACCTTAGATGAGTCACAGAACCTCTTACAGCCTCTGTTTCCTGATTTTTTTGTGGGGAGTGAAACAAGTGCACATGATGTGGGGCGCTTTGTACAGCGCTGATACGAATGCGAGTGTTGTAACAAAATCAACAAAGTGCAATTATTAAAGACTGATGACAGAAAGCCTGGGGTTTTGCCACCAGGAAAGTCTGTGGCAATGATAGGGATTTGCCCACCTTTGTGGTTACATTTGTACAAGGCTTTGTACTCTGCAGGATTCGGATTCTACGGGGTCTCATCACTTAGGAGATGCTAGTTTCTAGATTATGTTCTAGGCAGGTATTTATTTTAAAAAGAATTAAAAAGGCACAGGGGTTGGGGAGATAAAGAGTATTTTCAGGAAGCCCTAACATTTTATAGACGAGGGCTATTCTGCTGCTCCCAAATAATTCACGTTTGATGATCATTCATGCGAAGTCAGTGGTAGCCGCTCACTGCTTCCCTGCTTTTCTTTTCTGCCTCCGATGATCAGCAGCATTTTCCTGCTGATGAAAAGCTGTTTTAGTTTAAGGATGTTCCTCAGTTTATATTCTCAGCAAATATTGAGATTTGAAAGGCTGGGCAGCCACCTCTTCGACACGATAGGGCATAAGATTAGGCATAAGCAGTGGCTCTGAGACCTCATCCAGAGACTCAGACTTTAGGCAGATCACTCATTTTGTGAAGGATTCTGAAAGATGGAGCATGGAAAGCTGGGAGAACAAGGTGTAAAGACTCCATGGATTTATTTCCAAATAGTTGAAGGATTCAGAACTATGTAGATTTTATTCAGGAAAAAAAAAAAAGAGGGGGTAGGGAGTTGAAGTAGATAATCTGATATTAGACTCTAGGGTTCTCATGCTAGCTCTGGGGTTGTGGGTAAATGAAATGAGATGTTGGACTGGTAGGAACCGGGTAGCCAAGGGTGGAGGCTGAACTACACCAAGTGATTCAGCCCAGCAACAATTTACTCGACTGTGAAGAAACAGGTCACTCCACCCAAGGACACCCCCAGACAGAAGACTCCCCAACCAGGCTATTTGTCTTCCTGCTGATCTCAGTGAAGTGCTTTGTTTCATTTTGCCACCACCCAAAGATTAAAGGCAGTGATTTCTCCTTCAAAGGCAGCCCTACAGTTATGGCTTTCCCAACTTCTCCTTCCTTCTGGCTATGCTACCTCTTCCACTTTATGGTATAGTCCTGCATCCATGGCCACTTCAAAGGGCACATGACTACAGCAAGAGAGAATAAAGTAGACCCTGACGGAGGAGGTCTAAGTAAGCCAGGGTTTCTGAAAGTGAGGTCCACCGACACCCTGCATCAGAGTCACCTGGAGAGCTCATTAAGAAGGAGGCTTCAGGGGTACCTGGGTGGCTCAGGGGTTGAGCATCTATCTGCCTTTGGCTCAGGTTGGGATCCTGGAGTCCCAGGATCGAGTCCTGTATCAGGCATCCCGCAGAGAGCCTGCTTCTCCCTCTGCCTATGTCTCTGCCTCTCTCTCTGTGTCTCTCATGAATAAATAAATAAAATCTTAAAAAAAATTTTTTTTTAAAAAGAAGGAGGCTTTATCACACTGGGTATTGTATGTAAGTGATGAATCACTAAATTCTACTCCTGAAACCAGTATTATACTACATGTTAACTAACGAGAATTTAAATAAAAATTTGGAGAAAAAACAAAGAAAACTTCATAAGAGTTGCAATTCAGAAGCAAAATTAAATAAAATGGCAATCAACCAGCATCAAAGTCATTAGCTAACAATAGTAAAAATTTAAAAAGTTACTACTATTATCATTAAAAATAAAAGAAAAAGACAATATTTGCAAATCATATATCTGGGCGCCTGGGTACTCAGTCGATTAAGCACCTGCCTTCGGCTCAGGTTATGATCCCAGGGTCCTGGGATTGACGAGTCCCCCATCAGGCTCCCTGCTCAGCAGGGGGTCTGTTTCTCCCTTTCCCTCTGCTTGCTGCTCCCCTTGCTTGTGCTCTCTCTCTCTTTCTGTCAAAACAAAAAACAAAAAACAAAAAAAAACAATAAAATTGTTTAAAAGAATTAATATATCTGATATGGGGCTAATATCCAAAATATATGGAGAATTCATGCAATTCATCAGCAAAACAACAATCGATTAAAATTGGGCAGAGGATCTGAACAGACATTTTTCCAAAGAAGACATACAGATGACCAACAGGCATATGAAAAGTTGTTCAATACCACTAATCATCAGAAAAATGCAAATCTGACTCTTAAATACAGAGAACAAATTGGAGATTGCCAGAGGAGAGGGTAGTGGGGGAATGGGCAAAATAGGTGAAGGAGGGGATGGCTGGGTGGCTCAGTGGTTGAGTGCCTGCCTTTGCCTCAGGGCATAATCCCAGGGGTCAAGGATCAGTCCCACTTTGGGCCCCTTGCAGGGAGCCTGTTTCTCCCTCTGCCGGTGTCCCTGTCTCTCTCTCTCTCTCTGTGTCTCCCATGAAAAAATAAATAAAATCTTAAAAAAAAAATAGGTGAAGGAGATTAAGTAAAAACTTCCCATTAAAAAATAAGTAAGTCACAGTCACGGAGATGACAAGTACAAGATAGGGAAAATAGTCAATAATATCGTGCTGTATGTGCTGTATGGTGACAGATGGTGACTACACTTACCATGGTAAGCATTGAGTAACGTATAGAATTGCTGAATCAATATATTGTACACCTGAAACTAATATCATATTTTTTGTTAATTATACTTCAATTAAAAGAAAAAGCCACAATGAGAAAAAAAAAAAAAAAAAGAAAAAGAAAGAAGAAGGAGGCTTCATCAGTCCCATTCAGACCTACTTTTTCAGAATGCCTGGATACAGAATGCAGAATCTATATTGTTTCCACATATACACTATTTTTCCCCAAGCGATTCTTTGCACACATAAGCATGAATACCAATTAGATGATGTCTAAGCCCTCAGATCAAAAAATCCTGTGGCTTCATGATCCTGGTTTGAGAAACTTTATCTTGTTTTTCAGTTATTTACAGTTTTAAAGCTTTAAGCTCCTTTTCCCTTTGGGTATTTTCTCTGTACTTTCTCTTTTATTAGTCAGAGATCTATTTTTTAAGTCTTAGCAAATTATTTTAAAATAATGTACATAGCACATCGGGTGCAAGGCTCTATGTTTTGCATGGGGATGGGATACTTACAAAAATATATGAGGGGCCCTGTCCTGAAGGTGCATACAGGTCAGAAGAGGAGCTGAGATCATGTGGAACCAACTTTGCTGCATGGCTGAGGGCAATCCCAGGACCGATAATTCAGGAGGCCCCCCTTCTGATTGGTCAGTAGTTGGCCATGCCACTTGATAAATATTCTGAATATCCATCCTGGCAATAAATACCATATAAATGGTAAATACAAAGTTCTTCAAGATTTGAGAGGAGGAAGATATTACAACTAGCTGGGGCAATGAGGGGAGAGCTCCATAGAGGAAGTGCCATAGAGGACTTTCAAGGATAGATATGATTTCAATGGGAAGAGGACATTCCAATGGAAGAAATGGTATGAGAAAAGGCATCAGTGTAGAGAATTGTAAGGTGTGATCACAAAACCCAGTCTGCAGTGTGTGGAGAGGGGTTTAATTGGAAACCTAGAGGGTATATCAATTATCTAGTGCTGCAAGACTTACCACTCCAAAACCTAAAGTCTTAAAACAATAACAATCGCATATCTTGCTCAGGATTCTACAAGATGTCCTTGTTCCATCAATGTCAGCTTAACTGGGGCTGGAGGACCCACTTTCAAGACAGCTTCCTCACATGGCCAGAAAGTTGAAGGTGGCTATTCGTTCTCCTTTATGTGGGCTTCTCTATAGCTTGGGCTTCCTCACAGCTGTTGGATTGTAAAAGTAAACATACCAAGAGAGCCAGGTGGAAGATTTTTCACCTTTTATGACCTGGCTTTGGGAGTCATAGTATTGGTTCTGCTGTGGTCAGAAACTCATCCAAATTCAAAGAGTAAGAACAGAGGCTTCAACTCTCAATGGTGAGTGTCAAGGTCTTTGTAAGAAGAGAGTGCAAGAGGGGAGATATTGTCATAGCCAATATCAGAAAAGATATGTGAGAAGAAACTCCAATAATGCATTAAATAGTAATATAAAATGCTTTTAAAAAACATAGGTGGTTTCATCATATATACCACAACAACCTCCCAAATAGGCAAAGCAAATAGTATTCTTTTTTTGCAGATGAAAAAAGAAACTCAGAGAGGTGGCACGGAAAGGTGGATTTGCCATGAATTTAATGAAGCTTTAGGTTCGGAGCCCCTCACTAGCACGGACACACTCTCCCAAAACCCTAGGAGGGGCCCAGAATTGTGTACACGTAGTCACAGGTTTTGTAAATTGTCAAAGGTAAAATATATCAACAGCAATTGGTTTAAGTCCATCATACTGTACACTTCAAACTCCCCACTGTCACATTGTTCCTCCCATCAGGTGTCATTAGACTGGACATGGGCATTTTGGAGATGTAGTTAAGGAGAAATTAAATTATAGATACATTTATTTTTGTGGAGTAGGACAGATTGACGTGTTTTTCGGTAACTTCAACATATAGTTAAAGTGTTACTGGGAATCCCAAAGTAGAATGACTTCCAGGAATACTCCTAGAGCTTATTGGCTGACTCACCCAGCACTGCGGTACTTAAGTCCAGGATGCAAGGTTATACTGTGATACGACTGTGCCTTGCAGTATCTGGAATTAGAATGAAAATATATGGGTAGCAGGGAGGAAAAGCAAAGTTAAAATGTACATAACCAGAGGCTTGCCCGTGGAGAATGTTTCAGATCAGAACATAAATGCTGTACCTCCCCAAAGGCAGAAAAAAAATGTAAGGAAAGGAGAGAATATTATGATACAAGTATTAAAGAAAGAGGGTTTGTCCTGAAAGTCTGAAAGGAAGACTGGATTTCAGAGCTGCTGACAAGTAAGAAGTGACACCTGCAGTGGGTTTGCAGGAGGCGGAAGAGAAATAAGGCTACCTGGTCGTCACCATAAAAGGGCACCTGCAGGGAATAGGAGTGGGGTCACCATCATTATAAACCAACAACAAGAAGCACTTATCAAGTACCATTCTTTATATGACATTGGGTGAGGATACTAGAGTACAGAAGGTTAGACACCCTGAATTAGACACAGTTTCTGGCCTGTATGATATAATGTCAAAAGAAGCTAGCTTACTGGGTGAAGCCACCAACAGAAGGAAGAGTAAACATTACCTATACAATGTGGCAACTGTGTCTACATTATTCACTGGCACATAATGTTTGTCACTTGAGCTGGTGTCATATTCAGGAAGGGAAAAGATGGAAAATAATCACTGAAGTCCCATGATTAACCAGGGCAGGACTTCAAATGGAGAGGCTTTGTGGAGGAAATATGAACCTAAGAATCACTTACAAAGTGGGCTAGGGCAGGGAGTTTTTTTCCCAGGCCATGCCCCAAATAACAGTTAGGGGGTACAGCTCATGATGGAATTACAGTGTAAGAGGTGAAGGAACTTTGCGTGTGTGTGAGAGGAGTGATCTAAAGCACACAGTGATAATAATTGCTATCACTTTTTTAGATACCTGTGTCAAACCAGAAAAAAAAAATAAATTAAGTAAAATAATCTTCAATCCCGATGATACCTTTGAAGGAGAAACAATCTTTGATGTGTTTGTTCAAGGTCCTAGGATCCAGGATATTATCAGAAATGGTGGGGTTGGGGTCAAATGGGTCAGGTTGATGAGCCGTACGTGAGAACTGAAGGAGGCAAGATTGTTCCTGGAGGTTCCACTAAGACTGTGGGCCTAGCGATGGGAAAAGGGGGCATGTCCATGAAGAGATGTGCCCTGGGAAGGGGTGGAGAGGAACTGAAACTCACTCTGAGGATTATTAGAGGTATCAGCCTCTCCCAAAAAACAACAACAAAAAATAATCTCCTGTGTCTCTTATGCTACAACTTCTAGCCACAGCCTGGTTCCCTGTACACTTAGCATCTCCAAGGAATGGATGAATGGGCAGTGCCCCCTGGCTTTTACTGCCACCTGCTTCCTCCCAGTCCTGGTTCCAGCTGTCACCACACCAACTGCAGAATTTCTGTCCAGTCCCCTCAGTCTTTTCTCTCCTCAGCAGCTCTGGGCACAGTAGATCTCTCTCTCTCTCCTTTGGAAAATCCCCTCCGTGTTTTGTGACTTCTGTGATCTGCACTATTGTCATTTTTCTTTTGCATGATTGTCTTATCTCTCCCTCTGCTCCTTTGGTCTTTCAATGGCTCCTCTCCCATTTCATGTTCCCCAACTGCAGGCACCTCCAGGTATCAGTCCGAGGCCTCTGGTCTTCTCTCTTTATATCGGGCTCTAGTTCATTTTTGTTTTACAAATAAATACAATTGTTATAGCAATCCCCAAATCTACGTTTCCAGAGTCAACCTTTTTGTTAAAGTTTCTAGTATATAGTCCTCAATGTATTACCAAGATTTCAAACTCAAAATATCCAAACTTAACTCATCATCCCGCTCCTAAAACTAAGTTCCTCCCTCGCTGCCTAATTTCTGGCTGTGTTACCACACTTCTCCAATTCTTCCAAATTTGTGTCTTTGGGCTTATCTCTTCCTTTGTCCCTTACATCAGCCACCATGTCTCATGGACTCATCTTTGCCATGTTTGAAATTCATCCTCACCTGTCTCTCCTTCTCCCAGAATTCCATGCCCCCTCATCACATGTCACCAGGGTACAGCCCGATAGCTATTTTTCTCTAAATTATCATCTAGAAATGCTGTTTTGGCAGCAGTGGTAGTAGCAGGAGTACTACATGTTAAATGCCTACTGTATGTCAAGTACTTTAGCAGAAGCTTTAAACACATTGCCTCACTTAAGTTCTCTATGAATGGGTGCTACTGTCAAACACATTTTACAAGTGAGAAGACTGAACCTTAGCATGTTCAGCTGTCTCCCAGAGTCCTTCAGCTAACATGGAGTATGGCCTTGAACAAGATCTGAATGTTGTCTAATTCCAAAGTCTTCCATGCAATGCATGTGCTGAGATATCTACGGAGGTCTCCTGTTACTGATGGGGTCAAGTCCAGCACCCTTGTTCAATATCCAATATCCATCAATATCCACTGTCTCCATAATCGAGCCTCACCAACTTGTCTAGTTTACTGTGTTCTGCTCTCCAGAGTGGTACTCTTCTTCTTAACTGCCCCTACCTTCCTATGTAGTGGGTGGAGCACAGCCATTGAATCATGATCCTGATGTTTCGTGCTTCTCTAAATCTGAGTTCTCTTATTTGTAAAATATGCATCTCATAATCCCAGATTGCTGTGAAGATTAGATATCATGAATGTACAGCGTGTGGCATGGTGCAAGGCACGTAACAGGTGCATAATAAATAGAACCCACTGTGATGGGTAGTGTTATTCCTGCCTCTGTGCCTTTGCTCATGGTATTCCCCACATATGCAATGCTAGTTCTTCCTATTAGTATAACCTAACAGTCCTTAAAGGCCAAATCCCACCTTTATGAAACTCTGCTTTACTCCAGCAAACACAGATCTCTCCCCTCTACAATTCTGTGTACACTTTTTACATACACAAGATGACTAGTGTTGTATACTGTCTTATTCTCCAATGGTTTCATGTAAACGAGCGAGACTCACACATGACTTGTACACAAGCTTGTTATGTCTTCTGTTCTCACCTTTTTATTCCCATCTCAAAGGTTCTGGAAAAGTGTACCAGAGGATTTGTTAATTGATTAATGGAGAAATTTAAACATTAGGAGATGCATTGGAGACAAAAGAGCAAGTTGGGTATTATCTTGTTTGATTTGATTTAGCAATCAATGGTCTGTGTTTAATTTATTCCTGTAAGATAAGGCCTGGAGCAGGAGAGGAGGTTCAGAAAAACAGCTGATAACAACTATGGTCTTGGGAAAGAGAAACAGTAGATCTCTATATCATTGAGCTCTTACTTTGAAGAAATTATTTGAGGTACATTTTCAAGGGATAGTACTGAAAGAGACAGAGATGAGTGTTGAGGATCAGTAGGCTAGAAATAGTGAAGGGGGATCCAAGACATTTATTTTTCTTAAATAACAGAAAAAAACAGGAAATATATTTCAAGCCAGAGGTTACATTACAGAAGTAAGATTGTGACTGACCTCAAGAGTAAGAGGAGAAGCCTTAAATGAGCTCAGGGACCCAGCAAATTGGGTCGTGGGAAGCCAGAAGCTCTGCTTAACTAGCTACTAATGAAGGAAATTAGATAACCATATTATTTTGAAAGAAACCAGATTATGTTTATTGAGTGATCTGAAAGCAGTGAAAGGGCTAGATATGGATGGTTTGTTTTGGTTTCTGAGGCTGAGTCACACCAGAGAACCATTTTGCCGTTTTTGTGAAATTGGCTAAGTAGGCAGCCATGTTGACAAGCTTCCCAAGTTCAGCAGGTGGACTGGCCACCGTGGATGAGCAGCAGAGATAAGTGGAAGGGAGAGAAGGTGTCCATGACCTTGAGCCCCCTTCTAATTCTGCTGAGGAGATGTAACTTATATGACTTAAAGTGAAGGCAGAGTAAGCAGTAGGAGTGTCGTAAGTCACTTGTAAAGCACCATCTTTGTGGTATGTAGCTGGGCTGTTTACTCCAAAGACTCTGCAGTGTATAAGCTCTTCAACATGAAGGAGAAGAGAAATGTGTCAGCCAGGTCTGCTAACCATATCAGACAGTCCCAGAACTCTAGTGGTTCACCTCACGTTTAATCAGGGAGTAAGCATGTGGCTTTCTCCATAATAATTCAGGGACATGGCATCTTTCCTGCCTCTCCACTGTCAACACAGGATTTTGAGATCATCCCAGTGTCATCCAGTCAGCCGATGGGGGATGTGGGGCAGCACTTCCTTAGCCCCTCGGGACCCATGTCACTTCCACTATATTCCATTTGTGAATGCTGGTTATATGGCCTCATGCAGACGCTCTAGTGATTGGGAAATTAAGTTCACTGTGTTCCTCAGAGGATGAAATAGTCTTAGTGAGTCAATCTCTTTAGAGAAAAATATAGTAGTAAATTGGGTTAAAAAAATAATCCGGGCGATGATTCATATTTTTCTGCCAATCAACATACCTATAAACGTGGGATGATTTAACTTTCCATTTCAAACAGATGTTCTGCGTTGTGAAAACCCAAAAAGCATATGGGTCTCATATGCTTTATCGTAAAAGCATTTGAGTAAATGGGGATTTCAAGAGTTTGTTAAATGCGTGTGTTATTAAATTAATGAGGCTCTGATTGTGATACGGTGGAAGCTAATTTTGCCCCACCAAGGAACAAAGAAAAATGTTAAACTCTAAGAAGCAGAAATGAGATGGGAACCGTGAAAATTAATCAGTTGGCCAACAATTTGAGTATGTATCAAGAGACAAAAAGTATATAGTGCTGAAATAGTTGAAATCCAGTGATTTAATGTTGCATAATGGCATCAGAGTGACATTTCATTTTAAAGGTTATTTTTCTTGTTTTAGGTCTCTAAACGACTTTCAGACTGATGGAAATTATCATGATTTTCATGCAAGTAACTTAATGTACAAGGCTCAGGGTATTTTACAGAAGTGTCAAAGGTAGATCTGAAGGTAAAAACACCTGACCCATATGATCTAGCTTATAGAGATACGAAAGGTCATTCTGATGAAATAGCATGAGGGATTGGGGTGGGAAATAGACTAGAGCTCTTTATGATGGAGAAAATTTTCAGACTCTCCTCCTGGAAGACAGATGGATCTGCCTAAAGAGTTAGTCCATGATCCATGCTTTCTCCTCCCAGAGACCTCACATAACAGAAAAGAAGTTTCAGCTCTAAATTCCGAGTTTTACAGCAGAAAGAGGTCATCAAATTCAATGCCCATTTTAACTAGAAGGAAATTTCCTCAGATCAGGAAAATGATTTGCCCAATGCCACAGATGGAGTGGATAGTCTAATCCCATTCCAATAGGACACAGGAGCAAACCCACAGTTGTGTTCAAATTGAGGCTATTTGGATGCAAAATATCAGAGGTCCTTTTGACAAAGTGGGTGATGGGAAGTAAGAAAGAAGGAGGACCCTAGTTTATGAAGTAGTGGGTAAAGAAAGAGTCTGTAATCAGGTGGGTGAGGCCTGGAGCTGGGGGATGCAAGCAGCCTTCAAGTGCTCGGAAGAACACTTCCGAAGAGGAAGAGGCCAAAGAACTGCTCCCTGGAATCTGCCTGTTTATGGTAGGAAATGACACTATGGGTCAGTTCAAGCTCCAGAGATGGAGACAGGCTGGGTGTCAAGGCCACCAACATCTGCAGTGGAATTCAGACTAAGGCTGGCCTCCCCATGGCCTAGCAACTAGAGAGGGCAATACATCAGGCCCAAGGCGGGAGTGCCCAGCTAGAGATGAGTGCAAGGAGAAAGGGGGCTGGGGACATCGGGAAGTGCTTTGGAAGCTGCCAGGTCTCACAGACAGTGAGGTCCCTTAGGATTCACCCAAGCCCAGATATTGTGGCAAGACCACAGGACTGGGTCTGGGCTGGTGGCTTATTCTCAAGCCCCCCTAGGTCTGTGAGAAGTGGGGAGACCTTTATGTTTTATGTCTGTGGCATTTAGCGTGGGCTCTGGGGCTGGGGGTATGAGAGGGTTAGGAAGCTGGGAGTGGATTAGGAAGCCAGGGCCCCGGGAGCAGGGAAAAATAAGCAGAAATGAAGAACAGACCCAGCCAGCTCTGTGTCTCCCAAAGGTCCTAGATTGGTCCTCTAAAGACCCAGAATCGCAACTCAGTGTCGTCACTTATTAGTTTGCTTGGCCCCCGGGGAAATTTCCTGTACTCTCTAGGTTGTAGTTTCTTCCTTTTATTTTTATTTTTTATTTTTTAAAGATTTAAAAATTGTATTTGTTCATGAGAGACACCCAGAGAGAGGCAGAGGGAGGAGCCAGGCTTCCCTGGGGGGAACCTGATGTGAGACTCAAACCCAGGACCCCGTGATCATGCCCTGAGCCGAAGGGAGACACTTACCACTGAGCCACCCGGGTGCCCCTGGCTCCTTCCTTTTAAAGGGAGAAATAACAAAGCTGATAAATAGGGACACTGAATCTCAGCAAGTCGGGGGTTGTCCAAAGTTCCCTCTGCGCAGGTGGCCCAGCTGCTGGAGGGGCTGAGGCTCTCATGGAAGTGCTCTCAGCTGGTAGCTGCTGGGCGGGTGGAGATGCTACCTTTCCCAGTCACCTTTCCCCTGGGGCAAAAACCCATTCTCCCAGATTTTCCCTTACAGGCCAATTATCCATTTTCTCCCATTCAGATCAAGTCTGGGTTGGACAAAGGTCATGAAAACAGAACTGCCTACCTAAATAATGTTACAACCTGTACCCCTTTGGGTAACATCACTAACAATGAACATGTATTAAATCCTTCAACTGCCAAGTTCCAAGTGGGATACTTTACTTGCAATGCCACCCCTAACAACCCTATCACATAGTTTCTTTCTTTTTTTTTTTGTATATTTTTTTATTGGAGTTCGATTTGTCAACATATAGCATAACACCCAGTGCTCATCCCGTCAAGTGCCCCCCTCAGTGCCGGTCACCCAGTCACCCCATCCCCCCGTTGTCACATAATTTCTATGAAGTCACTTAGGTGCACACAGAAGTTACCAAAAGTGGTGGGATCAGAATTTGAACTCAGGCAGCCTGTGCTTTGCAACCACCAAATCATAGTCTCTCTTTCCTAGATTAAGCTGCTAGATCACGAACAAGTAGCAAGAGAGAGTAGGGAAGGTATTTTCCATGGAAAGAACTGATAGCTGGAGATTTGGGGGGCGGGGGAGGGAGTCCCCATGGAGGGGCACCTGGGTGGCTCAGCAGTTAGTGCCTGCCTTGGGCCCAGGGCGTGATCCTGGAGACCTGGGATGGAGTCCCAGGTCGGGCCCCCTGCATGGAGCCTGCTTCTCCCTCTGCCTGTGTCTCTGCCTCTCTCTCTCTCTCTCATGAATAAATAAATAAAATCTTAAAAAAAAAAAAAAGAGTAGAAATGAAGAAGAAAAATATCAGTTTATTGGGGGGGTGGGGGGACAGAGAGAGTAAAATGTGCCTTGGGAATAGGATTAAAATGAAGCCATCAAAGCTGGTTTTATTCATGCATCGTCATATACTGGAAAACTAAACCTTCACCGAATAGCTGGAGGTAAGCATGCTCTCCGGCTTCGGGAGATTCACAGGCTAAAACCAGCTGCTCGCACACCTCTCAAGTCTAGTTTGATGATGAGAGGCTTCTGACAGAGTGTGGAAATCACTGCCTAAAATAGATTCTTGGCCCAAGGTCACAGAAGAATTACAGGAGGGCTTCAGCCAAGACACGGGGGTCCCACCTACAGGCCTCTTGTCTCTCACAGAGGGAAGCCCATGGTTCCTGTCTCCGCAGAGCAGGGGTGGAGGGGGCTTGTGCACCAAGATGAAGAAACTCAGACTCCATTCATCCAGGTCAGGCTCCTTCCCCTAATTCCGGCCAAGATCTGACAAGAAGGAACAAAAACTTAGAGTGAGTGCTTTGGGGACAGAGAGTGCATGTAGAAATGAGGCCCCTGGGGACTCTTTACATTGCAAAGCCCTGAAATTACTCTGTTTTGCTCTGTTGAAAGAGGAGCCAAAAATTAGCAACCATTTCTCCGTGCAGAGGTGCAGAGCCAGTGAGTCTACTAACCTCTGCCCGATATTTTCAGATCGGCTTTGTGAGTCTCTAGAAGATGTGTCATGTCCTATTGGAAGTAGACAGAAGGGCAAAATCATTATTTGAAAGTTACTGCAGGACTGTTTTTAAAGGAAGAAAAATCCTGATACCAGAAAAGCAGAGCTCTTAGTCTTCTGGACACTGATGGAAGCTATTATTGTGATGGAAGAGAGTGAGCAGGACTAGCCAGGGTAACTGCAGTCTGGGTGCTTCTGGAAGCCAGAAAGCCCAACACCTAACAAGGAGAAGCGCAGGATGGTTGAGCCGGAACTACAGGTCTCATTCCTTAAGTTCCGCACCCCACCCTGCCTCCTCACCCATCATCACCTGACCTGCTCCTCTCCGTGATGACAGCGGATGAGTTTACACTAAGGGAGAAAGCACATCCTGAGCCAGTATCATAAATGCTTCCTTTCTTCCACTTATGTTTTTTCCCAAATATAAAAATAGCACACTTGGGGCACCTGGGTGGCTCAGTCGGTTAAGCCTCTGCCTTCACCTCAGGTCATGATCCCAGTGTCCTGGGATCTAGCCCCAGTGAGTTTCCCTGCTCAATGGGGAGCCTGCTTCTCTCTCTCCCACTGCCCCTCCCCCTGCTCATGCTCTCTCTCTCTCAAATAAATAAATAAATAAATAAATAAATAAATAAAATCTTTAGAAAAATAGCATACTCATTGAAAAGGATTCAGAAAATACAGAAAGAGCCAATAAAGAAAATTCCTTATAATCTCAGTATCTGTTATCCTTTGCACTAAATGTAAGGAGTCATTTGTCTTGTTTGCCAAGCTCTATCTCCCAGATCCTAGAAAGCTAAGTGGCACATGGTAAGTATTCAATACAACACTTTTTTTTTGTATGAATCAATCCATGTTTTTTAAAATGAATCAATCCATATACAGAGATTACATATAGAGGCACCTGGGTGGCTCAGTGGTTGAATGCCTGCCTTCAGCCCAGGGTATGATCCTGGAGTCCCGAGATCGAGTCCCGCATTGGGCTTCCTGCATGGAGCCTGCTTCTCCCTCTGCCTATGTCTCTGCCTCTCTGTGTGTCTCTTATAAATAAATAAACATTTAAAAAAAAAAAAACCAACAAAACTATTTAAGATCATAGCTCAGTATTTACTTAGATTTTACTCAATATTTCAAAGCATACATTTTTTGGTAAATCCGTGTATATAATTTTCTTCTGTGAGTTCTTATTGTGGTAAAATACACATATAAAACTTATCATTTTAGGCATTTTCAAGTATGCATTTCAGTGGCAGGAAGGACATTGGCAATTTGTACAACCATCAACACTGTCCATTTCCAGAACTTTTTCGTCATCACAAAATGAAACTCTGTTCCCATTAAACACTAACTCTCCAATCCTTGCTCCTCCTGTCCCTGATAACCTCTTTTTTGTTTTCTGTTTCTCTGCATTTACACATTCTAGATGCCTCATATAAATGGAATCTTAATGGTATTTGTCCTTTTGCTTCCAGTTCATTTCATTTAGCACAATATTTTCAATGTTTGTCCACACTGGAGAGTGCTAAGGCTGAATCCTATTTCATTGTATGTGTATTCCACGTTTTCTTTATCCATTCATCTATTTTTTAAAAAGATTTTATTTATTCATTCATGAGAGACACAGAGAGAGAGAGAGAGGCAGAGACACAGGCAGAGGGAGAAGCAGGCTCCATGCAGGGAGCCCGATGTGGGACTTGATCCCAGGTCCCCAGGATCACGCCCTGGGCTGAAGGCAGGCACCAAACCACTGAGCCACCCAGGGATCCCCTATCCATTCATCTATTGATGGACATTTGGGTTTTTCCAGTATTTATAGTTTCGCAACTCCTTTTTTTTATTTCACTTTATAATATCTCACTCATGAGAATGCTCTATTGTGTTATATGTTTCTTATATATACTATATATATTTGTAAATATTATAATTATATAATACATATAGCTTATTATCATACATAGTTGTCCATTTTATTATTTTACTTTGAAGGGACACATTCTATGCGATTGAGTGACAATTTCCCTGAGTGTACAAGAGATGACCTAATCATTCTCCTATGTTTGCACATTTAGGTTACCTTGGACTTTTGCCATGGTAAGTAAGGCTGCAACATCCTTGGACACAAAGTTCTGTCTGAGTGTAGATTGATATTACTGTTTCCCAGCAATAGATTCCTGGAAGGGGAATTACAGTGACAATCATGTTCTCTAAACTTCTCTCGATATTTTCTTTCCAGTTTGCTTGTCAAATGGTTTTCCAGAAAGGCACATGGCTCTTCCAGTTGTCCAAGAGGAAATTTATCTTACCCTTTTAAAAAAAAATAGAATTATTCTGCTTTTTTTTTTTTTTAAGATTTTATTTATTTGCTCATGAGAGACACACACACACCCACACACACAGAGAGGCAGAGACACAGGCAGAGGAAGAAGGAGGCTCCTCCCAGGGAGCTTGATGTGGGACTTGATCCTGGGACTCCAGGATCATGCCCTGAGCTAAAGGCAGGCCCTAAACCACTGAGCCACCCAGGGATCCCTATCTTACCCTTTTGACTCTAAATGTTATCGTATGAAATGTCTTTGCTAATTTGATGGACGAAAATGGTATCTTGTTGACCAAAGCTCCATTTGGTGGGTTACTAGACCTCACTCAGTCTCTAAGATGTCCATGTCCCTCACAGTAGCTCTCATGGCACTGGCAGTGGAGGAGTCCTTAGCAATGGGGGTGGGGGCACGCAGGGTGAAGGGTGAGGGAACAGGTGCAGGGTGGGGAGTGGGGACTGCATGCATGATGATGTGGGGCTCTGATAAGTTAGACTCTACTGGCATTTATAATGTACTGAGGACTCAACTAAGCTCAGCTCTCTGCTGCAACCTGGGTCATTACAAACTTAATCCTCTCAGTTTCTCAGGCTTGCAGGCTGGCTGCAGTTTATCCACGGTATCAAATGATTTCTACACTATTCCTTTGGCTTACCACCAATAGATTTTATTATTTGCTTTTTTTTTTTTTTTTTTTTTTGCAAAATTAGAAAAATCCAGCCTCAAATAGCTTAAGGAGCTTTTCAAGAAAACACAAGTGAGAAGTAGCCAATCTGGGATTTGAGCTCCCTGACTATAAATCCATGCCTTTTCCCCTACAGCCACTTTTAAAAAGCTTCACAAACTTGAAAAGTACTCTCAATGTATACCAGGTACACAGAAAAGAATATTTATTTTTCATTTCACTTAAATGTACCTTTTTCATAGCTTTTTTATATAGATCAATGAGGTCCCGAATGAATTGCTAAGTGTTAGAATTTTCTATTTTTGATCTTTGGGTTTTAAAAGCACAGTAGAATGCAGCAAACGCACCAGACTGTAATCCTGGCTCTGCTGCTTGCTGTTTGCTAGCTGCTTGACTTCGACAGATCACTTAATCTCTCCAAGCCTCAGCTGTAATGACTTCCAATTCACGGAACTGTCGTGAAGATTCAATGTGACGATATTTGTAACTGAATCTAGCAAGGTAGGTGGCATGCATTAGGTGGCCAATAAAAAATTTTAAAGGTCATGGTGAGATGGCAATTGGCAAAAGGAACAAATTGAGGACAATTCAGGAGAAAAGGAACCAATGCATTTATTGCTAGTCCAGATCTGCAAGGGAGAGGAAGACACATATCCTTTAATTTTTTATTGAAGTATAATGCAAATACAGAAAAGTGAGCAAATCGTCATATGGTTCAATGAATTACCCCAAGTAATCATACTCATTTAATCATCTCCAGGACAGGAAATGGAAAATCACCAGCCATGCAGAGCCCTCTTGGTTTGATCACTTTCCCCTCAGTCCTCCCCAGTGGTAACCACTTGCTGGATGTTTAAACCAATGGGCAGAGTTCTGTCCATCTCCTATAAATGAAACTTGGCCCCAATTTCAGACCATATACAAGACCTAAAGCATCTAAAAAAGTAGTATGACTCTCACGAGCATAATTTTCAGTGAGGGAACAAAAAAAAAGAGCCAATCAGGGAAGGATATCATTTATATAAAGTTGAGTCTTTTGAGTAACAAATTCTTAATGTAGCCATAATTGTCAATATTTTCCCTTACAGTAATACTTTGTGTCTTGTTTAGGACTGCCTGTCAATTAATCTATGATAAAGAGGAAGAGAATATATAACAGGAAAAAAAGAGTTTCTTCAATAAATGGTGTTGGGAAAACCGGACAGCTACATGCAAAAGAATGAAACCGGACTCCCATCTTAGACTATCTACAAAAATAACTGCAAAATGGTTGAAAGACTTGAACGTAAGACTGAAACCATAAAACTCCTTAAAGAAAATGTAGGCAGTAAGCTCTTTGACATCTGTCTTGGTGATTATTTTTTTTTTTAATTTCCAAAAGCAAAAATCAACAAGTGAGACTACATCAAACTAAAAAGCCTCTGCACGGCAAAGGAAATCATCAACAAAATGCAAAGGCAACTTACTGAAGGAGAAGATATTTGCAAATCATATCTGATAAGGGGTTACTATCCCAAATATATAAAGTACTCTTAAAACTCAATAGCAAAACAACAATCTGATTAAAAATGGGCAGAAGAACTGAATAGACATTCTTCCCAAGAAGATATCCAGATGGCCAACAGATACATGAAAAGGTGTTCAACATCCCTAACCATTGGGGAAACGCCAATCAAAACCACACTGAGATATCACCTCACACTTTTTAGAATGGCTATCACCAAAAAGACATGAAATAACAGGTGTTGGTGAACATGTGGAGGAAAGGGGAAGCCCTCGTGCACCGGTGGTGGGAACATCAGTTGGTGCAGCCACTACAGAACACAGTATGAAGGTTCCTGAAGAAATCAAGAACAGATCTACCATATGATCCAAAAATTTCACTTCTCAGGGGAACATTAACTCTAAAAGATGTCTGCGTCCCCACATTCATTGCAGCATTATTTACAATAGTCAAGAGATGCAGATAACTTAAGTGCTTATTGATGGATGAATAAAGACAGATGTGGCGTGTATATATATATATATATATATATATATATATATATATATACAGAATGGAATATTACTCAGCGTAAACAAGACATGAAGGCATTATGCTAAGTGCAATAAGTCAGATAAAGACAAATACCATATAATTTCACTTACATGTGGAATCCAAGACAAACAAATCAAAACAAAACAAAATAAAGCAAACAAAAAAACCAAGCTCATAAATACAGAGAGCAGATGGTGGTTGCCAGCAGAGAGGGGAGTTGAGTAGGCAAAATGGGTGAAGGGGGTCAAAAGGTACACACTTCCAGTTATACAATAAGTAAGTCACATATAATGTACAGAATAGTGACTATAATTAATAACACATTGCACAACTGAAAGTTGCTAAGAGAGTAAAGCTTAAAAGTTCTCAACACAAGAAAAAAAATGTTGTAACCATGTATGGTGACTGATGGTAACTAGATTTATTGTAGTGATCTTTTTGCAGTGTATATACAAATATGAAATCATGTTGCACACTTGAAACTAACATGTTAATTATACCTCAATAAGAAAACAATCAATTATAAGTAAAAAATTTAAAAACTTAATTTTTCGCTTGTTATGATGGAAGGAAACAATTAATTTTTATATATTGGTATCCAATAACTTGGCTAACTAAAGTCACTAATTAAATTTAATAATTTGTTGTAGATCCTTTTGGATAGTCTATGTACAACACCAGATTGTGAATAGGAGCAGTTTTTTTTTTAATAGGAGCAGTTTTTATCCTCGTGTTCATATTCTTATACTCTTTTTCTTTATCTTGTTTATTAAATTGGCTAGGACATTTTTGTCTCATTCTCCATTCCAGAGGGAAAGCTTTTCACGTTTAATCATGCTTGTGTAAGATTATTTATAGGTGCATTTTATTAGATTCAAGCAGTTTTATTTATATTTGCTAGAAGTTCTAATCATGAATATATATTGAATTTTGGCAAGTTCTTTTTCAGCATTTATCTAGATGGTAATATGATGCTTACTCCTTCATTCTGTTGATGTGACAAATATCATCTTTTTTCAAATGTTAAACCATTCTCTCTTTTTTTGTTCCAAGCATGATGGATTTATTTTTTTTAAGATTTTATTTCTTTATTTGAGAGAGAGAGGGAGAGGGAGCACAAGCATGGAAGGGGCAGAGGATGGGGAAGAAGGAGACTTCCCGATGAGCAGGGAGCCCGATGTGGGGCTCAATCCCAGGACCCCAGGATCATGACCCGAGCTGAAGGGGACTTATAGGGTCCCCTTCCTGGTGGAAGGGTTTGAGGATAACCCAGTCCAATCAAGCTGGGATTATTGCTTTAGCAGATAAAGAAGTTCTACAAGCCAGTGTGTAGTTAGCACCAGCGTCAAAACAGGTGGTTGCAAGGCTATGCAAATCTTGTGTTTCAATCTTCTCACTTGAACCGCCTGGTCGATATAGCCTCCAAACTCAGTTTCATCATTTTCTTGAGTGTACAGCTGGAGGTCTGCCACCTTGAAACCCAGGGCAAAATTATTTTGTGACTGTTTGGATTTGGCTCTGCCAAAACTCATCGGGGAGCCAGCCGGCAAGCCAACCTTCAAAGGCTAACACAGCCCAGGTGTAAATGGTTGGTCCAGAAAAATCTATATCAACATTACTGTCAAGGCGGAGACAATCTTATTTATAGGGGACTTCAATTTCCCACTCTTTTTTCCTGTGGTCAGCACAAGCAGGGCATCAAGAGTCACCTTCAAGCCTTCAAGCAACTTATTCTACAAAGAAATTTCTGCCCTGAGAGGGCTATCTCTTTCATTGTAGGTTGAAAATAAGTCCCAGTTACAGATCTTATATTTGGTCTCTAGGTTGTCTGAAGCTTTCCCTGTCTGTGTAAGCACAACCAGAAGTAGAGAATTCTACTAATATAGTAGAATTGGTTCTCCAATTCTTGTGCTATACTGACTATACCAAACCCAAATCCTCTGTTGAAGACCTCCTTGGCAGCCATTCCTAGCTCTCAGTAAGTCTGCGTGTTACATACATCTTCAGCCAGAGGGCCTGTCTCCATGCTGCTAGGGCGACCCAAATATTAAACCATTCTTGCCTTCCTGGAATAGCCCAGTGTATTCACCAGGCACTGCTGGATTTGTTTTGCTAATAGTTGGTTTAATTTTTTTTTTAGATTTATGTAAAACATCATGTTATACTGACCTGTTCTACTCCTTTTATAATGTTCTTGTCAGGTTTTGGTATCAAGGTAACACCAGCCTCAGAGGACAAAATGGAAAGTGTCTCACTTTTTCTATTCTCTGGAAAAGTTTATCTACAACTGGCATTTTTTCCTTTCTCAAATATTTGGTAAAAATTCACCAGTGAAGTCATCTGGACTTGAGGTTTGGGGTTGGTGTTTTTTTGTTTTGTTTTGTTTTTTGTTTTTTGTTTTTTTTTTTGGATTTGGGGTTTTAAATGGAAAGTTTAAAAATATGTATTCCATTTTCTTCATTGTTATAGGACTGTAGAGGATTTTTGTGTCCATTTAGAGGTAAACTGCTTTTCTGGAAAATTGTCCATTGGTAAAAATTTTTTAGTTATTCACACAACATTGATTATAATATCTTCTTACAATATTTTAAATATTTGTAAGATCTATAACAGTGTCTCCTCTTTCATTATTGATGTGGATTATTTTTGCCTTTTTCCCCTTGATCTCACTAGGGAATTTGGACTTTCCAAAGAACCAACGTCTAGTTCTTTCCAAAGAAAGAACTCTTATTCGTCTTTCCAAAGAACCAACATCTAGTTTTGTTAAGCCTCTCTAGTCTGTATTTATTTTATATTTCCACTTAGTTCTTTCTCCCCTTGTCTTTATGATTTCCTCTCTTCCACTCTGAGTTTGATATTTTTCCAACTTTTTGAGATAGATGCTTAGATCACTGCCTTTTCTTTTTCTTTCTTTCTTTCTTTCTTTCTTTCTTTCTTTCTTTCTTTCTTTCTTTCTTTCTTCTTTCTTTCTTTTTTTTTACAGAAAAGACTTCCTTTCCTTTTTGGCTTTTTTTTTTTTTTTTTTAAGATTCTATTTATTCGTGAGAGACAGAAAGAGAGAGAGAGAGAGGCAGAGACACAGGCAGAGGGAGAAGCAGGCTCCATGCAGGAGCCCGACGTGGGACTCGATCCCAGGACCCCAGGATCATGCTCTGGGCCAAAGGCGGCGCTAAACCGCTGAGCCACCCGGGCTGCCCAGATCACTGCCTTTTCATCTATTCTTCTTTTCTAGTGTATGTGTTATAAGGATATTTTATTTTTATTTATTTTTTTAAGATTTTTAAATTTTATTTATTCATAGAGACAGAGAGAGAGAGAGAGAGAGGCAGAGACACAGGCACCATACAGAGAGCCTGATGTAGGACTCGATCCCGGGTCTCCAGGATCACGCCCTGGGCTGCAGGCGGCCCTAAACCGCTGCGCCACCGGGGCTGCCCTGTGTTATAAGGATATAAATTTTCCTCTAAGTATGGCTTTAGCTGTACCAACACGCTTTGCAATATCTTCATTATTATTCCAGTAAACTATTTTCTAATTTCCTTTGTTATTTTTTCATTGATTTATGAGTTATTAAAGGATAATTCTTTCTTTATTTTTCCTTTTAGTTAGAGAGTGTGAGCAAGCATGGGGGCTAGAGGCAGAGGGAGAGGGAAAGAGAGAGTCTCAAGCGGGCTCCATGTCCAGTGCAGAGCCCAATGCAAAGCTTGAACTCCTGACCCTGATATCATGACCTAAAATAAAATCAAGAGTTGGTCACTTAACTAACTGAACCACCCAGGCGCCCTGGAAGGGATAATCCTTAATTTCCATACCTGGAAATCTGTTCAAATGATATTATAATTTATTTTTTTTTAAGATTTTATTTATTTACTCATGAGAGACAGAGGGAGAGAGGCAGAGACACAGGCAGAGGGAGAAGCAGGCTCCATTCAGGGACCCCGACGTGGGACTCGATCCCGGGTCTCCAGGAGCATGCCCTGGGCTGAAGGTAGGCGCTAAACCACTGAACCACCCCGGCTGCCCTTATAATTTATTTCTAATGTGTTTCCACCACTGCCTGACAACAAACTGTATGATTTCAATGCTTTGTTTTTTGTTGAGATTTGATTTAAACCTAGCATGTGGTAATTTTTATAAATATTTCAAGTGTAATTTTGAACGAAATCTACAGTATTAGGTCAAATATTCTTTATATATCAATTAGGTCAGATTTGTTCTTTTTTTTTTTTAAAGATTTTATTTCTTTATTCATGAGAGACACATAGAGAGAGAAGCAGAGACAGGCAGAGAGAGAAGCAGGCCCATGCAGAGAGCCCAATGTGGGACTCGATCCTGGATCCCAGGATCACATCTGGAGCCAAAGGCAGAAGCTCAACTACTGAGCCACCTACGTGCCCCCAGATTTGTTACCTGTGAAATTCAAATCTATATTCTTTTGTCTCCTTAATGAGTAAGGCTTGAGATTTTTTTGCCTGATACATTTTGAGATTACTTTATTATGTTCATAGAGTTTTAGGATCACTATATATTTCTGGTAAATTAAGCAATTTATTATAAAATAGTCTGTCTCTACTAGTTATTTTTTCCTTAAGGTCCACTTTGTCTGATGTTTACATGGTACATCTCTTTTTTATTCCCTTACTTTCAATATTTGTGTCCTTATTTTTGTGATGTGTTTCTTGTAAGCAGTATATAGTTGTTTTCTTAATCCAGGTCTACCGTCTTACCATTCACTTTCTAGTTGTCCCATCGATCCTATATTTCTTTTCTTCCTTTCAAATCGATTGTTTCTGTTATTTCATTTTCTCACTTATTTCGGTATTAATATATTATTTTACTATTCTTTTAATAGTTACCCTACATACCCCCTTTTTGAAAAAATTTACATCAAGTACAAATACTTATATCTCTTCCTAGACAATACTAGGGCCTTGTAGCATTTTAATTGTATATGCCTTCTTACCCAACTTAGATGCTGTTTTTTCCATATTTTTGTCAATTTAAGTAACTTTATTAAGACGGAGTTGACACTCCACAAAATGTTCCTGTTTTAAGCATATGGTTTGATGAGTTCTGACAAATGTATGCACCCATGTAACCATCATAATATAGAATATTTACTTCACCCTAAAAAGTTACCTCGTTCTCAGGCAACTATTGACCCGATTTTTGTTATTATAGGTTTGTTTTTATAGTCTTTTGTGTTTGAATTCTTTAAGACCATCATGTTTTGCTATTTATTCATTCTCTTACAGATATCACTAGTTCACTACTATGTATAGCAGTACTATTCTTTTGTTTCTCGTGCTTTTATTTTGGATATTTATTACTGACCTTTCAGTTCCCTAATTCTCTCTCCAGCTGTTAAGCTCATTATCAAATTTTTCTGTTCTAGAAGTTTCATTTTAAAAATAATTTCCTGTTTTCTGCAAGAATTCTCAATTATGTCTTTTATTTCTGTAAATATATTAGGTATAGTTATTTTAAGGTCTGTGTCCAGATATCTGTAAGTCTATTTTTTTGTTTTCCTTGCATTGGTTTCTTTTTTTAAAAAATATGCTTACAAAAGGATTCCAGTGAAGTGGCTAATCAATGACTTGAAATGAAGTACAACTCTAGAGTTGGAGCAATTTAGTGCCACCTTACCAAGTCAAACGATGCATTTATAAATAAATGTTGGAGGGGAAAGGAAACAATTATTGAGGAAGAAGGAGGATGAAAAGCAGTTAAACAAATATTTTAGCTTGAAGTTATTTCTTGGTTATTAGGACAAGAAAGTGTACTGAATGAGGTTGAAAGCCAACCTGGCCAACCAAGGGTAGGACCTAAGAGTTTCACGATTAGTTTAGTTGAGAATGAAAGATGGCACTGAGAACAGAACTGCAGGTGCTCAAACCTGGTACATCCTAGAACTCAGCATGAGCATATAATGCTAGATAGACATGAGAATCTTTAGCTCTTTTAGTCTTGCTTTTGTAATTGAAGAACAGCTTGATAATATGGAGAGTCTATTAGAGAACATTTATAGTAACATAGAACACAAATCTGGTGTTTGTAAACTAAAAACTAGGTCCAGAAAGATTTCACACAATCCAGCAAAATATGAGGTTAGAATATGAATGAAAATGCAAAGATTGCACTTTGCACTTTTGCAAAGATTGCAAATTAGGATATATTTTTCTTAACCTGAACTTCTGACTCAGGATGTTTCTTCAATGGGTTTCTTTTTACTTATTGTTATGAACAGGTTTGATGCAACCATCCACTGTACTGCCCCAGAAATTCTTTTATTTTGAGTTCTCCTAAGTTGTCTTTAGTTGTTCCAAAGAATGATATGAAATCCCCAAATGAATTAATAGCTATTTTTAAAAGGTTTTATTTATTTAGAGAGAGAGAGTATAAGCAGGGGAGTGGGGCAGAGGCAGAGGGGAAAGCAGACCCCCACTGAGCAGGGACCCCCCCCACTCCAACAGGCTGGATTCCAGGACCCTGAGATCATGACCTGTGCTGAAGGCAGATGCTTAACCCATTGAACCACCCAGGGGCCCCAAATGAATTAATTGATTTAATTTGCTTTAATTACAAATTAAATATATACTAGAAGATCACATGGGGTGTTTTAAAACAAAATAACCCAAGAGTACATCTTTTCTAAAAAGTGTAGTAATCATTGCATTATCTAGAGTATATCTGGAAACACTATATAATTTCCATACACGTGTCTTAAAGTGATCTGAAGCTACAACATATTTAAAAAAAACAATGAATTGAGCATAAAAGTCTTGCTTCAAAGATACATAATCAAAACAATTGGTGGATTTAGATTTTTTGCTTTTCATCACGTTGAGTCATGTGCCACCTGTAAAACAATTGTCTCCTGTGCTCAGTTTTGTAATGCTGAGGCTGGGACTCTACTTATAGTTTTCTTGAGCCAGCTGGCTCCTTCTTGGAGTGCCAGTAAGGAGCTAGAGGAAGACTAGTAGGCAGGAGGAAGGAAAGGGACCCATTCCTTTTTGTAGCTTACTCTTCTGGTCGGCCCTGCTTCCTCCCCACTGGAGCTGCACTTTGTTCCAGAGGGAGCAGTTTGCAGTCCTCCTAACCTTGGGAGCACCTGCCTCATTGTCCCCTCAGAGATTCCACCACTAGCAGCTATTGTCTTGCCCTCAGAGGTATAGGTTTCTGCTCTGTGGGCCTTTTCTTTAAGCTTCTAAAATTTTAACATTCCAACATCTTCCCTTTGTTGGAACCCTAGGGGAGTCGCTGCTTTCTGCAGTTGCTAATTCAGTCTATAAAATGTGATACCTTAGTTTCATTTTTGCCTTGTCCGTTGTTTTGATGGATAGAATAATAGTCTTCCTAAAGACATCCATATGTAATCCCCAAAACATGTGAATATGTTACTTCACATGGCAAAAGAAATTGAACAGTTAAGGATCTTGAGGTGGGAAGATCATCCTGAATTATCCACATGGGTCCTTACGAGAGGGAGGCAGAGGGTCTGAGTCAGAAAAGTGGGTGTGACGATGAAAGCAGAGGTTGAAGAGATTGGCGGGCCCCTGAGACAAGAAATGTAGGTGGCCTCTGGGAGCAGGAATAGGCAAACAAGCATAGATAATCTGGAACCTCCAAAAGGAACACAATTCTGCTGACACCTTGATTTTAGCCCAGTGAAAATTATTTTGGACTTCTGATCTCTGGAACTGTAGGGTAACAAATTTGTGTTATCCCAATCCACTAAATGTGAGGTAATTTGTCATAGTAGTAATAGAAACCTACTACCATTACCTAGTTAATAATACTTTATATTAAATTCTGTCTGTTAAACTCAGTTATTTTATTATTTATTTTATTTGAATGATCAAGTCTCAATTATACTCTCCAAGGTTAACTTTAGCTTATGATGATATACTTAGTATTGAATGTTTTAAAAATAATCCTATTTGTAAAATTGTGTCCTTCCTATTGAGGCTAACTTTACATTATAAAATATAATATTAAAACATATGAATTACATTGGAAATTAAAACAAGACATTTGCCAGTTTGTCAGCTTGCTGTGAAAATTAGGAAAAACTCAGTGTAAGATCTGTGGCACTCATTATGGTCGTTGTGTGGGAAGCACAGAAGAACAGCTGGACTGGATGAGACCAGGGGTCTGGTTAATGAGGAAATGAGTGAATCTTGCTTAATTGGACATGAAGGTATAATCCAGTAGCCAAAAAGTCCAGGAAGACTGGAAGACCACCAGTGCAAACTCTAGGAATGCAGCAAAGGAATGAAGACATAGCTGGACATAGTGCTTCGGGTAGTTGAACTGAATCCAATATTCAGGAAGTTCCCAGTGGACTAGAAGCAAGGCTACTGTCATGGTTTGTAGTAGACGAATAGAATTCATAGTCCAGGGGTGTCTACAAAAGCAGTAGTGAGCAAGTAGATCCACAAAATGGTCTCTTGAGAAGGAATTTAATCTCTATTCTCCAAGCAGATACATGAATATGTATAGTTTTTACTCTGATTTCTGTAACATCTACCCCTCAGTGTGAAAAGATCCAAGGGCTCCAAGTCAATTTAGAGTTAGGTACATATATTAAAATATATATATTTAATATTATATTTATACATATTTCCATAAATTTATGTTTTATGTATTTTTACTTAATATTATGTTTATATTTATAAAGAGATTTACTTTAAGGAATGGGAGCATGTAATTATGGAGGCTGGCAAGTCCAAAATCTGCAGGATGAGGCTGCAGCCTTGAGACTCAGGAAGAGCTGATGCTGCAATTCAAGTCCAAAGACTATCTGCTGGCAGACCTACTCTGGGGAGATGAGTCTTAATTCTATTAAGACCCTCAACTGATTGGATAAGGCCTACTCACCTTATGGAGGTCAATCTGCTTTACTCAAAGTCTAAAGATTCAGATCCAAATCTCATCCATAAACACCCTCATAAAAACATCCAGATTAATGTTTGATCAAATATCTGGACACTATGGGCCAGCCAAGTTAACACATAAGATTAATCATCACAACCCTCTTGCCTAGCTAGAGAGGTAGAAGAATATACTATATTTTAAGAGGACAGGATATTACATAGCCTTGCTGTGGGTTTTTATTTCCTCCCATATCCTGAAGATAAGACAACAATTTGAGAACTACATTATGTAGTACACTCTTCAAATACAGGGTCCAGCTTAAACAAACCAAATTTATTTTGTTCCATTGTTCCAAGGTTGTTTTTTTTTTTAAGTAGAATTATAGTAAAACATCACATATTTTAAAAGAAATAATCTGAGAAACTTTTCTTACAGAATGTAATTCCAAAAAACAGAAATAATTGTCTCCCCTTAAGGGAGAGTTAAGAAGCAAAAACTTCCGTAACACGCATGCTTTTTTTTTTCTTCTTCTTTCTTTTTTTTTGTCTAAAAGAAAAGCAACTGTATAAAAACATAGACTACCAATTATAATAGAAGGAAACATTGAAAGAAGTGAGAAGTGACACTTCATAGCTAAAAGAAACAATAACCCTGAGACCTCTGATTGCTTTCTACTTCTTCAATAATAGATTGGGGGTCACAGTGATTGGGTGAAGTAGTGTTGTACATCCCAGCCCCGGAAAGTATTATAGTCCCAGAGCACATATTGATAATTAAGAAAATAACTGAATTATTAATTGACTTATATTCAGTACAACTCTGAAGCTATGAGAAAGAACAGATACTGAATTGAGACAGAAAACTGAGCGTATGTTTGTTTCTGCCTCCCATCCAAAGCGTCCAGAAAAAAATACCTTAAATCATTAAAAGGATGAATTAAAAAGAGAGATAAAAAAAAATGAACACAATCAGAAAGCTTCAAACTTTGAGAAAATTCACGAATGATGAAAAGCAGATGGGATCCTATTAATGGAGGAAACCCTAACCCAAAACACATGTATGGGAAGGTAGCTCTAGTGTCCAGGAGACCTTCCGGGAGAACCACAAGCTCAGGGTCAAGGGAACAAAGAGCAGAAGTAACTGAGTCAATACACAACTTGGTAAATGAGCAGCTGAGGAAGGTGGACTTCACATTCTTCCCCTTCTTGTATGGAGCAGTGGCATCAACAGAGGTTAACCCCGGTGACCCCGGGCTAGTCAGGCGGAGCAGAGAACCTGGGCCACTACCTCCAGAGAGATCTGAGAAGTGCCTGAGATGTGCAAGAGGGGTTGTCAAATAGGCAGTTGTAAATTTGACTGTGGAACTCAAGGGAAAAGTAGGGGCTGCTGAGATGAACTTGGAAGTCATCCTACATGGATAATATGTGAAGCCACGACACCATATGAGATTACTAGGGAAAGAATGCACAGAAAGAAGAGAAGGGGTCCCAGGACTGAGCCCCAGGACACCCCAACATGTAGGTAACAGGTTTTATGCATGTGACACTGAAACAACTAGTGAGTGAAATTTGTTTATATTTGTGAACAAATTAACTGAAGAGGGGCCACTGAGGGTTATGTGGAAGGGGGCTTACCCACCTAGAACACAACTGAGATGCATTCTAGTCCCCCTACCAAATCCAGGACAGTCCTGGTTGACTGGGAACTCTTTGAGGGGAGCCTGCATTACTCATCTTGTTGCCTTACAAGTGATTGATACATGTCTGTTTAAGGAACAAATTTGTACACTTATAAATAAACTTCCCATTGTTTGGGGAGAATTTAGACCAAATTTCTCATTTTTGTTAAGCATTTTCTCCTCCCACCTCACATGCTTCCTCTTCATTTTTCTCCCTTTGCAGGTAGTGTCTAGAAACACACCTTTTAGGTTCAAAGTTTATCTATCTATCTATCTATCTATCTATTTATTTATTTATTTATTTAGATTTATTTATTTATTTGGGGGGGGCAGAGGGAGAGAAAGTCTTAAGCAGACTCCTCACTGAGCATGGAGCCTGAGGCAGGGTCAGGCAGGGAGCCTGACTCAGGCAGGAGCCTGAGTCTCTTAAGAGACTCCTCCATGGCCTTGAGATCATGACCTGAGCCTGACCCGAGTTGGAAACTTAACCAACTCTGCCAACCAAAGTTGGCAACCAGGCACCCCCAAAGATTTTAAAATAAAAAGAGCTATTCTTTTTTTTTTTTTTTTACCTACTTTAATATTCAATTAGCATTTTGTCATTTTATTTCTAGTTTTCAGCTGTATTATTTCATTTTTCCATCAAGACCTTTTTGTGAAAAATATCAGATAAGGAAATGTTCCCTCCCGAGACCCCTCCAAGGATAGTAGCAGAAGAAGAGTACCTGAGGATAAAAGCCGTCCATGATCACATGGTCCAGCTACCTTTTCCCAAATAGAGATTTGACCTCCATGATAACCTCTGAGTGTGATTTCATTAAAGGAACCAGCAGATTTCCTTGTTCTGTAACAATACTCACATCCTCTTGGAATTCTAGTGTCTATTTAGATCACAATGGAGTAGAGTACCCAACTATTAGCTCTAGTTGATAGGAGCACCCATTATTGCAAAGAAGAGGAGAGAAATAGACAAGAAATATATGCACAAGAAAAAAAAATGTGAACTATTTCCATGTCAATAAATATAGCTCTACATAAAAAATTACGACTTCAGAGATTTCCATTTTATAAATTTTAACAACTCATTGAACCCAATCTGCATTCTTGGACACTGGATTTTTTCCTATCATATACATCTGTTGTAAACAGTTTTGAACTCCAGTGTGGTTATTCCTTGAGATAAATTCTTAGAAGAGAGGCTGGTAGATTATAGGATATGCTTTTAAAGGATTTTTGATGTGTGCTGCCAAAGTGCTCTTCAGAAATATCCTACCAACATATACTCCCTTTATCAACGACCTCTTTTCCTACACCATTACTAACTTAGGGCATTGTCATTCTTTGAAATCTTTGTCAATTATTTGGGTAAAAAGGGTAGCTTATTGTGGTTAAAATTTACATTTCTTTGCTTGTGTCTTTCACAGTTTTATTCAAGTCCAATTTACTAAGCTGTTAAAGATGCAACAAGAAAAATGCAACCTAGTGCTGCTTCTTTGCCCAGGGTGACTTGTATGGTGGCAGATTTTATCCAACAGGCTTCTACAAGTATCTTAGAACCCAAACAACTGGGTGGTCACACAACAAGACACAGAGTATGATGGGATGAGCACTGGATGTTATACTATATGTTGGCAAATTGAATTTAAATAAAATGTTAAAGAAAGGGGGGGGGCACAAAGTAGGCTGAGAAATCTAAGCCTGTGTCCTGACCCTTTGCTTCTTGCTCTGAACCCATGGTCTTTCACAAGACAGCAGAATAATGTCTTAAGGCTGAGGAAACATACCTCTTTTAAACAGAGTTCACGTAATGATGAAAGACTTTTGCTGTTGGGGAATGGTGGGAGGAAAAAAACCCTGCAGAAACCAGAGAAATGAGAATATGAAATTGCTAACTTCACAACTTCATGAAAAGCAATTCCAACAGCAAGAAGCCCTTTGCTTTCTAGGCCAAAGATTAATCAAGAGCCTACTCTTCATTCATCCCTCCTAACAATTTAGTAGGAAACTTTATAACTCTAAGATGATTAAAAAGTTTCTTCTGTAGTGCCTGCAGTTCTAGTTGGTGGTTTATTCTCCCTATCTCTGTTACTGATGTGAAGTGGTAGGAGCTTTGGTTTTCCCACTGCTAGGCACCCAGGCTTGCTTGGGTCAGTTGCAAAATGATAGCCTATTGTGGCTACAAAATCACAAAGTGCCATTTTACCACACAGTCAGTGAAGTGCTTGGGTTTTCTCTGTAAAAACAAATTGTTATATTGCATATAGTCACCTTTTCTTTTAAAAGGGGAGAAAAAGAGCTACTTCCAATTCAAGCAGGTATGGAGTATTGCAGAGGAGTGAATGCTTTCTGGAATTAATTGCTTGTGCGAATGCCAGCAAAATGCTGATGACATTGAGAAACAAACCTACTGAAGGGTGAGGAAATTCTGGCAAAGCATTCAAGCTATAATGAAGCACCTGACTTGTAACAAAAATGCCCTTCAGCCACCAGTGTTCAATAGTGTCCCATCAGGATGTCTTCTCCCAGCCCAGCACTCACCTCAGTGAACACCCTTATGTCTGGCCCTCCAACAACTCAGGAGGGACAGCTCCCCGGGAGACAGGACAAAATCTGTGTCTTCTAGCCAGGAGGGACCTCAGGATGTGCCAAGTACAAATTCCTTGTAGGTTAATAGCCAGCCAGAGGAAATCACTGGACATCTAGCTGCCCCCCCGCCCTCGGCGGATACCACGTGCCTCTCAAGTCCCTCTATCAGCTGCTCCTCTGTGGGGGTGGGAAGAATTCTTCATACGTGCTAAAATATATTTGTAGATGAAATAGAGGATGTCTGGGATTTCCAAGGATGGCGAGACCTTGGTGGGGACATAGATGAAACCAAGCTGGCTATGAGTTGGTCATTGTTCAAGCTGATCATGGATATGTGGAGGTTATTACTATTCTCTCTACTTTCACCTATGTTTGAAAACTTTCATAATAAAATACTTTTTAAAAATCATGAGACAGTAAAAAAATCATAAGAAAGGAAAAAAGAAATCTCTAAAATTCAGAGTGAGAGGAGCTGGGAGTTTCCTACAGAATGTTGGTCTGGTATCCCATACATGGTTTTTGGTCAGTAACTATGGATGACAGTGATAATGATCAGAACAATGACATGTGAAAAGACTGGTACAGAGAAACCATAGATACGAAGTCAGTTCGAGACTCTACCCTCTAACATATGCTTCAGTTGATTCAAACTAGGTGGCCCAAGAATTACGGTTTGAAAAATCCTTCACTCTTGAGTTACAGAACCTGGTCTGATTTCTAGCTTTCAATTGGGATAATTCCCTTTATTCTAGAAAGGCCACTCTAACAGTAGGAAGTGGGCAGTTACCTCGATTTATCTTAATGGCTCAAAGGATCTAAAAAATGTGATGACAGTTAAGTACTTACTAAATACTACATACCTAATTACCCCTAACATATTTATTGACAGAACAACTTTCCACAGTTCTTAAAAATCTTTGTGTATCAGACTAAAGAAACACCCCTGGCCAGCAACCACTTTAATAGGAGACTTAGTAGAAAAACTGTTAATTATTGAGAAAAAATGGAAAATACTGAAAGTTCTTAGTATTTCTGAAGGTATATGAGTTAAAAGAGTTTTTAAAACTTATCATTTATTAGAACAAAATATTAATATGCTAGCATTTCTTTGGCAGCTCTAGGGAGCCAGGTCAAGTTCTACGGAAGAGATAAATCAACAGTATTCTCCTCTAGATCACAGTCACTAATATTGGATCAAGTTGTATAATATGTGAGTTATTTAAGAGCAGGGTTGTAGGAAAACAGGATCTTTCATACCCTGTTTTAGGATTGCAGAATGCCACAACCTCAGTAGAGGGAAATTAAGCATATCTATCAAAATTATAGATGCATGTGCCATTTGACTCAGGAATCCTATAGATACAACTCCACACACTTAAATGATACAGCCTTGCTGCGTTTATTATAATAGCAAACAACTGGAATAACCCAATTGCCCACCAGTAGCAGAGTGATTAAATAAGTCATAGTCATCCACACAATGGAGGCCATGCAGCTGCTAAATAAATAAATAAGAGAGAGAGGAAAGGAGAGAGGGAGGAAGGGAGTGAAGAAGGGAGGGAGGGAGGGAAGAAGGGAGGGAGGGAGGGAGGGAGGGAGGGAGGGAAGAAGGAAGGGAGGGAGGGAGGGAGGGAGGGAGGGAGGGAGGGAGGGGACTGCTTCTATGTCCTGTTACAGAACATAGAAAAGCAAGATGCTGAAAAGAACATAAAGAGGGGGAATTAGGAATATATATTTGCATTTGCTTGATTCTATATAAAGAAGAGTTTGAAGGAAGTAGTGAAAATAATTAATTATAGATAGGGTAACCATATTATTTTTTGTCTAAATGGAATATTTTTGAGAGGGAAAGGGATCACCATTAATATTTATACCAAGACAGTAGGTACAGCTTGGGACTGTCCTAGACAAACCAGTCTGTAGGGTCACCCTCCCCACCATATCTACTGAGTAGGTGGGAATGGGTCATGGGGAGCAGAGTACCTGGAGACAGGTAGAAGTAAGACCTCACAAAGTACTGCTTGTTATATTTCTTTGACTTTGGAATCATATATATATATATATATAAATCACCTATTGGAAACAATGAGAAATCTAATTTAGAAAATATTTGTGAATACCACAATCACTGTAAAATCAACTACTGGATTTTAAGATCTTTATGGCAGATAAACATTTAATGATATACCAACTCCCTATTGGTGGTGTTTGAAAACAAGACTGAGGCATGCATGAATGCAACTACATTCTCACAAATGAATTTTCCAACTAAGAGCGGAAGATATTCAGCCTTTGTTTATTCAGCCATCCATTCAGGCATGCATTCAACTTTCCATCGATATGAATTGGGCACCTTTTATGTGCTGGGCTAAGCACTGAGGCAGGATAGATTCTGACCTCTTCATGAAGTTCTGGGTCCGAGGAAGCTACAGATAGCACACAGGACGTAAGGACAGCATAACAAAGGGCAAAGTGGCCAGTGAAATAGCAAAGCTGTGGGCACATGAGCTTCCCTGAGGACATCACTTGGCCAGCTGAATAAGTAAGTGAAAGAATGAATGAATGAATGAAGGCAATAACATAAAATGACCTCTTCTATCTCTTCCAAATCTGCAAGTTGCTTGTTGTATGACACACAGAACTCCTAATATCTTGGAAGAACAAAATTGAGCAAACTCAGATTGTTCTGTTTCATTGTCGACAGGGTTTGGTAATATAGGATAGTCCAGAGTTCTAGGTTCTAGTTCTTGCACTGGCTTGCTGTGAGACTCTAAAGAAACTAGTAAGACTGTTTAAAGTTTAGAAAAGGGGATCCCTGGGTGGCGCAGCGGTTTGGAGCCTGCCTTTGGCCCAGGGCACGATCCTGGAGACCCGGGATCGAATCCCACATCGGGCTCCCGGTGCATGGAGCCTGCTTCTCCCTCTGCCTATGTCTCTGCCTCTCTCTCTTTCTCTCTCAGTGACTATCATAAACAAATAAAAATTAAAAAAAAATAAAGTTTAGAAAAGATAAAATAATGGTGTTTGGCAAATTGCTGTCTGTGGATTCATAATGCTCTGCCTAACTTGCAGATCTGTATCTCCATATTTCCCTCTGCTTCAATAGCAGGCATTTCATTTTCCCTCTCAGGACCTTTGCACATGCTTTTCCCTCTGCTTGGAATGGCCTTGCTCTTACTCTTCAGATGGCCAGCTCCTCCTCATTTGTTAGGCCTCATTTTTCCCCTTTCAAAGGGTCTTTCCTTTCTCACCCCTCCCTCTCTCTCTCTTTCTCTTTCTCTCACAGTTCAATGCTCTTGTTATTTTCCATTTCCTTCACAGTTCTTACCATACTTTCCAAGTATTTTATCTGAAACTAAGTTTTATAAAGCAGGAACAGTGTCTGCCTTGTGTCCCTAGGGTCTAGCCCCTGAATAGTAGTATGTTCTCACAGGGTATGTTGAATGAATTGGCAAAAAAAAAAATAAAAAAATAAATTCTTTCATTGGGTCATATTCTAATTTCTTGAGTTGAGTGGGAGGTGGCATAGATTTCTTCATAAGATTGCCATTTTCACATGTGTCTTGTCTAGACTCATGTGGCTCCCCTACCACACACATTTTGGGAGGGAAAGGGGGCGGGGGTGCCTGCATTTGTACTCTTGCAACACTTAAGTGATTGCAGACTGTGGTGCAGGTTTTGGAGGCTGTTATTCCTGTTGCCAAATCTGGCTATCTCAGAGACCGGTCTCCCACAGGACTCCAGCAGTTTGTCTGGATACAATTTTTGCAAAACCAATAATTATTTATAGCAGTTTACACAACTGACATGTAATTCTGCTGGGATTAAAGTAACAGAGTTGACAGGAAGCCTGTCAATTATGTATTATGTTGGGCCCCTCAGCACAAGTTTGTTCTCTAAGACACCAAAAATTATCTTCCTCTGGGTCTCTTCCTTTCCATGATATTTTTTTCTCCATTTCTGCTTTTACATTGAACTTATGAGGCTACAGCTAGCTTAATTTTGTAGCTACCACTGAGGGCCTATCACCCTACTCAACCACTGACTCATCTCTCCATTCATTTTGTCAGTGACATCAGCCCAGGCTAGAAATAAATGCTGAAGAAAAGCCGGCTAAGGGGAACATACAAAGTTGTTTATTGGGCTCTGAAAATGAATAGCTCTTTTGAAAGCATTTTTATGGTCACCATTGAATCCCATGTTCTCCCCTCTTGCCTTCCATGGATGTCTACAGAGATACCTGAGAATGCCACTGAACAGTGGAACATGAGTGGTAAAAGTGCTTGTGTTCTAGAATCTAGACCGAGTGTGGAAGTAGGGCCAATCTTCTTTCCTACTGTGTTGGGTGTATTTGGTGAGAGAAATGGAATGGTCAAGAATGCCTCCAAGACTAGGGGGAAGGATGAATTTCCTGTAAACTACAAGGTGAAAAAGTGGGATTTGGGTGAAGATCAAGAGCTCAGCTTGAAACAAGTTCAGCTAGATGCTTATTAAATCTATACCCAAGTGGAGATGCCAGAGTGCTGACTTGTAGGACATGCCTATAGGGATAGAATACACTTCGTTGGTGCCCACAGCCTGGGATAGATCAATATGGCACAGCTACCAACGGTGTCCCGGCTCCTTCCCCAAATGAACCATGCTGTTTGCCTCCTCTCTTCCCACTTACACTCCTGCTTCTAAGAGTTCTTTGGTATTTTTCTTCTTCCCCAGAGTGTCATCTCAACTCACTTCTTCCTATCTGAATTCAAACCACCCTTCAGCTCTCAGTTTTCATTCAACAAACATTTACTCTGAGCCAGACAGGGCACAGGACTAAGTTGGATGGGGTCCCTACACCTCCTGGGAGCCCTTTCCTTCAACCACCTTGCCTCCTCTGATCTCAACCACAGATGGAGCCCTTGTGGCCAGAAGCCCTCCTTCTGACCTCTGGTCATACACAGTCCTGATTGTCATTTCACAATTCGGGGTGAATATCTTGCTCCCTAAGGAAGAGCCAAGCTGTCTGCCCTGGGTCCTTGGTGCACACTCAGTGACTCCTGGTTGGATTGTATTCACAGCTCTGGTTCATTTGTTTGGTCTACAGAGCCTCACTCTCTGGAGGCACCTCCAGACCCAGCCCAAGCTCCCCTTACCTAGGGGTCTCCCAGATTGGTAAGGGGACAAGGAGGAGGAGCAAAATGAGAAGAGGGAAGGGGGGGATCAGAGTCATCAGTTTTGGACTCTTGGCTTTCATCTAATGGGCTTTCATTCTTCTGCTCTAGCACATAGCCACCCACCCCCCCTTCTCCCAGCCAGGGTCATTAGCATTTCGTAGTGTCATATAAACAGCATGAGCTTTGCTCTCAAGATGACTTGAGCTTGAATTCTCCTCTGCTATCTCCTAGCTGGCAACATTCAGCAAGCCACTTAGCTTCTACCAGTCTCATCTTCTATAATAACAAACCCTTCCGTCAAGGTTTTTGTGAGAATTGACATATATGTAAAACAGATTGCACAGTGCCAGATAAATAGAACTGCCCGGGAAATAAATGTTATCTTCCCCAAAAGGGCCCACTGGGACCTTCTCTGATCCCTGGGCTGGACCATGCCAGGTCTAGTACAGTCAATTCCTTCCGGCCTGTGGGCTTTGGCCAATTCTAAAGGGCAATGTCCTGACAACTCTCAGAACTGAGTACAGCTTGAGCCACCTGCCCCACAAGGGCGGACAGTTGATGTGTCTGCAGGAGAATGAGGGATAAGAGAGAGTCCACATGGGGGAGTCACAAAGGAGTTATGGGGATTCCATGTGAACTTCATTCATTCTCTTCTCTTGGATCTCGACAACTTCCCTCACTCCTAGTTTGATATGACTTGATCCCAATAATTTTAGGTACATACATAGTGAGAGGAGTTTTAGCCTTTCTCTACCACTTTAAGAGAGTGAGTGGGATTGGACATGGCTGAAATGTTCTTGGAACATTGTGGAAAATAAGCCACAAGGTTCAATCTACACTCAACCAAGTGGAGTATTCTCTCCTCGACTCCGTCAAGAATATCTGAATAGCTGAAAAAAGAAGGAAGGGATTGTGGACTTAAATTATAGGGGGCCAATTCTCTGCAACTTCCTTCAGTGCACTTGCAAAGGCATGATTCCATTTAATCCTTATCCCTCTCAGGGGTTTAGTCCCCAGGTCATAGACGAGGACATTGCTTGGAGCAACTGCAAGGACAGAGTCTTGCTCAGAACCCGGATCTTCTGACCCCAAGACCAGTTTTCTTCTCCCTCCTCTGTCCTGCCTCAGATATGGGTCTCAATTCCCCTCTTCTTGAGCAATGAGCACACATGACAATCATCTGATTAAATCCCCACATGTTATGCCCTGCTTGACCTTTAAAAAGGGTGACATGCTACATTTTTTAAGTGCCCATTTTCCTATGATCTGTGCAGAAGTTGAAGCTTGACCCTGGAAGAATCTATTTGAGGCCTATGGCCTTCCTTTGCTTGAGTTATCTAATACGCAATGCCCAAATCTGGGTAAGACAACTGCTTTCCCCAAACTAGCAGGAGCAGATCTGAAGCTCATCTCTTTACCCTTTCTTTCATTTGTGGTTTTTAGGTACAAGGGTGAAAAGTCTCCAGCTCTGCAGAACTGCTAACAGATAAATATTTAATAGAAAAGAGCACTGGGCTCAAAGTCAGGGCCACATTCTGCTGGGTCAGCAGCCCTCACCTTTGTCCCTGTACCATCCTCATTGAACACCCCAAATCTGCAGGCTCAACCTCCATCTGGCCTCTGGGGCCGGTCCTGTCACAACCCAGTGAGTTTAGCCCAACACTGACATTCTTTTCTGGCCCCTGCCTTGTATGCTCTTCCTTTATTCCCCAAAATGAATCCCATCGTTCACCTGATCGTTGGGTTCCTGCCCTATTTCTTAAGCTTAAATGCCCATGGTTGTCACTTGCCAACCACTTCAGTCCCTGTGGGACTGAGTTTCTGAGTTTCCCTGAGTTGCCACTATCCCTCCCAGAGGCAAGACATCTATTCCTGAAAATGGCCCAGTGCCTGGGACCTGCTCCCTACCACCAGGGCACTGAACACCACCCGCTCCGAGCTTGTCCTTGGGTTCCAATAGCTGTTGGTTATACCACCTCTTTCTGTAGCCACAACCTTCAGAGACCTCATTGTTAGCAGGCCGTACCCGCTCTTAGCGAAGATCTCCCGGTGTGTTCTCCAGGTGTCTGTCCCATTCTGCTAAGTATACTTAGTCCCCAGTTCTGATCCTTGTGGTCTGTCCCACTTGAGAAGTAACCAGGTCATGTGAGCCACATCCTAAGAGGGGTGCAGAGAAATGGTTCTAGTCTTGGTTCTTCTACTAATTAGCTTGGTGGCCCCAGACAAGTCAAGTGACCTCCCTGAGCCTCTTCTCTTAAACTCAGAATGGTGAATACTAAAGGTGCTAAATGTGTGTAGTGGGGGGAGTGGTGTCTAGAACTTGAGGATTTTGTGACTGCCACACTTACACAATTAACTTATACAATGAATAAAGTGGAAGGCCATTGTTTTCAATACACAGACTCACACACCAGTGATGGTTAACTTTATATGTCAACTTGACTGAGCTTAGGAATGCCCAGATGGCAGGCTTCTGGGTGTTTCTATAAGTGTAACTCCAGAGGATATTAGCATTTGACTAAGTAGACTGAGTAAAGAAGATTGCCTTCAATAATGGGCATCATCTAATCTGTTGAGGGCTCTAATAGAAAAAGAAGGTGGACGAAGGGCAAATAGACTCTTTCTCTCATTGAGCTGGGACATCCATCTTCTGCCGTCAGACACTGGTACTCCTGGTTCTTGGGCCTTTGGACTCAGACTAAGATTTACACAAATGGCCCCCAATTCTCAGACCAACTTTTCAGTTTCCATAACCACATAGGTCAATTCCTATAACAAATCTCTCTTCTTTCTCTCTGAGAGTGCTCTATATATGCTTGCAGTTCTGGTGTGTCTAGAACAAAACAGAGAAGCTTGGTTGCCAGAGACTGCCAGCAAAGACAATCTCAAGGGAGCATGAGGCCCGAGAGAAGGGATGAAGCTATGTGGAGTGGGTATTCATTACTCTTTGCCCCCTCAGATCTTTCATGAGACTCATTTTCAACATGACACTGCAGGCAGCCTGAAATCAGTTGATGACAAGATAAAACTTACTGCTCTCCTTCCCTGGAGCAAATCCCACTGCGTATAACCATTACCCAAATATATAACTCATAAAGTTCCAAGCATGCTACAGACATTGTGGAAGAGGGGATTGGCACCAAGGGACAAGGTACTGTCTGGCAGTGACGTGGGCAAAGGACAAAAGGTGCTATTGCCTTTTGTCCACTTCCTTCCCCAGGGCTTTGTGCTTGTAGGAGCTTTGAGCCTTTTCAGGCCTGACTGACATGCCCTTCTGTTACTTGCACAGCCACATACTGTTTTCTGGATGGCAAGGACAAGTCTATCCAAATTTGTTTTAACAAAACTCTACCCTAGGCACATTTCAGGGCAAGGAGAGGCAATTTCTCATAAGTGCATCTAAATTACCTATTCTGGACATTTCTGAAATAAATTCTTTTGAATTGATTTCAGTCCTTATACCTGGATAATTGTATAGATTTTATGTATTGGGAGGAGACATCCTACCTGTAAAAACTAATAAAGTATGTATTTCAGTTTCTTTAACCAGTTATCATTTTTGTTATTTGTCCTCTAAATGCAAAAAGGCGAGTTTGTTTTTTCAAAATTAATAACCAAATCCTTCCCATGCCCACCAGAGAGTGTGTGGATGGGGGCGGTGTTGGCATAGTGGGGGAGGCTTCTTGCCGGCCTGTTCACATCAAGTCCTTGAGTCTGTCCTGCCTTAGGTGGCATGTACTAGAAAGAAAATATTCCCACCATTCACAACAATCTTGTAAGGAAGTTTAGACAAATGTTATTCTTATTCTGTAATGTGTAAATGAGGAAATTAAGGCTCAGGGAGGTGAAAGGGCCTGTCCAAGATCTCATGGTTGGTTAGGATGAGAAACAGAGTGCTATCCCCTGACTTTCTCTGCCATTCTCGCTGGAACCCTTAGCTACAACAGTTCTGCTCTGATGTGGCTTGTGACCCCTCTCTCCTTACCATCTCCCCTGAGAGACATTTCCATGCACTGAAGACTTCAAGGCACACTAGGGAAACTTCTTGATCACTAACCAGCCCCAAATGAAACTGCTTTCTTAACTAAATAATTTTCTAAGAAAACAGATAAAGGGCCAGAGTCACAGATAATGTAGGAGGGGCATAGGGACATAAGGATAGTGTTGGAGGAGGTCACAGAGAGGATGTGACCACTGGTTGACCTATAAACTGAACTCAGGCAATCAGAGTTTGTGAACTCCTCACCCCCTCCTCTGGCATGTTCTGCTTGCCTTCCCCATGCTAGAAATTTCCCCAAGAACATAGAGCCTTGATGTGATGTTGAGACCATCAGGATGGTATTTTTGACTGAATCCAGTTAAGGCCTCTCTATAAACTTTTAAGATCCGGTAGCCAAGTATGGAGATCTATTCTTCCTGTAGCCACCCAAAATGGTCCTTGTAAATAAGTTCTCTTGCTTATATAAACAATCACCTACCAATCTGGGGTGTTTTGCCTCTTTCTCTGGTCCTTCCTTACCCTGTGAACTAACAGAGGTTTCCATCCTCCCTGTCTCTAGAACATGCCTATACACAGAAGGAGGAATCTGACCTAGCACTTCAGAGTTGAGGCAAATGTTGCAAGTCCATTTGGATGGTCATAGGTTCCCGGTTCCATGATCCAGCTGGAAGTTTTCTTAATGCCACTCCTTGCTGACTGACATGAGCAAATCAATGACTCTTTCTACACCTCTGGGGGTCTGTAAAATGGGGAAAATAAGAAAACTCACCTCACAAGGTCATCAGGAGGGTGAGTTGAGACAACTGTTTTGTAAACACCTTCTACAACAATGTGACCATTGTGATTGTTATTAGGTGGTTGGAGTGTGGAATATAGAAATAACAGATGGTTTCTGCTTCCTCTTCAAGAGATTGCAATCTAGGGGGAGTATACACTATATTCACAAGACAGCTGGGTTCCTGAAGAACTACATCATGTAAAACTAATTCAAGTATATCCTTCTTATAATCACAATTGGGCCAGGAGATGTGTTGTCAGAGTGTATAAATCCGTAATAATAGTGGCATAATTTTGTTTTAATGCTGCCTTTTTTTTTTTAAAAAAAAGACCTAGCAATAGGGGCTCCTGGGTGACTCAGTGGTTGGGCAACTGCCTTCAGTTCTGGTCAAGAAATTGGAGTCCTGGGATCAAGCCCTAAGTCAGGCTCCCTACTCAGCAGGAAGTCTGCTTCTCCCTCTCTCTCTCTCTCTCTCAAATGGATAAAATCTTTACCCCGCCTTCCCCCCCAAAAAAGTCCTAACAATATTCCTTTTGCTGTCTTTCCCGAAATTAACAGCACTGAGAATCATGGCCACTGCCAGGCCTTCTTTATCTACTGCATCTGGCTTCATTTCATAGTAACTTACGGCACATTTTTAGCACCCCTACTTTATAAAAGTTTAGATGGTATGATCATAGCACAGAAAAGATGCATGATAAAATAACAGCATTATTGTCACCAAAATCACTCACAAAAGTCTGTGCCCCATATTCCCACCATGGTTCACCATGATGGTGACCAAGCCCTGTGGGGGTTTCTGTTTACCGCTAATGTAAGTGGCCACCAGACAAGGGATTAAAAGTGGCTTAAATTTCACTACATTGGTGCTCTGGCTCTGTTATGGCATTCTGGAGAAATCATATAAATTTGGAGGAATTTGCACTATATTAAATGCTCCCGGTGTGCTTGTTCGGCGGACCTGGTACCTCTTTTGTGAAGCAGCAGCTGAGGAGACTCCGGCACTCGCCATGGCCGACCAAAAGCCCAAGGAAGGAGTGAAGACTGAGAACAACGATCATATTAATTTGAAGGTGGCAGGGCAGGATGGTTCTGTGGTGCAGTTTAAGATTAAGAGGCATACACCACTTAGTAAACTAATGAAAACCTATTGTGAACGACAGGGTTTGTCAATGAGGCAGATCAGATTCTGATTTGATGGGCAGCCGATCAATGAAACAGACACATCTGCACAGTTGGAAATGGAGGATGAAGATACAATTGATGTGTTCCAGCAGCAGACAGGAGGTGTCTACTAAAAAGGGAACCTGCTACTTTACTCCAGAACTCTGTTCCTCCAGACCAAGAAGACAGCCTCAAATAGAAAGCCATAATTTAGTTCCACCACATCCTGACTACTACAGTATAGTTTTCTCTATTCTTTCATTTTCCCCTTCCCCATTCCTTTATTGTACATGAAGTAACTGTGTATGTGCACAAGCATATTGCATTTTTTAAAACTAAATGGCCAGTGGTATGTTTTGATCGACATCAAATGGAGATGGGATGGGGGAAAATACTGCTTCTGTGAAAACACACTGTCTCTCCATTAGTGGCATGTTCAGTCAGCTCTTATCTTTATATTCTGGTAAGTTCTTTTGCTCTCACTGTTTAACAGAAAAAGAACAACATAAAAATCCTTGCATACCTTGTTCGATTGGAGAATTTTAATGTTTTTCATTTATCATTGTAAAACCAAGGACAATTTTATACCTTTTTGTATGTAGCTGTTACATGTAGGGCAATCTGTCTTCAAGTAGGGATAACTTACTCTAAAAGAAATGAATCCTAGATAGTTTTCCCTTCAAGTCAAGCGTCTTGTTGTTTAAATAAACTTCTTGTTTAAAATGAAAAAAATAAAAATAAAAATAAAAATAAATGCTCCCTATCCAGGGCAGCCTGGGTGGCTCAGCAGTTTAGCGCCCCCTTCCGCTCAGGGAGTGATCCTGGAGACCTGGGATCGAGTCCCACATCGGGCTCCCTGTGTGGAGCCTGCTTCTCCCTCTGCCTGAGTCTCTGCCTCTCTCTCTGTATCTCTCATGAATAAATAAATAAAATCTTTAAAATAAATAAATAAACACTGCCTATTCAGTAAGATTTTATTACTCTTATACATAATAGTATTTAAAATTTACATAATTCTGATATACATGAAATGTGAGTGCATGGTTCCAATGAGGACAACTTAGAGCAAATAACATTCAAGTGGCCTCTCAGCCCTGATAATAAAGGTGGGAACAACTGAGTGAGAGGGGGACTACTGGCTAATTGGGGAATACTTTTTGAAGAACGAACATTTTGAATACACTGAATAAAAATGCATTTCGAATATGTTTGAATAGAAAATAATTTGGAATGTGTTGAATAAAAGACATAGGCTAATGACTATAATATACCAATTCTTTGTACTACTGGAAATTGCTCAATTTCAGAATCAATAGTTCTTCTGATGGCTGCACTTATGAGGGAACCTGGGATCCTTTTTATTTTGCAAATCCTTTGGGTTTCACTTAGCAGCAGGACAAACACCCAGGGGTAGGGAAAGAAGCCACCTTCAAAGGAGAAGTTCTGCTTGAAATTCCTGGGGTGGGGAGTGGGGACAGAATTCAAACTTACTTTGTCAAACACAGGGCATGGATCACCTAATATTTCTCAATAACTAAAATAACTAAATAACCACTAATATCTGCTTGAAAGAAGCTTAAGTGGAGTTTTATCTTTGGTTGCCAAAGGATACATTAAATCCTTTTAGGTGTTTGTTTGAATAATGGAATAGATAGTTTGGGTTGCTTAGGGAAACACAAGAAATATTTTTATCCCGAATGGGCAATTAGAAATCCTTACTTTAAAACAGTAACAAAATTCCTTCTTTGCTTGAATTAGCTCATTAATCAGTCAATCAACAAATATTTATTAAGTTCCTGCGATTGGAACTTTGACTTCCCTGTTTAATAACACTCGATGAATTCTTTCATATCCTGTCAAAGAAGATATTTCCTCTAGCCAGCCAACGTTTATTTTTCCCTTTCATCTTTGGACTAGCTAACGGTGTTTTGTGGTTGTTGTCATGCATTTTTGCTTTTTCCCCCCATACAGATCAGAGTATTCAATCCTATGTCTCCTTCCAGTTCTAAATTTACCCTCTTCAGTCAAGAAAGGAAAGGTCACCTACCCACCTAATGTCCTAGTTCCCAAATCTGGTTGCACATAAAAAGTACATGGGGGACAGATAGATATGTAATCAAATAGTAGTCAATGCGCCTTAATCCATAGAATTTCAGTTGGGAACTACTGATGTCATTTTAAGGCAAGGACACGGAAGGCACATGCTTTGCGGCAGAGCTGGGCTGGGCCACTACAGTCCACCGCCCCCCCCACCCCCCAGCTTCCTCCCAGCTCACAGCCCTGTTTCAGATCTGCCTAAGCTCCCATTCATTCAATAACCTCCAGGATTAAAGAAATACGTATCTCTCAGTGAAATCCTAAATGCATTTTTGGACATACCAATTTTATTTCTTTCCCTTAGATCCCCACTCTCTAGGAATATGTGGGCTCTTGAGTTCCTTAAGGGCAAGGACCTTTATTAAAAGTGACTAATATCACATAATTGTATACTAGGTGCTATTGAAAACAAACCAAAATTCTCCATGTCATCCTATTAGATCAAATCAATCATACAGCATTTATTAAAGGCTCACTAGGTACATGGTTCTATGCTAGGCTCTCTGGGGATAGAAAATATATAAAAAAAAAAAAAGAAAAAGAAAGAAGAAAGAAAGAAAGAAAGAAAGAAAGAAAGAAAGAAAGAAAGAAAGAAAGAAAAGAAAGGAAGGAAGGAAGGAAGGAAGGAAGGAAGAAAGAAAGAAAGAAAGAAAGAAAGAAAGAAAGAAAGAAAAGAAAGAAAGAAAGAAAGAAGAAGAAGGAAGGAAGGAAGGAAGGAAGGAAGGAAGGAAGGAAGGAAGGAAGGAAGGAAGGAAGGAAGGAAGGAAAGTATTCCAAAGAAACTTGCAGTCTAATTGAAGAGAAGGCACTCAAACATACAGAAAGGTAACCCAATTTGTGCAATCAGTTCTCCTCTAGGGTCTGTTAAGGTGTGTTAGCTGCTAGGACACATGAAAGCTCCACGTGTTTAATATAAATTTCTGGTACCTGGGCAGCTTTCCTTTAGCACTGATTCAAGCACATAGTATGAGCTATTGGTTTAAGTGCTTTAAAAGGGTTAGGATCAGGGCACTTGGGTGGCTCAGTCAGTGAAGCACCTATCTTTGGCTCAGGTCATGATCTCAGGGTCCTGGGATTGAGCCCCACATCATGGGTTCCTTGCTCAGTGAGGGCCCTGCTTCTCTCTCTCCTTCTGCCTCTTCCCCAGCTACACTAGCTCTGTCTCTTGCTCACTCTCCCTTCTCAAATAAATAAATAAAATATTTAAAATAAATAAATAAATAAAAATAAAATGGTTAGAATCATAAAGAAGACTGCCTCATGGTCCTCTTACTGAATCACTTATAAGGTGAGTCTCCTGCTTGGGATTCTCTTCAAGCATTGGGAACTCCAGGCTAAGTGTCCCGTCCAACCTTAGTAACTGGGCAGGACCTCACCACAGGTGTCCTGGGTGAGGACAATGAACTTTTTCCTTGGTCTTCTCATCTTCTACTTTTACTTTCCCTTTTCTCTGATTTATCTCCTTCCTTCTTCTTATTCTTTTTAAAAAATCTTACTCATATATAAATTTTCAAAAGGCAAAACTTATAAATTTAATATGTGAAACCAAAACCAAAAAAATATAAATGCCATTATGTCACTTCAAAGCCTTTTCTAATGAAGTACAAATGTGAAAGTAAAATGTACTGCCATTAGACAAGAAAAAGAAATAAAAGACATCCAAATTGGCAAGGAAGAGGTAAAACTTTCACATTTATAGATGACATGATACTTTATATAGAAAACCCTAATCACTCCACCAAACCTTAATAGAATCGATAAATGAATTCAGCAGTGTCACAGGATACAAAATCAATGTACAGAAATCTACTGCATTCCAAGACACTAATAATGAAGCAGCAGTAAGTGAAATTAAGAAAAGAATCCCTGGGGTACATGGGTAGCTCAGTTGGTTAAGCATCCAACTCTTGATTTTGGCTCAGGTCATGATCTCAGGTTTGTGGGACTGAGTCCTATTCAGGCTCCATGCTCAGCAGGAGCTCTCAGCCTACTTGAGATTCTCTCTCTCTGTCCCTCCCCTCTGCTCATGCTCTCCCTTTCTAAAATAAACAAATAAATGTTAAAAAAAATACCATTTACAATTGCGCCAAAAAGAATAAAATGTCAAGGAATAAACTTAACCCAAAAGGTGGAAGATTTATACTCTGAAAACTATAAAACATTGATGAAAGAAATTGAAAACAGCACAAAGAAATGAAAGATTTTTCTATGCTCATTGATTGGGAGAACAAATATTATAATGTCCATACAACCCAAAGCAATCTACACATTTAATACAATCCCTATCAAAATACCAACAGGGGATCCCTGGGTGGCGCAGCGGTTTAGCACCTGCCTTTGGCCCAGGGCGCGATCCTGGAGACCCGGGATCGAATCCCATGTCAGGCTCCCGGTGCATGGAGCCTGCTTCTCCCTCTGCCTATGTCTCTGCCTCTCTCTCTCTCTCTCTGTGTGACTATCATAAATAAATTAAAAAAAAAAACTCTTAAAAAAAAATACCAACAGCATTTTTCACAGAACTATGACAAATAATACTAAAATTTGCATGGAACTCCAAAAGACCCCAAATAGCCAAAGCAATCTTGAGAAAGAATAAAACTGGAGGTATCACATTCCCAGATCTCAAGAAACACTAAAAAGCTGTAGTAATCAAAACAGTAATCAAAAATAGACTCATAGGTCAATAGAAGAGAATAGAAACCCCAGAAATAAAGCCACAATTATATGGTCTATTAATCTATGACAAAAAGGCAAGAATATGCAATGGGGGAAAAGTCTCTTCAGCAAATGGTGTTGGGAAAACTGGACAACTACATGCAAAATAATGAAACTGGACCACTTTCTTATACCATACACAAAAATAAACTCAAAATGGATTAAAAGCCTAAATATGAGACCTGAAATCATAAAAATCCTAGAAGAGAGCTTAGAGAGTACCTTCTTTGACATCGGCTATAGCAACTTTTTTCTTGATATGTCTCCTGAGGCAAGGGAAACAAAAGCAAAAATAAACTATTGGGACCACATCAAAAATTAAAAGCTTGTGCACAGCAAAATAAACAACCAACAAAATAAAAGGCAACTTACTGAATAGGAGGAAATATTTACAATTCACAGAGCCAATAAGGGTTAGTATCCAAAATATGAAGAATTTATATGACTTAGCACCACCTCTGCCCCCTCCCAAAAATTTTAAAAATGGGCAGAAGATATGAACAGACATTTCTCCAAAGAAGGCATGCAGGTGGGCAACAGACACATGAGAAGATGCTCAACATCACTCATCATCAGGGAAATGCAAATCAAAACCACAATGAGATACCACCTCCTACCTGTCAAAACAGCTGAAACCAAAAACACAAGAAACAAGAGTTGTTGAGGTTGTAGAGAAAAAGGAACTTGGGGAACCCTGCATTGCTCAGCGGTTTGGTGCCTGCCTTCAGCCCAGGGTGCGATCCTGGGGTCCCGGGATCGAGTCCCGCGTCGGGCTCCCTGCATGGAGCCTGCTTCTCCCTCTGCCTGTGTCTCTGCCCCCCACCCCCATGTTTCTCATGAATAACTAAATAAAATCTTAAAAAAAAAAAGAAAAAGGAACTCTCTCACACTATTGGTGGAAATGCAAACTTGTGCAGTCACTATGGAAAACAGTATGGAGGTTCCTAAAAAACCTAAAAATAGAATTACCATATGATCCAGGAATTCCACTACTGGGTATTTGCCCAAAGAATATGAAAACACTAATTCAAAAAGATATATGCAGCACTATGTTTATTGCAGCATTACTTATAATAGCCAAATTATGGAAGCAGCCCAAGAGTCTATCAATAAATGAATGGATAAAGAAAATATTGGGTGTGTGTGTTTGATGGAATATTACCCAGCCATAAAAAAGAACAAAATCTTGCCATTTGCAACATGGATGGAGCTAGAAGGTATAATGCTAAGTGACATAAATCAGAGAAAGACAAATACCTACGATTTCACCCATATACAGTGTTTAAGAAATGAGACAAACAAAAAAACTCAGACCCTTAACTATAGAGAACAAATTTGTTACTACCAGAGGGGAGGGAGGTGGGCAGATGGGTGGAATAGGTGAAGGGGATGATTACAAGTGCACTTACTGTAACAAACACTGAGTACTGTACAGAATTGCTGAACCACTGTACTGTACACCTGAAACTAATCTAACACTGTATGTTGACTATATTAGAATTAAAATTTTTTTAAAAAGAAGACAATTACTGCTATTGAATACAAAGAGAAGGACACAGGAGCTTTGCTGGCCTCATTGCTATGTGATGGCTTTTCATCCAACGGTATCAGTAGCTCAACACAGAATGTGTGGTGATACCCTCCTCCCCATTTCTGTAGCCCATAGAACCAGAGAGGACCGAGATCTTCGAAGGGCTCTCCTTTGTGGCCAGGTAGCAGGATCCAGTCTTACCAATGGAATTGCTTCTAACACAAACAACAGCAACAACACAAATCTTAGTTTTTTGTGGGATGGGGAGGTACAGAGATGGGATAATTGAGAAAGTAGACACATAGGAATGTTCTTTTTGGCTCTTCCATGGACCCCACAATCCTGACATGAACTACCACTCGAGGCCAAGTGTAAGAATGTGACCCTGGATACTCTCTCTGGCCAGGTGAGTTAGTGCTGGACAGATCATATGAGAAAACAGATGTATGTACTACGTACTTAAATGTGTGTATCTATATCAGCTTTCATACATACATGGGAGATGTTTTTTCCTGATTCTGCAGTTTATGCGCTTACTCTAAACTTAAAAATTCATGAAAACTTTAGAAAAGAAGAAAAAAAAACACCATTGCTCACCTCCACTGCCCAGAGGCAAACCACATTTTTATACATCTTTTTCATGTATGTGTATATGTGTGTGATACATATCTCACGTAATTGGGTGTACATTTTATATCCTGGTTTATAGCCAGCTTTTTGGATTCAACCTTATATGATGAGATTTCTGTCTATCCCACTGCAAAATCTTTAAGGACATTATCAGTAAAAGCTGATATGAATGGACCATGGTTTTCCCAGTCACTTCCTATTATTGAGCATTTCAGTTGTTTCCAGTTTCAGATATAGCACAAGGGAGAGTCCTGTTTCTTATGTGTCAGTTGCTAGGTTTCTGCAGCATACCTAAAAGAAAGCATGTGCCTGGATGCCCTGCTCTAATCCCCTTAGGGGAACTGCTAGGGATGGATCTGCTTTCAAATATTGCAAATCAGTGGCTGTGTGTTTGAACCTGTTTTAAAGAATGTTGTATCTCATCGCCTCTAGATAGGGATACGCTGTCTGGTTGAAGCAGAAGGCTCCCTTCTCCCACATGCCTTGTCTAGGAAGAGCATATATTTTGATTTACCTGAATGATCCCAGTCTATGCCAGTTATCCCTGTGCAAAAGGTAATAGTGCCCCACTTCACACCCTTAAAAGTGTTTGCATTTGGAAAATGAATGATTCTGCCACCATCTGACATCCTTCCTGCTTTGATTATCTAACTTCCTGCCATGGAGACATGTGAGGCAACTGTGTGCCCCTGTCCATTGTGAGGCAGTGGTTTCCAGGGCCTGAAGAGATTAGGAAGAGCAGAAGGGCATTCTGGGTCTCCCTAAAACTGCACACCAAGGACATGATGTCCATGAGGCACGTAAGAGTTTCCATCTTCCAAACACCATGTAGCATGTGATAGAAGCATTTTTATTAAAATTGATGGAAACTGATTTTTGGATCTTATATTTTTTATATATTGCATGGAGTTAATCCATTTTTTAAATTCTATTAACTCAAGAGTATAAATATATAGCTATTTTGCTTGTGGTTTCCTATACAGCATTGCATGCACAATGGCTATTAGATTAATGGTGTGGATACACTGTCTTTAAGATTGACATAGAAAAACCTGAATAAAATTTGTGACAGTTCTGAGGCCAAAAATGTTCCTGCTAGACAGAGCTAAAAGAAGGTAGTGTTGAACTGGATCGCTGACAATAGCTGCATTCTGAATGCAAGCATTAAAATAGATTACTTTGTTATTTTTTATCTGAGTAATCAACATGGCATTCATTTCCTTAAAAATAGAAATAATTCCATTTTTATCTAATATGAAAGTAAATATCACCAATAACTCCATCCTCCCAAATAAGCACTGTAAGCATTTTGGTTCATATCTTTCCAGACTATATACTATAAATGCAGTTATCAAACAGATGTGAGATAGACACCCCTTTCTCACCTCGGGAACAGCATTCTCTTATGTAGAGAAGTAGCTGGACATCTGACCACAGGTTCCCTCCTGCAAATGTCCCTGAAGGATGTTCGTCTGCAATCATGGGCTTCCACCTATGCCCATGTTGCTGTGTGGGAGTCTGAGCTGTGGTGTCCTCCAGCCGGAGCCTGGGAAAAGGTATTAGGACAAGCCTTCTTCACCCTGTGCCACATGACCTTTTCTACCTCCACCAGTGTAGCACACAAGATGTGGGAAACTGTAAAAAGGAACTACAATGACTTGCCCACCACTGTTCACAGCAGCATTATTTAGAATAGTCAAAAGGTGGAAATTTAGCCCAGGTGTCCAACAACAGATAAATGGACAAACAGAATGCGGTCTACCCAGAATGGGTAGTAATGGGAATATTACTGAGCCTTAAAAAGGGAGGAAGCTCTGACACATGCTACACCAGGGGTGAACCTGAAAGACATTATGCTAAGTGAAAGAATCCAGACCCAAGAGGACAAATACTATATGATTTCATTTATATGGGGTACCTAAAATTGGCAAATTCATAAAGACAGACAATAGAATAGAGGTTCCTGGGGGTGGGGGAAGGGAGAATGGGGAGTTACTGTTTAATGAATACAGAGTTTCTGCTTGGGATGCTGAAACAGTTCTGGAAGTGGATAGTGGTGTTGGTGGTACAACATTGTTAATGTACTTAATGCAACGAAATTCTACATTTAAAGAGTAAAATGGTACACCTTATGTTATATATATTTCCCTATAAAAACATCTAATAAAGGGGATGCCTGGCTGGTTCAGTGGTTGAGCCTCTGTCTTTAGCTCAGGACATGATCCCAGGGTCCTGAGATCGAGTCCCACAACAGGCTCCCTGCATGGAGCCTGCTTCTCCCTCTGCCTGTGTCTCTGCCTCTCTCCGTGTGTCTCTCATGAATAAATAAATAAAATATTTTTAAACCCCCTCCCCCCAAAAAAGAAGAATTACAATGGAAGACAGTGAATGCTAAGGTTCTAACTAAAAATAGTCTTTCTCATGGCCCCTCCTAACCTCATCTACCCAGGGACACTGCCTACCCCTTCAAACGAGGCTCATGTCTACCATCACTGCACTTATCCTCAGATAAACTGTTCAAAGGATATTGCTTCTTGCAGTAACTAAACTTTGAGCCACACGATTTTGATAAAAATTAAACATTCTTCTGCTCTCTGCCCTTTATCCATCCAAACAAACAAAAACAGAAGATGCTAACAGCAATAAAGCATATGACAGACTCACCTACAAGAAGGAAGGTCTCCATCAACCCTCGACCATTTCTTTTTTTTTTTTTTTTAAGATTTTATTTATTTATGACAGACAGAGAGAGAGAGGCAGAGACACAGGCAGAGGGAGAAGCAGGCTCCATGCAGGGAGCCCGACGTGGGACTCGATCCCAGGTCTCCAGGATCTGGCCCCGGGGTGGAGGCCACGCTAAAGTGCTGAGCCACCGGGGCTGCCCAACCCTCGACCCTCTATTCCCCAAATCAATGCCACCTGAACTCTGCCTTCATAGGCTCAGCCTGACACAATTTGTCCTTTACATTTTCATCATTGGGTTATCATGTCATTTCTTTGGGAAAATGAAGTGATGTTTCCCTTCCTCTGTGGGTTTGAACAAACAGCCCAAGGGGAGAAAGAGTATTCTTAAAGGGGGAAACCTGTACTTCTGCTCTCAAGCACCTCAAAGACAGACTGCCTTCTCTAGACAACCTATAAGAATTCCCAAGAAGTAGTGAGACACACAAGGAACGATCAAGTGGACAGATGCCTTCAAACATGCCACACATGTTCTGCTCCCCTCTAGTCTTATTCATATAGTGTCGCAAAGCATGCCTTGTCCCTCCAACAGGTTAATTGTTAAGGAGTCCTCAGGGAACCAACAGTGCTCATCCTTGGCAACAGGTAAGAGTGAAGAGAATTCTTCCAAGAATTTCATTACTCATTAGCTGAGCTGTGGCTTCTGTGGTGGGTATAATTGGCACAAGATGCTGCCCATAGTAGGCTAACTGGTAGACAATTTCTAGGAATTCCAAGGGACAGTCATTCTGCTAATTTCTCACATTTCCAGACCAATGCCAACACGAAGTCTCTCCTCTCTGGCTTCTGAAACTAGACTGACAGCCAGGGCCAGGAGGCTGGCCAGAGGGGTCACAGGAATAAGCAACGAATGCAGGGAATAGAAGCCCATCCACACTGAGCCCATTTGGCAAGTACATCAGGGTCCATTCCATTCCACCACTAAAACCCCTGCCTTCAATTTGAGCTTAAAAGAGACATTTCAGCATCATATCTTTCATAATGACTGGGTTCCCAGACTGGTGTCCCAGCAAAGTTGCCCTAATGTCTTAAATAGGTTTTCTTCCCCATTCTGTAGAGAAGATGAAGACTGTGTTTAGAGGAACAAGAAATGTATCCAATGGGAGAAGCACCAGGGGTATCCCTGAGAACAGAACAGTGGCATCTAATAGGCTGTGTCCATACTGGCTATAAAACTTCATTTTTATCCACTCATAATTTCATTTTTTAAAATTGTGTATATGCGTGTGCATGTGTGTGTCCATACACACACATGCATGTGTATAAGGCACAGCATGCAAGGATGACTTCTTTCTACCCTAGTATCTCAGTTTACCAGTCTTCTCGGGGTCATAAAACTTTAAGTGGTTGGGGAGGTGGCAGCTGGGCTAAGGAGCTGCTTGTCGTTTGAGCTGGAGACAGATTCAGTGTTTGGTGAACTCTCTTCCAGCAAGGTCTTGGGTACTGGAGACATAGGAGTATACCTAGAATGGCAGAAGGAGAAATTGTAGAGAAAGAGACTGAGCACCACTGCCATGGAGAATGGAAAGGTGGGAGAAGAGAGTAGATTTAAGAAGACTTTTGAGGGGCTTTCATGATTTGTGGTACCATGGATGCCCAGAAACATCCATGGAAAGTCCATGTGTATTACACTGGAACAGGACAGGAACAAAGGGCTACAAACCATCTCTAACATGGGGTGTCAGAAAAGACCTTACTCAAGAAGCAGCATTCAAATTTTATCTTGAAGGATGGGTAGGAATTTTCTAGAAAGAAAGAGATGAGTAGGGAAGTGGGTCTCAAAAGCAAGCCCAGGACAAATGCTGGTGATTCATTTTTCACTGGTCTGAGGGGAAATGAGAAAAGTAAGGGCAAGGCAGTACATCTTTCAAAAAGCCAGATTTATTCAATTCAAAGGAACTTTGGTTTGAGATGATGTCCTTTCTACTTTGGGAGTGCTGCCATTTTTCTTTCTCTTACAAAATCAAGGTGCTAATAGATGCTATTATTATGAATTGTAGTCTCTCCTATTTGGCTCAATACAAGCAACACACACATTTCCATATTAAAAAAAAAAAAAGTACTGGTCTTTGAAATCCCAAGGCTTGTGTGTGGGCAAGTACATTTTAGTCTGAGGGAGCAAAGGATACAAAGACTATCCCCCTGGGACAGGACAGGCAGTATGTGGAGAACATGGAGGATCCCCATGGGTGGTGAGGAAGGGGAGAAAGTAGTGGTTTAGGGTTAGATGGGGAAGGATCTTTCATAAGGAGCTCAAAATTTATCCTTGAGAAAACAGGAACCAGCAGGGGTATATAAGTTGAGGAGAGAACGGATTATATTTGGGTTTTTTAGAAGGTTAACTTGGTTTCCAGTAAAGCAGATAAACTAGAGAAAAGACAGATGAGACAAAAAGACCAATGAGTAATGTTCCATGGATAGGATGAGGAGATTATCAGCAGTAGCGGGAATGAGGAAACAGAGCAAGACCCCAGAGACTATTCTAAGACAGCATTGGACTCAAAGACATTCAGTGGGAGGCTCTAACGAATGCTCTAGAGTACTATCAACAGAAAAACCAGTGAGCTCAAGTATATTTGAGGATGTCTCAAAGCCAAGTTGTAAAACCTGCAAATAGCCTATCAATCCTTTAGGCTCATAAATCCCCATTCCCATATGAACCCCAACAGTGAAGAACACCGGGAATTACCACTAATCTATTTCTTTCCATTGCCAAAGAAAGGATGCTTTTGAGTCTACTGACCAGGACTTTAATCTGGCATTGAATAAGCGATGACAGATTAAAAAGACTTTGGGAGGGCCGGTGATTTCAGGGAGGAGAATAGACTTGCCAGTGTGATGCTAAACTGCAATGGATACTTGGCCTCTGAGAGAGGGTGGCGATAGGGTGTGGTGTGGACTGTGGCAAATGAGAGTTTCTATGCCCCGTCTAAGGGGGCGGCTGTTGCTCTGCACCAGCCTAATGTCACAATGAGAATGAAGCCAGAACTTCTACTTTTTTTGGACAAAACTGCAAATCTGCATTTTTATTGTCAGCTAATTCAAAATTTATAAATAACTGCAATGCTCCCAGAATCCAATTCCATTTTGTTTGCAAGCTGAATGTGTTCCACTGACCTCCAATCTGAGGCTTAACTACCAAGCCCATCTATATCCACAGCTAGACCTCATACAGGAAAGAAAAATGTGAAGCCATTTAGAGTGATACAGGTAAGATGTGAATCATCTGTGAAAGAAAAGGGTATGGATTTTTTTTTTTAAATTCAGAATTAACAAACAGTAATCCTGATTTTCCACTCTGTTTCCAGAGGACAGTAATGTTGTGTTTTGGAAACTACATGTAACCTCCAAGCAATGCTATTGCTCTTATCACATTTGTTTTTCACAATTGCTTTATGTGCTGAAAGAACAAATACTACCCTCGTTTGACCGATAAGACAAGTGAGGCAGGGTGAGGCCTGTTATTTCCCTAAAAACCCTTGTCTACTGTCACTACACAGTCTACACATCCACCTCTGATGGGTGTCCCTGCTTGTTGGGAATAACCTGGTTCATCCCTCCCTAGGACAGAAAGTCTCTACATCTGATGGTCTCTGCAAGTGGCAGGCTTGGTGAGAGAGAGGGTTCATGGGGTCCTGGGACTAGCCTGGGAATGCTCACAGTCCATACTTGACCATTGCCCCAACAGAGGTAGAAACCACAGAGGATCATCTGCGTGTTCAAAGAGCAACCTCTTTTGTTTGCATAATCCCACAGGGCTAGCGTTGGAGGATTTACTTTTCTCAGTCCTCTTAACCAGCAGAATGACAAACAGGATTCCTTTTCTTCATTGCTACCTTCATAAGAATTTGGGAAGGGCTGGATTTAGGATTGCCAGATTATATCTTAGTTTCCTAAATTTTGAAAGTCATTTTATTTGGATCTACTTCAAAGTTCACATTCATCTCTGTAGACTAACATGAAAACATAGAAGATACTTGGAAAACACACATGCACTTAAGCAATGATTTTTAAATGTACACTTGAATAAGACTTGAATGAACTCTGAAAAATGAATGAGAAATCAAGGGGTGGAGGGATATAGTAGCTTAGAACAGGAAGGCCAGAGCTGGGGTGCTGGGTTTAAGCCCTGGCTCTATCATTTTCTAATAGGGTGCTTATGGAAACTTACTTCCAGAAGCTTCTTAATAATTATATCTACCTCATCATGTCAGTGGGAGAGCTCAAAGAATGATGAGCTGTTACCTGGGACATGGACTCTGAATGAGATGGGGAGGGGGGGTCAGCATGCAGGACTTCTACTGGGGTTGCTCTCACAATCAGCTCTGGTGAGAGAAGACAAAGTAGCATGTTTGTATGTTTTAGAAGGAGGGAGAAATTGGATTATAATTGAGTCTCATCAAAAGTCTCAGCCAACCCATGGGGAGCTCTGAAGCTGATAGAACCTTTCAGAGTCATCCAGAGTTTGGGGTAGAGGGCCCAGGTCTTTATGCCCTGAGGTGGGTCATTGCTGGATATGGGCTGCCTCTGGGAAGGCGGTATGCCTCAGGCAAAGTGGCTTTCTTGGGCCAACAGCAACTCCCTGAGAGGGCTGACAACGGCAGCAGTCTGCAGGCAAACACCCAGCAGTGGGAGGAGTAAGTCCTTCACTCTGGAATGGAGAACTGGACAGGACCACAGAGCATCTACCACGATCCACCCACCAAGGCTAATTTTACATAAGCATGGAAAACATAATAGAAGTGATCAATGAGTGATAATTTCAAGTATTTGGGTCACTTCCTTACTTCCAAAGCACAGACAAAAATAAACACAGAATCAGAGAATACAGAATCACAGAAACTGGGAGGCATTTTAGGGTTTATCTCCTCCAATCGCGCTATCTATAGAGGAAGCAAATTGAAGAACAGAGAAGTTTAATGACCGCCCTAGGTCATGGCATGAGCCTAGATCTAAATTCAGGTCACTGGACTTCAGGTCCAGTGCCTCTGGCACCGTATCACAATAAAGCGCATTGTAACAGCCATGGCAAATAGATTCCATCTTTCACGCCAACTCTAACAAACTGGTCATAACTGCCAAAATGATTATGTTGTGCAGGAAGTTTTAGAGCCTCAGTAAAATAATCTTCCTGGAGATCTATTCTGGGTTCTATAGCGTCTTTGACCTAGAAGCAAACTCAAAAATGACAAGCAAATTAAAGATGAGATTTATAGAGAAGAGTAGATTATTATCCTAGAAGAGAAAATGCCACACTCAGTTTATTTAGAGCTTTAAGGTATCTAGCTGGATTTCTTTATTTCCCCAGAAGACACTTCTTTGAGTTGTTTTTCCTCTTTCCTTATTTGCAAAGGGAGGGTGTTAGACCACAAAATCCTGAAAGCTCCTTTCAGATATCCCTCAAGGGCATCCAGAAATATCTCTGCTGATGAGATGACTGCTTTCTCTTGGGACCCCTGAGAAGGCTGAAGGCACTTTCCGTGACCCCGTGATGGTGAGCTAGAAAATACATCCTCATTCCTCAGAGTATTAAGAGGCTAGGGCTCCAGAGTCAAAGCTTTTTGGGAATTCAACTTAAAAAATATATATTAATATATAATAATATATTAATATATTAATATATATTTTAATCATGGTACAAAATGCCTAGCATATAAGTTAGCATTTTAACCATTTTTAAGTGTGCCATCCAGTGAAAGAAGCACACTCACAGTGTTGCTCAACCTTCACTATGATCTATGTCCAGAACAGTTTCATCAGTCCGTAGTGGAACTCTGCACCCATTAAACATTGACCTCCCCTGCCCTCCTAGCCCCAGCCCTCGGTTAACCTCTGTTCTACTTCCTGTCTCCACAAATTTACCTGATTTAGGGACTTGCTCTAAGTGGAATCGAAATATTTGTACTTTGGTGCCTGGCTCATTTCATTTAGGATACTGTTTTCAAGGTCCACCCAATTTGCTGCCTGTGTAAGTAGTTCCTTCCTTTTGGAGCTGAATACCATCCCATTGTATGTTTATAGCAATATTTTATTTATTTTGTTTGGTGTAAATGTTGCTGCTGTGGGAATAATACTTTTTGTACCCAGTTCATGCCCAAAACCTTAGAATCGCGACATCATTGGAGATCATGGTAGAGATGAAGAAACAACGGCCCAGAAAGACCAACCCTCACTCATGGCAGCCTCAACAAAGGAGGTGCAAATACCACAAAACCGAAAACTTGAGTTCCTTCCTTGGCAGAGTCATGGTAAAATGAGTACACCACTTCCTACAGTCTTTGTTCATTTGTGGCAGGTAAGGGGAGTACAATTTTTTAAAAATATATTTTATTTATTTATTCATGATAGACACACAAAGAGAGGCAGAGATATAGGCAGAGAGAGAAGCAGGCTCCATAGAGTCAGCCTGATGTGGGACTCGATCCTGGAACCCAAGATCACGCCCTGAGCCAAAGGCAGACGCTCAACCGCTGAGCCACCCAGGCGTCCCAGGGGAGTACAATTTTAAAATATGACTTACTTTGCTAGACATCCAGTACTTGTTAAACCAAGTGGTCCAGTTATCTATTGTTTCATAAGAAACTACCCTAAATTTAGCAGCACACTGTTTTGTTAGGCTCGCAAATTCTCTGGGAATGGGGATTGCCTGTCTCTGTTCCATGATGACTTGCCCCTCAGCTGGAGAGATTCAGCTCGCTGGGAGCAGCTTGCACAGCTGGCCGCTGGAATCATCCGGAGATGTCTACTCATATGCCTGATGCCTGGGCTGGATTGCCTCAAAGGCTGGCTCAGTTTAGACGATTGATTAAGTGCATCTATACCCGACCTATCCATGGGTATTGCGCCATGGAGGAACCTGGGCATGGTTCCCGGTTTCCGCATGGTGGAACCAGGACGATCGTACTTCTTACATGGTGGTTCAAGGCTCTACAAATGAGTAAACCAGTCAACAAGGCCGAAACAGCATGACTTCTTATGAGCCAGCCTTGGCAGTCCCATATCACTTTCACTGTATTTTGTTGGTCAAAGAAGTAAAGCCTGCCCCCTTTCAAGGAAGAGGCACAAATCCCAGCTTACATGGGGAGAGTGTCAAGGAATGTGTGGCTGTGATTTAAAGCCACGGCACCCAGTGAATATTGCCCCCTTCAAAGTGGACACTGACTCAATGCTATCTTCTTCAAAGTGGGTCCCATTGGGATATCATGTACCTATCTGAATCCTGCCATCCCTGCTTATGGCTTTCTAGGATGCCTTTTTGGAAAGCCATCTAGACTCTATTGAATATCCCTGTGACTTCCTGGTGGTAGTGAATCTTTAAAGGTAGATTCAGTTTGGGAGAAATCCAGGGGTAGAGGTAGATGGATAACCGAACATTTATCAAACATTTTAGTGGACTGGTAAGGATGCACTGGGCGTTAGGGAGAGACATATCAATATAGAGTTTAATTTTTAGTTAAAAGCAAACTTGAAGTGTGACTAAAAAGCCCTAATCAGATTGACTCTCTTTTATGTCTAGCTATTCCCTATGAAGGTCCAAAAGGAACATATTAGGCACTATTTATATTTAGGGCAACAGCTCCCCCCATTCCCTACATCCTCAAAGGAAAGCCATTATATGGATAGGTAAATTCCGGCATGTTTGTTAAAAATACCATCATCTCCCACGATTTTTAAAATCATTTTTCAAGGAGGTAGCAAGTTAGTTGGACAGGAACCATGACTCCGTGTGTTTTCTTCTAAATCCACCCAAGTGGTGGAGCTGTGTCAGGGAAAGAAGGAATACATGCTCTACTCAGGCAAATCGCGCCAGATCAGTTTTAGTCTTATGTGGACTGTTACATGGGCTTACTGAACATGGCCTTGGGTTTTCTTTCTTTCTTTCTTCTTCCTTCCTTCCTTCCTTCCTTCCTTCCTTCCTTCCTTCCTTCCTTCCTTCCTTCCTTCCTTCCTTCCTTCTTTCTTTCTTTCTTTCTTTTTTTTCTTTTTTTTCTTTTTTTTTTTTAGATTTTATTTATTCTTGAGAGACACAGAGAGGCAGAGACACAGGCAGAGGGAGAAGCAGGCTCCCTGCAGGCAGCCCAGTGTGGGGTGGAACTCAATCCTCCGAACCAGAATCACACCCCAAGCCAAAGGCAGAGGCTCAACCACTGAGCCACTCAGGTGTCCCTGGGCTTTCATGTTTAAATATGAATGTTGTCAGCGAAGGCTTAAGCACAGAAAGCAGGATATCTACAGACCTTGGCTGTGCTGGCCTTGCCTCCTGTCTGGAGCCTTGTCCTGCAGGGATGTTGGGTTGCCAAGGCAACCAGCAGTCCTCTGTGAAATGTTCCCAGCCTTTCCCGTGAATACATAGACAATTTGTGTCTGTAGCTTCTGATCTGACTTTTCACATAAGCCTCGAGTAGTAATTTAGTGGTGCTCAGGTTGAACAAGGTGATTTCTGCCTCACAAACTAAGTGATTGCTCAGAGGCCAGCTCAATAGGCTGAGCACAGAGGGATGGTAAATCCCACACCTCCCCCTACAACAGTGATTGCAATACTCGTGTATTTTCCAAGAGCCCAAACTCTCTCATATTTTGTATCTGACTTGCCCAAAGACCCACCTCTGAAAGAACTTTTTAATTTGGGTGTCTCTTCAACTACACCCACTAGGACCCCTATCTCTTTCTCTCTCTTAAAGGTTATAGAGTGGCCCTTCTAGTGTTCTGGGTATCAGTCCTAAATAAAATAGGGGTCACCAAAATAAGTGGAAATGGGTGGAAGAGTCAGATGCATGCTCTTCTAAGATAGTGATCTGGTCAGCATGTTAGCCTGAGGTTTTGACCTGTCATGATTCTTCTAGAAAAAGGTATATCTCTGTGATAAGAGCACTGGGCTAAGAATTAGAGTACTGGCCTTCCCTTACGGCATGGCATTCTCATCTGAACCTTAAGGCACACCATCAATAAGATGGGGGTCATAAAACAAAGATGGGGGTCATAACACCGACTGCACAAGATTGCTTTAAAAGTCTTTTATAGGGGTTCTGGGTGCTCAGTTGGTTAAGCATCTGCCTTCTGTTCAGGTCATGATCCCAGGGTCCTGGGATCGAGCCCCAAGTGGGGCTCTTCACTTAGTAGGAAGTATGCTTCTCCTTCTCTCTCTGCCCCTCTCCTGCTCTTGTGCCCTCTACCTCAAATAAATAAATAAAAAAAAGCCTATTATAATATTTGATGCATCCTACAGGTATTTTTAAAAACTTTTAAGGGTAAGGGATGGGTGAAATACAGGATGGGAATTAAGCAATGTACCTGCTATGATGAGCACCTGGTGTTGTATGGAAGTGTTGAATCACTATATTTTATACCTATAACTTATGTTAACTTATGTTATGTTATACCTTATACTTATGTTAACCATACTGGACTTAAAATAAAATAAAATCTTTTAAGATGATTCATTTTAAGGACAGTATTAACCAAATGTTTCAAGTAAAAAACAAAAATTATATTTACCATATAAGCCTATAAAATAACTATAAATGAAAAAATAAATATAAATAGTTTTGACTGTTGTAGATCTTGAACAACCTACTGTCCTCTAAATATGAGAATCAGAAAATTAAATACACAGACTGATTCATATGAATGAATGGTATCTGAGGTTTATTTATTATATGAGCAACCCATGAATTAGCTTAGAATTATCCTGGAATAAGTAAACCCGGTTACATATAACTTTAGATATTGGACACAGGGCACAAACAGAGGCAAGGCATTTGTGCAAAGCAGACTGGTTAGTCTGTTTGAGTCAGTTGAATCTATAACTTAGTCTAAAAGATCTCAAGCAAATTAGTTTCTTTATTTAAAAAAAAAAAAAGCCCTATGTAACAAGACAAATCTAGCCTACTTAAATCCACCTGAAAATTACAAATACTTCCTTAAGTCAAAAGAATCGTATCTGTTCCATGACTAGAGAATAAAAAATTAAATCAAAAACATTTTATGGGGCACCTGGGTGGCTCAGTTGGGTAAGAATTTGCCTTCGGCTTGGGTCATGATCCCAGGGTCCCAGGATTGAGCCCCCGAGTTGGGTTCCCTGCTCAGCGGGGAATCTTTCTTGTCCTGTTCCCTCCCCCAACTTGTGCGCGCTCTCTCTCTCTCTCAAATAAATAAAATCTTTAAAATAAATAAATAAAACTTTAATTGGGGTGCCTAGGTGGCTCAGTCAGTTGTGTCTTACTCTTTTTTTTTTTTTTAAAGATTTTATTTATTCATGAGAGAGAGAGAGAGAGAGAGAGAGGCAGAGACACAGGCAGAGGGAGAAGCAGGCTCCATGCAGGGAGCCCGACGTGGGACTCAATCCAGGGTCTCCAGGATCACACCCTGGGCTGAAGGCGGCGCTAAACCACTGAGCCACTCAGGCTGCCCTAGTTGTGTCCTACTCTTGATTTCAGCTCAGGTCTCGAGCTCAGGGTTGTGAGTTCAAGGTCCACATTGAGCTCCATGCTGGGGATGGAGCCTACTTCAAAAAAATTTTTTTGTTTAATTAAGTTTACTTATTATACAAGGTTCTCATGTACATTTTTCCTGACAGGGGAGGTAAGGTGAGGCAAATCGGTCATTTAACCTGAGTTCAAGTGTTGGCTCCCAGAAGAATCAGTTATGTGTACTTAGGCAAATTACTTAACTCTTCAGAGCTTTGATCTTCTTATTCCTATAAAATAACTTTAATTGTGGTTACCTGAGGCTGTAATTTTAAGGACTCTAGACATCACTTTACCGCTATAACACCTTTCAGGACCTTTAGGTCAGCAGCTTAACCTTTTGATATTTTAGTTTCTCAATCTGTAAAATGGGATAATAGCACCTATACTATCCATATTGTACAAGGATGTCAGTTAATACAATTAAATAGGAGACCAAGTAGTAGACGTGTTCTGATGCTCCCAGGAGCCCTAACACTGCCAGGCTAGTGTACAACCGGGGACCCCTTGCTCTCCCACAGTCTCAGAGGCTCAGGCCACACCTGCCCTCCTCCTCTTCCTCAGCACCTCTATCCCATCCTCACTCCCAGCTGCCCCGCCTTGCCTCCTAGTTCACTGAGAATATTGAGGTGGTCAGAAAGTAACTTCTGCCCCAGAGCTGCCCCTGTAGCATCTGCACCCACGTGCCCTGTTCTGGCTTCATTGACTCCCCTCCGCCCAAACTCTTCGTCCATTTTCTATTTTAATTTCTGCTCTAATTTGAAATATTGCTTCTTTCTACTTAGTGTGGGTTTATCTGGCTTCATAAGGTAAAAGCTTACATCGCTTTTAGACCTTTCTTCTTTTCTAATATAAGCACGAAACTATACATTTCCTTCTAAATGCTACTTTATCTACATCTTGCAAATTTAAATACCTAATGCTTTTATTATCACTCAGCTCAAAATATTAAAAAAAATTTTCCTTGTGAATCTTTTTTTTTTTTTTTTTTTTTTTGGTCCTTAGGTTATTTAGGAAGGAGTTGTTAGATTTCCAAATATTTAGGGATGCCCCATATATCTTTTCATTGCAAATTTCTAATTTAAATCCAGAGATTTGGTCAGAGAATACATTCTGTACAATTTCAATCCTTTTAAATTTTTTGAGACTTGTTTTATGGCCCAGAATATGGTCTACCTAGCAAATATTCCAAATATTCCATATACACTTGAAGGTAATATATTTTCTGCTGTTACTGGGAATATTAGTCTACAAATGTCAACTAAGATAAATTTGTTGATAGCATTTTTCAAATCTATGTCCTCACTGGTTTTATGTCTAATTGTAATAAGGTTATCAAGAAAGATGTTTTGAAGTCTCTGACTGTAACCGAGGATTTGTTTATTTATCTTTTCAGTTACATCGTGTTTGGTCATGTGTTTTGAAACTCTGTTATTAGATGTCTAGGCATTTAGGATTATGCATTGTGTTCTTGATAAATGGCTTATCTATCATTAGGAGATATTTCTCTTGTTTTTGGCAATATTCTTTGTCCCAGAGATATCGGTCCTAAGGTCATCAAGAGAGGAGTGTTGAAGTTTCTGGCCATCAGTGAGGATTTGTTTCTTTATCTTTTCAGTTCCATCAGGGTTTGTTACATGTATTTTGAAACTCTGTTATTAGATGACTTCGCATTTAGGATTAAGTATTGTTTTCCTGATATACTGGCTTTACTTATCATTAAGAGATATTTCTCTTATCTTTGGCAATATTCCTTTTCCTGAAGATTACTTTATAGGATATTTATATAGCCACTTGAGCTCTTCTCTAATTAGTACTTTCTTACTATATCCTTTTGTACCCTTTTACTTTTAACCTGTTTGTATCTGTATATTTAAAATGCATTTCTTAAAAATTTTTTTAAAAATAAAATGCATTTCTTATAGATAGCAGATAGCTGGACCTTGCTCTTAGCTCTGTCTTTTTATTGGAGTGCTCAGGCCATTTACATTTAATGTAATTAGCCGTATGATTGAGTTTGGATCTATAATCTTGATATTTGTTTTCTATTTGTTCTATCTGATCTTTGTTTTCCTTCTTCCAGATTAGTGTATTTTTTAGTACTTTATCTTCTTTATTGGCAATTACTTATACTTACTTGGGTTCTTTTAGTGTTTGTTCTAGTTTACAATAGTATTATACCATTGCATATGTAATGAAAAAATATATAGGGGCACCTGGGTTTTAAAATTTATTTAAAAAAAATAAACAATTGTCTTTTAATAAAAATTTTAAAACTAGAAGAAAGTCTTCAAATAACTTCTTACATGTTTATCATTTCTGGCACTCTTCTCCTTTCTTTCTTTTTCTTTTTCTTTTTCTTTTTCTTTTTTTTTTACCCTTTTCCTTTCTATAGCACCAAATTTCCACCTGTTACTCCTTCCCTTTAGCCCAAAAGACATCTTTTTTTTTTAAAGATTTTAAAAAATTTATTCATGAGAGACACAGAGAAAGAAGAAAGAAAGAAAGAAAGAAAGAAAGAAAGAAAGAAAGAAAGAAAGAAAGAAAGAAAGAAAGAGGCAGAGACACAGGCAGAGGGAGAAGCAGGCTCCATGAAGGGAGCCGGATGTGGGACTCCATCCCGGGTCCCCAGGATCAGTCCCTGGGCCGAAGGCAGGCGTAAACTGCTGAGCCACCTGGCTGTCCCAAAGGACATCTTTTAATATTGATTGCAGTATAAGCATTCTGTTAACAAATCCTCTTAGCGTTTCCTTGTCTGTATGTGTTTTATTTTTGCCTTGTCTTTGAATGATATTTTCTCTGGATATAGAATTCAAGATCAACAAGTTTTTTTTTTTTTTTTTTCTTTCAGCATCTTAAAGATGTCATTCCATTGTCCTCTGACAAAGATTCACCAGAATCCCTATGCAGATTTATAAAGCCCTTTACCTTCATAGTGTCCTCCTCTCTGGTTCTCCATCTTGCAAATTGTTCTAAATGCCTTGGCCTCTTCAAACTCTGATCTCTGTCTGACTTAAGTTGTTCCTGATAAGAAATCTGTTGAGTTCTTATGTCTGTTCTTCTGTGTGCAACATGTCTTTTTCTCTATTTTTATACTTTTCTCTTCATCAGATATTTTCAATATTTAATTATGATGTGATTTGGCCTGATTTTCTTTTTTATTTATCCTTCTTGGGGTTAAAAGAGCTCTTTAAGTCTGTGGGCTTATAGTTTTTATTAAATTCAGAAATATTTGAGTCACTATTCCTTCAAATATTTTTGCACACCTCTTTTTTCTGGGACTCCTGTTACAAATATGTTAGACTGCTTGATATTGTCACACAGTCATCGAGGCTCTGTTCATTTCTTTTTTTTCTGGTATCTATCTATCTATCTATCTATCTATCTATCATCTCTGCTCCTGTTTGGATAGTTTCTATTGCTATATCTTCCAGTTCATTAATCTTTCCTTTTTCATAGCCTAATTTGCTATGAAGCCCATCCAGTGAATTTTTCATTCAAAATATTGTATTTTTTTTACCTCTAGAAGCTATAGTTATTTCTTTTTAAAAATATATCTTCTATTTCTCTCCCCATCTTCATATTTTTCTTTAATTCTTGGTCTGTTATAGTAGCTATTTAATATTCTTGTCTGCTAATTCCATCATTTCTGTCATTTCTCACTCCTGGTTATATCAATTTATTTTTCTCATAGTTATGGGACACAATATTCCACTTCTTCACATGCCTAGTAATTTTTTATTGGATTTTGTTTGTGTTGAGTGTATGTATAGATTTTGTCATCTTTTAAAAAATAGTATTAGAGTTTATTTTGACAGTTAAGTTACTTGTTTAATTCTTTTATGTCACGCATTTAAGAAATGCTAGAATAAGGCTAGAGTTACTTTCATCTAGGCCAGTTAGTGACTGAGGCTTGATAGTTGACCCTAACTATTAAGGTATGACTCTTCTGAGGCCTCTGTTGAATGCTCCGAGTGTTCAGCCAGGGCTTTCCACTCTAACTGGTCAGGATTCAAACATCTCCCAGCCCTGTATGAACTCTGAGAATTCTCCTATTCATTGTTCCCTCATAGTTATTCTTTGTCCAATATATTAGAGGTTCACACTGGGCATCCACAGTCCAGTATTCAGCCAAAGATTCACCATAATCCCTATGCAGATTTATAAAGCCCTTTACCTTCATGGTGTCCTCCTCTCTGGTACTCCATCCTGCAAATTGCTCTAGATGTCTTGAATTCTTCCAACTCTGAACTCTATCTCCTCAACTGAGCATGACTATCTTACCCTGCCTGAGTTCTTCCCTTTGTCCTGCATACCAGAAAGTGCCAGCAGGCAGTCTAGGTAATTACAGGGTTCACTCATTTACTTCCCTTCTCTCAAACATTATATTCCTTCCTAGTGTTCTAGTTCTTTATGGAAATTCCAGTACCAATTCCTCCTTCATGACCAGAAATTGAAGCCTTCTATGTAACTATCTAAAGCTAAAACCTCCTTTTGTGTATCAGATCCCATATTTTTCACCTATTGGAAGATGTCTTTTTGGCAGTTCTTCCCTGTATCTGCCAAGTTATCAAATTTTTGTTCTCCTGGATCATTCCCACATATAAATGTTTATGCAGTAACTTTCTGCATATAAGCAATAACAAAAACGAACAAAAGCCTTCTTTTACCCCAACTTCCCCCGACAGCTATCAGTCATTAAGCTGCTTCTCTTTGTAGAAAAACTCCCTGGACCTGCACTCTCTTGGGGTTTTTTTTGTTTGTTTTTTTGTTTTTTGTTTTTTGTTTTTCCCCACCTCACTCATCACTCCTTTTTAATATCTTTGCAGGATCCTCCTTCTCTCTCCAATTTTCTTAATACTAGAGTATCCAAGAATCTTGGCTCTCCTTTTTCCTCTATATACTCTAATTTCCTTGGTGATCTCATATAATCCCGTGGTCTTAAATATCATGTATTTATCCCATGCTGACAACAAACACATTTATATCTCAAGTTCAGACCTCTCTCCTAAATGCCAAGTATGAATATATCCACTCAGATATCTAAGAGAAATGTCCAAAGTTAACATATTTAACACTGCTTCTACCTTTAGTATTCCTCGTCTCAGTTGGTGGCAATTCCATATGCCAACAGCTAGGCCCAAAACATTCCTGATTTCTTTATCTCACACACATTACACACCTATTAGGAATTCATATCGATTCTACCCTCAATATATACCCAGAATCTAAACACTTCTCACTATCTTTCTTGTTGCTACTCTAGTTCATGCCACCACCATCTGTCTCCTGGATTACTGCTATATCCTCCTAACACGGTCTCTGCATCTACCCTTTAATCCACTCAAATCCAATTTATATTTATTTTCAACCTGGGGTAGATCATGTCACTTCTTTGTTCACAATTCTCCAGTGACTCCCCATCTCATGCAAAGAAGAAGCTAAAGTCCTTAAATGATAGCCTATAAGTCCTTAAATGATAGCCTGATCACCCTATGTGTTCAGTTTCCATTAACTCCCTGACTTTGTCCCCTCCCATCAATATGCTCTTCACACCCTTCTGTCCAGTCACACTGGTCTTACTGTCCCTAGAACATGCCCCTCCTTACTACAATGTAAGTTCTAAAGATCTCTGCATGCTTTGTTCTCTGTTGTATCCCAAATACATAACAAAGCCTGGCACAATAGTAGATTCTGTGATAAATAACTGTTGAATGAATGACCACAGAATTACCAGGCATCCCCTGAAAAGAGTGAAGGAAGGTGAACTATTTCATCTCTTTGACTCCAGAATAGGGGTGGGTAAACTATGCCCTGTTGACCCAGATCAAACCCACTACTTGTTTTTGCAAATAAAGTTTCATTTTAACCGTGGCCAAAGACATTTTTTGCATGCAGTCTGTGGCTGCTTTCCCATACATGTGATACCAGAGGAGTTGAGTAGTTGCTTTAGAAAATGTTTGGTGCACGAATCCTAAAATAGTTACTATCTTGTTCTTTGTGGGGAAATTTTGTTGATCCTTGATCTAGAATTCAGAAAGAAAGAACTCAGCTAGTCCCTGTTGCTCTGCAAAACTCCAGCCACTGAACCCAAAGGATGAAACACACTCAGATCTGGGCAGATGAGCCAGTCCCTTGGTACCATGCAAAGATGCGACAACCTACTCTGGAGGAAGAGTTAGTCTAGAGATACTCTATCCCACGCACAGGATTCTGTCCATGGAGGCAGCAAAAAATTGCCATGTCTGCTCATACACATCACCATTGAGAAGATGAAGGAAGTTAGCTCTATTTTTTACATCTACATCAATTAATCTCTCAAGAGTTGAAAAATTTCCCCTAACTGCCTATTCTTTATCATGTTACCACAGAAGGGTCATTTATATAATATTCTGTGACCAAATGACTCATTCCAGTTCCTTAAAATAGAATCAGCTGTCATCTATCTTGTAGACAGGGCTTCTCAGAACACTGACTGGCACCATGGGTGAGCTCAGGGGGAGGGAGGATGTTCAGCAGGTCTTCTGCAGGATGCTAAAAACCCAAGCTTGAAAGAAGTGAGGGATGGACTGTGAGACCGCTTCCTTGTCTATAGTGGGCAAGCAGGCCCTGGCTGGAGGGCTTCCTGAGAATGTTGTCATGGCACACAGGATGACTTAGGGCTGGGACTTGCCTTGGACCTGTCTCAAATCCCAGCCTCCCTAGGGATTTCTTGGAATTGGAAGGACTCTGTATAATGGAGCCAACTGAGAGCCATGCAGTCTAGATTTATGCCTCTGGTACTGGCTGGAATAAGATCAACCTCTTGAGTACCTGGTGACCCTGAACCCATGAAATGTGGAACTCTGCCATCTTTGCTCTAGTTACTGGGGGGAAAATATTTCCACTTCTCCAGTTCTCAGGCCAAACTCTCCCTCTGGTTACATCCCCCATGGGCTCCTCCCTCAAGGAGAAGGAAATAAAATTCTCTAATGTGATGAAGAGAAGGCTACAAAGCATTCACCAGTCAAATGGTCCCCAACAGATGGTACCCAACCATCACTTTGTAAAAGAAAACAAGCCCATATAGACTTCAGTGCAAGGCAAGGACCTTAATTTAGGGATAAATTCCACCTGGCAGCCACTGAAGAAGCCAGAATAGAAACTGATTTGAGGAACATTCAAAAGTGTCTGCATACCAGAGAAGAAAGACAAACCTTGAATCACAACCACAGCAACTTATTTCTCAGTTCAGGTCTCTCTGGTTGGCTATGGAATCCTTAATTTTTTGGAGAATGTTAAGCCCAGGAGGGTTCTGCTAGAACTTTGGTTTATAATCTTACCCCAGTCCAGACAGCTGGGTTGTAGAAATCTCTGAACTTCCTTCTGACTCCATGTTTCCAGGAATGACTAAAGGAAAAGGAAAATCAAGGAGGAAAAAGAAGCAGAGGGCTAGGGTAGATCTCTAGTCCCAGGTACCCCATGTGTTGCCCTGGAGTTTACCCCTTGCCAGGGTACAAATCAAGATGGGGCTTCTCGAGGTGGATGTTACTATTATTATTAATAGCAGTACTTACCAGGAGGCTGTGCATCTGCTAACAGGAATGTTGAGAACAAGAGAAGTTTCAGCAGAACATTTCAGAGGCACCTTTGCTAGGTGGATGTCTCTTTTCCTTAGCTTGGATGAAAGGAGAGGAGTAGGGGAAACAACTCAACGGATGACCTTTCTTTGATGTATTATCTGAAAGTCAAGAAGAGAATAATCATGGAGGCTCTGATCTAACCCCCTTTCAAGTCTCCTCTGTGAGATAGTAAGAATTCACAATAATCTATTGACTGATACACAGCAAAATTAACTTTTGAAAGCTTGGATTTAACATGTGTTAAGTAATGGAGTTAATAACCTTTACAGAGTAGGCCACCGAGCCCTTCCAGGGAGGAAGTAGAAGACACCACAAAGGAATGTTCTCAGGGACACACAGATACTCTATTTTTAAAGAAGGTGTTGAAATGCCAGTTACCTTGACCTCAGGAAAAATACTCATGTATAAAGTTACATTGAATTTGGACAGGAAAACTAGGGTCATGACTACTTGAATGTAACCCATCACCTTCTATGCCACAGGCAGGACTGATGACATAGCCTGTGCCCTCTGTGGGGAAGCCTCCCTCCTCCTGGGAAGGTCACTACCCCCTCCCCCCCAGAGGAGACCACCATAGTAGTGCTCAATAGGAATATGTTTTCAGGAACTCTGGTCTCTCCTGAAAGTACCTCTACCTGCAGCAGGACCCTGCTCCTGTGTCCCCACAGGGACATCTCATCCAGGCCAGGTGCCAGAACCTTCTCTGGAAGAATGCAGCAGCCCCTTTCCTATGGGAGAAGATGAATCGTGTCCTGGTAAGTACTGCCATTAAAAACAATAGCAATATCCAGCCCCTTCCTTCCTTCCCATGGGAATCCCAGTCTCCTGTGCCTATGGGATCTGGTAAATTCTACAGTGTGGGGCTGCGGCCACCTGTTGGTCTGGCTTCTGCTGGCTGTGAGCGGGCAGGGAAACCAGTCACGTTCTGGGAGAGGAGAAGGAAGAGGGTGGAGCCTGTGGAGTGCTCATTTCCAAACCAACAACCAGCAAGCAAGCAGCTGGCATCCTCTGGAACTCACCTCATTACCAAAAGCGCTACCTTCTTCTGAGCCAAACTGTGAGGACTGTCCATTCCTCTAATCAATGTGATTTGTACCTACTATGTCCATTTGAATTTCAAAACACTCCCTTCCTTCCAATTACTATAGAGTTCCTCTGTCCCCTGAGAGTGAGCTGAGGGTGAGCGCATGTGGCCTCGGCTTCTCCCACCACGCAGGACTTTCCGTTTGTGTCTGGTGCTTCCTGACAGCTCCCCGGTTTCCCGTGTCCTGGGCTGACCCATAGGACGTGTAGCTGCCTGGCTTCTGATGAGGTCAGACTGCCCTCCTGGGTCTGGCTCCATCCCGAGGTTTCTCCCACATAACGCTGTCCGTCTCTTTCAGAACAAGCCTCCAGAACAAGCCAGCAATGTGCCTGCCATTCCTTGACATGGACAAAGTTGAGAGAAGGCCACAACCACCTTGGATTAGAGAGGAGAGGAGGTCCCCTCTCATCTGCCCATCTTGAAAGGAATGTGGTTATGCCCCTCCCACACGCAGGAGAAGGGACTAGAATCTTGGTACCTTTGAGCTAGAAGAGACCTCCGACTTTCACAGAATGAGGAGACCAAAGCCCACGGTTCAGGTCAAAGGCCTCAACTTGGCCTCTTGACTCTTCATCTATACTCTTTCCACTGCATTAGACTGTCTCCAGCTTTTCATTGATACTCAGTTCATCTCTTCATTCTAAACTCTTCTGGCTCACAGGGTACCCCAAAACTGTAAGAGGGAGCGAAGTGTCCAAGTGGTGCTCCAAAATGGGAAGGGCCAGGAAAGAGGCAAGATGGATTTCTTCCTGACCAGGGTGGACAATCAACAGCTTGTCTTGCAGAGCCACCATCCCCGAGCCTGGCCTCAGCCCACACAGCACCTCACACCCAACACCCTGACCCGCAGAGATGGGAGCCTGTTCTACTGTCCCAGAGGGAGGTGGGCTTCATAGCTGGGTGAAAAAATGACCTCAGTGGAAAGAATTCTTCGGTGATATCTCATGTCTTTGGGTTTCTACAAAGTTTTTAGTTCCTTATTCCTTGTCTGACATGTGACGATGACCTTTCATTTACCTGGCCATGTGTTTTCTAGAGTCCTGATGGCCCAACAGATAGCACCTTTGACCTGCTGACCCCTCTGATTTGCTGTATGTCTCTGGCCCACTCCGGAAACTCATACTGCCGGCTTCTGGGCCCTTCTCCAGGCTGGCTCCTCACCTGTGCCTCCATCTATCACAGCAACGCCTGCCCTGCCAAGTTCCTGACACCTAGTTGATCTCTATGCGGGTTTGAACCAGCCTGACCTCAGACACACAAGAACAAGCCTGCTGTTATTTTGGCTACAATCATGTCACTTTACAGTACTGTGGAGACACTTTACGCAAAGCCTGACATGTGCACTGCAGACTTTCCAAACAAGGTCGCTAGGGAGCGTTTGAGGTCTGTTGGGTTTTTTTGTTTTGTTTTGTTTTACCAAAAAGACTGGAAAATATTAAAAAGTTAGATTTGGAAGCGACATTAAAAATGCTTCAGTTCAGCACTTCCCAAAGTGAGTTCTAAGGGAAAATAAAGGGGGACATATATTTGCATCTATTCCAGGTATTATTCAAAGAAACAGATTTCCGTGGTCAAATGAATCTGGAAAACACTACATATGATAGCCCGTTCATGAGGATTAAAAACATATGTTAGCAAATTCAAGGTTTGGGCAAGTCCTCCTTCTGAGAAACCTCTTGAGCTTTGTTCAACTCAACATTTCCCAAGTTAATTATAACAAAGAACGCTTCTCTTCTTCAATGTGTATTACTCCGGTACAGGTAGTGTTCTGCAGAATCCATGCCAGGAAATGTGGCTCAAGTAAGTTCAAACCCCCCTTTTGCAGAGGAAAAGATGGAGAATGAGGTTCCAGAGGCTTGCTTAAGGTCACACGGTTAGTACGAGCTAGAGCTGTTTCCAGAATAAGACTTCCAAATTCCCATTCCAGTGGTCTTTCCACTAAATCCTGTCATTTCTTTCTTTTTTTAAATAAATGGATTCCTCTGGGAATTCCTTAAAACAATGAGTATTCTCAGTGCTCTTGAAATGCAAGGAACACAGCTGTGTTCACATTGTGCTTCTGGAATATACATTCTGCAGGGAAGTGAGAAGAAAACTGACTTTTTTTATTTAAGGTAATTAATGGGGACTAGATCAACTTTTTAAAATCCAGCATAGGAACTAGTTGACGACAGCGGGTATCCATCACTTAAAACAGCAGGTAATGGTCTCCGTAATTTCTGCACACGGAACTTCTCAAGGGCATTATGCTAAGTGAAAACAATTAATCTCAGAGGGTCACATACTTAATGATTCAATTTTGATAGCATTCTCAAAATGACAAAATTATAGTGACAGAGAACAGGTTGGTGGTTGCCACGGGCAAGGGATAGGGGAAGGGAGCAGGAGTAGGGGCCATAAAGAAGCACAAGGGACATCTTCGTGGGGGTGAACTAGTTCTATATACTGGCTGTGGTGGGGGTTACAGGAATCTGTGTATGTGATAAATTGGCCACCGTGGCATCAGTGTCAGTCTCCAGCTCCTGATCTTGTGCTATCATTATGTAAGCCGTAACTATTGGAGGAAACTGGTTTGGGAACCAGTACAAAGAACTACTTGGTCCACTATCTTTGCAAATCCCTGTGACTATCATTCTTTCTTTTCTTTCTTCTTTTTTTTTTTTTTTGGACTATCATTATTTCAAAATGCAAAGTCTATTCACACACGTATTTATACACACACATGCATGCACACCCATATGTGATCCACATGATAACATGGATGAGTCTCAAATACGTCATGCTAAGTGAAAGAAGATAGGCACAAAAGGTTGCATTCTGGATTTCATTTACATGGCATTCCAGAAAAAATGAAACTGAGGGATGGAGAATAGACTTGGTGGTTTCTGGGGATTATACGGTGAGGCCTCACGAGGGAGCTTGGGATGTCAGAACCGGTCCATGTCCTGTGTGTTGTGGGGGCGCGTGTGTTAAAACTCATGGCACTGTACAATCAAAAAAGAGTGAATTTTACCATATGTACGTTTAAAAAGAAACCTTAGAAAATGGGTTTCCTGTCAACTAGAAAATTTCACGTCTTTTTTAAAATATATTTTATTTATTTATCTGAGAGGGAGGGAAGAGAAAGAGACAGAGAGAGAGAGTAAGGAGGGAGGAGCAGATGAAGAGGGATAAGCAGACTTAGTGCTCTGAGTGCAGAGCCTGATGCAGGGCTTGATCCCACGACTCCGAGATCAGAATGTCGAGATCACTACTGGAGCTGAAGTCAAGAGTCAGACGCTCCACCAACAGAGCCACCCAGACCCCAATCTCACTTACATTCCAAAAACTATTGTGATTACGTTTGCACAAATTACACATTTGGTTTTCATAACTGAAATGCCGATTGCAACACTATTCAAAGGGGGAAAGCATCCCCCGAGATCATGTGACTGAGTACAGGATTAATTTTACACTTAATCTCTTCAGGGTTTTAGATTATGGCAGGACAAATGAGAAGCTTGGACGGCATTTGGTTTATTGACCAGCCAGCTCAAAATGCAGCTGGGCGGTTACCAAAGCTGGAAAGATTAATTATACCATGAAATTAAAGTCTGAACAGATTATGGGAAAGCCTACATGAAACCAAAATAGGGCTTTGGCAAAAACAGAAAGAAAGAGAAAGAAAAAGCTCAGGAATCAATTCATTCCCTGTTCTCTTGAAAATGTTCTCAATCAGCTCTCACAGCAGCTCAGGTGTATGCTCCATATCTAGCTGTGAATTCTTGGACTTGTTTGGAGTTTGGGAATGTGATATGTTTGTCCTCCACTCCACTCCACCCACCCCTTCCCTGAGAGCCTCTTTTAACAGGTTTACTTATTAACTCTTCAGCTTCTTTTTTTTTTTTTTAATTTTTTTTTTTAAACTCTTCAGCTTCTGTTCAATGCTTTCACACCTGGGAATATATACTAACAATAGGAGAAGACCAGAATTAATGCAACCATAAACTAAAATCCATGGGGGTAGGTAACTGCCAGATAAACCACTTTGAAGTTCTCAAGTTATGTTCTCTTACTCAATATTTGCTTTACGTTATTTTGGGCTTGGTTCCACATCTGAAAGTTTCAACTCTGAAGTTGTAAACATATGGGTTTCAAAATCAGCTCATCTTTTCATGTCTGCTTAATCGTTCAATCAACTTTTCGCAGTTCTCAAAATTTCTCTCTCAGCATCCCTGTATATAAACATTAAAAAACTGAAATTCCAGGTGCCAGCTGGTGTTTAATCATCGATAAAGATGGAATCTGGGATCCGGAGGCATGTGCCGTCTCCCACCTCTGCGGGGTGGGGGGTGCTGCTCCCTCTCCGTCTGGGTCTAGCACAGAGCTAGTGCTGAGACTCCTTTCTCACTTAAAGGTGGAACTTTCTAGCTCTGAGTTCAAAGTGCCTCGAACAGTGTCGACTGGAATCACGCTATAAAATATTTATCACTTGGTTTTTTTGACTAGTTCAGAGAGGCCTATCCCGTGGGCCTTTGATTTTCATTTTTCTTTTTCTTTTCTTTTCGTCTTTTTGTTTGTATTTTTCACCTTACTTTTTATTAAAGTAATACAGCGTGAATTTTAAAAAGCCAAACAGTTCTATAACATTTGTTAGGATAATAGTTCCTCTACTACCTCTTCTCTAGAAGAACCACTTTTAAGCTTCTGAGCTGATACTTTTTGTACTGACCTCTCCACCTCTAAATAACATGGTTAGGTGGCTTTTGAAGGGTAGCAGGATATGTCACTGCAGATGGGACTATAGGAGCCTGGGACACGCCACCCCAAGGCTGATGCTTTGGTATAATGGTGATTTTGAGCTGTAGGCAAATACAGAGAGAGGCTTTCTCTGAACTCCCCTCATCTGCCTAAAGACAGATCCTCCAAAAGAAACTCAATTGTCATGAATCCCCTCACAGGAGTGTCATTAACCAGCGAGAACTGACTTTTGTCACAGGAGAGGAGCCTAGAAGTCAACCCCACACTCTGACAAACTTTGTCATGAACTATCACACCTCCTATCTATTCTTCCAAGGGCCCATTCATCTTTCCTAAAAATAATTTCCTCTCCCCTTTCCTAAGAGGTCTATGTTCTCCTCCCCTTTCCCGATGAAAATGGCATTTAAGTTGGAATTCTTTTAAGATTTTATTTATTTATTTATTTGGGGGGGTGGGGGACAGAGGGAGAGAGAGAAGTAGACTCCTCGCTGAGCAGGGAGCCTGATATGGGGCTCAATCCCAGGACCCTGAGATCATGACCTGAGCTGAAGGCAGACACTTAACCGACTGAGCCACCTGGGCACCCCTTAAGTTGGAATTCTTAAGCCACTGTGGGAGTTACTCATTTGTCTTTGGGTGTCTCCCATGTGTCCATGTGGTGTGCATATGAATCAACTTCTGTTTTTCTCCTGCTTATCTTTCATCTCGCTCTTCCTATCCCCTTATCCTTCCAATACAGTTATGTCATCACTTTTTGTTAGATCTTTTCAGTAACTATAATTCATATCATTATGACCATGTAAATGCTACTCTGAACTAAGTGTAGTAAACTACAATGACTTTGACTAACCTGAACAACTTTTTTTTTTTTAATTTCCCTGGAGATTTAGTATAGTAGTAGTCATAGCATTTACCACGAATTGAAACACAAACTCTCATTCAATTATGTAAACATCCTCTGAAGACATTTAGAGCATCCCATATTTTATCAATCTGATCTTCAAGAAATGCTTCCCAGATTCTCTGCCACGATTCCGTCTGGATTGTTTGTTCTCAACAACTGGGGTGGAACTGTCATCCTGGGATTGCCTTTCACTATTTTCCTAAGGATTCCTTTCACTTCCCTTGTTTGGATCTCCTGTTTCCTGATCTTGGGAAACAGACTGGTTTCTTGGTTTTTCTCTCTTGTTTTGGTGCTTGGTTTTGGTGCTTGGTTTTCTCCCTTGTTTTGGTGAAGCAATACCCTTTGGTAGATTCCTGGTAAAGGCACAAGGGAAATACAATTTTTGAAACACTGCCTTTCTAAAATGTCTTTAGTCAATTCTCATGTAATCGCTGTTCTGTGATTCTAAGGCAGGAGTGGTTTTTCCTCCCAAGTGTTGAAGACAGTGCTTTCTCACCTTCCAGCCCCTCATACTACTGTTGAGAAAACTGATGACATTTTAATTTGAACCTTTGTGGGCTTTTTTTGCACTCCATTTTTTCTTTTCTCTCTTTCCAAAACTCCTGTTATTTAGATACTAAACCTTGTGGATTCATCCTCTAACTTTTTACTTTTTTTCTCTTTTATGTCATTCACTCTATTAACAGGGAGAGTTCAATTTTATCCTCCAATTTATTAAGTTTTTCAAAATTTCTCTTTTGTTTCTGAATGCTTAAAACTCCATTCTCTTAAAGTTCTGTTTATCTACCACTCTGTCGCTGTTTCAAGGTTGAAATATTTCTTCTTGTCTCACCAAAGATACTACCAATAGATTTTTATTTCTTTTCGAGCTTCTTTTCTTTGACTGTCTCTGTTTTTCTCATGTTGCCTTTTTAATGTCGATTTTTAATGTCGATTTGTCTTAGTCTGGATCTAACGTTAGGGTTTCCTCATGTGTGAATCTTGGTCATGCTCATAAGAATAAGTTTGTGGCTGGGGCTTTTCAAGAGCGAACCTCACTCAAAGGTCACCTCGCTGAGCTGTTTCACTGGGGAAATCATAAACAATATATGTAAGATTTTCTTCTTGGGCTCATCAGATTCTCCAGAGGACTTTCCAGTCTCCTACTTGAAAGACAATGGCCTGGCTGCCAGTATTCTGGGAGCCAAGGAGATGGGGAGGACTTGGGTATCAGAAGCCAATAAAACTGTAGTTAGTCTGTCTCCCACCTCCATTCCTGCCTACTCTCTTCCAACCCAGAGATCTTCTGTTTTCGACTGCAGAGAATAATCCTCTAATTTGAGTGTGGGGGAGGCCAAGTGTCTGACTGCATAAATTGGAGAAGTTGGTCTGGGGATCAAATTGCTCCTTAAAAAGCTTTCAACAAATCCTCCTTCTTTAGACCTCTCCCTTGACTCCCATTTCCAGAGGTGCTCAGTGTTACCGGGTCACAGCCTTTTTAGAGAATTTCTGTGTCAATCCACTTTCTTCACTGCTGATTCAGGATTCAGCTTCCTATACCTGCTAGGTATAGGAAATCAGCACTTGTTTATTTGCTTTCCAGATTCCAAACATTTGCTTTGATTTTTTCCTTTCCCATTTTCCCCTTTCCAGGAAAAGTCTCTTCTATTGTGGTTTCAGGGAGCTATCAGAAGAAAGGGATGCAAGAGGTGCATTCAACCTGCTACCCTTCCATGGAAGTCACCATGTAACTAATGTTAGTTGCTTGAAAAAAGCAAAACACAGAAACAACAAGAATATAGAGCCCTGATGTAGGAAAAAATGTTCTGTTGATATTGGAATATAAACTGAATCCTATTAAAAACTTTAAAAGCAGTAAAGATAAACCTTCTGATCTTGAACTAGTGAAACTTTCTCAGCACCGAGGGAGTAAATCCAGCAATTAAAGTAAATGTTTAAGGCATCCTGGCATGTAGTTTATTACCCTTAAGGTATTTGTTCGGCAGTTCCCAAATGTTGAGGCTCTTCCTTATAATTAACTCTCCCTGATGCTATCTGTCACTTTCGCTTCCTGGTTGCTCCCTAAAAACCATATCTGTGTGTCACTCTAAATATCTTGAGGTAGGCAATGTAGGATGTTCAAGGATACCTTTCCTTAAACTTAGTCCAGAGCCAGTCCTTAATTGCCACTCCTTAGTTCCCTCTTCTTTGGGCCCAGTTACATTCTAGAACCAAGGATCTTGCAAACATAAGGAATACCAAGTCTTACAAGTATCATGGAATTATCAGAGGCCTCCCTCACCACCCACTCAACCTGGATGGCTCAGCATTTGCAGTGAAATTAATCCCAGGAAGGAGGCAAGCACTCCTTTGGCAACATAACGTCAGGAATTTTATTTCTGCAAGAAGTAGAGTCAAAGCTATATTCATAGGAAGAACATGAAATGTTTCATGTAAGACTAGTGTGTTGATGTTTGGAGGAAAATTACATATGTTGGTAAAATGTGTTTTCTACTAGGTAAATTAAAAAGGAAATCAGCCTCAGCAATTGTAGATGGAAAGAAGACAAATTAGAGACAAATTTTCTATTTTCCCCACGTATGGGACTGGGGCACCCATATGCTTTCACTCAGCAGAAACAGTACAGAGGAAAATTCTCACTAAGATCTAGCCAAAGCCTGTACTGGCAGAGAGTGCAAGTCACAAGGTAATAGTGGGTAGTATGCTCCTTTAATTTGTGCAGAGGGGTGGAACTTTCCAGGGAGGGAGAGGTATGCATGCTGGTTTGAGGAAGGCCTAAAGAAGACAACCTGGAGGAGAAAGATGGAGTTTAGGGGAGAAAGAGTTAAGAAAAGAAGGAATGCCCACAAGGACACCCCCTGCGAACATGGAATCCTGAGAGTAGAATGAGGAAATGAAATAGCTTGCACCTCCTGTTTCCTTCAAGCACTTAGATCATCAAGGTGCAGCTTGGGATCAATCACAGCATGTGAGTTCCCATGAAGAAGGATCTCCTGGTCACCTGTCAAAGCATCAGCCACAGTTTCTCAAGCCTGACAGCTACAAAAGCAATTCACCTAATCCCCTGCCCACATACATGCACCCAGGAGAAGAGCGGGATCAGGGTAGAGGAGGAAAATACCTTGGAAGTGGAGGAGGAGAACTTTGTTCCTTTTCTTCCTTCTTCACTAAAGATTCCATCCATTCCATAGTACAGAAGTTCTACTGGATATCCTGACGACTCTGTTTAGTCCTGAATTCACAATGGAAGGCCTGCTTTCTGAGGTTTGGGGTTAGGCTAGAGGCATCCTGGCTACCACGGCAGAGTCTTGCATTTGCATTTATGCTCCTACCGGAAATATCTAGAGTCCTTTTCCATATGTCCTTTCATCTGATTACCATCACAACACGAAGTGGTTAAACATTCTAACAAGAAATCCACAGCTCATTGCAGAGAGCAAAGTCTCCGTGGGGTCAGAATTATTAGTCACTAGTCAATTAATCAGAAATATACCCTCCTGTCAGTGGCTACCATCCAGGAGATGCTCTAAAGGGCTCAAGCAGGAAGTTATCCAAGAGCTCTTGCTCTTTCAGGTAAAAGGAGTATAAATCAACACCCCCTCTAGAGCAACTCAGTAGAGAGTAAAGAACACAGATGCTGGAGAGACCTTACATTAGAAAAAGAAGACATTCCTTGGATACGTCACCTACTCTATCAAAAGGGTCAACCTTGGGGTGCCTGGGTGGCTCAGTTGGTTAGGCATCTGCCTTCGGCTCAGGTCATGAACCCAGGGTCCTGGGTTGGAGCCCCACATTGGGCTCCCTGCCCTGTAGGGAATCGGCTTCTCCCTCTCCCTCTGCTGCTCCCCCTGCTTGTGCTCTCTGTCAAACAAATAAATAAAATCTTAAAAAAAAAAAAGGTCAACCTTCCATAGAAATAAATACCCTATAATAGTTACCTTTTCTTGAAACACATCCTGAGAACTTTCCACATTCCCCAAGTTGCAAACACTAGCACAGAACACAATTACCTTTAAGAAATGTACAAGGAGGAGTCTACACACAGTGGTGCTGGAATATGGGAGCTCATCCATCTGTCACATGACTCACTCCCTGTACATTGGTCTCATTATGCCCCCAATAAAAATTTATCAGCTAATTACTACATTCATAAACCTTTGGTGTTGTTCTTAAACAGTGAGAAACACAAACATTAAATCCTCAGAGGCCAAGATTTGACGGTAATTAAGATCTGTATTTATAGCAATAATCAACCTCCTGTGGAACAAAGAGCAGCACAGTCTGCCAATATTCTTATGAACCACACCATAGAATGACATGAGGCAGAAAGCATCATGCAGCCCCAAGACCAGTCCCTGGGAAAAACCTGAACACAGGACACAATCTGCGATTTCATGGACAGTATGAATTTCACCCACAGTATATACATACACATATAGCAATGGGGCTGCAGGAAAGGCTTTGGGTTTGACGGTGAGGAGATTACCAGTAACTGTAAACTGATTCAGTGAGAGGTTAAAGATCTGAGAGCATTGGCAGGAGATAGAGAATATTCTGTTGAGAAGCTCCAGGTAAAGAGGAGAATGAAATGAAGAGGCTTTTGTGTGGGGTTAGCAGGACTGAAAGACAGCTTTGGGGGAGCCAGGGAGTGGAGCAGGTAGATGGAGGGAAGCTGGGTGACAGTGCCACTCCCTACCACAGCCCTGCACACAGTAGGACAAAGCGTCCCAACAGTCATGACCCTACAGATTATTGTCATGTGGGTCAGGACAAGCATTTTTAAAAACAGCATTGAGATAGAATTATCATGCCATCAACCATACATATTTAAACTGTATAACCTTATAACTTTGGGACATATGCATATTCCTATGAAACCATCACCAAAATCAAGATAATAAACATATCCATCATCCTCAAGAGTTTCCTCCTCCATCTTTGTGGTCCTTTCTCTCCCCAGTCACTCTCATCCCCAGGCAACTGCTCATCTGTTTTCTATCACTGTACATTAGTTTTCACCTCCTAGAATTTTATATAAATGGAACCACACAGTACATATACTTTTCTGACTGATTTCTTTCACCCAGAATAATTATTCCGAGATTCACCCGTGTTGTTGCAAGTATCAATAGCTCATTTCTTTTCAGAGCTGAGTATTATTTCACTGTACGGATGTACCTCAGTTTATCCATTCACATGTTGATGGGTATTTGGATTTCCAGTTTGGGGCTATTCCAAATAACGCTACTGGGAACACTGAAGCCCTGGTCCATATAAGACTTTGGGTGGACATATGCTTTTATTTCTCTTGGGTATATACCTAGAGATAGAATGACTGAATGAGATAGTAGGTTATGCCTAGCTTTTTAAGAAACTGCTGGACTATCTAACAAAGTGGCTGTAATATTATATATTCCCACTGGCAGCACGTGCGAGTCCCCACTGCTCCACATCCTTGCCAACACCTCATGTGATCAGTCTTTTTAATTTTAGCCATTGTGACATGTGCAGTGCTATCTCATTGCAACTTTAATTGGCATTCCTGTTGGTGACTATTGACAGTGAGCATTTTTTCATCATGGGACTGCCATCCATGTATCTTCAAGTATCTTTTTAGCTCCTTTGCCAATTTTTTTTAAACTGGGTTGTTTCTTTTATTATTGAGTTTTGAGGGTTTAAAAATATGTATTTGGGATATAATCCCTCTGTTAGATAAATGATTGGCAAATATTTTTCCCAGTGTGTAGCTGACCTATTCACTCTTTTAACAGTGTCTTTGGAAGACCAGAAGTTTTAAATTTTGATGAATTTCAATTTATCAACTAGTTTTATGGATTGTGCTTTTGCTATAATATCTCAAAAATCTTTACGTAGCCCAAAGTCACAAATGTTTTATCTCATATTCACTTCTAGAAGTTTTATAGTTCTTAGGTTTTAAATTTACAGCTATCATCCCTTTTGAGTTAATTTTTGTATATGGTATGAGGTAAGGAAGGGGCCAAATTTATTCTTTCACATGAAGATATCCAATTGTCTGAGCATGATTTACTGAAAAAAATTATCAATTCTTCACTGAATTGCCTTTGAACCTCTGTCAAAAAACATCAGTTTTTGTGAGGGTCTGTTTCTTGTCTTTCTACTCTGTTCCACTGATCTTTCGTCTCTCTACGCCAATATGACCATGTAGCTTTATAATAAGTCTTGAAATCAGGTAGTGTTAGTACTTCAACTCTTGTTCTTTTTCAAAGTTATTCTTGCTACATTAGTCCTTTTCATTTCTCTATGAAATTTAGAACCCCTTTTTAAATTTGTACCAAAAGTCTGCTATAATTTTATTAGAATTATGTTGAACCTACAGATCAATTTGGAGAACTGACATCCTAAATGGGTCTCTGGACCCAGGAACATAGTATATCATTTTATTTATTTAAATCTTCTCTAATTCTACTCAGCATTGTTTTGTAGTTTTCAGTATACAGGTCTCCCACATCTCTTCAGATTTATTCCTAAGTATTTCATATTTTTGATGCTATCACTACTATATTTTTATTTAAATTTCCAGTTATTCATTGCTGCTATGTAAAAATTCAGATGACTTCTGTATATTGATCCCACATCCTGCAAAACTCATCTGTTAGTTCCAGTGGCTTTTTGTGGATTCCATCAGGTTTTCTACATGGATGACCATGCTGTCTGAGAATAAAGGCATATTTACTTCTTCCATTCCAATCTGCCTCCTTTTCCTTTTTTTTTTCTTGCCTTATTGCACTAATTAGGAAGCTCAAGTATAATGATATTAGAATAGAAGTGGTGAAAACAGACTTCCATGACTTATTCGTGGTCTCAGAAGGAAAGCATTCAATCTTCTGACATTATGATGTTAGCTATAGGGTTTTCATAGATTCCATTTATCAGGTTAAGGAAGATCCCTTCTTTTTCTAGTTTGCTGAGAGTTTCTATCAGGATAATGGATTTTGTCAAATCTTTTCTCTATATCTATTAAGATGATCATGTGATTTTTCTTTTGTAGCTTATTAACATGATGAATTATATTCATTAATTTTCTTTTTTTTTCTAATTCATTAATTTTCAAACATTAAACTGAATTCCTGGGATAAACTCCACTTGCTCATAATGTATTATGTTTTTTATATATATTGTTAGATTTGACTGGCTTGTGGTTTTCATGTATCATCTTTGGCTGACCTTGTTATCAAGGCAATGCTAGCTAGACTCAAGGAAAGAGTTGAGAAGTTTTCCATCTTTCCAATTTTCTGGAAGAGTTGAGATAGAATTGAAGTAATTCCTTCCATAAATGTGTCATAAAATTAATCAGTGAAGCCATTTGGCTTGGACTTTCCTCTGTGGAAAGATTTCACTTATTTGAGAGAGGGAGAACATGCACAAGTAGGGAGGAGGGCAGAGGGAGAGGAAGAAGGACACTCCCCACTGAGCAGGGAGCTCCATCCCAGGACCCTACAATCATGACCTGAGCCAAAGGCAGACACTTAACCAACTGAGCCAGCCAGGTGCTCCTCTTTGTGGGAAGATTTTCAACTACAAGTGCAATTGTTTAGTAAATATCAGGCTATCCAGGTTATTGATCTCTCATTGAGTGAACTTTTGTGGTTTGTGTCTTTCAAATAATTTGTCCATTGCAACTAGTTGTTGAATTTATAAACAATACTCCATTATCCTTTTAATGTAGGGCTTCTCACTAAGAAAATATTGATATTTTGGAGTGGATAAGTCAGTGCATGTTCTATGCACCGTGGGATGTTTAGCAGCATCCCTGGTCTCTACCCACTGGATGCCAAGTGGGTCTCTACCCACTTGGATCCCAAGCTCCGCAATTGTGATGGACATTACCCAATATCCTCAGGGTTGGGGGACTAACCCCCAGTAGAGAACCATTGTTTTCAATATCTGTAGAATCTGTAAGGATGGATTCTCAATCCTGATATTGGTGATTTGTGTCTCTTTTTTACCCTGATCAATCTGTGTAGAGATTCTTAAATGTTATTGATCTTCTCAAAGAAGGAAGGAGGGAGCAAGGGAGGCTGTTTCAGTCGCCAACTTGGCAGAGCCCTTGCTTCAATTCAATTTCATCCCAACTGGCATCAGTTTTTCACGTATACACAACCTCCACCAGGATTACCCCAAGTATCACTCAGAAGGTAATAACAGATAGATGAGCCCCAGATGTATTTGAAAAATGGTTTGTCTGTGGCCTGTCAGCAGCTCTACAATGATTTACATCTCCCTGGAAGCACTCCTCCAGCCATTGAAAGGCAATTTATAAGTTAAAGCTTGTTTTGCTACTGTGGGTGTTGCTGGTCTTGATTATTTCCTTCGTGTCTTCCTACTCATCTGTGCTTCCTACCACAGAAATGAAGATGAGCCAGTGCATGGAAAGGGAAGAGGCCACAGATCTCCAGAGGAGCTCTGTTAGAATAGCCCTTCGCACCTGGCCCTGGTTCTAAGCAACTCCTTTATCTCCTCCCAGGATCCTGAGCCTTCTAACTCCCCCTCCACTCCTCTGCCACACTTCTCTTTCTTCCACCATGGCTTTCCACAGGCCCCACAGGGTAGGACCCAGGCTCAATCATCGTATCACAACCATACTGAACGGTGCATGATTTTAGGGTGTCCCCAACCACTAACTTGCCTACTGTGTCTCTTACCCCCAGTTCATACTCTTGGGTGAGCATCTGCTAGAAAGGGCCTGATGAACACATTTGTACTTGAATGACAGCATTTTCACGTGCTACCCACCCCCCAGGGGTGTCTGCAGTTAGTGGAGATCACTGAAACGCGTGCTCTTTTCATCTCTTGTGATGTTAGAACAGAGATGGAAGATCTCAGCTATTAGAAGCAGTTTTCGCACATTTGGTGGACTTCTGGATTAGATTGGGATTCCCAAATCAAATTGCACTACACAACAGAAAATTATTTTCTCTATTCGAAGACCCAAATATAAGGAAATGGACCATGGAATGAGGAGGAGAGAGCATTTGAGGGGAGATCCCTGCCTTAAAGAGGAGGTAGAAAAGGAGAGGGAGTGAAGTTTTATGGGGCCAAAACTCTAAGATGCCCCCAAAGTGTTGTGCTTTGTGCTTCTACAACCTTAAATCAAAGAAATAAAATCTTAATAGCAAAAGCAGGCATGTGTGACAGGCTGGTGGAGAAATATTTTGCAGGCACCCCCACACCCCCAATGGCCCTTGTACTGGGACATGGTGAGTAACTGCCTGGTCCACCCACACATTAGTCTGTTCCTGGGCAGAGCATCAGATTGGGCAGGTTCATGGACCATGGACCCCTTTAGGGGATGAAGGCTTATGGCCAGGATGTTTAGGACTACGAGGCAAGCTGCCCATCTAAGCACAGAACATGTACCAAAACTCCCAGAGCTCCAGTGTGGCAAAGAATTCAGGACTCTGTGGGCTAGATTTTCAGCCTCCCTTATATCTGTCCCTTCAATGAGAAGCATGAGGACATATCATGACAAATATAAAGTGCTTAGCAAAGTAGCACACTGTGTTGATTGCTAATTTTTTTTTTTGTTTGTTTACTAATTCAGTATCATTTGGGATTGAAATTTCAGGTTCAGGTGGTTTGCTGGATCTTTGTTCACCTTTCATGTGCATTCCTCAACAGTAGGCATTTTATTGGGTTAATTCGTTAATTTTCCATTTGAAATACAGAATTGGTCCAAATGATCTGGGACGCAGCCAGGCTCTGCGGGGGCCCCCTCGTCATGTGGTTACCCACCTGGACTGAGAGGATTCGAGTGTCTGAGGTGTGGGAGAAGCTGGGGATGTGAGAAGCAGTATTTGGCCAGTGAAGTGGCAAGCACAGGAAGTGGAGGTTTATTCCAGAAAGTGAGAATAGCAGCAACATAATCAAATCCTTAACACAAATGCATGGTGTATGTGTCCTTTCAAGTTCTTTAGGAAGAAATGAAGAAAAAATTCAGGAGGGCTGGAGTGGCTGAGGAGAGCCGTCTGGAAGGGAGAAGATTTGAGCTAGTCTTAAAACACTGAGGGGAGATGTTTTTGGAGAAGCAGCTTAAGGTTAAGACCAAAATGCTACATCAGGAGTGTCTACCACACTGTGTATAGGAGCAGAACCAAGCCCACCCACTAGGATGGATGTAATAAAAAAGATATACAGGACACCTGGGTGGCTCAGTTGGTTAATCTCTTAATTTTTCCTCAGGTCGTGACATCTGGGTCCTGGGATCGAGCCCTGCATCAGGCTCTGCACTCAGCATGAAGTCTAGTTGAGAGTCTCATCCTTTCCCTCTATCCCTTCCCCCAACTCATGTATGCACTCTCTCTCTCAAATAAATAAATAAATCTTTTTTTTTTAAAAGATGTACAATAACAAGTGTTGGAGAGGAGCTGGAGAAATCGAAAGCCTCACACATTGGTGGAAGGAATGTAAAATGGTGCAACTACTTTGGAAAGCTGATGGTGATTCATCAAGAAGTTGAACACAGAGTAACCATATGACCCAGCCCCTCCCTTCCTAGTATACACCTAAGAACACTGAAGACATATGTCCACATAAAAACGTGTACACAAATGTTCTTGGAAGCATCATTCATAATAACTAAAAACGACCCAAATGTCCAAGGATAAACAAAATGTAGTATATCAATGGACTATTATTTGCCATAAAGAGGAATGAAGTGTTGATTCATGCTACCACATGGATAGACCTTAAAAACATGCTGAGTGAAAGAAACCAGACCCAAAAGGCCAAGTATCATATGACCCCCTTATATGAGTCATCCAGATCCATCCAGTCATCCAACTGTGTAGAGACAGATGGGAGATGAGTGGCTGCCAGGGGCCAGTGGGGAGTGGGGAGTGACCATTTAATGGGTGTGGAGTTTCATTCTTAGGTAAAGAAAATGTTTTGGAATTGGACACTGGTGATGGTGCACAACTTTGTGAAGATACAGGCCTGGTCCTCCACAGCTGAGCTTGAGATATACTGAGCTAGACATGGAGTTGCCCACCTGGGTCACTACTATATACCCAGGGCCCACTGCTGGGGCTTGGGGAGTTAAACAGATGACACCTGCTCCCACCTTTAGAAGCAATTAAGAGAGACAAACATACTGCACAGGCAGCTAGTGATCAAAATGACACTTCTCTCATGGCACGTTGACTCTGTAGAACACGATTCATATTGATAAGTGAGCGGCCTTCATAGTAGGGAATCCCAGGGTTTGGCTGACTCATCCACTAGGTCAGAGGCCGTGCCTACCCCCATTGGCGGTGTGTGCCTGCCTGGGGAGGAGAGTATGAGCTGCTGGAGAGGTCAGGAATGGCACCTTGATAGAGCGCCTTCTGCGTGGGGTTTCTGCCAAGTGGGGAACCTGTGCTCCCCAACACCTGGCACATCCTAGGCTCCTGGAACAGGAGCTTCCTTGGTTTGGCCCAGGCTAGATTTTTTTCCCTCCATGACCCTCAGGAAAAGTACCAGTCAGCTGTCCTGCTGGTGCAAAAGTGCCCAGGAGGTAATGACAGACCCAGGGCACAGGTTTAGGGCATGCTCTCTAGCTCCCTCTTTAAGCATTCTTAGAAAAAGGCTTTACAAAGATGCTCAGACACACAAATGACATGTGTGTGTGGAGGGAGGAGGGCAGAGAGCATTTGTGTGAGTTCACCAACAGGTCCCAGGCCATTCCCACAGATTGCCAGAGACCTGACAGCCGCCGCTCGGCGTCACCTAGCTCTTCTTCGCTCAAAGCTTGACTAACACATATTTCCTGGTACCATGAAGGGACCCTATCCTTTCTGCCCTCATCCTTTTTTTTTTTTTCCCCCAAATGAAGGGGATTCCCTTGAAATAACTGGCAGGTAACTGAAGAAAAATATCCTACAATCTTTTTAACTACATATATTTTTTTTTCTTACATAGTTACATACATTTAAGATGCACCCAACTGAAAACATTTATTTCTTTGCTCACCCAAAGTCTAAACATTATACAACTTACTTACCTAAGCTATTTTTTATATTATCTTTCATCTTTAGAAACTAGATGTGACATCACTGAAAGGCAGGGCAGTTGCCATGGCAAGAGCAGGCATTTCTCTCTACAAGAGCTGAGCCAAAGTCCCACTCCATCGAGTGATGTGGATACTATGGGATACAAGTCCTGGGCCAGAGTGATCGTATTTACACTAGCAGCCCCCATTGCTTGTTCCAAACCCTCTCTGTTCCTTGCTGCATTTCATTTTCTGCATAGTACTTATTGCTACTACTGTAGTATGCTATTTATTTGTTTCTTTTCATGTTTATGGCGGCCTCCCCCTCTAGAGCGTAAACTCTGGGAGAGCAATGATCTTCCTTCTCCAGCTCCTTGAACATATAGTAGGTGCTCAGTAAATGCTTGCTGAATTAATGAATGAAGGTCTGAACCAACACTCTCTATGGTGTGGGCACCAGCCCACACGCATTATGATCATTTAGGATGTCTGTTAAAAGAGCAGGCTCTTGGCCTCATCCGAACCACCAAACCAGAATCTCTGGACGTGGGACCTGAGACATAGCATCACCCATCCCAGCCTGACCTCCTTCGAGGGAATTCCAAAGGAGTGTGGGGTGTAACTGGGTGTCCATTCCTCAGCAGACTCACCCTATAACTGGCAAGCAAGTGGCCAATGATTCCAGAAAAAGTATAATTACGTGCTCAGTGGTGTGGTACCCATTCTGGGTGCAGCCTGGGGTCATGTGGTTAAAGAAGCTTCTCGGAAGACGTGGTTCTGAGACACCATTCAAAACATGTGTTGATTTGTGAGATGGAAACAGGCCCATTTGCAGACCAGCAGGCTTTACAAAGATTTTGAGGTTGTTTATGAGGTTGGCAAAGTTGTACAAACCTAGAGAGGTTTGGTACCAACAGCTATCCAGGTGAGAAGCATGACCTTGGAGGAAAAGCAGGCGCACGAGCTCTCACCTTGCCTTAGTCGCAGACTAATTTTAGAGTCTGGGCAGATCATCTCATCTCTCTGGGCTTTAATTTCTTCACTCATAAAAGACGGGTAATAATTTATGCCAACCTCTCCTGCAGGCCTAGGGTAAGGAGAAAAGGGAGCTAATAGCTGGGATAATAGTTTGGATAATAAGGAATCATGGGAAGAGGCTCTCATTAATATTACCTTTATGATTTTGCAGCACACAATTAGCAATCTCTCCGCATCCCTGTGCCATGAAGTGTCTTGGAGCTACGAATTCTCTGTGGACACTTGACCTTCAAACCCGTCAGGTTTTGTAGATACTAAAATCCAGTTTCCATGGTTTTATTGTCCACTCTATAGCTTGCATATTCACTACATGCTTAAATCCCCGTATCTCCTTCCAAGCTGCTGACTTATGCTCAGGCTCGCTCAGGCCTGCAGGAGTCTAGGGCCCCTAGAACGTGTGTTCTGACTTCAGCCACACAAAAATGGAACAGACGACACACTGTACAATCAAGCTTTCTCATATTTTGGGCACAAGATTCCATCTGAATGTCACTCTGTAATTAGCCCAGGGCCCTGCATTTCCTCAAGCACAAGGGCCGGGGGTGATGGAGATGCTTACACGGCACATCTTCCTTGGGCACCAGCTTGAGTTCCTGGAAATGAATGTTACATTTTGTCATCATATTGAGTCAAACATGCTTCATTGGGTGTCTCTGATCTCACAAGCCTGTCTAAAGAGAAAATTCTAATTCTCCTCTCACACCAAAATTTGGATGTTATGAGCTCACAGCAGGCTGATTGCTGGAATTTCTAAGAATTCCCAAGAGCGCTGCCTCACCATCTTCTAGAACACATCATTTTGCTTCTGCTGCCCTTTTTTTCTTTTCCTGAGGTGCTGCCATGATGATCTTTGATCTCTACAGTCTCATGAGATACCTGCTCCACTGGGCCCCACTGCCCCTGGCTGGTGGCCACCAATGCCACCCGCAGTCAGCCTCATGGGAGGGACAGCCAGGCCTCTCTCATTCCCCACAGCTCAAATAAGATGGTGCGCTGCCTGTCAATTGAGTGTCACTGGAGATTGGGGACAACTGAAGCATTACCCAGAGGGTGACATTGTGCACTGCAGGGCTCCATAGCCAGATTCAGCCACCCTCGCGGTCACCCACACAGCTGTCAGTGGGCTTCCAGGGAGCACCCACACCCCAGCAGTGAGACTCCCCAGGTGGCTCTGCATGCACCCTGTCATTAAGGCCACATGAACCCCAGAGAGAAAACTCTTACTTCTCTTCATTCCTGTCGCCCTCTTTCCTACTCTGGGATTAAACTCTCTTCAGGAAGACAAATATCCATTTTTCTCAGAGGAAAAACATCCACTCCCACCCACAGGGGCTGGTCACCGTCAGCCAGTACCAGCCAGTAGGACAACTGAGGATGCCTTCTGCAAAGTCCAGCCCACTCGGACTCAGGGGCCAGCCGGTAATCAGCCCAGGAGGACAAATCCTGGGTAATTCCCCTCGTGTGAGGTACCCAGAGTAGTCAGCTTCACAGAGACAGGGAGTAGAATGGGGTTGCCCCAGGCAGAGGTGACGGGGGTGGGGAGTGGAGGGGTGCGGGGGTGGGGGGGTGGGGGGAGGTGAAGAGGTAAGATTTAATGAGGACAAAATTGCAGTTGGAGAGCTTGAGAAATGTTTGGAGATGGATGGTGCTGACCGATGCACAACAATGGGAACGCATTTCAGTGCCAGGCTTAAAAGGTTACTGTGTTGAATTTTATGTTAGGCATGTTTTACAATAAAAAAAAAGGGGGGGGGGAAGAAAAGAAGAGAAGAGAAGAGAAGAGAAGAGAAGAGAAGAGAAGAGAAGAGAAGAGAAGGACAAGCAACGAAGAGATACTAAAGCGCATCTAGCCCCTCCCTATACTCCGCATCTCCGCAGCTCATCGCCGCCTCTCCGTCCTCCCTCACCTCCTCGCTCTCCACGCCCTCTACCTCTCCTCCATCTCCTCTACCTCGCCTCTCCTCCCCTCTCCTCCTCTCCTAAGAGAAGAGAAGAGAAGAGAAGAGAAGAGAAGGATCAAGGAAGGGTGAGCCTGGGTCACACTGTGCCAGTCCGGGCAGATCCTGTTGCAGCTCGCTGCACCCCTGTGAGCACATTTGCACCAAAGGGCATGCAAACACCAGAGCAACACATTTTTCTGCTGAGGCTAGATCCACATTGGGGAGAAAAAAAAATATATATATATATATATTTTATATAACTAACTCTGCAGGGGTGCACTCCGTGGGTACACATAACTGCCCTCAGGGGATCAGGATGGAGCAGAGCTGGCCTCTCTGAGCTCACCTCTCTGACCTCAAGCCCCTTCCTGACCACTCTGTTCCAAACAAGAGGTCTCTCCGGGGCATTCAGAACCTCCACCTCACCCATGCGGAAAGTACTGGCTACTTCTCAGTGGCAAGGGCTGTGCGAGCAACAGGTTGTGCGCAGGTAGGTCATGGGCACCTTGCCATCGGCATGGACGTGAAAGGTCAAACTAGAGTCCAAGGAACTGTTTAGTCTTTCCTGGGTCGACACCTCCTCCCATCCCCATCCCCGTCCCTGGGGATTGCTCTCTCACTCTCAGCCTTAGGGAGCATTTCAGTGGAAAGGTTTGGAAGCCTGGTCCAGTGTCAACGGCTGCTGAAATCCCATGTTGGGAAAGACTAGGGTTCTGTCTCTCCTGCCTAGGGCCCCGCTCCGGCCCTGGGAAATGCTCACGGTTGACCAGATCACACTTCTCCACTCGTGCACACTTTGAACACAGTGACTGGAAAGGGGGTTTGAGCAGGAGAAGGAAACAGAACCACATGACGGGCAGCAGGGAAACCCCAGAAGGAGGAACCCCCACTATGGTTCACCAACCCTGGGCAGCCCCTCCACACATGCCTGCAGGGCCTGGGAGTGCCAGACCCCCTTCTCCCCCCCTGCCCCTCTCCCTTCTGCCCCCCAAACCCCCTATTTTCCCTGCCTCTCCCCCCACCTCTCCACCCCCCAGCAGGCCCCCGTGGGGCTCTGGGCTTCAACACACTCCCTGAAGAAAAAAGAATTCCAAGAAGTCACTATGGATTGTCCTAAGATGGTCATTTCACAACGATAAACTCAAAATTGATGAAACATCTAAATGGGAGACAAGATTCCATCAAAATCCTAGAGGAGAACACAGGCAACACCCTTTTTGAACTTGGCCACAGCAACTTCTTGCAACACATATCTATGAAGGCGGCGGAAACAAAAGCAAAAATGAATTATTGGGACTTAATCAAGATAAAAAGCTTCTGCACAGCAAAAGAAACAGTCAACAAAACTAAAAGACAAGCTACAGAATGGGAGAGGTATTTGCAAATGACGTATCAGATAAAGGGCTAGTTTCCAAGATCTATAAAGAACTTATTAAACTCAATAGCAAAGAAACAAACAATCCAATCATGAAATGGGCAAAAGACATGAACAGAAATTTCACCAAAGAAGACATAGACATGGCCAACAGGCACATGAGAAAATGCTCCACAGCACTGGCCATCAGGGAAATGCAAATCCAAATCACAATGAGATACCACCTCACACCAGTGGGAATGGGGAAAATGAACAAGACGGGAAACAACTGTTGGAGAGGATGTGGAGAAAGGGGAACCCTCCTGCACTGTTGGTGGGAACGTGAACTGGTGCAGCCACTCTGGAAAACTGTGTGGAGCTTCCTCAAAGAGTTAAAAATAGACCTGCCCTACGACCCAGCAATTGCACTGCTGGGGATTTCCCCAAAGATACAGATGCAATGAAACGCCGGGACACCTGCACCCTGATGTTTATAGCAGCAATGTCCACAATAGCCAAGCTGTGGAAGGAGCCTCGGTGCCCATTGGGAGATGAATGGATAAAGAAGATGTGGTCTATATACACCATGGAGTATTCCTCAGCCATTAGAAACGACAAATACCCACCATTCACTTCGATGTGGATGGACCAGAGTGAAGTAAGTCAATCAGAGAAGGACAATCATCATATGGTCTCATTTATTTGGGGAATATAAAAAATAGTGAAAGGGAATAAAGTGGAAAGGAGAGAAAATGAGTGAAAATATCAGTGAGGGAGACAGAACATGAGAGACTCCTAACTCTGGGAAACCAACTTCCAAGGGGTAGTGGAAGGGGAGGTGGGCGGAGGGTTGGGGGACTAAGTGATGGGCACTGAGGGGGGGCAATTGACCAGATGAGCCCTGGGTGATATGTTATATGTTGGCAAATTGAAACTCCAATTAAAAAAAAAAAAGAAAAAGACGGTCACGAACAGCATCTGAGCATCTGTTAGGATGGGATTTTTCTAAAGCAGGAAGAAAATATCAAACCTGGACCCAAATCAATCGTTTTCGTTTACTGCTATTAAACATGTTTTCTGCTTCCCCAACTTCCTGAGAAGTTAATCTGAGCAGAAATTATTCTTTTTGTTATTCTTTTTGGCTGCCCCACATCTAAATGCCTACATTTCAGGAACGCCCTCACCTTTTGAGACAAAGCTTGCCTTACCCTGCAATGGAAGAAAATGCCAGAGGCTCACCTTCTCAGACTCTCTTGCAGCTCAGGCAGGGATGCAGGCTCTGCCCATCGGGGTCCCAACCCACTGGACGTTACCAACGTGGGGGTGCAGGGACAAGGCAAGATCCATTTCGGTGCTGGGTGGCGGCAGCCGTACAAGCTCCAGAAACACCTCCAGCCGGCACTAGGCAGCCTCTGGTGCCTGTCGGGACATGAGACGTTGTAGACAATGCTTTTGGCAGCTGTTCCTGGCCATACAGTTCCCAAGCCTAATTGTTTAGTCCTTCTGGCAGTTCCGTCAACTGGCCAGTATCCTTTCTACTATAGCCTCTTTCTCTTTACATAAACCAGAGTTGGTTTCTGTTGCTCAAAACTAAAATTTCCAAATGAAGTCTTCTACTTGCATCATACCAGCACCATGGATTAGAGAATTTTTATCTATTTTAGAATCGACCTTAACATTGCAAAAAAAAAAAAAATAATAATAATAATAATAAGCATACCAGGTTGCTTCAAAGTAAGTTTTAATTCTCTAAAAACATCAGCAGTAAGTTTATGCTTCCTGAAGCCCCATCTTCATGGAGAGGAGTGGACACTGGAAAGAATTTGCAGGACACCAAACGTTTCCCAATGGGCTGATCCGCATACCCAGCTACCGGTTATGTGAAATTCAGGGAGTGCCAGATTTGAGGAAGAGTCCAGACCAGGGCACACGGGACCCCGAGGACAGGCTGGAGCCCCACCTTCCTCCTTCATCCATCCCTCCCTCACGGTTCCTCCTGGAGGCAGGCTCGGGCTGGGTCCCAGGACCCAGAAGGGTTGCACAGGAACAGCAAGAGGGTCCTTGGCTTGAAGGATGAAGGATGGGAATCAGATGTGAGCCAGCAGGAGGCAAAAGCAGAGTTTTCTGAAGATGTATGTATAGAGATGGATGGAGCGTCCAGGAGACTCTGAAAGGAAAGGAGCACGAGTCTCGTCTTTGCTTGGGGCCTGGGGTTTTTACTGGCGATTGTGGTCTGTTGGACGAGTCCCCTTAGGCATTCGGGAATGGGTAGAACAAGGACAGGGGTCAGGTGTCCTTCCTAAGTCACTCATTCCCTGAGCTCAGGGGTCTGGGCGTCAAGGTGTTTGGAGTCAGTGGTCTTGGGGCACATCATGACCATCCCACCCGGTCATTCCTTAGTTGTTACCTATTGTGCTGGAAGACTCCAAAGGTACCAGGATCTTTGTCCCTTACGAGGAGGACATATGCCAGCTGCCTTCCAAGGCCCATGTAGAGTGGGCCGGGGTGCACGCCCTAGCAGAGATAGACACCAGGAAAAGGAGCGAAGGAAAAAAAGTCAACTTTGTAATGCAATCCATTCAGTTTCCTTGTGTCATTCCCAGGACTATAGTAACCATCAGTGGAAGGACAGACACGGGGCAGACAGCACGCACACTGGACTTGGCTCTCCCTGCACAGGGTGCTTCCCCAACGGGGAGCTGGCGCCTGAGATCGGGCCATGCTTAGGGTCTCTTGGATCCCATTTCCCCTACTGGTAAAATAGGTTAGAGGTGTCAATTAAATCAGTGGTTCTGAAATCCTAGTGCAACAGCTGGTACTGGACTGGAAGAAGGAAGTTTTTGTTTTTCACAGGTCCACGTAGAAATGAGCAAACCCCCTCCCCCAAATGAAACAAGTTTTTCATAAAGAGAATTTATTTCTGTTAAAATGCTGTTATATTTTGCTATAATTCACTTTAGATATAATGTCGTGGGGGGTGATAGTAACAGGTGCTTTAATTACTTTATTTGAGTGAATAACAAGTTGGCAATTCTATGTTGGTCTTCTGTATCATTTTGTGAAATTTTATCAGTCTGTGAAATCCAAAAATCTGGAAATTGTTGGATTAATTAAACTCCAAGTTCCCTAGGTGTATACTAAACCTCTTTGTGTCTATAGATTGGACCCACTAGAAGTACCTGGAGAGTATTTAAACAGTTGAGAGTCAGATTTTGATTTAACATTAAAAACTGTGCATAATACTTAGGCAGTAATATATTCTCATAGAATTGGTTGAATTTTTTTCTCATTTGTTTTTATTGAAGTTCAATTTGCCGACATACAACACCCAATGCTCATCCCATCAAGTGTCCTCCTCAGTGCCCGTCAACCAGTCTCCCCAACCCCCAACCCACCTCCCCTTCTGCAACCCTTTGTTCATTTCCCAGAGTTGGGAGTCTCTCATGGTTTGTCTCCCTCTCTAATTTTTCCCACTCAGTTCCCCTCCTTTCCCTTATAATCCCTTCTACTATTTCTTATATTCCCCGTATGAGTGAGACCATATGATGATTGTCCTTCTCTGATGGCCTTAATTTCACTCAGTAGTATACCCTCCAGTTCCATCCATGTTGAAGCAAATGGTGGGTATTTGTCCTTTCTGATGGCTGAGCACTATTCCATTGTATATATATAAAACACATCTTCTTTATCCATTCATTTGTCTTAATTTATTTTTTTAAAGATTTCATTTATTTATTTGAGAGAGAGAGAGCGACAGCAGGGGCAGGGTAGGGGGACAGGTAGAGGGAGAGAGAGAGAGGGAGAAGCAGACTCACCCCTGACCAGGGAGCCCCACTCAGGGCTTGATCCCAGACCCTGGGATCATGATCTGCACCAAAGGCAGATGCTCAACCAGGCAGATACTTAACCATCTGAGCCACCCAGGTGCCCCCCATTGGTTGAATTTAACTGCTATCCTGGTTTTACTCCCTACTGTGTCTTATAAATGGGTTATGGCGAAGACTGTACACCCGCCTTTCGCCATTGGTGAAGAGTTAACGCAGACTTCAGCTAGCTACCTACGTTCTTTCAGAAAACCTTAAACAAAGGACATTACCCTAACCTTTTACCCAGATAGCAGTCAGCATTTGCACTAAGTCTTGCGAGCCTTCCCGGCCTGCCGCACTGCCAGAGCTGGGTGTCACCTGACTTCATTTCAGAGATAGTTGGGGGGTGACTTCAACTGGCAGGGCTCTAAGCAGATGAGTTCGTGCCTGGAGAACAGCAGGTTATTTCAAAGTCTCCATTCGTGCATTTCTTATCGTGCTTATTTCCATTTACCATGTAAGGGCCTACTGGGGATGGAGAAGTGACGGGCATCTTAATTTATGCTAATATTTAAATATCACTATACTTAAAATATGAATCCCTACTTATTTTTTTAAAGCCCCGTTACTTAGTTTCTTGTTTTTGCCTAAGTATCCCAGTTTCCAAATTCAACATATAAGAAGATCCAAACTCTTCCTGACTTGTACACTAGACTAGCTTTGTTTTTCATAAAACTGTCCCTTTTATTCAGAGTACTTATCTCAATCTGCGGTGGGATATAATTACATATAATTATTTGTGTGATTATTTGAATAATAGCTATCACTCCTCTGGGCGGAAAATACTAAGAGATCCAGGATCAGGTTTATTATTGTACACCCTGCACCATATGCTCGGCACGGAGCAGGCTCTCACATCAAAGTTTACTGGTTGAATATGCAAAATGAAGTGCCAGGGCACTGGTCTCTGCTTAACGACAAGTGTCAAAAAATAAATAAATACTCCCTCCTTGTCAACAACCAGCTTTCTGCTGTTCCGTGCCTTCACGTCTAATGGCTTGAAATTCATACAAAAACCAAATCAAGGTGTTGACAGTAACCATTTGGAACTTGCACAGTGGGTACAATCAACCCACAACCCTTTCTAGCTTTTTCTGAAACCCCTTTACCGGATTGTTAAACTGTTAAAATAATTCTACAACTGGCCTAGTTTACAGCGAAAGGTGATGAAATTTTGGGGTTGGGCCTTTTGTCTCTTCTGTAATGACAGAGGTTGCCAGAAGCAAAGACCACAGGGACTTACCCAGGTTGGCTCCTTCTAGAACCATGGGCTGGAGGAGGTGACTCCCTTGTTCCGCAAGCAAGGAACAGCCCTGCCCCAGGGGACAGAGCAAGTCCTGGAAACAGGGTAAAGGTTACCTCAGGGCAGTGAGGAGGCCAGTGCTAAACAAGTCCTGGCACCAGCCAGGTCCTAGCAGGAGGGTATGTGCAAGCTGAAGGAGATGATTTCTAGAGCCAAGAGCCTTGGCCTCCAGGTCATGAGTACCTCACGGCTGCCATGACTCAGGCTGCGACTTGACTTTCTATTCAAGTGCTAAGGCAAGAAGCTCATTCGGAATCCAAAGCAGAGAAGCTGCAGGGGTGGGGGGATCACCTTGCTAAGAACCCCCTCCTTAGCTACCTGTCCTGTTCCCCTGCATCTGCCCCAGGACAGTACAAAGCCAGACCCACCCTCCGGGGCTTGAAACCTTTGAAGGCACCTGGGGTCACCTTATGGGACTTGGGAAAACATTCCTTGTCCCTGTGAATGTTTTCCAAGACCACTGAGCGCTCCCACCTGCTCTTTCTCCACTAGTGGTGGGGTTCACCCTACCAGCTAAACCTTGGGGTAGTGTGGTTCCGTTTGAGGGAGAGGTGAGCCGCCACTGGGTCCTCTCACTGCCTCTTTCCTCACCTCCCCACCTAAAAGGGGCTCTTCTCAATGCTCTATCCTTTCCCCTGCTTGTCACATAGAAAGCTCATATGCTTGGGGCTCCTTCCGTGCCCCCCAATCTGCAGCAGACCCTGCCAGGGCTCCATCCCACGTTCCACGTCAGCATCTCTCTTCCAACCAGCTTCCCCTGCGGAGGTCTGGATTTCTGCCACTGAGGCTAATGTTCCCTCCGCCGTCCTGGACAAGTGCCACCTGCCCCTCCCCTGTGCCTGCACCTGCCAGTGACCAAGCCCTCCTCTGCAGTGCCCCTCTCAGCCGGCCTCTCCCTGCCCTGACAGTAATCCCCACCCAACTCATACTCGGTCCCTCTTTCTCTCCTTCTGGATTTGTGTTTTGTCAATCAATGTCATTGAATCACTGAACCCACCTGCCCCCAACCAAAATGGAAATGACTCCAGCACTTATCGTGTTCCTCCCACTCTCCAGATCACTTTCGTCCACTTAAGAGAGGCTTCGCAAATGGTTTTTAAATTGTGGTAAAATATACACAACGTGAAATTTACCATTTTAACCATTTTTAAGTGCACGGTTCTGTGGCATTAAGCCCATTCACACTGTTGTGTGACCATCACCACCATCCATCTCCAGAATTTGTCATCTTCCCAAACTGAAACTCTGTTCCATTAACCATGAAATCCCTATCCCCACCACTGCCCCCCCCCCCCCCCCCCCCCCCAGCCCCTGGCAACCACCATTCTGCTTTCTATTTCTATGATTTGACTGCTCTAGGGACCTCATGTAAGTGCAATCATCCTCTTGTAAGTGCAATCATACAATATTTGTCTTTTGTGACTAGCTTTTTTCCCTTGGCATGTCTTTGAGATTCATTCATGGTGTGGCACGTGTCAGAATGTCTTTCCTTTTTAAGGTTGGACAGTCTTGTGTGGTGTGTATATACCACCAAAGAAAACCTGTTTTTTTAAACTTCCTAGGAAGACCACAGGTGTCACTGGGAAACTCTAAGGAGATCATGGGTGGAAATATGCCAGACCTAGTTCTTGGGTTCATCAACCGCTCCCTGCTCAAGACCACTTGGTTCAGAGTTAACCGTTATGTACAGAATGTTTATGTTCTTCTAACCTAACCCCCAAGGAGATGGTCTCAGGAGGCAGGGCCTCTCGGAGGTGATAGGGTCATGAGGCGGGGCCCTTATGAAAGGTATTAGTACCCTTATAAAAGGGACACCAGGAAACTGTCTTGCCTTCTCTGCTATGTGAAGATACAATGAGAGACCCATCATTTGCAACCCAGAAGAGGGCCCTCCCCAGAACCTGACTGTGCTGGCACCCTGGTCTCAGACTTCTAGCCTTCAGGACCATGCACAACAAATTCCTATTGTATATGAGCTCCACAGTCTATGGAGGTTTGTTATAGCAGCTCACACAAAGTAAGATGTCACCAAGATCAGCCTCCAGCCCACTCTCCTGCCTCGGTCAGTATGGAGCAGGTGGGTGCCTTTGTTTTGTGTTTGCTAACATCCATTCACAGACATAAATGACATCAGCATGGGGCACCTGGGTGGTTCAGTTGGTTAAGCATCTGACTCTTGATCTCAGCACAGGTCTTGATCTCAGGGTCATGAGTTCAAGTCCTACATTGTGCTCTATGCCAGGCATGGAGCCTACCTAAAAATATAAATAAATACAATAACGCCAGCATCAAAAACTAGATCACATATCAGGCCTTCCATGGATTCATACAGAAAGATAACCACTGCTTCAACATCTTGTCCATCTTCTTCATGTAATCATAAACTTGTTCTTTGCCCCAAAGAGAGGATTTAAAACATCAAGCTTTCTACATGTGACAATAGAAACAATTGGATGGTCTGTTCTTCCCACTGGCCCCAAATCACATCAATTTCCAGCTAGCTGACTGAAATCCAATCATCAGTTTGCACCATTCCCTCACTCGGAATACCTCGTTGACTAGTAATAGCGTTGCTGCTGTCATGTGTTAATGGAAGATAACATTTGGTCATATTGGTCAGAGTAAGCAAAGGTAACTGCCTTAAGGATAAATCCTGAAATCTCAGTGACTTGATACAATTAAGGTTTGTCTTTTGCCCTAGTAGGTGGGGTAGTTCTCCTGCATGGTGTGCCTCCACAAAGTGACTCAGAGTCAGTCACCTTCCTTCTTGGATTTCACTACACCAGACGCCTCTCCTCCTGAGGGGGAGGGATAGAGAAAGCAAAGAAGCCACCCCTATCTGAACAATCTCAGACTGAAAGTGACATTTCAATTCTGCTTAGAGTCGCGTGACACCACCGAGATGTAAAGGGCAAATACACCCTTCCTGAGCGTCCAGGAGGAGGAGAAAAATCACACAGCATTGCCTCTGCCACAGTATCATCACACATACCTTAAGCTCAGTGACACTCTGAGATCAGAAAGGTCTTTGGCTAATTCTCTGCAGAGTCTACAGGAGATATTTGCCCCAAAAATTCTGTTGCTGGGCTTCATGGTAATAACAGCCATCAGTTACTGCATGTTTACTGAATATCAGACGTCAATCCAAATGTTTTATGTGTGTCATTTCATCTCATCCTCTTAACCACTTTATAAACAAACAGAACTATTCTTATTTTACAGATGAGAAAAGTATTTTTGGCTCCCTGTACTAGTTAGCTAGAGTTGCCATAACAAAGCACCGCAGACCAGGAGGCTTAAACCACTGAAATTTATTTCTCACAGCACTGGAGGCTGAAGTCTGAAATCAAGGTGTTAGCAGGATTCATTTCTTCTGAGGCCTGTCTCCTTTGCTAGGAGATAGTTGTCTTTTTCTGTATCTTCACATGTTCTTTCCTCTGTGTGTACATATCTTGGTCCCAATTTCTTCCTCTTATAAGGACACCAGGGCACCTGGGTGGCTCAGTCGGTTAAGCGTCTGCCTTCAGCTCAGGTCATGACCTTGGGGTCCTGGGATCAAGCCCCGCATCAGGCACCCTGCCCAGTGGGGAGTTTGCTTTTCCCAATGCCTCTGCTCCTCCCCCTGCTTGTACTCTCTCTCTCAAATAAATAAATAAAATTAAAAAAAAATAAAGATTACCAGACATATTAGTAAAGGGTTCACCCTAAACACCTTGTTTTAACTTCATTTCCTCTTGAAAGAATTTATCTCCAATCACGTTTACATTTGAGGTACTGAGATTAAAACTTCAACATTTAAATGGGGGGCGGGGGGTACATAGCTCAGCCCAAAACATCTCCCAACTTTGCTTATGTGAACTTATCCTATAAAAGCAGTTAAGAATGTGTGCAAAGATTTCGCCATTAGTTGTTTATTGTTTAGAACTTTGCTTCTGAAAAAAAAAAAAAAAGAACTTTGCTTCTAATAACAAAAATATCCTTTAGGAATGAGTTCAGCAGCAATGAACAGGAAACCTAACTTCAAGTCACTTAATGCTAGCCAGGAGTTTGGGTGTAGGTGATTACTAGTTGGGTCATTGGCTCTCTGGAAATTTCTTGCTGTTCTCTCATGCCCATCCCCTCATGATCACATAATAGCTACTGCAGGTCCAGACATCATCTCTTTATTTAGGTAGGAAGAAGGAGACAGAAAGAAGGATTGCATTTTCTGCCTCCCTTTATAAGGAAAGAAAGAGTTTTCCAAAAATCTCCACAGAACACTTTCTCTAATGTCTCATGGATTGGAACTGGGTCCCTAACCCAGCTCCAGCTGAACAACTGGGAAGTTGAGAACTTCAGGGTGAGTTTGAGGGTGTATAAAGCTCTAAGGTACCAGGTGGGAGAGAAGGAAAATCTGTATAGGGCTCACTGAGGCTCTATTTTAAAGATTAACATTATTAGAACATTCTGGATGGATCAGGACTGCTCCAATTCACCTGGGAAGGAGTCGGGACTAGTTATGTGGGCTCAGCAAGTGAATCCAATAGTTCTATGGGGAATGGCTGACACCAGGGGTGTGGCTCAGGCAGTTCCCCTTCCAGACTTAGCACACTTTTTTGGAAGCAAGGCTAAGTTTAAGAGTATAAGCTTAAATTGGAAACAAAAACAAAAACAAAAAATAGTAGCCTTGGAAGTTTCGATTGTAGGCATCACTGTTACTTGTTTGGGAATCTGGTGCTCTAAGATTCAAACCATTTTTCTACGATGATTCTACAGCGAAGAAGAAAACAAGGTCATAGGCAACTGAGGATAAAGGTCACCCAATTGCTGTGAGCAAGGACTCAGACAATTAGCTGAAAAGATAAAAAGTGAGCCTGTAGGTAGGTCGTAAACATGCCAAGTAGCTTATACTTTCTAAAACTTCTACAATGAACATGTTTTAGCTTTCATAAGAAACAAAAAAAAAATTTTAGGAATAAACAGTTACTATTGACAAAAAGAGAACAAGCCCAAATTTTCAATTATTTCCAGTTATACCTCTCATAGTAGCAAAAAATTTTAAACCATCCAAAGGCCCAACCTTTAGGGTATTGATGTACATTCATTCGAAGGACTTTAGAGTCGGGAAAATAATAAACATGTGGACTGTGTCAACACATGGAAAGTGTCTATGAATAGAAAGAATAAAGACACACACATTCATTGATTGCTGCCATGGAAAATCACGTTTAGACAATGATAAGAGGGAAAAATAATAGAGTTAGGCAAACAGTTGGCATTTTCAAGTGAAAGGGTTCTTTGTGCGTATGAGTGGTGTGAGCTATAAGTCTCCACCGAAAATGGCTTTTAAAAATAGCAAATCTGGTTGCTGTGGCCTCTCTTCGGGACCATGTGGCCTTGTTTTCCCTTCCAAGTTCAAATCTTCAGGGCTGTCTTGTGCCAAAAAACATAAGAAGTAAGTTCCTTCTACAACCTTCCTGCCTAGCTCGGCCCTTCCTAGAATCTCAGGGCTCCAGGTCAGCCGGTCCGTCAGTCAGTCTCTCTCTTATCTTTCCACAGAACGAGTCCAGCAGACCCATTCTCTATGAACTTGTCCTCTGCTCCCTGGTGGTTAGCCAATGGGGATGAATTAACTTCTGCTTATAGAATCATCTGGGACCTACCAGTGTTTGTTACCAGTGTTTGTTTCTTGGCACTTATTTTTCTTTCTTATATTGTTTTCTGGGATGCCTGGGTGGCTCAGCAGTTGAGCATCTACTTTTGGCTCAGGCCCTGACCCCGGGGTCCAGGATCGAGTCCCACATCGGGCTCCCTGCAGGGAGCCTGCTTCTCCCTCTGCCTGTGTCTCTGCCCCCCTCTCTCTCTGTGTCTCTCATGAATAAATAAATAAAATCTTTAAAAATAAAATAAAATTATTATTTTCTGCTCCTCGGTCCTCCAATCTTAAAAGTAACGGGTGCCCGTCATAAAGAATTTCTCAATTTTGGAAATTACAGTGCACAGCAATCTGTTAGGTCATGGGGGGCCTGCCACAATCACAGCCATTCCTGGGGTGATTCTCACCTGCAGTGTGCATGGTGCCTGCCAAGGCTGGCTGGACCAAGGTGTCCACCTGCCACAGGGGCAGCCAACCGTGAGCTGGCCATCATCTTTGAGGTGGTCTCTTGAGAAAGTCAGGGTAACCTGATGCCTCTATAACTCACTGAGCCAATGAGCAGATCGTCTCTCTGGAGGCACATAAATGAGGCACGCAGGGGTGAAAAGTGGAGAAGGAGGGCTATCAGCCTAAGGACATACAGTACAAAGGAAAGAAGCAAAAGCTGTATGATGCAGGAATCGCTCACAAATAGGAGACACAGAGGAGAATCGGGGGGTGGAGACAGGGTTCAGCTGGGTAGGAGAAGGGGGAAGGGACCATGTCTGCATCCAACCTGGAGATAAACAGTGCCTGGCACACGAAGCCACCCGATGGGAGCCAGGAGGCAGCACATGTAAGTATTTCACAGAAGTCGGGGGAGCAGTACCGTTGCTGCCTTTTATGCCCCCCCCCACACACACACACACATACACACAGCTCAGGTAACCACAGAACCACTCCACTGCTCTTCATCTAAAGTGTCAGGAGAATCTTGGCTCGCCAACTTCCATCCCTGAAGCCAGAACACAGCACCCACCCCAGCATCGTCACGTTGGACTCCCTGTGATTGTGGGAACTGTGCTGTATCTGAGGGTCCCCTCCACCAGCCACGCTGCGCTGAGTTCTTGAAATGTGGCTTTAGTGCAAGTGAGGGACCAAATTTCAAACTTTTCTGTAAATGTTCAGTCTAGTTGCTTACAAATTAAATTTATTTTTTAAAAAGATTTTATTTATTTGAGAGAGAGAGAAAGACACCATACAGTGGGAGGGGGAGAGGGAGAAGCAGACTCTCCACTGAGCAGGGAGCCTGACGTGGACTCGATCCCAGGACCCTAAGATCATGACCTGAGCCGAAGGCAGATGCCTAACTGACTGAGTCACCCAGGTGCCCCCCCAAAATAAATTAAATATCCACCCGAGGCCAGTGTCTAGCATACAGGACAGCACAGCTCTAGAACGAATCTGGTCCCTGAATACAGGAGAAACAGAAAGGTTGGTAATTTGTCAACCAGTGTCCACTCAGCTCAACTGTGGGGTGCACTCTGACTCTGCAGGCCAGGCTCTGGACTCCAGTATCAGGACACAGCTCCTATTTTGCCCTTCCTGCAGCAGTACCTGCCCAAGTTCCCCACCTGGTTCTCTGTCCTTGCTCCCATGCACTCATCTGGCCCCACATAGCCCTCTGGGGACCAATACTGTCCTTGGCCCCCTCACAGGTTGGGCACCAGTGCTCCAGACACCACATTCCACCCACCTGGCATCAGCACACCCCTCCCATCCACCCTCTCTCCCCTTGAATCTTTTATTCCAAGCCTCAACCCTTATCTGTGAGAACTGACCTCACCCCTTGGGACTCCTCCTCAATACCACCTACGCCAGGTGTGTTGGAGGGCTGAGTGCACAGAGAGGACGCATGTGAAGAAAGAGCAGCTATAGATACAACCTTCTCCATCCCAACTGAAGCCAGGCTTTGCTGAGTGCTAGGACTGAGCAAAGGGAAATAACGGCAGATGCTCCCGATGGTCTGGTTTAAAAGGTAGACCTGACTCACGTCCAGCTCAAAGTCCCCGCAAGCACCTGCGCGCCCACCTCCCAGCCTGCCTGCACACAGCAGGGCCACCGTTCCCCAACTCCTGGGGACACAACCATCATCCTAAGGAGAGGTTGGCAGAGGTTCCCTTCTTGCCTATCCAAAGTCAATACCACAGCTTCCCCACAGGGGATCTGAGTCTTCTCGGAAAACAAGGACACACATGGCATTCCCCGGGGCTGGGTGTGAGCAGAGACCGCTCGCTCACACTGCCTCGAGTCTCCCGTCCTGTCCCTCTGGACTGTGGCATCTCTGTTTTGGCTTTTGGATCATCACCTGAGCCGGGGGCCGGCAAGCATTGAGGCAGGAGGCCTCTTGTTCCTCTGTGTCCAGGGCACGTAAGTCCTCCGAAGGGCAGGAAAGGCGATGAGGCATTTGTTCCACATGAACACAGGCTCCAAAAATGCCAATGAGCACAGGGTTAATGTATTTCATTGCTAATATGGTGAAGATGGCAAACAGTTGTTAGAGGAAGCAACGTGTCTGAAGTATGTATTTGGAACACAAGTGGCCAGGGGACACACAGCAAAGTCAGCTGGAGGGATGCTTCCGCACACATTCGCCGCCCCGCCAACCAGCGTGCAGCAGCCCCTGTCCTCAGGACGCCCCCTCCCCTGGCACCAGCTGGGCCTCTCCTGCTGTGGAGAGAATACTGGGCGGTGGGGGGACCACGGTCTGGCAAATCTAGTGCTCCCTTAAAATGGGTTTCTAAATTGCAGCCACGAAAGTGTGCTGTGCGTCTGTCATCTACTACCACCTTGTCCCTTAGCAACGCAGCATTTAGTATCGGAGCTCCGGAGGTAGAATGATGAGCTGAGATGTGTTTAAATATATATGATATTCAATTACATACTCTCCGGAGTCCCGTTGCCATCTGAAGATGTTTAATAAGCAAACCATATTTCTTTTGCCAGTGAAATGCGGCATCTTCTATTTAGGCACGTAACAGGTCCTAAAACCCGGCCCGAGAACAGAGGGCACCCACCGAGCCGAGGACCCACGGTGGTCATCACACGCAGGCTGTGATCTGGGAAAACCAAAGCCTGGGAGGATTCTCAGAAAAGGTTATGACTCTGCCACAAGCTGGAAGGCAAGAGATGATGGCTAACGTCAACCTTTCCTGGGTGTTGTTCGGCCTTCCTCTGCTGAGTCAGGCCTGTGACTTCCCGGGGGAGCCGTGGGGACCCCCGAAGTGTGCCAACCCCAGGCTGCAGAAGACCCGGGCGATGGCGCAGACTCCCTGCGGACGGACTCTAGAAACCACACGCATTGGTCTCCATTCCGTATAAGAGGGGCATGTTTGGTGCCCAATATTTGGTTCCACGAGCTGAAAAGTTTGGATTTTAGTTGAAATTTTAGAGAGCGTTGCATGGGATGTCATCAGCCCCATGAAGCAAATGGCTCAACACTGAGCTTGCGATCGTTCAATTGCACTTTGTCACACCTTGCACAGAGGTGTCTCTGATGAGCAGTTCACACTTGAAATAGCTCACATATCTTTCCAAAGGTCTGAGAGATTGAACTGATTCAGCGCATCACGAGAGCTTCGGCTAGTTTCCTGCAGAGCCAGGCTGAGCTCCGCCCGCCCCGAGGTGTCCCCGTGCATCTCCAGCTCTATACCTGCCCGCGGGCCTCTGATCTCCATCAGAGGCCTCTGTACCATCCCTCGAGCTGGGAAGCTCAGAGTCACTCCTATTTGTTCTCCTTCGTCCCTAGGCCACTAATCCTCAGAGCCCCATGGGCCCCTGGATCAGAAACACCAGTCAGGTGCTACCCCTGACTATTCCAGGCTTCCTCCTACTCACCCAGGTTCCTGCAACAACCTACCAGCTGGGCCCCCTGCCTCCAGACTCCACCTTTCCACCCTCCGCTCTGCCTGAGAGTCCTCCGTGAGACCATCTGTTGAAAGGTTTTCAAAAGACGGGACTCAAGGGATGCCTGGGTGGCTCAGGTCAAGATCCCAGGGGCCTGAGATCCTTACTCAGTGGGGAGTCTGCTTCTCCCTCTGCCTCTGCTGCTCCTCTGCTTGTGCGTGCACGCACATTCTCTGTGTCAAATAAAGAAAATAAAATCTTTTTAAAAAAAAAAGATGGAATTCAAGCTCTCCAGAGGAATAGACAATATCCTTGAGCATCTGACCTCCATGCTAACTTGGCATCCCCTCCCCCACCAGGCCTCATGCCCTTCAATGAGCCAGCCCTAATGAGCTGTGCTTCAGGCCCTGGTCACGTGCATGCTTCACACCTGGCACATACCCCTGCCCCCCCACAGCCACCTGGTAAACTCACTCATCCCATGAGGCCCTCCTATAAAGCTCTCCCAACTCCCCCCAACAGCCACACCTCTCAGAGCCCTTATATAATGTTTTGTTTTCAAGTGTGTGGGTATGTATGACCTCCGCCAGACTCTGAGCCCCTGGGGGGTGGGCAGGGAACTCATGCCCGGGCATGCCATCTAGCACAGAGTGGAAACCATACCTGTGGCCTGGCCTAATAAATCAGTTCTGTCCATGCAGACTTGACCACTTCCACTAGGTTGAGACAGTGGCTGAGAAGGGAGCCCCTGAATATAAGATACCACTTATGAAGCTTTTGTGCCAGGGGTCAGACTCTGTGCCAGACACTTCCTCCATCATCTCACTGGATCCTCCCTACAACTCTGTGAAGACAGTAGTACTACATCACATTTGATAGGAAATCAGGTCCTACAGCATACAGAGCCTCGGAGAAGCCAAGTTCCCTGCCCAAGGCCCAAAGCCTGGACTCTTAGCTATTGTGCTGGCAAAACAAGGGTTCTAGAATGCATCCTTTTATATCCAACAGGGGTGGTGTGGACTAGGCTCAAGGCTAAGTGCCCTTGGGGAACTTGTCACAGTTTAAGGGGAGCAGGAGTGGGGAGGAGACGGAGAAGCACGCTGGCTGGGCAAGAACACTCCGAGGGTGGCTTTCACTTGAAATGGCATTCTGATTGGTTGAACCTGGTTTCTTTCCATCTGAGGTTTCATCTCCTGGTGACCAGATGCCTTGTAAGTGCCCACAGAGTCTATCCAGGGCCCTAGTGATCCAGCCAATTGACCAATCATGAAGTTGGGGTTGACAGTGGGGGTGCCCTGGGCTGTGGCTGCCAGAAGCTTCCCTAGACACTCGGTATTAAGTGACAAAAATGGCTTTGGATGGTTTAGGTGGGACCCACCTCCCAAATACATGCCCTGCTGCTACTCTCCATCATCCGCAAAGGACCCTCCATCCATCTGGCCCAACGAGGGACCCGAACGTGGGCGCCGGGCAGCTCCTAGCTGGGTATGTGCCAACCCGCCCTCTCTCCAGAGGCCCCTCCTGCAGTTTAATCATGCTCCGGATCTATTCTGGGCCACGCTCATTTCCCGTGGTGGAAATTAGGTTTTGACAGTGTTCCTTTCACATTTAATCTGTTCATTCTAATTACAGCCAGGCTCTTGAGCTCGTTGAGGACTCTTCCTGAATTAAACGGATGGTTTTGCCAGGACGCAAGGCCCCTTGAGAAGCCCCTCCCTCACCCTCTTTTTTTGCAGGAAATCATGGGATTTGTTGCTGACTCCTGCCTTTCCCCCACTGTCACTCCACAAAGATGTGCAAGGAAGCCCCACGCTGGCGGCTGTTGTCTCCCCGGGGGACACCTAGTGGTGAGAGGGGTGAAATACAACAACAAAAGGTTGAGAAATTTCTTTTTTTTTTTTAGCAGCTTTATGGAAGTAGGACGGACATACAACCACTGTATACGTTTAAGGTTTACAACCTGATATTTTGATATGTACACACTGTGAGATGATCACTGAAATCAAGCTGATTAATATGCCCACTGTCTCCATATAGCTAATTTTTCTTTGTGTGTGTGTGTCTGTGTGTGTGTGGTGAGAAGACTTAATGCAGGATCTGCTCTCTTAGCAAATCTCAAGTATACAAAACGGCACTGTTACCTATCGTCCCCTTGCTGTACACTAGATCTCCAGAACTTACTCATCTCGCGAAAGGAAAGCTCTGCACCCTCTGAGGTTGGGAATGTCCTTTGGAGTCTCTTGTTCGTCTTCATTTATTTTCGGGGGTTTGCAAATCGGATCATTTAAGGTAGGATGCTGTACATGGGAGCTGCCCTACATTTTTTTAATCTGGGATTTCTAGGGAAATTGGCCTCGCTCCCCCTTTCGATTGCATTGGGTCCATGAGTCTGTATCTAAAAACAAAGCTCTTACTTTCAAAGTTCCTTATCATCATCCCCAAAAGGATTTTCAAGCATCTCTGAATTGGAGGGGCAGGGTTAGCATTTAGGGCAAAATAGAGGCAACAAGAGTGTGGGTGGGGGAGAGCCTCTGCCAGCAGGTGCGGGATGAGATTCTGGTCCCTGCTCTGCCCCACTGAACACACGCCATCAAGCAAGTCACCTCTGAGGTAACCAACGAAGATGATGAACTACAGGATCTTGAAGATTCTTTCCAGCTGTAAAACTGTACAAATATACAAGATGCAATGGGCTATCATTTAGACCTCTTGGGGGCTTATGAGGCTAAGGGTGGAAGAAAATTGGAATCTATCCTGGTAACCTTCCTGGTATGTGAGCACTAGTTATGTGGGGCACAGGGGAATTGGCCAAAGGGTCCTCCATTCCCATTTTGCAAGCCCATTTATGAATTATTCATGCCTTACACACAGCATAGAAGGGGACAGGGGTAATTGCTGGTTTGACCTCTGAGAGGAGATAAGCTCAGGGAAGGAATGTTGTTTGCCAGAGAGCGGAGAACGTGGGCTTTTCAGATGAAAAGGGACTTTACAGATTATCTAGTCTTCGCCCATCCATTTCCAGACAAAGAAAACAACATGAAGGTTGATTTCAGGGGCGGGATCCAGGTCACACAGCCAGCTTGTTGCAGAATCAGAACATCACACGGAGAGCAAAGAAAGTCATGGTATTCATGACCCACCCCATCCAGTGGTAGGAGACGGCCTTCCATGTCGGTGTTCACAAAAGGCAGAGAAGACAACACAAAACTGTGACAAATGTTAAAAGTCATTGCTCTGTGCACACATTAGTCACAAGCAGACCTCAGATGTCCTCGAGAGAGAAGAGAGAGCCGGTGCCCAGGCAAGGGGAAAGACAACCCTGGGGAGGCTATTTATGTCCCCCATACAGAGCCTGACCGAGGATGGAGGCCCTGTCTTCCTGAATCTGGGCCAAATGACAAAACGTTCCATTTAAGATTTTTCAAATGGTGCTATTGAACACAAAGAATCACAACACCATTGGATTTTCTCCCGGAGTTTTGGCACACTGAAGAAAGGTCAACTTTCCCGGCCTCGTGTCTTTTTACGGCCCTGCTCCCTGACGCCCCCCTCTGCAACCTCACTGCTGGCCCCCCTTGCTGGTCGCTGAGCCGGGCCTTGGCCTTCCTGCCTCAGCACCCGTGCACAGGCTGCTCCCCGGATCCACCTGACTCACTCCCCACCTTCTTCAAGTTTGCTCAAATGTCATCTTTGCAGGAGGCCTTCCCTGAGCACCCTCTAATCAGGGGGCAGTCCCGCTCCTGGCTCCCTCACTTGCTCGACTTTTTGGTAGAACTCACACCACCTCCAATACCCATACTGTCGCTGTCTCCCCTCTAGCGTGCAGGCTGTCCAAGGGCAAGGGCTTTGATCTGTCGTGTTCTCTCTGGAGGCCCGGGGCCTAGGACGGGGTCTGGCACATAGTAAGTGCTCGTCTCGTAAATACTTTGAGGTCGTGCAAGCTTTCACCTGCCTCCTGGTTTTTGTCTCTGCTTTCTCCCACCTTCGAAGTGTAACCTGTCTCCCAGACCTGCTCAGGGCCCACTCCCAACTGGAAGAGGTTCATCGGTCAAGCAAACAGGATAGTCTCCAGTTGCCTGCTTTTTGTCTGAGGAAGTAGAAAGGTTGCATGAATTGTCCCAAGTCACAGAGCCAGGACTTGAACTTGGATCTTTTGTGGACTCCCAGCCCAGGGCTCTTCCCATAGCCCCGTGTCTCTCTGTCTTGGGCTTCTCATTCCTCAAGGGGACTATCTGCCTTACAGGATGTTCCAAAAGATTAACCAAGATGGGGGAGCACGGACCCTCCCATAGTGTGAGACTACTGCCTGGTTGTTTCTTTCCCTTTTGCTGGCTTCTGAGGACAAGTAATTTCAAAAAATTACATTTCTCAAAGTCTCCTGTGTTGCCTCCATCTCCAGGGCTAAGCTCCTAGCAGACACTGAAGAAATAGGGAGGTAAAGCAAATCTAAAGGGGAGGTGAGAGGCATCTGGGTAGCTTAGTCTGCTAAGCATCTGCCTTCAGCTCAGGTCATGATCCCGGGGTCCTGGGATTGAGCTCTGAGGCATCAGCGTCAGGCTCCTTGCTCCGAAGGGAGCCTGCTTCTCCCTCTGACCCTCCCCTCCACTCATACTTACTTGCACACTCTCTCTCTCTCAAATAAACAAAGTCTTTAAAATAAATACATGAAGGGGTGGTGGCAGGGAACCCTGCAACCCTCCACCTCACTGCCAGGGCTGACTCATGGGTTCTAGCTCCCTAGCCTGATGTCTCCACTAAAATTGAAGATGAAAATGAGCAAAGCCTCCAGGAGGTTAGGTGAGGCAACATGGGGCATATTCCATTGTTCTCAGGGGCCAGTTCATTAGCAAAGTACCTGTTTCAAAGGGCATTTTAAAGGGGCATGACTCATGATTTCATTAGAGACCAATGGAGTATTTCCCTAAGTGTGCTTTTTGGTATTTAAAAAAAAGGGGGGGGGGTGCTCTGTGATCTCAACATAATTCATAAAACACTGGGTTTAAGGGTTATCCAACTGCCCATCACCCAGTCACCCCCACCCCCCACCACCTCCCCTTCTACCACCCCTAGTTTGTTTCCCAGAGTTAGGAGTCTCTCATGTTCTGTCTCCCTTTCTGATATTTCCCACTCATTTTTTCTCCTTTCCCCTTTTAATCCATCACTATTTTTTATATTCCTCAAATGAATGAGACCATATAATGTTTGTCCTTCTCTGATTGACTTATTTCACTCAGCATAATACCCTCCATGTCGAAGCAAATAGTGGGTATTTGTCATTTCTAATGGCTGAGTAATATCCCATTGTATACCTAGACCACATCTTCTTTATCCATTCATCTTTCGAAGGACACGGAGGCTCCTTCCACAGTGTGGCTATTGTGGACATTGGTGCTAGAAACATCGGGGTGCAGGTGTCCCGGCGTTTCACTGCATCTGTATCTTTGGGGTAAATCCCCAGCAGTGCAATTGCTGGGTCGTAGGGCAGGTCTATTTTTAACTCTTTGAGGAACCTCCACAGTTTTCCAGAGTGGCTGCACCAGTTCACGTTCCCACCAACAGTGCAGGAGGGTTCCCCTTTCTCCACATTCCTCTCCAACATTTGTTGTTTCCCGTCTCGTTACTTGTCCCCATTCTCACTGGTGTGAGGTGGGATCTCGTTGTGGTTTTGATTTGCGGAGATCATCCTGGATTAGCCGGGTATGCGATCACAAGGGTCCCGACCAGAGGAAGACAGAGGGAATCGGCTCCAGGGGGGGAAAGGCTCTGTGCTAATGGTAAAGATAGAGGAGGAAGCCCCAAAGTCAAGGGGTGCAAGCGGCCTCTAGAAGCTGGAAGAGGCAAGGATTCCTCCCCTGGAGCATCCGGAAGGAAGCAGACCTGTCCACGTCTCACATAGGCCAGCAAAACTGATTTTAGACTTCTGGTCCCTAGAACTACAAGAAAACAAAGCTGTGTTGTTTTAAGAAACTACGTTTGTGTGGCTTACTAGAGCGGCAAGAGAAAATGAACCCATCCAGCTGGATGAGAGTGTCCTGGCTCCCTGTGGGAAGGTGGCACCGCCCAGATGAGCGCTGGTGGCTGCCCTCCGGGGGTGTGACAAGTCAGGTGCGCAGTTCAGTCACCCCACGCTGCTGGCAGCCACCCAGAGTTCTCCTCCGAGCATTGCCCCCTGACACAGCTTCATGTGGAAGGTGGAAGGCGAGGAGTTTCCCTGTGCGGAGATAAGAACATCCGTGGCCTCCCATGGAGTTGGTAATTTGTCCCTCTTGCAAGAAGGAGATAGTGATGGATCTGTGACACCACGCCTTCCCTGTGAGGCCTTCAGTGGTGGTTTTTCTTGGCAGGATCACAGTTTAGCCGTCGGGCAAAATGCAAGTTTAGCAAGTTAGGTCTGCCTGGAACGGGATACACTTGCTTACAAAGCATTTCAACATTTCCAGGGTGTATTTGCTCCCACATGCTCTGGAATACTTTTTGATGTCATTATCACTCCTGCAGAGCAGGCACTGGTGCTTCATCATGGAGCAGCCCCCAAATCACATCTGAGGCCTAGGAAGTCTGTTTCAGCTGCAACCATCAAAACACCACATGGGTCGGAATGAACTTCATTTTTTTTTCTTAAGATTTTATTTATTTATTCATGAGAGACAGAGAGAGAGAGAGGCAGAGACACAGGCGGAGGGAGAAGCAGGCTCCATGCAGGGGGCCCCACGTGGGACTCGATCCCCGGTCTCTCGGATCATGCCCTGGGCCAAAGGCAGGTGCTAAACCGCTGTGCCACCCAGGGATCCCCCAGAACGAACTTCTTACAGATCAAGGCAGCTAAAGGAAGCGTCTCTGGCTCAGCTGTTATTTTGTTCATGGAGGACAGGGATTTGGATAACGTTTACTTAAGGACGTCTTTAACTCAAGAGCCTGAGACCTGGTTTCTGAAGCACTAGAGTGATCTTCCTGTCAAACAGATCTGCTGGAGTCTCATGTGACATTTTTAGTCCCTCGAGGGCAATGAACAGAGAACATTACAGAGCCAGGCTGCCTGGGTTTGAATTCCAGCTCCACCATTTACTAGCTGTGTGACCATAAATACTTAAACATCTCTGCCTCAGTTTCCACTTCTGTGAAAAAAGGGTGAAAAAAAAACAAAACACTACCTACCTCACAGGGCTGTGGTGACCATGAGACAGGTGAGTATGTGTCAATGTCCCAACAGCTCCTGGAAAAGATATGCAATAAAGGTGGCTATTACTGTATTCTTGATGATGAGCAAAGCAGTTGCATAAAAGGTCATTTCCTGAATGACCAAGTTTCAAAATTGATAGTTTCTATAATCTTTATATTACGATAAAAAAGGCTAGCTATTGTAACAGACGATAGCCAAATTTTGTTGATTTAACACAGCTGAACCTTACTTCCTGCTCTGGGCAAATCTGAAGCATGTATCCTTGCTCCACAGGCAGCTCTCCAAGGGGCACCCTCCGGGACCGAGCTTCCTTCCATTGAGTGACCCCGCATCCTCCACACGTGGCTCTAAGGTTGAGCTGGGCCTTGTCTCCACTGCACCAGTCAAAGGGGGCCATGGAAAGAGTGGCAGGGGAAGTTTCATGGGGCCAGGCCTACAGGTGGGACCTCTCAAGTGACCACAGTCCTTTGACCAGAACTCAGCCTATATACCCTCCTGCAAGGGGAGCTGGCAAGTTAACAGCTAGCACTTCCTACCACCCTTCATCAGATTTATAGGACAGGATTACATTGCCTTCAAAAAGTCCCACGCCCTCCCCCACTACATCTGAATTTGGTTTTGGTTTCTAGTTGAGTTTTAGTTTCTCCCTACCCATGGCCCACTCAAAGCTCAATATATTCCAGGGATTTCTGGGTACAGGATATGCTCTGGGTAAGGAGAAGCCCCTATATATTTCAAATTACAAACATTGACGCTTTCTCAAGGGTCTAGGATTTTATAAATGACAAGGTAGGTTTTCTCTCTTGCAAGAACATATTTTCAGTTTAATCTATCACCTTTTGATATCACCAGATTCAAGGATTTGTTAAAGTATGTCATCAAATGAATAGCTGGCTTCTATTTTATGCCAAAGAAAAAGATGCTCAGAATCTAAAATGTGAAACATGCAAGAAATTGGCATCCAGTGAGCAGGCTACAAAGTAGCTGGTGTAAAACATCTACTTCTTAAATTACAACAAAAGTTCTTAATTATCACCAAGACTATCAAAGAGACTGAAAAACTGGTGAAACCAGCAAAAACACAACTTTTTCTTGACTTTATAAACCATTAGATTTATTGTATCTTTACAAATGCTTAAATTTTTTAAAATGCTACCTTCTGGTTTCTAACAGGGAGCAATAGGGATATATACAGATTTGGTCGTGGTTTCCGCAGAAAGCTTCACTGTGAATGGGGAACACCTTTCAGAGTGGTGATGCCCAAAGATATTACTACAAAAGAAGGTCTGTTTGATGAAGGTCTAAAAATGGATATATTCACACCATGAGTACTAAAATATGAATGAAGAAATAAAATAGCAAAATAATTTTTTAAAAGTTGAAATATGGGTAGAATAATAAAATAAAGCAGGAAACAATAGGAAAAACTATATCATATACTAAAATTTGGCTCCTACTGGCTAGAAATTACCAAAGAAGTTTACAGAGTATTTAAGAAATTTGTAGAACGGTCCTAAAACTGTGTGAATAAAGTCAGTCAAACTAAAATCTAACAGAAAAGTTTCCGTATAAAACCCTGAAATTGGGGTTCCTAGTCATAAAACATGCTTTATCAGATCCCAAGTATATTTATTCATAACGAGGCTATACTGATCTAGGATTGTTAGCTTTCTGGAAATTGAATCTTACTTCAATACTGCTGGACAGACCTGACAAAACTGAAAACCAGTTATCTAAATCTTTCCAGAACACTATTGGCTATTAAAGTCATTCAGTACGAATGACAAATTTACTAAATCAGCAAATGTGGTAAATCCAATGAATTCATCATTAGGCAAGTTTTATTTCCACAAAATCAAATTTTGGCAAATCAGCTTTCAATGCATTTACCTAAAATCCACCAACATCCACTCCATCCTTTCACAAAGGAAAGGTACCTGGTCACTGTGGGGCACTTGGCAAAAGACCAGTCATGTTTTATATGAACCGACCATAATTTACAAACAATTAATTTGTTCCTCTTGCAGCCTTGAGTTCTCCTGCACTAGTTATTATAAATGCCTCCTTCAAAGGAATGGGGGCTGTAGCTGAATCTGCAGAAATGTGAACATGACACTACTGCCAATGAGGCCAAAAATGAACCCATGTGTCACTCTTATTAGAAGACGCATGTAGCCTCGAATACTACCTGCCTTTATTAGCTTCCTAGGACTGGTGTAATGAATTACCATAACCTGGGTAAGACAATAGAAATGTATTCTTTCACGGTTCTAGAGGCTAGAAGTCCAAGGTCAAGCTGCCAGCCAGCAGGGCTGGGCTCTAATCTATCCCACGCCTTTCTCTTGGCTTCTAATCCTGCTGGCAGTCCTTGGCCTTCCTTGGCTCGAGGCTGCATAACTCTAATCTCTGTGTTAGATGATGTCCTCTCTGTATCCTTATGTCATCTTCTTTATAAATACGTATGTATATGTATGTATATATTTATTTCAGAGAGAGAGAGAGAAAGAGAGCACATGAGCAGGGGGAAGGGCAGAAGGAGAGGGAGAAAGAATCTGCAAGCAGACTCCCCACTGAGCCGGGAGCCGGACAAAGGACTCAATCTTAGAACCCTGAGATCATGACCTGAACCAAAATCAAGAGTTGGCCACTTAACTGACTGAGCCCCCTAGATGTTCCCATCATCTTATAAGACAACAGTCATATTGGGTTAAGGGCTCCATCTTAACTAATCACATCTGCAATGACCCTATTTCCAATTAACATTAGGAATGAAGGGTTAGGACTTCAACAAATCTTTTTGGAGGACACAATTCAACCTCTAACACCACCTTTGCCCTCACTTCCTAAACACTGATGGCCAATGACCATTGTTGCAAGAAATCTCTCTCACGCCCTTTATCAGAACAATTCCAATTTGGTGTCATTTTAGTCTTTTTTAGTAAAATTGGCATAATGATCACTTAAATGCAACATAATGGTCATGTTTCTTAAGGCTTATTGAGCAAATAAATTCACCAAAAAAAATCTAAAGTCCCAATTTGAAGATCAGAAAATTTCTCACCAACTGTTGAAGGTTAAAAAGTAAGAGTCTGGGGCACCTGGGTGACAGAGTAAGTCAAGCATCTGATTTTGGTTACTGCTTAGGTTGTGATCTCAGGGTGGTGAGACTGAGGTTTGCATCAGGCTCTGAGCTCAGCGTGGCATCTGATTGGGATTCTCTCCCCCTTCCTTTTGCTCTGCTACTCCCCCCACTCACATGCTCTCTTTCTCTAAAATTAATGAATTAATTAATTAACTAAATTTATTATTTATTTTTTAAAAGATTTTTATTTACTTGCTCATGAGAAACACAGAAAGAAGGCAAAGACACAGGCAGAGGGAGAAGCAGGCTCCCCGCAGGGAGCCCAATGTGAGACTCGTTCCCAGAACTCCAGGATTAAGTCCTGAGCCAAAGGCAGATGCTCAACCACTGAGCCACCCAGGAGTCGCTAATTTAAAAAAAAGTACAACTAGGGCAGGAGGGTATGTATAAGAGCACTGACTTCTGGAGAAAAGTTCAGGACATGAGGGTGAAAGCCAGGGTGGGCCCATGGAACATCTAATTTCTCTCCCTGCAGGTGCCATACCACTGACAGGAAGGACACCATGATTTTATAATTTAGTTCTTAGTGGAAAATGTCCCTCCTCCTTTTCTTCCTGGTAGTTAATTGTCCGAAGAAAGAAGTTGAAACAAAGACTAGAAAAGCAAATACCACAAGAGTTAACACTGGCAAACAAAAGGCCTATCAGCTGAGAAGAAGCCAGTAAGAAGGACAAAGCCAGGCCAGAAATTGTGCACAATCCTAGTGGCAGGTTAGTCTTCTGATCCACCACAAAAGCTGGGGCCTGGCCAGAGTGTTTCAGAATCTATTTTCACAGGACAAGCTAGGTCTCAAGAGGATACAGAATGAAGAAAAATTCAAGATATGCCATTATGCCATGAGAGAAGAGAGTTTTCTCTCAAAAGAAAGATTGGAGGAAAGAAATCTAAGTGGCAAAGGAAGGACGAGGGAGAAAACTAGATCAATGATGTGAAACAGCCATTTTGGGTCCCTATATTTGTAACAGAAAAAGAAGGAACAGCTACCAAGGAGTTTGAGGTCAAGATAATCCAAGCAAATATCTACTGAGCACTAGCAAGATACCAAGAACTGTGTTAGAAACTCAGGATATGAATAGAAGCAGGTGTAGTATCTGGAGCTTATCAGACTTACAAGTGGTGATACTATAATTACTATATTGGAGGTATGATGAAAGGAAGTGGGAGAAGTATGCTACGTATCTCCTTGGTGCCTCTCAGAAGGCATGTCTGAGCAGTTTTTATGGAATAAAAAGCATCTGCTAAAGGGAAAGAGAAGGGAGGGGTGTTCTCAGTAGATGGCAATCAGGTCAGTGTTGCTGGAACATAGACTATGAGATTGAGAGCAGCTCAGCACGGCAGGGCCTCTGTGAAGGCCTTGGACACCATGGGAGGGATTTTAGGCTTTGTCCTGGAGCCAGTTGGGAGCCACTGGTAAATTCTGGTGAGAAAAACATTACCTGGGATCCCTGGGTGGCGCAGCGGGTTAGTGCCTGCCTTTGGCCCAGGGCGCGATCCTGGAGACCCGGGATCGAATCCCACGTCGGGCTCTGGTGCATGGAGCCTGCTTCTCCCTCTGCCTGTGTCTCTGCCTCTCTCTCTCTCTCTCTGTGTGTGACTATCATAAATAAATAAAAAAATAAAAAAAAAAATAAAAAAAAAAAAAAGAAAAACATTACCTGATTTATGGGACAGAAAAATCTTTCTGGGAAAACCTCCAAATTCATTCTCCAAGGGCAGTACTACTCTCATACCAAAACCAGACAAAGATACCACAAAAACAGAAAACTATAGGTTAACATTGCTGATGAACACAGATGCAAAAATCCTCAACAAATTATTAACAAACCAAATCTAGCAATACATTAAAAGAATCATTCACTTGGCACCTGGGTGACTCAGTCAGTTAAGTGTCCAACTCTTTTAAGATTTATTTATTCATGAGACACACAGAGAGAGAGAGAGAGAGAGGCAGAGACACAGGCAGAGGGAGAAGCAGGCTCCACACAAGGAGCCTGATGCGGGACTCAACCCTGGGTCTCCAGGATCACGCCCTGGGCTGAAGGCGGTGCTAAACCAGTGAGCCACCCAGGCTGCCCTAAGTGTCCAACTCTTGATTTTGGCTCAGGCCATGATCTCAGGGTCATGAATCAAGCTCTGTGTTAGGCTTCACACTGGACATGGAGCCTGCTTAAGATTCTCTCTCTCCCTGTCCCTTTGCCCCTCACCTCCTCCCAACTTGTTCTCTCTCTCTCTCTCAAAAATAAAAAATAAAAACTTTTTTAAAGGATCATTCACCATGAATCAAGAGGGATTTATTCCAAGGACACAAGGATGGTTCAATATTTGCAAACTGGTCAATATGATATATCACATTAGCAAGTAAAAATTATATGATCATCTCAAAAGATTCAGAAAAAGCATTTGATGAAATACAACATCAATTCATGGTAAACTCTCAACAATGTAGATTTAGAGGGAACATACCTCAACATAACAAAAAGGCCATATATGAAAAACCCACAGTTAACATCATAATGGTGAAAAGGCTTTTCCTCTAAAATCAGGAACAAGACAAGGATGTCCACTATCACCACTTTTATTCAACACAGTATTGATGTCCTAGCCATAATAATTAGACAAGAAATAGAAATAAAAGGCATCCAATTGGTAAGGAAAAAGTAGAACTGTCTCTATTTGCTGAGGACATGATATTATATATCAAAAATCCTAAAGGCTCCATAAAAAAACTATTAGAACTGATTAATGAACTCAGTAGAGTTGCAGGATACAAAATTAGAAATTGGTAGCATTTCTATACACTAATAATGAAGTAGCATAAAGAGAAACTAGGAAAATAACCCCACTTACAATTGGACCAAAAATTAAAAAATACCTAGGAGTAAGTTTAAAGAGGATATGAAAGATCTATGCTCTGAAAATTATAAGACATTGATGAAAGAAACTGAAGATGATACAAATAAAAAGATATACCATGGAGGAAAGAAATTCATGGATTGGAAGAATTCATATTGTAAAAATGTCCAAAATACCCAAAGCAATCTATAGATTCAATGCAGTTCCCATAAAAATACTGATACCAATAGCATTTTTCACAGAACTGGAAAAATAATACTAAAATTTGTATGGAACCACAAAAGACCCTAAAGAGCCAAAACTGTATGGTGATAGGTGGTGACTACATTCATCATGGTCATGTGTAGAATTGCCAATTCACTATGATGTTCTTGAGAGAGTAGAACAAAGCTGGAGGAATCACAATCCCAAATTTCAAGACAACAACAATGTATAATCAAAACAATATGGTACTGAGGTAAAAACAGACATATAGCTCAAGGAATCAGGATAGGGAGCCCAGAAATAAACCTATGCATATATGTCAATTAATCTATGATAAAGGAGGCAAGAACATAAAATGGGAAAAACACAGTCTGTTCAGTGAATGGTGCTGGAAAAACTGAACAGCTACATGCAAAAGAATGACCACTTTCTCACACCACACACAAAAATAAACTCAAAATGGATTAGCAACCTAAACGTGAGACATGAAACCAAAAATTACTAAAAGAAAACATAGGCAGTATAATCTCTTGAACACTGGCCTTAGCAACAGATTTATGGGTAGGTCTCCTTATGCAAGGGAAACAAAAACAAAAATAAACTATTGGGACTATACCAAAATAAAAAGCTTTTGCATAGCAAAGAAAACTATCTGCAAAACTAAAAGGCAACTCACTGAATGGGAGAAGATATTTACAAATAACAGATCTGATAAGAGGTTAATATTCAAAATATGTAAAGAACTCATACAACCCAACACCAAAGAAACACAACAATCCAATTTAAAACTGAGCAGAGAACCCAAATAGGCATTTTTGCAAAGAAGACATAGAGAGAGCCAACGGATACATGAAAAGATACTCAACATTACTAATCATCAGAGAAATGCAAATCAAAACCACGTGAGCTATCACTTTACTTTATTCATAATGGCTAGTATCAAAAAGAGAAGAAACCAGTATTTGTGAGGATGTAGAGAGAAAGGAGCCCTCACACACTGTTGGCGGTATATATATGCGCGCACACTCGCGCAGACACACAATGGAATATCAGTCATACAAAAAATGAAATCTTGCCATTTGCAACAACATGGATGAACCCGGAGGGTATTATGCTAAGTGAAATAAGACAGAGAGAGAGATAAGTATCATGTTTTGGAACATGGCGGAATCTGAAAAACAAAAATAAATTGACTTTTGTTTTTCTAAGATTTTATTTATTTATTTATGAGAGACACACAGAGAGAGGTAGAAATAGGCTCCCTATAGGGAGCCTGATGCAGGACTCAATCCCAGGACCCCGGGATCATGACCTGAGCCAAACAAAGGTAGATGCTCAACCACTGAGCCATAGGCACCCCAAAAATAAACAGACTCAAAATCAGAGAATAAACTGGCGGTTGCCAGAGGGGAAGTAGGTAGGAGGATGGGTAAAATAGGTGAAGGGGATTAAGAGGTACAAACTTCCAGTTATAAAATAAAATCACAGAAAAAATAAATGAAAGAAAGAAAGAAAGAAAGAAAGAAAGAAAGAAAGAAAGAAAGAAAGAAAGAAAGAAAGAAAGAAAGAGAGAAAGAAGAAAGAAAGAAAATCACAGAGACAAGAAGTGAGCATAGGGAATATAGTTAATAATACTGTAATAACATTGTATGGTGACTACGCTTACCATGGTGAGCACCGAGTTATGTATATAATTGCCAAATCACTATGTTGTACCCCTAAAAGTAGTGACCCATTTTATGTCAATTATTTCAAGAGTAATTTTTAAGAATTTGTCTTTTCTTTAAGATTTTATTTATTTATTCATTAGAGAGAGAGAGGCAGAGACACAGGCAGAGGGAGAAGCAGGCTCCATGCAGGGAGCCCGACATGGGACTCGATCCCAGGACTCCAGGATCACGCCCTGGGCTGAAGGCGGTGCTAAACCACTGAGCCACCCGGGCTGCCCAAGAATAATTTTTTCTAAAAAGATCTCTCTAGATCCTTTTTAGAGGGAGAGACAATAGAAGCAGAAATGCTTAAAATAAGGCCATTGCATCTAAAACAAAGTTTTGGCAGTGGGATGCCAGGGGTGGGGTGGCAAGGGGTGGTTAAAGGGCAGGGGTGAATATATTTAAGAAAAATCATGAACAGTGCTTGGGAAGTGGGGAAAGGAAGCTCTTCAATGATATTCTTAATTGTTTGGACAGCTGCATGTGTTTACAATTCCCTGGCACATGAAGCAGAGGACAGGAATACTGGAATGCATCCACGCATGTTGAGAAAGATGATGGCTCCAGTCCTGAAATGCTGTGTGTAACTAATCTAAGGGACATCTAGGTGGAGATACACATCTGGGGGTCAGGAGAAAAGTCTCTAGAGAAAGAAAAAGAGATTTTTAGCTTAATGAACCTGTGGGTACATTTGAAAACATGATTGTGAGTGAAATCACTCAAATAGAGTAGGAAGAGTAAGAGAAAAAATGCACATAGCAGGGGACAGAATCCAGGGAACTGGAACTGGATATTTAAAGAACTCATAGAGGGCAGCCTGGGTGGCTCGTGGTTTAGCACTACCTTCTGCCCAGGGTGTGATTCTGGAGCCCCGGAATTGAGTCCCAGATCAGGCTCCCTGCATGGGGCCTGCTTCTCCCTCTGCCTGTGTCTCTTCCTCTTGGTCTCTCATGAATAAATAAAATCTTTTAAAAAAATAAAGGACTCGCAGAGATTTAAAAAAAAAAAAAAATCCAGATTGAGAAGAGTTCAGAAATAACAGGAAGACCAGGAAAGCAGTGTCATAAAAACCAAGTGAGGAAGAAGCTTTGAGAAGGATGGTGTCACCTACACCAAATGCCAATAGAAGTCAAATGTCCATTGGATTTGAGCACAAAGATGCATGAGACAATTTTACTGGGGCAGCGAACACGGAAGCTGGATTTCAGTGGGCGGGGTTTACAAGTGAAAAGGAAAAAGAGACCATGAGTGGAGCCCATTCTTGCTAGATGCTTGGCTAAAAACTGGAAAAAAGGAGAGCTAGAAAGCAAATCAGAGGTAAGAGAATTTTTACTGTTGTTTGTTTCAGGACGTGGACATTTTGAATAGGTTTATGTGTTAAGGGGAAGGAGCTAGGGAATGGAGAAAGCTGAATCATGTGGGAAAAGAAGGGGTGACCCCATGGAGCAAGTTCTTAGAGGTAGGAAGTTAATGGGATTCAGAAAACAGGGGCCAGGTGAGAGGCAGGGGAGGAGAAATGACCCCCTGAGAGAAGGGGCTCCTTATTGCGGGGGGGGGGGGGGGGGGGGGTGGGGGAAGGGGTAAGAAGGAATATAACCCAGGTGGGTGTGTGGGGAGAGAGTGGGGGGGCAGAGAGCTCTCCTTAGCAGTAACCACTCTCTTTGTGAAGACACCAAGACATCTCCAGAGAAGAGGGTGTAAGATCATGCAGGGGCAAAGGTGAGCGAGTCTGGAATGATAACTGAGGAGACCAGGACGTGTGTGTGAGCATTGCTAAGCAGCCCTGAGGGTGCATTTAGGGCTGGATGTTTTCAAAGCGGGGGTGGGGGGGGGGGTGGACACCCATTCATGCTGCTTTGTGACGATCAGCATAACTCAGGAGCCCAGTTTCATGGAAGGAAGAGGTAAAGCAGAGTTGACTCTGTGCTTGTGGGTCTGCCAAAGGAAAGGGGAGAGGGAGCTGGGAGAGCGGGGAGAGAGGACTCAATGATGTAGCGTGGAAAACAAGTGGGGGTGAGCAGGGCCTCCTGGCGCCTGAAGAATGTAGAGGAGACCGCAACAGTGATCAGAACAGGATGGGTAGCAGGGCTTTTCTTCCCGGCATTTGCCTCAGTTAACAATGAGGTCCTTATTTGATTATTGTTCTCCAGTTGGAACAGGTTCTGAGCAAGAAGGGACCGTGTCTCTGGCCCACGACCGCATCTCAGTGCCTTGCATGGTCCCTAGGGCATAGCAGGTGCTAACGAAATCTTTGTGGGATGTGTAATGACAGAGCCAGAAGCTCTGGGAGAGACTGGATTATGGTTAGAAAGGCATTTGGACAATCTCCCAGGTGAATATTCCCCAGGGATAACTGGACCCAAGGCAGAGTGGCCAAAGTAGAGTAGGGACCGCGAACCAGAGGTGAAGAGGTGAACACACACGTGCGCGGAAGCCTCTGGGCCTCAGTTATGGAATTGCAGAGCTTAGAGGTGGTCCCCTCAGGGCATGGCAGTCATGGGACAGGAGAGAATGAGCAACTCAACAGGAGGTGGTCTCTGCAGACAAGAGCAAAAGTGTGACTTGTGGTGGACAAGGGCAGAATGGAAAATGGTGGGAAAGTCATCAGAGCCACGGTGACCTACCTGGGAGGCATAGAGCAGGAGAGAGAAGAGAGAACAAAGGGGTGGAGGAGGTTGGAGAGGAGGGGGATGACCGGCCAAAATGAACTCAGCTCACATTTCTGACCAGAGCTCTGTCCAGAGAGGATTTGAGCTGAGATTGATGGGGGAGGCTGTACCAGCTGCTTGCATCTGGCTCCGGTGCTGGCTGGAGGGAGTGCTTGCTCAAACCAGGAGCAAGCCACGGGAGCGGCCACCCAGGCCAAAGTGATCACCGTGAAGGGAAATATTCTGTTCATGGGCACATCTCAATTTTAGGGAGAAATTCACTGAAAATCTGTTATGGCACAATTGCTTCATCTTTTCAAAATTCCTCTGCAAATACTTTTCCTTCCACATGAGTGTTCTGCATCAAATCCACCTTTGCTATTACCACATAATCAAGTTTATGGTCCAACTGGTCAATCTCTGCAAACATCTGGGTAAAAAGGTGGGCATCATAGCATTATTCGCGATAAGCCTGTGACCCACTTAGTTGTAAGCATTTTATTCTCAGGATTTTTTTTTTTTATTCTAATTGCAAGTTATCTTCATTACTTCTAGATTGATGCTAAGGATTTTTTTTTTTTTTTTAACCAAAGAACCAGCTTTTGGATTCAGCACCACCTTTTTCCATTTACCAATTTATGAATTTCTGCTTTTTATCTGTGTTTCATTTCTTACTTCTGCTTTTCTTTGGCTTCTTTTCTTATTCTCTATTGTTCAGTTTTTTGAGTTGAATATTTAGTTCTATTTTTGATTAAGTATTTAGACTATAAGTTTTCTCATGAGCTCTGCTTTATATTCTATAAGTTTCATTATTGTTGGTTCCTAGAAATTTTACAATTTTGATTTCCATACCTTCTTTTTATACCAAGAACATTTAATAAAGTGCTTTTAAAATTCTTTAGTGGAAAATTCCAAACATACCCAGAAGTAGAGAGAATAGTATAATGAATTCCTATATACTCACCACCCAGCTTCAACAGCAATCAGTATGTGACCAATCTTGGCTCATCTTAACCCAATCCCAGACATCTTATCATTTCCTCTTTAAGTATTTCAATATGTAAATAGATTTTTAACCTCCTACTGGAAGAGACATTTTGTTTCTGGCTTTATTAATGTCTGATTTTATTATGTGATGATCATTGAATGTTTTCTGTACTGTTTATACTCTTGGAAAATCTGTAATTGACAAATATTACCCAGGCACTTAGGAAGAAGGTCCATTTTCTGTTCCCAAGATATGAATTCGATCTCCCTCAATCAGCTCTTCCTCACTCAATGTCACAGACTAGAAGTAGGAAATGTAGACTTCTCTTTATATTGCTTATAATTCCCACTTTACGAATGGAGGTACTGTAGGACTCAGTTTGTGAATCCCCCTTGCTATTTTATCTCCTTATAATTATACCTATTAGTATTATACAGTGCCTGTCGGGAAGGGGGAGGACCTGAATCCCATCCTGTTGGATACTAAGACTAAGCTCTCTACTTTCTTTTGTCTTTGCTTGTTACACCATAGTCTATCTTCGGTTTTTAGATTTGATCACAAGGTTCTCCCAGACACCTTACACCTTATCCTATTAGGTCTAAGCAGTCCTATCAGTCAAGGTTCTTGGTTGCAAGCAATAGAATCCACTGGAGTGTTTAAACAGAAAATAAACTTGTTGGGACGCCTGGGTGGCTCAGTGGTTGAGCGTCTGTCTTTGACTCAGGTCACAATCCCGGGGTCCTGGGATTGAGTCCGCATGGCGCTCCCCGCAGGGAGCCTGCTTCTCCCTCTGCCTGTGTCTCTGCCTCTGTGTCTCCCATGAATAAACAAATAAAATATTTATTTAAAAAAATTTGTCAAAGGATAGAAGGTAGCTTACAGTGTTTCCAGGAGCGGCAGAGAATTGGGAGGAAGGGGTTCTGCAGCCGGGAACCACAGCCACTCACCCCGCAGGCCTTCTCTCACACCTCGCAGCCACTGAGGGAGGGTCCCACCGTGACAGTGAGCACTGGAGGACCCTATCAGGGCCTCTGCCACTGCTGTTCTGAATGCTGCGCGTCCATCTGCCACCACAAGCCACCCTTTCCAGAAAGACCCTCCAGTCAGCAATCTTTTCTTAGATTGCCTTCTTCCAAATAAAAGTCTGACTGGCAGATTCTAGGTCAGTTTTTGTGCCCGGACTTCAAGGGAAACTGGGACACTGAATTCTGGTTTCTACCTCCAGGCGAAGAAGTCCTAATGCAGAGATTCCCCCCACATAGGAAAGGCCATATTTGCCACAAATATGGTAAGTGCCTTTTGCAGCAGGGTGAAGAAACAGAAGAAACAGAAGAAACGTACAGACAGAAGAAACGTACAGATAGACATTCACTCCTAATTAAGATAGTTCAAGAATCTAGAATCAAGTATTCCCCTGACACCATGTTAGATGTAGTTGCTTTTTGAATGCATGCAAGATGTTTTCTAAAAATGTTCCTATCTTTATAAAAAAATAATGTGATCATAAGTTTGGCCTTTCCCTTCTTGCTCCTTGTTTCTGTATCTGAAGCTCTACACTAGGCTTAAGTCTTCCTACCCCAGATACTAGAATCTTCTGATGGCTCTCTGCCTTTTCCTTTTCCTTTCTCCCCACTATCCTATATCCCGTCCATTCTCAACTCCAACATTATGCATTGGTGGCCTACCATCAGGGTCCAAGCTTTGTCTCATCTCATGGTACTTCCTCATTCAGCAAACACACGCTGTGTGACTACATGTGTGCTGTGTGCCATGCTAGGCAATTTGCTTGGCTTCAGGGGTTCAAGCATGAGTAAAATAATGCCTAATTCTCAGAGCCTCTCAGTCTAGTGGAGAAACAGTCAACCACGTAGGAAAATACAACATAATTCAAGGTGCTCTCACTACGGCACATGGGAGGAATACCCAAACCAGCTCTGTGGTCAGAGGTCATTTAGGGAGGCCCCTGGAAGAGGCTCCTGAACAGGGTCATGAAAGATAAACTGAATTTACCCAGGAAAAGAGGGGTGCTGGAAACACAAGAAACCGCAGGGAGAGGCAGGCACAGGGGCGCTTAGTGCTCTGAGGAAACACTGCAGGTGCTTTAACACAGGACTGTAGGCTGCCTGAAATAACGCAGCAGAAGACTGGTATCTTAGAGCAGGATAGGGCATATTGAGGAGCTGGGAGGCTTTTCTCAAAGCCAATGGGAGGCAACTGAAGGATTTTTGCGTTTTAGGAAGATGGCCCTAGCACCAGTAGACATAGAACGCACTGGGGGAGCTTGCTGGCGGCAAGCAAAATGTTAGGAGGCTATTGCCAAAACCCAAGAGGAAAACCCATGAGGCAGTAATGAGAGTAGCTGTGGGGATCCTGAGAGGGACTGGAGAGGTGTCAAGATGAAATCAGCAGGACTCAGAGGCTGTGGGAGCAAAGCTAGACTCACAGACGACCCCACATTCCCATGTTCCTTGGGTGAAAGAATTCTAAAGCAAGATTATGAGAAGCAAATTTAGGGGAAGAGGGCAGAGTGTTGTTTTGAGTATCCCAAGTTTGGGACAGCCAAGGAGTGATGGAACAAGAATCTGGAAGCCAGAGAGATGCCCCAGGAGAGGCCTGAGAAACAGTGCTTCTCAACCTTGGGTGCACACTGCCAACATTTGGAAAGCTTTGAAAAATACTGATGCCTGGGCCCTGAGCCTGGAGCTGCTGATGGAATACCAAGCCTGGGTTACAACAAAGCATCCCAGGTGATTCCAACCGGCAGCCAGGCTTGAGACCTCCTGGCACAGAGAGGAGGGTACAGAGCCTGCAGGATGGCCCTCCCCTCTCTACCCCTACCAGCCAGGTGACCCATCCTTAGTTTCCTCCTCCAGAAAATGAAGATTATAACACCTCAAAGAACTGAAAATAGTAAATCAAACAATATGTGTAAAGCTCCTAATACCGTTCCTGGCACATACAACAGACCAGACAAGGATTCACTGCCCGAGTCTGGGGAAGGGCATACTCTTGGCCTGCGTTCCCAAAGAGAATGGGGCTTTCTGTTTGGTGGGAAGGGAAAGGAGGACTCGCCCCAACCTGTCACAAACAGAGGGACTCCCCCTTGGTGTGCACACAACCTGGTGGCTCACACAACAGTCTTCAGGACTTACTGCAAGATATGGGAGGCAGCCAGATGTCTCAACACTCGAAGCAGGACCCTGGCGGCTAGGACTCTCGGTAAAGTACACAACATTGAGGTGCAACAAAATGTTCAGGCGCTGGGCAAAATATTCAGGAAGCACCACTGTGTGCCAGGCACGTGTCTACTAGGCATTCCTTTATTCCATAACCAACGTGACAGAGTCCCTATGTGTGCCAAATGCCACACTAAGTTCTGGGGAAATCGTAATAAACCAGAAAGAGACAATCTAGAGCCCTGCGGCAAACAGCCCCTTCTCCTTGACGTCTGTCTCCACCCACCCCGGCATCCCCATGGCCACCGCCTTCGTCACTCTGTCACTTGTCTCATGGGTTTCAGTAAGAACCCCTCACTCTCTTCCCCATCACCAGTAACAAGCTTCTCCGGGTCACTTTACACTCAGATTACAGATTATTTATCAAATAATCGGTTAAAAAATGCAATTACACAACAATGGGATTATGTGTCACAAGTACAGGATGCTGGGACTATATATTAAGGGCTTCACCCAAATACAGAAGCCAGAAAGGCTTCCCTTGGAAGTGACAGCCAACCAGAGAGGAGGGGTGAGGAGACTTGCCCCCTCTCCCCGTGGCTCCTCGATACCTCCATGCCCTGCTTCATACGCTCCCTCAGCCTCGACTGCCCCACAGCCTGGTTCTCCAGGTGCTCCACTCATCCTTGGTCAACCCAAACCCATGTCCTCCTTGGGGGTCTCTCCTGACCACAGTCTGCTCTCCAACCACCCCCGCCTTGTGTGTCCACTGTCTGCCATCACTAGGTACCATCGGACCTCCAATCCCTCACTGCAAGGGACTCTCTCAGGGGGCTAAGGGACTCTCTCAGGAGGCTGGCTGAGTCTCTCAGGTCTGTTGATCACTCTACCCAGGAGCTAACACGATTCTGGGAGTATTGATCAGGGTTCAGAGAAACAGGACCAAGAGGGTGTGTATGTATCTGTGTGTACAAGGGAAAAAGAGACAGAGAAAGATTTTTAAGGAATTGGCCCATGCAATCATGGTCGACAAGTCCCAACTCTACAGAGTGGAGAGCCAGAACCAGAACCCAGGTCACCTGGCAGGAGAGCTCTGCCAACAGCTGTGCCAAAAACACTCCAATGAGGACTGGCTGAGAAGTCATACAAGGCCCCTTGTGGGAAAACTGACTTCTCTGCAAGCTGCACTTCAGAGAAGCCACATCCCACTCTAGCAGGCAGAGAAACCCCACTTATGGGACACGTGGGTGGCTCAGGGGTTGGGTGTCTGCCTCTGGCCCAGGGCGCGATCCTGGAGTTCGAGCATCGGGTCCTGCATCAGGCCCCCTGAATGGAGCCTGCTTCTCCCTCTGCCTGTGTCTCTGCCTCTCTCTCTGGGTCTCTCATGAATAAATAAATAAAATCTTAAAAAAAAAAAAAAAGAAAGAAAAAAAGAAACCCCCTTTCTGCTGGAAGGCAAAGAATTCAGAAGTGTTCCAAGCTGTAGTGCCAGGATCCAGGTGCTACTCTTCCTCCAGGCAGCGTGAGGCCTCCAGCAGCTGTGCCATCATCACCTCTGGGTCGTGTTTCTGATGTGAGGGGTACCACGCTAAGCTCCACTTTGCAGACTTCATCTTGATCTTCCAGCTCCTGAGTAAATATAAACAAGTTTACCAACACACCTTCCTTCCTTTTGGCCTCCCTTCTTTCAATATTTATTTGAATAATTTCTCCATGCCAGGCCCTGGGTCAGGGTTAGGAATGCAAAGATGAAGAAGTCAGGGTCCTGGCCTCGGAGAGCTCACATGCAGCATGGTGAGGCTATGACAGGGCTCCTTGCGGGGGCAAACCTGCCCTCTTGCCTTCCCTTCACACCCGACCGGTCTCCCTGGGCAGCCTATTGTACATGCTGACTGTTCACTACTGTTCACCCCAACTCATACAGAAAAATACTGTAGCCAGAGAGATGAGGCACCCTGGCAAGACATAGCCACAATCCAAACAGCAAGTCCAAGGCAGGCAGACTCCTTTCTTTCTAAGCTTGCAGCCCACAAAGGTCAACCCTCCTCTTAGAAGCTGTTGAATAGTTCCGACCACTAGAGGGCACCAGCTAACCCCCATCTGTCCAAACCTGCCCAGCTCCAGGTCACTAAGCTCCCGGATCGTAATACTAATACCGTTTATCTTTTTTCAAAATGAGTCTTGCAAATCAAGTAAACTTTAAACTGATCACACAGACTTTACTCTTGAGCCAATAAGGAGGTAAGGGGCGAGGGAATCAACTATCCTAATAGAAAGAAAAAAGGCCACACATTGACTAATTGAGAAATACATCAGAACCTATGACAAAGGATTTTTTAAAAACCTATGCTCATGGGACACCTGGGTGGCTCGGTGGTTGAGGGTCTGCCTTCCGCCCTGCCTTCTCCTTCCTGGAGTCCTGGGATCGAATCCTGCATCAGGCTCCCTGCATGGGGCCTGCTTCTCCCTCTGCCTGTGTCTCTACCTCTCTCTCTGGGTCTCTCATGAATAAAGAAATAAAATCTTTAAAAAAAAAAAAAAAGATGCTCATTATCCTAAGCATCTGATAACCACAACATAACCTCACATTATTGACAAGCCATTGTACAGCAACGGTATCCAAATAAAGGCCAGATTATGGACCAGGGCGTCAAAATCAAAGAGACAGATCCAAACACATGGTGTTTGAAAACCAAACCATGGGGGGGAAAAAATTTTTTTTTTTTTTTTGAGTAGGCTCACATCCAACATGGAGTCCAATGTGGAACTTGAACTCGACCCTGAGATTAAGACCTGAGCTGAGATCAAGAGTCGGACACCTAACTGACTGAGCTACCCAGGCACCCTAGATAGTCTCTCTCATGGACCTCAGGATGTGCATTGTCAAAAAGCTTTTGGTGTATAAAAGAGCTTAGGAACATTGCTATATAACTGGAGTATCAGAAATGTGGAGATTAAGAGTGAGAGAGAAAACTGAATTGAAGTATCTGATGATTATGGGTAACTTGTACCTTTGGGGGATGTAAGAGGGAGAATAAATCTACAAGGTCTCTGGACATGTTGAGAAGAACTGCCTTCCAGCTTGGTGAAGTAGCAGCTACATTTGGTTGTTGGAGGGTGGGTGTGAGTTTCTTAGCTGAGAAGTCTTCTTCTGTGACTTCTGAGCTCAATGGGCTCAAGGCAATGGTGGTGGTTATGTATTCAGCTCTACCATTTAATGGTTCTAAGCCCTTGGGTCAAGTGTCCTTGAAATCCCCACACCTCGGCAAATAAACATGCTACTCATTGCATTGTGGGGATTAAATGAGCAAAGATCTGCAAAGCGCTTAGTGCAAGGAAGGGGAGGGATGCTGGCTAAGAGCTGACCATTATTAGCCTAGGAGAAAGAGCAGGACACCACCCACCACTGCCCTCTGCAGGGTGCCAGTGGCCTGGGCTCTGCGTGGGTCTGTGCTACACAGATACACCTCATGCCCCACTCCCTCCAGCCCCCGTAGTTTATGAGGACTGTCTTTTCAGGTATGTGGGCTGAATTCATCACCAGATATCCTCACAACTCTTCTTTTTGGAGTATTTCCTTCTGGAACCATCTGCACCTTGGCTCCTAGGAATCCTAGCACTTTCTGAGCTCTTCTTCCTTTCCAATGACCCCTTCCTGGTTGGTGGCCTTCTCCCTCTCTGTGCCCATGAGCATCCTCCAGGATTCTGTCCTTGGCCCCCTTCCCTTCTCCTTTAAGCTCGTAAGTGATTTCATCCACTGTAACTGTCTGTGGGTCCTTGTACACTGACACTGACCTCTTTCATCTCTGACCTGCAGTTTCCTATCTTATCTTCCAGGCACCCAGTTACAGGTGTTTATATGAGCTTTAGGATTTATATGCCCCAAATTAATCAGCCATCTTCTCCTAGCCACCTGCCCTGTATCCATGGCTTCCTTACATTCCCCCCTTATTGCTACTATCAGTGGGGTCTCCGAGTAGTCAATTCCCCAAACCAGAAACCCAGCAATGATCTTCCCCATTCTTCTCCTGCCATGTCGCATCCTTCTCCAGGTCCTGCTGGATCTGCTCTCTCAAACATCTTCAGCCATCTCTAACTCTCATGCGGAACCTCAGCATCTTTACTTCAGCCTCTGACAGATGTTCTACTACTTTGTGCCCAGTCTGCCCCCCACCCAGGACTGCCTCTCCACTCATTTCCTACCTCAGCCCTCCTCGCAGTGCATGAGCTAGTAAGACTACATTATGTTTCCCAAAACCAGAAAGCCATTCCATGCCTCTGTGCCCTTCTCTGTGCCACCCCCTTTCTAAGGGCAGCCCTCCCACCTGACTTTGCCCGGCTACCTCCTACTCGCTGCAGTGGGTTGAACTTCTCAAAAGTTAATGCCCAACCAGATTTGCGGTTATTACATTATTTGGCAAAAGAGTCTTTGCACATATAATTAAGGATCTCAAGATTATCCTGGATTATCCAGGTGTGCCCCTAAATCTAATGACAAATGTCCTAATAAGAGGAGGAGAGTCACGTGGACAGCCACGTGAAGACAGAGGCAAAGACCCAAGTTATGTTGCCCCAAACAAAGGAGCACCTGTGCCACCCGGAGCTGGAAGAGACAAGGAAAAAAATCTCTTCTAGAGTCCTCAGGGGGCCCATGGCCCTGATGACACCTCAATTTTGGACTTCTAGCTTCCAAAACTTAGGAAAATTAATTTCCATTGTTTCAAGTTACCATGTTTGTGGCAGCCCTAGGAAACAACACACCCAACTCATCATTCAGAACTCAGTTCACTAATCATCTCCTCCAGAAAGTCCTCTTTGAGCTCTTCTTACCACCACCTGCCTCCTGCCAGCTCGCGTCAGATTCCCTTCCTGGGTCTGTCTCACTCAATAAACTCCTGAAAGGCAGCAACTGGGGGCTGATCCCCATTGTCATAAGAGGGCTCAGCAGTGTTCCAGGAAGACAGCAGGTGCCCCACCAGACCAACCCATGAGGATGTCAGCCCATGCACACCCCCTAGGGCCTGGGCATTGCGGCAGGAACTTCACAAACATTACCTCGCTGAGTTAACTCAATAAGCCTAGGAAGGAGGTATCAACTCTGTTTCATGGATGCAGAAACCAGGGTGCAGCAACTTGCCCAAGACCTTCACATAAGCGGAGTTGGGATGTACATCCAAGATCTCCTCAGATCACAGGTCCTACTGTGCAGGGGTACAGCATTCCCAAAAAGACCTGCGGCCAACTAGGCGAAGGATGCTGGAGAAGTCGGGGGAAAGAAAGATTGAGTCTTAATTAGCTAGGTTTGAGACAGAGCCATTGTGTGTGCACACCAGCAAGTATGGTAACAAAGGCTTAGGTTAGAAACTAAAGATGGCCTAACTCATAATGTGGCATAAATGTCTCACAGCAGCTTTAATCCTGAGCCAGGAGTTCGGTGATGAAAAAGGGCTAAGAAAAGATGAAGAGGGAACAGGGAAGAAAGACAGGAAGGAGAAGGGATCGCTCTGCTAAGTTTGGAAACAGAGCATGCTTTTCCCTCACCTTCCACCCCACTTTCTGTGGGCCACGCCTCTGCCCCCACTGGTGGCCTTGTTCTCAGGGCATCAGTGCCTAGTGGGTCTGAGCTCCCACTATGGCACTGCCCCAGGTACCGACCTGAGGCTGACATCCTGCCACCCCCCCACACCCCAAGACATCACGTCTAATTCCTGGAGCCTGGGAATATCACACACAAAAAGGACTTTGCATATTTGATTAAGCTAAGGATCCTAAGAAAGGGAGATTGACCAGGTGGTCTGAAACACAAGCACCAGGATCTTTCCGAATGAGGGGAGGGAGGGAGAAGAGAAGGCGGTGTGACCCCAGAGGCACAGTTTGGAGAAATGCAGACACAAGCCAAGGAGTGCTGGAGCCAGGAGGCTGGAAGGCCAAGAAGCAAGTTCTGCTCTAGGCCCTCCAGGGGGAGTGTGGCCCTGTTGAACAGGCAAATTACAAATGAGGGTCTGTCCCTAAGAAGGACAGCTCTTTTCACACGTGGGAACCTGTAGATTCTTCAAAGAACCCTACATTTGTTCTCAGGGGCTCCGATGTCACCCCATCCAGTGCGTAGCATGCAGTGAATGCCAGATCTGGTGGTGAATGAATGAAGAGGACAGGGAGGGAGGGGAGGAGCTGGGCTGTCACCTGCAGGCACAGATCCGGGTGACCCATTCATCAGACCTCTGCTACTTGATTACAGCCCATACAAGGGAAGTGTTATTCCTTGTAATTTCCTTTTCTCCCCACCTGGAGTCTTTCCCCCGTGTTCTCTGTCATGTATTATAATTTACAATAATTTCCTATTTTCAGTAATGTGTATCTCTAGTTTTCTGTGCAAATTTAGCCTGAAGAGCAGCTGAAATCTTTATGCTAAAGAAAGAGTCAAAGTTATGAGCCAAAGTTCCTCAGTCATAACTTCGGGAAGGCCACTCAAGTTAACCAGGAGCAAAAAGCTGTAATTATCAACCCAAAAGAAAGCCAGTTGCCTAGAAAAAAAAATCAAAGCCCATACGGGACACCATTCACAGCATCTGCAATATACTTTTCTAAGCCATGTTAACATCAAAAGAGGGAAAACAACAGCCTCATCTATCCTGCAATCTCCCCAAAAGTATTATCCTCCATAATTATATTTATACTTCTCTGAGTTCTTGTAGGTCTTTTAAGTCTGAAAATAACCGGTAAAATAAGACAATATGGGGTCCCGTGAGAGACTGCCTATAGAATCAGCTCTAGCATGATGCCAGAATAATCCCCAGGGCTCCTCTCCCAGTTTTGCTTCATTCAACAAAACAATGTTGAAAAACCACATTTGAAGGCATCTACTACTTTCAAGTACTAGAGAGACAAGTAGGAAATAAATCATCGCATATAGGAGACAGTACTTAAGGGAAGTACTGCAAATACCCTATAGAATATGTGAACAAGCAGAGCCACAAAGCCCCCTCGGTTCCTAGGAAACCTTTCAATCTATGCACTTAATTAGTACCACCTAGGAGAGCCTGCAAGTCCCCTCTGCCTTTGCCCTCCTGCTGCCACCTGGGGTGGCGTTCCTACCTGGGATTTATTCGCCCATCAGATAACCATCAGTTGTTAAACACCAAACGGTGGCTTCCAAGTTCTGCTAGAGCAGTGTTTCTGGAACTCTGAAGTACACTGGAGTCCACTGAGGATCTTGTTCAAATCCATATCCAGATTAATTAGATAAGAGGCAGAGCCTGAGGTTCCGCATTTCTTAAGGAGCTCCCAGGTGGTGAGGACACTGCTGGGGTGAGAAGCACAGGTGAGTAGCAAGACATTAGAGCACTTTTTGCCCCCCACTTAAAACAAAAACAAACCAACTTCTGAAGGCATCAGATTCTAGTAGCAGGTGTGTGAGGTGTCAAGGTTTCCATGAGGGCAGAGAAGCTGAAAAGCATTTGGATAAAGGGTGGTGCTTATTAAAGCAAGTGTGGTTTCAGAGCTGCTGCCCTGTTCAGCAAAGGCTGTCAGGTACTATATCTAAAAACAGAAAGCCCAATGTGGGACTCAATCCCAGGACCTCGGGATCACGCCCTGAGCTGAAGGCAGACACTCAACCACTGAGCCACCCAGGTGCCCCTGGACCTCATCTTCACCCGGCTGCACCAACAGGGACCATCCCTGCCACACACTTCCTGTTGACCTCATCATTGAGTTGAGAATACTGTTGGTGATCAGAGTGGGTGAGGAATCAAGGATGCCAAGGAAGGAAAAGTCCAGAAAAATTGCCAGCCCAATAGGATTCCTGGTGCACGTCTGCTAAAAGAGGCTATGGTAGTGACCGTTGCATTGAGGCTAGTGGACTGGAGCCATCAGTAAAATACACACTTATTTCTTAGAGTACAAGCCCTTGGGCCACGTCCTTTTCTGCCTGGGATGCCCAGCTTCTGGCTCCTAGCAGTGCTCACAACATGCTGTTATCATGGGACTCGTGAGAAGCAGGAGCCCGTAAAGGAGGCTCACGAAGGCAGCTGAGGCCTCTGACAACAATCACACCAGCCCAAGGCAACAGGATACCCCACAAAATGCTTGCTGGCACTACATCACAGTGTCCCTGACTAGGCTCTTCTGCAAAATAACAGAGAGCAAGCTGAAGCAGTTGGCCCTGGAGGGTCACACAGCAAATCAAGAAGTAGGATCACAGTGTGACAGCAGCTTGCTGCACACCACTAGGCAATGCCAGGTCTCCTCCTTGCTCCTGATTCTCCCACAGTAAAATGATGTGTTGGATTTGATGGTCTTTTAGGCTCCTTTCAGAGGAAGCCGACTGCCATCCCACATTCTGTGACGCTCCTCGCTTCAGAAATAGAGCCTAGGAATTCAACTCCCTCCATACCTTGTCCTGCTGGTACCAGAGAAGTGCAGGGGGTCAGCCAGAGCTGTTTCCTCCACCCTCTGACAAGACTCACGTTTTCCCACTTGATTAAATTCCCAGTCCCATTAGTGCAACTAGGAAAACCTGCTCTGGGTATTCAAGGTGACAGCTGGAGGGAGAGCTCTGAGGTCACCCAGAACACTTTGTCTTAGAGCAATTCAGCTGAGATTATCAAATATTCGCTACATTTTTATTTTTCAATTATTTCTTCTTCCCCTTCCTAAATCCATAAATCCTCAGTTTCTGGAATTGCAAAGAAACCCTCCCACCCCCAAAATCCATCTTTTTCAGTGTTTGGAAGCTACAGGTCACTTCTATAAAGAAGAAAAAAAAAAGAAAAAAGAAAAAAAGAGAAAGCAATATTTGCAACCATGACATAGGTATTCTGTTGGTGATTGCGGTATTCTCCAACAAAGGTCTTTAGATACCAGGAGTCTAAGTGCAGATCAATATTTAATTAGAATTGTCTAATTTCTGAGTCTTCCTAGTTTTGCTTTGATGCTGGTCGTTGAATCATTTGAAATGACTCTGATGTTAAGAGGCTTCTGCACGTGGGACGCCTGGCTGGCTCAGCGGTTAAGTGTCTGCTTTCGGCTCAGGGCGTGATCCTGGAGTCCCGGGATCCAGTCCTGCATTGGGCTCCCTGCATAGAGCCTGCTTCTCCCTCTGCCTGTGTCTCTCATGAAGAGTCTTTAAAAAAAAAAAGAGGGCCTTCTTCAGTCTCCCACACAGAGAGGACCCAGCTGGCCAGCAAGCACCGGATAATGTCACACCCGCAAGAAGGGGCATCTAAGGCCCCAGTCATTTGTCCAGTTTGGGTCAACTTAACAAAGCTCTCAGGAGGAAGTACTGTGGCCTTTTCAGGAGAGTTAAAGCTTTCCTAGAGATGAGAAAGAAAATATGGAATGAATGAAAATATCACACAACAGCACAAACCCCACGGAACACTACATGAGGGCCACTGCAGAAGAGACTTCTGGGCAAAATGAAGTCATTAATTGAGTCCCTGTCTTATTTTAGGTGCCTTGTTTATATTTATTTACTTTATTTCAGTGGCTGCCTTGTGACCTTGTAAATACATTGATTATTCCCATTTTACAGAAGAGGACTCTGAGGCCCAGCCCAGAGTCTGGCCCAGCTGGTAGGGGTGGAGCTGAGATGTGAATGACCCTTGGGTTCCAGCATCCACAGCTCCAGACTCTGATTGGTTCTATGTGGAAACTAGGTCGAGATCTGGGCACACCTGACCGCCATCCTGCAGAGAAGGATTCAGGAAAAGATGGCCATGAGGGCCCCGGGGTGCCCCCACCTTCTGGGACTGTGATTGGAGCCTCCAGGCTGGGTCGGAGTCCAAGTCTCTGCCTCACCTGAATCGGGTGAGGCGTGGTCCCCCTCTCCCAGAAAGAGCCGCTGCGGCTGGAAGGCTTGGTGAGGAAGCGCGCCTGTACCCCACCTCCAGCCACCTACCCACCTTCACTTGGACCCCACCCCGCCTAGCCACACGCGGGTACTTACCGCCCTGGGCAAGCCCTGGAGCCCAGCTCTGCGAGCAAACACGAGAAATTAAACAGTTTGCACAGGATGAGATTTGGCCCGTGGAAGGTGCCTGCAGCTGGTGGTTAACACCAGCAGTAAGAGGATCAACGCCGAGTCCCCGGGCTTAAAAGGGGGGGTGGGGTGAGAAGTGTGCGCGCTCCCTTTTACCCATTCACGTTAGTTAATTTGGATGATAAGGGTTGGTGTTTAATCCCTTTGTGTGCGAGTGAATATACTGAAATCGACAACCCCTGAGAGGGCACCCGGGCTGGCAGAGCGACCTGCGGGAGAGTGCGGGTCGTGTCCAATCTGGCGTGAAGCAGAAAAGAAACGTCCCGGGGAGACTGAAAGGCAGACGGAGAGGGACACCCTAGGGGTGCGTGGTGCCCTGCAAGCCCCACACCTCCCAGGCCGCGGCGGGTGGGCCGCTGTCTTCCCCGAGGCCCCGCACCCCAGGCCTGCCTCTGCGCCCTTGGAGCCCCCTGGCTCCCACAAGCCGGCGGGGCCCCTCCCTAGCCACCCCTGGCGAGGACTCCCGACACCCAGAGGGAAAGTCCGGGCCCTGCCACGGCCCAGCGAGGTGGAGAGTTGAGGTGCAAAAGGTGGGGTGCAAAAGGGAGGGGCAGATATCCAAAGGGATGTCCCGGTGGTTCTCAGATGGAACAGATCAGAAAAAAAGGGGAGAGCTCGGTGGCTCCAGGGCAGGTCGTAAAACAAAAACCATTTTTATAGCTTCCATCTGCAAGAGAGCTCACGCCCCAGCCGAACCCCGCACGCCCGGAGCCCCCCGAGCGCGGGTGGGAGGCTGCAACCGCGAGCGGAGCCCCGCGGGCGGGGGAGGAGGCCCCCCGACCCGGGCCCGGCTGCCCGCAGGGGCGCAGGAGGCCGAGAGAGTTCCCAGCCGCCGCCGCCCCCCTCCTTCCCCTCGGGCCCGTCCAGCAAACTTCTTCCCCGGTTTCTGTTCGTGCCTTCCCTCCCTCCTCCTCCCCCGATATATTCGCTCTCTAAAACCATAAAAAAGAGATCAACTTCCCTAACTTCACGGAGCCCTTTTCAGTGACAAATATTGATGCCCAAAGTGTCTGCGCTCTCCCGCCCCCAAACGTTAAGAAAAGGCGCCCGCGAAAGGGGGACATAAAAAGTTAACAATGCTGTGAAAATATGTTTGCAGAAAATAGACAATCGTTGGATTAAACGTATTCAAGTATGAAATAATGCCTTTTTGTGTCAAAACTTGGGCGATGGGCGGGTACAAAAGTTCCCTGTGGCAGCTACTTGCTCCCTTTGTGAGCCGTGCGCTTTGGCGTCTCCACTTGGGCGCATTACTCAGAGCACTCTAAGCGCGATTGTTTCTCCCTTTCTAATGACATTTACCGGATCAAAACATGCTGTTAATTCGATCAGAAGGCTTCACCCTCCCTGACAAAGCCACAATAATTTCTCCTGAAGTTTGTTAAATTGACCAAAATTAGGCAAATGAATAGGGGTCTGTAGGCGCCCCCTCTCGCAGGTGACGTCGTATAATGCTCGCCTGGGCCAGCTGCATTCCCCCTTTTCTTTTCGGCCCACTCCTCTCCGTGTTCACCCCCCCCCATCCTCCGACCCCCCCTTCACACACACACACACACACGCACATGCACACACACACACACACATACACACACGCCTGCCTGTCTCTCCTCCCCCACCCTCTGGCATTATTAAAATTTAGCCCAATGAAACTATTCATACTTTTCAATGGACATTTTCGTATAGGATAATAGGCTACAAATTGAGCCTCTTCCCCCCGCGAGGAGAGAGCCCGAGGAGGGGGGAGAAAAGAAAGCCACAGCGACGTGGTCAGGGAGCAAGGGGGGAGCGTCGCGTGCCAAAGACCCGCGGGAGGGGCGAGGCGAGGCGGGAGCCTCGTGTGCCAGCCGCAGCCCCACACCTGCCGGGATGTCCGGACAAATAAAGCGGTGTAAACAAAAAGGGGGGAGATGGACGTGTCACCAAGTCGTGTGAGAAAAGCCTGGGAACAAACGGGGCGCCTCCGTCTCCAAGAGCTCTCCCTTGAACCCGGCGGAACAGCCTATTAAAGGCTTACTTAATTACTTTAATGACTCTGGACAGGCTTTAAAACGCACTCGGCGCTGGGGCTGCGGGCTTGCTGGGATTTGTAAACAGGCAATCGTGTGAGACTCAGCGGTGGGACTAAAGGAGGCGACACTGTTTTGTGAGGGTCCTCGCCCCCCGGTGCCCGCGGCCGCTGCGCCCCGGCGCCCTGCGCCTGCTGCAGGCGCCCGCACGCCCGCCGGCCCCGGTTTACCGCCTCCTTTTCCCGCCGGGGCTGTTGCCATGCAAATGCTACTCCCCCGCCGATCACGTGTCCTTTGAAGGGCCACGTGGATTAACAAAGCTGATCTGCCCCCAGCTCGCCCCCCTCGGCTGCTAATTTTTTTTTTTCTTAAACGTCTTTAAAACTGATCTTGAATGCATACATCCCCCAAACGCAGCTCCCCTAATCCTATGGAATAATTCAACTCGTGAATGCACTTGCAGCCCTAGATGACCGCTTTATAAGGCGGTCCCTCGGAGTTGGGAGGCTGCAGTCTACCTGGGACGCCCGAGGAGGCACACGAGGCGGAAAGGGCACGGGTGCCTCGCGCCACCGCCTCCCCCGAGGGCGCGTCCCGACCAGGATGTCAGACAGGCTCAAGGAACGCAAAGTGAGTCCGCTGAGCCCAGGCGGCCCTTGCGCCCCGGCCGCGGGGGGCGTCCGACTCCCCGAGCCGCCACCTGGCGGGCCCGACGCCGGGGACGCGGCACCCGGGACCGTCGAGCGGAGGCATCTCGAGGGGTTGGGGGGAGGGAAAGCGGCTGGAGAGACACGAGGCTCCTCCTCCCGGGGGAGCCCAGGCCCGAGGCCGCTTGGCCACCTCCCCGGCGGCCTGGCGCTCGGCTGGAGCCCGGCCCGAGCGGGTCGAGGGGCTGGAAGAGGAGCGCACCGGCCGGGGCGTGAGAGGCCGGGCCCCTGGGACCCTTGCGGGGAGGGGCACGGCCCCCCTCCGGGAGGGGCCGGCCCTGGGCGGCGTGGGGGGCTGGGACGACGGTGGACACGCAGCCACGGCCGTGCCTTTGACGACTCCCTGGGCAAAACTATCCTAAACGTACGAACCTCTGTTCGCAGAGAACCCCTGTTTCCCACAAAGTCATAGAAAAGCGGAGGAGGGACCGGATTAACCGCTGCTTGAACGAGCTGGGCAAGACGGTGCCCATGGCGCTGGCGAAGCAGGTAACGTCAGAGGCCGAGCCCGCAGGCCCGGGCGCCGGGGCTCCTCGGCTGCCACCCCCGGCAGGGGTGCAGGCAGCGCGGAGACGGAGAGGGCCTCCCCCGCGGGCTCGCGTCCCCGGGCCCCGGGCCCCGGGCCCCTGGCGGCCTGGCGCGGGGCCTCCGCAGCGCCCTGCCCGCCGCTCCGCGCACAACCGCGCACCCGGCCTGCCCGGCTCGGCTCGCGCCCGGAGGGTCGCTGCGAGGAGCCCTTGCTCCTTCTTGCAGAGTTCCGGGAAGCTGGAGAAGGCGGAGATCCTCGAGATGACCGTCCAGTACCTGAGAGCCCTGCACTCCGCCGATTTTCCCCGGGGAAGGGAAAAAGGTGGGCAACGGGGAACCCGGGCAGGGAGGCTTGGGGTGGGAGTGGGAGCGCTGGAGGGCATCCCTTCCCGGGATGCGGCCGGAGGCGGGGGCGGGCCGTGGGGGTGGGGGTGGGGGCGCTGGAGGGCAGGTCGTGGGGTGCTGGCTCCGTCGCCTCCTCTCAGGTGGGGAAGGGGGTGGCGTCAGGCTCTTAAGGAAAAGGGGGTCGCCTGCTTGCGCTTTTCCGGTCTCCGGGTAAGAGAGCACAGGCCTCGGGCGGGGGCTTTGGCCCGGGAGCGTGATGGGCGGCACCCGCCTGGGGCCCCGGTGGAGAAGGGGCTGCTCACGGTTCTCGCCTCCCCCCCGCGGTTCCCTCGCCCCCCAGCAGAGCTGCTAGCCGAGTTCGCCAACTACTTCCACTACGGCTACCACGAGTGCATGAAGAACCTGGTGCACTACCTCACCACCGTGGAGCGGATGGAGACCAAGGACACCAAGTACGCGCGCATCCTCGCCTTCCTGCAGTCCAAGGCCCGCTTGGGCGCCGAGCCCGCCTTCCAGCCGCTGGGTTCGCTCCCGGAGCCGGATTTCTCCCATCAGCTGCACCCGGCGGGGCCCGAGCTCGCGGCCCACAGCCCCGGGGAGGCCTCCGTGTTCCCGCAGGGCGCCGCCCCCGGGCCCTTCCCCTGGCCGCACGGCCCGGCCCGCAGCCCGGCGCTGCCCTACCTGCCCAGCGCGCCCGTGCCGCTCCCGAGCCCCGCGCAGCCGCACAGCCCCTTCCTGGCGCCCGTGCAGGGGCTGGACCGCCACTACCTGAACCTGATCGGCCACGCCCACCCCAACGCGCTCAACCTGCACCCGCCCCAGCACCCCCCGGTGCTCTGACGCCGCCTCGCCCGCCGGATTTCTCCGAGCGTCGGGCGCTGCCGACGAGAAATACTGCATACTGTACAGGTGTAAATACGGCGCCGACAAAACAGCCGGGTGGGAGAGGGCCAAGAGCAAATTGGTCTCCCCCACCCCACCCCCCGACCCCCCGACCCCCGGCAATAAACGTTTTCTGATAAAGCCCCGAGAGCTGGATTTCTTTGTTACCTTCCGCTCCTCCACAACCACCCCTGCAGGTGCCGAGGGCGCAGCAAGCCGGAAAGGGCCCAGGTGACGACCTTCAGGGCCCGGGGGCGCGGGGACGAGGGGGGCGCTGCGGGGTGTGCGGAGGAGGAGGGAGGGACCCCGGGATGGAGCGGGAAGTCGTGGCTCCCGGAGGAGCAGAGCCTCGCCCGACCCGGGCGCACCTTGGGCATTTGCCCCGGAGCGCGCGGAGACCCGGGCCCCGCACCTCCGAAAATGCAAATCGAGGACCCGCCCCCAGCGGGCCCGAGCGGACCCCGGCCGGAGGGCCCCGGGGCGCCCCGCCTGCCGCCAGAGGAGCCGGGGATCGCGCGCGCCCCGCGCACCGGCGGCCTGGAGAGCCGCGCCCCTCGGGCCCGCGGGATGCGGGACTCGGTTCCCAGCCTGAACACGTCTCCGGAGGAAGGAGGGAGAGGAAGGGCCCCCCGAGGTGTGGCTCAAGGCAACACCCGACGAGGTTTGCTACTGGAGGATGACAGGACTCGGCGCCGCCGGGGGGCTCGGGGAAGCTGGCCTTGCCTCCTGCGCGCACCTGGGCTCCGCGTCGGGGACGCTCGGCCGCCGGGTGGGGACACGCGCTCCCCAGGGGCCGCTCCCCCTGCGGACGCCCCCGCCCAACGCTGGCGCGGGGTCCGGGTGCCCAGGCCCGCCGAGAGAAAGCCTCCCTCTCCCCCTTCCCCGGGGGGAGCCAGGGTGGACTTTAACCTTCTGCTCCACCCAGAACGTCGGGAGGAAAAGTTTCCAGCGCCCAGGGGACACTTGGTCACTGATCTTTAGGAGATGAGGGTGTTCGAGTCCTACCGGACCCGCGCCCTCCCCACGACACAGAGGTGCATTTAAAATAGCAAACCAAAATCATGTTTTTCTTCTAAGACGCAAACAGCAAAAAGAGCCTGCTACTGTTTTATGTAAACAGGTAAAATGAACACGGTATCCAGCCGGCTAAAATGTTTGTTGGAGATTTACAGTTTTCTCCTTCATTGATTTTTTCCCCCCTCTTTCTTCCTATATTTCCTTTTTCCTAGCTTTGGTGCTCTTTAAATAAATAATATGAAATTATGTAGCAGATTTTCCTGTTTCCAGAGACCGGTTTAACTTAACGGTAATGATCTGTCTTCTCCTGGATTAGCTGGAGGACAATAAATTAACTTATTCCATTTCTGTGGACAGGGTTTAAGGGAGCTCTATTTACTGAGGTCAAGGAATAGGATGACCTGCAATTTGTAAACCATCAAACTTGACTATGCAGGGACAAGCCAAAAAAAAAAAAAAAAACCCACAAGGACAACCACCACCACCAATCGAAAAATAAACCCTCTTCATTATATCACCCATAAAGTGAAATCTAAATATCTGTGCATTGAGGGGGCAGGGGAAAATCTATAAAGTTTAGGAAAGGTCTTGCAAATAAGGAGTTCTTGCCCTAACATATACCCCACGTCACTACAATACTTATCTATAAAATGTGAGAGGCAAATACCTCCTCCCCTCATGAACTGATATAGCTGGAGCCTGAAAGCAAATGTCAGGCCAGGAGGCCTTCCGATTCACAAATATACATTGCGTAGTATGGGATGGAGGCGAATTATGCAGAAATGGGAGAATGCATGGTGCCTATTATTGGAACACATGTCTTACACCCATTTTCATCAGCGCTGGATACAGAATATGAAGAAGGCCTTTCAGGCTTTTTTTCTCTGAGCATTAAGCCAATCTGAATTCCCTTTGGCAGTGAAGCATTAAAGATATAGTGTTACCCTGGAAATATAAATTATTAATATATTCAGCATTTTTGTCACTTCTCAACTGTTAACCAAATTAGACAAAACTTTCTTTTACTAAGTAGATTTTCTCTTTGGGATTAGCTTTGGGAATGCACAGGGCCACCACAGTAAAAACTTTGGTCATTTACATATAATTTTGCAAACTTCCACTGGCCCATGACAGTCTTTGTACCTCAAATGTTGGTATTCTTGATTTTTTTTTTCTTTCTCATTTAACTGTGGAGGATAAAACCCTGCTTTAGATTTACAATGACTTTAGGATAAAAGTCTCCCTCCCCTTTCTCTTTCTCCCCCTTTCTGTTTGTGTGTGTGTGTGTGTGTGTGTGTCTGTGTGTGTTGTGTCTTTTTCTGAAACCTTCATCCGAAGTTCCAATTCTCCAGGCTTGGCCAAAAGTCAAACTTGGAATAGTCTGACTCTGCAAAAGATTAAAAATGTCACTACAAAATGGAATTGATTCAAATCAGATTGTGACTTTAAAGTGTTCTTTCCTGCACTTTCTCTGACAACACGTTACTCCCAGCCTCCCTGTCCCCAACCCTCCCCTTCTCCCCCCTCGGTCTGAGTCTCTTATGCCCAATCCCTCCACTCTTTCTTTTAAGTAAGTTGTATAGTAATGGTTTCCAAGAGAGGCTCAACCAAACCCAGAAATAACAAAAAACAAAAAACAGTGGGTTTGGCTGGAGGTGACCCATTGTGATGTCTCTGAAAGGGGTAACCTCTTGTTTCTTGGGCTTCATCCTTGAGTGGGCAAGAATAAAAATAATCATCCCCATGAAATCAAAGGTTTTCTCCAGAGGCTTGAGGAACAAAGCTGAGGGCTGGTGCTTTGGGTCGGTCCCTGTGGCTCTGTAGTGTAGAACCAGGAGCTTCCAACCGCCCCCACCGAAAGGGTGGTAATACAGAGCTCACTTGTGCTTCCAAGCGTTATTGAACACACACAGTCCTTGTACCAGTGGGGGCCCTCCAGTCTGGGCTGCTAGATACCAGGCAAGAAAGCTGGAGGAGAAGCTATGAAAGAGCTTCACTGACCCTACAGAGGTATGGGATTCCTAGGAACCTGGCAATGAGCCTGTGCATACAGAAACACATCGAGGAAAGGTGACATGCGGCATTTAGTAGGTGCTCAATAAACATTTGTCAAATAACTAAATGAACTGCCTGATGGTGCTGACCCTCTTGGAATTCTGCATCTCCCCTAGACCTCTCATTTCTGGAACCCCAGGCCCCTCCCCACTTCAGCAGAGACCAGAAAGTACTGGTATACCCAACCGGAAGTATGTGGTGTAACCTACATACATTCTGACAGTTGTCAGGCATAGCAATGGCTCTGCCTTTGCCTAGAAATTCCACCTGGTGGTCTGGCAGCAGGAGACAATGTGTGGCCTGCTTGTAAGGCAGTTAACGCCTACTGAGTTCTCAGCTAAATGTAAACCCGAAATCCAGGATTCGAATTCAGAACTAGCCTGATGGGGGTTCTGCTCCTTTCACATGACAAAGATTCAAGACTGGGCTGAGCCAGATTCTACTCTCTTTTCTGTACCACTACTACCCAGATTTGCATTCCAGCTCTGCTGTGCACCAGCTGTGTGCCTTTGGATACATTGCTAAGCCTCTCTGTGTCTGTTTCATCATCTGTAAAATAGAGCTATTAAAAGTGCATATACCTCAGATGGGTCGCCATGAGGATTAAGTGAGTTGGTACATTCAGAGCCCTCTAGACACTGTCTGGCCCACAGCGAATGTTCAACAGATGTTAGCTATTATAACAATAATTATCTAGTACTCCCTCCTTTCTCCCAAAGAGTCAGATCCTTGGGGCTACCTCAAAGTAAAAAGTAAAATGTCAAAGCAATCATTAAAAAAATCTTAACCTCTGCCCGCCCCCCCCCCCCAAAGTCTTAAAACCCAAGTCTTGTTCTAGAACAAGGCAATATTCTCCATTTAGGGCAAGTGGGGCTAAGGAGCTCTAATTCCAGTGCATGGTCAATTTGGGGACTGTGAGCCCTTCTCCAGATGATGACCGATAAGAGCCCCGTGATAACCTTGAGTGCCATCTCTCACACTTCCCTACAAGGAAAGCTGGCCTTATGGTATCCTGCAACAGCTCTTACACCTGCGTTCCCACATTCTTCTCCAATTACACAGCAATGCCCGTTAACATACAAATCTTAGCTGTTGCAAATTCTTTTTTTGGAACATGGGGTAAATGAATAAATGAATTTAATATTCCTTAAGCACACTTTCTATGGCAGCCTTATTTTCTTCCCAGCATCCCCTTGCCCTGCACTTTTCCCTTGCAAGCCTTTCATCTGTCCCCTTCATCACCTGTCTGCTCCATTGCTGGCTCCAGACTCAAGCCTTGATGCCTGGAAGGGACTCTGTCCTCAGTGCTCACTCCCTTGCTCACTTGGCCTTCAGTACTCATTCTGGTTGCTTGGCTCCTGCGATCGGCTTCTCTATGGGTCGGTGGCCTGGTGTAAGAATGTATCTGTGCGTGTTTCCCCCGAAGAATGTATCTGTGCGTGTTTCCCCCGTGCAAGGGGGTATTCCTGGAGGAATCCTTCTGACCCTGCTGGTGGTGGCTTCCTGTTCTGCAGCTATCAAGGGCGGAGCTCAGGAGCCAGCCCAGGCACGCAGCAGCCCACAGAAGCCCTTTCTCTCTTTGGCTGCCAGCGTGCCCATGGGAGGCAAGCATCCCTACTAGGCTGGTTGGCAGATTCCTAGCTCTTCCTTTATCTCTTCTGGATAAGCTTAATTTTAAGGTCAAGTGTTGCAAGCGCCCCTCTCTACCCGCAGGAGGCACATCCTCTGATCAGTAGCAAAATAGACATTTTTATCTCCACCTGACACCCACATCTACATCTCAAATGATTCTGAGCAGAGAGAGGAGGAGAACAAATGACTGACTTATCAGATACCTGGAAGCCCCAGGACCTGGGGGCCGATATGTGTGCAGCCGGGAATCACACCTGTGCATCCAGCAGCACAGGCCCGGGGGCACCTGCACGTGTGTGCATAGGATGTCTGCATGGATACATAAGTGTGCGTATGGACAGGCACCCCAGGGCCAGGGAAAAGAGCCGCCTACTGAAGAGAATGGCTAGGTTAGAACTTGAGGGACCCAGCTATGTCTGGTTGGCTTGGAAGAATAGCAGCAGCTATGATGAAGGTCTGCAAATCTGCCCCATTATAACCTTTGACAACCCCTCCATACAGTGGTAAGAGCTGAAGCAGAGCAGAAGAGAGGCGGTAGGCAGTGTGATGCCAAATTGGGGGCATGGGAGAGAGCAGGAAAGTCACGGAAGCCAGAGGATACGGGGGTGGGAGATGGAACAGGAACTCTGGGCTGAGCTAGGAAGCAAAAAGACCCCAAGGGAACTGGGAACCTGAACACTTTTTAATTTCTCTATTCCTGACCAGCCTCATGTATAATGTGTGCCTTAAAAGCAAGAGTCGAGGGCAGCCCGGGTGGCTCAGCGGTTTAGTGCTGCCTTCAGCCCAGGGTGTGATCCTGGAGTCCTGGGATCGAGTCCCACGTTGGGCTCCCTGCATGGAGCCTGCTTCTCGCTCTGCTTCTGTGTGTGTGTGTGTCTCTCTCTCTGTGTCTCTCATGAATAAATAAATAAAATCTTTAAAAAAAAAAGCAAGAGTTGATAAAAATATGTAAGCTAAAACTTTATAAATATGATGAAACTCTTTAAACACATATTTATACATAAATACATATTTCTAGGAGACCTTTCGCAAGGTTTGACAAAATGAACGTCCATCCCCTCTATCACCGTTTTGTTATAGGTCCATCAGTAGAGGTCTTCCACAATAAAATAGTTTTATTTCTACTCACTGAACACCAGGACTTCATTTTTTACATAAACATGATTCTTATTTTACATTTATTTTTTTAAAGATTTTATTTATTTATTCATGAGAATACACAGAGAGGAGAGAGAGCGAGGCAGAGACACAGGCAGAGGGAGAAGCAGGCTCCATGCAGGGAGCCCGACGTGGGACCCGATCCCAGGACTCCAGGATCACACCCCAAGCCGTAGGCGGCGCTAAACCACTGAGCCACCGGGGCTGCCCCCTATTTTAAATTTATATCAGAATATAAAACTGTGACCTAGCCCCGTTGCTCTTTCTAAATACAACCTAAAGTGTACTTAGTGAAGAGAAAAGAATTCTAGAAGGTAGCTACAGGGAGAATGCACACAAGCCTTAGGACTACAAGGCACAACGCAGCCTTGTGCTTTTTGGATGTGTTATTCCCCACTTCGGTGGCACAGCCGTGACTGCAACCCATACAGCCTCAGCAAAGCTTGAGGGAGGAGTAAGGGAGCCAATTCTGGACACCTAGAGAAGCTGTTCTGGAAAAAGTCAAATTGGAGGGAGGGTCTTTTGCAAATGTATATTCTGGCCACAAGCCACAAACAATAAATCTGTGAAAGCGTGAAGAGTCCTGATCTCACAAACTCTTCCTCCTCTGACATCCAGTAAAGAGGTAGACATGAACACAATGGAACCTCCCCTGAGTTATATTACAACTCAGTCAAAAGGACAAGAGCAACAGGGGTACTATCAGATTAGAGCTGAATTATATCTGTTCTGACCCTGAGCCCCGGGCTGATGATGGCCCAAACATATGTGCTGAGGGGAGGCTACAGGGGGAGGCATTTCAATGCTGTTTGTTCAAACATTTCTTAGAATGCAATTAAAAACTGAAAGAGAAACTTTGGAAGTTCTAAAACTCCTGAAAGTAGAACTGTGATATCTGCTTTCTTGGTATGAAAAGAACATTTATCAGTGAGACAACATTTTTGAATCTGTTCAATTATGAATTATAGAGACAGACACCAGGAAGGCTTAATATGCTTTGGAGGGTGATGGATTTTAGGAAACAGTGAGTCCCAAGAAGCATCAAGTGACTTCCCACGAGGATGGTCCTGTGGGTAATAACAAAGGGATGCGGAGAAAGAGAATATATGAGGAATTTATGTTGCACCTGATGGTGGTTTTTGGACACGGGGTGTTTGCTGTGGTTTGCAAGCTTCTTCCAAAAAAGAATTGTGGTCTCCTTTTACATCTAATGTCTGGTCATGCACTGACAGGCCACGATGAACCTCATCTTCATTAAGGAGGAAGTTGCAGAGTCGGAGTACTGACCTGAGTTCTGGGAGCCAAACTATCAACACCCAGCTTCTCAAAAAGCACTCCGGAGAGTCTTCCAGTCACCCTAGAGCTACAGGAGAGAAAAATCAATGGACAAACAACCTTTTCCTGAAATATATAAATCTATCAAAACACAAATGTTTCCTCCCTTCCCATCACCCCTTCTTTCTCTACCCATCTCCTCCTGTCCTGATCACCAACTTTTTCTTTTATGAGGTAGGATCCACTTATCCTGAGGGTTTCTTTGGAGTTTCTTAACGCAGGCAAAGGTATCCTATGCAACAGAAGGGAAGGTGCTTCCGTTTTCTTTTCAGATCTCCTTACCTCCAGGTAGACTCACAATGTGTCTCCCCCACATCCACCACTGTCCCTTGGTCTGTCCCTTGGTCTGTCCCTCTCCCTTCCCCTGAACTCCACATCCAAACAGTCGTCACGCCTGGTTGATTTTACCTCCTACCTCTTGAATCTATTCATTTCTGTCTCCCCTGCCACGGCCAGAGACCAGTCTGCCAATGTCCCTCCTTCAGCTTCCATGTTTGCTCCTAATTCAATGTCAACATAGCAGCCAGAGTGATTTCTTTCTAAAACACAAAGTCCAAACTTCCCTGTTTAGCACTATTCAATGCATCCCTACCACCCCAAACTCAACATCAGGCGCGCTGACTTCCTTCATTGCTCAGGAGTACAGAGCTCTCTTTCATGCCAGGCTAGGGTCGGTGAACACCACATCTCAGAGGCAAAGAAAAGTTGAAAGTACCTTTTCCCCTAGGCGACTGATCAGCACACTCAGATCTGCCTACTTTTCTCTATTGGGATGTTTTTGTTTTGTTTTGTTTTTATTTTTATTATTATTTATTATTATTTTTTATTTTTTTATTTTTTATTATTATTATTTTATCTAATGTGATGTTGATCTTGACTCTCCTCCGGTGAAGGGGGGAATGCCTACTTGTGGCAACGCTGTGCCCAAGCGTACAAATCTATCTCAGAAATGGCTTCAGAAACATTGACAAAATGATATGAAAGTTATGCTCTGGTCTATATGTTTTTCCTGGACTTTTAAACTAAGTCAAATAGCATCATTATCTGAGACATTGAATATTATCACTAAGAGGCATGGTGATTAAGAACATGGGTTCTGGAGCTAAACTGCTTGGGCTGGAGCCCTGGCTCCACCATTTTCCACTGTATGACCTTGAATGAATTATTTAACAGCTCTGTGCTTCAGTGCCCTAGTTAAATGGAACGACAGTGCCTACCCCATTGGGAGGGTGGACGAACAGTTAATGGAGCAGTGCCTGGCTGATGGCCTGTACCCAGTAACTTAGCTGTTATGGCTGAAAACTGCATGAGATTGTTACATAGATTAAAACAGTTTCCTTTGAAACTGATGACCTATTAATAATACTGATTTTTTTTTAAACAGTTGATCTTGTCAACTCACCTCTTTTTTCTCGAACCAGTCTTAATGTTAGTGTTTTCCTCTTTGCATAGAGAAGACATCAATAATAGAAGAAAGGAAGGGACCTTTTGTTAGGACTTGCTGGGTATCAGACACAGAGGCAGGTCTAGAACTTCTAGAGTTCAGAGCAGCTTGGGAATAGAGTAGGGCTAGGGGATGTGTCTTGAAGCTATGAACACAACACACCATCTGCAGGTGGCCTTAGCTGAGCTGCTGAAAATTGAGAGCTCCATCCTCCAAAGGCACTCCTTGCTGTCTTCCTTGACCTGGCACAGCGCTGGGTGCTGTCCCATGCCATTGCCCCATTTCACCTCCACAGTAACTTCTGTGGTAGGTAACGTCACCCTCAAGTTCTAGATGAGGGCTAACTCAGAGTCTGTCCTAGGTCACACAAAGTCTCTTTGTGGCAGAGCTGGGATTTGAACTATAATGTTTGCTTCCCAGCCCAGTGCCCTTTCTTCTGTGCTGCAGCTGCCACAGTCAGGACTATTTTTGCACTTGCTTAGAATAGTAGGGTTTGGATCTAAGCTTAAGAATACTCTTCTTGGGTAAAGTTGTGGTCCTCCAGGAGTTCGAAATTGGCAGTTGGATGTCCCAATGTACAATCTCTAAAATGCAGGTTTAAGAAAATAATATAACATGAAAAGACTAAAAAAAAAAAAAAAAAAAAAAAAAAAAAAAACATGAAAAGACTAATTACAAAAGCAATACGTTCTCATTGCAGAAAGCTGTAAACATATTTGAAAGTATAAAGAAAATACAAACTCCTATCATCCCATCATCCAGTTATAAGCACTAACATTTTCGATGTTTCCTTAAAACCTCACTATGCACACACTAATTTTTATTTATTTATTTATTTTATTTATTTATTTATTTATTTATTTATTTATTTATTTATTTTTATGATAGTCACAGAGAGAGAGAGAGAGAAAGGCCGAGACATAGGCAGAGGGAGAAGCAGGCTCCATGCACCGGGAGCCCGACGTGGGATTCGATCCCGGGTCTCCAGGATCGCGCCCTGGGCCAAAGGCAGGTGCTAAACCACTGTGCCACCCAGGGATCCCTGCACATACTAATTTTAAAATAAGTTTTAGCTGATACATTTATATGATATAAAATGTTAAAAGTACAAAAGTGTAAACAGTGAAAAGTCAGTCTCCCTCTCCACTCTGCCCCCAACCAAGCAGTGCTTCTCCTGGGAAGCAATCACTATTATTAGCTTTTTATATATCTTAAAAGATTACCCATGCATACACATAAACTGAGTTATTTTGCAATTCTCTTTATTTCAAAAATGATCCTTTAAAAAAAAAAAAAGGTTTATTTGAGACATGGGGAGGGGTAGAGGGAAGGGGTAAATTTTCAAGCACTAAGCACAGAGCCTGACAACTTAGGCTTCGATCCCAAGACCCTGAGATCATAACATGAATTATGATCAAGAGTCGGATGCTTAACCAACTGAGCCACCTGAGCATCCCAAAATGCTACATTCCTTTATGAGTAAATACAAATGCAGTGTTTCGTTCTCTCTACACCTGACTCACCTTCCATCCCCTTTAGTGTCACATCTCCTTTTCAGCATTTCACACTCATTCAGGTGGTTGCACAGGCCAGTCAAAATCACCTTAAAATCTACCTTCCTGGTAAATCCAGTGTGAGAGGGATCAAATTCTTGAAACTTCTTTCTGAGATGCAGGAAATACTGCACCTAAGAAAGACAGGAACCACAAACCCTGTCATGTGGAGAGTCTCTCCAGCGGGGCTGCGCATGTGCCAGGATGTGTAATGTTCTAGCACTGCTCTTTGTACAATGTCCTTCTGGTAAACCAAGCCTATCTAAGCAGGAAGGGTCACAGAGTCTGAACAACTTGCCTATTCCACCCATCTGTCTTCCAAACTACTTGGAGCATCCTGAACTTGTCAAGCCCTCTCTTGCTTTTGCACACGCCCTTGGCCCTTTCTTCTAGAAAACTGCTCCACCGCCACCCCACCCTCCTCAGCTCCCTTCTTTACCTGGCACCGTCTATCCTCCCATTTGAGATGGCATCACCAGATCTTCTAGAGAGCTCTCTGTGATGTCCCACCTCCCTACCTCCCACTATCATTAGGCATTTTTAAAAAATATTTTATTTATTTATTTGAGAGCAAGTGGGCAAGATCACAAGCAGGGGGGAGGTGTAGAGGAAGAAGCCTAAAAGCAACCGCCCCAACCCCCATCTTTCAGGTCATGACACCTGTTAAGTGCCTAGGCCAGGGACTGAGGAAATGTAGAGTGAGGCAAGTGATGACCTGAGAGCACTTACACAGCTTAATGAGGAAGAAATTAGGTAAGCAACTATTAAAGTGTGATAAATGCTAAAAAGGAACATTTAGAGTTGCTGGGGTGGTGATGGGGGAGGGCAGTGTCCAGAGCAGAAGCTCCCAACTTGTCCGAATGGGACAGAGAAAGGGACATACCAGCAGATGCCAGAAGAAGTATAGGAAGTGAGCTGGGGAAGTGAAGGAAAAGGGTTTCAGATAGAAAGAATACCCTGTGTGAACAGGCTCAGTCATTGAATCACTATGTTGTATACCTGAAACTGATGTAACATTGTGTGTCAACTACACTTCAATAAAAATAATTTTTTAAATAAATAAAAAAGATCACTGTGATTTCTGTGTACACTGAGTCTTTGGTGCAAGAACAGAGATGGAGGGACCAGTGTTTTTGCATTTACATGGGATTTCTCTTTACAGAGTTGAAGCCCAATAACAGTTTGAGTCTTACAATTCTGCATTTTTTTTGATGATTGTTTCTGAACCTTTTTAAAAGGGCACTAGATTAAATAATAAGTAAATAAGTAAATAAAAGGAGGGCAATAGATTATATTCCTCTCTTAGCACCAGAATCTGGCAGAAGTTAGCACAGAGTAAGGGCTCAAGAAATGTCTATGAAGGACAAATGGTAGTCCATCCTCAGAGTAGATCAAGCTCAAAGATTCAGCTCGTCTCTTCTTATATTGAATAAAGAAAGCAACACAACATAGAGTCTCTGACTGTTCCTATTAAAATACACTGTTGGGCAGCCCTGGTGGCTCAGCGGTTTAGTGCCACCTTGGGTCCAGGGCCTGATCCTAGAGACCCAGGATTGAGTCCCACGTCAGGCTCCCTGCATGGAGCCTGCTTCTCCCTCTGCCTGTGTCTCTGCCTCTCTCTCTGTCTCTCATGAATAAAAAAATAAAATATTTTTTAAAAATACACTGTTAAATTGAAATACTATTATCTTGGGGTGCCTGGATGGCTCAGTCGGTTAAATGTCTGCCTTCAGCTCAGGTCATGATCCCAGGGTCCTGGGATGGAGCCCCACCCTGGTGTCCTATCCGGGGCTCCCAGCTCAGCAGGGAGACTGCCTCTCTCTCTGCCTCTACCCCTACCCCTGTTTGTGCCCCCTTGCTCTCTCTCTGTCAAATAAATAAATTAAAATCTTTAAAACAAAACAAAACAATATTATGTTTAGTAAACTAACCCCAATTTCCAAAGTGGATAAGCGACAAGCATTACCTACAATAGTGGAAGCAACCCAAAGACTGAGCCACAAGCAGCCACTGAAACAGATCCTTATGATGACAACACAGAAACAAATAATAGTGGTTTCAGGAATGTAAATTATCTGCTCACAATAATAAAACTCCTGAGGGAAACACGGCTGAATTGCACTGTGGTGATGCTGAGAGCATCTTGAATGTTAGGGAAGAGACTAAAGGTGATAAAATGCCTAGTAAGAACTAAACATCTTTTAAAATCTTTTTATTATAAAATTAAATAAAGATGAAGAAAACCTCATAAAAAGATGACTGGTTTAACGCTGTATTTTAAGGTGCACACCCTTAACTACCACGTAGGTCGAGAAACAGAACTCTGCATCTCCATGTCGCTTTACACCAGTTCCAAGCCCTCGCTTCCCAACCACGTAACCGCTGTCCTGACTTTTACAGCAATCACTTGCTTGGATGTTTAAAGATTTTATTTATTTGGGACAGAGAGAGACAGAGATGATGGCAGCACAAGCAGGGAGGAAAGGGAGAAGGAGACTCCCCGCTGAGGAGGGAGCCTGACAATGTGGCACTCGATCCCAGGACCCTGACATCATGACCTGAGCCAAAGGCAGATGTTTAGCCACTGAGCCACCCAGGCACCCCCACCTGGATGTTTAAAAATAGCTTTATCACCCACATGTGCATCCCTGGACAATAATACAGGTTAGTTTTTGTCTTGCTCATCTAAAAATATTTTATATGCCCTTTAACTCTTTTTTTAATCTATAGATTCTCTCCTCCATCCTGTTCAATTCCTTACAATTTTTCTATTGGAAAGCCCAAGCTCTTTGCCCTGTCGGGTCTCTCAGAGGCTGGAGTTTGCTGGGGGTCAATGCGTGGGCAGCTCAACACGTTCCTCTTCCATATCCTGCAGCTAGATCCAGAGGCTAGAACCAACTTAGCTTTGATTCCTTTGACAAAACGTAGCACTTCATTTTCATGAAACTGGATGAACTATTATTAGTAAGCCTCCCATTGCACTTGGGGCTCCTTCAGAGTTGCTCCCAGCAATGCCGGTCTGCTCTGCCCTCTGCTGCATCCTGTTCTCGGCTGTCAGTGATGGAGCAGCTCCCTGTGTCACTGCACACCCCCTTTGGGCCCTTAGAGTTCACTGCACTGGGTGTTATATGTTGGCAAATTGAATTTAATTTTAAAAAATTAATAATAAAAAAAAGAGTTCACTGCACTGACCTGCTCTTCTGACACCGAGGAAAGTGACTGGTCTCTCATTGCTTTAGAGAGAGAGGCTGGGCCGGCCTATGAGCACACCTACTCAGCTCCAGGTGATGGGGACAGTGTCTCTTCCTCCGCTCCAACACACTAGTCTCTTCCCCATTTGTTTCCCAAATATTACTTTCAATCATAGTGAAGGGGAAAAAATGACTTTATTTAAAGTTTTAAACTGTTTCAGTGATCTCAGTGAAAATTCTGATGTAGTTTTATGTCACCTTTTATCTTCTGAATGCACTTTTGGCCCAGAGGCATTTAAAACAACACAATGGTTACCCACTGCTGTCATTGTCATTTCTTAGGATTCAGTTGGTCAGAAATTAAGTTTGATCTTGGGGCACCTGGGGGGCTCAGTCGGTTAAACTAAGCATCTGCCTTCAGCTCAGGTCATGACCTCCGGGTCCTGGGATCCAGCCCCACCTTTGGCTCCCTGCTCAGTGAGGAGTCTGCTTCTCCCTCTGCCCTCCCCCACACCCCATGTGCATATACACCTTCTCAAATTAAGAAATAAAATCTTAAAAAAAAAAAAAAAGAAATTAAGTTTGATCTTGGTAACGGATGGCTTAGATTGGTCATGCGAATAACCAAAATTCATGGAGCACTGTTCCTAGAATAATTAAAGGTACCTTCGTAATTCATTTTTTCTGAGGAAAAATAAATGGACCCTATTTTTCTTTTTTTTCTAAAGATTTTATTTATTCATGACACACACACACACAGAGAGAGAGAGAGAGAGAGAGAGAGGCAGAGACACAGGCAGAGGGAGAAGCAGGCCCCATGTAGGGAGCCCGATGTGGGACTCGATCCTGGGACTCCAGGACCATGCCCCGGGCCAAAGGCAGGCACTAAACCGCTGAGCCTCCCAGGGATCCCCCTATTTTTCTGATCACACTGAGTCACATGTCACTTATGCCTCACAGGGCAATGATATACCATTTAAGTAGGATGTCATCCTTGGCACTTCCCCCTCACCTGGACAGACAATCCTTCACCAAATCTTACATCTTTCCACTTGCACACACATCCCTCCTCACTGATACAGTCCAAGCCACTATTTCCCACCCTCAACAATGCACAGCCTACCTGGACTGCCAGGCTATACTTACAGCTCCTCAAAATCTGTTTTCCACACAGCAGTCTGACTGGCATGTTTACATGGAGTTTAGATCATGTTTTCCTTTGCTCCCTCCTACACCAATAACCTCTCCCTGCTGCAGTGGAGTCCAAAGGCCTCACCACAGCCCGTAGGTATGGTGCATTCCCAACTCCTGCCCTCCCCGTGGGTCTCCCTGTCCCTCAGCAAGGCTGTCTTTCTCAGCATGGGGCCTTCACACAGTGTCCCCGCTCACTCTCTCTTCCCTGTTGGTTTCAGCAATGTCTTCCTGGACCATCTACTAAATTCGATTGCTCCTCACTTATCCACTAAAAATCCAGTAGAAGAAGCCTGTTGCTTTTTTCCCCTTCGAATTACTTATCATGATTGTTTTAAATTGTGGTCAATATGCATAACACAAAATTTATCAATTTAACGCTTTTTATGGGTAGAGTTCTGTGGCATTCTGTATATTCACGTGGCTGGGCAACTATCACCAACCATCCACCTGCAGAACCTTTCATCTTCCCTTACGGAAACTCTGTACCCTTCAAACAACAACTCCCCATCCCACCCTCCCCTACTGCCTGGCAACCACCATCCTACTGTCTCTGAATTTGACTGCTATAGGTGATTCACACAAGTGGAATCAGCCAACACTTGTCCTTTGGTGTCTGGCTTATTTAACTTAACCAATAATCTCTTCAAGGTTCATCTATGTTTTCTCATGTGTCAGAATTTCCTTCCTCTTTAAGGCTGAATACTATTCCATTCTACTTATGGATCACATGTTGTTTATTCATTCATCTGTCGAGGGATACTTGGTCGCTCCCACTTTTTGGTTACTAATAATGCTGCTGTGAACATGGGTGTACAAATATCTGTTCAAGCCCTGCTTTCAGTTCTGAGTATATGCGAGAAGGGGACTTGCTGGATCATATAGTAATTCTATGGCTAATTTGATAAGGAACCACACACCGTCTTCCATAGTGACTGCACTATGTTAGAGTCCCACCAGCTGTGCACAAAGTTTCCAGTTCCTGCATATCTTTACCAACACTTGTTATTTTCTAGTTTGTTTTTATCACCACCATTCTAAAGGGTATGAAGTGGCATTTCATTTGTGGTTTTGATGTGCATTTCTCTAATGATAAATGTTCATTATCTTTTCATAAGTTTATTGTCCATTTGCATATCTTTGGAGAAAGTCTATTCAAGTTCTTTGCCTATGTTTAAATTAGGTTGCTTTTTTTGTTGTTGAGTTAGGAGTTACTTATATATCCTGGATATTAACCTTTTATCAGATATATCATTTGCAAGTATTTTCTCCCATTCTTAGATTGTCTTTTTACTCTGTTGATAGTATCCTTTCAGGCACAAAATCGTTAAATTTTGATAAAGTCCAAATTATCTATTTTTCTTTTGTTGCTTTGCTCTGCGTATCATATCCAAGAAATCTCTCATAATTTTTGATTAGGCTTTTATATGAGTTTTTATTTATTTATTTGTATTTTATTTATTTATTCATGAGAGACACACACACACACAGAGAGAGAGAGAGAGAGGCAGAGACACAGGCAAAAGGAGATGCAGGCTCCATGCAGGGAGCCTGATGTGGGACTCGATCCTGGGACTCTAGGGTCACATCCTGAGCTGAACGCAGATGCTTACCCACTGTGCCACCCAGGCATTCCTTATCTGAGCTTTTAAAAAACATAATTTACTTATTTAACAGAGAGAGAGAGAGATTGAACACAAACAGAGGGAACAGCAGAGAGAGGGAGAAACAAGCACCCCTGCTGAGCAGGGAGCCCGATGTAGGGCTCGATCCCAGGACCCTAGGGATCATGACCTGAGCAGGAGGCAGCACTGCACTTAACCAACTGAGCCACCCAGGCACCTCTTTATCTGAATTATTATTTCATGACTTCCTACCCCAAGAGACCAAGGCAGAAACCTATTTAGTTCACCATCCTATTGAGGGCTAGCAGGTGTTCCAATATATGTACTTGTAGTCTGATGAATGCATATATTCTGATGTTTTTAATCTGTGGTATAGTATGGTACCCTATTAACCTGTACATATATATGAAAAATATTGATTGACAAATGTGATTTCTGTGTGCTATTTAATTATCTTGAGCTTGAAAAGTCACACTAAAGGAAGGTGCATACATTGAAATCAAACCACAAGTTTTCAGAAATGTTGGAGGGTAAAATTAAACACAACAGAAATTATATCAGTGGCTTATTTTAAAAACATTTCCCCCCAAACCTTTACAGATCAAAAAGGAAATTACTAAAAACGTATCTCCCAGGTTTAGTCCATCCACTTTGGACATGAGGTGACTTGCTATATATTTCTTCATTCTTCGTTGGCAGCTTTCCAAAAGGTGTATAGACCAGCTTCCGAGCTTAAGAGATAGTCCGGATAAGATTCTAAACCTTTCTGATTTTGTAAACTTTCATGAGAAAGTTAAAGACCACTCTTCTGGCTCTTACTTAGTAGATCAAGCACACCTTGAAGGGGTTCATTCAATTCTTTCATTTATTTGCCTCTGGGATTTAAAACTGAAGGGGGCTTGCATTGTCAGCTGTGGAACAGCAGGGGGAGCTCATGAGGTTTTTAAGTCAGCTATTACCAGCCACTGCCCCCCCTCCAAAAAAAAAAATCATCATGTCAAGTATAAACAAAACAGTACCAAGGTCAAACCCGAAGAAGGAGAAAAGGAAGAAACAAAAATAAAATTCTAATGATAAGTAAAAATGGCCAAAATCAATTTCATAATAAAAGACTGATACAAACTAGTGCTTAATCTAGGCCAACAAATCCAATCATCCTTACCCTAATAAGCCAATGTACCCCAAGTGCCCAAGACCTCATTACTGCCTCAAACCCTTAAGCATCTTTCTCATGTATCAAAATTAAGTTACTAAGGTAAAAGGCTTAAAAACAATTATGCTTAAATTTTCTCTTTTTTTATTGTCTTGGTTTGTGATGTTTCCCAAAGAGTATGGATCTCTCCTCATGTTATTTCACGGTGAATATCAAACCTTTAAACAAAATATTGGGAGTTGTAATTGTACTGGAACAATGAGAGATCTAATTTTGAAAGCAACTAGGATAAATATATGTGTAGAAATACAGCCCAGCTGACTTTTGACTTTTCTATGTCTTCACACTATTTCTAGAGCTTACAGAAAAGCAAGTTGCTTATAATAAAGTGGACACTTTCAATAAACTCCATCAAATGAAAGCATGCATAAATCAGGCATAATTATGAAATATGACCATTTAATTTTCTTAAAAAGATTATCAATTTTTCTCCAAAACTAGACTATAATTTATTCTTGGGTGAAAATATACATTCAGAAAAGAAATGAATGGAAAAAAGGACAGTGCAACAAAGTGACCTTAAAACAAGAGCCTCTTCAAACAATATAATAAGGCTTCTCACCTCTTTTAAAGAATGTATGTTTTACCACATGAGGCGTCTGAGGTTAGCTTCATCTAATCTTCAAATACTTTTTCTATGATAGTGGTTGGAAATCCAGTTTTTAATTATCTTAAACAACTTTTGAAAGAAAAAATAATACAGGAAGCTTTGTTTTCTAAATATTAATTTAATTCAACCACAAGAGGAAACTCAGAACTAAATTCCAACTTTTATTTAGGTTATATAAAACATTAAAATTCACCAGAAACTTCCAATTATAGTTATCTTGAGGAATCACAGAGAAATACCACTAAAAGGCCGTGGTGACAGAAATTCACTTACGAGCATCAAGTACAAGATCAATAAAATAAGTAGTAAACTCACAAGAAGGAATAGCAGTCCTTGAATTTATAAGTTTAATAAGCTTACCGGGTAGACAGCTGTCTCCTGCCATGTAGCTCAGTGACTGGCAATATATCTGATAAAGATGGCCTCTGGCCACCTTTTCTCATATACTAAGTAATGGCTATTCCAACCACCAGCTGAATCATAAGCCCAATGATCATCCCAGTCATTCTTCTCTTCCTGCTGACTACTCTACACGTACATGGGAAGCCTCTATAGAGTGGTCCTCTACTGGTCAGGCAGGATTTTGGTCCATGACATGCTTCCTACCCCCCTTGTCACTAGGGAAATGAGATCCAGAAGAGGACGTGCAAGTTCAGATGAGAATGGAGGTGAAGTTGGCCTCTAGAAGGAGCGTGGCATCTTTCCCACTCATCTTCCCACTCTGTTCCACAGTATGGATGGGTCAGGACATTGCTTTTTACCCCACCCCACAAGGCCAGGGACATTTTATTGTTTGCTCTAAGAGTGAATGAGATATTCCTTCTGTTGAGTTTCTTCTGTAAATTTTGTCTGAATGGGTGTTCACTGACTGTGACAAACGTTGAGGCGTTGGGATAAGACTAAAGAATGCTATGAGAAATTAAAATATCCTACCCCTGCTTCAGGCCCCCCATATTCAAGGGATTCTGAGGGAGGAGTAGACAAAGATAATGAGATACAACAAATAAACACTCCCAACGAGCAAAAGATTCTATCCTAACTATGAAGCAGAGCTTGAGTGAGCAAGACTGAACTTGAAGAATTTCCTATCACCACGCTTGATGGGTGTAAACACCAGAACCAAAGTAGATTGTGAAAACAGGCCAACCTGCTTTTGTAAGGGCTCATACCCAAGTGCCAGGTATGTATTCTGAAGTACAAAGTCAGAACACATGGGGCCATTTCCAAGGAAGCAGAGAAAAGAGGGAATGCCACTGATGAGAGTATAAAAGAGGCTGGACTTGAAGACTGCTGGGTACAGTGGTACACACAGGCACTGCACAAGACACCAGGCAAAAGGAGTAAGTGGGGGCTGAAAACCAGCCTGCACTCTAAATGCTGTGTCCTTGGCATGGAGCTATGCCCACCCAGAGGGGAGGGGACAGCCTTTTTAACTTCATAAAGGTGGCCTTAGGCTAGCAGCTCTGTGGGACAGGCCTCCTCTCCTGCTTCAGTGCAAGAGGCATCCATTTTACCATTAAGTATTGACATTTACCAAAGACTGTCCTCTTAATGCACTTAGAACAGCCCAGGAAACTGTCATTGGAGATACAAGACCTTGGCAATTTTTTTCTTATTAATATCTTCCAGTTCCTGAACATTTTTCTGAGAATTCCTCATCTTAGCCCTCTTCTTAAAAATGTCTAGATACTGCTATTTATCATCAGATGCAGGTTTATCGACTCATCATATTTGCTGATGTAACAAATAATGGTGTTCATCTCCTGGGAACTAATCTGATATCCATTTGACTGCTGATATTAATGCCTGGTTGTTTTCTTACTGATTTACACCCTCTGGCAGAGAAAGCTACCATGAAGTTAAGAGAAGAAATAGGTAGGCTTGGGATCCCTGGGTGGCGCAGCGGTTTGGCGCCTGTCTTTGGCCCAGGGCGGGCGATCCCGGAGATCTGGGATCGAGTCCCACGTCAGGCTCCCGGTGCATGGAGCCTGCTTCTCCCTCTGCCTGTGTCTCTGCCTCTCTCTCTCTCTCTCTCTGTGTGACTATCATAAATAAATAAAAATTAAAAAAAAAATCTTCCTAATCATTAAAAAAAAAAAAAAAGAAAGAAATAGGTAGGCTTCCCATAGTCTTGGAGGACTTAGAAGGACCCTTGGCATACTTTTCCTTACAATATAATATTTTTGTTTTTGAAAATGGTAAAATATATTACTTCATAACATTTTTATCATTATTTATCATTACATAGTACATGTTCAATGAGAACATGTGAAAATTCGTAAAAGTACAAGGAAGCAACATCCCAAATTTTATGAAAACCACCTGCTACCTTTTCATGAACATTCTTCACCCTCTGATCTCTCTGTGTATATGAGTGTGTTTGTATATGTGTACAGCATATTTACCAAACTGGGATGATACTTCCATTCTATCAGTAAATTATGGAAACAGAATGGAATCAAAGTTTCCTTAAAAACTGTAGTTATCTTCAGAGTTATCTTGGGAAGTCTCAGAAGGGGATGTGATCAGGGAGGGAGACAAAGGTGGCTTTGGTCACATTTTAAAATGTTATTGAAGAGGGATCCCTGGGTGGCGCAGCGGTTTGGCGCCTGCCTTTGGCCCAGGGCGCGATCCTGGAGACCCGGGATCGAGTCCCACGTCGGGCTCCCGGTGCATGGAGCCTGCTTCTCCCTCTGCCTGTGTCTCTGCCTCTCTCTCTCTCTGTGTGTGACTGTCATAAATAAATTAAAAAAAAAAATTAAAAAAATAAAATGTTATTGAAGAAATAAGCTAAAGCAAACAGGGCAAAACGTTATCATCTGTTGAGACTGGAGAATAAGTAAACAAGTGTTTGCTCTAGCATCTCTGCCATATGCCATAAATTTGAAATGTTTTATAAGTTCCCACATAAGAAAGAGCTAAAATTGCTATTTGCCATTCCTGGGGGTGTCTGTTTGCTGCAGTCTTCTCACTGGGGAGTGTGGACTCTTCCAGTTTTTCAAAAATTGCTCTTCACAAAGCTCAGAAATATCCACTAGAGATTTCTCATCAAATAGACTAGATACCCTCCCCTGAAAAAAAAGATACAACCCTTTCTCCTTAGGAATATACAATGCTGACTGCCCCAATGTCCCCAACATTAACTGTGAGAAAGCAATAAACACTGAGCACAATCTTGTGATACAAGCATCTCAAGTCATATTTTCTCTTCGCTGTTAATATCCCCAGATGATCTTTTAGAGGCTGAAATTAAAAATAAAATAGTTCAGAGATGACACAGACCGATATAAACTTATGACTTTGGTGCCTGCCCACCTGAAGGTTCATTTGAGTTGGAATACTGTCAACAAATTCATTGTCAGAAAGCCAATTCAGAAACACAATTATAAAGCTACTGGTGGCTCTGGAATACTGTCAACACACAAAACATCACTGTGGTCAGTGTTCTTCCTCCTGCATTCCAGCATGCTCTTCCAGAGCTTTCTGAGCTAATAAGGGGTTTCACTGACAAGGTATCTTGACTTCATCTGGAGCCAAGAATATTCACCTTTTTAAGATTCAGATAATGGAACTGAATTCTTGAAGGGCTCTGATGGTTCAGCCTAGGTAATCTGCCCTTCTGGAAGACTGAGAAATGCACCCAAGCATACTAAACCCAATCTTAAAATTGTACCACATAAAAGGAAATTATATAATGAGATTATAAAACTTGTGCAGATTTCCATGTGACTTGTGGAGGATACATTTTCAAATTTTCATATAGTAGTACAATTTTCATTAACATCTCCCTTAAGTACTCCAGAGACTCACCATCACTAAAAAGTAACCATTATAAAGACTCCACATAATACAGTGAGTTTTTACTCCATGGTTCAGAAGAAGAAAGGAGAAAAAAATTACAAAGAGGGGTGCCTGGCTGACTCAGTCAGTAGAGCATGCAACTCTTGATCCTGGGATTATGAGTTCGAGCCCCACACTGGGTACAGAGACTACCTAAAATCTTAAAAAATACAAAACAAAAACAAAAAACCACAAAGAAAATCTTCTTGAAAATCCCAGTCTTGACAGCCAAAAATCATGGAAAACTTTTTCAGAAATGTTGAAGGAGGGGACCCCTAGGTGGCGCAGCGGTTTGGCGCCTGCCTTTGGCCCAGGGCGCGATCCTGGAGATCCGGGATCTAATCCCACGTCGGGCTCCCGGTGCATGGGGCCTGCTTCTCCCTCTGCCTGTGTCTCTGCCTCTGTCTCTCTCACTGTGTGCCTGTCATAAATAAATAAAAAAAATAAATGTTTAAAAAAAAAAAAAAAAAAAAAAAAAAAAAAGAAATGTTGAAGGATACTGAACCGTTGACTTAAAGAGTCTGAATTTTTCAATAAACCAGAATTTGGCCGCCACTAATTAAAAGCTATTATTTGCCCCTTTGGGAGGGGAGAGAATGACCAGTGGTGTGTGAGCAGTCCTGCCCTCAGGTGAGGAGGCCCAGCATAGCCATGGGGCTCACAGAGATTTGTGAATTAGACAGGACTCCTACCTCTGGACCCAAAGCCTAAGTTGAATGGATAGCCTGAATCTGAGGTACTGGGCAGCAAACTCCTGGCCAGTTGAAAAAGAAAAGAAAAAAAAGCCACCCTGCCCCCCACCTCCCCAGTGAAGGCCAGCTTGTTTCCCCAAAGTCCCTGTAACAAACAGCCCGGGCAAGGGAGTGGCTGGGGAGAGGCAGCAGCACCTGTCTCTGACAGGGTGCTTAGCCTGGCCAGGGGCCCTAGGGGACCAGACATGGGCAAACCCAAGTGCACGAGGAGAGAAGCCACAAAAACATGTTACCCCTAATGAGTGGCTTTTGCACTTGGGTGAAGGAAGTTAGGGACAGAATGCCTTCCAAGGTCTGTGTGGGGAATGGGCAGGGGCTTTCCGTCCTTGTTGGGGGGAGTGCTAAACAGAAGGACTTTCAGGGTCTTCACGAGAGATGTGGACCTTAAGGGCAACCTTAGGTCATACAGAACTAATCAAGCGAAAACAATAAGAAAATGAGCCTGACAGCAAGTATCTGAGGACTTTATCAAAAAGAATTAGAAATGGACAGATTCACTGGGAGCTGCAAAGGATCAAATCTGCAAGGTGGCATTGTGTGGCCGGGATTAAATTATTTATTCATTGTTAATTTATTTATTTATGTATGTGCAAATGACCTTGCTGCTGCAGGTGCTCAGGGGCCTCTGAAAAGGCTGGGTTTTTAGATCCAGGCCTAGAATATTGGTCCATTTAACTCATTCTTTCCTTAAGGCGATCAGCACTGACTTTTATCTAAGGAGATAGAGGAGGAAAAACCGTATGTGTGCAGGGAATGATGTAGGACTTGAGCAGCCCTGAGGACCCAAGAATTTCGGCTCCATTCAAGATCCTGGGGAAGCCTCCATGCAGTTTAATGTCCAAGAAATTAGCAAATGAATGCTTATGTCAATATGCGAAAAATCCCTGTTAGTTTAAACAGATAAAAAGCCTGTGGGGAAACCTCAGAAAATGCAGGCTCTTTTCCTTTCCCTTTTTAGTTAATTTAATTTTTAAAAGAGGGCACAGCACTTCTGGAGTTCTATGGAAACCCACAGAAGTCACAAAAAATAAAAAAAGGTCTAGGGGATGCTTGATCTTGTACATGCTTGAAATAGTCTCAATGTGACTAGTGGAAGAAATAAGGAGATTTTATCAGCCATTCTTTGCACCATGTCCATTATCCAATAATGTCCTGCCCAAACTGAAAAGCAGAGAATCCATCTTCACCTCTTACACATGCCTCTGGCATGAAAACAAATAATTACTCTGTGAGTACAACAACAGTTTGTAGGGGAAAGCAGAGGATAAAATCAATAGGGGTGTTATTTTCTCTAAGTTTAGGCAAATAATGATGAACGAAAATGGTCATCCTGTGTTCCTGCTGACCCAGCACAGTGGGGACACTGTGTCAGACATGACCTTTGGAGGAAGAGCATACAAGAACTCAGCGTGGGGGACTCAGACAAGAAGCCACACATATTGAAGCCAGCAACCTCACGCCAGTGAGTCTTCCTTAAGGAGAAAGGCCTGCCTACTTTGCAAAAGAGATATATATGACAGCCAAAGTCCCCTGAGGGAGGCTCTCTACTAGATCAGCAAGGGACACTACACAAATGATCGGACTCTGGAAACACTGCCTTTCAGAATATATAGCTGCCTCTCAAGGTGAATTAGACATGGCTTTTTAACTATACAAAGGTAAGCTTTCCCCAGAGGGGGGGTGGGAAGAAAAACAGAAAAAAAGAAAGAAAAGAAAAACCAAAGGAAATATCTCTATTTAAAAAAATATATATTTCATTTATTATTTGAGAGAGAAAGAGAGCACACTCAAGCACAAGTGAGGGGGGTGGGTTGGCAGAAAAACAGGCTCCCCAGTGAGCAGGACCCTGAGATCATGACCTGAGCCAAAGGCAGGTAGACGCTCAACCAACTGAACTGAGCCGCCCAGCCGCCCCAGAAATGCCCTTAAATACAGATTTTGTTTTACATATTCAGTTGTTCTTAGTTCCTAAAATGTAACAGATTAGTACCCCGATGGTAAATCAACTATTAAGTTCTCAAAGAGAAAAGGAACATTACAAAAGACTTTTCCACACTGCCAGGCATTGTTAATTTATTCTCCACAGTTTTGCAAAAGTTGTAGGCATTTTTTGTTTAAGATTTTATTTATTTATTCATGAGAGACAGAGAGAGAGAGAGAGGCAGAAACACAGGCAGAGGGAGAAGCAGGCTCCATGCAGGGAGCCCAACATGGGACTCGATCCTGGGTCTCCAGGATCACACCCTGGGCTGAAGGCGGTGCTAAACCGCTGAGCCACCAGGGCTGCCCAGTTATAGGCATTTTAATGCTAAGTGCCCAACTACCTCAAGAATAAAAATTTCAAAATAATTTCTTCCCTCATAAACTTCTTGGACTTACCTGAAAATAAAGGATAGTCAACCTAAAACCAGTAAAGGTTATAATTCAAAGTCTCATAAAGTTATGTATTCCTTAAGATGGATTTTCAACTTCTGAATCCCATAATTCATGTTCATATGTTAAAGTTCTAATTGGTTTATGGCACATCCCAATTTAATATATGCCTGTTCTGAATAGGAATTTTTTGGAAAGATTTTATTTTTTTTATTTTTTGACAGAGAAAGAGACTACAACAAGGGGAGTAGCAGGCAGAGGGAGAGGGAAAAGCTGACTCCCTGCTGAGCAGGGGCTCAATCTCAGGACCCAGAGATCAAGACCTGAGCTGAAGGCAGGTACTTAACTGACTGAGCTACCCAGGTGCCCCTCTGCATAGGAATTCAATAAATTTTCTTCAGTAATTTTTCTAAGTACTATTCTTCAGCTGAATGTTGTTTTGTAAGCCTGAAATGTCAAAATAATCATTCAGAAATAAACACAGATTGAGTCCTGAATTTTATCATTACAATATTTTGTTTTTCCATTGAGTGCTTAGAGATCTTTTTGTTGGTAACTGCTTATGCAGAAAATGAGCAGATGTTCTGGTTTGATGAGGGCATCACAGGATAGCTGCTCCCTAGGATGATTTGGGGTTGGCTAAGAAATGTAAAAATTGTCCTTTTTAAACCCTGACATCACACAGAGCAACTAAAGCAAAAAAAAAAAAAAAAAAAAATCTTACCGCGCTCACTCTTTTCAGGTCATACATAGGTATTCATTCCCTCTTTTTACAACAGCCATAAGCAACGGCAACGCATGCTGATTAGATGCCTTAGAATGTTCTAGGCGTTGTGCTAAGCAATTACCATAGATGATCTCATTTCACGCTCAAAATAATCCTTGAGGTAGGTATGATTATTTCCATTTTCCAAAAGGGGGAACTGGTCATCAACAAGGCTAAGCAACTTGCCCCAGGTCAGGTAATAGCATTTACATGGCAGAGCTGGATTTGAACTTGCGCCAGTCTGATTCCAGAGCCTGAGATTTTAGGTACTATGATTCTGCTTCTATTAAGCATCTTTTCCATTTGTTTGGTCCTTAATGCTGAAAGTTATTGATTTTCATTAAAAACTCAGTCTCCTATTTATCATTAACCAGGCCATGACTGTGCTTTCTTCAGTGTCACTTACCTTGTCCCTGAAACCTGCCACCATTCTGGAGGGGCAGGTCGCTGTTCTCTGCCCTCTCCCCGGGACCTCTGGTTCTTTCCCATGTCAGCGATGCTGCTCAGCAGCCCTCCTGCTCCCTATCTCATGGCTGCCATTATGCTCATAACCACTATTCTCTTTTCTATGCATTTTTTGCTCTTATCCCCTCTCTCATCTAGTACCTAATAGTGTCTGATAATAACAACATTTATATGTAGCACTTTTATGTGTTAGGCACCGATCTGAACCTTTTACATACACTTACCAGTTATATCCTCAGAACAACATAACTAGACAAATATAATCACTAATCCCCATTTACAGATATAGAACAGAGACACAGGGCAAGTATCTTAATAAAGGTCACACTAGGAAATGGTGTAGTTCATGATCTAACTGATTCACTATATTGTATGATAGTGAATCATTTACTTACATCTTCATTGTCTATCTCCTACTTCTACTATATAAGAGGAGAAGAGTCTCTCTGCCTTACCACTGGGTCTGCAGCACTTAGAAAAGTGTCTAGCATTCAGTAGGTGCTCAATAAATATGCTGACTGACAGCTTCTTTCCCATCTTTCAAGGGCATTTCACTGACCCTATAGATACTGTCAGATAACCTCTTTAATGTCATCTTTCATATGACATACTGGTCATTCACAGAACATCAGGTGCAATCTTTGGGTCTTTTGCTCTTTTCAAGTTTTTTTGTGGGGGGAGGAGCAGAATTGGACTTCTGCTACAAAAATCGAGCGTGTCACAGCCTCAAAGCTTACAGGTCTCTTAGATAGAAGAAAAGAGACCGCAGAGAGGCATTTCTCTGTCTTGCTCATTGCCCTAAGAGTTGATCTCTCCCTACAACCCGCATTACTTCACCCCTTGGGCCCTCTGGCTGCTGACTGGGTTTGCCCAAAGAGAAACAACATAGGAGATGCAAGGCTGGGAGGAAGTTCTATCCCTGTTGTTTCTCTGTCTTGGTGCCATGGCTTTGCCTGTGGCTGCTCCTTCTGGGACTGTCAGCCCCTACTCTGTGCCTGCCCCCCTCACCCCAGAGTGGTTGAGGATTCCTCTTCCACAGCTCCACTGACCTCCTCAGACAGTACTGCCTACTGCCCTACTTGCTACTTCTGGCCTCATGGGAAGGCCTTCCCACTGTGTTAGTTCTTGGGTGCCTCAACATCCTTTACAGGCTCCCTCAATCTTGCTCACATCTCTGAAAATGGTTTCTTCATTATATACGCTTCAAAATGCCAGCTGAAACCTCCTTCTTCCTCCCTGCTGGGATGCTAATACAGAGACTCCCGGCCCAACATCCCATCTAATGGAACACTCCCCTCCACAAAATCCCTAGCTACTATTTGCCTATTTCCAGCATTCAAAGGAGTCTTTTTCATTTATAGACTCTTCTATTTATTAAAATGTTATTCCTTCTCCAGAGGCAGGAAAGATCTGCTTCCCATGAAATCCTATTTCTGTCTTCTGAGCATACAGAATAAGCCTCCTCTTTCCTCCACCTGACAGCCCTGTAAATATTTAAACACAGCTGTTGTGGCCTCCCCCAAATCTTCTCTCCCTCAGGCTAAATGAATTCAATTTATTTTCCACTTTATATCTCTCCATGCCCTATCTAAGTGTCTAAAAACAAGGGAGTGAAGAAATAGGAGAATAAATTTATAATAATTGAAAGGTATGAGTGGTAAGATAAAAGAAACAGGAAGGAAGCAGAACCTGTCTACATCTGACCTTATCCCTGGGGCTGATCTGTCAACTTCTTGTCATACATTTTTCATTACCACTTAAACTTATATATCACGTCACCCATTCTCTTATTCTACATTTTCATATTGGTAAAGCATTTATAATATGAAATTTAACATTTTAACCATTTTTAGGTATATGGCTCAGTACATTCACATGGCTGTCATGCAACCATCACCACAATCCATTTCCAGAACTTTTATATCACCCCAGTCTGTACCCATTAAACATGAACTCCCCATCCCTTTCTCCCTCTGTCCCTAGTAACTCGTATTCTATTTTCTATCTCTATGACCTATTCTAGGTACCTCACGTAGGTAGAAACACATAATATTTATCCCTTTATTCTGTAGCTTATTTCACTTAGCATAATGTCTTTTGGATTCATCCATTTTGCAGCATGTGTCAAAATTTCATTCCTTTGCAAGGTTGAAGGAGATTTCACTGTAGGGATAGACCATATTCTGTTTATCCATTTATCTACTGATGGACACCCAGGCCTACCTTTCTACCTTTTGGCTACTATGAATGCTGCCGCTGTGAACACCAGTGTATAAATATCTGAGTGCCATCTATAAGAAGCCATTAGTTATTTTTACAGCCATTACTCTGTTTTGGATTTCTCACAGTTTTTCTTTGTCTGTTATATTCCCCAAGATTCTGTTAAATTCTACATGGGGTGAATAAGGTTTTGTGATTTTATTTTAAACTTTGTTTAATTTGAATTCCTGTAACTGAAAGCATTCTAGTAAACAGCAAGTGGCTACTGTGAATGTGCTCCTGTGGCCTACGAACCATCCCTGAGCCTCTCTGAGGATGTCCAAAGGACTGCTTACTAAGCTAATTGCACCATGTATCCCACAGTTATTATTTATGTAAAATAGTGGTCATTACTTATGACCTGAATTAAGGCTTCATGGATACCAATTGAACATTCCACCAGAAGGATCTGTGGCAGGAACTGGGTTATCAGCCACAACACCCAGCTCCCCTTCCTCCCTCTCTCTTCCTAGCTGGGCACATTGCTACTCAGAATAAATGACTACATTTCCCAGCCACCCTTGCAGCTGGATTGATCCATAGGCCTAAATTCTGGGCCACATGTTATAAGCAGAAGTACTGTGTGAGATTTCTGGAAATGGTGCTTAAAGTGAACAGAGTCAGCTGCAAGAAACCCCTTTTGCCCGTCTGCTTTCTCCCCTTCTTCAGGCCTCCCACTAGAACATGAAAGGCAGAACTTGACCAGTCATTAGAGTGATGAGGTGCCATTTAAAGGATGAACAATGAGCTTTCGAAAAGTAGGGCAGCCTAGGTCCCTGATGATACCCTGGAGCAGCCATAACAGTTCAGGGCTGCCTCCCTCCATTCTTCTTTACGGGATGAGAAGACACTTCTATTTTGTTTAATGGGAGCCGAGTTTCTTTTACCCACACAGAACCTCCTCCTAAATGACATACTATTTCACAGAAAAAGAATCCACTGGAATCATTTCTGTAAGGAATGAGAGAGAGGAGAGCAAGGAAGTGAAGTGCTGATGCTGCCAGCAGTGTGTCTGTGAGGCCTCAGCAGAGAGGATACAGTGATACTCAGTAGCCATGGTTACAGTGACTACAGCTGCTATATTGGAAGTCATCTCAATAATAGGATTTATACTTAACTATGCTTAATGACTGCTGCCCAGTGAGGCAGCAAATGGTAAATATGCACACATATCACATGTTCATTTCCTAAATCTGATTTATCTTTTCTAAAGATGGGAGAATTACCATAAGGTGAAAGCCAAGTCCACCAGGAGTCCCTAAAATGCTGATCTAATCAGAAGAGTATTTCCTCAAAACACAAAAGTCTCCAACTATTTGCGGTGTCTTAAAATTCTTAAGAATGCAGTACTTGTTGACCTGATGGAAGGTGAATGTATTAGCTATATTACATGAATCATGTACATTCAGACTTAGATTGGCCAGGTGTTGAGTCCCACATGTGCTTGGCACTCTCACGTGTTCTTTAATGAACGTAATATGGTGTCTATTTCTGTGCTATGGGCAGATAACTGTTTAATGAGCTCTTCAGATGAGACCAAATTTTGTGATATTTATACCCGTGACAGTGATGAGATAACAAGCATGCCAGTGTCCTGAGTGAAGAACTGTTATGAAATACAGCCTTTAATGACTGCTGGAATAAATGTGGGTTGGTAGTTCAGACTCTGGTGCAGATGTATGTATTACTAATTTAGGCTTAGAAATATTAAATGACTAAGAAAAGTACTTAGACACATATAAATATTCATTCCTGAAATTAATCTTTCCTCCAGGGGCCTCAGGAAATCATCTTTTTTTGAGTCTCAGATTTCTTCCCTGTACCAGAATTAAGATAGACAATATGACCTCTAAGCTTCTTTTTAGGGCTAGCTTCTTATGAACATGAATTTCCTCCTGGGAGTAACACACACAAAAAATATAAATAAGTAAATAACTGAGTAAGTTGCATTGGTTTCTGATTTGCCAAAAGGAAAATTTTCTGAGAATAAACCAACACATGTCCCAATGTAGTTAAGTGTAAATGATTTGGATACTGAGACAAATGAACTTTTAACATTTCAAGTTACTAGTTATTTTAGACTATTAAAGTTTACAAAGTAGCAGGTTAAAACTAAAAATACATGGTACTGTCAAAATCAAAAGGGATTTGGCATTTAACTATTTGTCCTTTCTTAATACTTAATTTTTTAATATTTTTAAAATATTTTATTTATTTGAGAGAGTGAGTGAGTGAGAGTACATGAGTGGGAGGGAGGGTCAGAGGGAGAAGCAGACTCCCCGCTGAGCAGGGAGCCTGATGCAGGGACCCCATCCCAGGACCCTGAGATTGCGACTTGAGCTGAAGCCAGATGCTTAATGAACTGAGCCACCCAGGCACCCCTTTCCTAATATTTTAATAGGCATACCTGATACACATACCTGCAGATATCTGCTCTGGCTGAGAGAAACACATCCCAAGCTTATCCAATGGGGTGCATTTGTATGTGGGAAAGAAAGCGCTCACAAAGTCCTTCCACTTTGGGGTTGTTTAGATGTCTTCAATATAGTCTAAAGCTCAGGATGTGATCGCTCTGGTCAGCACCCCTAACTTGCCCAAGCTGAAGCAACCATTAGGGGTCTGGAAATTAGAAAATGTGGCTGAGAAGCTGTTGGGCAGACAGGTCAAAGGAGAATTGTTTACTTTGAAGTTTTGAGAACCTAGTCCTCTCACAAGACATTTTGGGGTCCCAAGGTGGCTCAGTTAAACATCTGACTTCAGCTCAGGTCATGATCTCTGGGTTCTGGGATTGAGCCCTGTGTCAGGAAGTCGGCTTGCCCCTCTGCCCATCCCCCCTCAACCCCCATTGCTCATGCTCTCTCTCTCTCTCAAACAAATAAATAAATAAAATCTTTTTTTTTTTAAGACATACCTTGGGTATCCCTGGGTGGCTCAGTGGTTTAGCACGTGCCTTCAGCTCAGGACGTGATCCTGGAGTCCCGGGATTGAGTCCCGCATCCGGCTCCCTGTATGGAGCCTGCTTCTTCCTCTGCCTGTGTCTCTGCCTCTCTCTCTCTCTGTCTCTTATGAATGAATGAATGAATGAATGAATGAATGAATGAATAAATAAATAAATAAAATCTTTTAAAAAATAAAATAAAGACATACCTTAAGTTCCTGGAATTCTAAATCTCTCTGAAATCCCTTCAGTTCATCAGTAAGAACTAACCAGGCAGACATTAACACAAGTTGCAAAGTAAGAAGTGATTCCCACCAAACAGCCTGTGGCTGCTCCTCATTTAATTAATTGTTCCATATTAATCTGTACACTAACATATTATTATTTTTAAAATCATACGGACAAATTCTAGAGTCAGTAAATTATGGGAACAGAGGAAAGATCAGTGGTTGCGTGGGGTTGACCACAAAGAGTGCAGGCAGTGTGCTATGGGGTTTTAACTGTGATAGTGGCATCCATTTATCAGAATCCACTGAACTGTATACACACACACACACACACATACACACACACAAATGGGGGAGGGTAGTTTCATAAAGGAATACCTATCCATACTGTGTGAGGTACACTCTGATATTTTCCATTCTGTTTTTTTTTTTTTTTTCTACGCTGGTCATGATACATTACATTTATTTCATGAGCTGCTAAGGGGTCTGAATCAAATGTTTGAAAAACATTGCTTTAGGTCTTTGGATATTTTAGTGTCTCTGCTTGGAACACCTTTTCTTCTGCAGGCTAATTCTCATGTGTCTTCAAGACCCTGTTTAGAGTGCTCAGCCCTCTCTTTGCTCCCTGGATTAAGTACCCCTCTATGTTTCTGCAGCACACCAGGTAGACCTGCCATTCCCTATCACCACTGTCTCTGCATTGGTATGTTTCCCCTACTTGACTGTGAGCTTCTAGAAGACAGTGATGGAATTGCTCATATGCGAACCTACCGGGAAACAGTACCCAGTAAGAGAAGACTTTGAATGAATACTGAAATATGAATTCATCTATTCCATTCTTGAATTGGATAAATGGAAATGTCTAAAATCACAGAGCTCCCAATCCTTTTTTTTCCCCCTCTATTTGAATGAAGCAAGCTATCTCCAGAGGTCTCTTACACATTTCTATAACAGAGCCACCCAGAAGCTTCTAGCTTTAGGCAAGAGCATTTCTCTTGCCATTATGGTTTAGAGCAGCAATTTTCAAACTTTCATTCCAAGAACTCCTCTATACTCTTAAAATGAGTGAGGGCCCCCTAAAAGTCTTGATTTATGTGAGATTTTATATATATAAAATGTGTGTGTATATATATATATACACACACTTTTAAATTTATATTTTATGTTTTATATTTTTATATAATACTTTTATATTTTATATAAATATATACACACATATGTATATATTTTATACATATATATGTATATATATACGTATATTTATATATATATTTATTACACACATCATGTAAGCCTCCGGAAACTCCACTTTACACTTGGCAGAATGAGAGTGAAAAAGGCAAAAAACATCTTACTATTATTATGAAAAGTTTGACCTCACCTCCCAACCCTGGTCTCTGAAAGGATCTCAAGGACTCCTACAGGTCCTCAGACCACAGTTTGAGAACCACCAATATAGAGTACCTAAGCCATAGATATTGTTGCTCAAGGGGAGTTCAATAAATAACACCTCTGCTTGTAGCACCTGAGCCTGGAACTGAGAGATAAGAGTATATTATGGATCAGTTTTATTACTGATAGAACTCTTGGATAATATGGCAACAATGACCTTTCTAATACTGTATCCCCAACTTACCACCTCATCATAGTGCTAAAAATGGCAGCTTTCTCCCTGTAAGAGCAGACTCCCATAAAACTTTTGGCATGGAGCAGTCTACCATGCATACACCCTGTGGACAGTGGCTCTTCCACAAACCTAATCTGAAAAGTCACTCTTCTATTTCTGAGGAGTAGAAAATAAGAAGGGCAGAGAAAAGCTGAGAATGTTGTTAGTGGAGCTCACTTCACATGGAAAGAAACATCAAGAATGAGGAATAAGTATTATTACCCTGTAATGCTGAGCATCAACTCTGTTGTATATATATTTAAAAAAGTCCTGTCTTAGCAGTGTGTCAATTTTACAAGATTTCTCTATTACTACAAAAATCCTGCCTAATCTTCTAACTTCTTTATAACATTTAATGAATGAAAGACTGAAATGTGATTTACATTCACAGAAATGGGCATCACATTTTAATACAATAACCTTTGCCTATGTTAATGTCTGCTTGGAACACCATTCGCTTTTTCTTCTCTTGGCTAATTCCTACCTTCTACAAATGCTTTCCTCACATGCTATTTTTTAAAATTATTTTTATTATTATTTTAAATCCATGTTAGAATAACGCGCCTTTTAAAAAGAACTCTAATTTAAGGAATGTCTACTTGAACACCTGCTGTTCAACAAAGGTGACTTCCGGAATAGGGGTGGATGTGGTGGTCTGTGCCTTTTTGCAAGTACCAGTTTCTCTACTAGAACTGGGCAGCATCTTGACCAAAGATCAGAACTGGATTGTTTTCCTTAGTTAGAAGTATATTGTCCCAGGCTTCCTGTTCTGCAAACACTGCGTACAAGATTAAGCAGCACTATCCCTACACAATATCCCCTGAAAATGTGTTCATTGCATAGAGATCTAAATTCTCTATGAGAATTTCTATGAGATTCTCTATGAGTCTCTGAGGAGTACAGTCAAATCTTTATGACAAATATGAATAATTCTGTTGAATGGCTACTCTTGGCCTGAGGAAGTGCCTGAACTGTTCCTTTATTTTTCCATCTGTCCACGAGGTAAAAATTCCTACACTTAACTGTGTTTCGGTCAGGAAAGCTTATATAATTTCCATTCCAATAAATACCTCTTAAAGAACTGTTGATAACATTAGAACTACAGCACAGTTGGGATGTCAACGCCAGAGAAAAAGGGAGAGATGGGGAAAGAGAGTTGTACTATTAAGTCAGGTATAAAAGAAGTAAATTTTCCCAGGTACTTTAGAGAAAATAATTTTCTTGGCAATGAGAAAGACTTTAGGACATTTTGATCCAAAGGCAATAGTCCAAATATTTTTTATAGATTCCTCTGAAAAACAACTTAGGAAAATTAGGTGAGTTGTTCCATTTTTAAAATAAAATACTGCAATGCTGATTTTTAAATGAAGGAGATAAGAATGAAAGATTAAAACCTTCAAAATAATTCTGAATAAATCAAGTCAGAACTTCCTTTAATTTGCAGTAAAAGTGTGATTATTAAAGTATAAAGCTAGAGACATAACTGCAGGCTTCATTTTACTTTTTACACTTTCCTCTGCCAAATAAATAAGGGTACATTTCCCCCTTCTCCTTTTTTGATGGGATGAGCTTTATGAAATGAAACATGTTCGAAGGTTGCATCCACTCTTTCTTGCCTACCACCTGCACTTTTACCAACGGGGATTCACTCGATTATTTTCTTCCACCCAATTCCTAATATCCCAGTGCATTTGCTGAGATTTCAAGCTTCTACTTTTGGATTTCTCTCAGTGCTCTGTCCCATTGGACGCAGAAGTTTCTTAGCAGCAATAACACTAATGAAGTTAAACTCCATTGTTTATTAACCGTGTATATAATTTCCTACTCAAATACAAATTTCAAAGTTAAGTGTCTTCAGCAGATAAACTGAAACCCTAGACAGTTGAGAGACACAAGCATGCCTCATGTTGCCAAAGGAAATAAGAAAGACCTGACAAACTACAGGCTAAGCATTAGACAGACACATAGAATCAATGTGCTTTTTCTCATGCAAAGAAAAAAATTAGATGCAAACTTTACATTTAAAACTGCATTGTTCCCCTTTAATCTGGCCACCATCCGAGTGGTGATCTGGATGTTAGAGAAGAGATGAATGGGAGACATTGGCAGGGATTGAAGCTTGGGGATGAATGTGGAAATGTAGAATGGATGTTTCTTTTTTCTGGCTTTGAGTTGACTGTTGTTTCTGTCTGTTTTTTAGAACTGATCCGAGAGGACAGGGAAGTCAGTGTGGGCGGCTCTAAGGAGCCTCCCTCTCTACAGCTGCGGCTCAGAGGATTACGGCGCTTCATCCACAAGGCAACATTGCACAAGTAGCCTTTGAACAAAAGTCATGGATACTATTAATGATATGGTAATCCTTAATCGAGCTACCTCCCAGTAGTGATTATACTGACATGGGAAGAATATCTAAGTCGTGGAGGCAGCCCACAACAACACTGTGTCATTGTTCACCCCAGGCTTGACCAGCACTAACTTCTACCAGCATCTCTAACGTCACCTTTCCCTCTGGAGCCTCCCCCCAACCCCTGGCCCTAGCTCCCACTCCCACCCCATCATGGTAAAAAAGTGGCAAAGAAAACCCTGATCCTAAATCTTTTTTTAGATTTGTTTTTGCAAGTTCCCACACACATTTAGTGTCGTCTCAAAATTCATGCTGTCAACTGTCTCTAGGAACCATTTCCATCTGAGAACAAGACCACACAAAGGTTAGCTCGGTAGGTCTCAGTGAAGATGTTTTAATTGTCTGACAATAGATTCTTCTATCATTTGACTTGCAAATACTGTCCTCTTGCTCTCAGATAACACATTCTGAATTAGACAATTTGTCAATAAATTTCCAGAATCTCCTTAATTATGATACTAAGATACCGGTGGTTTCCCCATGTGACTCGACTCAAATACTCTCCTGACTCACACTCCAGCAGAGAAAATCTTATGACTCACTATGCTGTGAGACTCCCCTCAGGGTCAAACCTACTTTACTCACAGAGAATATCCCTTAGTATAAGAAAAGTGACTTTTATGAAGAAGAAATATATTTATAATTTTTGTTTAAGTGTGGGATAAACATGTCTGAATTACCACTTTGAGTGACTTGAGGTAAAAGTGCTAATGATGATAAAGAAATTATACTCTAATCATGATCCTGACTTAATTATTTCTTTTCCAGGGATCATTAATATATTAAAGTCATGCCATTTCTCTGCCATCCAAAACAAAGCTCAACAAAACCAATATCCACTAGAATTTTTACGGGCACTCTCCCATGTTCACAAGACCACATAGATAATCTTTCTAAACTATATCATAAGCCATGCTCAGCACACAATGAAGTTATGATATGAGAAAAATTGGATTTTTATAACAAATGTCTCTGAAAAAGACCACTGTTCTAAATAACTTCCTTTAGTCTCTGCAAAAAAAAAAAAAAAAATTCTTTTGGAAATCACACATAATTTTAGAACTGCCATCCTTAAGGTATATGAGATATACACATACAACCAATATATGGCTATAAAGGATAAACAACAAACTGTATACCTATAGTATTTTTAAAGGATATTTTCTATTCAATATAATATTCAGTATGAACTGAATACTATGCCAACTTATGAAAAATTATGAAATTTTGAAAAATTATGAAAAATTCAGAACCATGAAATTAAAGTACATGCTTCTTCCATATTAAAATTAATAATCAACTGGTTGTTTTTGAAGCTGAATTTGGGGGGAAGATGGTAAGGGCATCACATCTCTTGACTTTGTATACACTTCTGTAGTATTTGGATATTTTCAGTAAGAATGTACTGCTTTTCTAATTAAAAAAATAACAAGTGGCCCCAAAACATGGATTTCTTGCAATATCTGAACCTCTTCTCCTCTTTAAGTAGCTATATTTTGTGAACTTATTCACATGAAGATGCCTTCACAGTCTCAGCAAATTGCAGAGTCAAGATTCCAAAATTCCAGTGTATGCCAAAATTGGCTACACACATTCACATGTCATGTCAAATAAAAGCATAGAGGCTCTAACCTCACCTCATTTACCTACTTCCCTCTTCCATTCCATTCACAGCTAAACATCGCCATGTCTAAAACTTAAGCATAATTTTCATTACTTGGAAAGTATAATGAGAAAAATATTGACCTTAAAGCCAAGAATGCCAGATATACATCTTAACCTCTCTGTTTTTAAATCTGTAAAAGGGAGAGAACATCACCTGCCCTTGCCACCTCACAGACCTCTACTAAAGTAAATGATCATTATTAAAATAAAACTGTAGAGCCAGAAATGACAGTGAACCTCCATACCACACAAATATTTTATGTATCTGGAGTTCAATGTTAGCACATCAATTCGCTAAAAGAAAGTAAGTAAATACTTCGGACTCATATTTAATCTAGATTAGCTATTTATTTATATAATTCCTGGTTTATTAGATAATTATCTAGTCTTCTGTAAACATTGGATAAAATAATCCATAATTAATTTTGTTTTATTTGTTAATGAAATTAAATTTGTGAGGAAGGTTTAGGTTTTCTATCACATTTACAGATAGAGAAACTAATAAGCACAATCTTTAAGAACTGACTTACCTGTGTTCAGCCAATGACTTAAATAATTCCTTCTTTCCATTATGTTGCCCACTCTAATTAGAAAGATTTGTCTGATTGTACACTATCCAACAAGAATACCACGTAATTGCAACGCATGTGCAAAAAAGTTAATTTAAAATTTTCTAGTACCTTTTAAAAGATTTAATAAAAGGTAAAATTTTAATATCTTATGTAACCTGATATATGCAAAGTATTGCCATTTAAAGATGTAATCAATATAAAAATCACTTTTGAGATGCTTTCACTTTTTAAAAAAAAATACTAAGTCTTAGAAACACATGACTTTGATTCAAGTCTAAATGATAGTAAGTAACCAGAAAACATGACTTCCTTGGAATCTTTGATTCTTTTATTTCATGTGCTGCTATTAAGCACCTGTGGCTGCGACATGTAACCCGGCTGGTTAGTGCAGACAGCATTGCTCTTACTTTCTGTCCAGAGGAGGGTAGTTATTAGTCTTGTGGGCTCTGGAGTCAGCCAGTGTGGATTTGGTCCTGGTTCCACCACTGCTGAGTGACAATGGGCAACTCACTTTCTATGCTGTAGTTTTCTTACACACCAAGTCTTTAATAGAGTTGTAAAAATAAAATGAGCTAATATTTAATGCCTGACAAGTACCAGGTGTTAAGTGTTAGCTATTGTTATTCCTATTGTCAGTCAACGCACTGATCCAAACTTATTTGTATCCTCCCCCCAGTGAAATTTATAAGAAACCGAACACATTAGATCTGTAAGAGGGTTTATTATGTGTTGAACTGCATCCCTTCCCTTAAGATATCTAAGTCCTTATATCCGCTAGCCCCAGAATAGGATCTTATTTGGAAATAGGTTAGTTTGAGTTAGAGTTGGTTAAGAGAAGGTCATATTGGCTTTTTAGACTTTGGTCCTTAATCCATTCTGACTTGTTTCCTCATAAGAAAAAATGTGGAAACAGAGATGTACAGGGAGACCATGTGATGACAGATCCAGAGACTGGGGTGATGCAGCTCTAAGACAAGGAATGTCAAGGACTGCCAGGCCCAGCAGAAGCTAGGAAGAAGCAAGGTAGGATTCCACTCAGAGTCTCAGAGAGAGTGTCCCTGCAGATACCATGATTCTGAACCTCTAGCTTTCAAGATTATGAGAGAACAAACTTTTGTTGTTTTACGTCACCCAGTTTGTGGCACCTTGTTATAGCAGCCTCAGGAAACTAATATAGGGCTCTTCACCTGAAAGGATGAAGGGTGAACCCTTCCAGCCAAGGGTTGGAAGACGACAACCTGGCAACTGCAGTGTCTCCCAGAGTCAATGGAGGCTTTTATAAAGTCTGCACAGTCCCATTTTCTCAAGGGCTGTTAGGCTGGTCCTTAACTCCACACATATACTTCAGAAGGAGAATCCTACTCTTGGAGATGGTATCTTGGTGGGACAGCAGCTTCCGAAATGATTGAGCTAAGTTATAAACCTAGAGAAACAATTCCCTTGGTTCCTTGGGCATTACATTGATGCGAGCACGTCCTAAAGGCTACCATTGTTTTGTTTTTGTTTTTGTTTTTTTTAAAATTAATTCATTCATGAGAGATACAGAGAGAGAGAGAGAGAGAGAGAGAGAGAGGCAGAGACACAGGCAGAGGGAGAAGCAGGTTCCCTGCAGGGAACATGACCTGAGCCAAAGGCTCAACTACTGAGCCCCGCAGGTGTCCTAAGGCTACCCTTGTTTTAAACTGAACTATAGTTGACATACAGTGTTACATTAGTTTCAGGCGTACAACACAGTGATTCAATAATTCTATTCACTACTCACTGTTCACCATGATAGTGTAGTCACCATACAATGTTATTACAATACTATGGACTATGGTCTCCATGCTGTACTTCTAATCTCTGTGACTTATTTTGTAACTGGAAGTCTCTACCATTTGTTTTTAATGGACTTGGTCATTTTTTTTGGCCACATTTTTTTCCTCAAACATGCTATTACAAACAAAACATACTAATTTTAATTGGACTAAGAAGTTTTTCTGTACATCCTTAAAAACTAGGTTCTAAAGGTGGAGCACACAAAGAAGTAAACACAGTCTCAAGTCTCAAGTGAATTTTTTTATTTTTAATACTCCTGGCACTGTTAACTATTCTATGTACTGTTTTCTACAGTTCTTCCTTCTCCTAAATTGACAGCTATGTTCCTTTTCTCTCTAAACACATGTTAAAAAATGAAGTTCTCAATCACATACCCAGAATTTGTGACAAATTTAGCAAAGAAATAATTTCTCTAGGGATGTCTGGGTGACTCAATGGTTGAGCATCTGCCTTTGGCTCAGGGCCTGATCCTGGAGACCTGGGATCAAGTCCCATGTCAGGCTCCCTGCATGGAGCCTGCTTCTCCCTCTGCCTGTGTCTCTGCCTCTCTCTGTGTGTCTCTCATTAATAAATAAATAAAATATTTTTAAAAAAGAATAATTTCTCTAAGAGAAATACTGTCAATTTCACAAATGCTTGGCTGACTGAAAACAGAAAATACTCAATATGTGTATATATTACACTGATTTTAATCAGATGATTCTAAAATGCTTTATTTCAGTTCTATGATTTGTTAATTCTTCATAACTGCCAGGAAAACATGTTACTATTGTAGCATTCTTTAAGTATGTTAGATGTCCCCTTCGAATCTCTATTAATATTTATAAGAATGTAAGCTGCTTCAAGTAGAACTTTAGACCTAGAAAGAATCTTGGGAGACCTTTTGTCCTAAACTTTTCATTTTACAAATGAAATAATCAGAGCAAAAAAATGTTAAAGACTTGACCAAGGGGGTGCCTGGCTGGCTCAGTCGGTAGAGAATTACTCTTGATGTCGGGGTCATGAGTTTAAGACCCACACTGGGCATGGAGCCTACTTTAAAAAAAAAAAAAAAAGAAAGAAAGAAAAAGACTTAATCAAGGTCATGGAGTTATCAAGTGGAAGTCCAAACTACAACTCTTGTCACCCAAGTTACCTGAAAACCCAGGCCAGGAGCTTTTACCCCACACCACCAAGTAATTCATATGATCATCCTATCTGACAGATGAGCTGGACGGTTAGCAATTAATCAGTGAATTTAAGAAGAATTTAGAAAAACAGCCTTTACCATTAAAAGAAATAACGCATGTAAAGTTCTTAGCATGATGTGGGCACATTTTAAATACTTGTTAAATGGAACTACTCTTGCTATTATATAATTCAGAGCTGCAATGTGGAGTAGTAGACAGCCTGTGAATTTTCAAATCAGAGGGTCCTGGGTTTAACTGGCAGTGTTCACTCATGGGCTTATGTAATCTGGGCAAGTTACTTAAACTTTCTATACATCAGTTTTCTCACAAGCGAAATGGGAATAATAAAGAGATAAGGCATGTCAAATATCAGATAAGTAGAGGTATTTGTTAATATTAATAATGAAGTTACAGTCTGTTATTTGGTAACCTGAATCAAGAATATAAAGAATTAAAAGAGCTGTCTCCTGTCATTAATGTACGCACCTAAAATCGAAGGGAGTAGGCCAGGCTCACATCAACTCTATCTTCAGTACCCCTCCACCTCGTTTGTTGGCCACCTCACACTGTCACCTCACCCCATTGCTCTGGTGCTAATGACTCAGCCTAAGAGCCCTGATGCTGCTGCCTTCTGGGCATTCAGGAAACCCCCTGCTGCTGTTTCTATTTCTCAGTAGGCTCCCCTATTTTTAATAACTCTCCTGTCCTTCACTTCATTCTCTCAAACATCTGATCCTGACTTTATAAGGTAAAGAATACTTAGTAAGATTAACTTATCTAACTAAGGCACCACTCCCAAATCATTTTCTGTGGAACACTAGCCTCTAAGATGCCTCTTGAATAAGTTAGAGCAATGCTATAGACTAAATTCCACTACAGCAGATGCCCACTTTGGATAAGGCCTACAAGTATCTCCTCAGCACTCATGGTTCCCTTTTACACTGAGGGCTTTCTAGTGCAAGCACCTCTGACTCAGCCAGAGGACATTCTGACCGGAAGCTTACTCTGGCAGCTTCGGTGCACAGCCAGAGTGTTTACAAGGCTAAGAGTAGCAATCAACCAATGGCAGGGGGGAGCTGATGGGTAGGTCTACCCTAGCTTCCTTGTCCTCAATTGGCACAGCCTTGAGATGGGTTCTATGCAGTTTTCCAGAGGTCCTTGTCAGGAGAACATCCAGATGCCCACACCAATAACTCGCTCATTAATGCGTCCCATCTATATTGGCTTTCTCCTCTTCTCTGGCTCATTTCCCTGATACCTCACCAGTATTTCATGGGACCATCTTTGAAATAAACTACTTGTTTTAGGATCTGTTTTTCTTTCTTCAAAGTTTGTGGCACATGCTAGCAATACTAAAGGCTATGTGAAATCTTTTGGGAAAAGAATTTATTTAGCCATATTTAATCAGAAACTTTATTTAATAAGTTTCTCAAACTTATTTGGCCATGGGAACCTTTTTAAGGGTAAGAGTTCTATTCCAATGAAACCAGTGTTCCTCTCAGAGAGATACTTTAGGAAATACTAAATGGGGCAGCCCTGGTGGCGCAGCGGTTTAGCGCCGCCTGAAGCCCGGGGTGTGATCCTGGAGACCCGGGATTGAGTCCCACATCAGGTTCCCTGCATGGGGCCTTCTTCTCCCTCTCCCTGTCTCTCTCTCTCTCTCTCTCTCTCTCTCATTCTCTATGTCTCTATGAATAAATAAATAAAATCTTAAAAAAAAAAAGGAAATACTAAATGAAGCATTAATGACTGACAAAGTATTATCCTTCTCAGTGATATCAGTATCTTAACAGCTTCTGCAAATCAGTACTTTCTGACTCAAAGAACTGGGTGCCTTTAGATGAGAAATTCAGGCTCTAAGATAGATGTGATGGAAAATAATTTTGGAAGGGTGTGTCTTGTCAAGCCCTTCAAACCAAATCAGATTGGTAATGGTCTACTCTGTAATTAAGAACTAAAAGGAAATTATGGATGGGTGTCTTGGTTCAAGAGTATAGTCCTGAGACTTGGAGGACAGAGGACGCTACAGGCAGGAGGTATATGGGATAAAGGCAGTTATTTCTTAAAATTGCTCTGGAGAAAATAAGTATCATTAGAAAGAAGGAGTCCACTTTTCAGTGGTCACAGCTCAAAACATCAGATGCCTAGGACTGCAATATCCTTTAAGATATTTCAGGAACAAAACAGTCAATATTGGTCAAAATTTTAAATACTTAAGCCTTGAACTACTCTGTAAACTCCATAAAAAGAGGTTCCATGATAGAGAAATACAGATTGGGAATGTTCTGGAAAGTGGTCTTGCTCTGACTTTAGCACAACCACTGGCAACAGCCACGTACTCACTCTACTGTCCAGGATGTACCCCACTGGAAGGAAGTGGTAAGAAGCCTTGTGAATGGATAGTACTTGGGAGGTAAGTGAGGAGGTAAAAGGCCAGTGTGTGCGGGAGCGTTTCAGCACGAATTGGGGTAGTTCCTCTCCATAGTCTGACTTCTGCCACTCACAGCAGCTTTCTTCCCAACTCTGCAACATGATTTACACTCTCTTTGTCATTTCAGTCACACTACCCCCTATCATGGCCATTTTCCAGATGTTGAGATATTAAATATTTTTAAATGACCTGCCATGGATCGACGTTAAAACATGTCACTTTTTTTGGTCAACACTGTTGGGCCGAAAATCCCTCTCGCTTATAAAACATGAATAAGTGAGCTACAGATCAATAAAGAGAAATTTCAAATAATCCTAATTCTTCTAGGGCTCCATTCCCTGTACTGAAAAAAACCAAACCAAAACAAAACAAACAACAACAACAAAAAAAAACAAAAACAAACCAAGAAGAGACTACTGCACAGTGAGAAAATGTGGAAAAGGAGTCCCAAGAGTCCAAGATGGCCACGCACCAGAGGTGTCTGACATTTCCATCTTCATCAAGGGCGTTTCTGTCAAGTAGCAACTCAGACTCTTCACCAGTAATCTCCAGACCAAACCTGAAATGAACAGCAGTTAGCATCAGTCACCCCCGAGTTCACATCTGGGTCACCCGCACCCACAATACCCGAAGCATATGGCTGCCATTACCGCTTTGTTACTGCTGCAGTCCTCAAGATCAAGAGCACCACGTGAATATCAGAGGTTAATCAGGGTGTTGATCGCCTCAGCCTTCTCAAAGAAAGAGATTCTAGCACAGAATCCCCGCATTGGTGGTGCACAGAAATAGAAATACCGGCATGTGGAATTGTGTGTGATTGTCCTCTATAAAAAGTTATTCATTACACTAAAACACTGGTATTGCTTCAACAAGTTAACTCTGAAAGGCCTTTCAATTGGACTGCTTAGCATGAAAGAAAAGGTAGAGAAAAAAAAGTGCCTTTCGAAAAACAGCTTCCTAATGCTCTTGCAAAGCATTCCATAATGGCTTTAAAGACATTTTGCATACAAATATTTAAAAAGTGGCAGTGTTTATTCATCAGCAAGAAAGTGTTTTCATCTCTCAAGAACAATCAAAACATAATCCTTGAATTACTGGCATAAATAAGAATGACTTAAGCAATAATAATGAACAAGGCATTCATTCATCATTTTGCAAAGCTGATAAGACCCAGCTGACTTTTGGAAAAGAGGGGGAATAGATTTGCTTTCAGCAATGCAATGAAAGAATAACACAAGAAAGGGGTTCCCCCTCACATTTTCATGATTACTTCCTTGATAATTATAAAACAAAACATCTACACCATGAAGAATAAAACAAAAATCACTTTTCCACAGGGTACAAAGAATGAAGTTATCACATATGTGTATTTCAAGAGTACTTGAATGTGAATAGTGCCTCAGAGGCTTTGCAGTTGGATGTCCTTTTTTCATTTGCATAAAATTAGGAAAAAAGGAATGGAATCAATTATTTAATGAGACATCTAACACTTTTTCTCTTCTTCCCTGTTATTCTCTTTTCTTTTTCATTTCCTAGTAATGAAGTTATCAGTACTAATGAATAAATCTTTGGCGTTTTCCTGAGAAGTTAAAACTAATTCTCAGGTTTTATTTGCACTTAAATCCTTAAACACAGAACTTAAAAAAATAAACAAACAGGTTTTTTCCAGGCATACTGGAAAAAATGCCAGACAAAAAGTCAAGAGAATTGGTATATCTACCATTATACAGCTATGTAATCACAGTACAATCACTTGTCAGATTTCAGTTTTCTCAATTCTCAAGGGGTCTATAAGTTCTCTGCATCTTACGTAGTAGTCACAGGATTATGAGAGAATGAAAATAAAAGTGCCTTGAAAAACAGGAGAATATCATAAAAAATATCATGTATTGTGAAAAAATATTGTCTATTGTGTATTATTATCAATATAGAATACAGTTTTAAAAATCCTCAATAAAAGGGCTCCTTGGGGCAGCCCCAGTGGCTCAGCAGTTTAGCACTGCCTTCAGCCCAGGGCATGATCCTGGAGACCTGGGATCAAGTCCCATGTCAGGCTCCCTGCATGAAGACCGTTTCTCCCTCTGCCTGTGTCTGTGCCTCTCTCTCTCTCTCTCTGTGTCTCTCATGAGTAAATAAATAAAATCTTTTTAAAAAGGGGGGTGGTGGGGTCCTCAGTGGTGCAGTTGGTTAACCATCCAACTCTTGATTTTGGCTGAGGTCTTGAGATCAAGCTCTGCATGGGGCTCTGTGCTCAGTGAGGAGTCTGCTTGATGTTCTCTCTCCCTCTCCTGTTCATGCTCTCTCTCTAAAATAAATAAATCTTTTTAAAAAATCTTCAAAAAATACTAGAATTTATTGCTTAAACCTAACAGTGACAAGTAGCCATTTTTCTCCAGAGGCCTTCTGAGAAGAATATGACATTATTGGGTGCCTGAGTGACTCAGACGGTTAAGCGTCTGCCTTTGGCTTGGGTCATGGTTCTGGGATTGAGCTCCACATCAGGGTCCCTGCTCAGCCGGGACCCTGCTTCTCCCTCTCCTCTGCCTCTCCCCTGCTTATGCTGAATAAACAAAATCTTTAAAAAATTAAAAAAGAAAAAAAGAATATGACATTGTGGAGAAAGCATGGGTTTAGGATTAACTGGACCAACATTTGAATCCCAGCTCTGCCACTAAGCTGTATGTAGCCTTGGGCAAGTTATTTAATTCCCAGGGCCTCAGTTGCTCTATCCATAAAAAGAAAGGATATGAAGAAAGTTTTTAAAGTTAATATATATAATATGCACATACTCTCTTTAAAGATTTTATCTGACAGAGAGAAAGAGAACCAGAGCACAAGCAGGGGGAGTGGCAGGCAGAGGGAGAAGGAGAAGTGGACTCCCCATGGAGCAGGGAGCCTAATGCAGGTCACGATCCCAGGGTCCTGGGATCCCCAGAGACAGACACCTAACCAGCTGAGCCACCCAAGTACCTCACAATACTCTCTTTAATGGTAAATGTATTTGGGGGGGGGGTGTATTTTCTTAACAGTTAAACTATCCTCCTTTCATTGATGGATGAAATGAGGCTTTCTCAAACCACTTTACTGCACTCTCCCTTCAGTGAGCTAGTTACTATCATGTTATTTTTATTATTATTTTCCTTATCATTGGAAATTATTCTTATTGCTTTATTGACTGCCAGGTATTGTCTGCCTTATGTCTGCACTTCTCATGTAAACTACATGAAAATAGGTACCTTACCTGTCATGCTGTATCCCTTGAACTTATAACAATGACCAGAAAGTGCTCAACATTTAATAAATGAATAACTCATGTCTCCTATAAGATGATATTTATTCATAGAAAGAAGAACCTTTAAAAGCTACTATTCCATTATCCATTCTAATAGAAGGTAGCTTGGTGACCCACAACAGTGAAAAATTAAAGTCAGACATGTTTGCCTTGGAAAACGTTTTACACTTCTAATTAAGTGTGGATATCCTATACTCTCAAATTTAACCAGATTTCTAATAAAATAACAAATCTATATTTATTCATCCTCTGATTATTCAACAAATACTTAGGGACCACCTACTATGTGTTAGGCAGTATATTAAATGCTTGGAATACAGGGATAAGACATACCTTCCAATAGAGCAAGGAAGACAACAAACAATTGCAATAAAATGTGAAGAATATTTTGATAGAAGAAATATAGGATTTTAAGAGAGCTTTTAACAACATGATCTAACTCAGACTAAAGGAGAGAAAAGGCCTCCTAAGAATGACCTGCGAGGTAGCTAGGTAGAGAAGAAAAGAGAAAGAGCATTATAGGTAGAGCTTAAGCACATTCCAGAAATGAAAGGACCTCAAACTCCCTAAAGCACAGGAAGATGAACACCAAGTTGTACAGGCATTACGGTAGCCCTCTCTTATCTGCAGGGGATGCACTCTAAGATCGCCAGTGGATGCCTTAAACGGCAGACAGTACTGAACCCTAGATACATGGTGTTTTTTCCATACGTACATCCCTATGATAAAGTTCAACTTACATATTAGGCATAGTGAGAGATTAACAATAATATAATAAAATAGAACAATTATAACAATATGCTGTAATAAAAGTTCTGTGATATTTTGCTCTCAAAATATCTTATTGTACTGTTCTCACCCTTCTACTTCTTGTGATGCTGTGAGGTAAGATGTCTATGTGATGAGAGGAAGTGAGGTGAAGGATGTAAGCACTGGGACATAGTGTTAGGCTACTACAGACCTTCTGACATAGGACCATGGCTGACACCTGGTAATTGAAACCAGGGAAAATAAAACCACAGATAAGGCGGGACTCCTGTCCATGCAGCCACTTTAAGTATGGGCTTTATTTGAAAGGTGTGAAAAACTATTTGTGATGGCCTTTTTGATGTGTCAGCTTGGGTAGGCTAATAGTCCCCAGTTATTCAATTAAACACTAAGTATTGCCGTGAAGGTATTTTGCAAATATAAATAACGTCCATAATCAGTTGACTTTAAGATTACCCCAGATAGTCTGGTTGGACTTGATTCAATCAGTTGAAAACCCTTAAAAGCAGAACCAACTACTCCCTGAAGAAGAAATTCTACCTATATACAGCAACTTCAGCCCATACCCAAGAATTCCAGCCAGCCCTTCCTGAGAGCCTGCCCTCATGGCATTTAGACTTGCCTCAACCAGTGTAAACCAATTCCTTGCAACAAATCTCTTGGTACATATCTATGGGTCTGTTTCTCTGATTGAACCCTAACTAAAATACTATTAAAGGATTTAAAGCTTACAGTAACAACCAAATTTGTGTTTTTAAACGCACACTTTCTGAAGTGAGAGGGATTTGACGGAGAGCAGTATTTAGACCCTTCAGAAGGAGGCTGTTGAAATAATTCACTTTAGAGAGCTGGTAGTTTGATTAAGACAATAAAAGTATGAATGAGAGAAACAGTGGGTTGGGGTTGGGGGTAATTTGGAAGTAAAAGATACAAGACTTGATTTTTTTAGTTGGATATAGAAAGTGAGAGAGAAGTCAAGGATAATTTCTAGATTTCTGGCTTGGATGTGGAAAGTGAGGGAGAAGTCAAGGATAATTTCTAGATTTCTGGCTTGGGTAGCTAATTGAGATGAAGGAACCCTGGAAGAGAAATAGGTTGTGATGGTGCAAGTGAAGATTATGAGTTCAGTTTTAAACATGTTGAGTTTGGGCTGTAAGACATCCAAGAGGTGTCCAATAGGCAGTTAGAGATATGGGTCCGAAGCTCAGGAGAGCCTCTGGCTGTAAATATAAATGCGGGAGTCACTGCTATATAAAGGTGATCTGAAATTATAGGATCAGATGAGATTAAAAAGGAAAATACATACAGTGAGTTGAGAAGAGGACACAGGACAGAGACCCTACTTAAGAAATGAACAGGAAGAGGTGCTAGCAAGATAACCTAAGAAGTCATGAAAAAAATGGCAGAAAGGAAGTCAAGAACACAGAGGGCTGTGAAAAGGAGGCAGCGGTCAGTCATTTCAAAGCTGCCAAGAGGTCAAGCAAACTGTGCATTTCTACTGCATTTAGAAATAAAAAGCCAAAGACCCTTGTGAGAGCAGTTCTAGTAGAGTGATGGGGTCCACAGCCTTATTGTAGTGGGTTGAAGAGTGAGTGGAACTTGAGGGAAGAGACACAGAATGTACATCTCTTTCAAGAACCTTAGATAGGAAGGGAAAAGGAGAAAGAAAGCAAACAGGTAGGAAAAGGTGAATTCAAGGAAGCTTTTTTTTTTTTAAGATTAGTAATATGAGCACTGTTAAATACTGATGGGGGCAATATCAAGGCAGAGGTTGAAATCAGAGAAAGAGAGGAAACTACTAATAGATCCTATGAAAGAAAGATCAAGGGGCACTTGGATGGCACAGCTGATTGGATGTCTCACTCTTGGTTTGGACTAGGGTCATGATCAGGGTCATGAGACTGAGCCCCACATCGGGCTCTAGGCTCAGCATGGAGTCTTTCAGATTCTCTCTTCCACTCGCTCTGCCCCTTCTACTAGTGCACATGCATATACCCTCTCTCTCACTCTCATAAATAAATAAATCAGAAGGAAGGAAGGAAGGAAGGAAGGAAGGAAGGAAGGAAGGAAGGAAGGAAGGAAGGAAGGAAGGAAAGAAGGCCGGCCAACTGACCATAGGTAGACAGGACAAAGAATACCGCTTTCACTGAAACAGGAGGAAATAAGGAAACAATGGGTTTATAGGATTTGAAATATCAGGAGCTCCCCCTTATCTAATTTGACTTTGAAGATGCAAGTCTATTTTACTAAGAGTGGGGCAAGGAGGAAGGTAAGTGAGAGGGCATGTGTTTGAAGACATTGGGAAAGCTTTGAAATATGCAGAGTGGAGATGGGATACCGAGTTGACCGAGAGAACACAGTAGGGAGTGAAAGAGAAAGCTGAGAGCCCACCTGAGGTTGGTGACAATGAATTCATAATGATGCAAATCTACTCAGCAGTCTGATTTTCCCCAGTAACCTGGTACAGGTAAAGATAAGATGGACAGTTGGACTCATCTATGTCTGGGAATCTGCAGATGTGACTGGATGTGAATGAAAGAAAACAAGACAGTTTATGATCTTGGCAAGAAAACGTCAAACATGTGGGAGAACAGAGACTAAGCTGTGCTCTAGCTCAGAGGAGGAAAGCCAATGGACTAGAACAGATAGAAGATACTAGTCGGACGCCAAAAGTATGATTTCATAGGCGTAGTCATTTCAGATGATGACACACGCTTTTGGGAGAGTCGGGTAGACATAAGAGTAAATAATATTTACTGAGAATTTAATATGTAGCACTGTGCTGAGCATTTTACATGCAATGTCCCTGTATATTCCCGACAACTATCAATTAAATATCACAATCACCCACATCGTTCTGATGTATCAGTGAGACCTCTGAGGTGCCTGAAGAAGACAGGAGGGAAATGGTCTGGAAATGACACTGAAGAGTGAGGACAATGAGCTCCTGAAAGGGCTCCTGGGGAAGCAGTGTCCTCAGTGGAGAACCAGACTTGGTTAAATTAGATTGTAACGTTTCAAAGAAGTCAAGAACATAGTAGGGTTAATGCCTCCTGTATGGGAACTCCTGCCAGGCACAGTGGGAGGATATCAGAAGGAGAGGAGTGAGAGTCTGGAAGAAGGAAGAAGCCCAGATAAACATTAGGATAGGAGAACACTGAAAGGGCACATAGGGTTAGACAGTGGAGGGGTTTACATTTTGGGTAGTATAATAAAGAAAATGGGTATGAGCCACATGGGTTTAGACTCTAGAAGAAACCTTCAAACATAACCATCCAGTCCCTGTTTTTTAAGATTTTATTTTTAAGTAATCCCTACACCTAACGTGGAGCTTGAACTCACAACCCTGAGATCAGGAGTCACATGCTCCACCGACTAAGCTGGCCAGGTACCCCTACAGTCTCTATTTTCCTTTCATCACTCATTCTGTCCCTACAGGCAATAGGTAAGTAGCTTAAACTCTCAGACAGTAGTAGCCAATATTTATTGACCAATTGCTACATGTCAGAAGTTGCATGTATGGGGACCCCTGGGTGGCTCAGTGGTTTAGTGCCTGCCTTCAACCCAGGGTGTGATCCTGGAGTCCCGGGATCAGGTCCCACATCAGGCTCCCTGCATGGAGCCTGCTTCTCCCTCTGCCTGTGTCTCTGCCTCTCTCTCTCTCTCTCTCTCTCTCTCTCTCTCTGGGTCTCTCATGAATAATAAATAAAATCTTAAAAAAAAAAAAGAAGTTGCATGTATGAATTTCTTTCATCTTAATACTATTATCATCCATTGTACAGTGAAACCTTACATCATTAGTATCTGGTAGAGCTTGAACTTGAGCCAGGCTAGCTGACTCTGGAGCCCTAAAGCTGGCCGTTGTGCTATTCTTACCATTTGATAGGGCTGTCATTTCTCTCCCTACAATCATCTTTCCCACATTGTACACTTTCTCTAGCAGAAAAAGGTCTCTCCACGATCCTTCCAGAGAAACTTAAGTGCTAATATTTAATAAGATGATGATAATGTCAATACATCCATAGCCAACCTTTAACACTATGCTCCATAAGTGGATCTTGAAATAAGGACAGTTCATCTTGGACTTTATCCAAGAGAACTCACATTCTTAAGTACCCAAAAGACCTCCTTTACCTAGAAGGTAGTCCTGGGGCACCTGGGTGGCTCAGTCCGTTAAGCATCTGACTCTTGGTTTCATCTGCTGTGAGACTCAGCCCAGGCATCTGGCTCTGTGCTCAGCACGGAGTCTGCTGGAGATTATCTCCCATTTCCTCTTCCTCTCCCTCCCACCTCCCATGCACCCCCCTCCCCCCACATGTGTCCCCACAAACTCTCTCTCTCTAAAGTAAATAAGTAAAATATTTTAAAAAGAAGGTAGTCTTAAGGCATATAGCCCAAAGATAGTATTTTAGTACCAAACTACTGTTTAAAAAAAAAAAACTTTTGTCACACAGTAACCTTATTTGGTCCTCAGGATGGAAACCAATCTCTGATATTTCTCCTTGAGGACAAAAAAAAAGTTACTGTCAGGCTTTTTTTTTTTTTAAGATTGATTGATTGATTGATTGATTGATTTATGATAGAGAGAGAGAGAGAGGCAGAGACACAGGAGGAGGGAGAAGCAGGCTCCATGCAGGGAGCCTGACGTGGGACTCAATCCCGGGACTCCAGGATGGCACCCTGGGCCATAGGCAAGCGCTAAACCGCTGAGCCACCCAGGGATTCCCTACTGTCAGGCTTATTACTTTCAATTCCATAACAGACAATATCTAGTTATTCTTTTAGCTTCATACATTTTTTTCTGTGTATAATACAGAAACAATAATGTGATTTTCCTACATAGAAAGCAAGCAGAAATCTCATTTTGGAAATTCCCCCTTTCTGTTACTTAATGGTTTTGAAATATCAAAGCACAGTGTTTGTATATAGAATGCAAGAAGTAACAAAAAATAAAAACACAGGGATCCCTGGGTGGCGCAGCGGTTTGGCGCCTGCCTTTGGCCCAGGGCGCGATCCTGGAGACCCGGGATTGAATCCCACGTCGGGCTCCCGGTGCATGGAGCCTGCTTCTCCCTCTGCCTATGTCTCTGCCTCTCTCTCTCTCTCTCTCTGTGACTATCATAAATAAATAAAAAATAAATAAATAAATAAAATAAAATAAAATAAAAATAAAAACACAGCAAAGAGAAAAACCATAGTTGGATTCTATTTTAACTGATTTAGCAATCAGATTTTTTTTTTAATGGGCAATAGTTCCAAAACATCCAAAAGAATTAGAAAAAAAAAAAAAAAAGATGTGGTATAAGGCCTCACTTGTAATGAAGGTCTTTTATTTACTCCAACAGGAAACTACAATGAGAAAGCTTAAAGTTGAAGTGTTTATATATTAATTATTTTTTTAGCTCTTCACTAAGGACTTCGTAAATGGCATTCTTCAGAAACAAAAAAATACAATGTATATTAACTAAATACTGTTTCAAAACAGAGATAATACTATGTCCGCTATAATAAATTTGGGTCTGTTTCATTGAATTTTAGTACTGATTTTTCAGCCAAATCCCTGGAGATAGGACCATATATTTTCCTGATCAATCTATGTTTAGCTGGATACTTAGATTATTTTAATGTGTTATTAAATCATATTAAACATTCAAAAAGTGTTTAAGAATGATCTCTTTTCTCTAAAGAAGTATTTGGGGCTTGTTTTAAGACTTTCTTTAATATCCTGTATTAAGCTTTTTTCCCAACTAGACCACTTTATTTTTAAAATATAGACAAGGATATACAGTGCAGGCTAAACACTATTTTTCATCACCTCTGTTTGCTTCATTATTGTAGAAATCTTTACTACTATGCTCTCTCAGAAAACATCTGGGTACTATTAGAAAATAAATTCTCAGGCTCGGAAAAAAAGGGTTTTCTGCCTTTATTTCGGAATAGAGAAATAATTGAAGCTAATGTTTCAGGACTGTACATTTCTAACATCATTAGATGTTAAAAACAAAGAACAATTCCAAAAAACAAAAACAAAAACACACTGATCAAACCCAAGATGATGGAAAACCCACTAACCCAGATCACATTTGTCAGATCTCTTGGCAGATGACAAACCTGTGACCTGTCCTGAGTAACACGTCTTGTCTTGTCTTCATCCTGGGCTCCAAAGTCAGGCAGAAATTACCCTAGGAGATCCACAGGCTTGGGTTTGGAGGGTCCCAAAGGGGCCAGGTGGAGCCAAATCCAAGAAGGGAGACTTACAGTGTAACCCTGGTGAACCAGAGAGTAGTCCAGGGTCACTCCAGACTCCCAGCTGCCTTTTGGACCATATCGCGTGGAGATATCTGTACACATTTACACATATGAGATAAATATATACATATATATGTACACACACATAGAGATACATGCACACACATATGTAAATATATGTGCATATATGGCATCTTTGTTGTTTTATTTGTATTTTAATTAGTTACCCTTAAAAAGAGAAGGATATTATAGGGTAGTCATTCCCATATGCTAACCAAAACGAATGCAAGCAAAAGGCTTTGAATAGCGGTGTTTTTGTTTGTTTGTTTGTTTTAAGAAATTCTTAGCATGAGTAAAAAATGGGAGGTCCTGGATTTGAGTCCTCACTTCTGCCACAAGTCTTAAGATATAAAACTTAAGCAAGTCTCTTAAATCTCTCACAGATGGTTTCTTCATCTGTAAAACCAGCAAGATAATCACACTTCACCTACCAACCTACAGGATTATTTCTAGGGTTGAGGTGCTTAATAAACATATGAACTATTACATATAAATTCTAAGGCAGTCTCTTGATGTCAGGTGTTAGTAATATTAACAACTCAATTGGGTAAAGTTTGCATTCACATCAACGTTAACTGAAAAAAAAAAAAAAGTGCGTGGCTCGCTTCCTCACACTCCCTTTGCATTTTGTTCCTCCAGGCGTAGTAAATTAAGTTTCTGCAGACTATGATTAAATTTGTTAGTGGGAAACAAAGCAATTAGACAATGAATAATAGCCCAGAGAGGATACAGCTGAAGATTTGTGCAAAAGACTCATGAGGGCAGGTTTGATGCTGAGCAGGTGTTCTCTCTAATTGTCTAACGTGAGGTTGATTGACTTTGGGGAACTACAGCTTATTCCCAGGTGGGTGAGACTTAGGGCCATTGGTTATTCGAGATTTGGAAGGACGCAGGAGATCCTGTGGGAGGAGGGTAGGGAGATTTTGCAAGCATTAAGGTAGAGAGCTTACCTTGAATAAGTCTTATTCCTGCACACAAGCCCATTCCTTATCCCTGCTAGGGGATGCCAGCCTGCGCTGGAGCAGCCCGAGATGGTGAACCGACAGTCCCCTGGAGAGCCTGCTGTAGGTGTGGCAGCGGGGCGTGCCAGGATGGGGAGGGGCGTGCCAGGTGGAGGGGGGCGTGCCCGGGGTGGAGAGGGGTGTGCCCGGGACGGAGGGGGCGTGTCTGGGGTGGAGAGGGGTGTGCCCGGGGCGGAGGGGGGCGTGTCCGGGGTGGAGAGGGGTGTGCCCAGGCTGGAGGGGGCGTGTCCGGGGTGGAGAGGGGTGTGCCCGGGGCGGAGGGGGCGTGTCTGGGGTGGAGAGGGGTGTGCCCAGGCTGGAGGGGGCGTGTGTGCCCGGGGCGGAGGGGGCGTGCCCGGGGGCGGAGGGGCGTGTCCTTGCTGGAGGGGGCGTGTCCAGGGCGGAGGGGCGTGTCCTTGCTGGTGGGGGCGTGTCCGGGGCGGAGGGGCGTGTCCTTGCTGGAGGGGGCGTGTCCGGGGCGGAGGGGCGTGTCCTTGCTGGAGGGGGCGTGTCCGGGCGGAGCGGGGCATGCTGGGAAGCCCCATGGCCGGCCCGGCGGCGGGCGCGTGGCGGCTTCCGAGGAGGAAGGTGGCGCCGGTGCCGCGTTGAGCTCTCCGGGAAGTGGCCTTGCCCGCTGGTGTCCCCTGTGGAGCTGTTCCTACACGACAGGACAGCTTGGATCGTTTACAGCCGGCCTCTCTCCTCCAAAGAGGCGTTTCCTGGTTGGTGGTCGGGGCCTGCGCGACCTGGGCCGCCCCTGCTGGGCCCGAGCTCAGCGCCGCGGGGACGGAGCCCCCGAGGATGTACTTCCCTTCCCCGGGCGTACTGACCGGCCCCGCGAAGTGCCGAGGCCGTGTTTCCAGTCCCCGTGTTAACGGCGTTGCCTCTCCGACCGGCCCGAGGGATGCTTGCCTTGAGACCAAGCCTCAGCCCCGCGAGAGTGGATTATGGGCGAAGTCCTAGAAACCACACTCGGACCTGACCGCAGCACGCAAATTGGAACCTAGCTCCGTCATCTCCAACAACAAAGGGTTTACGCTTTTTCTTCTCTCTTTGATGTGACTGGCTGGGATTTGACGCTGCACTATTTAGATTCTTGGTCGGATCTCACACTGGAGGTTTTCCCACATGATAAGTGGAAAAATCTCCTAACTCCCAGGTGAAATGATCATTCCTGTGCATGTCATAGGTAACCTGATCCCGCTAGGCTCAAAATTGAGGGCAAGTAGGTCCATCTGTGCAAACTGTCACTTCCAAACTATTAGCTTCCAAATCCTGCTCTTTTCTGAAAGTCTGATTTTAAATATTCGGTGAAGTGCATTTCAGTGTATTTGTGAAATTTTCTTGTTCTCCCCTTCCTGTTAGGGCTTTGTGATCCTCTCGTGGGAAGGACCGTCCGTAAATCAAAAGCAATTGGGAGTTGCCTCAGGAGATTCACGAAATAGAAGAGCTGAAGGGAAGGATTCCAGTTACTCAAAAGAAAATACTTAATCGTTGGAAAAATACTTCTTCGATAGCCAAGGAATGTTGTTATTGTGGATCATGTCTAGTGTTCTAGGTCAGAGCAAATACAGTACAAAATTCAGAACCCGTTTACGACCAAAATCATCACCTGTTAAGGGTGTCAACTTGTGTCATTTTAAGCTAACGAACATTTTTAAATGAAATTAAGACTTTTGCTTTGGGAATCACTTCATAAAGATAGAGCTACAGACACAGGTACACATAGAAACACAGTTCTGTGTCGATCACTTCAATGTTACCTTTCAATGCAGAGAAATAAATTTTTCTTTTTTCGACTTTATTGTTTCTACTTGACAATATAACTCATTTCCATCCTTGTTATTGACTCTTTTTCCTTAAAACACAATGGAAATTATATGAGTTTTACCAAAAAAAAAAAGTGTTGAATAACATAAAAATGTGTAATATAAATCATAACCTCCTTCCACAATGACTGCTCCCTCCATCCCCCCAAAATAACTACCTTTGGATGCTTGATGCTTCATCCTTTAGATTTTTTTCATATATGCATACACTAACATGTATTATTATTTTACAATAAAGGGACATTTGAAAAGTTATTCTGTCATTTTACTTTTTCACTAAGTTGATCTTAGATAAGCTGTGCTAATATTTGTGTACTTAATTCTTTTTAAAAAGCTATATGAAAAAAGAAAAGCTATCTGGTAGTCCATCGTGTGGATGTACCATCATTCACATAACCAACCCTTACTAATGTATATATTGGTTTTGTCCAATTTCTCTTTACAGTTTTGCTTCTTGAACTCTTGAACTATCTTTTTTTTTTTTTTTTTCCTTTTCATTGCCTCTCTACCACTACCAATTTGGTGTTTTCTAGTGACCCAGGGCCACTTTACTCCTTTTTCATTTAGCCTATTTTCCAAAATGTTTTTCTGACTTTTAAGTCTTGTCCTTTCCTTTTGAATCTTCTCTTTTCATACTCTTTATTTTCCCCCCCATAAAGGACAAAGGTCCTCTTACACAAAATCTCTCTTCTCTGGTACAAGTGTGAGCTCCTCACCCTCTTTCCAACCCCAGCGGTGAAGAGAAAGAGGCAGGGAGTATTACATTTCTGATAAGAAACAAGAGGAGAGGCTGCTACTGGCAGGGAGCCTTGTCAAGATCTCGCTCATTCTGAGCAGTCCATTCCCACGTGAACAACAATGAATGGAGATTTCACCCGCCCACCCCACATTGTTCGAGCTGTCCTTTGCCCTTTCTGTCAAATCTTGGCACCCAGGAGACAGCAGAACATGTTCTGAATTCAACCCTGGGGAGCCACCGATCAATATCACTTGACTCTTCTTACCCATTAGTTGTTCTCTTTCTATGCCTGACGTGGAGTGATGCCTAAGCTATTCTTTGTCATGGCCCCTGCTCAGTTGGCCCAGCTAACCCCTATAGGGTGGGATGGCCTTCTCCATCCCCTAGGCAGAGTGCCACAGGCAGGGAGCAGAGCATGGACAAAGTCTTAGGACATAGGTTCTCTTACTGCTTCAGCTGCAGGCTCCGAGGCTGTGGAGAGTTACTATATTTTACCTCTTTCTGATCTTAATTACCAAATACCAAGAATATTAACTGTCCACTTAACTAATGGAATACTATAAAAATGAAAATTTATAGAAGCTTTGAAAGTCAGATTCCGCAGCCCCCCCAAAAAATGAGGACCTGTCTGCATCCTCACAAGAAAAAAGTTTACTATTTTACATGTCTCCACTCCTTTTTTTGATACATATATTACAATTGACTTCCCTTTTCTTCCCTTTCCTCCTTTTCTGTTTTTCTCCGTCACCTACCTATTCCTTCCCATGAATTAATTCTAATTTATGGAGCACTTACAATATATGTATACTTGTCTCCAATGAGACCTTCTTATGGCAGAGTTGTTTTTTGTTTGTTTGTTTGTTTGTTTGTTTGAGGGGGTGGGGTGGGTTCAGAGAGGAAGAAAGACAGGACTGTTGTCATTTTTTTTAAATCCTAATTTTTTTTTTTTAAGTTGCTCAAATTTCTTTTGTACCTGAAACATTCTCTGGAATGTTTTTTATGATTATCAAGGCCTTCATTCTAAGCGGCAACATTCAAATAAGCAGAAAAATCCAAAGGGAGACTTAATTAATTCCTGTCTTATTTTAAGTACTTAGAAAATTACTTTCTTCCAAGCCATACATAACTTGGTAAGGAAACCAAATGAAATCCCTAAACCAACTCAGTGTTTGATTGACTCTGGCCAATGTCTTTATTTCCATATATTTGAATCTTCCAACTTTACTATTCATGGAACTTTGATGCCAAATGCCCATTATCTTCTAATAATTAGATTATGGGTTGACCAAAACAAATCTGACCATGTCACTGAACTCCTCAAGAGAAAGGTGTTTTAGATATTTTCGAGTTTAAAGCTAAGAAATATTTTAGGAGCTTAAATAGGTCAAAATTTCAGAAAATTGCCGATCTCATGTCCTGTCATAGTTTATGGCAAAAGAAAAGCATGAGAAATTCTATTTTAATGGTTGTGAAGATATATTTTTCAATTATAAAAAGAACCTTGGCCTATGTATAGAAGTTTTTTTTCCTTGGTTGAAAATGGCCCATCTCTAAGCACATATTACTGTCTCTTCCTCTCCAGTTTAGTTCTTCCTTCCCAAATGCATTTTAATACCATACCAGTGAATTCCAAAATTAAGTTACTGTTTTGGCCCTTGGTTCCTGAAGAAGGAGAAAAAAACGCAAATTTCTCTTTTTATTAATTAGTGCATAACTTCAAATAGATTGTATACAATCTCATAACTCATGTCAGTCTGAATATTCAACATCATTTGGATTTTCAAATACAACACATAACTGAAATGAAAAAAAAGTCTGAAGACTCAGAATTCAGTAGAATTATACAATGGTGGACATCATATTGCTGTTTTTTTTTTAATTATTTATTTACGATAGTCACAGAGAGAGAGAGAGAGAGAGAGAGAGGCAGAGACACAGGCAGAGGGAGAAGCAGGCTCCATGCAGGGAGCCTGACGTGGGACTCGATCCCGGGTCTCCAGGATCGCGCCCTGAGCCAAAGGCAGGCGCCAAACCGCTGCGCCACCCAGGGATCCCCATATTGCTGATTAAAGTGATATAATATAATGATCTCACTGGGCATTTCTTCTTTGCTGTACAAAGGACAGAGATTCAGGCCACCGAGTAGAAGGAAAGACCTTAGAATATGTAACTAGTAATGTGAGACTGCCAATGTCCCAAGCTTACAGCTTAACTTAACTAAAGGCACTTCACGCCTGCCAAGTTGAAACATAACAGATGGCTTTAATGACGAGATCTGACATAACAACAAAAGTATTGGTTAAATATAAAATTATAGATCAAGGCTTTGCATCATTGAGATTTGAGGAAGTCACTAACATTTTTTAACAAAAGGAGGATCTTATAAAATGCTGGCAGAGCCATTCGGTAAACCAAATGGTCTGCTAATTGTTAGATTATCTGATTTGTATTTAGGTTGGTCCAATTTGGCTTGATTACCCTAGACCCTCTATAAGTTACTCTGTATAAGGGATTAGGAAAGGGAAGTGTGAACAGCCACTGCCAAAATAAGCCCCAGACCTAGTCTCTTTCCCCCATGCCCTTCCCCTAGCCCCTGCTCTCTCCACAACCTGCCAAAATCTATATTCAATATATCTAAAATTGATGAATCCAGAACATGTACAGAGAATTAATGAAGAGCATGAATTTTAGAGTTAACTTGGAAGCCCACCTCAGCTGCTTACTAGCTATGTCATCTTGGTCAAGATATTTAATTTCTCTGAACCTCACTTTCTTCATCTGAATATCTAAGTAATGAGGACAAAAATATCTGCTTCACAGTCACAGTGAGGATTAGTTATCTTTAGCCCAGGGTCTGAATGTAGCAGCCAAAAGAAAGTACCAGTAGTAGTACCGTTAAGTTTCTTAACTAGTCTCTACATGTCTGCTATGTCAAGAAAAAACAAAATAGAAGATAGAATTAATACCTGATTCTCAGAAAATATCCACCCCTCCCACCAAAGAAGGACTTTGTGGATGATGACATTTGAGATACTGTGTAAAATTACTAGTAATACCACTTACTTCATTTTAGAAAAAGGCTTTGAAAGTGGACACATTCTCAAAACTCATCAGTTGCCAGTTGGATAGCATATGTAGAATGTTGGGATGGCAGCAAAATAGCCATAAAAATAGTTGGGGTTCACAACACAATTTAAAATGTGTTCTTCTCAGTTTCATGAAAATTAAAACTTCTACTTTTCAAAAGGTATCATTAAGAAATGAAAAAGCAGGGGTGCCTGGGTGGCTCAGTTGGCTAAGTGTCCGATTCTTGATTTCGGCTCAGGTCACCATCTCAGGGTTAGGGGATCAAGCCCATGATAGGCTCCCCACTCAGTGGGGAGTCTGTTTGAGATTCTTTCCCTCCGTCCTCCCCCCTGCTCACACACTCTCTCACTCTTAAATAAATCTTAAAAAGAAAAAGAAAAAGCAAGCCGCAAACATAAATGTTTGCAAAAGGACTTATATTAAAAATACATAAAGAAGGGGATCCCTGGGTGGCGCAGTGGTTTAGCGCCTGTCTTTGGCCCAGGGCGCGATCCTGGAGACCCGGGATCGAATCCCACGTCAGGCTCCCGGTGCATGGAGCCTGCTTCTCCCTCTGCCTGTGTCTCTGCCTCTCTCTCTCTCTCTGTGACTATCATAAATAAATAAAAATTTAAAAAAAATACTTAAAAGATAAAAAAATAAAATGAGTAAATGAAGGGTCACAAAAACTATGAAAAAAAAGTACATAAAGAAGTCTTATACCTCAATAAGAAGATAGACAATTCAATTAAAAATGGGCAAAAGAGTTTACCAGATTCACAAAAGAAGACAGCTGAATGGCCAATAAACTTGTGAAAAGACTTCAGCTTCCTAAATCATTAGGAAAATGCAAATTAAAAACACAATGAGTAATGACTCTACACAACCATTAAAGTGGCTAAAATTGGAAAGACTGGCAATAACAAGTGTTGGAGAGGCCGCAAAGCTATGGATTCTCATACACTGCTGGTAGGAATGCAAAATATCACAACCATTCTGGAAAACAGCTTGGCAGTTTCTTTTAAGTCTCATCCAATCCAACAATTCTACTCTTAGGTTATTTATCCAGAAGATAGGAAAATACATGTCTCCACAGAGATCTATATACAGAAAGACCAGCAGATCTGTCCACAACAACTCTACACTGAGAACAACTCAAATGTTCATCAACAGGTGAATGGATAGACAAATTATGGCCTATGCATAAAGCGAAATAATATCCAGCCCCAACAAACTGCTGACATGCTATGGGTAAATCTTAGGAACATGCCGAGTGAAAGAAGACAGACACCAAATAAAACATACTGTATGTTTCCATATACACGTATGAAATGCTAACAACAGGAAATCAGCTGGAGCATAGAGGGAATTGATGACAAGGGAACATGAAAGAACTTTCTAGAGAGACGGAAATGTCCTCTATCCTGACTGAGATGGTAGTTACACTGATGTACACATTTGTCAAAATTCAATGAACTCTATACTTCAAATGGGTGGATTTTATTGTATATATGTGTAACTGTAAGGTAAAGAATTTAACTTCACCCAAAAGGGGTCCTTCTGTTTCTGGGAGGTAACCTCTAAGCCCTTGGAATGTCACATGTGATAGGTGTGTCTTTGTTTACCTGGGGGCCTTGGATTATGTTCGTAGTCTAACAATGTGATATAGGGTTAGAGCTGGCCACATCAGATAGTATTTAGGGTGGACGCTGATCACACACAGAAAGACCAACAATTTGAAGTAGGGTGGGAGTTTGGGTTACACAGTATCAGTTTTAGGGGATGGAACCTATAGAATGAAATTAGCACACAGGCAACCAATCGTGCCTACCAAATGGAATATCAATAAAATTCTGAACCCGGAGGTACAGGTGAACTTCTCTAGTGGTCAATATTCCATGTATTAGACACAGATAGAGGGAAAAGAACACATCTAAGACTCCGTGGGAGAAGACATTGGAAGTTCCATATTTAGTTCTTTTCCTGGGTTCTGCTCTGTGCAATTCTTCCCTTGGCTGATTGTAATCCGTATCCTTTCCCATAATAGAGGGTAGCTATGAGTAGAATAACGTTCAGTGTGTTCTGTGAGTCTGCTAGTAAATTATCAAACCTCCACATAGTTTGGGGAAGCCCCTGAACACGCAACTGGTCTCAGAAGTGAGGGTGGTCTTATAGAGTAACGGTGTTCCCATTAACTTTGCAGTTTCCTAAACTCCTTGAGACTTAGCTCTAAACTTTAGCAATATCATATCTCAATAAATATAATTTTTTTAAATTTTTATTTATTTATGATAGTCACAGAGAGAGAGAGAGGCAGAGACATAGGCAGAGGGAGAAGCAGGCTCCGTGCACCGGGAGCCCGATGTGGGATTCGATTCCGGGTCTTCAGGATCGCGCCCTGGGCCAAAGGCAGGCGCCAAACCGCTGCGCCACCCAGGGATCCCAATAAATATAATTTTTAACATATGTATATATGTGTGTCTGTACACACACATCCCCAGTGAAACACTGCTTTAAATGCTAGGAAAGAAAGAATCTCTTAAAAATTTTGAAGGTGCTTTAATATTTTGTGCCCCAAATTTTAAAGAAATAGATCTTTATAGGCTTAGGAAAAAATATGAAAGAATGGGCCTCAACTCACAGAAGTTATCTGGCCAAAGTGGGAAGAGATAAGCAAACCAGGGGTTGTCATTTATTATTCTCTATAAATATTACTCAGGTGGCACAATTAAGGGTCACTTTTTTCAAAAATTTTAATTTTTTAAAATTTATTCATGAAAGACACAGAGAGAGAGGCAGAGACATAGGCAGAGGGAGAAGCAGGCTCCCTGTGGGATACAGGACTCAATCCCAGGACCGGGGGATCACAACCTGAGCCACCCAGGTGCCCCAAGGGTCATTTTTATCTCTTAACATTTTTCAGGATTTTTCAAATTATTGAAAAAAATAAATGTATACTGGGCAAATTTATAAATATATACTAATATATGTAAGAAATTCAGAAATTTCAAAATATGACAGAGCCGTATGGTCACTGGAAATACAAAACATCTGACTTCATTTATACACAGACTTTTGTTGCAGAGAAGAATAATGTGGTCAAAGCTTTTAAACATAAAACATCTTATATTAATATAAAATTCTGTAGAGAAAAAAAAATGGAAAATAAGATGTAATGGAGAAAAAAGGAGTGATGTAAAGTATCCAATGTAAAAGATGAGCTTGTTTTGGAATTTTTAAAAATAGATGATGTTTGTTATCAAAGCCCTACGGTGTTTTGCATTCAATTAGATTCGTTTAGAAGTGAGATAATTTTATTTTAAAATTTCGCTATTTATAGTATGCCAGAAGTTACATCTCTTCGATTACTTTTGTTGAATAATTTTATACATAAACTTAGGAGATTGTGGCTCATGCGTATATTTTCAAAATTATTTTAGGGGTACATGAGTAAAAGGTTTAAGGGTGACTCGCATTAGCTGTAAACTCCATTTGGCAATCAGTGGAAAAACGTAATATTCCATCTAAGCCAAGGACACTCTGCCACCTGGTGGTTTAGAAATTTTCATGGTCACTAAGCAGAAATAAAAGACTGTTCTTAAATGAGGCGTGATGACCAACTAATTCATAATATATAGAATCAAGGATGTGAATTACTTGATTACAAGACATATGGATACAAAGAAATAAAATGGTTAATTCTGAATATTATCATTGCAAATCCAGGAAATTATCATTGGTACTTTTTACAGGGTAGTAAAAATATCTAAAATTCCTCAACTAAGATCAATTAATTTCAGAAATTCTTAAAATGATAGAAATGTAGTTTTCTTTCTGAATTTATGTAAAAGCAGCTTTTAGTTGGCATTTTATTGTGCAAAAAAAGAAAAAAATTGATAGACTAGGTGCACTGTGTAAAAGTGAAATCACCAAAGATTCCATCATGCATAGTACTTTATTGAAAAGGTGTAATATGTAAATCCTTATTATCTGTTTTCAATACCTGTTTGAAATTCCTGTTGACTAGTGATTTTTTTTAATTTATCAACCTTTCTGTCAAAAAATAATCAAAAAATAAGAAAATGTGGACCTTGTCATAGTAAGCCTGGTAGCTATATTTCTAACTTACTGAAAATCATTCAACAACTCCTCAAACTTACAAGTAATAGAACTTAAAAACAGTCCCATTTCTAGGATGTGTGATTTGAACTCATATGTGTATTCTCTTACCACATTCTCTAGATAACTTGGGAAAAAAGGAGGAGAAAACATATTTTCAGGATGCAGCTTCACAATCTTCAGAGTTATTGATAACCTACAGATCAAACTGCAGACAACTTCAAAACTCTCGGTCCCTTTCATAGAAGCGCCAATGGAAGTATATTTCTCTCATACCCCTGTCCAAAAACATTTTCAGTTTAATTGTTACCATAACCAATGGCTGGTTTTGTAATTCCCTTAAGAGGAGAAAGTACCCAATAGAGAAATAAAGATAAAAACAAAAGTGGAACATCCACCTTGATTAAAGTCTTACTTGAAAGTGGTCAAAGGTGAGAGAAAATCAAATTGAAATAAATTTGCCAATTTGACTTCCATTCCAATTAAAGTGGAACTGATTCTTCTCTAAACACAAATCTATTTTAAAAATGTAACATAAAATTATCATCATGTCTTAGGTTGAAAAGTGGACATGGTGTCAGGAATTCTGTTACTCTTAATTTAAAACCTTGTGCTTTGTTTGTTTGTTTTCTTGTTTGGTTCCTTGCTTTACTTTGATTAGTTTTCCCACTGTTTGGATTTCTTAATGAAAACAAGAACTCTCTTCTAGAAGTTGGAGGGGTTCTTTTGTTTGGTTGGTTGGTTTTGGTTTTGGTTTCTATTATGGATGATCCTTAAAAGAAAAGGCCCAATTTATTTACATATATTATGTTAAAATGACATATGAATGTATGCGTATATGGGAGTAAGGGGGTGTAACAACCTGCATCCAGAGCAGGGCTTGTGTTGGTATTAGCCACTCTATCTGAGCATCAGCTATTAGACAGCCTACCCAAGGAAGGTATCATATCTTTTTTCTTTTGTTGTTCTTACTAAGCCTGTCACCACACCTTGAATTCAGTAGGTACTCAATAAACAAATATACTTAATAAAATGAATAAACAAGATTATGCCCAAACTAGCTGAAGAAGTTATTATATTTCATTTTGTTTGCCCTTGGTAATGTTACATTATCCAACAAAATTTTAAATATAGCTTTTTCTGAGCTGTCTTCCTTTATAGTGTGAAGGCCCGAGAAAAATTAAGGCCATCCCACCTAAAGTTTAGCATTAGCACAAGTACAGCCATCTTAGGCCCCTGTGAATAAGAGCTGAACTTTACAGGAAAAAATGCAGAATGTCCTCGGCAGGGAATCCCATATCAGAAAGACAACAGAGCTCAGAATTGCCCTAGGCAGAGAATCCTATATCAGAAAGACAACAGAGCCCACTCCCATGGTAGAAAGTCCCATATTAGAATGAGAACAGAGCTCAATGCCCTTGAAAGCTCCATATCAGAATGTAAACAGAACTTGAGAAATTCCTCCACCCCTTCTGAAAATCCCCTAGACAAGCCTATAAAAAACCCAGCTGTGACCCACTTCGGAGTCCAAGTTCCTGCTCCGCTGTGTCGGGTATACTTGGACCCAAGCTCCAGCTTGCTAATAAACCCTCGTGTCCTTGGTGGTTTCTCGGGTTTGCAATCTTGGGCACAACAATAGCTATCTATTTTGCTTATCATTTGGTTTAGTCAACTGAAAATAATAGTCTACAGTAAAAAATATACAATAATTTAAATATAATAATTTTTAATGGTGACATATTAGGTTAATTCAGAGCCCACACTCATAACCTATGGCATCTGGCCTGCAGATATGTTTAATATTAACCTTTTTTTAATAAACAGATGCGAATTCTTTTTAATGAACTTTTTTTTTAAGGTTTTATTTACTTATTCATGAAAGACACAGAGAAAGGCAGAGACACAATGAGAGGGAGAAGTAGGTTCCCTGTGGGGAGCCTGGTTTAAGACTCGATCCCAGGACCCCAGGATCACGCCCTGAGCCGAAGGCAGACTCTCAATCATTGAGCCACCCAGGTGCTTCCATCAACTCTTTTCTTAAGTATAATAGGCAAGTTCTGGATGTCAGCAAAATTGGAGTGATGTCTTCAGTTAGTCACAAATTGAGTGTGGCTTTGACCAAGAACTTAATTTTACCGATAAAAAACTGAAAAAGAATGATGAAGAGTCAGGTGAGAATCCTAAAGGGCTCTTCCCCCATAACAAAAACAAAACCAAACCCTCCTTATTAAAACTTTTATTAATATTAACATTGTAAATAAAATTTCATATAAAATCTGGTTTCCTAGTTCTTCTGTAAAAGTCAAAAGATGTGTCAATATCTATAAATCCTTAGTAACAACAAAATTGGCTATGGCTGCATGGCCACTGCTCTCTTTAAAAGAAACATATTTGTCATGATCCACACTATTCTTTCCCTGAAACTGAGGCCGGTTTTCAGGTGCCACTTACCATCCACTTAGTAGTAGAGAAATATTTCTCTGTTGCCATTTTTCTATCAAAAGAAATTAAAAGGACCGCATAGTTCAAGAAAAAGAAAATACATGAAAGATTATTTCTTTGTGGAAATTAAGAATGTGCCCACCTGTTTAATCTTTGGACTATAGCCTGCTTTGTTTATAGGACTTGCCTGGCCTATGTGGGCATTTGAAATTGTGACCCCCTGTGATAGCTAATAAAAGGAATTTTGTCAACTGTCAAGCACATAATTCTAGATAAATGTATATGTGTGTTTAAATATGAATATAAACAAGCTTCTAAGGCATAGTTCAGGTCTAAATGGGGCTCACATTTCACAAATACACCTGCAAAAACAACTAAGCAAGTTTTGAAGAGTAGTAAAGATGACTAGCCCCACCGCATAGGGAAACAAAATTACAGTAATTAAAAGTATCAAATTGGGTATTATACTATATGCTGATGAATTAAATTTAAATAAAAAATTTTTTAAAGTGCCATACTTCACGTGACTAGCCACCTTAGCAACTCCAGAAATAGAGTGCAGGACATGTGGAATTTAGAGTATGATAAAGTTGGCCTTGTTGAGTGAAAAGAGCAAAGTGCAAAAAAAAATGTATTAGCACATATCCATTTGTGTATGTGCTGCTATATATAGGGGATATTTTTAAATTATGGGTGGGTTTTTCTTTTTTGGGTTTCTGAGTGCAAGGCTTGAGCACTTAAGGCATCAATCTGCTGAAGGAGAAAGACTGGAATGTGTTTCATGTGGTAGATGCTATCGCTGACTCAGTCAACAACCCTTACTGTTCCATGGCGGCAGATATTCCCACCAAAGATGCTGGGGAAATGCCTGACACCTTCTTTCCTTGTCTTCCTTCCAGCTGTGGCTATCCATGTGACACGGGTATGGATAAAGTGAAAACCAGACTCCTAAAGAGAGTCTGGGTTGGCTCCTGAAGAGATTTCTCACCCTGATACAAAGGACAGAGACCCAAAGAGATGTCTCTCCACCCCGAAATCTCCCCTTTGGGGTGAGCCTTTGGACAAGGCTGTCTGATGAAGTGAGGCCCAGAGCAGCGGTGACCCTGAGGTGAAGAGACAGAATGACAAGTCTTCCTACAAATGGCAGAGCGCAAGGGTCTGGGCCCCTGGTGGCATTATGGTGTTGCCAAAACAACTCTGGAGCCCTTCACTCCCAGAGTTGTTATCTTGCAAAAACATTAAATGCCCTTATTGCTTAAGCCACATTTCGTTAGGTATCATCACCAGGACCCCAAATCATTCTAGCTGCTACATTACAGAAAGAATGTCTAAAGGAGGGTGGAGGTAATGTTGGGGTGCCTGGGTGGCTCAATGGTTGAGCGTCTGCCTTCGGCTGAGGGTGCAATCCCGGGGTCCTGGGGTCGAGTCCCACACCAGGCTCCCCACAGGGGCCTGCTTCTCCCTCTGCCTGTGTCTCTACCTCTGTCTCTGTGTCTCTCATGAATAGATAAATATTAGAAAAAAAAAAAAGAACAGCATTATCGAGAAAAGAATTATTCAAACCCCTGTGCATCCCTTGAATATATCAGCATCCAAACCAGAGAACCCACGCTCACTGGGTTCCCTCATGGAGTAGAGAAGATGGCAACCTTGTGAGTGACAATCAGCCATGTTGTATTTGTCTTTCAATACATGACAGCTGGTGGGGGTGCAGGTGGCTGAGGGCTTTTGGAGAAGTGGACCCCCTCTGCAGCTGCTCTGTCTGGGTTCTGGGCTGGTGCCCTCTCAGGGGAAGTCCCGATACGGGCAGGATAAGCAGGTATGCACTGTGGTCAGCTGGAAGGTCTAACCCAGCTTTAGCTCTCGGCAGCCACATGTGCTGGGCTCCTGTTGACAGGCCCCAGAAGTAACTAAGAGCCCTGGCGAGCTCTTCACCAGAGGCAGCTGCATGGCAAGGGCAAACTGGCTCTGTGGAGAACAACCCCCTGGGCAAGGTCAACTGGGCATTTCAGCCAAATTCTGAAGGGTGACAGGGCCATCAGATGCCAGGCTGAGGTCACGTCAGCCAGGGAGAACCACCAGGAGCGTTGCACCAACAACGCACCCCTGGTCCTCCACACTCAATTTGTGCACCAGAGGTCTGCAGGGCATCCAAGACCTGACGGATGAAGAGTATTGCCCAGAGGCCGGTGGAGCCAGAGGGTAGCAGATGCACACCAAGTGGGCCTAAAAATTGTGGCTCAAGGTCACATAAACTGCACTCCTTCCCTCCCTCTGTTATTGAAAGGAGAGAGGCGAAGGACAGCATCTCTGGGAGACTGACCCTCTCATCCAAGTCAGCCTGAGTCCCGTCCCAAGAGACAACTGAACCTACCAGGTAGACTGAGGTTTATTTTATTTTATTTTTAATTTATTTTTATTTATTTATTTTTTAGACTGAGGTTTAAACGAGACTGGAAACTGGATTAATTGTTGCCATTAAGCCAGTGAGCAGGGGTGCTAGAGAGGTGGGGGGCGCAAGGGAGGCCTGATTCAGGGTAGACAGAAATAAAGAGCAGACATTTTTATCAGTTTGTGTAGGTCGTAACATGAGCTAAATTTATGACTTCGTTACACACGGTATTTCATCAAACAGACCCAAGAAAGTGACAGCCTTTGGCCCTGGGGGAGGGGAGCTGGGGCACCTGGAATCTGGAGAGGTAGGCTTGCTTTCCTGTGGGCGCCTTTGGTAGCCTGAACATCTTACCATGAGTGCAGATTACTTCTTCAACTAGAGAAAAAGGAGGGGTTACTAAAAACCAATGAAGGTAAATAGCATGAAAATTGTAAATAAATAAAAATTAACCAGGAGCACCTGGGTGGCTCAGTCGGTTAAGTGTCTGAATCCTGGGTTTGGCTCAGGTCATGACCTCAGGGTCTGCTTAGGATTCTCTCTCCTTCTCCCTCTGCCCCTCCCTCTACCCATGTTCTCTGAATAAATAAATGGGTAAATCTTTTTTTTTAAAGATGATTAGGGGCAGCCCGGGTGGCCCAGTGGTTTAGCGCCGCCTTCAGCCCAGGGTGTGATACTGGAGTCCCACAATCGAGTCCCACATGGGGCTCCCTGCATGCAGCCTGCTTCTCCCTCTGCCTGTGTCTCTGCCTCTGTGTCTCTCGTGAATAAATAAAATCTTTAAAAAAAATTTTTTTAAAGATAATTAATAATTGTTTTTTTTAAAGATTTTATTTATTTATTTTAGAGAGAGAGTGTGCGAGAGAGCACAAGCAGGGGGAGAAACAGAGGGAGAGGGAGAAGCAGACTCCCCACAGAGCAGGGAGCCTGATGGGTGGGCTGCCACTTACTAGCTGGTGACTGTGGTAAGTTACCCCCATCCCCTCCAGCGACCCTCAGTTTGTTTCCTATGATTAAGAGTCTTTTATGGTTTGTCTCTCTCTCTGATTTCATTTTGTTTTATTTTTCCCTCCCTACCCTTATGCTCCTCTGTTTTGTTTCTTAAATTCCACATATGAATGAAATCATATGATAATTGTCTTTCTCTGATTGACTTCTTTCACTTAGCATAATACTCTCTGGTTCTATCCACATCATTGCAAATGGCAAGATTTCATTTTTTTGATGGCTGAATAATATTCCATCGTATATACACCACATCTTTATCCATTCCTCTGTCGATGGACATCTGGGCTCTTTCCATAGTTTGGCTGCTGTGGACACTGCTACTATGAACATTGGGGTTCAGGTGTCCCTTTGAATCACTATGTTGGTATCTTCAGGGTAAATACCTAATCGCACAATTGCCAGGTTGTATGGGAGCTCTATTTTCAACTTTTTGAAGAACCTCCATACTGTTTTCTAGAGCGGCTGCACCAGCTGGCATTGCCCCCAACAATGTGAGGGTTCCCCTTTCTCTGCATCTTCACCAACATCGGTCGTTTCCTAACTTGTGAATTTTTGCCATTCTGACTGGTGTGAGGTGGCATCTCATTGTGGTTTTGATTTGTATTTTAATAGGAGCATTTTTCAAAAGTCATAGGGGGCCAGCCAAGAGATGTCATGACTTGAAAGCTGTATCTAGCAAGTAGCACTAAAGTAGGGGCAAAGGACCACGCCATCAGGCCTCCTCAGGTCGCCCAGGCATAGGCAAGGCCACGTGTTCCCCAAGCACTGAGTTGGAAAATCACTAGGTAGGAGAAACAAATCTAAAAGGGTGAGGTAATGGGCTGGTTACACAGGTGAGTCCTGACACCAGACTGGTTTGAATCCCAGTTGCCACTTACTAGCTGGTGAGTTCAGGGAAGTTACATAGCCTCTCTTTTCCTCAATTTCCTCATATGTCAGTCGAGAAGGTTTTCGTAAAGATTCAATGTAAACACTCAGAATTGTTCCTGGTATACAGTAAGCACTCAGCTATGACTTATTTCTGGAATTAACTGAAAGAAAAAAAGGCACTCAGTCTTTCGAGTTCTAAGCTCAGAGAACCACCATCTCTTGGAACCAGCCACCACCCCAAAGAGGCCAGTCTACACAACAGGCATAGACACTCTCCTCTTTCCTCAACTCTGGCCCCAGCCAATATGGCAGAACTTGATCAAGAAAAGCATAGTGTTCGCAAAGAAAGGCTATCCCTGTGACTCATCTCTCCTACCCTGCAGACAAGGGGCAGTGGCATGGGTGGGTGGCCAGGAAAATAACATGTCAAGCTGTGGAGGTCCAGAAGCAGGGGATCCTGACATCTCATTTCCTTGCGAGACAGCTGCTTGGCCCTGGAACTTGTGAGTGAAGGGAAGAGATGACGTGGTGGGACAATTTGGGAAAGGGAGCAGGACACACATTTCCCGGCCCTGAGGAATGAAAGATAGGTTATGCTCATGCCTCCAGACCCCATACCTAAGAGCTATAGAAAGTATGTAAAATTAGGAGCGTAATCACCCTGTGCTATAGATGAATATGAAACACTAATTGGAAAAATTAAAGAAAAATGTGTAAATCCAATATGAACACACCAGGCCAAAAATGCATTGTCTTTGAGGAGTTTATAATTCAAACACAGTTATAATGGGCTATATGATGGGTTTTATGAGAGAATTACAAGAACACAGAGGAGGCGATCTAAATCAGATAGGAGGAGCCAAAAAGGCTTCCTGGGGGAGGTGACACTTCAAGTGAAGTTAAAAAATGAATATTAACTAACTAGAAAAAAAGGGGATGGGGAAAGTATTTCAAGAACAGCACATGAAGAGAGGTGGAGGTAAGAAATCTTGGAACTTACCCATGCTATGGATTGGCCGAGACGGACGTGGATGTGGGGAGTGACAGCAGGTGAGGCAAGAGAGGAAGGCCATATCCAGATAATGCAAGACTTGGCCTGCAAAAACTACAAGGATTTAACTTTACTCTTAAGTTGGGGGGGGATGACAGATTGTACACAGGAGAGCGACATGATGACCTCCGCAGATTAGAAGGGCCATCCATGCAGCCGTGTGTGCTGGTCCAGGGAGAGGCGGGCAGCCTGGAGGCAGGTAGGCCAGCTCAGAGGACCTGCCACAGGCTGGGCGAGGGGAAACTGCCCTGTCAAAGGCACAGAGGACGGAGGGAGCAGATGGGAGAGACGATCAACAAGTAGCCTCTACACTCCTCGGTGACTGACTAAGTCTGAGATGAGAAAGAATGGGAGTCTGGGACGCTCTTTGGTTATCTGATTTGGACAGAGGCTGAGAGATAGCAGACCTAGGAGGTGGAGCAGATGTTCAATATGGTAAGTTTGAGGTGGAGCATATAGCAGTACATTGATGCATCTGATGCTCAAGCCAAAGAAGTCTGAGCTAGATAGGTAGATGTGAGAGTCATCCCCCCGGAGGTGATAGGGAAGCTGTGGGTGTGCAGGAACGTGACCCTAAGACCTACAAATGAGAATAGCATCTGGGCAGCGTTGGCACATAAGGAGTAAGAAACAAAGAACCCACCAAGGAACCCATCAAGGAGCAGCCAGAGAGAAGAGTGGAAAAGCAAACGAATGTGACATCATACAATAAAGCCAAGAATAAATACAGATTTAGGAAGCAGTGGGTGTTCAGTAGAGGTAAATGTTCCAGAGAAGTCAGATGAGCCAAGGACTGGAGAACGTGCATTTCGTTGGCACCGTGAAGGTCCCGAGAGGCCTCAGCAAGAGGAACTCCAAAGGCGAGGAGAGCCAACCAGCGGACTGCCCTGGGAACGAGCGAGTGGGAAGAGGAAAGGGCACTTCAGAAAGAGTTTGCCAGAAGTAGAAAGATGCCAGAAAAGAACATGTTTGCAGGCGAGGTTTTTGCAGTGTTTACCCAGAACCCTGGCACATAAGCAAACACAGCAGGGTGCAACCGCAGAAGCAAATTGTGCTGAAGTTGACTTCTGAATTAAAATCGAGAGTTAGACAGTAAATGCCGGCCAAGGCTCTCCCTCCTTTGAGGTCACCGATCAGAGCTCTGTGACCACTCATTTGTCTTCCGGGGACACTTATTAAAAGGGCCTTAGTCATTCGCTTCCTGTCCTCTTGCTCACCCACTGTAACTTGGTGGGTTGATTTTTCACTGAGTGTGCCTGACTGGGACACTGGGTTTCCCAGTCTCCACGTTGTAAGTGAGAAGTCCGTGTCAGCTTTTACCTCTGGAGAGAGGACAGTCCGGCAAACAGGGACCTGATGGGTACCTAATGCAGTATGGAATCCATCCGATGACCCCAAGACTGAGAAGCACAGGACTTCTGATCATCAACATTTCGGGAAGCAACACATAGAAAATTTCCGCCCAATGGAGAAGACTTTTAGGTGATTCTGAACCTATATCTGTTGAGGGATTGTGGAAGGTGACAGGGACCCCACAGCACTGAGGCCTGTCTCTGGCTTGCATTACTTTAAGTACCTGGATCCATAGCGCTAGCTACAGTATACATTTCCTTAAGATAATTTACATAAATGTAAACACATTCCACATTACTATGCATGCTCTGCATCCTAGTATTGGGGTATTTGTTGTTGTTGTTGTTGTTCAAAGAATAGTATTATTTGGGCTCTTGAAATGCTATAGAATAAAGCATCCTAATGATATAGTTTTTTCCTACATTCCGGAGAAATGCAATTATTTACTTACACATGTATTCACTAAGCTTCACATCCGTAATATAAACTTATAAAAAGTCATAAAGTAGTACAAAGTGCTAAGCATCCTACCATTTAGTAAAAACAAAGTTATTTTCACAGTGTTTTAGAATACTCTGAGGGCGAATCACAGTAAAGTATTTGGGAGTCTCTTTCCTCGCAAATCCTAACATAAAATGGGGTGTTTATGTTAGAAGGACTCCCAAAATGTACTGCAACCTCACACTTGGACACAAGCGACCTCCTATCTTCCAGTCATAAACAAAACCAAAAGCACCAAGGAAAAGATCCCTCCCAAAGCAGGTTTTTAGTCATTGTTTCCCATAAGCCAAGGCACATACATTATATATCACAGGGCGGCCCAGTCTCAGCTGGGGTTTGGAATTTCCTTTCTTGGTACTACCTATTGGAGGGAAGAAGAATAATCCCTTCAATGTCAGAACACACTGTCAAGCCATTCTAAATCACTAAGGGCTAGAAATCTCCCGAGTTTTCTCTTCATGATTCAACACCAGCGCAGATATTCAGACAAGGCTGAAAATCATGTTGACAATTTGGAAAAAAAGAATAAAATGTTAATAAAGAGCAAGCTGAGCAAGAGTCTCTGTGTCCTTCTTCAAAGCAAGCCTGCATAGGATCCAGGAGGTTTGTGATGTCCTCGTTGGCCCGGAGGTCAGAAGCAGGCATCCCAAATTCCAGTTTGACTCTAGCTGTTTGACTCTGGGTCCCTCTCTGAGCTTTGGTCTCTCACATATAAAATGAGGGGATGTGACTACAGGATTGCTAAGAACCCTCCCCCTTAGCTTTGAAAATCCCTGATTCTTTTTTTTTTTTTTTTCCCAATCAGAAAATATGTGTCTCCACATAACAACAAGGCGCATAGTGGACTCATAATACATGTGAACTAATTATAATTAACTAGTTTGGACACTGAGAACAAGAGGATCTTCTTCAGTGATTATTTGATAAGCTGTAGTTTATGAGATCTCTTTCAGAGTAGAAGGAGAGAATGTTACAGCAGGACTAAAATAATTCTGGTTCTTTCCTGGTGACTCCAGCCCTGTTAGATTTGCATGGCTCAAAAGTCAAAATCCTTCCAAAACCTAAGGAATCCTTTTATTCTCAATTCCAACAGGATCCCCATGCCCAGAATGCAAAATCTGGACCACCTGGGGAATGCATTTTGCAGCCCAAATTGCATAAGTGCAGTCCCTAACAAAAAGAACCACAGTGTACCTTCTGAACCAGAAATAACCTGGGCAGATGATTTTCATTTCAGATATGCAACGGAAAATAGGAAATAAAATTATATTTGAACAGATAACGTTGAGCAGAAAATAAAAGCATAGAACGTGCTGTAAATTGTGTGAGAGAAACATTGACTTCTATTACTTATTTTTATATTTGTGCAGCCCAATTTCACCATTATTAAACCTTTCACCTTGGACAAGTTAATTTTCTGTTTTTGGCGTTCTCATCTAGAAGAAAAGTTGGGGGTGGGGAAAATTGGTCCAGATAAATTCTAGAGTCATCCCTAGCTCTTATGATTCTAAATAATACTACTTTTCTAGTTAGAGAGGTCACAGAGTTCATATCACAAATTTGTTTTAACACGGATGAACCTCGAGGACATTACACTAAGCCAAAGAAGCCAGTCACCAAAGAACAAATACTGTATGATTCCTCTCATATGAAGTATCTAAAATCATAGCAACAAAAAGTAGAAAAGTGATTACCAAGGGTGGTGGAAAGGGGCGAGAGAATTAGTGCTCAGTGGTTATAGAGTTTTGGTTTTGCAAGATGAAAATGTTCTAGAGATTGGTAGCACGGCAATACAAACATACTTAACACTACCAAGTTGTACACTGAAAAATCGTTAAGATGGCAAATTTAAGGTTATGCATTTTTTTCCACAATAAAGAAAAATTTTGCCTTAATATGAAACAGAAGGAGAAATATAAAACCATCCCCAATTCGACCACTTAGAGAAAATTTCTATTAACTGGCTGATGCTTGTGGGCCAGATATGTTCACTATTTATGTTTCAACAGTTGATGAGTGCCTACCCCCATGATGCTGTCTGCTGGGAACAAAATAATGGACGTGACATAGACCTGGCTCTCATGGGTAAGGAAAGTAGCAATGAGGTCAAAGGGCAGTAAGTTCTAGAAGAACGGGACACACAGAGAGTCATGGAAGCATAGAGAAGGAGCAAGCAAGGCAGAGTAGGGATGAGGAAGACCTTCCCATCTGAGATGTAAAGGATGACAAGATATCAAGGCAAAGAGAAGGTAACAGCATTCTAGTCAGAAAGCACCAGAGGTGGAAGTCCTGTCAGCGCCAAGAACAGTGCCTCAGACGGGGAAGAGGCCACCAGAGAGGAGGTGCTGAAGAGCACCAGCGGCAGGATTACCAAGGGCGCTGGACCCCGTGTTCATGAGCTGGAGCATTTTCTAGAGACTGTTGCCCCCCTCGTTGGTGAGCGTTAAGTGTGGGATGGACAAGAGTAGATTTGAATTTTGAAAAGACCTCTCTAGCTTTGATGAGGAGGATGGATTGCAGGGGTCATGCCTGGATGAGGGAGCCCAGTGGGGGAGCTGTCGAGCAAGCATGGTGACACGAAGGCACAGCCGCCATCTGCATTTGTAGTTTGGGACCTAAGTTTTCCTCACTTAATATTCCATAATTAGCATTTTCCCACTTCAATAAAAAATCTGAGCAATCCTTTCAACTGGCTGCATGGCGTTTCATTGTATGGAAATTCCATGATTGGCCTATTGGTCTTCTATTTTTGAATGCTGTTTCCAAGCTTTTGTTATTCTAAGACAATCGAGATGATTCTTTTGGTACAAGATCCTTATCCACATTTTTAAAATATTTTCATATAGGGGCACCTGGGTGGCCCAGTCAGTTGAGTGTCTGACACTTGATTTCAGCTCAGGTCATGATCTCAGGGTCCTGTGATGAGGTCCTGGGTTGGACTCCATGCTCAGTGAGGAGTCTGCTTCTCTCTCCCTCCCTCCCCTGCTGCCCCTCCTCCTACTTGCACACACACTCTCTCTCTCAATCTCTCTATCTTTGATAAAGAAATATTTAAGAAAATATCTTTATAAATGTTGATTATATTAATCTCTTGTAGCAGATAGCAGAAGAGACGCAAACAAAATGACTATAATCCAGGCATGCAAGGCAATGTTACGAAAGGGTGTGTGTGTGTGTGTGTGTGTGTGTGTGTGTACAGCTTCACTTTGTCCTAAAAGACCATTCAGGATTGCGATCTTCCAAAGAAGGTATAATCTAACATCCCCTGCGTTGCACAGGACAGGGAAGGCTGTGGGTTTGAGCTCCTGAGTACACTGCTCTATCCCGGCAAAAGGTCAAGTGCTGCAGAAGGCCAGAGCTAAAAATAAAGTGTGGCAGTGGGAACATTAAGGAGTTGTTTGGAACATCAAGGGGGAAGTGAGTCATACCAAATTAGAACTTCAGTATGCTCCCAAGACGCTGGGTAACCTCCTCAGCCAGGGAAGGTAGACCAATTCTTACATGAAAGTTTTTATTTTATTTTATTTTATTTTATTTTTTTATTTTTTAAAAGATTTTATTTATTTATTCATGAAAGACACACACACAGAGAGAGAGAGAGAGAGGGCAGAGACGCAGGCAGAGGGAGAAGCAGAATCCATGCAGGAAGCCCGATGTGGAACTCGATCCCAGGACTCCAGGACCACATCCTGGGCCGAAGACAGGGGCTAAACCGCTGAGCCACCCAGGGATCTCTATATGAAAGAAATTTTAATAATAATTGTAATAATTTTATTAACCACACAGAGGAGTTTCATTCCTGTAGCACCTTTGTTCCCAAAGGCCAAGTTCTCACGGACCACGTGTGAATCAGGCTGCCCCACGTCCATTGACACAGGTCTCCAGGGAGGCACAGCACCAGGAGGTGGGGAATCTGAGGAGGAATCTGAGTCTGCCTGCAAGTTTATCAGTGGTTAGTGGATTCGAATATCATAGCCACGTGGAGGGTCTGTACAGCCTGTGCATGGACCTGGAAAGGATTTTGTACACGGTCCCCTCGTCATTGCAATCCTGGAAGTTTCTCAGGAAATCCAAATAACTAATACCGGTTGGACTGCTTATGAGATTGCATCTCTTCAGGAAATCACCAAATGATTCCTCCTCCAGGGGCACCGAGGTGGCTCAGTTGGTTAAGCTGTTGGGCGTCGGGGTCTAAATTTCGATTCAGGCCATGATCTCTGGGTGGTCAGCATGAGTTTCAAGTTGGGCTCTGTGCTGAGCGTGGAGCCTGCTTAAGATTCTCTCTCTTTCTCCCTCTGCCCCTCCCTCCCACTGCTTCAGTGCACACACTCCCTTCTCTAGTGCTCACTCTCTCTCTCATTCTCTCTCTCTCTCTCTAAAAAAAAGAAAAGTAAAAGAGGGACACACCCGGTGGGCGGCTCAGGGCTTAGTGGTTGAGCGTCTGCCTTCAGCTCAGGGCGTGATCCGGGGCTCCTGGGATGGAGTCCTGCATCAGGCTCCCTGCAGGTAGCCTGCTTCTCCCTCTGCCCGTGTCTCTGCCTCTCTCTGTGTCTCTCATGAATAAATAAATAAATAAAATATTTTAAAAATTTATTCATAAAATGATAAAAGAATTTATAAAAACAAATGCTTCACATCTAGATCAAGTATCTTTTCTAATTAGATAACTTGATATGTTCATTCTCAGTCTTCATTACCTCAGCTGATTCATCCCTTTGGCAGAACCAAAAACCAAAGTGAATTAGGTTGACTTTGTATTTTGCTTACACTGTGTCCCCACCTTGTCTAGATATACTGGGATTTTTAGGAATCCGTGAAATGCTTTTCAGGGACTCATAGCAAAAGAAGAAAAAAAAAGCAGAAAGCCTTGATAAACTGCAAACTGGGTAATTCAGTCAGGGAATTACTTACATGAATGATAGCTACGTCCCTGACAAATTTCAAGATTAATAAAAACAACTTTAAAAAGTATTTTGGTAATAAGAGTTTTAACCAGGCAAAGCTGATAGAACCTATTGGCCTCTTTGTCTTCAAGTTGGTTTAAAAAATGCAATTCAAAAATAATTATTTACTAAATGTCAACTATGGTTTCCCAGTGGGGCTTACAACGATTAGTAAAACAAGGGCCCTAACTTCAAGAACTGCTGTCTAGTAGGGAAAAACAGACATCCCAACACAGGTCAAATGACATAAGATCATTTACAAACATTCAGTTGATTTTTAAAACCATCAAGATTTATAAACCCAAGTGTTGCTAAGTATTAGAGGCTGAACTGTGTCCCCCCAAATTCATATATTGATGTCGTAAGCCCCAGGACCTCAGAATATAACTGTATTTGGAAATAGGACCTTTAAAAAAGTAATTAAGGTGGGATGCCTGGGTGGCTCAGCGGTTGTGTCTGCCTTCGTCTCAGGGCATGATCCCAGGGTACTGAGATCAAGTCCCACATCAGACTCTCCGTCTGTGTTTCTGCCTCTCTCTGTGTGTCTCTCATGAATAAATAAATAAAATCTTAAAAAATTAATAAATAAAGGTGATTAAGCTAAAACGAGGTCGCATGAATGGGCTCTAATCCAATAAGACCAGTGTCCCTATAAGAGGAGATCAGGACACAGACACAGAGGCAAGACCATGTGAGGAGATGGGGAGAAGATGGTTCTCTATCAGCCAGTGAGAGAGGCCTCAGAAGAAACCAACCTACCAACACTTTGATCTTGAACTTCTAGTCTTCAGAATTATGAGAAAATAAATTTCTGTTGTTTAGGCCACCCGGTCTGTTACTCAGCAAAGGCAGTCCTAGCAAGTTCATAGCAAAAATATTGGCACCACAGAAATGCTCAACATTGCTGGCCAGTAGACTGCCATGACCATTTTGGAGAGGTATGAGGGCTGGTAGCCAACAACGTCACTTGAGGTGTCTACTCTAGAGAAATATGCCAAAGAAAACATGTAGAAGGCTGTTCAGTGTAGCATTACCTTTAATTGAGAAGAACTTGAAACCAAATAACTGTTTTTCATAGGAAAAGAAACTAGTTTATATCATTCCTACAATGGAATGCTACCGAGGAGTTAAGCTGAATTAATGTATGTGTATCTATCAACATGGAGAAAGCTCGAAGCCAGTGTTCAGTGAAAAAAAGAAAATTGTCAAATTATTTGTATGTATATCATTTGTGTCTAATTTTAGAACATCGTATATATTGTTTAGGGATACATACATATGTTTAAAGTACAAATATGTACATGGGCATAAGAGGCATATGAGATAAGATTATGGTTAAGAACATGGATTGTGGGACTCCCTTGCTTACCAGTTATATAACCTTTGGTAACTTCAATCACCCTGTGCCTCAGTGTCCTCATCTGTAAAATGAGGTTAATAATAGTGCCTGCCTTATTGAGTTGTTGGGAAGACTACATGAGAAAATGTATATAAAATTCTTAGCTCGGTGCCCGGCTCATAGAAATGCTCAATACGTATTAGCTTACCAGATAAAATATTAATACAGGTAACCAAATATAAACAAAGCAAAATAAAACTGAATGGTTACTTTTGGTCAAGCTTTATGTTGAAATGAAAACACTATGTAAGGCAATATGCTGTGATAAACAGTCTCTAGATCTTGGTATGAATGCCCTTGAATAATCCCCTCCCCCTGAGTGTGGCATGCACCTGCTCTAATAAAAAGAATATGGCAACATGATGGGACTTACTTTCAAAATGAAGTTATAGGGGCACCTGGGTGGCTCAGTCTGTTAAGCAACCAATTCTTGATCTCGACTGAAGTCTTGATCTCAGGGTCATGAGTTCAAGCCCCGCCCTGGGTTCCACATTGGGCGTGGAGTTCACTTAAAAAAAAAAAAAAGATGTTATAAAAGACTGAGGCTTCCTTCTCGGGTACTCTCTTTCCCTTGCTTACTTGCTCTGAGGAAAGCCAGCTGCTTGCTATGTGGTGAACTGCCCTATTAAGTGGCCCCTATGACAAGGAACAAATGTGTCTGGCCACCAGCCAGTGAGTGAACTTGGAAGTGGATCCTCCTCAAGTTGACCCTTGATTCATCAGTCCTGGCCAACAGCTGAACTGCAATCTCATGAGAACCCCTAAGTCAGAAACACCCAGCTCAGATCCCTGACCAGCAGAAACTGAGACAATATATGTTTATTGTTTTCAGCTGACAAATTTTAAGGGCTACTTTATTAACCTGCAATAGATAAGTAATATGCCCAATGTAGGCCAGGGTGAAAACTAATGCTATGTATATATACAGTGTTAGTGATATAGTGAATTGGTATAAATTTCTTGAGAGAAATTTTGGCAATATTCCTGAAGATATTTTTTAAAATTTTCACCCTAGGAAAAAAAGTACACAAAAATTGAGATGTATTCTTTAAAGTATTAAATGTAACAAATATAATAGTGAATAACTGGTAACAACACTGATTAGGAAATTGTGATATTGTGATATAATAAGAAATACATTAATTTTAGTCTTTAACCCTGGCTCCCAGCCAGAGTTCCTAAAGCCTTTAGAATTTCCTAAGTAATAAAGATTCTGGGAGAATCTTCTGATATTTGGTCTTTGACTCCAGTTCCTGATATAGAGCTTCAAATCCTTTAAAATTTCCTGAGTGATACAAGAGTTTCTTGTTCTAATGAGGCAAATCTCAGTGGGCTCCTGGAGCTTCAGGTCACTAGAAAGAACAAGCCATGGTTAGAAGCTTGGAATGTTCAGCCCCACCTCCTATCCTTAGGCTTGGGCCTGGAGATTAAGTTAATAATCTATCATGCCCGTATGATGAAGCCTCCATAAAATTCCTAAAGTATGGGGTTTGGAGAGCCTCTGAGTTGGTAAACACGGGGAGGTGCTGGGGGAGGTGGCATGTGCCCAGACAGAGCATGGAAGCTCTGAATCCCTTCTCCCCATTCCTTGTCTTATGCATTTCTTCCATCTGCCTGTTCCTGAGTCATATCCTTTTATAATAGACCAGTAAACTGGCAAGTAAACTGTTTTCCTAAGGCCTGTGAGCCATTCTAGCAATTACTAAACCCAAGGAGGGATCGTGAAAACCCGAGTTATAGCTGGTTGATCAGAAGCACGGGTGACAACCTGTGATTGGGGTCTGAAGCTGGGGGATTAGTCTTGGGAGACTGAGGCCTTAACCTGTGGGACCTGACGTTAACTCCAAGTAAGAGTATTGAATGAAATGGTAGGACACCCAGGTGGTGGTGCCCAAAGAGAATTAGATAATTGCTTGGTATGGGAAAAAACCCATATGCATTTGGTGACAGAAAGTGAAATATCGAGTGGAGAGTGTTGAGAGTAAAGCAGAAAAAAATGAAACTTTTTCCTTTCAGGGATGGTTAAATAAATTATGGTATATCATTTGATAAAATCTTAAGCAGACATTAAAATTCATGTTAAAGTTCTAGTTAATTATTTGTTGAAATACTCACAATATAATTACAATTATATATAGAAAATAAAAATAGGGGATCCCTAGGTGGCGCAGCGGTTTAGCGCCTGCCTTTGGCCCAGGGCGCGATCCTGGAGACCCGGGATCGAATCCCATATCGGGCTCCTGGTGCATGGAGCCTGTTTCTCCCTCTGCCTATGTCTCCGCCTCTCTCTCTCTTTCTCTGTGACTATCATAAATAAATAAAAATTTAAAAAAAAAAAAAGAAAAGAAAAATAATTGAGGATGACCTTATAAATTTTTATCGTTTAATTTTTAAAAGACTAGATAGAACTATACCAACATGATCACAGTAATGATCTCCAAGTGATTTTTCAGTGATTTACATTTTCTCAGGTATATTTTTTTGTGGGTTCTAATTTTTATATAATGAATATGTATTACTTTTTATTTTGAAAAATCTTTAAGTATAAAATAATTAAATGTGGGCCTGCTAGATTCTTTTTGGAGAGAGAGAGAAAGAGAAAAAAAAGAGAGAGAGAACAGGCATGTATGTGTAAGAGGTGGGGAGGGGCAGAGGAGAGGAAGAGAATCCTAATCCCATTTAAAATTGCACCAAAAAATAAATAAGTAAATAAAATTGCACCAAAAAGAATGAAATATCTGGGAATTGGTTTAAACAAGGAGGTAAAAGACCTGTACCCAGAAAACTATAAAACACTGATCAAAGAAATGAAACTGACACAAACAAATGGGAAGATATACCATGCTCATGGATTGGATGAATTCATATTGTTAAAATGTCCATACTACTCAAAGCAATCTACAGATTCAATTCAATCTCTATTAAAATGTCAATAGTATTTTCCATAGAACTAGAACAAACAATCCAAAAATGTATATGGAACCACAAAAGACCCTGGATAACCAAGCCACCTTGAGAAAGAAAACAAAGATGGAGGTACTACAATTCCAGATTTCAAGATATGCTATAAAGCTTTTGTAAGCAAAAGATTTTGGCACTGGCACACAGACACATAAATCAAGAGAACAGAATAGTGAGCCCAGAAATGAACCCATGTATATATGGTCAATTAATCTATGGCAAAGGAGGCAAGAATATACAACAGGAAAAAGACAATCTCATGATACACAAAAATAAACTTTAACTGGACTGAAGACCTAACTGTGAAGCCTGAAACCATAAAACTCCTAAAAGAAAATACAGGCAGTAATCTCTTGGACATTGGCCTAAGCAACCTATTTATGCATCTGTCTCCTTAGGCAAGAGAAACAAAGGCAAAAATAAACTATTGGGACACACCAAAATAAAAGGCTTTTGCACAGTGAAGGAAACCATGAACACAACAAAAAAGCAATCTAGTGAATGGGAAAAGATAATTTGCAAATATCAGATATATCCAATAAGGAGTTCATATTCAAAGTATATTTTACAACACCAAAAAATATTTATTAAAGATAAGCAGAGCACCTGAGTGGACATTTTTCCAATGAAGACATACAGATGGCCAACAAACACATGAGAAGATACCCAACATCACTAACCATCAGGAAACCGCAAATCAAAACCACAGTAAGATACAACCACACACCAGTCAGAATGGCTACATCAAAAGGACAAAAAGTATCAAGTGTTGGTAAGAATGTGGAGAAAAAAGAACCCTTGTGCACTATCCGTAGGAATGTAAATTGGTGCAATCAGTGTGGAAACAGTATGGAGGCCCTCAAAAAATTAAAAATAGAAATGTCATATGATCCGGTAATTTCACTACTGTGTATTTTGCCACGGAAATTGAAAACATTGATTTAAAAAGATATATGTACCCCGATGTTTATTGCAGCATTAATGTACAATGGCCAAGATAAGGAAGCAACCCAAGTGTCCATTCATAGATGAGTGGATAAAGAAGAGGTAGTGTGTGTGTATATATATGTATATGTATATATATGAATATTACTCAGCCATAAAAAAGAATGAACTCTTGCCATTTGCAACGACATGTATCAACCTAGAAAGTATTAAACTAGGTGAAATAAAAATAAATAAGACAAAGACAAATATCGTATGATTTCACTTATATGTGGAATCTAAAAAACAAAACAAGTGAACAAACAAACAAATAGACACTTAAATACAGAGAAGGAACTGCTGGTTGCCAGAAAGGAAGGGAGTGGGGGGATGGGCATATAGGTGAAGGGAATTAAGAGGGATAAGCTTCTAGTCATAAAATAAGTAAGTCACTAAGATAAAAAGTACAGCATAAGGGATATAGTCCATAACCTTGTAATAATGTTGTATGGTGACAGATGGTAATTAAACTTATCAAGGTGAACAGTGAGTAATGTACAGAATTGTCCAATCACTACGTTGTGTATCTGAAACTAATATAACATTGCATACTTCAATATGCAATACTTCAATAGTAATTGTTTTCAATTATATAAAATCTCAAAAAAGGTAATTAGGATTGACTCTTTGCACAGAGAATCATTTTACTTTAGGAAATCAAGATTTAAGCTTACATAAAAATCCAAGATGAGGGCAGCCCGGGTGGCTCAGCAGTTTAGCGCCACCTTCAGTGATCCTGGAGACCCAGGATCGAGTCCCACGTCGGCTCCCTGCATGGAGCCTGCTTCTCCCTTTGCCTGTGTCTCTGCCTCTCTCTCTATGTGTGTGTCTCTATGAATAAATAAATAAATAAATAAATAATCTTTAAAAAATCCAAGTTGCATTTATTTAGGTCAGAATCTTTTAACCCAGGGTCCATGAACATCTGAGGCTCACAAATGTATTTCGAGTTGCAATTCATGAAATTGTATGCAAGATATCAAGTGTATGTGAATATTCCTAAAGAAAGAGTTCACAGTTAAATTAGGTTCCCATTTGGGTCTGTAATTAGGGTGACAACCATTCTGGCTCACCCAGTACTGTTCTTTTTAGCACAGAAAGCCCTGAGTCCTGGGAACTCCTCCATGCCAAAAAACTGGGATATGTGCTCACCCTTTCTTCAATCCAAGAAAGATCAATGAAAAATAATTCAAAAATTTAATTGAAACTCAATTAAAGGGATAAGTAAAAATTAGAAGATTACCTCTTAAGTCGTAGGATGCTGCTATTTCTTCTAATTTAACCTATGTCTTGAGAATTATTTTCTATATAAACTAAAGCTAACGGTATCTTTCCTAGTTTCTCAGCTAACTGCAATTTGTAAATGATTCCCTCGTTACAGTGAACGTTTACCTTTTGTCATGTGTATTTGGTGGCTGTTGCATTACTAGACTGAGATGTGACCACCCCAGCAAGATGACTCCTCATATCAGTCCAACAGGGAGGACGCATGTCACCCCGTAAGAATCCTGATTTGTGGCATGATAGGGAACTCAGGTGCTCTCAATTGGCTTTGGTGTCAGCGAGGGGACTTCCAAATGGTGTGCATTGAACTAATTTCTGCCCTCACTAGAGCAGGCTAGAAGTTAGAACAGCTGCAGGAGAGGCCTCTCCATTTTCCCAACATTCCGTGTGGAGAAGAATGAGGCCTGTGCACTCCTGGGAGAAGCCCTATCTCCTAAGGCAAGCTCAAATCATGGTATGTCGTTTGATTTCTATTTTTTAATCCCCTGGCCTTTGGTAAGGACTTGAAAAGCGTACTTTGTCTCAGCGGTGCCACAGAGCCTTGCAGGAGGACATTTAGGCCACCACTGGTGAGCAGTCCTCGTGCTGGGTGTGGTGGTCGCAGCAAGAATTCATGAGGCTCCAAGGCAAAAGTGCATCTCAGGGGAACAGAGAGGAAGGAAAAGGGGAAACATCGAGACATATTCAATATGCTAATAGAAGATCATAGTTCTATTCCAGCAAACATAACAACGAGATTCCCTTCCCAAAATGTTTACCCTTTTTAGCTCAGATATTATGTTTTAGCTTTTAAGATGTTTTGGGATCACCTGGTGGCTCAGTGGTTGAGCATCTGCCTTCGGCTCAGGTTGTGATCCTGGAGTCCTGGGATCGAGTCCCATGTTGGGCGTCCTGCTCAGTGGGGAGCCTGCTTCTCCCTCTGCCCCTCCCTGCTCGTGCTCTCTCTATCTCTCTCTCTCTCTAAAATAAAACAATAAAATCTTAAAAAAAAAAAAAGATGTCTTGAATTTTACAATTTTATTCTGGTGGATGTGTAAATTAAATTACAATTTAATTTAAATTAAAATGTAAAGTGAAGACACCAGACTTTGAAACAAAGATTACCAGTCATTAAGTAATTTCTTCATAAACATATGTTGTGTGTATATGGAAAAGAGAGGAGAGAGAGAGAGAGAGAGACAGGGGACCAATTGTAACGCTGCTCGTCTATATGGCAGGGTTGGGGTTTGTGTTGTACTGTGGTAGGAGTCAGATTGTAGAAGACAGAAAGACAGATTGACAGCAGGGAAGCATTCCTGATTCCTCTGACGCCTGTGCTGCCAGCGGAGCCTGTCCCACCTGCACAGCCCCCAGCCCTCGCTTCCTTCGCTCTGACTCCGTGTGGACTCAGTACCAGGCCCCATGTCAGGTGACACACCTGTGCAGGGGTTGTTGACGCTGCTTGAGACAGATATATTTTCTCATAACTTTAGACATCACCATGAGAAGCATGGGATTTAAGGAGCCATGGGAACGAAGAAAAGATATGGTGACAAGGAAAGAAGAATGGGGGGCACCTGAGGGGCTCAATAAGTTAAGCATCTGCCTTCGGCTCAGGTCATGATCCTGGGGTTCTGAGATCGAGCCTCGTGTTTGGCTCAGTGGGGAGTCTGCTTCTCCCTCTCTCCTCCTGCCTGCTGCTCCTCGTGCTTGTGCTCTCTCTCTCTCCGTGTGTGTCAAATAAATAAATAAAATCTTTAAAAGAGAGAGAGAAAAGAAGAATCGTTGGCATTATTGATCATTGATGGTACTGGGATTTATTTCCCATCATAGAAATGGCATGACCTTCCACCTTTGTCATCTTTCCCCCATCTTCTCCTTCTGGATCCTGTTTAATTAATTCACAAATTCAATAAAAATTGCATTGAGGAGCACTTACCAAACACTGGGATCCAAAGGTCATGAAGATATGGTGTCTGCTACCACAAATGTTGGTCTAGCTGGGGACAGCCAAGTAAATCATGATTAGTGCTGAGAGCAGGGTACAGAAGCTAGAAGGACCCGAAAACAGCCACTTGAATCAGGATGAAGGCTTAGGGAAGGAATGTGTGTCAGAGAAGATTACCCAGAAAAGGCAATGCTTGGGGTGAATTTTGAAGGATGAACAGCAGTTGAGTGGGCAAAAAGTGTGTGTGGGTGTGAGTGTGGGTGTGTATGTTTGTCGCGGGGGGGGGGGTGAGCAGGAGGTGGGGAGTCGGACAGAAGCCATGTAAGCAAACAGCTGAAAAAGAAGGTGAGAGAAGGCTAGATGTGTGCTGGGGTGGGGGGTGCAGGTGTATCATAGGGCTGGGTGGCCGATGTGTGGAAGTGTGGGGAGACCCTGGAAAGACAGCAGGCCAGAGAGGTGAGTGGGGTCAGGCTGCTAGAGCCCTTAAGTAGCAGCTGCAGGAACAGAAACAGGTAAGGAACCACTTTGCACCCCAAGGGCTGTAGAGCACCACGGGAGGACTGTAAGCAGAGGAGAAGCCAAGTCACACTGATGTATGGGACGTGGCTTGGGTGGCAGGGAAGTCACTGGCCCAGCACAGGGCCAGGCTGGAGGCAGGGTAAAGAGCTGAGAGTTCTTTTTTTTTTTTTTTTTTTTTTTTAAGAGCTGAGAGTTCTTGATGGAATCTGGGTGAGGGCTGACAAGTGGTGGTGTAGACAGGAGGGGACGGGCAGGGCCAAGTAAAAATGTTTAAGGATTTCTCTCCACCCTCTTCACGGAGCCACCTCCAGCCCCATCCAGGAGCTCTGGCCCTCTTAGAATCTGAGAAACACACTCTGCAAACGGAACGGAGCCAGGTCCCCTAAACCCTTGAGTGTGACTTCAACTCCTGACTGTTTTTGTTGGTTTGCTGCTTTTTTTTTTTTTTTTTTTTTTAATGATCAACATTAAGTTCAGGTTTCCGACTCTCCCCCTCCACCCCTCCACTAATCTCAGGAGGTTGGTCATCTTTCCTGGCATAAGAGCCAGGAGGACCTAGTCTGAATTTGTTTATTTGGTTTTTTTAAAAGATTTTATTTATTTATTCATGAGAGACCCAGAGGGAGAGGCAGAGACACAGGCAGAGAGAGAAGCAGGCTCCCTGCGGGAAGCCCGATGCGGGACTCGATCCCAGGACCCTGGGGTCACGCCCTGAGCCCAAGGCAGGTGCTCAACTGCTGAGCCCCCCAGCCGCCCCACCTGGTCTGAGTTTTGATGCTCTGAGTACCCCCTGGGAGTGTCAGCAGGACGCTGCAAGAGACAGGTCCCAGCCCTTTATGCTGTATATGATTTTGGAAGCTATTTCCTCTTAGCCAGGCCTGGACACAATAGGTAATCCTTACAGATAAAAGTTAAAATTTAAAAAATAAAAACCAATTCAATTAAAAGTCAAAGAAAAAAGTAATTAATATAATTATGCTGCCCAAAGATAATCGCTGCTAACGTTCTGGTGTTCGGCGTTCATGTTCTTTTTCTGTGTGTATTATTAACATAGCTGAGATTATTATTATATAGTTCTATACAGATAGATAGATCCTAATATCTTGTCCTTTTCACCTAACCTTATTATATGCATGTTTCTCATGGTATTACAAACTTTTGGGGACGGGTTATTTTACCAACTGTGTGCTATTCCATCATGTGAAAGTTCCACACTGCATTATCTACTTAGCCATTTCCCTCATGGTGGTTATTAGATTCGTTCCAGGTTCTATTATGAATAACTCCCTAAAGAAGAATTTTATGCAGCCAGCTTCTCTCCATATTTTCAATGATTTTCTTAACGTAACTTTCCATTAGTAGAATAATTGAGTCAAAGAAAATCAATATTTAACATCGATAGAATTACCTTTACCAGGTCTACCAATGGGTACTCTCTCCATCAGTGTGGAAGAGTGTCAAGGGGCGCCTGGGGGGCTCAGCCCGTGAGATGTCTGCCTTCTGCTCGGGTCATGATCTCAGGGTCCTGGGATCGAGCCCTGTGTTAGGGCTCCCTGCTCATGGGGGGGGGGGTCTGCTTCTCCCTCTCCCTCTGCTCATGCTCTCTCTCTCTCAGATACATAAATACAATCTTTTTTTTTTTTTTTAAAGATTTTATTTATTTATTCATGAGAGGCAGAGACACAGGCAGAGGAAGAAGCAGGCTCCATGCAGGGAGCCCGACGGGGGACTCGATCCTGTGTCTCCAGGAGGAGGCCCTGGGCTGAAGACAGTGCTAAACCGCTGAGCCACCCAGGCTGCCCAATACAATCTTTTTTTTTTTTTTTTTTTTAAAGGGTGCCAAGATGTGAGTTTGAAGGTAATGCTGCCTCTTATTGACTGAATTATTTGGCTCAAGTGATTTAACCTCGCTGAGTCTCAGCTGCGTTATCTGTAAAATGGAGATGCCTACCTCCCAGAATTATGAAATCTAAAGGATGAAGCATGCAACTTGGCACAAGTTCTGGTGCACGCTAAGTGTTCCACCTCAGTATTAGTTCCTCTCCCCTTCCGCTATTCTTTTTTCCACTGGTGAGTAAAAAGGAAATCAACTTCAGGATTGTTCCAGTTCCTACTTGTCAGGCATTTAGATCACGGTTGAAACATCTTAACCGCAAGGCACGCGAAGCAGATAACCGCGCAGTACAGGCCCGTTGCTTTACTTGGCCTACAGAGCCCACTAGATAACACGTCATTGAATTGGTAGTAAATATTTGGTGTTTTGTTACTGTTTTGCTGCATTTCCAAACAGAGTTAGTGTTATATATATTTTTTAAGATTTTATTTATTCATGAGAGACCCAGAGAGAGAGGCAGAGACACAGGCAGAGGGAGAAGCAGGCTCCGTGCAGGGAGCCCAACTTGGGACTTGATCCTGAGTCCTCAATTATAGCCACATCCTGAGCCAAAGGCGGTGCTAAACCACTGAGCCACCTGGGCTGCCCAAACAGAGTTTTGTATATTTTTCTATTTTATCCTTATGCAAATTGTTTACCAACTCTGCTTTCGGCTTCCCCATCAGAAAAAAAATAAGGATAATATCTGTCCTATCTTTTTGTGTAATGAAAGCATTTCTTGCAAACTGTCAAGCGCTTTCCTCACAGACTAGCTACCTACTTACTGAGCAACATATAGCGAGAATTAGCCACACATGTCAGAGAGACATGGAAGGGAAGAGAAAAGAAGAAACTAGCCTTTACCCAAAGCCTCTATTTTACACACATTTATTACACACACACACGTGCACACCCAATCGTGAGAGGTGCTTCATAGGTACTCAGATTTTACAGACAGGGAAACAAATTCAGCAAGCCTCAGCAGCTTTGTCCAGTTGCCAAGACACAACACGAAACCATATCCTGAAATGGAGAAGGACACCTCTTCTGTTTTATTGGCTTAGTCATTATTAGCACTGCTGGGGAGTTGAACAATTAATTGTTTTACTAACTTGCACTCTGTTGCTTAGAGAGAAAAGCACAAGGTAATTTCATCTAGGAAATTTATTTTATTAATTCTGCTCAAAGGATCTCATTAAAGGATGCTGCATTGAGGGTGCCTGGGTGGCTCAGTTGGTTGAGTGTCTATCCTCAGTTCAGGTTATGATCCCAGGGTCCTGGAATCGAGTCCCGCAACCTGCTTCCTGCATAGTGGAGAGTCCGCTCCTCTCCCTGTTCCTCTACACCTCCCCCCTACTCGCTTTCTCTCTCTCTCTTTCAAATAAATACAACCTTTTTTTAAAAAAAGGAAGCTGCATTGATAACTACCACAAATCAGTGAACCCAGAAGAAATTGTGATATGTGTGTGGTGAGGGGCAGGAAGAGTTAAAGAGATTTCATGATCCCTTAGTTCCATTTGTTTTCAGATTATAAAATATCTGAGCAAACTCCATTGGAAAACAGGTCAATGAATATGCTAAGGGTTGAGTATGATCTCTGGGCAGGCGACATGTGCCTGTGACCGTGTGTAGCCAACACGAATCTCCTGCTGAGATGACGGTCATGTGCAATTCTTGGACAGGAGAGGCACAGAAGGTAAAGGCTTCTTGTGTCACTGAGAGCTCCCTCGCAGAAATATTCTTAGGACCAGTCAGAGTGATCTCCCCTCCCCACTCCCCAAAAGGAATAAAGATGCAGGCAAAAAATTGGCCAAGAGTGTAAACCAAAAAACTATTCTTTCTATTAGGTGAAACTACACAAAATTGCAGTTTTGTAGGCCCGAATCAGCCAATATCATTTTCATTCGTTTCAACAATATGTGCGACATGGTTCCGTAAGTCGAGAGAGCTGTTTCTGGGAACTGACTTCTAAAGTGCCCCTTGGTAGTTAGGGTTTTGTTGAGCTAGTGCCTTTAAATTATAGCCATCACTTTTTAAATGGAACTCGGAAATATTTTGACAGATATTTCAAACTCCGCAAAAGAAAAGTAACTTAATTTCAACTGAATCTGTCTTCCAAGTCCCATGCCTCTTTCATGTCCCCACCTAAAAAAAATGACATGTATAATAGGTAGAGGGGCTCTGCGTCTATTTTGGTGGCCAAATCTGTAATCCTGTATAGGAATATCTTCCTTACTCCAGCTATGGGAGGGAGCATTAACAGAAGGGGCTGGAAGCCCTGCAGCCTACTGATCATGTGCAAAGCTTGGGCAAAGCTGCTCACCCTATCTGGACTTCACTTTACATCTACCTAAAACAAAGATAATAACTTGCCTCATGGGGTAATTTGTGAGCATGACAGGAAATGTAATAAAGTGAGAGACCTTTATAATTATGAAGTGTTACAAAATTGTAAACGGTGACTGTATGTCAATAAAGAATAATGCTGCGGATCACTGAGCATTGTATCTCTGGTTCGAAAGAAGCTTAGATTGTTTTCAGTTGCCTTTTGCAGGGTAAGGGGAGAGCCACCTACAAAGACAGGCTTCTCTTGGTCCCCATCACCACCCCAAGGGCGATGATGAGTCTGTGCTCCTGTTGACCAATGTGGTTGCTGTCACAGGCTATCTCCCAGCTGGGGCCCTGTAAGATTATTCTGTGGGCCTAAATGATGCAAATAGGCTTCACACAGGGATCGAATTGATCGGGTGATTACGAAGTGCCCATTTTATGATTCCAGTTGAGGGGACAAACAGCTGAAAATCGGCTGGTTTCCTAGATTTTACCTATTTGCACATTCGGTGCACTCTGGCAATGCCACTTGAGCAAGTAGCAAGCAATCTCAGATGATGTGCCTGCGCACAGCCCCAGGCCAAAGACGTGGCCACTGCCTTCCGGGGCCTGCCCCCTGCACCTGGGCACCAGCCAGGTGACTTACAATGCCGTGGTAGACAGCAGAGAAGACTAGAAAGGCTGCAGGGAAAGGGTGTAGGGAGAGACCAACCCCAGCAGAGGCAGTTTATCAGGAAGCTTTGTCGAGAAGGAGGAACTAAGTAAAACTGGGTGGCTAGGAAGGAAAAATGTTCAAGTAGATGGACTGGTTGATGCAAGAAACCAGGTGTCCAGGTAGCAGTTCCGTGGAAGCTAAAGGGGGAAAGTGACTGGAGAAAGGGAGGAGTGAGAGAGCTCTGAAAGCCAGCCAGGAACTGGGGCTGCGGAGTTTATTCTGCAGGAAGCAGGGAGACACCGTAAAGGCTGCCAGGCGGAAGCAACACAAACCTGGAGGGAGGTCAGCTCTCTAATGCAAGGGCAGGTGGGGAGACTGAGGAACTTTCACTTCGCAGTGACACCGGAGGCCGAAAGGCTGACATCCCTCAAAGGAGACAAAGTAACCCAAACTGTAAGTTCTTTGAAGGGAGGAAGGGCCTCAGTCACATTTCCTTTTTTTTTTTAAATATTTATTTATTTATTTATTCATTCATTCATTCATTCATTCATTCATTCATGAGAGACAGAGACACAGGCAGAGGGAGAAGCAGGCTCCATGCAGGGAGCTCGATGTGGGAATCGATCCCAGGACCCCAGGATCATGACCTGAACCTGAGCCAGGGGCAGATGCTCAACCACTGAGCCACCCAGGGGCCCACCTTAGTTTCCTTGCTGTCAAGCACTCCGCCTGGTGATTAGAAAAGACAGGGAGGAGGGAGGGTGAGAGGAAGAAAATGTGCTGAATAAATGAATTCTCCCAGAGGTAGGAGTGGTGGCGCTTTCAAAAGCTGCTCTCCTGAGTGGGCTGAGGCCGCCCCAGCTGGGAGAAGTCAGACCCAGCCAGGGCCTCCTACCAGCCTCTCAAAATACGGAGGGGACATGGTGGGTTGGGCACTGGGTGTTATACTATATGTTGGCAAATTGAATTTAAATAAAATATTGTTTAAAATAAAATAAAATCTTTAAAAAACAATAAAAAAAAATAGGGGTGGGAGCAGACCTGGGTCCTACGGGGAGGTAGGAATGAAGGGTCGAGGAGGAGGCCCGGTTGGCATCCCAGGGAAGCAGGACCAGACCCCCAGCCCCCCCAGCCCCCCAGACTCCCCAACCCCTCAGGGTCCCCAGGCCCCCAACTCCCCAGGCCCCCCAACCCCTCAGGGCCCCCCAACCCCCCAGGACCCCCAGCCCCCCCAGTCCTCCAGCCACCCCAGGGCTCCCAGGCCCCCAGCACCCCCAGGGCTCCCAGCCCCCGAGGCCCCTCCAGACGCCCCAGCCCCCCAGGTCCCCCAAGGGCTCCCAGCCTCCCAGGTCCCCGAGGTCCCCCAGGCACCCCCAGGCACCCCCAGGCACCCCAGCCCCCCAGGTCCCCCAAGGGCCCCCAGCCCCCCAGCCCCCTCAAGCCCCCCAGCCCCCCCAGCCCCTCCAGCCACCCCCAGGCCCTCCAGCCCCCCCCCAGGCCCCCCAGCCCCTCAGGTCCCTCAGCCCCCCAGACCCCCCCAGGCCCTCCAGCACCCCCCAGGCCCCCCAGCCCCTCAGGTCCCCCAGCCCCCCAGGCCCCCCCACCCGGCCCCAGCGCACCCCGCGCCCTGCTCCCGGGTTCCTGCGGCGGCGGGGTGGGGGGCGCGGCAGACAAGGGGCGCGGAGGCTGCCGAGCGCGGCGGTCAGAGCCCCCCCCCCCCCGCCCCTGCTCACTCCCGCCGCCGCGGCCTCGCCTCTGTCCCCGCAGCCCCCCTTCGCGGCCCGGGGGAGGCGCGTCCCGCTGGAGCCCCGAGCCCCGGGCGCAGCAGGCGCTCCCCACGGCGCCTCTCCGGGACCCGCGGGGACAGCCGGGGACACCAGCCCAGCCGCACCCCGGGCGCCGCTGCCACCCCAGGGCCCGAGCTGCCCCCGGAGGCGCGGGGGGGGGGGGGGTGCGAGCCCCGGCCTGCGGGCGCGGGGATCCGTGGCGCAGCGCGGTCGGTGGCCCGGGTTGGAGACTGCGCCCGAGGCCCCTCTCTACGCCCGGAGGCCGGCGTCCCCTGAACCCCAGGAATGGGCCTCGCTGGAAAAGGTAACTGCAAGAAAGGAATGAATCTGAAGGTTGCTCCATCCTTGTTCCTTCTGTACTAAGCAGATCATCCCGCTGCGCTCCGGGTAAATCAGAAAACCACCAAGATTCACGGCCTTAGGCGGCAGGTCCCGCTTCAAACACCCTAGAACCTGCCTCCCTCGGTGTTTGCTCCCCACAGCCGCTCCCACACAGCTGTACCTGTGCACCTCGCTACACGGCCTCTCGGGGAAGTTGGGGGTCCTTGAGCAGGTCCCTTACCAGGGCGTTCCACGAGCTTTCCGTGTTTTTTGCATTTCCACATCAACCTTAGAATTTGTCAATTCCTAACCCCCCCCCCCCCCGTCCCCAAAGAACTTGCAGAGATTTTGGACAGGGTTGCATTGAATCTGTTTTGTCAAATTTATTCCTAAGTGTTTCATATTTTTGATGCTATTGTAAAAGCAATTTCTCTCTCTCTTTTTTTTAAAGATTTTATTTATTTAATTTAGACAGACTCCTAGATTTCCAGACTGAGCTGGAGCAGGACCATGAGATCAGGACCTGAGGGGGTCAAGAGGCTGTCCTTTAACCAGTGAGCCACCCAGGTGCCCCGTAAGTGTTACTTCTTAATTCAATTTCCCAGTGTTTAATAATAGTATTTAGAAATACAATTGATTTTTTGTACATTGATCTCTTATTCTACTAAATCTTGACATTGGATTTCTAGCTCCCAGAACTGGGAGAGAATAAAGTTTGGCCCTGTTAAACCACACATTTTGTGGAAATTTGTTACAGCACCCCTTAGGGAATGAATACAAAGACACTGCAATCCCTAACTGTAATTGTGGATTTGTCTCTTTCTCCTGGCAATTATGTCAAATTTTTGCGTCGTGTATCTTAGAGCTCTGTTTTTAGATGAATAAACATATAGGATTGCCATGTCCTCTTGAGAAACCAACTCCTTTCTCTTTATGAAATGCCCTTCTTCACCCCTAATAACATTCTGTTAGAGCTTTTTTTTTAGTTTTTTTTTTTTTTTTTTTTTTTTTTTTTTTAGAGCTTTTTCTCTCTTTTTACTTTTAACCTATATGTGTCCTTTGTTTAAAGAGCATTTCTGGTGGCAGGCATGTCTTGCTTTCATATGACAGTCACTGCTTTGACCTCATTATTTTTGTCTAGTATTTTGAGGCTTCACTTGTATGTCTTTTTAAAAGTAAGGGGCTTTTTTTCCCCCTTAGTTTCATATCCTACTGACAGGTTTTTAGTAAAAATCAGAGACCCTGCATAGCTACATATGATCTCCCTCTAGTGGCCACGGTGAAGAATATTACGAAACTCCATTCCTCTAGAGCACAACCTCTCCGTGGCAAACTATGCCTACCGGACAGTTGTGTCACCCTCTTATTAATTTGGCTTTAGTGTTGCCGGCAGCAGTGAATAAACTCCTCATGGTCCCAAGAGATGCCCAGTGCTTAAACAGGCCAAGAAGAAAACTTGGCAATTTTGAAAACTGATAGTATTATAGCCACTCAAAATAATTAATTAATAGCCATTATGATGTTATTAACACCTTAACAAGTAATCAGAAAATATATAATGGTTGACATAGGGTAGTCACGGAAAATAAGGAATGAAAATGATGACTTTCAAAAACAGAAGGCAAATGGAAAGCATAAAATGAAGGGACAGAAATCAACATTTTAAATATATGTAGTAATTCCTTTGTAACTTCCTTTGAGTCTACAACTATTTCCACATAAAATTTAAAACATATCAGTGATCACAATAAGTGGAAATGGATTCAAACTCTCTAGCTAAAAGAATAAAAGCATCAACTTTTTTTTTTAAAAAAAGGAAAACATAAAATATAGAAGTTTACAGGGAGCATACATAAAACATAGAGAATGGTTAAAAGTAGAAAGTTATAAAAAGATAAACTAGGAGAATACAGACCAAGTGACGGTAGGTATTGCTCTGTTCCTTTAGGGGAAAAGACTTTAAGGTGAAAGCATTACTGCAGATTAATAAGACCACGACTTAAGAATTAAAAGTCAGGGGAAGCTGGGTGGCTTGGTGGTTGAGAATCTGCCTTTGGCTCAGGTCGTGATCCGAGGTCCTGGGATCGAGTCCCACATCAGAGTCTGTGTCTCTGCCTCTCTCCGTGTCTCTTGTGAATAAATAAATAAAATCTTTTTTAAAAAATAATTAAAAGTTAAAATTACCAAGAAGGCATAACCATTCAAATCATATATTCCTTTAAAATTAAAGCCCTAAAACATGTAAAGGAAAAGTTGACAGAGCTGCAAGTAGAGATTGAGAAACCAACCATTAACGTGGCTACAATTCTATTGCTGCTAGTATAATTACTCCTACTTTATGTGATGAAATTCCAGATTTCATCCTGCTCCACCAAACCTATGGTGGGTTACCTGCGCTCCACTGTTGGAAAGAGCTGAGAACTATCGCACTAGAAATCGAAGCACGTTATTTCCTATTGATTCAGCAGCATTTACTACTGACTATTATGTTTAAGATATCATGGTATCTTTTATATGCTAAAAGATTAAGTTGCTGTACTTATTTATTTTAGCCATTTAAAAATTGCCTAAGCTGGGGGCTCCTGGGCGGCAGAGTGGGTTAAAGCAGTTAAGCATCCATCTCTTGATTTTGGCTCAGGTGGTGCAGCTCCGTGCTGAGGGTGGAGCCTGCTTAGGGTTCCGGCTCCCTCTGGTCTGCCCCCCCCCCACCCCTCCACCTCCTGCTCTCTTTCTCTCTCTCTCTCCCTCTCCAACAACAACAAAACAAAACAAAACAAAACAAAACAAAATGACAAACCATAAGCTGAAACTTCAAAGAGCACTATAGGGAAAATGATAGTTTTCTGTAACTTTACTTATAGCCCTAAAGTCCCTCCCTCCTCCATCTCTCATTGTCAAGTAAGTCTGTGTCTCCTTCTTAAATAAATAAATGTGCTTGATGGAACAAGCAACAGCAAAGAATTTCCAAGAATTTCCAAAATTATGATATGTCTTTGGCATATATATATATTTTAAGACTAAGAAAATGCTATAGCAAGTACAGATATTGGCCCAGAAACTCTACTGGGCGAGGCAACTTAATTTCCATTGAGAGACTTCCTTCTGCCACGTGGTGAAAACAATTTGGGTCCCTTTTCCTCTTTCCTTTTGGCAATGGTTTACGTATAAATTCCAGGGATTTCTATAGTACTATGAATGGGAAGGGGCCTATGGTCTGGATCTTCACCTATCCATGCTGGCATCAGCTTGAGGTCCTAACCGTACCCTTCTGGTCTCCATCAAGGTCATTCTGGACATTGGCCTCATTTCCAACCATGAGGCTCCTCAGGTCTGGCTTGTTTTCAGCTAACTTGGTTGTCCTTGGATACAAAATTCTCTTCTGCTGCTCCTACGCCATGCTGGGGGCCCGAGAAACTAATGGGGGCTCCCCAGGGTCCTTCACACCAGTGGACTAACCTACAGGTACTGGACTTTGTCCTCCTGCTCCCTTATTAGACTGGGGTGGGCTCTGGAAGGCTGTCTCTGACCTGTGCACTAAAACATCACCTAGTCACTGACCTCCTGGCCTCCCGCTGCCTCCCTGAGCTGGGAGAGAGTACACCACCCCTGTTTCTCAAGAATCCACACTAACATCTCACTCCTCGCTTTTCCCGAACATACTTCCTTTCTCCCCAGTTTTGGAAAACTTTATGTAATCTTTGGAAATATGGGGTGGGCAGGAAAATTCGCTTTCCTTCAGGTACTCTACTAAATCTACTGCTGATACTCGAAATCTTTCTCTTCTGGAAATTCTCATGCCAGGAATAGTTTTTTTTTTTTCTCTACTTTCTGAATGTTTTCTTTTTCTGAAGCAATGACACAATGTCTATAAGGCATGAGAAAAGGGTCATGGGATAAAGGTAAGCGTATAGGGGATATATATATATATATATATATTGTTATATATATATATATATATATATTGTTATATATAATATAACAATATATATATATATAATATATATATATATATATTGTTATATATATATATATATATAACAATATTTTGCTATATATATATATATATATATATATACACATATATAGCAAAATATTGTTATCTAACAGCATAGAGGAGCAAAGATGGTCTCATTGGTAACATTTATTAAACATTGATTTTAATAGTTAACAGGGATTATCCTGTTGATGAAATGAAAGCAGAGGAGCCCCTGAATCATAAAAAAGGTGGTGTGGGGTTTTAGTATACAGGTCAGAGACAGATTTACAGCATTCATTGAAGTGTTTTTGAAAATGACTGGTAGGGGCACCTGGGTGGCCCAGTGGTTGACCGTCTGCCTTTGGCTCAGGTCATGATCCCGGGGTCCCAGGATGGATTCCCTCATCAGGCTCCTCACATGGAGCCTGCTTCTCCCTCTGCCTATGTCTTTGCCTCTCTCTGTGTGTCTCTCATGAATAAATAAATAAATAAATTTTTTAAAAAATAAAAATGATTGATAGGGGGGTACCTGGCTGGCTCAGTTGAAAGAGCCCGTGACTCTTAATCCTGGGTCATGAGTTCAAGCCCCACATTGGGTGTAGAGATTATTTAAATAGAACTTAAAATTTACTGGGAAGTTGTATGACGCACTAAATACTAGCGAAGTCAGTTCAAAAGATACTTAAAAATCAATCAAGTCAACTCCAGGTGATTAATGGCTTCATTCACAGAGAATGCAAGTCAGAGACCAGAAGTGTCAACATGGAAGGTAGATAGTTCAAAAAAAAAAAAAAAAAGGAAGGTAGATAGTTCTAGTCGGAGGCATTCTTACTACCCATAAAATTAAACTTAATTGTACAATAAAATACTGAATATGCTTGTTGAAGTCTTGGATAAAGTAAAGAGGAGATGCTAATATTATGAATGGCAGAGAAGTTATGAACTCTCTTCAGCAGGAGGGGGTCTACCTGGGTTAATTGGGGGCAGGCTGTAGGGGCTGGAGAGTGCCCTGGCTACCCTGCACCAGCCACCACTGAGCCAATGTCTCCAGGGATCAGAGCCTTTCAGAAGAAGTCTCTCTGACTTTCTCTCTTTCTTTCTTTCTTCTTTCTTTCTTTCTTTCTTTCTTTCTTTCTTTCTTTCTTTCTTTCTTTCTTTCTTTCTTTCTTCTTCCTTTCTTTCTTTCATGATTCAGGGGCTCCTTGGCCCCCAGAAATCACAGCCTTTAAATAAGTGACTAAAGTCTTTCCAACAAAACTTTGTTTCGTAAGCATGCATAAAATGTTAAAAATACAAACTCTGACTGACATATCACACCTAAAGCCATTCACCTGGGAGTACAACCGGAGCCCCAGTTGGACCCTGTCACACACACTGCACCAGGATAGCCATGTAGACACCAGAAGTAGGTGTGTTCCTACATAAGCGTCTCTAGGATGATAATCTTACCTTCCTGATCTTCCTATCACCAGTACCCTATGAAGTTTGCAGTGTCTAAACTGTGGATCCAATAATGCTTGTTGAAAGATGAAAAAGAAAAAAGTGAATGAATGAATGAATTGGGTATTAGCGGTTCAGAAAATTTCTGTTTCAGTATGGAAAAGTAAGAGGAAAATGCATACCCAAAGTAGCAGATCACTAAAGGTGAGAAGGGTCTAAAATGAACAATGGGTTTTTTAAAAAGACACATTTTGTAGTTTCATAGTTTTGCTTGGAATTAGCTAAAATAGGAACCAGTAGTTGGAGCATTTTGAAGGAATACTCCTGACTTCTGAAGGTATGTGGTGTGGATGTGCACTTTTCTACATATCATGGCACCTGATTATAAAGAATTTGTTATTAAGGTATTGTTCTTATTAGTAAGCTACTCTGAGCAAGGACTACGGAGAAATACTGCATTTATTTTGTTTCACCGTTTTGAAAGTGATGCATCAATGTGAGTGTGTCTATTAAATACCTTTGAATGAAATTCAGAAATTCATATGTGGTCTTGTGTGATCAAAAAATTTATGAAATTTTCAACCACTGGATGGCTCAGGGGTTAAGCATTTGCCTTCAGCTCAGGGCATGATCCCAGGTTCCAGCTTCTCCCTCTGCCTATGTCTCTGCTTCTCTCTCTCTCTCTCTCTCTCTCTCTGTGTCTTTCATGAAAAAATAAATAAAATCTTTAAAAAAATAAATTTTCAGGATTTATTCCTCTTCGCTTAATGATGACATTTAACCATGTGAACAAATAGTAATGGTATCTTCTTTTTTTTTTTTAAACACTCCCTTTTATTTATTATAGTCACAGAGAGAGAGAAGCGCAGAGACACAGACAGAGGGAGAAGCAGGCTCCATGCACCGGGAGCCCGACGTGGGATTCGATCCCGGGTCTCCAGGATCGCGCCCTGGGCCAAAGGCAGGCGCCAAACCGCTGCGCCACCCAGGGATCTCAGTAATGGTATCTTCTAATTAGGAACAGTTTTAGGTCTATACCTATACACATTATCACCACTTTCAACAAATCCTTAAGTGTTTTTTTTTCTTGTGCCTTTTACTCTTTTGCAGATCCCATTTTCTATTCTCAACTTGGTAAGAGATTTAGATTGTGTAAAAGTTTCTACTAAAAATAAAAAAGATTAGCTCAATACCCTCCTCTCATTTCTAGATAGCCCCCCCCCCCCCGCCCCCCCCAGCCTGCAGGATGCCATGCCACATCTGAAAGCAGAGTTTTCTCTCTGGGCTCCCAGATGCCTTGTCCATTCTCATGCTGGCAGGATGCCACTGAGTGCTGGGCACATGTAGACACTGTTCTGCTGAGCGCCTTTCTCTCCCCTGCCTGTGTAATTGATACCTGGATCTTGTGATCACAGGCAGCTCATGCTCTGGAGGGCATCTGAGGTCTCTTTTCTGAGAAAGTCCTTGGAGGGAGACGACTATGTATAGATTTCCGTGGAAAACCTCTTGTCAAGGATTCCAGCTATAGGGTGCCCTACGTGACAGGATAATTAGACAGAAGCCAAGGAGAAATACGATATCATCCATTTAGAAAATTTTTAAAAATTGTGATTAGTAAAATCAAGCGCAACAAAGATGATAACATTTCCTGGATTAATATGTTGATATTTAGTTTAATTTTAATATCTGTTCAAAAAATCTTCTAGTGACATTTAACTAATTGGGCAACTTGATAGTAAAAACAAATCCAGACGTCGAAGCAGACAAAACTTCTTGTTTTTTAAAGTAATTATAGAATCACATGTAAGTTATCCTTTTTTTAAAGATCAATGATCAAATAAATGAGTCATGGTATGGTGATTTCATTAATTAAAGCTATTATAAGAACTTAAAAATGACAAACTGGAATTAGGAATCCAAGACAAATAGCAGAGAAAAGAAAATATCTACTTAAGAATTAGAGTTGGGGGGTGTCTGGGTGGCTCGGTAGGTTAAGCATCCAACTCTTGGTTTTGGCTCAGATCATGAGTTTGGGGTCGTGAAATTGAGCCCTGCATTGGGCTCAGCACAAAGTCTATTTCAGATTCTCTCTCCCCCTACTCTGGTCTTCCCCCAATTCAAGCATGTACGGCCACACACTCTCTCTCAAATAAATAAATAAATAAAAACTTTAAAAAAAAAAAAGAGTGTTAGGATACCTGAGAATGGTGTGGTATGAAATTAGATCAAAAGAAGTAGAAGGAAATAGGCTAGTAGGGCAAATGGACCATTATATCTACAAAAGGGATACATTTACACCAGAACATGGAGTATATCATCATATGGATCTGTTCATATGTAAATAAGTTACACTGTTAGAACAATGTGATAACAGTATCAAAAGAAAAATAACAAAATGACTGTATCCTTTGCTGTGCAAAAGCTTCTTATCTTGATGAAGTCCCAATAGTTCATTTTTGCTTTCGTTTCTTTTGCCTTCGTGGATGTATCTTGCAAGAAGTTACTGTGGCCGAGTTCAAAAAGGGTGTTGCCTGTGTTCTCCTCTAGGATTTTGATGGAATCTTGTCTCACATTTAGATCTTTCATCCATTTTGAGTTTATCTTTGTGTATGGTGAAAGAGAGTGGTGTAGTTCCATTCTTCTGCATGTGGATGTCCAATTTTCCCAGCACCATTTATTGAAGGGATTGTCTTTCTTCCAATGGATAGTCTTTCCTCCTTTATCGAATATTAGTTGACCATAAAGTTGAGGGTCCACTTCTGGGTTCTCTATTCTGTTCCATTGATCTATGTGTCTGTTTTTGTGCCAGGACCACACTGTCTTGATGACCACAGCTTTGTAGTACAACCTGAAATCTGGCATTGTGATGCCCCCAGATATGGTTTTCTTTTTAAAAATTCCCCTGGCTATTTGGAGTCTTTTCTGATTCCACACAAATCTTAAAATAATTTGTTCTAACTCTCTGAAGAAAGTCCATGGTATTTTGATAGGGATTGCATTGAACGTGTAAATTGCCCTGGGTAACAATGACATTTTCACAATATTAATTCTGCCAATCTTTGAGCATGGAATATTTTTCCATCTCTTTGTGTCTTCCTCAAATTCTTTCAAGAAGACACAAAACCTGTATGGAGGTTCCTCAAAGAGTTAAAAATAGACCTGCCCTACGACCCAGCAATTGCACTGTTGGGGATTTACCCCAAAGATACAGATGCAATGAAACGCCGGGACACCTGCACCCCGATGTTTATAGCAGCAATGGCCACGATAGCCAAACTGTGGAAGGAGCCTCGGTGTCCATCGAAAGACGAATGGATAAAGAATATGTGGTCTATGTATACAATGGAATATTACTCAGCTATTAGAAATGACAAATACCCACCATTTGCTTCAACGTGGATGGAACTGGAGGGTATTATGCTGAGTGAAATCGGAGTCATCGGAGTCAATCGGAGAACAAACATTATATGGTCCCATTCATTTGGGGAATATAAATAATAGTGAAAGGGAATAGAAGGGAAGGGAGAAGAAATGTGTGGGAAATATCAGAAAGGGAGACAGAACATAAAGACTCCTAACTCTGGGAAACGAACTAGGGGTGGTGGAAGGGGAGGAGGGCGGGGGGTGGGGGTGACTGGGTGACGGGCACTGAGGGGGGCACTTGACGGGATGAGCACTGGGTGTTATTCTGTATGTTGGCAAATTGAACACCAATAAAAAATAAATTTATTATTAAAAAAAAGAAATCTTACCCCCCAAAAAAGAAAAATAACAAAATGAAAGTGCTTAACACCTACTTATTGCTCTAAACATATACAGAATTATAAATACTCTGCTTTCACAGCATAGGTAGTCAAGGAAGATTAAAAATTTATAACAAAAGAAAACCCTGACAAACTAAATTGAATTGCATGAGATACGTGCAGTTTGATAGCAATGAAAGAGGTGCAAATTAGAATCCACAAAATGGCACAAATAACTAAAAGATGCTTTTTTTTTTTTTTTTTTAAGGCAGTGTTGGAGGAGGATCTATAGCCCATTTTACTGCTGGTGGGCTGCGTTATTTCTGAAGAGCAACTTCTCAGTGTGTAGCAAGAGCTAAAACGTCTTTAAAACATTTAATCTACCCTTTCCACTTTACAAAAGAGAAAAGAGAAGAAAATGTCAAAAAAGGGAAAAATGAAATTTATGCAAAGTATGTAGCAGCATTATTTTTTTGCAGTAGAAATATGAAACATCTCTAATGCACAAAAGAGAACGGCTTAGGGAACTGCTCAATATTAACAGAATGGAATACAGCGCACAATTATGTGGATTAGGTTAACTCATGGAAATCTATATGTGAAGCTGTAATAAATAAAGCTGAATAAGTGATGCATATGTCCACCGCTAAACAACTGGGTTTCTTGGGAGACTGACCCATCTTTTATTCATACTGAATCCGCAGGGCCAAACTTTGTTCCTGGTACACAACAAATGCTCAGAGTCCTTGTGCAATGAAAGCACAAATGGCTTTTCTCTTTTTTTTTTTTTTTAAGATTTTATTTATCCACTCATGAGAGACACACACAGAGAGAGGCTGAGACACAGAGGGAGAAGCAGGCTCCATGCAGGGAGCCTGACTCTCGGGACTCAATCCAGGGTCCCCAGGATCACACCCTGGGCCGAAGGAGGCGCCAAACCGCTGAGCCACCCAGGCTGCCCACAAATGGCTTTGCTATTCATGCTGAATTCCTGACCTCCTGCCTGCTCTGACCTTGGTAAACTTGCATTTGCTAGCTTTCACACTGCTCACCTAGATTTCTGGACTCTGGCCTGCCCAACCTCAGATAAAACGCATACCATTTGTGGTCCTGGCACCCGACTGACTAGTGACCTCTACTCTACTGAAGTTTCCATACCCAGGGCGGCAGACGGCTGCAGTTCAATCAACACCTAACACGAAGTCTGCATTCATCAGCAGGCTTGTGAATAAGATGCATAAACTGTCAAACGTACAAAACTCGGAAGAAACTTGAGTGAAGGGTTTGGAGTTAAAAACTACTTGCAGTCATTCTAGGGCATGGAACAGCTGTATTTGAAAACCTGCATGACTGTGTGAACTGCCTACACACACACACACACACACACAAAAAAAAAAAAAAGGAAAAGCAAAGTTCATAGGAATGCATAAAAGAAAAACAAAACCAATGCAGAGTTGCAATCACTTCCCTAAGAGTAGAGAGCATATGTCACCCCCATGCCCAGTGCCTATTAAGAAGAGGCAAATACAGACAAGGATTTGACCTTCCCTTGCTTGTAATCCCCATCACCCAGCTCCTCCGATGGGAAAGCTAACAGCACTGACCCTCCAGAAGCCGCCAGCTGCCAGAGAACATTCTGCCCAGAATATGCCCTGGGATTCCGCGGACGACAGAGTAGCACATGAAGCCCTTAAGGGGTTTGCAAAAGAAGTGTCCTAGGGACACCTGGGTGGCTCAGTGGGTTGAGCTGGTGACTTCAGCTCAGGTGCTGGGCCGGGGTCCTGGGATGCAGCCTGCATTAGGCTCCTGCTCAGCCGAGAGCCTGCTTCTCCGTCTCCCTCTGCCACTTTCCTGCTTGCAGGCGTGCTCTCTCTTCCTAAAATTTAAAAAAGAAAAAAAAGTGTCCTGTAAGGGCCCTATTGTTAGAGTCCCCTCTGCCCTGGAGCTCCCCCCTTTCCCGGTTGCACTGAATGCCAGCCACAGGGGTATCTCAGGGTAGAATAACGACTGAATGGAGGGAAGAGGAGGGGGTGGGGTGGGGGTGGGGGGATTCGGCAGGTTGCCAGATGATGACGTAATCACAGCATCCAGTGACGTTAGCATTTATTTTGGAGGATCTCCGTTTCTGTGCGGAGAGCGCACAACTCCGAAGAGGCCCCAGTCAACCCCAGCAGTGAGCGCGGTGAGGGACGCCGTTACACGGAGGGCGATGGGGAAAAAAAAAAAAAAAAAAAAAAATCCCCAAACCCAAACGGAACCCCACGCACGGCCTGGGGCGGGCCCGGCGGCCCGAGGGTGAAGCCAGCCCCGCTCGAGGCGTCGGCCCCGGGTCGGCCCCGGCCTCACCCTCCCTGTGCTATAAATACCGCGGCCCACATGCCGCGGAGACACCGTGTTCCCTCGGCTCGCCCGGACCGATAACACGCATTTGCCCTTTAAACGTCCCGAGGCGCGGGCACAGCCCCCGGCCCACCCGGCCTCCCGGAAGCGCCCTCGCCCCGGGTGCCCTCTGCCGCGGAGGGGGCGGGGCGGCGACGGGGAAGGGGGCGGGCCCCCGGCCCAGCCAATGGGCGCGGCGCGCGCGGCCCCGGGGCCCCGCCCCCTCTCGCGAGAGGCCGCGCGGGGCATATAAGGAGGGCTGCGGGGCGAGCCGAGCGGCCCCTTCGCGTCGCGCAGGGACGGAGAGCGGGTGGGCGAGCCTGGCCGCGCGGAGGCTGTGCGCCCGGCTGTCACCATGAGCGATCACGCCTTGAGCTTCCTGAAGGATTTCCTGGCCGGCGGCGTCGCCGCTGCCGTGTCCAAGACCGCGGTCGCCCCCATCGAGAGGGTGAAACTGCTGCTGCAGGTGAAGGCGGGGCGGGGCGCGGGCGGCGGGGGCGCGGGCGGGGGCGCGCGGGGGCGCGGGCGGGGGCGCGCGGGGGCGCGCGGGGGCGGCCCGGGGGCGGCCCGGGCCGCGGCGGCTCCGTGCTGCAGGCCACAGGCCCCGGGCGGCCTGCGCGAGCGGGAAGGTGCCCTCTGCGGAGAGGCAGGTCGAGCGTCAGTAGCGGATTCCTGGTGTCGGGTGGCGCCCTGCGTGCGGGTGTCTATATATGGAAACCCACCCCGAGTGGGGCGCAGCCAGCCAGATCCTGCTCCCGGGACGCCTCCGAGGTCGGCCTCACCTTCCGGCCGTCGGGGCCCCCCGCGCCCGCGCCCCGCGCCCCCTGCCCCGGTGCGCACCTGCGGAGTCTCGCCGGCCGGGTGTCGCGCGCCGGGCGGTCGGCCCACCCGCATTTACCTCCGCACAACCCCTGTAAGACGGAGGCGTTATTCCCCCAGTTTGACAGCCGAGCAACACCGGTTTTGAGAGATTAAGACTCCGTTCTCGGAATAGAGTCCGACGGTCTTGCCGCGTGTGTCCCCCGCATCCTTAACCCTGCAGTCTGGTCTCCGGTTTGTCATCATCATCCTAGGCGTCCCGTTTTTTCCTCTACTTGCTCCCAGAGGGCAAGGGCCCCTCAGTGAGAAACGGGGCCTCCTCGCTTCGGGAGTCAAGATTATCATAAAGGAAAACCCCAACATATTGCTCGCTCACAGCAACAAACCCCCAATAATCAATTACTTGGATAATCTACTTGAACATTTTCAGGCCCTAATACCTAGTGGATTTATTCTCCTCCTGTGAGAGTATCTACTCCGCAGAGATCCAGGTCTCCAGAAAGCGCGATCTCCTGCCTGCCCATCGGGTCTGTTAAATCAGAGCAGGTGCTTTAGGACAGGCCTCTCCCAACATCTCTACCTCCCGCTAAGCCCCTGGTGTAGTTCTGGCACCTACGGAAAAGGCGATGCATAAATGCCTCTTTGCAATGCAGTCTTTTCAGTTTATCTTTGGAAGAACCTTTTCTCTCGAGTGCCCTGATAATTGAGGCAAAGTGGAAGGTTTTTTTGGCTTTGTTATCCAAGTAGCCAACATACTTATTTAGATTTAGTTAACATCTGCTTGATATCCCATATAAATATATATATATAATTTTTTTTTTTTAAAGAAAGAAAACGAAGGAGTTGTAGACGTACATTTGCTCCCGTCCTCTTTCGGCCTCTTTCCTTCTCCCTCTGCTGCGGCCATCCTCACCAATTCCTCCCCCCCTCCAACCCCCACAGGTCCAGCATGCCAGCAAACAGATCAGTGCCGAGAAGCAGTACAAAGGGATCATTGATTGTGTGGTGAGAATCCCCAAGGAGCAGGGCTTTCTCTCCTTCTGGAGGGGTAACCTGGCCAACGTGATCCGTTACTTCCCCACCCAAGCTCTCAACTTCGCCTTCAAGGACAAATACAAGCAGATCTTCCTGGGGGGCGTGGACCGGCATAAGCAATTCTGGCGTTACTTTGCCGGTAACCTGGCTTCCGGTGGGGCAGCTGGGGCCACCTCTCTCTGCTTTGTCTACCCGCTGGACTTTGCTAGGACCAGGTTGGCCGCCGACGTGGGCAAGGGTGCTGCCCAGCGTGAGTTCAGTGGTCTGGGTGACTGTCTCACCAAGATCTTCAAGTCTGATGGCCTGAGGGGTCTCTACCAGGGATTCAGCGTCTCTGTCCAGGGCATCATTATCTACAGAGCTGCCTACTTTGGAGTCTATGATACTGCCAAGGGTGAGAGGGGCCTCAGGGGGAGCGGAGTGGGTTGGAGGATGGTCCCCGGGGGTCTGTAACTCACCAAGGACCTTCTCTTTATTAATCTTGGTTTTGTTCCTAGTCCCTGGGCTAACCTGATGCTTCGGAATGAGGAGGTGGTATGACATAGATAAATAGCTACAGGGCCCTCCTTGCCCCCTACTGAAATAAGCTCTGGCCTTGAGTTACTGAGAGAGGAGGAAGGGAAGCCCCTCCCACCCCCCATTGCCACAGCTCTGGCAGGGACTGAGCTGAACTTGGAGCCACTCCAACAGGCCCTGTGTCCTGGGCACAGCTCTGGCTTCCCTGGATCTAGACAGCAGCTCCCAGCCTTGGTTGGTTGCCTGGTTATTTGTGAGGCACCCACAGGGGGCAGGTCCTTTGAGGGGGGAGAAGGGCAGGGCCTGGAGTTGCAGGGATGGTAGCCTCTTCGCCATGCCTACTTTAGCTCCCAGCTGAGCTGCTGGGAGAAATCACTTCACAGCCACTTGGCTTCTTGCCTCTGCTCACAGGGATGTTGCCTGACCCCAAGAATGTGCACATTATTGTGAGCTGGATGATTGCCCAAAGCGTGACAGCGGTTGCAGGGCTGGTGTCCTACCCTTTTGACACTGTCCGCCGTAGGATGATGATGCAGTCTGGCCGGAAAGGGGGTAAGCCTGACACCTGCTGATCTCAGATCCCTCTGCCCAAGGAGAACACTGTTCAGCGCTCTTTCTAGTCTTCACTGTTAAAATTATGTGATAAGAACTTAGGAAAGACTTTACGGTCAGCCCCCCAACACTATCAGCTGTTCCTTTAGAGAAAGGAATGTGTTTCTATCAGAGATAAGAACGTCAAAAATGAGATCTTTAGAGGTGAACTTAATATAGAGGCTGCAGGTCCTTTTCCCCTAGAGTCTAGGTACAGAAATACAGGAAACAAATTAGCTAATTTACTTAAAAATAAGTCTTGCTTTTGTTATCTAGCTCTTACTACAAGTGTTAGTGGGAGAGGGTGCTTTTGTTGGGTGACATGGCCCGAAACTGTCTTGGTTTCTGTAGGTTGAAACATGAAATTGCCATTTTTTACCATCAAAATGTCAAATATTAGTTCCGTATGTTTCAACCTAATAGTTGTATCTCTTGGGCAGTATAATTTGAGACTCTGGCCATAAATTTTTTTCTTCTCTAGAAAAAGGGGGACTAACCCAGCTTATTAGTACTTCCGCTCCACCCCATCCCCTCCTGTTTCACAGTTTGACCATGTGTGTGAGAGTTAGCTGGTTAACTGCCCAAGTTCTTCATGTGATCTTGGGTGGAAGGAGTAGGATTGACAAGAGACGCTGCCTGACAGTTATGCAAGGAAGGTTTGTGTCTAGGTGGATCCCACATAGAGGTTGGGCTCAGAGCTCAAGTGACTGACTTTCTAACAGTGTGGAGAGGTCTTTCAGATGAAAAGCCTCTCCTCCAGAATTACAGAGCCCTTAACCAACATTTGTTTCCACAGCTGATATTATGTACACCGGGACGGTGGACTGCTGGAGGAAGATTGCAAAAGATGAAGGAGCCAAGGCTTTCTTCAAAGGTGCCTGGTCCAATGTGTTGAGAGGCATGGGTGGAGCTTTTGTACTGGTGTTGTATGATGAGATCAAAAAATTCGTCTAATGTAGTTAAAACTCAAGATCATTGGTTCCAGATCCATTGTGTGGTTTAATAGACTTTTCCTATGGGAAGTAAAAAGAAAGATCTGGGATAAAACCAGACTGAAAGGAATACCTCAGAAAAAAAAGCCTCACTGAGTGTTCATTAAACCACAAATGTATTTTGTATTTATTTTACATTTAAATTCCCACGTCAGACATAAAATAACTTATCATACTTGTACAATTAACTGAAGAACTGATAATGACGATAACCGAATGTGAAATCTCAATAAAGACCACTTAATGCACCATGTTTTTTTGAATTCTTACTGCTACGTGGATTTAAACGTAAGACTAGAAATGCACGTTTTCTAGCAGGACTCATTTATAACTCACTGGCCCAGCTTCTGAATGTCAGATATTCTACTTTATATCATAGGAGTACCTACAATGCTTAAAGTCTTGGTTTTCAAACTCTGCAGCTTTTACCCATTTGTTTTTATCTTACCTCATGCCCTGGTGCTGGGGGCTCCAAAGTGGTGGCTTAGATCAACGCTTTCATAATCCCACCTGATTTTATGCACTTTCATGCAATCTTGAGGAACTCTGAGATTCCACTAAAGTTTCAGGAGTTTTGTGAGATTAGGAAATGTTCTGTTTTAGTGCCTGTAGAGAATTGATACTTAGAATCTTATGACAAGTGGGCAGTATTCATTGACAATCGGCCAGCAAGCTAGTATTTGGTACCTGTTAGGCTCTGTGGAAGTTACAGACAGACAGGAACCCATTCTGAAAGCTTGCATATGGTTAGGAGAGAGGACTGAAATGGCCATTATTATATAATGTAATGTCTAATATAATCTTGGTTGAGTAGGACTAGAAGGGGGACATGAAACGTGGGCAGTGGTAGGAGGTAGTCCTCAAAGAAAATAGCTAAAGTTAGACACATAGGCATAGAAAGTATCTGCCAGCACTTCTTTTTAGTAACAATTTATCCAAACCTAGAGGCAAAGTCAGTTTGGGATTTAACTCTCATAAATTAGTAAGAGAAGAGTAATTACAATTTCTAGTTGGAAACTACTTTTGGTCCAGAAGATCAAACAGTTCATGTAGCATAAGCCTGTTAGTGATTTGGGGGAAACCAGTCTTCTAGACCCCAAGCAAAGCTTAAAAGGCAGGCACATGCCTGTTATGTTTTTCCTGATGGGTGGTTTGAGGGGCACAGTGCCTCTGTGCCTCCTGTTCTTTACCCTCCTTCCTGAGCTCTTTCACCGACTCACTCTTACCTTGCCAGTAAAAAGATGGGCTGCTTTGTTTCATCACAATAACCAGAGTTCCCTCTGTCCTGGTGTAGAGGAGGTCTATGCCAATGGAAAAGGTTAAGGCGCTAAAACAAAGTTTCTCCGTCCCGTGGCAAGGCCAGGTCCCAAACATGTTGTGTTAGGGGCCTCCTGGATACATCATCCTCATGCTGCTTTCCATCCGCAGGATGATATGGATGGTCCAAATTCTGTTGCTGGTGGGGAGGAAAGACAAGCAGGGCAGACCAGTAGGGCAGACAATTTCGTGGAGTGGATCTTAAAGGCCAGCAGCCCGTTCAGGGTTTTGAAACCTAAGAGGTGAGGGAGGAGCCATGCAAAGCAGCTGGGAACCGAAAGCATGAATGGACCGTGGGTTCTTCCAGCCCAACCAAGAACCAGAACTGTCTTCCAGTCTTTGGGTCCTCCGTGGCTGGAACAGGAAATGGAGACGTCAACACTCATTAAATAGCACACATTATCTGCCTTGTGCGCATGACCCAGAGGTCAGCCTCCCCACTCTGCTAGGGTTACCTCGACCACACTGGGGAAAGGGCCCCGCTGACTCAGCTCCTCGCCACCTACTTCATTCACCAGCAGCTCTGACACCTAAGCCTCTGTCAGGGAGCCATCATCTGGCCAGGGACATCCTATCTTTACATCCTATCTTTCACGCAGGTGAGAGGCCATACACGTGACATCTGCCACAAGGCCTTCCAGAGGCAAGGTCATCTGCAGGATCTCAGGCATACCCATTCCAAAGAAGAACCTCTCGAATGTCAGGAGTGTGGGAAAGGATTTTGTCTGTCTAGAACTCTAGCGGTTCACAAAATTTTCCAAATGCAGACATCAAGCCCTATAGCCGGCAGTGCGGCAAAGTGTTCAGGCCAAACTGGGACCTGCGGCAGCACAGCCTGACTCCCTTCTAGAGAAGCCCAGGATGCGTCCTGTGCCGCCCCTGGTTCCCTCCCCAGACGCCGCTCCATGCCTCCCACCCAGGGTCGCACCCCCAACACCTTACTGACCACAGCCTCCCTGCTGCAGCCACACCTGCAGCTCCAGGGAGTTACCTCTTCTTGAGAACCGAGAACTGTAGAAGGACACACAAGTATATCCCTTCACAAAGAGCTTACGAATGCTGGTTTCAGGTAGATACAGCTCATTTTAGAGCTCTACATAATGTCGTGGGTCTTTGTTTTCTTGTTTTTGTATCTTGTTGGATGCACCTTAGGGAAAATGGAAGCCAAATTTACCTTTAAAGAGTATTTTCAAAATAAAACTTTTTGTTTCGGGAAAAAAAAAAAAAAAAAGCTGTCACATTTGAAGGTCTGGGAAGATGGAAAAAGTTTACATAAAAACAACTGAGGACTGAGCAAGCATTCTGCCCTCAGGAATCTCTTACCAGCCCCCTCTCCTGGAAAGCTCTAAGTGCAGCCCTCCTCTTACCATGTCAACCCCCTACCCCCCCCCCCAAAAAAAAGTCCTTTTTCATTTTTTATGTTTTTCTCCCTTAAAGCCTCACCTAGAGGTTTCTTCTTTTTTAGCCATCTTATTTTATATTTTGAGTCTATGAGGAAAACCATGGAGAATGAGAGGTTAGCCCAGAATGGGAACTGAGCATTAAAACTGGTTTCAACTGTTTGTGTTTAAATCTCAACTATTTCCTTTCTCTTTTACTTTGTGTACAATACATGATATGGCTTGTGTGGAGGCAAAATTACAAACATCTACAAAGTGCAAGGCTGTGAAGTAAGGGAAGCTCTTGAGGGCAGTGGTTCTTATTTGTCACTGCCATGTGCCTGGAGCCCAGAACGGTGCCTAGGACACAGGCAGGGTTTAATGTTTACTGAATCAAGTGTAAGTGGGGAAAAAAACGTTCACTCACAACCCAGAGACAGAACCAGGAGGATATTTGGGGAAAGGCAAGTCCTCTAGTTTGGTGGAATCTTGAACATACAAAGGGTATTGAGTACTGAGGGGACAAGCATGTTGGGGCACAGAATGTAATGGATGAAAATTTTTGGCTGCTTTACATTCAAGTCTTTAAAAAGACAATTTTACAAAATCTATCATGCCATGAATTCCTTCTAGTTTTCTGCTTCTCTTGAATTACCAATTTTTCATCAACCCATGATGAAGCGGACCCTCACTGGTAGATTGCGTATTTGCAAACTGGGCTCCTCTTTTAAGATTTTATTTCTAACCCCTTTGTGTTCGTTCTTGAGTATGCACAGAGTGGTGAAAAAAGTTGCCTGATATACTACCTGAGGTCAAGCAAGGCCAGGCAGGATCTGCCCCCTTGTATCAGCTGTCATACTCTAAAAAAGAGGCCTTCAACTTTTTGTTGGTGGTTTCAGGGTTTAAAATGGCAACCCCCCCCACCCCCAGCACAGTGCTGAAGTGATGTCTATGGTGCCTAAATGCAAGAAGGCAATGATGGGCCCTACGGAGAAAATATGTGTTAGATAAGCTTCAAGCATGAGATGCATACAACAACCTATATAAAGAGCTGCTGAAGGGGGGTACCTGGTGGCTCCATGGGTAGAGCATGTGACTCAACCTCAGGTTTGTAAGTTCAGGCCCCATGTTGGCCGTGGAGCCTACTTAAAGAGTCACTGAACTTTTTAAGCAGGGAAATGACATGATCAAATTCCCATTTTAGCACTTTGGCAGCAGTGTGGAGAATGGACTGGGGGCAAGGAGATAAGAGTGGAAACAGCAGTAGCAGCAGGACCACTTGAGAACTAAGGGACTTGGAGTGGGGTTAAAAGGGGCAGGAGACCAGGCTTACTCTCAGGCTTCTGTCTTTGGTGTGAAAAGACAAACGGATCACGTTAATCACCATCCCCAACCCTGGTAAGGACACAGTGGGGAAGAGAAAATTGGGTGGCTCCACTTGACAGCTGCCCAAACATGTACAGGTTCAAGATGAGCACAACTCATTTGGCAGTTTCACTGTAAGATCTAGGAATTCTCTTCAAAAACAAAGAGTATTTGTGGTTTATAAGGTATTTCCATATTTATTTGTATTTGTGGTTTATAAGGTATTTCCATATTGTCAGACTAGGTAATGCAAACCAATGCTCCCCCTGAAAAGAGCTAGGAAAGGGGTTCAAACTATTTAAAAAGAAATCTGCTTGAAGGCACTGGGAAGCTAATAAGGCATGTGAAATTAAGGAGCCAAGGCTACGATTTGGAGGAAGACAACTCTGAGAAGTAAGCCTAGTATTTGAGGGTCAGTTTTCCCCATGAGGTATCTTCAATATGTGGAAAATATAGCTGCACAGCTGAGAAACTAGAAACAGTGTGAAAACCTCTTGGGGAAGATGTGACAAAAAAACAGAATCCAGGGCCTTTCAAGGAAGGGGAGCCCTGGTAAACATCCGTGTGTGGACTGGGACCCCAAAGGGCAACCCAAGGGTAACAATAAGACAGAAGTGGAAATATAGTCCTTGTGGTCACTGATGCCCACTCAATCTGTTTTCATACAATTTGAGACTCCAAGCACCCTCACTGCCTGCTAGAAGCAAAAGTAAATCCTTTCTGGAAGAAAACACTATCCATGGCAGGGGTGAACAAACTCCTTCTCCGAAGGACAAGACGGTAAATATTTTAGGCTTTGTTGGCCAGATGGTCTTTGACACAACACAGCTTTGCCATATTGCAAAAGCAGCCTTGGACAAGAAAAATGAAGGAGGCATGGCTGTTTTTGTAAAACATGTACAAACACTGAAATGCGAATTTCGTACTATAGTCACATGTCACAAATATTTCTTCTGATTTAAAAAAAAAAAAAAAAACATTTAAAGAGATAAAAGCCACAAAACAGACACTAGCTCCGGGCTGTAAACTCCTAATCTAGAGTTTTAAGTTTTTTTCTGCAATTTTTCATATAAACCAAAACACAATCATAACTTTAAGACATTCTTTTTTTTTAAGATTTTATTTATTCATAGAGACAGAGAGAGAGAGAGGGGGGGGGGCAGAGACAGAAGCAGGCTTCATGCAGGGAGCCCAACGTGGGACTCAATCCCGGGTCTCCAGGATCACACCCCAGGCTACAGGCGGCGCCAAATCGCTGAGCCACCGGGGCTGCCCCCCGACTGCCCACTTTAAAACATTCTATTAACAATATATTCTAGGAGCACCTGGCTGACTCAGTTACACATCTAACTCAATTTCAGCTCAGGTCATGATTTTAGGGTTGTGTGATTGAGCCTCCTGTTGGGCTCCACACTGAGCGTGATGGAACCTTAAAATTCTCCCTCTCCTTGTCCCCACCTCCACCCATCTCCACCATGCTCACGGGCATGCTCTCTCTTAAGTATATATATTTTAAAGAGTCCACGGGTTAAAAGTGGAAATCATAGTGGAAACTTGAAAATATTTTGCACTTAATGAAAATAAAAATACCATGCTATTGAAACTGTGGGAAACAGCTAAAGCTATGCTCAGAAGAAATTTACAGCCTTCAATGCATCTACTGGAAAAGGAGAAAGGTTGGGGTCTGGGTGACGGGAGAGCATGCAACTCTCAATCTTGGGGTTGTGAGCTTGAGCCTCACATTGGGCACAGAGTTTACTTTAAAAAAAGCTCAAAATCGGGATCCCTGGGTGGCGCAGCGGTTTGGCGCCTGCCTTTGGCCCAGGGCGCGATCCTGGAGACCCGGGATCGAATCCCACATCGGGCTCCCGGTGCATGGAGCCTGCTTCTCCCTCTGCCTGTGTCTCTGCCTCTCTCTCTCTCTGTGACTATCATGAATAAATAAATAAAATCTTTAAAAAAAAAAAAAAAAAAAAAAAAAAAAAGCTCAAAATCAGTAAACACATCTATTTCAAGGAATTAGAAAAGTAATAGCAAATTAAGTCCGAAGAATAAAGCTGGAAGCCAGTAATTTAGGTAATGGCATCATTCATGAAAAAGAGACAATCAATAATATCAAGTGAATGGCCTAACTAAATGTGAAAGACAAAACTTCTGGAAAACAGCATAATAGAATATCATCATGCACTTTGTAAATGAAAATTTCATAAAATCCAATATTAGGGCAGCCCTGGTGGCTCAGCGGTTTAGCGCCGCCTTCAGCCCAGGGCGTGATCCTGGAGACCCAGGATCGAGTCCCATGTTGGGTTCCCTGCATGGAGCCTGCTTCTCCCTCTGCCTGTGTCTCTGCCTCTCTCTGTGTGTCTCTTGTGAATAAATAAATAAAATCTTTAAAAAAAGTACTATGATAAGATTGATAAAGTAGACTAAAGTAAAATTAAGCATTTCTGTTCACAGACATCATTGATAGTGAAAAAGCAAGCCAGACTGGGAGAAAATATTTCTAACACAACTCACACTGGGATTGTACTATATCCGTAACATGTACATGTTCCCACAAATCAATAAGAAAAGGACAGTCAACCCATAGGAAAATAGGCAAAAAGCTTGCAAAGGCACTTCCACAAAAGATATCCCAATGGCCAATAAACATGAAAAGGTGTTCGATCTCATTATTCATCAGAGGAATGTGACTAAATCACGAGATAACACGGTACACCCACCCAAATGGTTAACCTGAAACGACCAACACTGTTAATGAGGACATGGAGCAACAGGAACTAGTTAGTACACTTCTGTTGGGAGAGTACTCGTACACTTGTGCTGGAAAACTCTAACTACATGAACTCTATAACCCAACAATTCCATTCCTAAGTACGTGCCAACCAAATGCATGTACACGTAATTAAGACACATCTACAGAAAATCTTCATGTTAGCATTACTTGTAATAACCAAAAACCTGGAAACCGCCTCAAAGGTCCATCAACCACAGAATGGATAAATAAATACTGGTATAGTCATATGCTAGAATATTATACAGAAATGAAAGCAAATGAATTACAGCTACATGCAACACTTGAAAGAATGTCAGAAACAAGTATGTTCAGCAAAAGCAGGCAGACACAAATAATTCTATTTGTATGACAATAAAAAACAGGCAAAACTATACAAGAGTATTAGAAGTTTAGATAGTAGTTACCTTTTGGCAGACAAAAAGCGTTATGATGGGGAGGGAGCCCCCAGGGATCTTGTGAGTCCTGGCAATATTCCCACTCTGGATCTGGTTAGTGGTGACGCAGATGTTTGCTTTGTAACAATATATGAAGTGTACATTTATCTTTGGAAGGCCATTCTCATTTCCCTCTCACATTCCCCAAAATAAAATTAAATCTTCTCAAGTTAATGGTGGATTTAGGTTTTTCTAGTCAGTATACATAACTACATGCAAAGAAGATATATTTACTTAGTACTAGGTATTTACCTCATGAAATAAAACATTCTCAGAATGAAATAAAGAAAAAAAACCCACAAAGCATACTTCAAACTTGGAGTTCAGTTATAATTTCTAATACATGAAATAAATGTGATTTTTGGTGAAGACCATCACTGTAATAATATAAATTAGTGGAAGAATTTGGAACCATGGTTTTCAATAGTTTTTTTGGGGACTATCTTAATTTTTTTAATAGCAGATGTGAAACTAGGTTCCTAGGAAAAAACCCCATGTCTTGTTAAAGTAAACTAATGACATGTTACCTCTTAAGTTTTACTTTGTAAAATAGTAAATAAAACCTTAAAAACATCATCTAGAACAAATAGTGCAACTTACCCGAACTTACAAAGCAAACTTTGAAAGAGGCGCAGAATATGAAGACTGTATCATCCCAGAAATATCTCCCAGTGTCTTAAAAAATAGTCACCAGAATTTTAAAATCGAATAAAACTTTCTGCTATGATGTAATCTTATTTGCTCTAAGCATCCTTGAAGTTCGCAGTTGGGAGTTCAATATACTACTGCTGGAACTACTCAGTGATTTACTTCAATGGCATCATTATTAAATCCTCATCAAAAAATTTTCTAAACTGATGTTTAGCACAGAGTTTTAAAAAGGGTATTTCGTATCACTCATGATGCATATGAAATGCTCATGTGGACACTTGGAAAAAAAAGAAAACATTCCATGAGGCTGTAAGAGTATCCAACGCACCATCAAAGCAAGTTTGCAGAACAAATTAGATGGATATGGTTTGAAGAGATGATGACCAACAATGTAATTATAAGCAAACTCTTTCCCATATAAGTGTCATACTTTCAAAGATATAAATAGCTAATACCCTCCTTCCAACTTCATTCTAATTCTTAGGCTTGTGAGGCACATAAAATTATTATTCTAATTTTTAAAATGAGAAAAAGAAAATGCATTTGGCAGTTACGGGAAAATAAAGGAAAATTCATTTGAGAGATGGGGTATAGTATCAAAACTAAGTTATCTTTAATTCTTTTATTTCTTTCTTCACTATGTCAAGCTAATTCTTCAGGCCTAAAATACGTAACATATTGGGAAATTAAAAAAAAAAGATGTGGATTTTTAAGTTTATTACTAATTTTATTCATGGAAATAAAGTAGCCATTACCATTATAAACATTTTTTAGGATGGTATACAATAAGGCATAGCTTAAGATTTTTGGCATTTAAAATAGTAAACATTTAATGAATTTAATTAAAATATAATAAATTCAACTTGTATCTCCAACTTTATATTGGTCATACTTTTCATAGTGTGCAGTATTTGAATCTGAAGATGAGAAGCACACAAGCATCACAATGACCTCTTTTTAAAGTTGTCTAGATATCCACTTTTTGGACATTGGGGTTAATGGTTTGAAAACAACTACATTACACTACATTTAAAAGCAGACCAGAAAAATTTTATTTGTGGTAGCCAAGAATGCAGTTTTTTAATGGAGATTGAAAAAAGTAGGGAAAGTGTGAGATAACAGTTATCCCTTAGGAAATAAGAGTTCAAAATCCTTCATAAAATCTTATTAAAATGGAGGCAACATTAGTTTAGCATTTGACAGATATGAAAATAATTCTCAATAAGAATCTTGCCTAATAATTTTAGATCTTGGATTAGTATAATTTCTAGTTGCAGACGTAAATCTTCAAAGTATATCCATTAGGTCCAAGTGAACTAAATATATAGTAGTGCTAGATGATCCTTTACCTTTTTAAAGTTCTTGAAAATGAAAACAGTATACTTATGATTCCTTCATAAAAGCATCCCTTAAACCGTAACAACTTCCAAGTACCTTGACTTAATCAGAGAATAGCATATTCAACTCCTACTCTTCTATTTTTACTTATCATATAGAGTAATAATTACAACAGAATTGTAAATTTTGCTTTGAAAAGAATATTGTTGTTCTTCCCAATGCTTACTTCAAGTTGAATCCCTGCTATCAGCAATACTTAGATGAAACCCCCACCTTCCCCTGGTCAAAGCAGTAAAAACTAAAGGCATTAAATTAGTATCTAAAATCAAAGTATAGCTTTATCTATAAAATTATGTGTTATACACTGACATAGGACAGCAAAGGCTGTATAAAATATATTAAGAGACTAAAGTCATTATGAACATAAAAGGTTCTCAAGTTTTCATATATATATCTATTTCCCTAACAACTTAAACTCAATTTTTAAAAACTGGCTTACAGTATCAGGCAGGTGTCCAAATGCCGAGTTTTAAATTCAGCATTATCTTATCTCTTCTTAAAGATAAGCTATATTATACAAACATCAAAAGTGCAGTAAGCTAAAAACACAACCAAACAAAATACCCTTGGGTTTAGTATAACTAATGTTAATAAATAAAGCAGAGCACTAAAAGATCTAAGAACTTGGTCACAAGAACAGTGAATCAAATAACAATGAATGAACATCACAGCATAAAGAAAGCAGCAAAAAAAAAAAAAAAAAAAAAAAAAAAAAAAAAAAAAAAAAACCCTCATAGCCAGGCTGTGTTCACATGAGTTTTCTGTAACAGCACTGTTCCCACACTTTACAGGCTCTATCCTAGACAAAAATCTATCAATATCAACTTAAGACCAAGAAATTCTGAACTGATAGTTAGCAAAATGCAGTTTGGTTTACTGCCCAAGGTGGTGAGAAAGGTAAGTTCAGCAAACATGCAATAAAGCTTGAGCTAACCTGGAAAAATAAACAACAAATATTGTGGCTACAGATCAAGAATTCCTATTAAAAAAAGATTCAGCATTTAATATGGAAACTTTCTGATACATTCTAAAGGTACAATGAAAAAGCCTTAATGAACAAGTGATGACTAAGACAACAGAAGCAATCACAACTGAGATACACTTTGTTGTACGAAATGAGAGCCCAGAGACTGACAGAAAAATACTCTAATTTCAGAAGTCAACTCTGACACCCTATTCACCATTACTAATTCCATGAAGATTAATTACTAGGATTTCAAAAATGGGATTGGCAAAAATGGTACTTCCAAGATTCAACCCAAAACCCCAAACCAAACAATAAAATTAGATGACATTTAAAGTAGCCTCAACAAATGTGTAATATTTCTCCCTTTACCATTCATATTTTAGTTTTCTTCCTCAGCCCTTAAAAACAGTAGTTGGAATCTCTAAAGCTTCAAGATCATTTCTTTCTTATTTATCTTCTCTCTTAATACAGTAAACACTAAACATAACACAACTGTTAACAGTATCACTTAAAACACTATTCTGACATAAATCAGGATTTGCTTCTTGGCTTTTCAAACTGGTGATGCTATTTTGCTCAACAAATATTTGCTTTTGCTTACGGTGATCTGGTCCTTGGCCAACCTATTTATAATGTAGTGGACTATAGCTCCAAAGTCTACCTCATTTCTCAGAATCATTAGTGGTATTTTACCTGAATGTGTAAGAATATGAAAGAGGGTCTTCCTAGTTGAACTTTCTAATACTCACAGTCTGAAATGGTCTGGAATGGCTGATCACATTTTTAAGATCTAACTCAGCACACTTATACAGAGGTAGTACATGCCTTTGGTGAATCACAAGGACTGCCCTAGTACAAGCTTCTTTCAATCTGCTCAACAAATCTAAATCAGTTCCACCAATGAAAACAAATTTCAAGTTTTGTTTCATAATAAGAAAGTGTATGATCAAGTCTTACAATCAAATTATGAGTTATACCACCTAAATTCTAGAGCAAAGTGAAAACAAAGTCAAATTTAGGAGCTATGCTCATGGTTTAAAGCTTATAAAAAAACACATAAAACAAGAATATAGTTAACTTCTTGGGTCCAAAGTGCAGTGATATTATCACAACTGTTTTGTCAGTTTCTATGATGTGCGTCAATTTCTATGCTGAGAAAATATACATGTATACTACCATTTCTCTATCAAATACATATATACCTCACAGAAATACATCCTCATTGGAAACACTGATTTTACATTAAATTGCCTTTTTGAAAACAATTTTGCACTGAATTACAATAAAATTACAACTCGTTGTAGATCTTAAATTAGAGATGTTTACACAGAGAATTATAGTAATATACAAGAGCACTTCAATAAGAACTGGATGAACAATGCCTAAAGTAAAAAGTTTTTATAACCAAGCCGTACGAACATTAGGGGGCTTAGGTCTTAGCAACAGGCCACTGGATGTGTCAAAAACTGGTCGCTCACTCTTACAACTGAGACCACTGGTAGCACTGGATGTTCTAGAAGCTCCTCCTGAAAAGATATGAAGAAATAACCTTATTTAAACTAAATACATACATCATCACCTGATAAACGTCCTCTCCTAATTTAAAGTCCAGGATAAAATTTTCTCCCCTATCTCACATGCATTTTTTACTAGTCTAATGTAATTCTCAACCAGGAATGCACCTCAGAATTCCTTGTGGAAATTAAAAATATTTTAATAAACATGCCCAGACCCTATAGTAGGGGATTTTGATTCAACAGGTTTGGGATGAGAATAAAGGTTTTAAAAAGCTGTTCAAATGATTCAAGTGAAAAAACAAATACATTTATAAATTTATTATACATTTATAAATTTATTCAACAAATAATTTACCACATTCAAGGCATAGTGCTAATAAGTATGAATTACTGGAACAAGACCATATCTTCGCCACTATACCAAGGAAGTGATGCTTGAAGAATGAAATGAATGAATGGAATTACCAGTCACATGAGCATGTAAGACTCACATGAGCACTGGGAAGTTGGGACATTTTAAGTGGCTCCAACTTTCCTCTAATATTGGCTTCTCTTTTTTGTAGTTTAGAATGCACACATGAAGTAACAGCACAGACTTCTGTACATGAGAATGTCTCGCCTTTCTGTGTGTCCGACACCCTAGCACTCAGTGGCCACTGCATATTACATTCTTTGGGATACATCACCAGCTGGGTGTGTGCTGATCAGAGATCAAATGTTAAGAGGGATTATATCTGAGAACTCAACAGATGAATTCCTGTTTTAGTTATCCAGTGAGGAAGACAAAGTACATATAAGGGCTGGAAGATACTACCAATAATCTTAACTGGTTGGGGGAATGTTTCAACAACTTTTAAACAGCATTATCTACTCATTTCTTCCTTTAATAAATGTAATGAAATTAAGTCTCTCTATTATTGAAGACACTACTGATATTTTCAATAGTTTTATCTCCTTCTTTCCTAAGTGGCCATTATAAGCTGTAAATGAAGACTGAAATTAAGTGAACAAGACAAAGCATGCCAATGAAAAATAACAGAATGCATTCCAGAAGTCATCTATTTTAAACTTTGTCCAAAACACAAACATAAGTACAAAATAATTCTGAATATGCTTACTCAAGGGGCTATACTGGCCAAGAGTTGATCTCACTCTTCTTGAGGACGGTAATGAACTGAGATAACCCATATTGCGATGATAGTCCATCAGCTGTTCAGAGCGTTTCATACCAACTGTTGGTTTCACAGCTTCAAGCCTTTTCAATAAAGCCTTCATTTAAAGACAATCAATTTGAAAGTCAATGTTAGGTAAGTATCAATAAACAATAAGTTATAGTAATAACTTAGTAAATTAGCAGCAGGAAGTTTTTAAAAAGGCAAATACTTTTTTAAAAAATTTATTAATTCCTGTATAGTTAATACAGTGTTCTATTAATTTCAGGTGTACAATATAGTGATTCATCAATTTTATATGTTATTAATGTGCTCATCATGATAAATGTACTCTTAATCTCCTCTTCACCTATTTCATCCATCTCCCCACCTCCCTTCTGGTAGCCATCTGTTTTTTTGGTTCTTTTTTTTTTTTTTTAAGATTTTATTTATATATTCATGAGAGAGAGAGAGAGAGAGAGAGAGAGAGAGGCAGAGACACAGGCAGAGCGAGAAGCAGGCTCCATGCAAGGAGCCTGATGTGGGACTCGATCCCCAGACTCAAGGATCACTCCCTGAGCCGAAGGCAGGCACCAAACCGCTGAGCCACCCAGGGATCCCGCCATCTGTTTTTTTTCTTGTCTTTTTTTCCTTTGTTTATTTTCTTTCTTAAATTCCACATATGACTGAAATCATATAGTATTTTGTCTTTCTGACTTCACTTAGCAATATACTCTCTAGATCCATCTACATTGTTGCAAATGGCAAGATTTCATTCCTTTTAATGGCTGAATAATATTCCATTATATATACACCAAATCTTTTTTATCCATTCAACTAACAGTGGACACTTGGGCTGCTTCTATAGTTTAGTTACTATAAATAATGCTGTGATAAACATAAGAATGCATACAGATATCCCTCCAAATTAGTGTTAAATTGGCAAATGCTTGATATAATTTGAAATTTATGAAATAAGGATTTTAAATCACTTTCTTAATACCATATGAAAACATATAAAGTAATTATGATCAAAATCACTTTTGAAATAATGTGACAATAAGGCAAAGAATAAACCCATTCTGTTGTCCTGATATGTGAGTCCCCAAGTTTACATGCAGAAACTTGGAAATAAGAGAGGTATCAATGCTACCCAAACCACATGAAACATATCATGTTATGTATCAGTTTGTGTGTCTCCTAGGACTGTAACAAGCTAAGCAAAAGCTAAGAGATGATGTCAAGTAGAAACAGCTCTTGCTTATAGACTATCAAAATATGAAGTACTGATTATAGTATAAACCTTAAAATAAATCAACATTTTCAGGATGCGTGGGTGGCTCAGTGGTTGAGCATCTGCCTTTAGCCCAAGGTGTGATCCTGGAGTCCTGGGATAGAATCCCACATCAGTTCCTTGCATGGGGCCTGCTTCTCTCTGCCTATGTCTCTGCCTCTCTCTCTGTCTCTCTGTCTCTCATGAATAAATAGAATCTTAAAGAAAAAAAAACATTTAAATTGAGTCAATAGTTAAGAACTTCTAGGTAAAACTTAAAAATGACAGTTCAAATATTTTAACACTTGTACTAGAGTGACCAAAAATGTAAGTTATCTGGTCAGAAAGACCTGGATTTAAACTTTGGCTCTGCCAGTGATTAGAGACAACATGACTTGATATGGATATTAACAACGAAATAATCTTCAAGCGTTAGTTTTAAGCAGTAAGTGAGATAATACATATAGATTGTTCACAGCAGTATCTGGCACACGGTTATTAAATACTGATGCTATCATTAAAACTGTTTTATTTTTTATTTTTTATTTTTTTAAAGATTTTATTTATTTATTCATGATAGTTACACAGAGAGAGACAGAGAGGCAGAGACACAGGCAGAGGGAGAAGCAGGCTCCATGCACCGGGAGCCCGACGTGGGATTCGATCCCAGGCCTCCAGGATCGCGCCCCGGGCCAAAGGCAGGCGCCAAACCGCTGCACCACCCAGGGATCCCTAAAAGTGTTTTATAAAAAAAAAACTGTTTTGTAGATTTTCCAGTTGACATGCAATAGAATTACCTTCCTAGCTAATTTATAAATTATATGACAGAGCAATATTTTATATATATTTTTATATTCCTTACAGCATCTTACATAGTTCATAGTAGACATTAAACAAATATCTCATCAATTGAGAAATGGTAAGAATTGTTACTTATATTCCAATTTGTGGCTTACAAAATCTTAGAACTGCTACTCAAATAAGATTCTAACAATGAATCCCAAAATAGTTTATCCGAATATTTCCTTTCTATTTGAGAAGTATTCTTTTTGGAAAGAAAGCTAACACAGCTTAAATCCTGTCCTCTTTGGAAATAGAAAAGTTAAGGCAAATGAATGAATAATATGTTAATTATTTCTGCAGTGGTCAACAGAGGAGAGGTGCTTTATTGTTTCTGAAGTGATAAAGCAAAGACCCTGAAGGACATTAAAGAGTAACAAGCCTTCTACAGTCAGGGAAAACCAGGACTGTTCTTATTTTTCTACAACTAAAGTCCTAATTAGTTATCATTAGGTTTTCCTCAATGAAAGGAGACACAGACAATAACCAGAGAAGGAGGAAAACCAGACTGAGTGAACTAGAAATTATTTCAAGATCTTAGAGCTAAAGTACTGACTAATGAACACACACACTTGAATCCTTACAATAGAGATGGGATATACTATAAATTTTCATCTTTTTGTGACAACGTATCACTCTCCGTTTAAATTGCTTTCTATTTAAGAAGTCTCAAGTTCCTCTTCTGGACTAGCAAAGAACAAAAGATGGAAGGGGGATTTTTTCATTTAATGTTTTTAAGAATGGTCTGAATTGGGCAGCCCTGGTGGCTCAGCGGTTTAGTGCCACCTTGGGCCCACGGTATGATCCTGGAGACCCAGGATCGAGTCCCATGTCAGGCTCCCTGCATGGAGCCTACTTCTCCCTCTGCCTGTGTCTCTGTCTCTCTCTCCTGTTTCTCATGAATAAATAAATAAAATCTTTAAAAAAAAAAAAAAAAAGAATGGTCTGATTCTTCTCAATTTATATATGCATTACTTTTATTTTTTTTAAAGATTTATTTATTTATTTATTCATGAGAGATAGAGAGAGAGAGAGGGAGAGAGAGAGGCAGAGACACAGGAGGAGGGAGAAGCAGGCTCCATGCCGGGAGCCCGACGCAGGACCCGATCCCGGGACTCTAGGATCGCGCGCCCTGGGTCAAAGGCAGGCGCCTAACCGCTGAGCCACCCAGGGATCCCCCATTACTTTTATTTTAAAAATATTAAAAAAAATAAATAAAAAATAAAAATATTGTAACAGAGGAACTCCTGAGTGGAAAGATTATGTTCTACTTTATTGTCTACATATTTTTATTTCTCTGAATTTAAAACTGACAAATTACATACATGTAATATGTGTATATGCATATATATTTTCAGAAAGTAAAAAAAAAAATTTAAAACGTTAGCTCCATTTGAACTCTAGACTCTAAACAGATTCCTTCAGGAATCTTATGTCTCTTCCTGATCTTGCTTCAATTACTCTTCACTCTCTTCTTTCACAGCTCAGGAAACTGATGTACATTTAAAATAATTGAAATAATCTCATTTCTTTTAGACAGTAAAGTGAAATATAAACTAACTACCCTCACTGACCTGACCCCCTTGCCTTCTGCGAAGATTATTCTGGTGCTCTTTCATGAAAATAAGATTCATATTATATTGAAGTGAAGATAAGAAGTATGCTTTAACAAGAATATTTCAAAATTCATGAATTAAAGAATGAGTCCTCCTTTTGGAAATTAACAAATTCTGAGTCTTTATGTAGCAAGCACGCCCTCTATTGGATAAAACTTTTTCTTTATTCCTTATTTATTTCCCTTGTGAATGAGAAGGAAAGGTAATTATTTGCCTCTTGAAACATATAATGAAGATTGTGAACCTTACCAGAAAGAGCACAGCACATTCACTTCTTTACAGTATCTCTGCCCTCCTTTTCTACCTACCAATCATAGAACTATTTCTTTGTCTTGAGTTGTCATCTAAACAGCCCCTGGATAGCTTGTTAGCTATTATTAGTACTGAAACAGAACTGCTTTAGTCATCATGCCTGTCAGCCATCTGCACTGGTCTCTATCACTAGAGATGGAGTAAATGAAGGAATACAAATCATAAACATTTAAAGGAATGGACCCTGCTTGTATAGCACACCTGACACATAAAAAAATGCTTGTGTGTGTGTACGTGTGTGTGCATGCATGGGTAAGTTTATGAACAGGTCAGTACACATTAAAAGGAGTATCAGGGACGCCTGGGTGGCTCAGCAGTTGAGTATCTGCCTTTGGCTCAGGTCGTGATCCGGGATCTGGGATCGAATCCCATATCAGGCTACCTGCATGGAGCCTGCTTCTCCCTCTGCCTACGTCTCTGCTTCTCTTTGTGTCTCTCATGAATAAATAAATAAAATCTTAAAAAAAAATAAAAAAAATAAAGAGTATCAGCTCATACAGAGGAACTATTAGAGTTAATGTGGATCTAAATAAGGATTTGGTAGGTTGACCTTCTTAATATGACTACCAGAAAATTATAAATCACACATGTGGGCTCACATTATATTTCTACTGGTCTCAAGTATACCAATTAAGATCTTACTATCAAATGGGAAAAATTATTGCTCACACACACAAACTACTAAGCATGCAAAGTAAAAAGAATAAAATAGTAGTAGTTTTCCACTGTTTATTTAAAGAGCTTAAATGTACACCTGATTTGAGGGATGACAGTAGCTGTAAACAGAAGCTGCTAACAGGTTTCATTCTAGTCATATAGGATAGCCACTACATATTAATGGTTTCAACTGTTCAAAAATAAACCCGGTTTCCTCAAAAAGACAAACACAGAATTACCATATGATCTGGCAATTTCACTCTTAGGTATGCACTCACAGGATCTGAAAGCAGGGACTTACAGATACTTATACATCAGTGTTCACTACAAAATTACTCACAAGTAGCCAAAAGGTGGAAATCACTCAAGTGTCCATCGACAGATGAATGCATGTTCAAAATGTGGTGCATACATATAATGGAATATTATTCAGCCAGAAAAAGGAACGAAGCTCGGATACAGGCTACAACATGGATGAACTGTGAAAACATTATGCTATGTGAAATAAGCCCAACATAAAACAACAAATATTGTTATTATCCCATTTATATGAAACCTAGAATAGGCAAATTCATAGACACAGAAAGCAGAGGTTACTTGAGGGGAAGGGGGAAAAGAGAGTTATTATTAATAGGTACAGGGTTTCTATATGGGTGATGAAAAGAGTTTTGGAAATACTGATGGTGCTACTGAACTAACTACTTACATCAGTTAAAATAGCAAATTTTACAACTTTTACAATTTTTATACGTTTTACTATAACTTAAATTAAGATTACACCAGAACCCACTGAATTTTATACCTTCTGTGGTTACAGTATGTGTATTAGATCTCAAAAAGCTGTTAAATAACAACAACAACAAAATAACCCCAAAGCTAGGTTACTTGCATATGCTTCTGCCACCTGCTAGTTGTCTGACCTGGAACAAGACCCTGTGTCCCACTCAGTGTCTCATTTTCTCCTCCGTTACAACAATAACTATGTTATCAGGTTGCTATGAGGATTAAATGACCTAAAATTTGTAAACTAGTATATACTATATAATTGCTTATTAAATAAAATAGGCTCCAGAGTCCTGTGGAAGAGTAAAAGTAGACAAGGTAAACCCAAATGTTTATGACATAATTTCAAATTTTCAAAAATCATGAATGAATTTTGAAAAAACTGCTATAGTCATAATATGCAGAAAGCTAGCCTGCTGCTCACTACCCACCAACCTCATTTCAACTTGCCTTGCTGTTTCCTACTCGTTGCCACATGCAGGGTAACCCTCCTGAAGGTTTAAGACTTTACTGTTTTTTTGTAAATAGGCCTTCCAGCTCCCCACCTCTTGAAATAGTGATGGCGATAACAACTTTTACAAGAGTTGGTGCAAGCTGGAGTAGGCACATGGTCAAACAGGACTGTACTAGTGATGAGAATGATGGGGACGAATTCTGGACACTGTTCCAGTCATCTTAATAAGAGTTTTACCAATTATTTCAGCTCTGAATTTATGTGTTCATTAGGGTCTGATTTTTTTTTAAGATTTTATTTATTTAGTCATGAGAGACAGAGTCAGAGAGAGAGAAGCAGAGACACAACACAGGCAGAGGGAGAAGCAAACTCCATGCAGGAAGGCCGATGTGGGACTCGATCCTGGGTCTCCAGGATCATGCCCTGGGCCGCAGGCAGCACTAAACCGCTGAGCCACCGATGCTGCCCATAGGGTCTGATTTTAATCTAAGGCACTACCACCTGTGTTTAAAGTCTTGGCTCAGCCCTTTACTCATGAGCTCTGTGTCCCTGGGCTCATTACCTGTCCCCTTCAGTCTGTTACTCCCTCAGGAAGACAGGGAAGAATAGCACCCATCAGAAAGAAGTACTGTCAGGATTCAATAAGCTAATATTTGGAGATGCTCAGGACAATGGCATTTAGTTTAGAGCCCAGTAAACACCAGCAATTATTATGAATGCAATTTTATGAAGAAAATGATATACTATGAAGAATAGTTCTTAATGTAAAGATTTTCAACAGTCCATATATATATATATATATATATATATATCCCTTAGAAAACTGAAGAGTAGCTTTATGATTTTTAATAATCAATGTCTTTCATACATTCAAGTAGCAGACCAACAAAGATACAATACAGTGAAACAGATTAGCTAGTGACTGAATACCTCACAGAAGATACACATACCTGACCCTTGGCATTTCCTATACTATTGTCTGACTTAACACACCTAGCCAAATAAGAGAGTTTTCAGTGTCTTTATCTAATGTTCCCCTAAAATACAGTTTGATGATGAGAAAGGGCACATACTGTACTTCCAGCTCATAGCTCATTATGTATTTATTCCATACCATACATATCTATACTTACTTTTAAATAATTAAATTTGAAAAACTGACTGTATCTGGTTTCCTAGAAGTTGGCCTTACAAATCATTACAGTTCATTTTTTTGGATGACTAAAAAATTTTAGTTACTTACCAAATTTTCTCTTTCAATCCTTTGTTGTTCCCTCTGTCTGTTGAGGGCACTATGATATAACTTAGGGGGATGAACAATAGATCTTCTAGGAATCGTACTTTTGCTTCCTGATTTTTCAGCCTGTCTTGAGAGTTCTTTCAAAAGCCTCTGATTTTCCCTATCAATCTGTCTCACCTCCTCTCTTGTGAAAGAGTAGTTTTTCCTTGGTGCTACTGAAGGCTGATCAAAGTGATGTTTTTGTGGTCCTTTTTTATCTAATTGCAGAAAAGCTAAGAAGAGAACAAGAAAAGGAAAAATGACTAAATAAGAAACACAGCAAAATGATGCTATGTGCTGACACTTTTAAAAACAGTATTAGTTCATGAAAAGGTATACATGAAATAGTGTTAATGACATCCAGACTACAACTGTGTAGAGAGAAAATCAGAGGCAGCTTAGAGTTTTATGTTCTGTCAGCTTCTTTGGGAAAAAAAGCTATATACTAAACAGTGAAAATATTTTAATAACAGATGTAGATGATACAAGTTCTAAAACAGGTATAATTTGTGGAAAATGTCCTTGTCACGTCCATTTTGTTTCCCTGAGGCAGCTTAGTAGTCGGGGAGGTTAGAAACCTCTGGTTGAGTGCATAAATACATTAATTCTTCAATTTAGATAGTTTTTGTTAGTTGGAAGGCATACCTAAAACATAAAATGTCCTCAACAATGACTGATGGAAACAAGGGTTAAAAACTGGCAAAAACAAATCTGGAATATTCTGAAACTTTCAACCTAATCTGAAAATACTTTATGGTCTTGGTATTAACATGAAACAAATACTTCTACAGTAAAGGTAAAATATTTTATTCCTAATTAAACATAAGCCAAAATGAATACATCATATAAAAATTAAAAAAACAATATTTTGCACATGATTATCAAATGAAATTTCATTAACATGCTTAATTTTTAAAGTTCTGTAATAATTTTTAGTAAGTCACAATTATTACTAAGCATTTGCTAAAAGTCTCTATAAATATTAATTAAGCCTGCTCAATGTTTCAGCTTAACTCTGTACTAAAGATGAGTACATAATATCAGATTAACTGACTAGAACATTTGTTTTTGACATATTTTTTAAAGTAACTGTTACTTGTTTTTACTTGAGCATCTTTAATTCTTTTACTTGTTTAGTGTTTTATGCTGTTAAAAGCACCGTGGTATAAGGGGAAGAGACATTTTTAACCACAATTTTAAAATGTAACTGGTGTAGAAAAGTTAAATCATTTGAACAAGGTTTAAAAGACTATCAAAGATAACAGAAACTTAAAAAAAAAAAAAAGATTAAAAGAGTTGCTGATAGGAAAAGTGAGGGAATTAATGGCTAGTAATTTGTTGAAAACCATACCAGTTAATGGTGAAACCTGAAGAACACCATTTAGAAAGATAGAGGTATCCTGTACAAAATTGCTTCCAAGGGATCCCTGGGTGGCGCAGCGGTTTGGCGCCTGCCTTTGGCCCAGGGCGCGATCCTGGAGACCCGGGATCGAATCCCACATCGGGCTCCCGGTGCATGGAGCCTGCTTCTCCCTCTGCCTATGTCTCTGCCTCTCTCTCTTTCTCTCTCTGTGACTATCATAAATAAATAAAAATTAAAAAAAAAAACAAAAAAAAACAAAAAAAAACAAAATTGCTTCCAAGAAATGCACATTTTATAGACTTCAGTAAAGTTTCTAGATTAAATTTAGTCGCAAATGAAAGCCTTTAAAACTAAATTTTAAAGGGAATTAAAAACTATTTTCCTAATGGTATTTTTAACAAAGTTTTTAGAAGTAAAATAAGGCAAAAGCAAAGAAATAAAGGAAGTTCAATCTAATTCATTTAAAAAAATAGGATTCTCCAAATCGAACTCCAATAGAAAAATATACCATAAAAAAAAAAAAAAAAAAAAAAGCTCTCTAACTTTCCATGACGTAAAAAGTATATGGAAGGCTTATATACTGATACCAAACATTGCTTTGCTTTGCTTCTAAAGTATGCTTTAGGGCAGCCTGGGTGGCTCAGCAGAAAGCGCCTGCCTTCCGCCCAGGGCATGATCCTGGAGTCTCAGGATGGAGTCTCACGTCAGACTCCCTGCATGGAGCCTGCTCCTCCCTCTGCCTGTGTCTCTGACTCTCTATCATGAATAAATAGATAAAATCTTAAAAAAAAAAAAAAAAAAAAGTATGCTTTAGTATGAGGCAACCTCAAATACTTGATCTATTATTTTTTTCAATTAAGATCTAAAAAAATTTTTAACTTGAGAAAACTTTCAGGAATACAAACATTTATATAAATACATACGTATACATTTAAATTCACATATTTAAGAAACATTGTTTTTCCTAATTTTCTTTAATGAAACAATTTTGTCCCAACTCTTTACAGTATTTCCGAGTCATGCCCATCATCACTAGAGCCACTTACTGAATCAGTCATCTAACACAAATCATTAGAGGTATCAGCCTTACTTTACCTAGGCTAGTGAGACAGACAGTATTTTAAACATTTACATGTTATGTTATCACAGGAAATTTTATTCCAGGCCATATTATGTCCTTATATTACGTCTCATATAATATTAGTTCTTTTAATAAAATCCATCCTGTAGGCATATTCATGATCCCTGTATATTAAAAAACAAAACAAAACAAAACAAAAATCAATGGGATCAGTTATTTTTTAAAGGTTTAAAGAAAAAAATCCAACATTTGTAGTTGAGAGGCTACAAATCAAGGAATAACAATCAAATTTACTAGATTTCTTTTCCTTCTTTATAAACAACCTATCAGATGAGAAATTCTGTGCCATTGTTCCGGACCCCTTTCTTTGCATCTGGGCAGGTTTGTGACTGTGTGGACCAAAATGACACAGCCAGAAGTGTGATTTTCTAGGCTGGGCAAAGGAGGAGATGCAGCCGCCCCCCACCGTCCCACCTGGTTTGCTGGAGGACTTGTGCTTGGGGCCCTGAGCCATCCTCTGTATTGGACTAGCTAGAGGCTGCCACGCCGTGAGGAGATCAAACCACATAAATGCCACGCCGTGAGGAGATCAAACCACATAAAAGGGCCATGTGTAGTAGGCATTACGATCCTAGTCTTCTGAGTAATCCTAGGTTGCTGCTTTACACATCTAAGTTTTATATTTTGTTATCGGAGCAATAGTAACTAATACAAAATCTGGTACCAGGAGTTAGGGTACTACTGTAACAAAAATCTAAAATACATGGTACTAGCTTTGAGACCAGGTGGCAGCAGAACTGGAAGGGTCTGGAGGAGACTACTGATATAGAGGATGAAATGGCAGCATTTTAGCAAAACTGTTAGCTGTGGTGACAAGGAAAATGGGAAAAACACCTGCCACCGGTAGATTTGGCTAAATAGATACCCATGCAGAATGCTGAAAGGATCAATGGCTTATTTTATCTATAATAATGAAAGAGGAGAACAATAAGCTTTAAAAAAAAAAGGGAACTGATCAGTTTTCAGTCAAAATATAGAGAACATAAAAGAACTAGGGCTTACATGGCTCAAAAATATATTACTCCTTCCTAATCTCTCCTTGCAGAAAACCATCCAAATACTCAAAGAGGTATGACTGAGAAACCATGAGTGAGGAGGTCCAGCTGTACTTGGACCTGGTTTAGACCCTGGACAGCAAGGTTGGGTGGGGCAGGGCCAGGCTGGCAATGGGATCTTTGGAAAGGGGGACTGTTTTTGCCTCTGAAGGAATGTAAATCAATGTGTGGTCACAGGTTGAAGAGGTTGTGAAACCTATCCATAAACTACGTGACAGTCCTTCCATTAGGATGGAGGATATGTGTCCCACCTTCTTAAATCTGGGAAGGTTTATTAACTGTTTAAACTAATATACTATGGAAGAAATGATGTTATGTGACTGACATGTCACATTCTGAGGCTAGGTCATAAAAGGTGATGAGGTTTCTACCTTGTATCCTTGAACACTGTACTTGGAGCCCTGGGCCATCCTGTTAAGAAATCTGGCTAAGGCAGCCATATGTGAAGAAGCCACAACACGTGGAAAAGCCACACATGGGCCCTCTGCTCAGCAGTCCTGGTCTTTAAGTCGCAATCCCAGACACCTGACAGATCAATAAACCAGCACTCAGGCGACTCCAGTCCGTGCTGTCAAGTCAGCCCTGTCTGAGTCTCTCCATACCCCAAATGTTGGGGTAATTTGTTTTGGAGGAACAGTAACTGGCATTTCATCACTAAAAAAATATTGTGTTAACAGACAAAATACCTATGGACCATGCATAGGCAGTTAATTTTGGTGTGTTTGATGTAATTATTGATCAGTTTTCTAGTGATTATGGCTTTACCCATTTCATGATCTAGTTCTGTTTTGCTTTTAATCGCACATTTCAAATCAATGGCTGTTCAATCATTTCGGTAGATTTGGTCAGCTTATTAAAGTAAAACAATTCTTTGCTCCTTTTGTGTTTTTCACATGTTGAATTCTACTTTGATACTTCTATTTTCTCCTTATTACCTGCATTGCTTATCTTTTTTCAAGCCTTTATTTTTGTTCTTCCTATACTATTTAAAGTGTCTTTTAAATTGATTTGATTTACATTCTTAAAGATGCTCTGATAGTATCTTCTAATAGGTTAAAACCATCTACTTATACTGTTTGACCTCCTTCTACAATTTTTCCTTTTTTTAAATTTTTTTTGTTATTTTTTTCCCATTTTTACTCCTTTAGAAAGACTGATGTTATTAAACTTTTTATTTCTAATACACTGCAAATGAAATATTCTAATTCTACTCTCTTAGAAGTTCTTACATTTCTTGGTCTCAGGACCTAAAGATTACTGAGGACCCCAAAGAATGTTTATGTGAGTTACATTTATCAGTATTTACCATGTTAGAAATTAAAAGTAAAAAAAATTTAAAGATATTGGGCAGCCCTGGTGGCTCAGTGGTTTAGCGCCGCCTTTGGCCCAGGACATGATCCTGGAGACCCGGGATCAAATCCCACATCAGATTCCCTGCATGGAACCTGCTTCTCCCTCTACCTGTGTCTCTGCCTCTCTCTTTCTCTGTGTCTCTCATGAATAAATAAATAAAATCTTTTTAAAAAAAATTCAAAGATATTAATTCGTCTGAAAATAATAGACCAACGATATGTTAACATCATTTTTTTTATAAAAAAACAAAAAATTAGAACAATGGCAGAGTTTAGTACTTTTTCAAGTATTTAATGCCTGGCTTAATAGAAGACTGATGGATCCTCACATCTGCTTCTGAATTCACTGTAGTGTGCTGTCATTGTAGTGCAGCCTCTGGAAAATCCACTATGCACATGTGACAGGAGAATGTAAGAGGCAAATCATGCCTTAGTTTTATCAGTGAAAATAATGTTGTCCTTGCAGCTCCTCTCTAAAATCACTGAGCTCTATTTCAAGATTATGTTCTTTATCTGTAAGTCTGGTGCCTCTGTTGATTTTAGCTTTTCTCAAAAGTTGAGTAACACTTAGTAGTGAGTTGAGGATATCTGAGATTTCCTACTCACCTAATCGAATCCTGTTTGCTGTAGCCTGCCAGTAAAAGGATAGGATGTGCTGCTAGGAAGGATAGGGTAGGAGCCAATCTCAGGAAGGCAGCCTCTTCTTTATGGAGTAGAACAGGGTCCATACCCTCCCCTCGAATTAGGCACTTTGCTTCATGCCCTCCTGTATTGGTGGTGTCAGGTTAGTAGTTAAGTTTAATCACTTTCTTTACTCATCAGTGCTTCCTTAATCTAATTTCTTTCTCTTATATTAGTTTTTCTTCTCAGAATATGTCTCTAATGATGTGTCTATTTCATACAGAATCAAGGCTGTAAAATTTTAGGGGGTACATTTCTAAAATGCATCTATTTTGCCCTCTAGATTCTTCCTAAACTGACCTAATCGTACCTATACAATGAATGAGACATACCTTCAAATCTAGTCATGTCAATTTATTTCTCCAAATATGAGACTCATGACATAACCCAAGTAAAGTTTTGTTTACTCCACTACTCCATTTTTAAAACGTCCTCTCTGCTTGCCTATTCAGTGCTTTACAGCCCAAGGCTAAAGCACTAATTCTAACCACATCTTTTCAACATTTATATAGCAAAGGCAGGCTTGGGGTGGGGGTGGGAAGTCCCCCAAATCAGCCATCTTATTGAGCTAAAAGAGGCTACAATACTTAGAAATTCTACTAAACTTTCAAGATCTACTTGAAAGTCGGATATCAGATAAAGTTAAATACCTAATAATGCTAGTTTACACTAATCTTCAGACAATTTTCACAGAAGCCCAGAACTCTGAGTTTAGAATATACTTTAGCAACCTGTATCAGCTGCCTCATCCCACAGATGAAGAAACTGGGGCACAAAAGAGTTACTGTTTGTCTACAGTCACATGGATAGCAACCAGAAGCCAAAAGTCTTCTGATTCCACTTCTTGAATTTTCTTCAACTTACTATGTAAGTAACCAAGTTCAATACTCTGGCCTATAATTGGGATACCTGATTTTACATTCTTTGATTAACCTTTGTTTCAAAGGCTTAATGTTTTATAGTTCAAATTTACAAACTCGTTAACAAGTTATCTTAAACTGATAAATAACATTAACATTGTTAGCTGTACAATCATCCCTCACCATCTGAAATCTGGCCCAATACTTGCTCGAATAACTAAATTTTTTTACTCAAAACAATAAACTCTTCTAATGTATCTTTGCACTTAATCTGGTAACAGTGTTTAAGCTAAGAGGGTGTAGAGTATGCTGTATTCCTACCTTAGCTGTTTTCTGATAGGATCACATCTCCTGCTTATAATTTTTAAGATGTGTTATGCATTATCACCACTGTCTTCTTCACGTTGTGGAAAAGGTTGTGAAGAGATTAGTTGAGCCAAAGAGGCCTACAACGGCCCATAGAGAAGTTGAAAGTGATAAAGTGTATTGAGAAATGAATGCAAAAAACGAATGGCTTGGCCAAGCACCCATCTCCCTCTCACCAGGTCCAGTGGTTTAATTTTTGGGGGAAAACAATGAAAACTTACGAAAATATTCTTTGATTTGAAAACCAGTGGGTCAATCAAGCAAGAACAATTTTGAAAAACTAAACAAAGAAATGCTTTATGCAATAAACCAATAGCTATAATTAGTGTTTAAAATCTTTTGCTGTTATAAAGAAACTTTTATGGATTGTTATATTAAGGACTCCAGTAACAGATGAACAAAATGCCACCTTTGTTCCTATGCCTTTAAAAGCTCTGAGCAAAAAAACAAAAAAACAAAAAAACAAAAAAACCCAAGCTCTGAGCAGTACTTACAATCAGGTCACTCAGATCAGATCAGGGCTCCCTAGTGTGCAGCAATACGAATAAATTTTCCTTCTGTATTTGGCTTGGTTTGTGTTGAAACAGTATTTCAGTACTTCAATTAGACTTGGACAAACTGTTTAGGGATTTTTGGATGGGAAAAATATTTAGGCTTTCCATATCCAACTAATTTTCAAAAATGAATTAGGATAATGAGGGATACCTGTATTTATTTTCAGTCAAACAAAATAGATACTTAGTGTCTTGAAACTCAACACTATGGTTCTTGAATCAGCATTAGTATCACCACCGGGCTGACTAGAAATGTAGCTCCTAGAGCTCTGGATTTAATGAACTAGAATCTGCATTTTAAGAGGCTAAGCGACTTGTATGCAATTTTTTTTTTTTTTTTTGAAAGAGAGGGAAATGGACATATAGTATCTTAAGCAGGCTCCTTGCTCAGCACAGAGCTAGATGTGGGGCTTGATGACATGACCGAGATCCTGACCTGACCCAAAATTGAGTCTTATGCTTAACAACCAACTGAGCCACCCAGGTGTTCCTATATGCAATGCAGTTTGAGAAACTCTGGCCTAGTAGACAAAGTTGGTTGCTCAATTAACATACATTTCTATTTTCCTCCTTCCTATTTCTTAACAAATCTCCCCACTCTCTTTTAAAAACACCTACTTATCTCTTTCCCATGAAGCCCTGTCCTTAAGGGGAACCTGAACTCCCTTCTCCTGATTTCCACCTCTAACTTCAGGGTGAGTTTGACTGGCCCATAATAATCCTATTCTTCTTGCACTGAGCATCATACAAGTAGGAATATAACTCAATTCTGGGCAATGAGACATACGGGAGTCAGTTGAGAGTGCTTCTTCAAAGTTTCCTCCATTCTGAGAGAGCCAAGGGAAGAGATGGTTTCCCTTTCTCTGGACATTCTCATGTCTGGATGTGAATACTAAAAATTGCTGCAGCCATCTCCTACTGGCATAAGAATGACGTCAACACCATAGCTGGGGGAACACAGTGGTAGAACCTGGGTCCCTGAGGATATTTTTGAGCCATTGAAGTGGTCAGCCCTCAAGCCTGGTCTACCTCTGGAATTCTTGTTAGGTGAGAAACATTGTTTCATTAGGAATGCATCCAAAATCATCCTAATCCAAAGAGATGATCATTAAGAGTCCTAAACAAAAAACTCAGATATCACAAACTATTTTCCATTAGATGGCTTTTTAAAATCTGACAATTCCAAAAGAGTCAGGTGTTCTCTTCCTAAAAGAAGCTTTTTATTGGATGTGTCCCCTCACACCCTCATTCCTAGATAGAGTGGCCCTTATAATGGAATCAAAAAGTACTTACAAAAATAAAAAACGGAGGGTGGACCCTTAAATGCAAATTATAATTTAGTCAAATAGTATTAAAAAAACACAAAACTTGCAAGTCTTATTATGCATTTTCATTAATTTTCTGTATATTTTTCAATATCCATTTGTACTTGCTTTCAACCTAATTTTGAAGAAAAAAATTTTAAAGATTTTAATTTATTTATTTGAGAGAGAGCGCTCACGTGCACATGTGGGGGTCGGGTGGGTAGGAGCAGAGAAAAGGACAAGCAGACTCCACACTGAGGGCTCCAAATCATTCATAACCTTAAGATGGTACCTGGAACCAAAATCAAGAAGCTAATGCTTAATAAACTGAGCCACCTAGGTGCACCCTTAAAGAAAATCTTATGATATTTAATATGTGAAATGTTAGGCTGCTACTTTTATTTTTTGTTTTTATTATTTTTTAAAAGATTTTATTTATTTATTCATGAGAAACGGGGGGAGAGAGAGGCAGAGACACAGGCAGAGGGAGAAACAGGCTCTATGCAGGGAGCCCAACGTGGGACTTGATCCCGGGTCTCCAGGATCACATCCTGGGCTGAAGGCGGTGCTAAACCACTGAGCCACCCGGGCTGCCCAGGCTGCTACTTTTAAACACGTATAAATCATATTAGAAATTAAGAACAATGAAGCACTAGAAATAACACAGAAGGAAAAAAGCAAATATATTAAGATGTACATTATTAATATAAAGCATTAGTCTACACTATCTCATCAGATAAATTTTCATGACTTAATTTCAAATACTTTGCAATTTTGTATTACAAATATAATTTTTAAAAACAATTCTGTCAGGGTGTCTGGCTGGCTCAGTTTATAGAGCTGTGACTCTTGATCTCAGGGTTGTGAGTTCAAGTTCCACATTGGGTACAGAGAGATTCCTTTAAAAATTAAAAAAATAAAATTAAATAAATCATTTCTGTCAATTTCAAGGAAAACAACTGACAGTATTTTTTGGTGATAATAAAATCTGAGTGTTTTAGTAAAAATTTTAAGTTTTGGTAAACTTGAGTTTGAAAGCTCAAAAGCCTTCTGATGAGACTGGTAATGATATTAACAACTATAATTTCTATATAATGCATTATGAAATACGTCATTTGTAAGCTCAATGGACCAGTATTTTCCAAATAACCTACACATCCTTTACAAAACCATACAAGAGTAAAAGACACATTCAAAATGTAAAATTAGGGACACCTGGGTGGTGCAGCAGTTGAGAGTCCACCTTTGGCTCCTGGCATGATCCCGGGGTCTGAGATCGAGTCCCACATCAGGCTCCTGGCAGGTAGCCTGCTTCTCCCTCTACCTGTGTCTCTACCTCTCTCTCAATCTGCGTCTCTCATGAATAAATAAATAAAATCTTAAAAAAAAAATCAGTTATAAAATAAATCAAGTTATAAAATAATAGACTATGAATCAATTAGTCTCAAATTTCACATTGTAACTAACATTTAAGAAACTAATACCTGTGGAATCTTGGTGTGGCATCAAAGAATATCTAAAATTAACTGAAAAGGGCATAAAATACTCCTCCATTTTCTAAACATATCTGTGTGAGGCCGGTTTTTCTTCATGTACTTTAACCAAATAACAAATCACAACAGTTGTATGCAGAAGCTGATATAAGAATCCAGCTATCTTCTAGTGCCAGGCATTACCCCGGGATGCCTGGGTGACCCAGTGGTTGAGTGTCTGCCTTCAGCTCAGGGCATGATCCCAAGATCCGGGATCAAGTCCCACATTGGGCTCCTTGCAGGAAGCCTGCTTCTCCCTCTGCCTGTGTCTCTGCCATTCTCTCTCTTGAATAAATAAAATCTTAAAAAAAAAAAAAAGGAAAAACTACCTCTCAGGAGGTGATATAAAAACCAAGACTTGAGAAACAGAAGCTGCCTATGAAAAGAAAAAGAGCTGAGCAAATGGAAATGCACGGTCACTGGAGCAAGGTAATAAGAGATTAAAAAAAAAAAAGGAGATGCAGGCAATATCCACATGATGTAGAGTAATGGTTTTCATCAACTTTATAGCCTATTAAATTAACTGTACCAATATTCTTGTGCAGCCCAGGCATCAATATTTGTTTTGTATTTAATAATTTAATAGTCTTCCAGGTGACACTAATATACTGCCTTATATGGCATCATTGATTGAGTTTGTTAGACTACAATAAGGAATTTGGTTTTTATTTTTAACATAAGAGTAAACTCACTGAAGAGTTAAGAAGGCAACTAGTAAGGTTGATTTTTTAAAAAAGATCACTCTGGTTGTTAGGAGAAGCAACAAAGGGGCAAGAATAAAAAAACTCAATCCTATAAGTTTTAAGAGACTGAATGGAAGGTTAACAACCAGATGGTGATGGCCAATTCCAAGAACCTGATTTTTCAGACACACTAAACAATCAATGGGTACAATTAGAGCAAAGAAAAAATCTACAAAAAGGGGACAAGTGCAAACGCCTCCAAAATATTTTATCCATCTGTGAATCATCTGATTACACAAGGGATTTGTCCTTACTCCTACATTACCACCATATGTAAATTATGTACCTAAAGACTTATTCTTTCAATTGCATTTCATACAAAGAATACTATTTACAGTCTAAAAATGTTATCTTCAACTGCCCTAACCTGCAAACCTAGCATTTACAATTATATTAACTAGTGTAAAGATAAAGTTTCAAGTTGTTTTTATTTCATCTGGAAAAAATAGTTTCTTTCTCACTAAATAATAAATTGATATGTCAAAAATAATAAATTGATATGGAAATACAGCAATAAAGATTTTTTCTAATTAAAAAAATTATATGACAAGATATGTGATGTTCATGGATTAGAAGATTAATATTCTTTTTTTTTTAATTTTTTTATTTTTTATTTATGATAGGCACACAGTGAGAGAGAGAGAGAGAGAGAGCAGAGACACAGGCAGAGGGAGAAGCAGGCTCCATGCACCGGAGCCCGACGTGGGATTCGATCCCGGGTCTCCAGGATCACGCCCTGGGCCAAAGGCAGGCGCCAAACCGCTGCGCCACCCAGGGATCCCAGAAGATTAATATTCTTAAAATGTCATACTACCCAAAATAATCTATAGATTCAGTGCACTCCCCATCAAAATACCAATGACATTTTTCACAGAGCTGGAACAAAGCATCCTAAAATTTGTATGAAATAACAAAAGGCCCCAAATAGCAAAAACAATATTGAGAAAGAATTTTAAAAATGAGGTATTACACTTCCCCATTTCAAACTATACTACAAAGCTATAGTAATCAAAACAGTATGGACTGGCACAAAAACAGACACACAGATCAAGGGAATAGAACAGAGAGCCCAGAAATAAGCACATATCTACGACAAAGAACACAAGATTATACAATGGGGTAAAGACAATCTCTTCAATAAATAGTGTTAGAAAAACTGGACAGTTACATGCAAAAAAATGAAACTGGACCATCTCAAAACACATCCAAAAATAAACTCAAAATGGATTAAAGATTTGAATGTAAGATCTGAAACCATAAACTCCTAGAAGAAAACATAGGAATAAGCTCTCTGACATCAGTCTTTGCAATAGTTTTTGGACAAGTCACCTCAGGGAAGGGTAATAAAAGCTAAAATAAACAAATAGGATTATATCAAACTAAGAAGATTTTGCAGTGGAGAAAATCATCAACAAAATGAAAAGGCAATCTACTGAATGGGAGAAGATATTTGGATCATACATCTGATAAGGAGTTAATATCCAAAATACATAAAGAACTTATACTTTCAAAAACTATCAAAAAATAACCTGATTAATAAATGGGCAGCGGAGCTAAGCAGATCACAATGAAATATTATACCTCATACCTGTCAGAATGGCAAAAATCAAAAAGACAAGAAATAACAAGTGTTGGATGAGGACGTGGAGAAAAAGAATCCCTCATGCAGTGTTGATGGGGATGCAAACTGGTGTAGCCAATGTAGGAAACAGTAGGAGGTTCCTCAAAAAATTGAAAATAGAAATAGCATATAATCTAGTAATTCCACTACTAAGTATTTATCAAAGAAATAAAAAAACACGAATTCATGGGGTGCCTGGGTGGATCAGTCAAACTTCCAAATCTTGATCTCAGCTCAGGTCTTTTTTTTTTTTTTTTTTTAAGATTTTATTTATTTATTATTCCCACGGGGAGCCTGATCCTGGACCTGATCCAAGGACCCTGGGATCACAACCTGAGCCAAGGGCAGACACTCAACCATTGAGCCATCCAAGTGCCCCTCAGCTCAGGTCTTGATCTCAGTCAGGATCATGAGTTCAAGCCCAGCATTGGGCTCCATGCTGGGTGTGGAATCTACTTAAAAACAAACAAACACACACTAATTTGAAAAGATACATGCACCCCTATGTTTACTGATTATTTACAGCAACCCAAGTGCCCATAATAGATGAATAAAGAAGATGTGCCATATATGTACAATGGAATATTACTCAGCCATAAAAACAAATGAGATCTTGTCATTTGCAACAACTTGGATGGACCTAGAGGGTATAATGATAAGAAATAAGTCAGAGAAAGACAAACGTTGTATGGTTTCTAAAATTCCACGTGAGTGAAATCAAACAAAGACAAAAAGAGACCAACAACAACAAAAAAAAGGACTCTTAAATACAGAAAACAAACTGGTGGTTGCCAGAGGGGAGGTGGGTAGGGGGATGAGTGAAATAACTAAACGGGATTAAGAATACACTTGTCATGAAGAACACTGAGTACTGTATAGAACTGCTGAATCATGGGCAGCCTGGGTGGCTCAGCGGTTTAGCACCTGCCTTCGGCCCAGAGCCTGATCCTAGGGATCCAGGATCGAGTCCCACGTTGGGCTCCCTGTGGGGGGCCTGCTTCTCCCTCTGCCTGTGTCTCTGCCCCTCTCTATCTCATGAATAAATAAATAAAATCTTAAAAAAAAAAGAATTGTTGAATCATTACATTGTACAATTGAAACTAGTAACAGTTATTAGTACTTTAATTAAAAACAAAGGCAGAGACCTGAATAGACATTTTTCTGAAGTTGACCAAACAAAGATGACCAACAGGTACATTAAAAGATGCTTAAAGAGCCCGGATAGCTCAGTCGGTAGAGCATCAGACTTTAAAAGATGCTTAACATAATCCTCAAGGAAACACAAATCAAAACACAAAGAAGTATCACCTCACACCTATCTGAATGGCTAATATCAACAACACAAAAATACAGCAGGTATTGGTGAGGATATAGAAAAAAAGGGAATCTTCTTATACTGTTGGGAATGTAAATGGTGCAGCCACTACAGAAAACAGAATGAAAGTTCCTCAAAAAATTAAAAACAGGAATGCCATATGATCCAGCAATCTACTTTTGGGTATTTATCCAAAGAAAATGAAAACACCAATTTGAAGAGATACATGCACCCCTATGTTCACTGCAGCATTATTTACTATAACCAAGATATAGAAGCAATCTAAGTATCCATCAACAGATGAATGCATAAAGATGTGTATATATACAATGGAATATTATTCAGTCATCAAAAAGATCTTATCATTTGTGGCAACATGGACCTAGAGGGTATGATGCTAAGTGAAATAAGTAAGATGCAGACAAACATACCATATTTGTCTTTCCCTCATATCTGGAGCCTAAAAATCAAAACAAATGAACAAACAAAACAGACTCACAGATATAGGAAACAAACTGCTGTTGACCAGAGGGGGGGAAGGGTGATGAAATAGGTGAAGAGGATTAAGAGGTACAAAGTTCGAGTTATAAAATAAATTAAGTCACAGGGATGTAATGTACAGCACAAGGAATACAGTCAATATTGTAATAATTTTGTATGGTGACAGATGGTAACTAGCCTTATCATGGGGATCTTTTAATTATATATAAAAGTATCAAATCACGGTTATATATACCTGAAACCAACAGAATACTCTGTCAATTACACTTCAAAAACAACTGTATCTTGAAGAAACTGAGACTTGAATTCTATTATTTCATAGCTTGCTAATTATTTTCAAGTAATCCTCTTTAACCTTTAACTTTCCTTAGAATTTGTTCTGAAATTTCATTTGCCAGCATTCTTGCCACTTTCTCTAATATGAAGACAACAGTTCAGGTTATTTTTAACTTTAGTGCTGTTGTCTTTCTTTAAGAAGTAAGTAAAATATATCTTCTGCCCACATCTCTCATATATGAAAAACATCTGGCTCTACTTCTCTCATTTATGTTATCTGGTCCCTCTAGACTTCATGACTTTGTAAGACACTAAAATAAAATTATGGTGAAGTAGTTTCTAGTCCTAGTTAATTAGCTTTTCAATATTATAAGTAACAATATTCCAGATATTTTTAAGGTAAAATAGGGTATCTGGTAAAGTTACTACATCATTTATCTCAAACAATAAAATACAGCTAATAGAAAAATCAATCCAAACTCATAGCATTTGATATTTAAGCTCAATATACCATAAAGTTGAATATTTAAGTTCAAATATATACAGCTTTTAAAAAGAAAAGAAAATTACCTTTCAAAAGATGATTGAGGTCCATTGTGTCATGTAAGGCTTTTTGTTTATATCTGTGGTCTAAATTGGAATCTAACCCTGAAGATTCTGAAGTGAGATCAGGCCCATGTTTTTCTTGCCCTTTTTTGGTTGATTTCAAAGATTTTGAATTATTTTTTAAATCCTCAACATTTCCATATACTTCTTGACTCACGTTTTCTTGCCTTTTAACTTTTACTTTTTGATCATTTGATGTTCCCAGTTCAAAAGACTGAACCGGGCTGATGTCTGGAGTTGACAGAGGAGTGACATCTGTCACAGTATCTTCAGATTCCTCAGGGTAGTCACTGACTTTTGGTTTAGTACTTGAAGGCTGTGTTCCTGTCGATTTCATTCCTGTTTTATATTTCTGTTTTGGTGACAAGTGGGTTACACCAGATAGATGTTTCTTTATTGATGGAGATGAATCAGAAATACAGATATCAGACCCTGCATCTGAACAATCTGTACCTGAACTTGAAGATGAGGAGGACAAAGAGGAAGAGGAGGATGATGAATTACTTTTGGAATACTTTTTACCTATGTTTTTTTTAAAGTTATTAGATGGTTTAGCAGACTTGGATCTGATGTGATTTTTCCCATCATCACTGCTTTCCTCTCCATCTGTATAATAATCATCTTCACCTTCTTTTATAATTTTGGGAATTCTACTTGGAGTGGGTAAGTGTATTTTATGCCCTATTGTAGCATCCCACAATTTTTTTGATCTTGAAGTGGTCAACGATAAAGGATTTCTGGTTCGCGTATTATCATCTTCTATAGGGTGTTCTTCTGGGAGAATTTTCTCCTTTATTTCATTTTCCTTTCTTTGTATTCCAAATTTCAAGTTTTCATTTTCTGTAGCTTTATCTATTCTCTCTTCTTGCTCATCATTTTGCTTATCAAAAACTGACTTACTTTCACATTTCTTTGTTTCTTCAAAGTCACTATCAAAGAAGGAATGGTCCACTTCACCTTCTGATATATCTCCAAACCGATCCATGATGGTAAAAATATATCTGAAAAAGAGGCCAGTGTTACCGTTAAACTAAAGAATAATTTCCCAATACTTCTCACTTTTTACAGTAATTGCATATCCCAAACTGAGAAGTTTGATTATAGAGAAACATGTAATAATAAATTGTATCAGTGATTTGAAACATATCTAATAGTTCAGCTCACAAGAGTACTCAAGGCAAGCATACCACAAATGTGTATCTAATTAAATATGCATACACCTAGGTGAACCCTAAGGAAAATCTGCCTTCTATAAGTACAGTTAGGATTTAGAATAAGAAGAGATAATGTTAAAACATCCCCAAATCAGTTAAGCCATCCTGAATTTAGAATTTGACCTTTAATACTATTCTCCACCAAAAAAAAAAAAAAAAAAAAACAACAACAACAATCAAAAAAACATAATGACTTGGAAGGCAGCTGATTCTATTTCTGGAGGTAAAGAAAAACAAGGGCCTAAGGTATCTTACTGTTACCAGAAGGCACAATATTCAAATATGCTTGATATAGTGGTAATACAACAAAGGCCCCAATTTAAAGGGGCTTCCACCATACAAGTCAGACAATTTAGTACTGCAAAACAAAACACACAAAATATACTTAAAAATGAAAAAGTACTTCTGTGGAAAGCTATTAGTCCATAATGATATTCAAGAGGGCAAATAATATGAGATACGTTAAAGGAATTTCTAATAATATATAGCTAACAATCCAATTATGCATTCAGTACATTCAAATTATGATTAATTCTATTATATCAAACCAAACAACAAAAGATTATGTAATCTGTATTCTAAATCAATCATGATACTCTGGAGCCTTTAATTGATAAAGTGATCCTGCAACCTATAAAAACAAGTACAAACGTGATTTAAAAACCAGCGAAACTTATACTATTAACACTAATGCAACAGATTAATAAGATGGATTAGAAATAAGGGTGGTAATACATTTTATTATCACTGGGTAGCTTTTTTGCCTTTAAAGAATTTAAGAGATTCTGACATATTAAACATAAAAATTTAACTATTCACAATCAACTTTTAAATGCTTAAGGAAGGGCAGCCCAGGTGGCTCGGCTGTTTAGTGCTGCCTTCAGTCCAGGGCATGATCCTGGAGACCCGGGATCAAGTCCCATGTCAGGCTCCCTGCATGGAGCCTGCTCCTCCCTCTGCCTGTGTCTCTGCCTCTCTTTCTCTGTCTCTCATGAATAAATAAATAAAATCTTTAAAAAACAAAAAAATAAATAAATGCTTAAGGGAATCTGGTTAATGAAATTAGTAAATTAAGACTAGATTTATTAAAAATGTCTAAGTGCTAAGTTAGACTTCTTTTATTAGATACGTGTATTCCTTGTCAGGTATTCAAGGCATTTAAGAAAATCAAATATGCTAAAATTGTAATTGTGCTGTTAATTACAAATTACATTTGCAAGTCTGCAAATGGTATACAATATTCAGGGAAATTTAAGCTAAGTGAGGATTAATCAAAGAACAAATGGGTTTCAAAATTCAAACACTTTTTTTTAAAGAATTTATTTATTTATTTATTTATTTATTTATTTATTTATTTATTTGACACACAGAGAGAGAGGCAGAGACACAGGCAGAGGGAGAAGCAGGCTCCATGCAGGGAGCCCGATGAGGGACTCGATCCTGGGTCTCCAGGATCACACTCTGGGCTGAAGGTAGGCACTAAACCACTGAGCCACCCGGGCTGCCCTGAAAAAACTTTTTAACAGAAGAATATTATAAGTCTATTAAAATAATTATTTATATCAGGGGTTACCAAACTACTGTGCATGAGCCAAATTTGGCTACCATTTATTCTTATAAATAAAGTTTTACTGGAACATAGCCACAGGTTTAGGTATCGTCACTGACAGCTATTACACTGTAGCTGCAGAATTGAGTAGCTGTGACAGGGATCATACAGCCCACAGAGCCTAAAATATTTAACCACTGACCCTTTACTGAAAAAGTCTGTGGACCCCGATTCAGGTGCCATGTCAGCATGAAAACTGCACAGTACAAAACTGTAATCCATACTGGATTATTAATACAATGTACACATTTAAACAAAAACTATGGGGGAAAAGAGCAAAATTAAGTTGACCTGTTAGAAGAAAACCAATGGTCCCACTGCATTTTTTAGTATTTCCATTACTGTTATTATAATAGCTTCCTGCAAATAAATTAAGCAAGTAAGTGATAACTGGGAGGATGCACAATGGAAAAGAATGAACAGAGTCCGATACACTCAGGCTCAAACTCGGTTCTGCCACTTCCCAATTATGTTTCTGGGCACATACACAGGGATGTTCATCACAGCACTACTGTTTGTAACAGCAATGAGTTAGAAAAAAATTCAACACCTAGCAAGAGGAAAATGGATAAGCAAAATGTTGCATAGGATACATCAAAAAGGATAAGCTGAGATCTACAAAAATGTTTACTAAAAGAGCAGAATTAAATGAACAATTACATGAAACTTAAAATATATGCTACTGAATTCCTCATGGGCACAGAGTTAACATAGCATGAACTGGAAGGACACCATTAAACAACTAAGAGTACAAGTCTGTGAGGGGAGAGGAGGAATGAGGTTGAGGAAGCCCACAAGGGGGCAAAATAAAGCTGAATATCCAGAGGGCAGAGGCCTGTGATCAGGGGTCACCACAGACTTAGAGTATGACTGAGGGGCACCTGGTTGGCTCAACACGTAGGGCATGTGACTCTTGATCTCAGGGTTGTCGAGTTGGAGCCCCACACTGGACCTAGTTTCCTCAAATTTTAAAAACAAATGGTTTCACGGCATAGCCCAGAGCATAAATTTCCCTAGTCGGTTTTAAAAATCACTCTTTCAGAGATGCCTGGGTGGCTCAGTGGTTGAGCATCTGCCTTTGGCTCAGGGCGTGATCCTGGAGTCCCGGGATAGAGTCCCCCATCAGGCTCCCTGCATGGAGCCTGCCTCTCCCTCTGCCTGTGTCTCCTGCCCCTTTGTGTCCCTCATGAATAAATAAAATCTTAAAAACAAAACACCTCTTTCAAAACATCCTAATCACGTTATTAATCACTGCTTCAAAGTAAAGTCCTTAACTAACATCTGGTTTTTTTGAAGTCACTGCTGTGATATCCATACATTGTTGTGATATCTATTATTTATCTGATAGTAAACTGTCAGCAAGATAACAAGATCTTATCATTGGGATTTTTAAAGGAGAATGGGACCTGTTTAGCAGTATGTTTAGCAGAACTGTTTTAGGAATAGGTCTTTGCAAAAAGATGGTCTCAACAGTTAAAATTAGATAGAAACGCTAGTGAATGCCAAATATGCTGGGATTTATCTACTATGTAGCAGTTTTTCTCTAACAAATTAATTTGGAAGAAACCTCACTGGCATCACAAATTAAATAAACCAGGGGCCCTTAGTAAATTAAAAAGTGTTAACCTAGGTAGCAAGAATTCGGAACTTTTTTTTTTAATTTTTTTTTATTTATTTATGATAGCCAGAGAGAGAGAGAGAGAGAGAGGCAGAGACACAGGCAGAGGGAGAAGCAGGCTCCATGCTGGGAACCCGACACGAGACTCGATCCCGGGACCCCAGGATCACGCCCTGGGCCAAAGGCAGGCGCGAAACCGCTGAGCCACCCAGGGATCCCCAAGAATTCTGAACTTTGAATTAACTTACGACCTTCTCCATCCTAAGCTGTGTCTGTGACCAAAACCCCTTTCCAAAGGGAGCAGTGAATTCCAAAAGTATTTCTGACACGGAGAGTAACAACTCTGGAAGTCACTAAACTTGAAATGTTTCCAGCATGACTCCTCTTTATTTGGCATATCAAGGCAAATTTTGTGATCCCTGATAACCTTGAGTGAGATCTATGTAAAGTTCCCTATGATAGTGCAGCAAAATAATGCAAGTGAGAGCTAATACCCTTCCCATACCATCACAATTCCACAACAATCCTCAAAGGAAAAATCTTACACCCTTACATTAGGGTTAAGACCAGCAATTTAATGGCTTGACAAAGTAGTTTATATCAAGTATGCCCCTTATGACTTCAAGCTTTAACAAATTTGTGAATTAAAAAAAAAAAAAAGATGGACAGTTTAAAATAAGAATTCAAAAGGTTCTGGATAAATGGAAAAGCAGCTAACATTCATATAGATTTTATTATGTGCCAAGCACTTTTCTAAGCACTTTTTCACTGATCAACTCGTTTACTGGTAACAACTTTGAAGTTAGAGACAAAGAAAGTGAAGCAGAGGTTTACTATATTCACGACCACATGGCTAGAAAGCAGTAGAGTCAGGATTTGAATCCAGTCAGCAAGCAGTCTGATTACCCTATATTGAAACAAGCAGAGGAAGATATGCCAAGAACCTAAATGGGGAGGTATACTCTGAAAAAGCTAAATAATAATACAATAATAGTGCAGACATGGAATGAGGGAAAGTGAGGAGGGAAGGTGCACTGAGGATCCCCGCTTAAAAGAAGGTTCACTGAAAAAAAGACTCAGGGCTTACCAAGTAGCAAAAGCATGGCTTAAAAATCAAAAGATTAAAATGCTCTTAAGTCACACCAGGATAGCAATATGCTGTCTTAAGGTAACATCAGCTTAGTCAAACTACTTCTTGAATGAAGCATTTAGTTCTAGGTGTTACGGTGAAGAGTCTAGAATCTAAGTCATGACCAATGGTTTACAGAACAAGGGATTCATTTATAGAACAAGAGATTCGAGGCATTCATAGCAAAAGTAATGGCTAAAAAAAAAGGGTGTACTCAGATATTCAAAGGATTGTGATACAAAAAAAAAAAAAAAATTAGAACTGTTATTTGTAGTTCCAGAGGTAGAACTTGCATCAACAGATACAACATATATGAAGGCTGTTCTTAAATTAACATGAGAATTGAACAAAACGGAATGGGGCTACTTCCTCATGTTGGGGCAAAAACTGAATGTCCACTTGCTGGGATGCTAGAGAGGGAGTTCACGCATTAGGAGGATAAGATTTCCCAAGCATAACATTTTACAAACTAGGTCTAAATCCCTGTTGGGATTTGACTATTTGTAAACCAAATGATTTCACATCCTTTCTTTGAAATCCATTTTTCAGAGTGAACGGTTTTGTGCCTAATCTCCTCACCAACTGGAACTCCTGGGATCTTGCTCATCTTCATATCCCCAGTGCCTAAAGTAGGATCTGACAAATACTAGACACTCAAAGAATGTTTACCTGATGCAGGAGTTTGGAGTTCAGGAGTTTGGCGTTCAGAGAGACTGAACTCTGGTTCTACTCTTTGCGCTATGTAAGCAGAAAAATCACTGCTTTTTCCTGAGCTAGTTTCTTTGACAGCTTCCCACAACTGTCCCCCACCGACCCCCCACTCCCACCCTCACCAGAATTAGCTATCCCCTTATCTGTATTTACATGGTTTGTGTAGTCCTCAACAGTTGTTAAGGACCCACTTCTCCTGTGGTGCCTAACACCTGGGAGACGTTTCAGGCATACTATCCGACAGACAGGGTTATTCTAAATATTTATGCACCCCAGTGCTTTAACCCAACTTAGGAAAAAATTATCCAACGATCCCATCCACTAAAGCAACCCTTCTGATAATTATTTCAAAGTCAGTGAGATCCAATTCACACTGGAAAATAAAAATAGGGACTTAATAAGAGCGTAAAGATTCTCTTCACAACCTATTGGGAAACGGTAAACACTAAGCGGTAGTTCCTTTAAGAACCCTTCTGGGGGCTCGACGAAAACGGGTATTTGTCAAAGCTGCCCCGGCGGCCCTTGGACACTCACCGTTTGGAGAGCTCCTGCACAGCCAGCAACAGAAACACTAACGCTTTTTTATGATACACCGGGGGTAACACACAAATAAGACTCTGGCTTTTTTTTTTTTTTTAAACTGTCAGTCCATTACAGTGACACTGCATCACTTCTGTAATCAGGCGCATAATACGGTTCGAACAAGGTAACTGGTTGGGTACCCGGAAATCTGGGCCCAAAATACACGTTTTCTCAGGAACTTGAGTCGAGGGTCGGTCCACCACCTCGTCCTGTCCTCGTCCCCATCACCACCCCCAGCTACACACACACACACACACACACACACACACCCGAGGTCGAGGTCACGAGTCAAGTCCGCGGACGCGGCGGCGCCACCACCTCCTGACCCCGGCCCGACCCCGGCCGCAGGCCCTGCGGGAACGCATCCCGGGGTAGGCCGGGCGGGTCCCGCGGCGGCGGCAGGGGCTGCGGGCGGCCCCACAGCCCGGGACCCCACCCTCGGCCGCGGGCTCCGCCGCCTCGGGTGGTCACTCACACCCGCCCCCACTCCCCGCCGCCCCCGGCGCGCTGACTGGGCCTCACAGCGGGCGGAGCCAGGGGCTGGGGTCCCGCCCGCCTCCCTCACCTCCCGCGCGGGCTTCCTCATACCGACCCCGAGTGCCCGCCGCCGCTGGGCTCCGGAGAAGGGGAAACGGATCCCGAAGCAGGCGAGGGTGGCGGCGGGCGCGGCGCGGGCGGGCGGGCCCCGGGGGGTTGCTCGCGCGCCGCTTACCTGGGCGCAGCGGCCGCCGCCGCCGCCTCCTCGCGCGCCGCCCGCAGCGTTCCAGGCGCACGCGCAGGCGCAGGCGCAGGCGCACTCAGTCTCTGCACGCGGCTCCCAGCGGCGCCGGGCTCGGGCTTCCGGGGGCGGGGAGAGCGGAGCGGGAGAGCCGGGCGCAGAGGGCGCGGGGGCCTGGCGCGCCGGCTCGGTGCGGCTCCGTGGGCTCCGCGCGGCGGGCGTCATAGAGCGCGGGGGGCTGCCGGCGGCCTGGAGCGCCTGCGGCGGGCCGGGAGCGGAAGGCGGAGGCCGGCGACGCCGGGGCGGGTGGGGTCGCGCGGAGAAGCGGGCCCCCGGGCCCTCGGATGCCCAGGGCACCGTCCACGCCTTCCTGCGACGGTCCCCGCCACTAGGGCAGTGACGGGGGCCCGGGACACTGGCGTTCAGCAGCTGGTGATTCCTTCCCCCAAACCACGACACTAGTGAGCGGGGCGGCTGTGACTGTGGTTCTGTCAGCAAAGATCGGATCCACGAGCCGGTCACACCCTAGTCCTCCGACCCCTGGCAAAGGAGGTGGGTGGTTAAGGCAACAAAGTGAACCTTAATACTGGAGATGCGATAAGGCTCTGGGCGGCGGGGGGGCGCCTGGGTGGCTCGGCCGGTTAAGCACCCTCCCCTCCCCTCCCCCATCCCTCCCCCCCCCCTCCCCCATCCCTCCCCCCCGCCTCCGACTCAGGACTTGGTCTCAGGTCAGGATCCCAGGGTCATGAGGTGGAGCCCCGGGGAGGCTCTGTGCGCCGAGAGTGGAAGCCTCCGCTTAGGATTCTCTCTAACTCCTCCTCCCTCTGCCCCTCTCTCACTTTCTCTCTCTTTCAAAAACAAACAAACCCCAAAACCAAAAGTTCCCAGCACTAGGGGAAAAACTGTAACTGTAGGGTGATGGACGTTCATTAGACTTACTGTGGTGTACATGTTATGTTTACCTAGATCATGTACATCCTAAATTTATATGCTGTTATATAGAAATCAATAAAGCTGTAGATTTTTTTTTAATTTTTTTAATTAAGAAAAGCAAGAGGTCAGAGTGATACAAGACGCCTTGAGCCAAGGACAGCAGGTGCCTTTGAAAGCCGACAAAGGCGAGAAAAGGTATTCTCCCTTGAAGCCTCCAGGAGAAATGGCAGCCCTGTCCATACCTTAATTTTAGACTTCTGACCTCCAGAACACAGAATAAGTTTGTGTTGTTTTAAACCACTGAGTTTGTAGTAATCTGTTATAGCAGCCATGGAAAACTAATACAATGGGTACTCAATACAGTTTTTACATGAAAGTACAAAGAAAGATAGGAACTAAGGTTTATCCATATCCTAGGGAGTGTCACTAAGGAATTGACTTTTTTGTTCTTGACAATATATTGTGTACTGTTTGCTTGTAACTACCAACAGGTACTCAGAATCATTTTGTTCTTTTTGTAGGCTAAAAGGATTTTACTAGATTCTGCTTAACTGCTGGCACCGTTTCCCAGGGATGATTGTCTACTCTGTGGTCAAAAGTTTGTTGTATGGGGACTCCCTGGGTGGGTCAGCAGTTCAGCATCTGCCTTTGGCCCAGGGCGTGATCCTGGAGACCCGGGATCCCTGCATGGAGCCTGCTTCTCCCTCTGCCTGTGTCTCTGCCTCTCTCTCTCCTCTGGGTCTTTCATGAATAAATAAATAAAATCTTTTTTTAAAAGTTGGTTATATGAAGGGTCTCAATAGACATTTCTCCAAAGAATATATGCAAATAGCCAAGAAGTGTATGAAAAGATGTTCAACATTACTAATCATTAGGGAGATGCAAACAAATGAGACCACTTTACACACATTAAGATGGCTATAATAAAAAGGCAGAAAATAAGAAAGATTGGCAAAAATGTGGAGAGATTGGAAACCTTGTGTATTGCTCGTGAGAATGTGAAATGGTACTACTTCTGTGGAAAACTATAGCAGTTCCTCAAATTGAACACAGAACTACCATATGACCCAGCAATTTCACTTCTGGGTATGTACCCAAAAGAATTGAAAGCAAAGTGTCAAAAAGGTATTTATACACTCATATTAGTAGTAGCATTATTCGCCAAAGCCGAAAGATGGAAACAACTTAAATGTCTATCAACAGATGGACAAAGAAAATGTATATTCATACAGGAATATTATTTAGCCATAAACAGGAATGAAGTTCTGATACATCATGCTACAACATGGATGAATCTTGAAAACATTATGCTAAGTGAAATAAGCCAGGCAAAAAGGGACAAATATGAGTTGATAAATAAGAAGTACCTAAAATAGACAAGTCATAGTAACAGAAGCTAAAAGTGTGGTGCCAGACTAGGTCAGCTGGAGGAATATGCAACTTTGATTTCAGGGTTGTGAGTTTGAGCCCTGCCTTGGGTGTAGAGATGGCTTAAAAGTGAAATCCTTAAAAAAAAAAAAAAGAAAAAAAGAAAAAGAAAAGAACAGAGGTTACCATGGGCTGGGGGATGGAGAAGAAAGGGGGAGTTCTTGTTTAATGCATACAGAGTTTTGGTATAGGATGATGAAAACGATCTGGATATGGATATTGGTGATGGATATACACAATGTGAATGTACCTAATGCCACTGAACTGTACATTTAATTTTTCTTAAAGATTTTATTTATTTATTCATAGAGAGAGAGAGAGCCAGAGACACAGGCAGAGGGAGAAGCAGGCTCCATGCAGGGAGCCCGACATGGGACTCGATCCTGGGTCTCCAGGATCACACCCCAGGCTGCAGGTGGCGCTAAACCGCTGCACCACCGGGCTGCCCTGAACTGTACACTTAAAATGCTTAAAATACTAAATTTTGTGTATGTTTTATAATGATAAAAATAAAATAATCTTATATTTTAAACTTTAATTTTGTTTTTTTCCTGGACTATGAATATGTGAAAATTTGCCTTTTCCCTGACTTTCTTTTCCTGCAGAGAACACATCCTCAGTAGTCTATATTGAATAAATGAATCAATGAACATATGAAATGGATTGTAAATAAGCTTCTTCAGATCAGAGATTTAGAGATTTTATTTGCTTTATGCCTCTTCATAATTCTAGTCATAGAGGGTCATCAAAAGTGAAAAAAAGCTTTTTCCCAAATTCATTGAATATGGACTCTTTTATCAGAAAAGATGAAAATAATATCCCCTGGGTCCTTTTTAAAAATTGTTTCTCGCTTATCATAAACCTCCTGAAACAGAACGTAGGCTTGACTATTTCTGCAGAGAGCTATTAAAGACCTTTGCATAATAGCTGGAGGTTTTTTCATCTATGCTAAACTATGTTATGAGCAAATGGATTTTTCTTTTAATTTAGGAATTAAGTTTTGAAGGATGAAATCTTGCCTGGGTTGAAGTTTATAAAACCAAATTTAAATTAAGTGTAGTTAGGTTTCATATTTTTTTTAAGTACCCAAGGCGGGGAGGGGGGTACTTCAAAATACCTAAATGCTGTTAGTGGAAATTGAGAAAGCAAAATGACTTAGACTCACATTTGAATTTCCTGAACTTCCATCAAGCAGGATTGGTAGCTCTCTTCTTGTTACCATTGAGCTTTGTAATACCTTACTAACATATATTACATTGCTTTATGCTTCCCCCACACCCCAGTTAGAATATGAGCTCTTCAAGGACAGAGACCATATATATTTTTTAAAGATAGGTTTATTTGTTTGAGAGAGACAGAAGGGGCAGAGGGAAAGAGAATCTCAAGCAGATCTCGCTGAAGGGCCAGCCTGATGTGGGGCTCATTCCCACAACCCTGAGATCATGACATGAGCTGAAATCACAAGTCAGAGGCTTAACTGACTGAGCCACCAGGGTGCTCCCAGAGACTATATTTTATATTGTTTTCTAACAAAGTACCTAACTAACATTTTTGGACTGAATGAAAGAATGAATAGAAGTCACACAATATCTTCCAGAAGATTATATCTATTTAAAAGCTGGATGGGGGATCCCTGGGTGGCGCAGCGGTTTGGTGCCTGCCTTTGGCCCAGGGCGCGATCCTGGAGACCTGGGATCAAATCCCACATCGGGCTCCCGGTGCATGGAGCCTGCTTCTCCCTCTGCCTGTGTCTCTGCCTCTCTCTCTCTCTCTGTGACTATCATAAATAAATAAAAATAAATAAATAAATAAAAATAAAGATTAAAAAAATAAATAAAAGCTGGATGGATGCTATTATAATTGTATTAGTTTTGTAAGGACATTATTTGTATAATACAAATACAAATTTGTAGCAGTTTGTTCTTTGACATTACTTTTAACTATTGTTTTTGAAGATGGTATCACGGAGGCGGATCCTAGAATTTAGGTCCGCCATCTACTAGCTGTGTGATTTTGAGCAAGTCATTTAACTTCACTGAGACTGTTTCCTAATCTGGAAAATGGGATTGTAATACTTACCTTATGTTCTTTATAGCGTTATAATGAGGAACTATGCTTTTAAAAGGATTTCCAGAAATTGAAGTTTCCATTAAAATATGAGATTAGGGGATCCCTGGGTGGCTCAGCGGTTTAGCGCCTGCCTTTGGCCCAGGGCGCGAACCTGGAGTCCCGGGATTGAGTCCCACATCGGGCTCCCAGCGTGGAGCCTGCTTCTCCCTCCTCCAGTTTCTCTGCCTCTCTCTCTCTATGTCTATCATAAATAAATAAATAAATAAATAAATAAATAAATAAATAAATAAATGTTTACGAAAAAAACAAATAAATAATGATATTATTTTTATGACTTTTTTTGGTCAATTTAGTTATTCTAGATATAGTATCATGGAAGACTATCAGATTTATTATTCAAAAGTATTTATTAAGGACCTACTCTGTGCAACCCTGTTCAGGACTCATTAATACTCTATTACTAATTTTTACTTTCCATAGGTATGGTCTCTTTCCTAGAGTGAATAAATGTCAAATGAGAAACATTGGCTTTTTTTTTTTTTAAAGATTTTATTTATTCATGAGAGAGAGAGATAGAGAGAGAAGCAGGCTCCATGCAGGGAGCCCAACATGGGACTCAATTCCAGGTCCCCAGGATCATGCCCTGGGCCAAAGGCTGCGCTAAACCACTGAGCCACCCAGGCTGCCCAAAACACTGGTTTTGGGTAGTATATAAAAGCTTTATGTAACACTAAACATGTAATGTTAATCTGAAAATATTCAAGATCTTTTCCTAATTTATGCAAGTACATTTAATCAGTATTGTGCCCTGCCTACTTTATATTTTACTCTGCTCATAATATATATCATGAAACAATAGCACATAGAGCAGTTCAAAAAGTTTTTTGGCCCACGTGCATCTTGGAGAAATTAGATAAGAAGTAAACACAATTTATCTTCTTTATAATCTGCTGCCCAATAATAACTGGATATCAAATCTAAGAGAGTAAAGAATTTTTTCACTGTTTCATAACTTGAAAATAAAGTTAGATGATACAGCTTTATCACCAAACTCCTTACTGACAAACATAGCTGTGTACTGTCTTCCTTCCCTCATCCTTCCCTAGGTCCTTTTGTTCATTTTATAGATAAATAGGATTAGATCATGAAGAACTATCAATTCTAGGAACAACAAATAGGAACTTGAACATCTTTGCAGTGAGAAGTCATTGGATACCACTGATTTGGGTGAGCTGTCAGATGATCCACAAAAAACTGATTAGTGTACTCTGTCAAAGCTAATTGTGGTAGGTTGTTGAAATAACACAACCAATGAAGTATACCTCCCTCTATTTAAGCCCATTCTAGACCCCTCCCTGTTTAATTACCCCTTGGGCCACATGATTTGCCTTAGCCAGTGGGACATTAGCGAATGTAATGCAAGCAAAAGCGTAGAAAGAACTTGCACATGGCATCCCTGAGACTGTCATGTGAAGAAGGCCAAGCTGACCTTTTGAAGTGTGAGTACACAGGGAGCAGAGACAAGCCATCTCAACAGAGACTCCATAGATCAAACAGCCCCAGCCTATGCATCAGGAGACCATAGTTTCATTAGTGACCCCAGGCAAGAAGAGCAAAATTGCCCAACTGACCCGCAAAATCATAAGCAAATAAAATGGTTATGACTTGGTGGTAGCTTGTTATGCAACAATAGGTAATTGACACATCATATTTCCAGTATGTCTTCTTTTGGATAATAACCTTTTGGCTAATACTTCATTGTTTTTTTGTTGTTGTTGATTTTTAAGATTTTATTTATTTATTTGAGAGAGAGAGCACAAGTAGGGTGGAAGGGCAGAGGCAGAGGGAGAAGCAGACGCCCCACTGAGCAGAGATCCCAATGAAGTTGGATCCCAGGACCCCGAGATCATGACCCCAGCGGAAGGGAGAGGCTCAACGGACTGGGCCATCCAGGCACCCCAATACTTAAGTTTTAAAAGAAAAACTAACTGGAATTTAAATAAAAACTTGAAACAAGCAAAAATATCTGTCAGATAAAAAATCAAATTGCAAGGCTCATTGTATATAAATCATTCTTCATGAAACAACAATTACAGAAAAGAGAATTAAAAATAATAAAAATCAAGAAAATAAATATCCAACAAATATTTTACCTCACGTTGTATTTTTTTTGTTGTTCAAATAATGACACAGATGATTTCCTCTAGAAAAGCAGTATAGTCATAGTAATTTGAAAATACATTTTAATGCTTACTTTTCTTCACCATGCTCCCTGGGAAGCAGGACATAACTCATTTTATTGGACAACAACAGTGCTGTTAAACTGTTGAAATTCCTCAGGATTGCTACGCAAAGAGAGTTCTGAGACTTTCCTTTTGCTTCCCCCAGTATCCTTTACTTCTGTTTCTCTCATCTACTCACTTCTTACCTTTCTTCTTTCTATTCCTGACTGGCCCTATCACCCAGCCTTTTTAAATCATTAATCTCTTTAGAATTCCTTCATTTCCGTTTACAATTCTTTTCATCTATTAGAGATACAGCTGCTGCTTTATTGGTGTTGGTAGTAATTACTAGTATTTAGCATATTAGCATCCTTTCAGTGAACAGTATCTGTATATTAATGATAGGATCATGATAGAACAGGAAAATACGTCCTCTGAAAACTATTCGGACCACTGTCCCTTGCGTAGGTGATAACTAATCTGTACTGATAACAACAATACAGGGACTTGGAGCCCCAGTGATGGTGGCAGCTGTGGACACGCGCTGGCACTAGGCCGGCTCTTGGGGCCTTTCCCTAACTAGCAACCGCAGGCTTCATTACACTTCCACGTCGGTCGGATTCCTTCCCCGAGGCGTCTGGCTGGGGGAAAAAGGAAGGTTATTGCGGGGAAACTGTAGGAAAAGTGAGGATCGGGAAGGGTTTGCCTATTGTACCTAAACAGCAGGTGACAGCAAAGCTGAAATTTGGGGAGCCCTAAGCGCGGGAGGCGGTGGCTCGTCGGCGTAGAGCCGAGGGCGAGGATTAAGGGATCACCTGAGCCGGAGAATTACAAACGCTTGACACCTGCGGCAAAATTTTCCACCAGGGACGGCCCCCCGGGGGCGGGGGGGCGGAGCGCAGGACCGAGCAGCGTCCCGGCGATTGGTGGCGCCCCCTCCCCGTGGGTCCCCGCCCCCGCGGGTGGGCGCCTCCCACCTGCCACTCAGCGGGCCGCCCCCGCCCCGCCCGCCCCGCCCCCGCCCGCCGCGCACCCCGGCCGCCCCCGCCCCGCCCCGCCCCGCCCCGCCCCGCCCCGCCCCGCCCGGGGCTTCCGCGGCTTAAGTCACCGCAGGGTCCGGCCACCTGGGCGCGCCGGGCCGGCCGGCTGCGGGGCGGGCGCCGGGTGGCGGCGCTCGGGGCTCGCTCGGAGGAGCTCGGCGGCGTCTGTTGGAGCCGTTCCTCGGGGGCCGCCGGCGAGGGCATGAGCGCCGGCTGCCCGTGCCTCCGGGGCGGCGGCGGCGGCGGCGGCGGCGGGAGCGGCGAGGGGAGGAGGCGCCGCGCGGAGGCCGCCGTCCAGGGCAGCGCCGGGGGGCAGCAGGGCGGGAGATGTGCGTGTCCTTAGCGGCGCAGCGAGCAGCATGCACCCCGATGCCACCGACAGCAGCGGCGCCGGCCTCCACCGCGCGCCGGCCGCGGCCACTGGCGGCCGCTCCGCCCCGGGCGCCCCGGGCCAGCGGCGGCCGGACCCCCGGGAGGACGCGGCGGCGGCGGCGGCGGGGGCCCCCGGCGGCGGGGGCTGGCGAGTGCCGGGGGCCGTGGCCGCCCTCGCCGCCGTGTGCCTCTCCTGCCTGGGGCCCGGCTGCTGGCTGGCGGCGGGAGGCGCGGGGCCGTGCACCGTCCTGCTCGGGCTCAGCCTGCACCTGGGCTGCGCCGCGGCCGCCTTCCTCCTGGGGACCCTGTTCTCTCTGCTCTGCCGCAGCCGGCGAGCCCCGCCGCCCGACTTCGTCGCCGCCTGGAGTCGGCTGGCCGCCCGCCGCGGGCCGGGGGTGAGTACGGGGCTCCCCGCCGCCTCGCACGCCCGGGGCCTCGGCCCGCCCCGCTTCCGGGGCCCGCCGCCAGCTCTCGGAGCCCGGCTGGCGGCGGCGTGGCCCGTCCTCTCCGCCGCGGCTGCCCGGGAGGAAGGGGCTGCGGTCGGCCGGCCGGGCGGGTGGCTGCGAGCGGTCCCCGGGCGCCCCCGGGGGGGAGGGGGAGGGGAGGGGGGCGGCGGGCGGGCTCCGGGCTCCTCCGGGCTCCTCCGGGCTTGCGAGGTGCTCGCCGAGATGCACGCTTGGGGGGGGGGGGGGCCTGTGTGGTTGCTCCCCGGGCGCCCCGGGGGGAGGTGGGGTGGCGGGCGGGCTCCTCCGGGCTTGCGAGGTGCTCGCCGAGATGCACGTTTCGGGGGGCTGTGTGCTTGCTCCCCGGGCACCCCGGGCACCCCCTTGATGGCTGAATAATCCTTGCAGATCGTGGATGTTGCTCCGCAGTCGGCGAGGGGAGCGCTCCCTGCACGCACGCGCTGCGCCCTGTATCGGTCATTGTATTTCTAACCGTTCTCTGGGGGAGGTAACTTCGTGACCTTTTACCTTTTACATGACCTTTTACAGACCTTTACGGGCGGAAACTTGCCCGGAGAGGCTCACTTGGCTGGGCTCGGCCCGCCAGCACCGCTTCCTTCCCCCACGCTGGGTTCGCTGCTTCACCGCACCGTCCTGCCCATCCACCGCGTGGATCAGTAACGCAGCCTCAGCTGGTTTCTGTGGTTTAGGAAAGGGATGTCAGAAATCACTTCGGTTTGCAACAGAAGGAAAAAGGAACCCTGCCTGGGGGTGTGGGACAGCAGGGAGGTGGTTAGGGCAGGTAGGAAATGAGAGTATTGTAAATGAGCTCCTCGCTTCCTTAATGCCAAACCGCTACTTGCTCGACCCCCCAGCTTCCTCTCGCGGCCCTCTAAGCGAAACTTGAGTCTTTTGTAGCTCGTGAGCTTGTTTTGTTCGGAGCATGTTATGCTGAGGCTGAGATTAGTTTCTGCCAGTAATTTATTTAACACGAGTTTACTAAGGGAATGATGATTTATATTTATAAGCCGGTAGGATACAGGGTAATAATGTCTCTGCACAAGCTAGTGAAGAAATAACATCCTCCATGAACCAGTGACAGATGGATATACACCGTTGTCACAGGCAATGGGGAAATAAAGTTAAGATTTATTTAAGGAGTACCTCGCTAGGAATGGATTCTTGGCAGAGTCTGCTTTCAACCAAAAGCTGGGTACTAGCTGCTGGGACCCACAGCTCGTGGACGATGGCACTGCTGTTGGCAGGCAAGACGAGCTGCTTTGAAGGGTAGTACTTTAGGGACAGTTACAGAGCTTGCCCCACTGCCTGTGAGAAATAGCCTCCCCAAGGCAGGAACACATGTCCCTTCCTCTTCTGAGACTGCTGCCCAGTCTAATCACCCTGCTGATCAAGAGTTATCTGACCACAGCAGGAGCAAATGTCTCAAGATCTACAGAGAGCTCAGATCAGCAATGAGTAGCTTTGCCCAGACTGAACACTCTGGGTAAGTCCACACAAATTACTAGTATTTAAAGTTTGTCCATTACATCATACTTATTTTTGCATATATTCAGATGGATAAGCTACTCAAGAGCAGAACAGTTCTGCAGATCTCATCTTGACTTGGCCTCTCAAATTCCCCCTCCGATCAAAACACTTAATTCAAAAACATGTGGATTTGAAATCATAGCCAATACACAGCATAATTTGGCACTCACTGCTTGATTGCATGATATTGTTGTTAAACCGAAATTGCCTAATAAGCACTTTAGGGTAAGGGGATTGGCAGTGGTTCGATTTCATAAAAATATTTTGTTAGAGGGACCATTGCCCCCTGGGTTTTGTATTTGCTTATGATATGATCTGCTTACTCTTTTGTAAAAATCATCACACTCTTCACCAAAATTACCCTGTCTTGAGTTTGTCGCTTCTGAATGCAGCCCTGACCTGAGATAATGGCTGGAGGGTTGTAGGTAAGAGAGTCAGTCATCCTCACTCTGTAAATTAAGATTTCAGTATATTAAGGAATAGGACCTTCTGTTGTCCTAGGTAGTCTCAAAAATTAGTAATGTTCATTTCTTTTAAAAAGCCTTTATGTGACAGTCCGTTTTATTTCATATCTAGTTTAGCAAGAGTTGGTGGACAGGTGTATTTTTCCTCTTGATTTTTCTTTACAATATAGAAAATACAGACCCTGATTTTACTAGCTGGTTTATTGATTTATAAATGATATTCCAATTCTTTTTTTTTTTTTTTTTTTAAGATTCTATTTATGAGAGACAGAGAAAGAGAGGCAGAGACATAGGGAGAAGCAGGCTCCCTGCAGGGAGCCCGATGCAGGACTTAATCCCAGGACCCTGGGATCACAACCTGAGCCAAATGTAGCATTCAAGCACTGAGCCACACAGGCATCGCTGATATTCCAATTCTTTAGAGTATTGTTAAAAATTACAATTCAGTCAGTATGTGTTTATCAAGTGTTTTATATGAACAAGGTATTATTCTGGAAGCTGGGGTTGAATCAGTGAGACATACAAGAGCCGTACTCTCTGGAGATTATATTCTTATGGGAGATCAGGCCATAAACAAATGAGATATTTTAGATAGTGATAAGTGCTTATGAAACAAAAAATAAGAGTTAAATGATTAAGAGTGCCTAGTAATGGGAGTAGGAGGTTTAGATGATGAGGTCAGGGTCAAACGCTGAATATTATATTTTGCCTCTGAAGGCCTAGAAGCCTCATGTAGATCACCACCCTATTTCCTGGAAAATGCATTTCTCCTATCCACTCCTCCCAGCTTCATTTATACCTCTAGGCAGATAGAACTTGGATTAGCATCCAGAAAGATGGTGCCAGAAGTAGCATATGTAATCCTTCAAATATTCCACTGGAAGATTTCAGGATATAGAAGTGAAGTATAATCTTGAGGAAAGTAGATTATTGGTAGTTTTTTGGAACTTGGGTTCTTATAATAGTCTTAAATGAGAAAATAACATTACAAAAATGTAGTTTCTAAGCTCTATATTGTAATTGAGATGCATATTTTTCACACAAAATTTTTTTGACAGTACTGGTGTTATTTACTTAAGCTTTTAGTTGTGCTGCATTGTTTGTTTATTTTACCCTTTCCCCTGCTTGTGCTGTGTTTCTAATTTGTACTTAAGGTGTTTTTTTTTTTTTTAATGTTCTATTCTTTATGAATGGAAGCATAAGCGTGTGGTATAGTATAAAATATGTCAGTTCTGTGGGGGTAGGAGCTGGACCACACAGGTCACCTAACATATGTGGAGGGGGAGGCTGTTTAGTAGTGAACCAAATGGTGCCTCTTGAGATACGGTTACTACTTCACTACAGAAATTTTGATTCAGCACGAAGAAAAGAATCCTCATTGGTTCTTTTTTTTTTTTTTTAATTTTTATTTATTTATGATAGTCACAGAGAGAGAGGGGCAGAGACATAGGCAGAGGGAGAAGCAGGCTCCATGCACCGGGAGCCCGATGTGGGATTCGATCCCGGGTCTCCAGGATCGCGCCCTGGGCCAAAGGCAGGCGCCAAACCGCTGCGCCACCCAGGGATCCCTCCTCATTGGTTCTTAACACGTTTTGGATTCTTCTAGTGTCAACTAGACCAGTCAGATGCTGGGATCTATCCTTGTAACTGTCCATCCTTCCTCTTTTTGTTTTTTTTCTTGGTATCCTTCCATAGAGAAAAAAAAATGTATATACTGTTAAAAGTAAACAACCTCAAAGAAGCCTACACTAAAAGTGAAAAGGGGTTTTTGCATCTAGGAGTGTTTAAAATGCATCTGCATGCATCACAGTGTCTTATTGGTTGTAAATTCCATGTGATTAGGACCCATGATCGACACTTTTTGTTATGCCATGTACCTAGCAGAAGCTCAAGGAGTGTTTGCAGATGATGATAAAGAAGATTGTTCTCTCATGCTTTTCCTCTCTTATTAATCCAGTATTAGTATTTATTGGGCATCTCCTATGTACAGGGATTTTTATTTGGGTGGGAATTACTATTTTTTAAGGATTTTTTTATTTATTTGAGAGAGAGGGAGAGAGCACATGAGCTCAGGCAGGTGAGGGCCTGGGGGAGAGGCAGAGGAAGAAGCAGACTGCCCCCTGAGCAGGGAGCCCAATATGGGACTTGATCCTGGGATCATGACTTGAGCTGAAGGGAGACACTTAACTGATGGAGCCACCCAGGTGCCCTGGGTGGGATTACTAATGATGAAAGTAGTAAAAGTAATTTTCAACTCAAATAGAAATAATACCCAGTGGTACTAATATAAGTGGAAAGCTTTTCTGTAAGGTCAGGGAAGTCTTAACAGTTGATATTTGAGTCCCACTTCAGAAAAACTTGGACTTTGTTACAGGCCAGCAGATTAGAGCTGTGATGCTCTGGGGCTGCCCTGCCCCTGGAGTAAGAGTTGTTAGTCTAGCTTTGCTGAGCAGGCTGTCATAGTAGTACAGTCTCGTGCCAGGCCAGTTAACTTACTTGGCCCAAGAGCCTCAGATTCACTGGCCATGCTTACTTGACACACCATCTAACCAAGGCAACAGAAAGAGAAATATGGCAAAAATGAATCAATAGTTTAGAAAACATATTTTCATTATTAGACCAGCAATACAAAGTACATCTTCATGTAATGGAAAAAAGGAAAATAATTTTCACATTTTGATGGTAGGAAGGTAAGAAAATAGTTTTCTTTGGCTGTCAGTTACTCACCTAGTCTATGGATTGATTTTTCTCTTTTACGTTGTAACTTATTAGATGTTTCTTGACTTATGGTCCATAAATTCATAAATCATGATGATCAGAAGTCTGATACAAGAAAGGCTACAAAAGTGAAGTGTTTAGTAGCATATGGGAAACCATAGTCCACTGCTCTATGAAGGATACATTAACGAAAGACTTTTCAAAGTTCAAGCAGATAGGAAAGTTCAAGTGGTTTATCAAATCCAATAAGCATTTACTGAATATCTGCTACATATCTGCTATTATGATCTTACTAGACCACTTTTTGCCTAGTTAGTTGCTGGGTGCCTGTGCCCAGCACATAGTCGGCTCTCACTAGATCAACTTTGCCTGAGTAAATGGATTATTGTTTGAGACATGAGACAAGAACAAACTTAAGTCTCCTGCTGACATCTTTTTTTTTTTTTTTAAGATTTTATTTATTCATGAGAGAGACAGAGAGAAGCAGAGACACAGGCAGAGGGAGAAACAGGTTCCATGTTTTGGAGCCTGAGGTGGGACTCGATCCAGGGACTTCAGGATCACACCCTGGACCAAAGGCAGGCACTAAACCGCTGAGCCACCCAGGCATCCCTCCTGCTGACATCTTTAATTGAAATTTTAACCACAGCATCCTAGAGAAGGGTCAGAGCCTTGCAGTAGGTGTCACCAAGAGCTTGGGAAATCGTTCTCTGGAAATGCAGGGCAATGTTCTTAGTGTTGGGGAGGATTCAAAGATGAACAAGAATCTCCCTGTCCGTGCCCTCTCAGGCTGAGTAGATGGGAATGATAGAGAAGACTGGATGGGAGGCCAGATGTTTATAGAGACAGTAAAATATTCACACAGCCATCCATGGTGCCAGTTGGCTTGGGTAGGACTTCTAGAATTCCTAAATGAGTTCTTTTATGAATACAAAAGTTCTTTGAGTAAAACAAACTTAATTTAGTTACTTGAGGGGGGAAAAAGAAAGAAACAGGGATTAGGGAGACTATGTACAACCTCTTTGTGACTTTCCTTTATTACGCTAATGTGATAAACTAATCCTCAATAATTTGATAATGGTCAATAGCATAATATACTTATTGTCTTCAGAATATTTTTTTGCATTTTAACTAGGATTTAAGTCATGGTGGCTAGTGGGGAAAAAAACATTCTTGAGGAAGATGGCTTTTTGAGAACCCCTTAAATCACAAGATCCTCCCTAGGTCCCTTTGTGGTCTAAAGGTTGTTTTCCTTTAAATTCACACTATTCATAATTTTTAAATATAATTTTTAAATATAATTTTTATGCAGATTATAAGTTCATATGTTTTTTCAAAAGCATATAAAGGAGTATACAGTGAAATTCTCTTCCCTATAGGTAGTTATCATTGATAGTTTATTTTTCCAGATATGTTATACAAGCAAATACAAATATGTATTCAAAGGGAGAAGTTTTTGATACTTGTAATTTCTTGATATAAAAACAAAGATTACACATAAAGGACAGTTATTTTTTATGTCTTCATTATGCAAGACATAATTCCTTAAGCTTAAGAAACACAAGAAATTATGTATGAATGACTTTAAAGTACTAAGATACATGGTTATACCTGGAATATAAAAAAAAAGTGCTCATCAAAAACAGGACATGTATGCTAAGAAATACAGAAAGTGTGATTTGAATTTAGCAGAACTGTCTAAAGGAAGCAATATTTATTTTCATAATTTGTACAAAAAATAAGCCAAGCAAACTGCTGACAGAGCACACATACCATTTAGGATTGGAGTTGTCACTGAGTATATGAGATGAATCACAGGAGCTAGGATTGGAAGGTAGTTTGGGCTGCATCGTGAACGTCTTCAGTAGAGAGAATAGAATTGGATTTTAGTGTGTAGGCTTGGCAGCTACTGACTAAGGAGGAGAAATACCAAGTTAAGTGTAGTGATAAAAAGTGAGAGTTAATGAAGCTGTGTGAATAGAGACAAGAGACAATCAATTCAGGAGTGAGATTTTTCCCTGATGTTTAAATGTCATTAGTTATCATTACAGATAGGTTTAAGAATCTTTTCTGGAGAGTGTTCCAACATTCTCTTTAAATAATAAATTCAGCCCCAAAACAAAGGGTCCTCCTGTTCACAAAATGAAGAGCACAGTTTCCAAGCTTGAATATTTGTTCTATTTGAGCCCAAATTTTGGTCATTTCCCAGGAGGTTTATTTCTCTCTTAAATTGCAAGCTGTTTTGTTTTTGATGTCACCTTTGTAATTGAATGATACCTCTTTGGAATTATCTTAGGTTTCATTTCCCAACCTTATTTTGGGGGTGGGGAGTACCCACAAGTTCCTGAAAATGTGAGTTCTTGTAGTCAGAATTGTACTAAAAAGGTGACTCAGCAAGTTTGGTGTGGAAGCCTTAGGCTTTAGAAAATGAATATTGCCTGTGGAAGGCTTTAAGTATTAAAATGATAGCATACAAACTAGTGGTTTTTTGTTTTTTTTTTTTTTTTTTTAAAGATTTATTTATTCATGAGAGACAGACAGGCAGAGATACAGGCAGAGGGAGAAGCAGGCTCCTCACAGGGAGCCTGAGGCGGGACTCGATCCTGGATCCCGGGATCATGACCGGAGCCACAGGCAGGCACCCAACCGCTGAGCCACCCAGGCATCCCCAACTTGTGGTTTTAAAAAAAAAAAAAATTGTACCTTTGCTTTCAGAAGAAAAAAATTGCAAACTTTGGAACTTAACGTTTTAGTTTTCCAAACCAGAGTTGGGTAGGTGGGTGGGAATGATAGGAGTGATGATCGTCAGCCCTTCTGAAAGGTGCTCCTGGATACCCTGAGCCCAGGACCAGGGCCTGTGTCCAGTTACTCATTTCTACATCTGTGTTAGTCCTGGGGTGTGTGCTTATATAGTTTCTCCATACACAGTGGAGCTTTCCAGAAAGCCCAGTGAGTTTGGTTGTATTTTGATGGGTTTCCCAGCTCAGGTCCTGCTTTGGGAGAATGCACTTAGGTGTGTTAGAAAGTGTGCTTGCTCTGTCCCTGGGGCTGACCTGTGCTGGTCTGCCACTGCAGGCACTGGCCAGTCCTGGTGCATTTGTCACCCAGCCTGCCGTTTCCATTGTCTGAATAGCCACGAGCCGGATGTGAAGAAAAATTTCTATTATAATTCCAGATAAAATGTTCCTGGGGCCGAGGAGGAAAAAGAATGAATTGTGCATTTTTAGGATAAGAAACATGCACTTGTTTGGGCCCCTAGGATCTCTTGAATAAGCTTTCAGTTTCAGTGTAGACTACTCTTGGAAAAGTAGGTGCGTTTTTACAAATACTTATTTCTAAAGTAAGCTGCGTTTCTGTGGTTTCAACCATGTGTTTGTGTGAGTGACTTTACATTGATGATAGTACCTAAAATTTTATAGGCATTTGCTCCTGTCTGCTCGTGCAGAACCGTGGTCTGCAGTGACCCTCACCGCCCCTCCCCAGTATTTCTGAGTCGGTAGGCAGTGTCTTCTGTATTTGTGAATAAGCTCATTTTACGTTCTTCCATTCCTGGTGCCTGCAAAGCATTTGAGAGTGGCTCTTCTTCCATTGCCGCTGGCAGCGTGTGAAAAGGCACCTTTCTTGTTGACCTACTAGTGTCTCAGTCCCCCCTGAAGCTGCATATCCAGGTGTATTTAGTCCTTTTTTCTTTTTTTCTTTTTTTTTTTTCCTGAGCTAAAACTACGTTATGTACTTTATAGCATCTGAGGATGTAGGCCTGTTTCTTTCCGATATGCCTTTAAAATTTTTTTCACCTTCCTAGAAGCTGGGGAGTTTATGCCCCTGTTTGCATTTCTTGTGAAGATAGCCCCTTCCCCTTTGTCCACCTGACCAGGAGCAGCCCTGGAGTCCAGGTAGAGCTTTCTCTATCTCCACCCTGGAACCCATACAAACAAGCCATCTCCCAAAAGACCTCTTTGCCCTATGCACATTAGCTCTTACAAATACCTGAGGGCTGCACGCAGCCTTTGCCAATTTGTTAGATGTGAAATTAACATCTTAACTATTCCAGAAATTTCATTGTGGTTTTTTTTTTTTTTTCTGAGGCAGTTAATCTTTTTCCTTCTGATTTTTCCCCCCCATTTCACTAAACCTTTCTGAGATTACAATCTGTAGATAAACTCAGGAAGTTGCTTTGTTTTCCAGATTTGAATTATGGTTGTTCTTGAAGTCTCTTTTTTATTTTCTCACTCTTAGTCTTATCCTTGAACCCCCTGTAATAACCATCTTTAGACTCAGGATTAGAGATCTATTCCTCCTTTTGGGCCTCAGTCTTATTTATTCAACTGCTTGACTTGACATTTCTACTTGGCATTTGCAGTGGTGCCTGAAATTCAACTAGTCCAAGTGTCCCCATCCCTCTTCCGTTGTCTTTTATGTCCATGACTAGCACCTCCTAAAGTCCAATCCCACAGCCAGAAGCCTTCGAGTTCCCTGGACATCTCCTTCTCCTCACTCTTCATATGCCATCTATCATCAAGTCCTGCTTTCTTACCTCTTGAGTATCTTCAACCCATCCACTTCTTTCCACCTCTCCTGCTTTGTCCCACCTGCCATCATGTCCCACTTAGATGACCGCAATAGCCTCTAAACTGGTCTGTCTCCTTGTTGGCATTTTAAAATGCAAATGTAATCCAGTCTATCTTCAGCAACATGTTTGATTGAAATCCACCAGTAGCTTCCTGTTCTTCCCAGCTCTTCTGGCCTCATCTGTCTTCACTACCTTCATCCTCACGTTCCATCCTTAGTCCTCAAATGGTTGTGCTCCCTCTATCACTGGCGACTTTGTATACTGCTTCTTCTGCCTGGAGCAGCCCACTACTACCTTGCCTGGTTAAACTTTCTTCCCCCAGACCTCAGCCATCACTTCTGCAGAGATGGTCTCTCTATCTCCTGTGTATATTCTTGTGGCACCACATACCTTTTCTTTGTTGTACCTACCACAATTGCGATTTTATACTCACTCAGATGATTCCTTATCTTTCTTGATTTCCATAAAGGCAGAAACTCCCTTGTATCTTTAACATTTAGCATAATTTAATAGGTAAGCAGTAAATCTTTCTTGACTGAGTCACTGGGACTTAACAGAGCATTGGCAATAAGATAATGGTTTTGGAACAAGTCATCTGAATTTGAATCATGGCTCTGCCCTAATAACTGTAACTATGGGCAACCAGCTTAAGATTTCTAGACCCCATTCTTTTTATCTGAGAAATGGAGATAATAAATAATTTCAAGGGTTTGTTGTTTGTTACAGTATTTTACAAATACTAGAATTTGTATTTTTTAACTGATTTTTATTTTTAAGATTTTATTCATGAGAGACACCCACAGAGAGAGAGGGGCAGAGACACAAGCAGAGGGAGAAGCAGGCTCCATGCAGGGAGCCTGACGTGGGACTCGATCCTGGATCTCCAGGATCATGCTCTGGGCCAAAGGCGGTGCTAAACTGCTGGGCCACCGGGGCTGCCCTAGAATTTGTATTTTCAAGGTGCCTTGAATATAGGAAGTGTTAAATAGTAGACTTTACACAATTACTTTTGAAAAGAACTTTTTATTATAAAAAGTGCAGATCCCAAAAGTCATGCAAAATAAATGTATAGTTGGATGAATGATCATAAAGAGAATATCCCTTGTAACCTCCAAAAACTCCAAAAGCCCCTCTGTATCTCCATCTCCTGTCATCCCATTTTCTTGCACAGAAGTAACTGTCTTGACTTTATAGGGATCATTTCCTTACATGTCATTATAGTTTTATCTCAAATGTATATCAGTGAACATTATAGTTTTTTCTTGCTCATTTAAAAAAATTAGTTTCCCCTCTATCCTTTTCTTTCATTTACAATTTATCTGTGAAGAACCTGGTGCATCTGTCCTATGGTATGTGTATGATTGTGGTATTTGCTGATTGTGTGTGAATAACGCAGGGTAGCATGTTCCTCTCCTTTGTATGTCCTGCAAATTGACAGCTGGATCCAGAGGCTTGATCAAACTTGTGTTGGATCCCTATGGCAGACTAGGTGGCAGGGTGACCTTTCATCAGGAGACACATAACATGTCTTTCTTTTTGTTATATTAGTAGCTGTTGATGCCTGATACCTAGATCCACTAATTTGTAGGGGGTGACAAAATGGTAATGTTTTAATTCTGTCATGGAGTCTGTCTGCAGTTGAAGCTACCGAAACCTGTTCTACTTCTGAGCATGGAGGAGCAATTTGCCTGGGTGGATATCCAGGTTCGAGGGAAGGGTGGTGATCATGTGGCCTAGATTTATGCAATCCACCAGCCCATTTCCAAATCCCTGGTGACCTATTATCAGAAATATGTGGATGAGGCTTCCAAGAAAATCATTTTCATTTTCATTTCATCCTTTAGTTTTCATTTATTGGTTTGAACACTTTTTTAGAAGAAACCTGTTTCCCTCATCTATTTGGTTACACAGTAGTACATCCACAAAGAAAAGCAAGGCAAATGCTAGATATTTCCCCCCTATTATTAGTTTCTGAAATAATGAGTTGATTCCCCATCATCCTCTGAAGGTCATCAATTAGTTTTGTGTTTTGAAAAAAAAATTACACTTTCAGATTTGAACATAAAAGGTAGGTTTCAATCAGTTGTAATTAATCTTTTTTGAAGCTTATATAACTCCATCTTTGGCTAGTGGGAGCTTTTTGAAATTGGTTCCTGAGACCTTTCAATAGGACCCTACCTTTTGATATGACCCTAATTAGTTTTTGAGAGTTTTCTTACTATCTGGTATAAAGGGGTATTTCAGGTTCATCTTGAGCATTTTTTGCTCACACCTAGAATTAGTCATTTCTCCAAAAAAAGCCCTGATTTCTTTTAGAGGGGAATGGTATTTCAAGAACCCATTCTGGCTCAGCTCTGAGCAGCACAGCCAGACCCAGATCTAGCTGTTGAGACTTCATTTATTTGTTTATAGGGTTACCAATGGACCTGATTTGCTTAGAACTATCTTGATTTTAGCACTGAAAGTTCTGTGCCCTAGGAGAAAAAAATGAAGCCAAAAAACTAATTCTAGGAGTTAGGGAGGCTCATTGCTATTGATTTCATCGTTTCTTGGCTTTTTCTATGGAAAGATCTTGAAAAATATGTGCGGTTTGTCTTTTGCAGGGAATTCACCCCGTTGTTAGATTTATATATTCTGTATGTCTTGTTAAAGGCAGATAATACTTATTTTGAACAGTGCTTTGTAATTTTTGCTATTTGCTTATCATAGCCTATATTGGCATTGTTCATGGGTTCAGGGAAATAGTTTCTATGGTCTCCATTTAATTCATTGCACTCCAATCCATGGTTGTGAATACATTTATTGCACGTACTTTATGCAGGTGGATGTATGTATTGCCACATTTAATTTTTATACCTATAATGTAAGGTAGGACTGTTAATCTCATTTTGCAAATGGGAAAACAGGTTTAGGGTAGCTGACTAATGTATTCAGGCTATGTAGCAAGTGGAGAAACTGAGTTAAACCCAGGTCTCTCTTACTCTGGAGTCTATACACTTAACCACTTTATTGCCCTTTTAATTATTAAGGATTTGTGTCACCTAACTCAGATTTAAAAAAAAAAAACTTAATTCTTTGGGATGGTTCTAGCATCTGTTTAAGAATAAGTGTCATTTTAGAGGTCTCAAGATGAATAGGATGAAGTCCCAAATCCCCCTTCTATGCTCATGACGATCATTACTAATCAAGTAAGACCCTTTTTTTTTTTCTGTTGGATCTGGATAAGGTCTCAGAATACCTTTTAATATAGTATTCCAGACAACCACTAAATATTTACTAGAGTTGGCACATAATGTGAAACCCATCTGCCATTCTGATTGAGAGCTTCTTAGAAGGGGAGTGACTCCTTTGGATTCCCATAGCACATTTCTGTGTCTATTACTGTCATCACTGTACTATATCATAACGGTCAGTCATACAGTCTTCTCATCTGCTCTGGTAAAAGCCAGTTCTCTAAACTATGATCCATAAATACTTAACTCTGGGAAATGCTTTTAGGTACATTGCAAAAACAAGAGGCAGAATGAGAGGCTTTTTTTGGTTACATAAATTTGAAAACCTAAGTTCTCGAAGCTCTATGACTTGCATTATTGTGTTAACCTTCTCAGAAATCCTATCGTAAAGGAATCTGTTAAACTGTTCTTAATCCTGTGTTTTCTACACATGATGGATCCCTCTATCCCCCTCTTGTTTTTTTTTTTTTAAACAATAAAGAGATATATTAAGAAATAATATATAATCTAGAGGCAGGGCAGGCCCCTTATGGGGACTGGCAAGCCTCCAGCACCATTTCTTTGTATTTTTCTGCCCTCCTTTGAGGCATAAACTCTAAGACTAGTGGCCAGATGACTCTTACAGGCTCATGTACCACAGCCATACAAGATGATATCCAGAGGAAGAAAGTCCCTTTTTAGAACAAAGAAAAAATTATTAGAAATGAATCTGGCAATGTTCCTTCACTTCTTGTTGGCTGGATTTGGGCAGGTATTCATTCCTAATGAATTGTTGGCAAGGGGGACAGGATTTCTGTGCATGACCTGAGTGGATCCTTTAGGAAGGAAAGAAGTAATAGAGTCAAAACAATGAGCACTTTACCTTGCCTCACAGGTCTTCATGACTAGGGCTACCCTCTCTATGTAGCCTTTCTTCCACTCATTCTTTAAAGACATCTGCTCCTGAATTTACCTTTGTGTGGTGTATGTGTGAGCACCCACATGCCCCTGGGAAGGCCACTGCCCCTATTTCTACATGTTCACTTCTGCTTTTGTTAAAGGTCCACCTTAATTGCCCTTCTGTCAAGTCAGCTTTCCCTGCCCTTTGGCTCTACCCAGTAAACATTTATTGCAAGAAGGAGAGGGAAAAGTCTAGGTTAATTCCAGGGTCTGGCATGGGAGGATGAATGGCTTCAAGGGGCTGGTTGTACAGGTTTGGAGTAGTGGAGAGTAATGCGATTTTGCCATGTAGATCTTGAGAGGCCCATAGATACGTTGAGTCTGCGGTTGGGTATGAAGGCCTGCAATTCCAGGGAGAGGCCAGGATGAAGCAAGTAGTTTTAGCTACAAGGCTGGTCAAGGTAGCCTGTTTTGGTTGAAACAAGGGAGCCAAAGTGTGGGCGGTAGAGCTGATTACTGAGATGTGAGAGGAAATATTCTGGGACAGTAAGCAGAAGAGAAAAGCCCAAAGAAGCAGAGAATCAATGGCAAAAAGCATCAGGTGTAACAGAGAAATCCAGAAGGAAGACCAAGAGGTGTCCACTGGCTTTGGCAACTGTGAGAGGTCTTTGGAGATTTATGTCATTGACGTTTGGGGGAGCAAAGGTGGATGGGGCAGAAATGATATTCTTGTGGGTGAAGAGTGAGCAGGAAGTGAGAAAGGAGAGACAGTATGTGAACAGTGCTCTCTATAAGCTTGGTTGGGTAGGAAAGGAGAAGGCAGCATTTATAGGATAGTGTGTGTTTGTGTTTGGGGAACTTGTTGTTGAGTGGAGAGATGTAAACACTTTTCAGGTTAAAGGGGAATCTGGAAAAGTAGAGACGAAGGGCCTAAAAGTCTCAGAGCTAGAGGAGGATGGATAGGATGATGTCCAGGCAGACCAGGACCAGAGGACAGGTGATGGGTAAGAGGGTGACACATGGAGAGGGTAATTTTAAGGGAGGTGGTAAAGGTTTGGGTGGGGAAAAAAAACCTATTGGAGAAAATAACAGCAAAAACATGTGTTGAGCCCTTACTGTTGTACCAGGCCCAATACTATGTACATTCTCATTCAGCCCTCACAGTGACCCCATGAGATAGTTACTGTCATGGCCATGTTATGGATCAGGAAACCGTTTTTAAAGAGATTAGATGACTTGCCGAAGGTGTCAGGTTGTGAACCAGGGATCCAGGCTTTTTTCTGTTACTGGAGCCAGCCTCTCAATTTTATGCTGTACTGACACAGGGGAGAGGAAGCCTAGCAAAAATAAGTGGGCATATTGTTTTAGAATTAAGGGCAAGATGTGGGTTGGAGGCCAGGAGAATGTGGTGACATCCATTGGCATGGTTGTGATATTTTTTGTAGGAGGACCACTCAGCTCCTGCGGTGGAGCCAAGGAGCCAGGCGGCAGGACAGGCCAGGGTACGGGATTCCTTGGTGAGAGTTCCTCCCGTGTCAGCTAAGCCAACGAAGGAACTGGGGTCAGGAGGCAGCTTAGAGAAAGGGGAAGAGTTGGAGAGATTGTAAGTGTCCAAAGGGTCATGCCAGAACCTTCCGTGTGGCCACAAGGGAGGGGGAGTGGAGAGGAGGGTCTTGGAGCTGAGAAGCCAAGGTACCATCATGGATGTGATGTGCCTGGATGTTTCACTTTGTTCATCTTCCTGTTTCTTGTGACTGAAGGAATTGCCTTCAGAAGCTCTCTGAAATGTTGTCTAAGAAGAAACATTATACGTTATGAAGTCAGAGACAACGGGGGAGCCTAAGGGTGGGGAGAGGGAATTGCTGTCTCTTGATTGTTTTTCCCCCAAGTCCAGCTTTGGCAATACCAGTGTCCTTGATGGCATTTGCTTGGAGCTATATTTTGGCGATTTTACCAATTACATGCAATAGAAGTTAGGTATTAATAGAATTGTTGTTTGTTTTTTTTTTTTTTTTTAGAGGAATATATTTTAGCCAAGTTAAATTTCCAAGAATGTTTTCATTCAGTGCCTCTACTCCGTGTAGGCCATTCTAGGAATACAAATAATTTTTGAGGGATCCCTGGGTGGCGCAGTGGTTTAGCGCCTGCCTTTGGCCCAGGGCGCGATCCTGGAGACCTGGGATCGAATCCCACGTCGGGCTCCTGGTGCATGGAGCCTGCTTCTCCCTCTGCCTATGTCTCTGCCTCTCTCTCTCTCTCTCTCTGTGTGTGATTATCATAAATAAATAAAAATTAAAAAAAAACAAATAATTTTTGATTCAAGCAGTGCATTTAAAACTACCTCTTGGGGATCCCTGGGTGGCTCAGTGGTTTAGCACCTGCCTTCGGCTCTGATCCTGGAGTCCCAGAATCAAGTCCAATGTCAGGCTTCTGCATGGAGCCTGCTTCTCCCTCTGTCTGTGTCTCTGCCTCTCTCTCTCTCATGAATAAACATACAAAACCCAAAAAACAATTTCTTATTAATTTAACTGATTTTTCTTGTCTCAAAGTGATTAATGGTTTGTTAATATTGTGGAAGAAATTCTTTGGAGAAAGAATTCTTTAATGAGAATGCAAATGAAATATTATAATATTTAAATTAACTGAGCAAAATTGAAGGTAGGAGTAAATCTTTTGTGATTCTGCCCCCAATTAATGGAAAGTCATTGCTAAACTCTTACATTAAAATCATTTGAATAGTAAAACATGTCTCAGTTTTTTTTCAGGGGTCATAACTTCTGTTCTCATGATCATTTAGCCTTTCTCAAAGTGTGGTTGAAGGGTCCATAAGTAATTTAGGATTTTTTGTTAAAAATATTGTACTTATTTCAAGGACACACACTTTCTGAATTAAGAATCTTAGGGGATGGGATCTAGAAATCTGCATTTGAGCAAATTCCCCAAATGAAAACTGAGTTGGTATGTTTTTAAGCAATGGATAGTGGCTTCTGGGTGTCACCAGGAGCAAAGGAAACTCAGAGCTACATCTGGTATTCATATATGTTGGTGTAGCCACATGCACTGGCATGTCCCTCTTCTGAGAGATGGAATGGCTGCTGCACAAAGGCCTATCTTTAATACTATGTTTCCTTTCAGAAGAAGTTTTATTCTCTGAATTTCAACATTTTAGACAGAAATGGAAGAAATAATTTGTATGATGTAGATCTAGGCTGTGTGTTATCTTGGCTACTCAACATGGAGCTTAGCCTTTTGCTTTAAGGCAACTTTGGAAATAGAGCTCCTACTGAATCAAATTACCAGTGTGGTATTTTTCTAACTAGGTATGTACTAAATATTTAATCATCGGTTTTTATTTAAAAGCTAGCCAACAAGTTAATAATGGTATTATGGCATTTCAGGGCAGTAATGGAATATTTTAAAAAAACTGATTGCTTTCATTACTAAAGGTCTCTGTGAAAAAAGCAATTCTATGTGACTCATGTATTTGTTGAGTTACATGAAAGCCTTGAAGCAGAGATAACCACTCTGGCTCCTTTGTCATTTGTACTAAAAGAGAGCTCTGATGAGATGAAAGTAATTCTTGTAATATACTTCAATATGTATGAACTTCAAAATTCTTATGAAATCTTGTAGGTTGATTGTATGTTCAGTAACTTTTCTTCCATGACCTGGGCTAGAGAGCAAAATGTAGAGAAGATAGATACCAGCCTAGGAAAAATATTAGAATTAGAATATTAGAATTCCTCAGCACAGCCTTCCTCTTTAAAAACAGTTTCCTGATCTATAAAACGGGGATACCAGTAACTATATCATGGGGTTACTGTGAAGCCTGATGAGGATATACCTAGTATAGGGCCCAGAGAACAACAGTAAGGGCCCAATAAGTGTTTTTGCTGTTATTTTCTCTAATAGTTTTTCCCTCCATACGTTTTGCCATTTCTCTTATTTGATTATGAACTTGCACCAAGAATAGATTAAGGCCCATGAGCCCAGAGAATGTAATTTTTTTTTTACCTGTGTCTCTGCAGTACTCAACTAAGTGGCAGCAGACACATAGAATCCTCAGTAAATGTTAGATGATTGAGTGAATGGCTGGAAATGTGATTCATATCATGGAACCCGGTGATTTCCCTCATGAACTCTAAATTACAATGGAAGCCAGCGATAAAATGGTTACAGAAATTTTATTACACGAACCTTTTCAGGAATGCACAAAACTAATGTCAGTTTTCAATTACCTTTCCTAAGCCAATTTGCTTTTCCTCATTCTCCTTCCAGCCCTAGTATCTGTTCTACACTTGCCATTTTAGGCAAACTGCTGTGTGTGTGTACTTTCAAGTGCATGTTAGGATTTCAGTTTCCAAATCTGTATCTGATTTGAAATATGCTTACATTTCTCTTAAAATCAAGTGAAGTGTGTTTTCTAAGGATCTTCAGATTTGAGTCCTTGACATTAGAAATGAAACACATTTTTCTTCCCATTAGTCTAATTCTTCCAACTGAGTGGAAAAACAATCCTAAGTATATTAACCTACCTCATAATCTACCTCTGTTGACCAGTTAATAGAGAAATACTAATTTCTTTCCTGGAAAGCAGATTATTAACCAAGAAATCTGGTTGGGATAGTAGATGTGAAAGCATCAAAAGTAGTAATACTAAAAAAAAAAAAAAAAGTAGTACTACTAATGATGTGTACTAGAACTCATAATTATTTTTGGGAGAAGGAAATTAACATAGTAAAAATATTGGACCGTGACTCTTAGAACCATAATAACCTGTATTTGTAAACTGCTTGATGATTGTTAAAGCACTTTCACATGCATTATCCTTCTTGAAATACAGACTAGTCCTTTAATAGAAGTAGAGCAGAAATTATTTAAATTGAAGTGAATCTCAGGTGGATATGTTCACTATAACTCAGCAAGAAAATGGCAAAGAACCAACTACGGCCTCCATTTTCTGGATCTTAATTTAGTGCTCTTGCCACTATAATGTAATGTCATATACTTTTGCCATAGTAGTAATAGGGGGATTGTGGCTCAGCATACAACACACTTGAATTTCATATTTTTTCAGGGAAAAGACCTGATTTTGTACACCTTCGTTGGATCTAGTCTCAGTTCTATCCTAACTGAAGATCTTTGATTATAGAAATATAGACAGAACCCCTATTCCTACATTTGATGCATGCATGCAGGATTGGCCTTTGGCCTGACACCATAATATTTTGACAAATGAAGTAATAAGCTACAGAAGCTACTGGTAGTCTAATCTACCATTCATCTCTTGCCAAGTTCATTTTAGGTAAAATCATGATAGAAATTTATATTTCTGGAGGCCAAGTTGGCTTTACTGCCTAAGTATTCCTCAGGCTGGAGAAGTCCCTGACCTGCTCCTGTCTGGGTGTCTGTTACTCATTTCCCTGTCTGGAAGTGCCCTGCAGCATTGGGCTTTCAAGGTACATTGTTTAGGGTTGGCTGAAGAGGCTGGAAGGGGATATTTCCAGTTTGCGTTGCATACTTTGTGCTTCAGAACATCCCCTACACCCTCCCACTGTGCCTTGTTGTTTGTTCAGTGATAAAAGGCTCTCCCTGAAGCACAAAATCAGTGTCCAAATCCAATTATATATTTAGTAGACACTTAGTATTTTTTTTAGAATGTTTTTTGTGGTACTAAGATCAATAGCGTAGAAATGAAAATATTTTTTTCATGTAAAATAGGAAGAAAATGGGGACAAAGTAAATAAGTAAATAAGAATAGTTATATTGTAGTATGTCATTGAAAACAATATATTCCAAATCTTTTTTCATCAAAGATGCTAATAATATAATGAGTAGGAAAAGCTAGTTGCAGAGCTGTGTGAATACTATGATCCTAATTTCTTTTAAAAAGTATGAGTGAGGGGATCCCTGGGTGGCGCAGCAGTTTGGCGCCTGCCTTTGGCCCAGGGCGCGATCCTGGAGACCCGGGATCGAATCCCATGTCAGGCTCCCGGTGCATGGAGCCTGCTTCTCCCTCTGCCTGTGTCTCTGCCTCTCTCTCTCTCTCTCTCTCTCTCTCTCTGTGTGTGACTATCATAAAAAAAAAAAAAGTATGAGAGTATGAGTGAAAAAAGTACCAATAATCATGTGTAATTATTATTGTGTTACCAGGCACTGTTGTGCTTCATGTGTGTATTAACTCATTTAATGCTCTCGTCAACCCAAAAAGTACTCTTGTTATCTTTTTTTTTAGAGATGAAGAAATTGAGGTACAGAAAAGTAAGTTGCCCAAAGTTACATACGAAGTTTGGGAGTCACCACTAAGTGAAAAGACACCAGAACATCATTAATGATTATCTCTGGATTAATGGTGTTATAGGTCGACTTAATTCTTTATATCTCCAATGCATGTCTCTGCTCTTTATATTATTGGAAATAGCACTTAAAAAAGAAATGAAAGTATGTTTGGGATCTAGAAAAACAGTGAGAACATTTGTAGGTTTGAATTTCAAGGATGCTTTCTTTCTCCCTTATATCTGAAATAGAGATTATACTTTATTAAGAGGGGGAAAAGACACAAATACCACCACTTTCTATCAGTACACTCTCCCTGAATGATAACCTAGGAGTATATGTGTTTAACAATTTTCTTTTATCAATAAAGAAAATGAGACTTTTTTAGTTAATAATTAAACACAACAAAGCCCAATCCAGGAAACTGGCTTCTGATCAGACCCGGTTTTGTTTGAATACTCAAATCCTTCACTGGTAATAGAGAGTGTAAAGGCACATACGCAGTAGAACATCTCCAGGAGATGTACACTTTCCTCTCTGGCAAATAGAGCCTCAAAGGCAAAAATATTTCAAGAACAATATATTTTATTATGTTGTATATTATTTTCTGGTTACTTAACTTTTCAGCCCTTCTTTCTTGCTTTCGTTTCTGCTCTATCTTTCCCTTCAAAAAACAACCAACTTCTCCCTCTGCCTGTGTCTCTGCTTCTCTCTCTCTCTCTCTGTGACTATCATAAATAAAATAAAAATTAAAAAAAAAAAAACAAAAAAAAAACAACCAACCAGCCATGCAACCAACCCACTGATTAGCTTCAATTTGTTGAAAGTTGGTAACATTTTTAGTTTTATTAGTGATAATAGCTCTACTTTGGCTCCTAGGTGCCAGGTACTCTGCTAAGTGCTTTGTGTGAGCCAGCGATTACAGAGCAGAGGCCCATGGTCCGCATGTGGCTCATGGTTTGGTCAAAACAGTGTAAGCCCACAGTGTTTGGAATAAGATTGAATTACTTGGAGATAAGATCAGAAAATTTTGATTTCCGGTTTTTTTGTTGAAAAGAATTGGAATACGTCACAGCACAGCACTGGTAACCCCCTTAATTATATTCCTTACCAGGCTCCTGTTGTCTCTTTTCATTATGGACCTCTGATATTAGTTATGTAATCTTCTGAGGTATTGAAAGCCCACTTAGGGACACCTGGGTGGCTCTTTGGTTGAGTGTCTGCCCTTGTCTCAGGTCATGATCCAGGGGTCCTGGGATAGAGTCCTGCAAAGGGCTCCCCATGGAGAGCCTGCTTCTCCCTCTGCCTGTGTCTCTGCCTCTCTCTCTCTATCTCTGTGTCTCTCATGAATAAATAAATAAAATCTTTAAAAAAAAAAAAAGTCTGCTTAAGCTAGAGAGAGAAGTGGCTGGGTCAAAGATCTACCATTAGTAAAAAGCACTATTGGATGGACATCATCATCGCTGTTAGGCACGAATTTTATTGTTCATGCCATGATCTTTTGTCAGCATCTTAGCCAAATGAGATAGATTTTTAAGTTTTTTAGTCCCTTATCTTCTGAGGAAGGCTCTGTCTGGTACCTGCATTTCTTTGGAAATTTGGAGAAATTTCTGCCTCTTGAGGCTGAGGCAGAAAATGATTGGCTTGAAAGGAGCCATGGTTTTGAGAATAACATAGTTTGAGAGTGAGAATATCAGTTATGGGATCCCAGTGGTTGTCAGATGCTGAGAGTACTTGGGAAGTCTCAGCCATGTTACTGTTCCATGTGGTTAATGGTATGGTAATGAGCAGGGGTCTGTGTTTGTTCTCCTAAGATAAGTCACTATTTCAGGACTTTTAGAAGTAAGAAATTCTACCCATTACTCTTTCAACTCTGTGCAACTGTTTTTCTTTTTAAAATAGACCAAAATACATTAATTTTTCCCCCCACTGTATAAACATATACTAAAGAACAAGGAGGGTGGCCCTTGTTTATTTGAGCAGCCCAGGTAGTGGGCGTGAAAGCATTTCCCAGTCATGGGCTGGCAAGGCCTGGCCTCATTTGTGCTCCCACGGGAAGCAACACAGTAAGCAATGTTGTGCTTATAAACAACAGACAGTGAGGTACACGTCTTGGCTGGATTCCAGGTGGTTTCTGGTTGTTTAGTTGCTAATGATGTCAGAGTACCTAGGTCTCTCCACATGCATGCATCCTCTCTGGATGTTGCTTCCTCAGGAGAGGGTGTGTCTTGTAGCTCTGACACAAAGACAATTTGAGTGTATTTTGGCTATAGACCAAAAGCTGATATTCAGAAGTGAACAAAAAGCCAATATGTACTCAACAAAGGGTTTATTGATATAGTATCTGCTCCTTGATGCTTGAAGATTTAGTTACATATACTAGATAAAAGCTTTCTGGTTTTTCCCTGTCTTTGGAAAACATTTTCAAAATGAGCAATTATGTTGGGACCTCATTTTTCTCTCCATAGAACTCACCAAGTGATTAAAAATTATCTCCAGTTGGTTTTAAACTAAAAATAAGGTATATTTTTTCCTTTTTTTTTTTTTTTTTTTTTTTTTAACATGACGGGGATACTGGTTAACCAAAAGCTTTTATGAGTTGGTAGTGTCATAGGGATATGGAAAACTTTAATGAGAATCGAGTGGTCAGACTACATTCAAAGTCCTAATTTCTGGATTTAAAATCTTACTGAAGATTTCTAGTACTTACCCTTTGTTACAGTGGGAAATGCATAGATGTTTTAAATATTCTTTTTCCTAATATTGGCATTTTAGGCAAGTGGCTGTTAGGAAGAGGTAGGCTTTCCTTGAGGAAGGAGGCCTGTGCCAGAGCAGATAGGGCAAGTTAGGATTTGCCTTAATAAGTCTTTTGGGGAACGTCTCTGCCATGTGGAGTTTGTTTTTTCGGACCTATAAATAGAAAGGAAACGAAGACAATTTTGGCTCAACTGTCCTCTGAGCCACAGGAATTTATTCAAATTTTGTGTTTGTTGCAGCTAGCTAGCTAGCTTTCTCTCTTCCCCTTCCCTTTCTGTCTTTTATTTGCTTCCTTTCTTTTTTCCACCTTGGGATAAGGATGAGTAAATTCCATCTTTGTGATCTAAAAGAGAGTATATGTGATGGTGTGACTCACTTGTGTAGTAATATAAAGATGAGATTCTGGCTCCATAAATATTAAATACTTAAGGAATTTTCATGCACGGTTCCCCAGTTATTTTGATTCCATGATGGATTTTTTGTTTTGTTTTGTTTTTAAATCTTCTTGTTCCTCTTACTTAGAGATTCTCCATCAGGCTGCAGGATGGCATAGGGATGAAGAAATTTTTTCTTTCCAGTAAGGGGCAGTGACCCCTGGAGGATAGGGTGTGGGGAAATCCAGAATCCCAGATTGGAAAAAATAGATTGAAAAAATAATAGAGCTTTTACCTAAAGAGTCAAAATAGAGAACATTATTCTCATAAGCTTTTTAAATTAAAGAAAGTAAAAAAAAAAAAAAAAGAAAGTAAAGGACTTTCTCAGATTACAGTCAGTAGTGACCGACATCTTTATATACGTATTACATCTAAGTATGAAGCAGAGAGAGAAGAGTATGTGGACAGATGGCAGGAAGTAATAAAGCCATAATTACAGACAAAAGAGAGTAAAGGGAAGAAAGAAAAAAAAATTAAGTTTTGGAGGAATTTGTAAAGCTAGCACAGAATATGCTTAAATATGTGTGTGCTGCCTCACTCACGTTCATACCTGCTTCTCTCCCAGCTCTTAAAGATCGTTTCTGTTTTAAGAACCTAGATTTAGAAAAAAAAAAAAAACAAAACCCAGATTTAGGAACGTCTGAAATAAGTGTTGCTTGGCTTTGGTTTTTATCGTCCAACTAGTATTATGTACTAAAACTACCACACCTATACTTGGGAAGCCAAAGGTTTGAGAAATTAGGATTAAAATGGTTTATTAGAATAGTGCTCTAAAAGTGTTAACTCAAAAACGCCGTCCCAAGAAATGTGTAAGTTCTTAAATATCTGTCTGATGTTTTAAGAATTGCTAGAATATAAAAATTCCTTTTGTTTCCTCATTTTTTCCCTCAAACTGAAATAAATTTAAAAATTACAATAAAGTATACTTACATTTAATTTTATAGCAAGCTACTGAGAGACTAAAAAATAGTTTTAAGTGAGTATATTTCTTTTGTACAATAATGGCTTCTGTCTATAAAATTATTTAAGGTTTTGTTTTTTTTAATTTCTTGGAGTATTGAATGTTATGTAAATTTGTAGCACAAAACGATTCTTCTTTCATCAGTGTAACACATGCGTATTTTTTTAAGTTTTTTTTTTTTAATTATTTCAGAGAGAGAAGGAGGGAGGAAGGGAGAAAAGTGAGAGCAGAGGGAGAGGCAGAGCAAGAAGAAGAAAAGCAGACTCGCCACTGAGCACAGAGCCTCAGGCTTCATCTCTTGACCTAGACAGCAGGACCTGAGGCAAAACCAGAAGTCAGACGCTCACCTGACTGAGCCACCTAGGCCCCCCCTCATGAGTGCAACGCATACATCTTCAGGCTTTTAAAATAGTGCCACTAAGGAATCTTAAAACTGTGGCTCTTTGTTTTAATAACAACAAAAATGGATGACACTCTTGGCACTTGACCCCAGATAGTGTGAAACTAAGCCAAGGACTAGAAGTTCTCTACTTTCAGGTTGAGTGGCCTAGGGCCATGGGGTTGATTGTAGTCGTGTTGGGGTGGCCTGCCTTGAGAACAAAGTGGTTTCCTCGCGCTTGTTTGTTGGTTGAGCTTGATAGTTGCTCTTAGCCACTTGGATCTCCTTGGTGATGTGGTGATGCTCGTTAAGCAGTTGTAGTATTTCCCATGCATAGAGAAGTATTTTGCATTTTACTAAGCTTTTTTTTTTTAATCCTCCAAAACCAGTAAGTGATCCTAATCACATATACATGTTTTCGATCACTTTGATATGTGACCAGTTAAAAAAATTTCCTCTTTAATAAAGTCTTACTAGCCAGATAGTAGGAATTTAATTCTTTACGTTGTTACCCCTCTCCCCCTTTTTTGGCCACGTAGTTTCTTTGTACAGTGAAAAATTTTCAAGCTTACATTAAAATCTTATGCCTCTCCCTAGAGGAAACTACTTTTAAAAGTTTGATGTATATGCTCCCAAGCATTTCCCATCATGGAAGACTTTCCGTGAAGGTACATGCATCCCTAATTCTTTTTTTTTTTTTTTAATAGAACACTTCACAGATTTGCCAGTCATTCTTGTACAGGGGCCATGCTAATCTTTTCTGTATCATTTCAGCTAATTCATTGTTTTTCATGGCTATATTATTATTCTAAAATATGGCTGTACCATAATTGAATTCTGACTATTGATATTTGTTTTTTTTTTCTAATTTTTTGCCCTTAAAGTCAATAGAGCAGTCAGATTCTTTGTATATATAGTTTTTGGTATATGTGCAAGTATTTCCATTTGGTTGGATTCCTAGGAATAGAATTGCTAAATGATATTGTAGCTCATAGAAGTAGACATTTCCCCCAAGGATGTATGAAAATGAGCATTTTTCTATGTATCTTTGCCAATATTAGACATATGCATCTTTTCCCCTGGTTTGGCTGTTTGATGATACCTCATTGCTCTAATTGGTATATCTCCAACTAAAGTGGAGGTTGCATATTTTTTCATATATTTATTGTTTTTTTTTTTTTTATCTTTTATGATTGCCCTTTTAGTATCTTTTCTAGTGGCTTTTAGTTGCTTTTCTGAGGAGCTCTGTATATGTTAAGTAATAATCCTTTGTTATATATGTTGCAGATATTATCTCCTACTCTATCATTTATATTTCTTGGTATCTTTTGCCAAACAGTTTTCTATTTTATATAGTCATATTTGTTTTTTTTCTTTAAAACTTTTGAATTTGGTGTCTTCTTTTAGGGAGGCCTTTTCCATCCCAAGATTATACACAGTTTCTCCCTTATTTCCTTTGAACACTTTTTTTAGTCCAAAAAAATAACTTGCTCTTTATCAATTTGGAATTAATGTGTTAAATAGGAGGCAGAACTCTAACCTTTTTTTAGACATGAACAAGTTATTCCAACACCATTTATTCAATACTCAGATTTTCTTATATTCTTAATTCTCATATGTAGATGCATTTGTTTTTGTACTTCTTATCATTCTATCGATGAGTTTATTCCTATTCTGGCATCATGTTTTGATATCTGGTAGGGAAAGTCCTTCCTTTCTTCTTTTTCGAAAATTTCTTAACCAACCTCAAGCATTTATTTATTTTTCCAGAAGAACTTTTATAATCTATTAAGCAATGGTTATTTAAATGGTATTTCATGCTTTGGTTTTATTTTAATATATGATTTATTCATTCAGTAATCTGTATCTTTTTTTCTTCCTTTTTTTTTCCTTTTTTTTACATTTCAGAGTCCTGTGTATGGAAACTCACATGAGTCAGTTCAGTCTAGAAGGGTAGTAATTTCTCATAATATGGACAAAGCTCTGAAAGAAGGTAAGGATTAAATGAGAGCATGTAATTACCATGTAAAACAATTCATTATGTTCTAATGGGAAAATTGTAATCTCTAACAAATTTATATATCCTTCTTGTCTGTGTATAGCATTAGGAATTTTTACGATGACTGAATAAATACATCTATGTTTTAGTTGAGTAGGTGGGATTAAAATATTTAAGTAGAATTTCCAGAATTTTATTTTTTCAATGTTATCATTGAGCAGAAATTTTTAATTTTGATGACATTTAATTTACTAATTGTTTTTACTTTCTGTTCTCTAGATAGGATACTTTTTATTTATCAAGTTCGCTGACTGTTTTTCCATCATTTTAAATCTGTAGTTAAGTGTATCCAGGTAATTTTCTAAGTTTCAAATATTGTACATCTTCTGTCTAGAATTTCTATTTGGCTCTCTGCTGAGATTTCTCCATTTGTCATTTATTATGGCCATCTTTATCTTTAATTTCTTGAACATATTTAATATAGTTGCTTTAAAGTCTGTATGCAAAGTCCAAAATATAGGCCATCTTGGAGCTGGTTTCTCTCCATTGGTTTTTCTCTTAAGTATGAGTTATTTTTGTTTGTTTCTTCTCAGGTCTTCCTGTTTTTGAGTGTATCCTGAACAATGTGGATGCTACTTTCTAGACATTCTAGTTTCTGTTACATTCCTCTGAAGAATGTTGATTTTTGGTCTAGTATGCAGCTTAATTTTTGACTGTTCACCTTGAGGGTACTTGGTTTTCCACATATTTTTCAGGCAGGTCTGCTTGGATTTTTGTCCTTAGTCTAAGGTGAATCCTTCAATCCTGGGACATTGGCTTAAGTCATCTGGTTCCCTTACACAATTTCAATGGGAAATCCATGGTTACACCTCTAAGTGGACAAGACTCCAGCTCCAGACTCTGGCTCTCCGTGTTGGACAGCAATCAAAGTATCTGCACAGCTCTTTAAGTTTTCTAGCTGTTGTTCTGAACTGGTCTCCTTGCAGTCTTACCTCCATACATGTGTAGGGCAGAGTCAGCAATGGGTTTGAAAGTTTGTAATCCGGGTGTTGTGGCTCCATCTTTTTTTGTATTTCCTGCCTTTATTTTCAGCTGCTTTGGCAGTTCCTAACTCTGTTTTCTGACATCTTAGGTTAAAAAAAGCATCAGATGTTCAGTCTAAGTTTGAACTGCCTTGTGCATCTAGGACTGTTGAGAGCTTCTGGGGAAAGTTAAATAAACATTTGTACCAGCACTAGTCTCTTCTATCAAGGGTGGATTTTCCCTTCAGTTTCTCTAACTTTGCTCTCCAGTGCCTTTAAATAGTTAATTAATTTTTTTTTTCTAGAATTCCTAATGGTTTTATGTAGGAAGGTTAGTCTGATATAAGCTATTCCACCATCCCTGGAATTGGATCTCTTTCTTTTAGTTGTGGTAAAATACACATAACGTAAAATTTATTATCTTAACCATTTTTAAGTATATCATTCAGTAGTTTAAGTACATTTATGTTGCTGTGTAAAGTCTTTAGAACTCTTTACATCTTACAAGACTGAAACTCTACCTATTGAGCTACAATACCCTCTCCACTCTTCCCCAGATCCTGGTAATCACCATTCTACTTCCTGTCTCCATGAATTTGACTGTAGGTGCTACATCTAGGTTAAGTCCTATAGTATTTGTCCTTCTGTGTTTAGCATATTTACTTAGCATAGTATTCTCAAGGTTAATCCATGTTTACAGGATATGTCAGAGTTTCCTTCCTTTTTAAGGTTGAATAACATTCCATTTTGTGTATAGAACTACATCTAAAAAAATATTTTTATTTTTTTAAGTAATCTCTCCATCCACCATGGGGCTTCAACTTAAGACTGTGATCAAGAGTCCCATGCTCTACTGACTGAGCCAGCCAAGGCCCCCTCATAACCACATTTTCTTTATCCATGCATTCATCAATGGATATCTGGGTTGCTTCCATCTTTTGGTTATAGTGAATGTGTTGCCATGAACATGGGTATATTTTAATTTTTTAAGACTGTGAAGTTTCTCTGCAATTGAGATAGCATGTTTATCTTCCATAGACCAATTTGTTTCAGAAATTGGGGGGGAAAAAAAGACAAGAGTTGAGGCCTGGTTGACAAAAACCAAAACAGAACAAAACCAAAAAACCTCCAAGTACGTTATCCTCAGGCTAATACTTGTGCAATATTTTCTTTTGAAAGAATAGTATTAGCCAAAGCCTTTGGGTAAGAGCTTTGGTTAATTATACTTTGGTACAATTATTTTTTATTTATTTTTTTCCCCTGCTATATTCTTAATGTTTACAATTTCCTCTCCTTTTGTTTTAAGCAAAATGATTTTCAGTGAAGTTGAACATTATATCATCTACCAAAAGAAGAGCTAAAGGCTGCTATAAAGTTGGTTATGAGGGACGCCTGGGTAGCTCAGCAGTAGGGCGTCTGCCTTTTGCTCAGGGCATGATCCCACCGTGCTGGAATCAAGTCCCACATCCGGCTCCCTGCATGGAGCCTGCTTTTCTCCCTCTGCCTCTGTCTCTTGCCTCTCTCTCTGTGTCTCTCATGGATGAATGAATAAAATCTTTTAAAAAATATACAAAAAAAAAATAAAGTTGGTTATGAGAGTAAACTGTATGCATCTGGCAGTTGTTAAAAACAACAATAAACTAAAACCAAAATTGTCTTCCAAAAAGTTTTGGACATTTTATTTAATGAAGAATTAGAATCTAGAAATACATATTGAGAAAGTTAAGAGGTTGCATAAATATTTAGAAAACTTGTAGTGATTATAATATGCATCTCTGGAGTATTTTAATTTGCATTTCTAAGCCCTGGCACCAGAATATTTAATTGAAATTCTGAATGTTATTAGCTAGCTATGGTAGACTTGTGTTGATAAAATTGAGAGTCTCTTGGTATGCTTGCAAAATGTAATAGCAGGTACACTTTTTAAGTAAGGCTGCAGTAACTTGAGTTCAGTTGACATGAAGTACTTATGAACTATTTAATGATTTCCCACTAAAGTTAGTTTGAAGTACATAACATAATTATTCCATTTTACCTTTATGTATTTGTTTTACTCTCTTCAGAATATGAATTTTAAAAATAAATTTATTCAATGAGTTGAGTAAAATACAAGGTGTGTATGTGTATGCATGTATAAATGTTTGTGTGTGGATTTTTTTGTTGTTGTTACTAATGTATTCTTTTGTTTTAGTTCAATATAAATAAGGATTTGTCCTAAATCTTTACAGATTGAATTACAAAGAAAAAAGGAGTAATATTTAAAAGTGCAGATCAAAATAATAGTTTGGCTTTCTGTGAAACAGTAAGAATTATTACTATCATTTTTTAAAGATTTTATTTATTCATGAGAGACAGGCAGAGACAGAGAGGGAAGCAGGCTCCCCACGGGGAACCTGATAGGGGTCTCCATCCCAGGACCCCAGGGTCACGATCTGAACCAAAGGCAAACACTCAACCACTAAGCCACCCTGATGCCCCAGTAATAAGAATTATTAAAGCTGCACGTTGTGCCTGGCTGGCTCAATTGGTGGAGCATGTGACTTTTAGTCTTGGGATTGTGAGGTCAAACCCCACATTGTATGTAGAGGTTACTTAAAAATTTTCCAAAAAAAAAAAAAAAAAATTACTGTTACAAATGCTGGAAGTTAAATGGCATACCCAGGGAAGATGATTGAAGTATATTATTGCTGTGCTTTGTTAGCCAATTTCAAGTGTAGGAACTGTATTTTAGGGGTTCAGATATAGTATGAATGAACCATGTTTGAGAAGTCAGAACAGGCACCTTTCTATACTACATGCTCTCAAAATTTTTTCCAAGTTATATTCCCAAGAAGACTGACAGGAGATAGAAAAAAAGACTTTAGAAAATCTTTATGAGAATTAAATCTCAGATATTATAGCCTAGTTTTTTACTAAGCTACCCTGAATTACCTCACTAATGTGGACCAGAGAATATAGTTTAGTAATGAGTACCTGCTATTTGCTCAGGAGAACTTTCAATTTAAATTCTTGAATTGAAAATACAGTTCTTTGTAAGATCTTATACTTTTCAAAGCAGTAAGGATACTGACCTCTGCACTTTGACTTGTAAAATGCTGTCCAAATGTCTTATAAATACTATTACTTCTATTACTTTTTGGGATGTCTTCACAAGTGCAATTAATTTTATATGTACATTTCCAAATGAACATATTTCTGTTACTTTTGATTGGCTTTTAATACTTTTTCTGAATTTCAAGGGTAAATGTGTCTATAAAACAGTGTCCAGGTTATACAAAAGGCCATAACTTGAGCAATCATGATAACAGAAGATATTACAAGGTCATTGTCCAAGTCTAACAGAGCTTTCAGTTTCTTTGGACCTTGCCCTAGATAAGGTGAACCTGATGTGGTGATCTCTTTTACTAGGTCCTCTGTGGCCATTTCCAGAGGATGTTAGACTGTAAGAATGAGATGGTGCACAGGAAGCAGAGCCTGCTCTTGAAAGACTGTGACTCTCCTACCTTCCCCTTATACCTCTAGCCTCTGTTAGGCTCAACCCTTCTAGTTGATGACTCTACCCAGTGGTGTGAAATGCGTATACATTTTTTTTTTAATTTTTTTTAAATTTTTTTATTTATTTATGATAGTCACAGAGAGAGAGAGAGGCAGAGACACAGGCAGAGGGAGAAGCAGGCTCCATGCACCGGGAGCCCGACGTGGGATTCGATCCCGGGTCTCCAGGATCGCGCCCTGGGCCAAAGGCAGGCGCCAAACCGCTGCGCCACCCAGGGATCCCTGCGTATACATTTTTTATTGAATAAATGAACACATCAATCAGTGACATACACTAATAACCCCAATTTCCCCAGAAGTTGGCTTTCCTTCCACACGCAGATAGTAATTACTAATTGTATTTTGCAAACAGTAGAGTGCCATCTATATGAATGATGGAATTATTGTTATCCTTACTACCATTAGGCCAACTTCTGGTTGAATGAATACTCTTTTCTTTGTTCCAAGGGGCTCAGGTCATGGATGTTTATGACCCAAAGGGCCTTATCTCTTGAGCAGGGAAGAGACTATCTTAAATAGCTCTGGGGTAAAGGTGGAGGTAGAAAAATAGCTCTCATGGAACTCTCTCTCACACTATTTCCTTAGTTTGAGTCCTTCTTTGTTCTGAAAATTTATAGGTAGGGATTACCTAATATCACATTATCTAGACTAACATAGTAGCCCTTTTTTTTTTTTTTTTAGGATTTTATTTATTTATTCATGAGAGACACAAAGACAGAGAGAGAGGCAGAGACACAGGCAGAAGGAGAAGGTGGCTCCACGTAGGGTCCCAAGATGGACCTTGATCCCGGGTCGCCAGGATCGTGCCCTGGGCCGAAGGCGGTAAACCACTGAACCACCCGGGCTGCCCTCATGGTAGCCTTTTTAACTGGTCTTCTCACTTACAGTTCTTCCCTCCTTTGTGACCCTAAATCCTCTTTTTGCATTAATCTAGAATTAAAGTTCTAAACATGTTCCGTTCTCTGTAATCTTCAGTGATTCCTTTTTACCTGCTTGTTTTGAGAGCAGTCTAGAAAATAGATGTGATAATAGCACTTGAATTTTAGTTGGCTGCTGTAATGTGTTTAGAAGAAAGTCTTTGCTTGCCAGTGAGGATAAATGTTCTTTCATTTCTCATTGTGGTTTGTTTTATTATTTATGCTTGTTTCTTAGAAGAGATCATAAGATAATTTTATCATGAATTTCTGTGTCTCTTCAAGTTGACCCATTGGGTATATTTTAAATATTTTGTTCATATGTGTACTTGTATATAAATGAGTACATGTAGCCACATAATATATACTTAGAATCAAGGCTTTGTTTCATACTTTTCTTCCCCCTCACCCCCCAACATGGGGCTCAAACTCATGACCGGAGATCAAGAGTCACATGCTTTATGGACTGGGCCAGCCATGTGGCCCTGTTTCATACTTTATATATTTGTTACATTTTAATAATACTTAAAGGTGTACTGATAAGCTATTGACAGATTTGTTAGTCCCAGGTGTATTTTCTGTTACTGAGTTGAGACTTACCAGTATTCATTTTTATCAATTCCTAACTAAAATATAGTATCAGAGGAGTATTTTAGAGCTGTCTTAATTAGCATATGCAGTGTGGTTAACAAATGTAATGGGAAATTATGTAGATGAATATGCCCTTACATAAATCCTTTAGCATGCTAAGAAGATTTTAAAGATATTAAGTCTCTTATAATTCATTTTGATTTCCCTCCATAATTTGAAACTAAATTTTAACAAAAGGAAAAATGCTTCTACTTCCCAAAGGTTTTGGGTTGTAGATTTATTTGCTACTAGTTAAAAATTCTGTGGTATGAAAACTTTGCTTAATAAAAGAGTAAGGGAGAAAGAATTGCAAATGAATGATCAGCAGTGCTCTGTTGTAAGGGTGGCTCTTACCAGAAGAAGGATATAAAAGCCTTGCAGACAAGGGTCTGTGGAAGTTATGATTCAGCCCCTATCTCAGGAAGTAATTTTTTCTATGTCATCCTTGTCCATAGGATATTCAGCTTGTTAAAAGTTTCTTATGATGGAATATTCACTATCTACTGTGAATCTTGAACAGCTTTAATGTTTTTATTCAGTTCCTCCTAATGTTAAACAGAAAAAACAATTTTTCTTTTTTTTTTTTAATTTTTATTTATTTATGATAGTCACACACACACACAGAGAGAGAGAGAGAGAGGGAGAGGGAGAGAGGCAGAGGCAGAGACATAGGCAGAGGGAGAAGCAGGCTCCATGCACCGGGAGCCCGACATGGGATTCGATCCCGGGTCTCCAGGATCGCGCCCTGGGCCAAAGGCAGGCGCTAAACCACTGTGCCACCCAGGGATCCCAGAAAAAAACAATTTCTTATGATTTCTACCCATTGGTCCTATTATTGCCTTCTAGGGTAATTTTTTAAAGTACAACCATTTGCATATATTTTTTCTTTTTTTTTTTTTAAGATTTTATTTATCTATTCATGAGAGACACAGAAGAGAGAGACAGATTTATAGGCAGAGGGAGAAGCAGGCTCCCTGTGGGGAGTCTGATGTGGGACTTGATCCTGGGACCCCAGGATCATGACCTGAGCTGAAGGCAGAAGCTCAACTGCTGAGCCACCTAGGTGCATATATTTTTTATCATTTAAATATGTTTTAAACAAGCTGGATGTGTAATGGACAAAGACGGTTTTTCAGATTTCTCATGTCTTTCATTCATGTGACTTGATTAGTTCAACCTCCGTGCAGGACTACTGTGTGCTGAGTCGGAAGAGCCTTTGGCTGGCAGATATACCTATTTGACTTTGAGCAAGTTATTTCACTTCTTGGAGCCTCTATTTGTGCTCTGTTGTAAGGGTGAGAATTGAGAATATAACTCAATTACTGTGTAAGAACCATGGTCTATTTGTTGCCAACAAGTGAGATTATGGAATTAGCATATTCCTGTTTTTGTCCTAATTTCTTAAACATCCAGGTCAGAAACCACTTCTGCTTTCTCCTAAATGGAATAGTCCAATTAGGAATGAGATGTGGCTACTTTTTGTAAAATCTAGAGAATATAACAACCATTTATTTGTTCAAATTAATATCTGGGGCAGCCTCAGTGGCTCAGTGGTTTAGTGCCGCCTTCAGCCCAGAGTGTGATCCTGGAGACACGGGATCGAGTCCCACATCAGGCTCCCTGCATGGAGCCTGCTTCTTCTCCCTCTGCCTGTGTCTCTGCCTCTCTCTCTTTATGTCTCTCATGCATAAATAAATAAAATCTTCAAAAAAGAAAAAAAGACTTGCAAGTTAAAAAAAAAACCCAAAAAAACAAATTAATATCTGGAAATGAGCAGAAGATAGCCAAAAGGTTTAGGAGATGATTTACTTGCTGGTTTTGCTTTTGTTTTGCCTTTTTTTTTTTTTTTTTTTTTTGGTGTGTGTCTAGTGGATTCTATTCTATTCTGCATTACATATGGAAGCCTTACATATTAGAATTAAATGCTGCTTTAATGAAAAATGAAAGATTGAGGTAGTATCTTTTTTTTTTTTTTTTTTTTTTTTTGCCTTTTCAATGCCTGCCCCTTAGTCTTTGGCAGGTAATGGTTCTCTACTATAAGGCTTAGCTGTCTTAAGTGTCTTATCCCACTATGGAGTGGAATCACTCTGAAGATTTAGCTAAACCTTTGCACATATGTGTCTGTGAACAAAATTCTTGATACTCTGTTTTTGATCTATGGGATTTAAGATGCCGTTTTTTGAATTATTATAAAGCTGCAGTGCAGAAATTATAGAAATGTGGAAAAACATTGGATACACTTTCACACTTGATATTCTGAGGAAAAAAAAAACATCGCAGAATATCAGAACAAGAATGGTGCTATCTTTGACTTGTGGGCTTTTGTGCATGTATGGAATCCTCACATAGGATGAATACTAACCCTGAGCTGGAGGTTCCATTTGCTATTCAATTTTCTAACAAATATGATCTCCCTCCACCACCTCCCCAACTCCCCCCACCAAACCCATTTAAAATTGATGTGTAGCAGTCAAGGTGAATAAAATGAGCACCAAATCCTAGACTGCAGAATTATTTGAGAATTATGGGTTAGACATTTATGGACCAGGTGTGCAGTAATTCAGGATCCCAAGTTAATTTTGTTCCACAGGATTCCTGGGGACAAGGCAAAGCAAGAGGATAAACTATGATCTGAGATGATATATCATTATATCAAAATTAAGCCAAATCAAGTGGTTTTTGAAGAAGGAAAGAAAAAACCTTGAGAAATAAGCAGTGATTAAAAAATAGTATAGATATCCTTGTGCTGAAACACAGTGATGGGGAGATGAGTGTTTTGTTTTCCCCTGGTGGGGAATCACCACTTAAGTCCAGTAACATTTTCATTTTTCAGTGTTTATTTTCTATATGGTTTGAACTGCCCTGAGCAACTTGGTCACTACTATGTATAAGTAGCGATTGAGAAATGTGTCTAGTCCAAATTAAGATGTGCTGAAAGTGTAAAATACATACCAGATTGTGAAGACTTAGCATGGAAAAAGAATTTCAGTAATTGATAGTATTGATTATGTTTTGAAATAATAATATTCTGGATATATTAGTTGAAATAGATTATTAAAATTTAACCTCCTTTTTCCTATCGTAAGGTGGCTACTAGACGCTTAAAATCACATATGTGGCTCTCATATTTCTGTTGGATAGTACTGGCCTAGAGCTAAGGGTTTTTTATTTCCAGGACATAAAATTGATCTAGAATTAAGAAATACTAGAAATCTTCCAAAGAAGGTTGTCAGCCACAGATAATGCACCTGGTATGATATCTAACTTAATGGGATTCTTCCCACATTGATTGGGGTCTTTTTTTTTTTTTTTAATGATAGTCACAGAGAGAGAGAGAGAGAGAGAGAGAGAGAGAGAGAGGGGCAGAGACACAGGCAGAGGGAGAAGCAGGCTCCATGCACCGGGAGCCTGACGTGGGATTCGATCCCGGGTCTCCAGGATCACGCCCTGGGCCAAAGGCAGGCGCTAAACCGCTGCGCCACCCAGGGATCCCGATTGGGGTCTTTTTAAGAGACACAAATCACCTCGTACTTGAACAAGAAAGTTTAATATAAAGAATTCTTAACTTGTAAAGGGACTTAACTACTGAGGAATAAAGAGAACTGCAAAAAATATAGGAAAAGCAGACAGTAGGAGCAGAGGAGACTCCTGGGGCCAAGGCAGAGCACTGTAAGGAGGGATATGTCTGGGAGAGGGTTCCTTCTTCACCCAGAGCTGAGATTCAGGCCTCACTGGAGAGGGCACATCCATGGCCCACGTGGTGGTGGAGAAGTCTGGGGAGATACCACAGGCTGCGGGAAGCTACTCCCAGAGTACTAGCAGAATTCTCTGGGAAGTTGCCCTTTGAGTGCCATCTGGTGCCCCACATGCTGGTGTCTGCTGCACGTTGCAGAAGCAATCAGAGAAGAGCACACAGGAACCAGGAGAAGTCCCTCTAGCATCCTGTCCCGACAGACCCTAACATGATATGAGTTGGCAAAGAAATGCTAACAGGTCCATCTCCAGTATCATAAAGCAGGGCAAAAAGGGGTGAATTTGGGGGGTGAGAGGCAATAAATTAATGATTGGCAGACTCCATAAGTGTGTAGCCACTGTGTAAGATGCTTTTTTTGAGAAATTTTAGATAGTCTGACCCCAGGATAGAATATTTAAAAATTGGGCTGTCCACAAAAATTTAGGACATATGGTCCTCACATTCCCAGAATTTTAGTTGGATGTGAATCTTTTATTTTGAGATATTTTAAGAAATACCATGTCTTGTTTTATTACCTACTTTCTTTATACTTTAAACAGTGAATATTAAATAGGTCATCCGCTTCCAGTAGAAATGCAGTCTTGATGTATGCTTGTTCCATCTAAGTTTTACTCATTGCTTTGTTTATTCCTGGTAGTGTTTGACTACAGTTACAGAGATTATGTTCTGTCCTGGTATGGAAATCTCAGCAGAGATGAGGGACAGCTTTACCATCTGCTCTTGGAAGACTTTTGGGAAATTGCCAGACAGCTGCGTCACAGACTGAGCCATGTGGATATAGTTAAAGTCGTCTGCAATGATGTTGTAAGAACTTTACTCACTCATTTCTGTGACCTGAAAGCTGCGAATGCCAGGTAACTGCCCTAACACAAACAACCTCCCCCTTTTCTTTTCCCCTACATTAAAATATTTTTCTTCTATAGAAAGAGGTCAAAGTCAAGATAAAACTCTAGAATTGTCTGCCTCTTGCTGGCAGTTGGCTTGAAATGTAGATATATTGGATGGGGGGGAACAATTATAGTGTTCTGGTAGAGTAGTTTTTTTTTTTTAAATACCTTTAATAGAAAGCCCCTTTATCGACTTCTTTAATTATGTGGAAAAACTTAAACAATGAAATGAACTTTACTGAGTCAGCACTATTATGAACTTATTTGTAGAATCATGAGTACCTAGAAGTAGAAAATTTAAACATGATGTTTTGTTTTGTAGTGTGAAGAGTGTCTGTGAACTTACAGCTTTTAGAAAGGTTTAGAATTCACGTTTCTTTTCGTGAGTCTCGTGTTGGGAGCTCTGTTACAACACAATATCCTGAAAATTGACTTTTAGAAGAAACTCAATATTGGAGTTTGTGGGCTGTAATTAGGAATGTTTCAATGTGAAAATTGTGAATATTTAGGCTTGTTAGCTCCTTGTACTGTTCCGTTGACAAGATGTGTGCCTATGCGGTGACTGCCATAGCTGTGCTTATAACAAATCCTTACTTTCAGAGGTTTGCTGTTTGGGATCTTAATTGTATGTCCTCCTCTGAGTGAATGTGAGAATGCCGAATTACAGCACTTCTAACCTTTGCACATAGGAGTTGTCTTACTGAAAGAAAGGAGTGGCCTTCTGTCTGCTTGGAGATGGACTCAGTAGGAAGGGGGCTCCTTATGGTTAACGTAGCCTATTCTCACTAATGCTCTTCTACCTCTCAGAAGAGAGGGGGTATCAGAAAAATACAAATGAGGACAAAAATGCATTGGCATCCTTTGGGCAGGTGGTAACTCTCCTTTTCTTCTAAGAAGCCCTGCCGTGGGAGTTTATCATTGAGCATTCCCTGTTCTGCACTGTGCTATTATTGCTCAGTGGGGGCTACTTGCTAAATGGCATTGTGCAGTAGCATTTCCCAGTTCTCCCAGTATTGCCTCTTGCCATGAGTCGTTCTCTCTCCCAGAGTCTGTGTAGCACAGTCTTATGAGATCAAAATTTACAGAGCCATCATGTGGCTGATGTTTTCCAGCTTGCTCCCCCCAGTATTTTGCAATTTTTAAAAACTGTGACCCATAATAAGAAATACATTTTATATTGTGACCCAATTCATAAAATAATACCTTATTACCTGTGATAACTGATATTTTTGTGTTAACTTTTTTTTAATTGTGTTTGAGACAAATAAAATTTTATTTTATTCCTTGTGGGTCAGCACCCATGATTTGAAAAAAATTACTGTGGAGTAGTGGTTTTCAGATTTATTTTGGTTTCAGGGATCCCTCTATACTCTTAAAAGTTATTGAAAACCTAAAAGCACTTTTTTTTTTTAAAAGCACTTTTAAAGATTATATTTTGAAGTAATCTCTACGCCCAATATAGGGCTCAAACTCATAAGCCTGAGATCAAGAGATGGATATTTTTCTGAATGACACAGCCAGGCACCCCCAAAAGCACTTTGTTTATGTGGGTTCCATCTTGTGGGGTGCTGGAGCTTGTACTGGCTCGTGAGCTGGCTGTGCACATATCTTCCCTACTTTGAATCAGTGGTATCACTTTGCTAGCTTGTAATTGGCCATGGTGGGAGTATTTACAGTGTGCAATGGCCAAATACTATAAATCAGAGCTGTTTTTCCCTTGGGGAGCCAGTTATTAAACATACCACCCGGGGATCCCTGGGTGGCGCAGTGGTTTAGCGCCTGCCTTTGGCCCAGGGCGTGATCCTGGAGACCCGGGATCGAATCCCACGTCAGGCTCCCGGTGCATGGAGACTGCCTATGTCTCTGCCTCTCTCTCTCTCTGTGTGACTATCATAAATAAATAATAATTAAAAAAGAAACACTAGAGTGAACAGATTTTGGGGAGAGGGCAGGAGTTGTATTAAAAAAAAACATACCACCCCATTTCTTTTTATACTATGGATATTTACCATGTAAGCTATTAAAACTAAGAGATTTTTTAAAGTGCACGAATACACATTACATTTCCCATTAGCCAGTAGAGTGATGGTGTCAGCACACATCAGGTAGCCTCTGGAAACTCCACTGTGCTTGTGAGAACAGGTGTGAAAAAGACCAGTATCATTTTGTATTACATAGGGGTCCCTGGGCCTCCCTTTGAAGAATGCTGTTGGTAGAGAAAGTAACTTTCAGGAAGGGAATATGTGAACTAATAAGGAAAGTGAAAGGATGAGGACTCTAGGGTGATACCCCTGGTCTCTCAAGAGCTCCAACTGCTCCTTTCAAGTGTTCAGCAACTCCTGGGAGCTCCTTCTGGTTTGCTGTGATATCTGTTGTCTAAAGTGCACCTTACTTCTGCCTGCCAGATACTGTCCAAGACTTGTTTAAACTCAGTGGAAGCTCATTTTAAAATGTTTAAACCATGGTTCAATAAAGGACAGTATTTTTAAAATCCATGTTTTATTCCAGTGAGAAGACTGATGGATTTAGGTTTGGGAGAAAAGCAAGTGGTTAGAGAAATTTAGTATTTTTATGATTATCTAATTTGAACCTGAGCACATATTTTTCATGGAGACATTTACCAGCTTCTGAAATTACTGCTTTTGTGACTAATATAAAGATATTATGGGTGAAGCATCACAATAATAGAAACAGAGAATTGATTCCATTTTAGAAACGTCTTCTCTCTGGGCTTCTAGTTTTCTTATACCAACGGTAGATTTATTTTGCTGATATCTGGGCTATGCCCAGGAGCTCTAGTTGATGATTCTTATTAAAGAAAAAAATCTACCACTGTACTCTGGGATTATAGATATTTGACAAAGTGCCAGTAGGTCACTGGTATTTTGCATAGAGATGATTATGCCCTAGAAGTGAACCCTAGAGAACTAATATCTGATTATGCATTATCTTCTACAAATCACACAATGAGACTGGCAGACAATGTGTCTAGGTTTGGTGGCTGCCTCTGCCCTTGCCTGCCCCAGGTAAACAGAGAGCCCGTGTCCTAGAAATCTCCATTGGTGTGCAGATATCTATTGGCTGCAAAATGACTCTGGCAGCCTGGGAAGCACCCAATTGAATTGGCTACTGTCAGACAAGAGAATAATAAATTGCATTAATAAAAGCAACACATACACTGGTTGACTGTTAGGCAATTGTGTGAGGCAGCTTTCCAGTCAGCTCGTGTTTATCCCCAGGCCGACATTCTGTTGCTGCTTTAAACACTCCAGATCATATTTAAGTCTTGCTTCTGCTTCCTGTTCCTTTGTCCCATCTGTCTTGTTCTAGCATGTCTCAGGAAAATCTAAAACTGATTCTTTTTATACTGTTTAATCAGTAGCATCTTTAATTTCATAGTCATCTTCTTAAAATCTCTTTGTGTTTGATTTACTAGTCAAGCTCAGGCATGCTGTTTAAAGGGAAAAATAATGTTTTTATTCATGTAGTCCACCTTTATCTCTGAATCCTCCCCCCCTCATCTTTGCAGTCTTTGATTTGGAGCAGTGTAGAAAGTCTGGACTTTGAGAGTCAGGTAGACCATGGGAGTTATTTCTACTGTTTATTACCTCCGACTTTGGACTCTGCATAACCACTCAGATCTTCAGTGTTTTCATGCATGAAATGCCAATGATGATATCTGCTTCTCGGTGTCGGTGGGAAGATTAAAGTCATGTTGTACATGTGAAATTTACAAGAGGTGAATGTCCTTTCGCTCATTAAGGAATGAGGACCCAGATGCAAATAGTAGGAATTGCAGTAAACAAATGACCCATCCACACTGGCAGAAGGAGGATGCTACCTAGAGATAGGCACATGGACATCTCCTGACCCAGAAGCAGCCATATGCCTCGAGATCTTTTCTTGGGTTCTGAAGTAATACTTGATGCCCACTAACTAGAGGGCATCCTAGGAATGTCTGCTTGGAGTGAGCAGAGGGATTCCAGGGAAGCCTTGGCCTCTCTTTTTTCTTTAGATCGATCTTGTTTGGCCAGCTATCTGGCTTTTTATGCTCACTCAGAAAAATTTCCCCTAACTCAGTTCTAAGAGGGAGATGAACTTGTAGGAGTCTAACTCCCAAGCTCCTTCTATTATCTGCCTTCCATTGGAACAGAGAAGGGATTGTGTATACAATGAGAGGGATTTTGATAGTATAGAAAAAAGCTTCCTGTTATTTTGGAGCCAACTTACACCAATAATTGTTAACCAAATACATATTCTAAAGTAAAGCTTTTATCCTTAAAAGCGCTTGATGTGACAAAAGTAGCATCTAGATCTTAAATATTAAAAGATCATCTCAAGCTGGCAGCAAAGAATCTAAAATAATTGAAGATGCCATTTTAAGTTTATCTGTTTATTATTTTTTTAAGTAAACTCTACCACCAGTGGCTTGAACTTATACCCTCAAAATCAAAAGTCCCGTGTTCTAAGTGAGCCAGCCAGGTGCCTCTGAAAAAAGATGCCATTTTAAAATGTCAGCATATAGCAGTATATATGTAAAGGCTTATTCTTAAAATCTGTTTATTTTGTTGGCTTTGCACATTAGTATTGAACCTTTCTTGCTTGTCGTAGAAGACAAAGAAAAAATCCCTCTTTTTTAGAGTTACCTACCCTGGAAACTAATCTTCATTCTCTAGTCCAAAAATAAATTGCAAGAAACACTTCAGAGGTGCTAGTTCTAAGAGGCACCAGTATGCCTTTGTTTCATTCCTATGTAGTCCCTAGTATGATTCCTCTCACTCTGTGTAGTGTCCTCTTTACCCCCAGTATTGGCCACTAATTACTATAAGAGGTTCATAAATTTTGCTTCTTATCTGGAAGATATTAAAAAAAAACTATCTCCCAGTCTTTCTTGAGCTGCTACTATCAAGGTACTGTGGGCAAAGGGGGTATAGAAAGTTCTACTTTCTACTCCTCTTCACTCAGATCCTCCAAATTAATGGCCGTGGGATAAGGATAGGGTCAGTGCTTATAGGGAAGCCTGTGAACATGGTACTTGGGAACCTCCCAGAAGGCAACTTGCCACCAATTTATGTAGCATCAAGTCGTGGACCCTCTCCTCAGTAGAAAACCCATAGAATTTTTATCCCATAAGTACCTAGTCAGGAAAGCTGACTAGTGACTCTGGTTATGCTTTCTTTGACTTTTTTTTTTTTTTTTAATGAAGTTATAGATCATATTTAAGAAGACATCTGGGAGACTTAAAAATAATCCAGTTAAAAAAACACCCAATACTTTGCTGTATTGTTGCTGTGATTTGGGAGTTCTGTGTAATTGTTGATGCTACTTAAGGTTTGACATCCTGAAAGGGCACACATAAGCATTTTTCTAAATTAGTCTGTGATTGAGAAAATGATTGGCTGTTGATGTTTTTGAGGAGTGGACACAGTTATTAAAATTGATGTATTGTCCATTTGAGATATTTTATAATTAATGATACGTAACCAAATTGTTTCTAGAAATTTCTTTCCTTACTCTTCCTTCTCTTCATTAATTTCTTTTAGACATGAAGAACAACCAAGGCCTTTTGTGTTACATGCATGCTTGAGGAACTCATATGATGAAGTGAGATTCCTACAAATGTGTTCTCGGGTTCTGGTGTTTTGTCTCCTTCCCTCAAAGGATGTCCAGTCTCTCAGCTTACGTATAATGCTTGCAGAAATTCTCACAACAAAAGGTAGACTTTTATAAATGATTCATATTACTAATGTGATGATTATACAAATAAATGTATACATACTAATGTGATAACACTTGATACACACCTATGCCGACCTTGCATATTGTGGGACGTGGGAGCTAAGATACTTTCAGATTTTCAAACTTGAAGTGTCACTCAGAGATGGCATTATTTGGCCACCCATGATAAACAAGTTTTTTATGTAACATGTTGCCAAATGCATGATCCATTCTGTTATTTTGACACAGGATAATCCATCCTTATGTTCTTCACAGGTAAACATCCATTTAGGATAGCTTTTGAATTATCCAGGTCAATAACATATACATCAATGAAAGAATATCTGTACTCAAACTCCAGTGTGCATTTACCTAAGATACTTTTAAGATAGAGGATTCAAAAAAAAATTTAAAAAAAGAGGATTCATTGATAATGCCTATACATAATTTTGTGAACCTGTAATAAATAAAAAGGAACAGTACTGCAATATAATTACTAGAGGAAGTATAGTGAGGAGGAAGGTTGGCCAGAATAAGAAAATTGGAAGAAAATATGACCTAAGAAAAATTTCTCTTACCTCAGAATCTCAAATAACATTATATTTGATATGCATTGATTGACTCTCATTTGTTATCTTTGGTCATTAGCAGATACCAAACACAGAGAAAAGGGAATTTTTAAATTTATTTTTGGACTTGACTACCCTGAGATCAACACCTGAGCTGAGATGAAGAGTTGGGACACCTAAACAACTGAGCCATTATTTATTTATTTTAGAGTGTATGAGCATATAGTGTGCTAGTGGTGGTGGAGCGGGGAGGAACAGGGAAAAGGAGAGAATCCTCAAGCTGACTGGATGCTGGACTCTATCCCAGGATCCTGGATCATGACCTGAGCCAAAATCGAGTCCAGTACTTAACTGACTGAGCTACTCAGGCACCCCTGAAAAGGGGATTTTTTTTTTGGCAACTTTATTTTAATGAAGATTTGTGTTTTTTTTGTATATTTTTTTTTGGAGTTCGATTTGCCAACATATAGCATAACACCCAGTGCTCATCCCGTCAGGTGCCCCCCTCAGTGCCCATCACCCAGTCACCCCGTCCCCCTGGCCACCTCCATTTCCACCACCCCTTGTTCGTTTCCCAGAGTTAGGAGTCTCTCATGTTCTGTCTCTTACTTTCTCTCCTTTCCCTTTATTCCCTTTCACTATTTTTTATATTCCCCAAATGAATGAGACCATATAATGTTTGTCCCTCTCCAATTGACTTACTTCACTCAGCATAATACCCTCCAGTTCCATCCACGTTGAAGCAAATGGTGGGTATTTGTCGTTTCTAATGGCTGAGGAATATTCCATTGTATACATAGACCACATCTTCTTTATCCATTCATCTTTCGATGGACACCAAGGCTCCTTCCACAGTTTGGCTATTGTGGACATTGCTGCTATGAACATTGGGGTGCAGATGTTGAAAAGAGAATTATTTAACGCAAAAGTTAGTAGGATGAATTTGTAGTAGTATCGTTGACTTTAATAATTTCTCCCCTGAGATCTGCTTTCACCAGTTGGGAGAACGTTCACTTTCATCTTTTGGCAGACCAAAGGTATTGAGCCTTATGAAAGAAATAAAAGAAAAAAATCAGTGTGCTTAATTTTGGTATCTTTGTTAGGAACTTGGGTTCCACATGACTTTCTTTCATTATTCCTTTAAACTTAACTTGTTAAAACAACCACTCGATCATAGCCATAGTTGCTAGCATACCCAGCACGAGCTGTTGTTTGTACATGCATACGTATTTTTGAATATTTGAGTTGTTTCTATTTTCCCCATTTGGGTAGTTTAAAAACGTATCCCAAGTGTGGTTTTAATTCTGTAGAAGAAAAACAATTTCTTCAAAGGACAATACCTTTTTCAGTGGTACTTTCTTTTTCTTCCCACAGTCTTGAAGCCAGTAGTGGAATTACTTAGTAATCCAGATTACATTAACCAGATGCTACTTGCCCAGTTGGAGCGCAGAGAACAGATGAATGAACATCACAAGAGAGCCTACACCTATGCTCCTTCTTATGAAGAGTTCATCAAGCTTATTAACAGCAACTCTGATGTTGAGTTCTTGAAGCAACTAAGGTATTTGATCTTTAATTATACCATGACAGTAGTTACTAATTATCATCCTCTGCCTAGTTAGGTACAAAAAAAAATGTGGTTGTCAGGGAGGCAGAAATAAAGGAAGTCCATAAATCTTACTATTCAGTGACTACTAAATTTATCCAGCTTCTCCTTTAGCAGGGGGATTAGTTCTTTTTTTTTTTTTTCTCCAAAGTACCATGTTTTTCAAGTAATTAGGTTATAATAGATTGAAAGCTGTTTACTTAAACGAGTAACTGCTTAGCCACTCAGATGCTTACCTTAAAAAAACATGAAAAGGAAATGATGTGTTTTTAAAATTATGTAACAGAACATTGCATCAGTTTTCATTTTTCTTAGAAAATGCAGGCCCAGGTTTGGGAATCATGGGTTCTTGACTAATTATTTTGAGAAAATACATCCCAGGAGTCTCTTTGATAGGGGACGTCAATCTTCATTATTGTTCTTGAAATGTCTTAGGGGTGACTGTGTGTTTTTGTAGATTTATTTTTTATTTCCATAGTATATGCATATACAGAATGATTTTATAGCAATGTATAATTTCTGGATTTTCTAGGCTTCTGTTTTTTTTTATTTTAATTTTAATTTATTATATTTTTTAATTATTTTTTTTAGGCTTCTGTTTCTGTAGTTCTTCTTCTGTTTTAGTATCCCCAAGCAATAATACATGGGGAAGAGAGGCAACTCTGATATGTCAGTTTTACTTCTGATAAGTAATTTTGGTAAATTGTAGATGGAAAATAAAATGTTAGCTTAAAGGGTCTTTGAATTCTTTGAAGATTTTAGATTTGTCACATTTGCCTCTGAACTAGAGTGAACATTAAGGTGAGTTGTGCTGCACTAGCTTTTTAATCTGAATATATAAGAGTTATACATTCTAGAGGGTACCATGTTCTTGTAAACTATGTTGTGTATTAATTTAGGTCCTGTAAATGTATAATGATGGCTTCAATTGTATGATTGTATTTACAGATAATTTAATTCTTAAGGGATATAATCTCTGGAGATTTATTTGTGCTTCTCTTTCCAGTGCATACTCATTTATTATAGATTTGTAATCATTTTTGTCTGAATCTAAAAATTTGTTTTTGATAATTGTGACACTTGAGCTGATTAGATAACCTAAGGACCCATGTCCCAGATTTGTTATGTGAGGTGTACAAGTTATAGCCACTCAAAGGTCATCCTCGTCATTACTTCCTTTGAAATTTAAAAGGAGTTTAAAGTGTTATTCCAGGGACACCTGGGTGGCTCAGTGGTTGAACATCTGCCTTTGGCTCAGATCATGATCCTGGGGTCCTGGGATCAAGACCTGCATTGGGCTCCCTGTAGGGAGCCTGCCTCTCACTCTGCCTGTGTCTCTGCCCCTCTCTCTCTCTCTCTGTCTCTCATGAATAAATAAATAAAATCTTAAAAAAAAAAAAAAAGTATCATTCCATAGAAAATGAAAGAGCTCACAATGACAGAGCACCCTGTTGCCTCCTCTTCCCCTTAAAACTGCCATCACACATTCCAAGTACTGGTTCTAGAGATGCTGTTCAAACCTATATTCCCATATTGCTCTGCCAGGGTACTCTTATACCTGTTGATCCCAGATGTACTGCATGTGGTGTGACCAGAGTAATGTGATAACCACCCTCTGTGGAATTACTATTTTCTCTTAAGACCTGGTTTGTGAACAGATGGTACCTCATGTTGATAAACTGTGGAGGCACTGCATTCCTAAGTACTCTTTCCCTTTTAAGCAGTGTTTCCACAATACAGTCAGAAGTAGACCATTTGGTAACTTCAAGGAAGTTTAAGATAACAATTTACAATCAATAGTGGCAGATACTTAACTGTATCAGTATTCATTCTGGTTTTTTTTTTTTTTTTAAGATTTTTATTTACTTATTCGTGAGAGATACAGAGAGAGGCAGAGACATAGGCAGAGGGAGAGGCAGGTTCCCTGTAAGAAGCCCGATTCAGGACTCGATCCCGGGACTCAAGGATCACGACCTGAGCCAAAGGCAGACGCTCAACAACTGAGCCACCCAGGCGTCCCTCATTCTATCTCCAGACTTATGAATGAGTATTCTGTTTTGCATACCAAACAAAGGACCCCAGCACTGCCCACATGTTGACATAGATAATGGTGTAACAAAAAGGTACCAAAAGACTTTTTTCAACATCAGAAGTCATTATTTTGAGTCTTCAACCATTGGTTCTCTAAGCACAGTTCTGTAGTATGAGATGAATGAATCTTGATTAGAATTAATGGTTTCTCTTTCTCTCTCTTTTTTTTTTTTTTTTTTTAGCTTTTATTATTTATTTGACAGCGTACACAAGTAGGGGGAGCTGCAGGCAGAGGGAGGGAGAAGCAGGGCTCCCCTCTGAGCAGGGAGCCCAACTTGGGGCTCCATTCCAGGACCCTGGGATCATGACCTGAGCTGAAGGCAGATGTTTAATCAACTGAGCCACCTACGTGAGCCTGGTTTTCTTTTTCAAAAGGTACTAGTCAAAGGCTCAGGACTATTTGAAATTCTATAATTATCTTAATGTTAGCAGCTCATCATCTAGTAGGTAAAGAAGTAACTCAGTAAGACTTGACCTTTAGAAAACAAAAGCCCCAGGATGATTGGACAACCTGCTTTTGTCACAGTAGGAGCATTTTGGATTGCCTTTACCTGAGTGACTAAAGATTACACTAGGAATTCTGATTTGATATTTTCCCTTTAGAATGTGATGAAACAAAAATGGTATGAGCATTTAAATCTTTAAGAGTACTTCCTCTTAATGTCACGAATAGGATGGTACTGAAGGATGCCGGGTGTCCTGAGAGGCAGACCCCCTGTTGAGCACGGAGAGAGGCTCAAGGAGCAGGAGAAATGCTGAATTAAAGAGTATTTTTTTTAACATTGAGATATGGTTTTTTTTTTTTTTTTTTTTAAGCTTTTTTTTTTTTTTTTTTTTTTTTTAATTATTTATGGTAGTCACAGAGAGCGAGAGAGAGAGAGAGAGAGAGAGAGAGGCAGAGAGAGAAGCAGGCTCCATGCACCGAGAGCCCGACGTGGGATTCGATCCCGGGTCTCCAGGATCGCGCCCTGGGCCAAAGGCAGGCGCTAAACCGCTGCGCCACCCAGGGATCCCCGAGATATGGTTTATAACCCATTAAATCCACCAATTTAAAATGTATGATTCAGTGCTTTTAGTATATTCAGACTGCAACCATTACTTCTAATTCCAGAATATTTTCATCATGTTAAAAAGAAGCCATGTGACCATTAGCAGTCACTCCCCATCACTTCTCCCTCCAGCCCTTGGCAACCACTAATTTACTTTCTGTCTCTGGGGGTTTGCCTGTTGTGGACATTTCATATAAATGGAATCATGCAATGTGTGGCCTCTGTGTCTGGCTTCTTATATTCAGAATAATATTTTCAAGGGTCATCCACGTTGTGGTGCATATCCATACTTTCATTTCTTTTTTTTTTTTTTTTGGCTGAACAATATTGCTTTGTATGATTATACCACATTTTGTTTATTCTTTTGTCAGTCAATGGACAGTTTGGATTGTTTGCATTTTAAAGAATGCCTTTTGAGTATCTTTAGTAGTATTATCAGTGACTTGATAAATCGAGTAAAATAAAATGTTGTGGATTCCTAATCTCTTCCTACCACCATCTCTCTGTGTAGTATATGTGCCACCAATAAGAAGTGATGGAATAGGATGCATAGGCGGCTCAGTGGTTGAGTGTCTGCCTTTGGCTCAGGGTGTCGGTATATATGGAAGACCCCTTCCTGGTGTCTTATATCCCATCAGTTCTTATTTATTTATTTTTTTAAGATTTTACTTATTTGTTCATGAGAGGCAGAGATACAGGCAGAAGCAGCTCCCTGCGGGGAGTCGGATGCGGGACTCGGTCCCAGGACCCTGGGATCATGCCCTGAGCCAAAGGCTCAACCACTGAACCACCCAGGCATCCTCCCAAGCATTCCCCCAAATATACTCCTATTCCGTATATTTCTGTTATCTTTTGTGTTCTTCACCTTACTCTTGGGTTTTGTTTCCAACAAAGTTCATAGAGTCCATGGGGAAGATACTTGGAAGTACTTTGGTGATTAGACGATTAAACTCTTAAAGTGCCCACTCTATTAGAAATAGAAAGAATACATTGCAGATTTAGTTAAGTTGATGACTGAGTGCAACCAAAGTGATCTATTTCTCTGATATTTTTTATAAGTTCTTGGTTCTTCATGTAAATCATGGGAATTATGGTGATAACTTCCTTTGGAAGAGCTGCAAATTTCTCTTATAACAAGGAGTGTAAACTTTCTGGAAGCATCATGTGCATTAGGCAACATCAGCTATGGGATCATGGTAGTCCTGAAGAATATATAGTCCCCTCAACAGTTTGGCAAAGAACCTTGGGAGAAAATACTGTGGAGGGCATTTTTCTCAATGATAGAAATGCACATCCAGACTTAGTTTCTGAATACTCTTGTAAATATTGCATTATCCTGAGGCATCTTCCCCGGATCTATGACTATGAGGCAATTCCTTGGGCTTTGCTGTATGATAAAATTTCAGGCAGTTCTGTTGATACAGTACTGGTATATCTTTTATCCTGGGATAGGGGCAGTGTCCTATTTATTGTATCTCAGGGTAACCTAAGGGCTAACCTTTATTCTCTGCTGCTCGCACTGATTGAACTAGAGAGGCTGCCAGGAGCAACTCTGCAGTGGCAGAGGTTGATTTCTTTTTTTTTTTTTTCCCCCTCAAAAAGGTGATGTTGCATAAATTATCTGGTTGCTGGGCTACTTATTGTTTATCTGATAGAAAAATTGCTCTCTATTTAAGGGTCAGGTCTACTTACTATTATTGACAGGCAAAATTGCTTTTTTATCAGACTCCTGTCTAAAGCCAGCATCGACGAAGCTTATCAGCTGCCTCACACTAATGGAACTGCTTTCTTCAATCATAGTCTGAACTATTTTGTTTTTCTTGTACAATTAGAGTACTCTGCTTTCTGACTTTATTAGTATTTTAGGTCACTATCTTTAAATTGCTCTTAGTAAGATTTTGAGGGATACGCTGCCTAGGGCAGGGAATGTGTCTTGTTTAAACTAAGCAGTTGATGAAACCATCCGCTTTTATTTCATACGTATTTGGGAGCTAGATGCTTATTTTCTAAAGGAAAAAATGTCATTAAACTCTCCTGGGTTTGAATGCATTAAAAACAAACAACCAAACCAAAAAACCCTTGAAGGTCATATTTGTAGTTGATTTTTTTTTTTTTTTCCAAGTCAGCATGAGCTGCTTTTACAGTAGGATTATAGAGCTAGAAGCACTCCCTTCGAGTACACTAAACCAGTGGTTTTTGACCTTGGCTATTTATTAGAATCACTCAGGCTTTAAAAAAATCACAGCTGGATATTTCACTGTGCTTTGTAGCTACTTCCTTTTTCTTCTTTTCTGGCCTCCAAGATGTCAAAGTGAGAATGTGGCAGCTGGACTGGTATAGCATTTTGAATTTTCCAGCATCTTCCAGTGGAAGCAGTGATCCACCTCAGAAATCTGAAGGTCCTGTTGATACAAGATATTAAAGGACAAGATATTAAAGGATTCCCACTGCCCTTCTGGGTGGTGAGATGATGACCACAGTCAAGGAAGGGGAAGCCAGAGGTCAGAGCAAAAGCACATCCGTTGGTGAAACTCAACAATTACAGCCATACTAGAGAAAGCGCTGTGTGTTCCTTTATTTTGAAGATAAAGAGGGAGTTGGAGTAAACATTAAACAGAGGGGAAATGAAAGGCTCTGCCCTTCCGGAACCTCCTAGAAAGGAGCAGACCGATTGTGGCTGGGAATATCCTCTGTTGCCTGTGTTGTGTAATTCCTCAGTGAGTTTGTAAAAAGTGCTCTATGAACGTGTTTTGCTCTTCCATGAGAAATACAGTTTCCCAGGCCTTACCCCCTCCCCACCCCCCCCGGCCAGGAATTTTTATATAACTGGCCTGAAGTGGACCCTGGGCATCAGTGTGTTTTTAAGCCCTCCAGGTGATTATAATACATGCAACTAGAATTGAGAATCTTTTTTTAAATGGAACATTCTTGTTATGAATCTGAAGTCTTGGCTAGATGTCTTATAATTCTTGTATCCTAATTCTTTGAAAACTATCACTGTTTGAGAGAGATAGTAACTATTGAGAAGAATATTGATTAATCCCAACACCTCATTCTTTTACCATGTTTATTGTAATGAATAAAAGACATTTTATCACTGGTGTTCCTGAGGGATGTCTTTAAGTCAAGGTTTCTCAACCTTAGTAAAAATGGCATTTTGGCCCAGATTATTCTATGTTGTAGGGGTGGTCCTATTTGTTGTAGAATATTAGCAGCATCACTAGCCTCACCCAGTAGTAACCCCATAGTTGTGACAACCAAACATGTCACAGATGTCCTCTGGAGGACAGAATTGCCCCTGATTAAAAACTATTACTTGAAAAAAAAAAAAAAAACTATTACTTGAATCCCATGAAAAGATTGGAGATACTTCTATTAGGATGAGATTTAGATAAAGATGGTAGAAAACCCACAGAATAATGATTACTTACCAGAGTGCAGAGGGTTTTTTTTCTTTCTTATATGAAAAAAATCTGTAAGAGTCAGTCCAGGACTGGTAGGAGGTCTCTATCATCCCCATGGATCCAGGCTCCTTCCAGCTCACTGCTCTGCCATCCTAGGAATGTTCCAGAGTCCTTATGGTTCAAGATGTAGTCTAGAATGCTATTCATCATATCCTAATCCCAGGAAGCAGAATGAAGGCAAGGAAAGATGTGGCAAAGGGTCATGCATTGGGTGTCTTTTAGAGAAATACCTGGAAGCTACTCATGACATTTCTGCTTATATTTTTTTCTGTCAGATATAATAGGTGGTCTTATTCTGGGAGGCCTTCGGTTCAGTTAAAAATGGTGGATTATATTACTAAGGGAAAAAACATAGATACAGAATGGGCACATAGCCATTTTTGCTACAGTACTACATGTCCTATAGTTACGGCAAGGCAAGATAGCACTACTTCCCACACAGACATTGGACAAATACTACTTTCCTGGACTGGACATTTGCTAAAATTAGAGATGCTAAGCAAATGCCCAAGAAGGGGAAGTTCTTTGTTTTTAAGGAACCATTTGTTGAATAATGTTCATTAAGTGTAAGGAAGTGTCCAGTTCATACCATCTGATCATTTTAAGAACTATGTGAATTAAGTATTACTATTCTCATTGTATAGTTGAGGAAGGTAGAGTGACTTGCCCTGGATCACTTAGCTAATATATAACAGCTGAGATTTGAACCCCTGTCTATCTGACTTAAAATCCCACATATGAAGGTGGGTAACTGGCTAGCCAGGTGGGCAGAAAAGAGCAGTGACACAGGGGCTCAACCATGTGGGATTTCCTGCAAGTGTCAAGAGAAGATTCTGCTGTCTGGGAGCCTTTGCAGGCACTAATCCTTGCATAGAGAACAGTACTGTTCTCAGTACTTCTATGAGAAGTACCATCATCTGTTAGTGAGATAGGGATAGGCTGCCAGAGAAACAAGTCGTAAATAAAGAACATCAGGGCAGCCTGTCACTGCTGTAATTTCATTTGCTGCCAGTCTCATCTTTATTAGATTTTTCAGTTCTGGATATGTTTATTTCTGACCCTTGTTTAAAGAGTGGCATGGAGAATCTAAAAATAGTAGAGAATCAATTCTAATAATGAATAAAAGATTTAAAATGAAAAAAGATTAAGTATTATTTAGCTTGGAGAAATGAAGGAAACCTTTTATCCAGTGTGGCCTGAGATCGATGTGTTTTCTGTTTTACTAGGATAAAGCAGTAGGGAATGGGTATAATGAATAGGTTAATTTAAGAGGTCATAATGAACGGTGGAGTGGGTTACTGAGGGAGTTTGCTAAATAGTTTTTCTTCAGATATTAAGGGGATGGATTTCATCTCTAAATTAGCTCAGTACATTCGCACATGAAGATTAATACACTAAAAATATTAACATTCCTGGAATCTCATGCCTCTTCGTAGAAGAATTTAAATATTTGGTGTTTTGAACAGTGATTCTGAAGATGCATTGTGAGTCATGAGCAGTAAAATTGGGTTGTGTTATAGAGGAACATGAGAAAAGAAATGGAGCATACCTTCAGACAAACTGCTACACCATATCCGAAATCAGTAAGCATGTATAAACTGCGAAGGAAAGGTTAGCGTGGGTGGGCAAGGAGATGAGAAATCATGAAGTGTAAAACAAAGAGAAGCCTGGCAAATTTTTATGAAAAGAATAAATGAATATAAATTTAGTTTAAAAGTGCATTAAAATGCAAGGCTGCTTATGGAAAACATTCAAAAAGATCTTTCAGTTTTATAAAAAGTAAAAGTACATTGACTTCAGAATTTAATTCCTTCTCTTGGTGTCTGAGAAATAGCAGAGGGCACAGAGGTTAGAGTTCAACATATTGGAGAAAACAAAATATCTACATTTAGGAGGAAAGATAAGTATCGATAGCAATGGAAAATTTGATCTAAGAAGGCGAAATTTTTGGGATAAAGGGGTTTATGATCTCTCTAAAATTAAAGAATTTATGATGCGCTTGTAATTGAAGCACCACTGGTACTGTGGGTAAGATGTATTTGCTTTATGAATGACTATGAGAACCAGCCCAGGATCTGCATGTTCCTAGTTGTTAGCAAATACTGTTGTTGTTATGATCATCAGACCTAGGATTGCAAATAGATATAATTTCATCATGAACATTCATCAGTTAGTTGTGGCCCACTAGAATGCAATGCAGCATTTTATTTGGGGGTTTGAAGACGCCCAATAAATAACAATGCTCCTCTCTTAAGCCTGAGGTCTGAACCACGTTAGGCCTAAGAAATAAGCCAAGGGAAGACCAAATATTTTGCTCTAATTACAGATAGATGATGGAGAATGCAGTTTATATATGCAAGCAGTGACTCTATAAAACGGAGTCTCAGAATCAGACATTCTTTCCCACCTGGCTTTGTCCCTGATTCTCCCTCTCTCCCTATATTTCTGGCAGGTGCCAAGTCCATGTGCTGGCTGGCCTTGGAGGCAGAGAACACAATTTTTTTTTTTTTTTTTAGATTTTATTTATTTATTCATGAGAGACAGAGAGAGAGAGACAGAGACCTAGGTAGAGGGAAAAGCAGGCTCCCTGCAGGGAGCCTGATGTGGAACTGGATCCCAGGACCCTGGGATTGTGACCTAAGCCGAAGAGAGACGCTCAACCACTGAGCCACCCTGGTGTCCTGTGAGAACACATGTTCTTAAGTGGAGAACAGAAGGGCTGTGCTTCACATGCCAAGTTCCTCCTCCACTGTGGTCAGATTAAAGACCTCTTCTTTCTCTAGGGCATAGAGGAAAGGATGAAAGAGAGCTAGAGAGAGGCCGGGGATGGAGCCTCTTAGAATGAAACATCAAGAGGAGGTGGTGGGGTGGATGAGTAGTGCGCTTTAAAACAAACAAAAGTTGTGGTGCCTGTGTCCCTACTCAACAGAAAAGAATTTTATGATTCACAAGATCCACAGAAGGAATGGTAGTGAAGAGTGTAGAAGTGGTGTGCTGGTAATTTTTAAAAACTGGGTTTTGCCGGGAGGGGTAAGAAACCCTGACTTGTAGCATTTGCTGGTTTCTGTGGTGTTCATACTAAGCTGCCAGGATGACATCCTTGAATGGGATGTTGGGAAGAGATTTGCAGTAGCACACTACCATTTTATACCTGGTATCTCCACTATGCTGATAAACAATAGATGTGAATAACCTTGAACATAGATAATAATGAAATAAAATTATTAGGCAATAATGGGTTTTAAGTACTTTTGCCTTTAAAAAGCACAATTTAATAGCAAGTTTGTATAATTTTAATAATGGTAGCATTTTTTTTTAAGATTTTTTTTTTAATTTTTTTTTTAATTTTTATTTATTTATGATAGTCACACAGAGAGAGAGAGAGAGAGGCAGAGACACAGGCAGAGGGAGAAGCAGGCTCCATGTACCGGGAGCCCGACGTGGGATTCGATCCTGGGTCTCCAGGATTGCGCCCTGGGCCAAAGGCAGGCGCTAAACCGCTGCGCCACCCAGGGATCCCTTTTAAGATTTTATTTATTTATTCACGAGAGATACAGGCAGAGGGGGAAGCAGGCTCCATGCAGGGAGCCCAACATGGGACTCGATCCCGGGACTCCAGGATCATGCCCTGGGCCAAAGGCAGGCGCTAAACCGCTGAGCCACCCAGGGATCCCCAATAATGGTAGGTTTTAATTCCTGAACAGTTAACAGCCAGCTCTCATAAGCCGACATAAGCCTTATGAGGGGGCTCTAGTACAGTAGTTAGTGGCTCCACATGCTCTGCCTTTTGATGACCCTGCACTAGACAGAAATGCAATTCTTCTAGAAGTAGATGAGGGTTAACAACATAATGGGGCATCTGGATGGCTCAGTGGTTAAGCATCTGCCTTTGGTTCAGGTCATGATCCTGTGGTCCTGGAATTGAGTCCTGCATCAGGCTCCCCACAGGGAGCCTGCTTTTCTCTACCTGTGTCTCTGCCTCTCTCTCTGTTTCTCATGAATAAATAAGTAAAATCTTTAAAAAAGAAACAACAACAGCAACAAAACCCAAAAAACAACATAAGTCACCCTATAGCGACTAGTCTAGCATCTAAAGTACACTCTACCCACAGCCCTGGGCTCGAGTCAGGCCTGGATTTCACAGACCTGGCTTGTACTTGGCTCACCTGCTTACAGGCGGTGTGGCCTTGGCGAGTCACATAAACTCTGAGCCTCTGTTTTAACTGTAAAATGGAGAAAATAGTTCCTATTTCATAAGGCTATTGAGATAATTACATGAGATGCATCAAAACAGTTCTGAGGACAGACATGCTAGGCTCCCAATAAAGAGCTAAAAATATACTGTGAGCAGCGGAAGGCAACAGAATTCTCAGATCCTGACTTGAATAGGGTTAGTGGATGAGATGAGGCAACACAATCTCTTACGTCAGAAAAACTTCACTTAAAGTATATAAGAAAGTCATTGGGACATTTTCAATACAGAACATAAAACCAGGCAACTAAAGATGATATTCAGTAAACATTCTGAATGAAAATGCTTTAGGCGAGAATTGAGAATGGAATATAACAGCATTGGTGGTACATATTGGCCTATAAATAAATAGTTTATGGTGATAATAATAGCTGATATAAAAATATGAGGAACACTAATAAAAATGAGGTGCAGGTAGCAGAGAGGAAAAATTTTGGCTTTCTTGAGGTTAGCTGAAGGACACCAGCTAGCTAGCTATCTAGTGGTGACACAGCTTTGATTGCTTTTGTAACATGTAATTTCCACGGACTTCTGGGAACTAGAAAATGAATATATGGTAACATGTTATTTTAGGAAAATTTAAAGATATAAACAAGATGGAGAAAATAGAAGACACATGGCAACTGTTAATACTTGGTGTTTTCCAGGTTATTTTTTTATATAAATAGCATGATTGTATATGTGAGTGTATGTAAGTTCGGTGTACCTCAGGCTGCTCTGGTCCAGAACTTACTGGTGTGACTCAAATATAGTGTGCAGGTGTGTAAAGATAGAGGCTTCCTCAGCCCTCTAGGTGGTTGGGTAGGACCTGGGATCTGATTACGTGTTCTGTTCAAATATATCATTTGCAGTATGTGCCAGAAATGGAAAAGGTTAGGAAGCCTGTGGAATCAGGTGCCTTCTATACACTAGAAAACTGGAACATTGGTCTAAAAGCCCTGTTAGTGGACAGAACCTCTGACGACTCTGAGTCCCAACAGAGTGATTCCCTGGTTTGTGCTACAGCTCCCTGGCACTTCCTGCTTAATAGCATTAAACACACCCCGTGAGAAGATAGCTCAGAACCTGTTGTTATCCTCAGTAATACTCAAACATAAAAACTAAAATGAAGGACTTTTTTTGGTCTACAATATTGGTGAAGATTAAAAATTTGACACCCAGGGTTGGCAAGGATGTAGGAAAATAGACAACTTCATGTCCCGCTGGGAGGGGTATGAATTACTGCCTTTCTGTAGCACAGATTTATAATATGGAGAGCAGAGCTCAAAATGTGCCTTCTTTTTGATAGTTATTATTCATAAGAGTTTATTTTAAGGAAATAATCATGAACATGTGAAGATTTCTCCACGAATGTTTCTTGCAATTTTATTTAAAATAGAGACAAACTTGGGGATCCCTGGGTGCCTCAGCGGTTTGGCACCTGCCTTTGGCCCAGGGCGCGATCCTGGAGTCCTGGGATCGAGTCCCACCTCGGGCTCCCTGCATGGAGCCTGCTTTTCCCTCTGCCTGTGTCTCTGCCTCTCTCTCTTTCTTTCTCTGTGTCTATCATGAATAAATAAATAAAAATCTTTAAAAATATATATATAATAGAGATATATAAAATAGAGACAAGCTTGAAATAATGGAATGGCTAACAAATTAGGGTTTAGTGAAAAAAAGTGACACATCTGTACAATGGGGTGACACTTAACAATCGTGTTACATCAGAGTGTTTAATAATCCTGGAAGATGGTATACATTGAAAAGACTCTAAGGCCTTTTATAGCATAAATCTAGTCTTATGAAACAACAAAAAAAATTTGTTTGAAGATAAGTCCGGGGATCCCTGGGTGGCTCAGCGGTTTAGCGCCTACCTTCGGCCCAGGGCATGATCCTGGAGTCCCAGGATCGAATTCCATATCAGACTCCTTGCACAGAGCCTGCTTCTCCCTCTGCCTGTGTCTCTGCTTCCCTCCCTCTCTCTGTATCTCTCATGAATAAATAAATAAAAATATTTTTTAAAAGTCTGTAAATACTTACCAAAAGTTAATTGTGATTGACTTTGAATGTCATGCTGTGTGTATTTTCCCATTTTTTCAAAGAATGTAAGTTACTTTAGAGAAAGTAAAAATGGGTTCAGCCTGAGAAAATCTACCCAGCCTCTTATCAGGTTAGAATAACAGATAGTAAAGCCAGCTACAAAGATAACAGGAAACTATTTTTTTTCTAAGTATACATAACAGCTTTAAAATGTCATAATGATAGCCTTCTTTGAATGACTACTGCGTTCTTACTCACTAAGAAACTTTGCCTTCTAACATCTTAGGTTTTGCTCTTTGAAATTATGTTGTTAAAAGTGACATATCCTATTTCTTGCCTGGAGGGTTTCAATCACTTTGACACAGAGAAGCCTCCTCGTGTCTAAGTCAGATGTAGAGCTACAGATGACAGTATTCTGGACTAACCATTCCATGTTTATCGTAAGTGTGTACTTTCCGGGAAAATGAGACCCTGGATCTATGGGAAATTGACAGTTTACACAGCTCTGCTTTGAACCTGTCACCATGCTGCTTCATTTAAATTTCATCTACACTCCACTCTTCCCCAGAATCCCATAGAAACTGTCTTTTCCTTTGGAGAGATAACCCATGTTTCTTCATGCTTATTTAAATGAGTCAATAAGCCTGATTTTGTTGGACTTCAGTGACCTTGGTGGCCTTAGATTGATTAGGTTGAGACACTTTTACAATCGGGAGAGAAGTAAGGCTACTTTAAAATTTTGCATATATATTTACAAACACGCATACACATGATCTCATTAAATGCTGCATATCTAAAGGGTCAACCAACAGCGGTGTTGAGACAAATATGAGTTAATATTTATTAAACTCTCACTGGGTCAGGCACTATTCCAATTTTGAAGGTGCTATCTCATTTAATCTTCCTGGCAGTCCTATGTGGAACAACACTGTTACTCTTCTTTTTACAAATGAGGACTCTGGAGTTTTAGAAAGCTTAAGTAATTTTTTTCAGGGTGACACAGTAAGTGTTGGAAGCGGGATTTAAACACAGGCCACTTGGTGTCAGAGCCCACGTGCCTAACTACTCTGCTACACTTAGCTGGGAAACAGCTTTAGTGTACCCAGCTGAAATCACCCTGACTTTATATCTTTTCAAATGCTGTAACTAAAGTCCCTCTAAATGAAAACATTATCCCTAACCTAGCACACTGAAGACTGTAGCCACTTTGAAACCATTAGTTTTAAGTTTTAAATTTTTTAAAAACCTTTTTTATGTATGTGGTATTCTAATCTGTAATATATTATTACTAATTTTATTTATTTTTTAGAGAGTGTGTGTGAGTGGAGGAGGGACAGAGGGAGAGGGAGAGAATCTCAAGCACACTCTGTGCTGGATGTGGAGCCTGATGTGATACTTGATATCATGATCGTCAGATCATGACCTGAGCCAAAATCAAGAGTCAGGACACTTAACCTGCCGAGCCACTCAGGCATCCCTATAATTGCTAATTTCAGTATAAAACCTATATTAAAATATTTACCATATTGTACACTTAAGACTAGGATTTATTCAGCTTTTGACTCTCCTAAAACATTCCAGCATGTGCACACCCAAGGCCAGCTCTAAGATAGTAATTTAAAAAAAATTTTTTTTTTATTTATTCATGAGAGACACAGAGAGAGGCAGAGACATAGGTAGAGGAAAAAGTAGGCTTCCCACAGGGAACTCAATGTGAGACTTGATCCCAGGACCCTGGGATCACACCCTGAGCCGAAGGCAGACGCTAAACCACTGAGCCACCCAGGTACCCCTAAAATAGTAATTTTTAAAGAATTTGTGTAAGGTGTGTCTAGTGAAATGAGGCTGCTGATATTTGGGGGTGTTTGTATAAATAACTTAGAAGTCAATTCTAACAGAATTCCATATTGTTCTGAACAGTTGACAGTAAAAGGCGATAAATGTATATATTTCTGAGGTGATTATTTTGAAGACTAATTTTGTGGCATTTCAGGTGAGTTTGAGATAGTGGGAAGAATTCCAAAGTAAAAACCTGCTCTGAGTTTTTATTAACATAAGTGTTGAGAACTAAAGAGAAGTGAGGTGGTAACTTGTGCAAGAGACAATTATCTTCATGTGACCTTGCCCTGGGATAAGAGCTACTGGCAGTAAGATCTTGCCATAGCTGGAAAATAGGCAAATTCTTGTTAGTGGCTTCCTCTTAATATTGGAGTTTACATTATCATTTTGGAAGAACACATGTTATACCTGTGCACTTCGATCCGGAGAATGTTCACAAACATCAGTCCTTCAGGTTCTTGAACCCAACTCAGCACCAGCAATACCATGCACTCCTCTGGATGAAGAAAGCCGAGTGAGTGCTGATTATCCTTGAAGAGCTGGCTTCTGGAGAACTAGCAAGCTTGCTACCAAGGATAACCAGCATTTAGATGTACAGTCAACCTGATGAAAAACATTGGGTTGGGATGCTAATTCCCTGTGCCGTCAGAAATCCGCTTATAACTTGAACTCCCCTAAAACTTAATTATTAATGGCCTACTATTGACTGGCAGCTTTACCAATAGCTTCTACAGTTAACATATATTTTGTATGTGATATATATTACGTACCATATTCTTACAAATGAGCTAAAGAGAAGAAAATATTAAAGTGATAAAGAAAACACACTTATGATACTGTATCAAAAAAGATCTCCATACAGTTGGACCCACATAATTCAAACCCATTTTATTCAAAGGTCAGCTGTATGTTGTGAACTTTTATTGAGAATTAAAGTTGCTCATTTCCCACGTTGTCTTTTGGTATCAAGCAAAGTTGAATTTTACAAATTCAATTATCATCTTCAGATGCCTATTCTGTGCAAAGCACCATGAGGAGGGCTTGCATATGTAAAGATGAATTGGTGTCGGCACCTTAGATTTACTCTGTTGTCGAGGTAGTCCATCCAACATAGGAGACTCATGTGGGTATAAATCGCTAAGTATGAAGCAAGAGATTAAGATCAGAAGTGGAGTGCAGATTGCTAAAGAAGTGGGTAGGAGCAAATACTTTATTTTGTAGAAGAGCGGAATCTGAGAACCCTGAGAGAGGAATGCTATGAACTAAGTATTTAGAAGTAAATACTATTTCAGCAGATAAGGGGCAGAGATTGTGTGTAAGAGGGAGAAGAAATAGAGCAGAGGCTGGGGGTCAGGAAAGAGCTGAGTGTGTGTTGGGGTATTGCATGTAGTCTGGTTTGGCAGGAAAATGGTATCCAAGAGGGATATAGAAGGCTGTGAGACTACAAAGATGATCTGGCATTGGCCATGCTTGTATCCTTGGAAGGGCCTGAGACAAGATAAACATTAATTCATATTGACTTTTTAGGGTAGCTGGAAAGTGTTTAAGAGCATGAACTTTAGAATCCAGCAGCCGAGGTTATCATTTTGGCTCAAGTACTTAAAAGCAGTGGGACTTTGTATAGATTTCTTAATCCACCTGGATAATTTCTTCTCCTGTAATGTGGGGATAATTACAATACCTATTATGAGGATTAAATGAGAGAAAGTATCTAGACAGTTCCCTGGTACTGAGTGAGAGGAATCTGTATAAAGGTTAACTGGGTATTTCATAATAATTTTTTGGATTCATTTAAGAAATTTAACCCTTCATTCGAATAGCGTGTTTCTTCAGTACCATTAATGACTCATTTGTTTCGAGATCATGAATCACTAAGAGTATCAAAAGAACAGATTGTTCAGAATATTATTTGTACCTGTTTAGTTTTACAGATGTTCTTGTATATTAAAGTTAGCTTCTTGTCTTAGTTCGGGCCATACTACAGGCTGGGTGGCTTAAACAACAGACGTTTATTACTCACAGTTCTGGAGGCTGACAAGTTCAAGACCAAGGAATTGGCTATTGGGTGTCTGGTGAGGGCCCACTTCCTGGTTTATAGAAGGCCTCCTTCTTGCTGTAACCTCACAAAATGGAAAGAGCTCTCTGAGGTCTGTATTTTTAAAGGCAGTCTTAATCATTTTAAGGGCACTACCCACAAGGGCTAATCACCTTCCCAAGGTCTCATCTCCAATATCATCTCACTGGGGATTAGGCTTCAACATTTGGTCCATAGTACTGAATGCCTCTTACATGTTTAGTGCCAATCTAGATCCTGTAGGAGAATATAAGACACCATCCCAGTCTTCAAGAGGCTCATGATTTAGTTGGGGACAAAAAAGGTAGCATATCTTTCTATGGATAAAGCCACAAGCTTCTCTTAGGCTCAGGTGTTATTTCTTAGAGAAGTTTAGGCCCTGAAAGGACTGGACGTACCATTTCACAAGTGCACAGCACTCTGTGGAAATGTGACTCTTTAAAACAGCAATATAAAATAGTAGATAAATAGGTACTGTTGTGGAGCAGAAGTAATTTAGGATTTCAGAGAAGAGAAATATTAATGTGAACTAGAAGGAAGAAGTACTATATATAAGACCTCGTTAGGTGGACAAGTAGGGAGATTGTTTCCAGAGGGAAACAGCATGAGCAAAAGCCTAGAAAGTGGCTGTAGTTTTGGGAGGGGAGTATAGAAACTGCCCTGGTTGAGTGGATAAAATTAACCCAGGAAACAAAAGGTGTTGGCCAAGATGCAGAGAAAGGAAACTCTCTTTTACACTGTTGCAAACTGGTACAGCCACTATAGAAAACAGTATGGAGGTTCCTTAAAAAGTTAAAAATAGAAATACCATATGACCTAGCAATTGCACTACTAGGTATTTACCAAAGGATACAAAAATACAGGGACATAAGCCCCTCAATGTTAATAGCAACATTATCTACATTATCTACAATAACCAAAATATGGTAAGAGCCCAAATGTCCATTGACTGATGAGTGGATAAATATATCCATATAACATATACATATATAATGGAATATTACTCAGCCACCAAAAGGAATGAAATCTTGTCATTCACAACCATGTGGATGGAGCTAGAGGGTATTATGCTAAGCAAAATAAGTCAGAGAAAGACAAATACCATATGATTTCAATTTTATGTGGAATTTATGAAATGAAACAAGTGAACATAGCAGGGGAAGAGAGAGGCAAACCAAGAAACAGACTCTTAACTATAGAAAACAAACTAATAGCTACTGGAGGGGCAGTGGTTGGGTGGGGATGGTTAAATAGGTGATGGAGATTAAGGAGAGTACCTATTGTGTTAAGCACCAGGTGTTATATGTAAGTGATTATTCTATACCTGAAATTCTGCACTTGATACTAATATTACACTGTATGTTAACTAAGTGGAATTTAAATAAAAACTTAGAGTGGGGGAAAGAAGCTGACCTGGTTCAGTCCATGTTTATATGGAGGAGAAAAAGAAGTTGGGTTGGATAAGAGGGATGGTGCCAAGTTGCAGAATTGACTGCAGGCTGGAATATAGAGTCATTGGTTTGGGGAGGTCACTGGAAGTGTTGAGCAATGGAGAGAGGAGATGACTGTGGTCTTTTAGGAATGTTTTGACAGGCATGCTCCTGGTGGTTTGGGAGGAAGGATTGAAGTCCAGAAGGCAATTAGGCTATCTAGCTAGTGCAGTGGCCTACATGTGAAAAGGTTTGGTGACAAATGGAAGAGTAAGAAAGGAACTTAGAGATTCAAAGGACAAGTCAATAGAGCTTTGAGACTGATATTTACTGTTGGGGAAGATCTCTAAGATAGGATTTTGAGCCTAGAAGAACAGAGGTTGGTGCAGAAATGGCGAGGTAAAGAAATCGTATGGTGTGTTGCACAAGGTAGGTTTAGTTTGGACAGGTAGAGATAGGTAGGCAGGCATGGAGGTAGATATATAGAAACAGTTTGGAAAATGTTTTAAAATGACTCCTAATTCTACCCTTTTAATAGGGTTGCCCTTCATTTTCCTTTGTCTCTATTTTGCACTGTAGCCCTGGTTCCTTTACCTACATATTTACATATCTGAATTCACGAGTGTATATACCATTTTGCATCTTAAAATCTATCATTAAAATCTATATTTATGTAGTTTTTATAATGATAAATATTATTGACTGTTTCCCCCTTAGTCTTCTGTATCCCCAGTGCTTTCTGAAAGCAGAGACCATTTTAGTGCTGTTCATTCCTAAGCGTCTAGAACATAGGAAATGATTAACAAACATTTCATGAAAGCATATTGATCACATAGATTATTGCTTTTCTTGGTAGAAGTTGCTATAATAAGCATGTATAAGTTTTTTTTGTTGTTGTTTCTATTAAACCTTATGATAAGTTCCTAAGATGGGGATTGCTGCATGAAAAGACATTGTTTATTTGCAGGTCATCCCAATGGCAATGACAAGGATGAGTTTGGACACAGGCATGTGCTGCACTTGAATGAAAAGTCAGTACTTTCTGCTCATAGAACTGAATTCCAGGGTTAAATTTAAGACTCAGGGAGGTTAGACTTTGATGGTCCCAGGTTTGTGTATGCTTCTTCTAAGCTGTTTCCTCATCCATTCAGTAACGAAAGAAAAAGCACCTAGGAAGCTATTGTGCTTTACCATTATTTGGAGGAATGAAGGCAGTTTCATCAGAAATCTTTATTTATCATATAATGTCCTAGCTAGATTCCCATTTGGAAAACATTGCTGAGGGTGTATTTAGCCATTCTTGATGTATGGAGTCTTCAGGGAGCTATCAGTTGGGATGGCACTTGGCCATGAGAAAAGTTGACTTACAATGTGTTAAACAAAGTTAGGGATTGATTTTCCTCATGTAATGAGACATCATAGGGTAGGTAACCTGGGGGTGTTATGATGGTTCAGTGATGTCACTGGAGATTTAAACTCCTGTCTACTAATGTCACCATCTTTGCTTGTGGCTTTCATCCTCTTGGCTGCTGTGACTTCATCCTGTTTCATGCAGGAAAATGGAGGAAAGGCAAGGACAAGAGATTGAAAGGGCTTTTTTGTGGAGCCTGTCCCTTTAGAATGCTTTCCTGGAATCCACAGCCAGCCATTCTGCTCTTTTCTCATTAGCTAGAACTACAATTGACCCTTGAACAACACAGATCTGAACTGTTGCAGGTTTTTTCGATAGGTACAATACTGCAAATGTATTTTCTCTTCCTTATGATTTGCTTAACATTTTCTTTTCTCTAGCTCTATTATAAGAATACAGCATATAATACAGTGTATGTGTCCCTCAACTGCTTATGTCATTATTAAGGCTGCTTGTCCACAGTAAGCTATTAGTAGTGAAGTTTTTGAGGAGTCAAAGTTATTTATGGATTTTCAAGGGCTTGAGGACACGGGCACCTCTAACCCTCACATTTTTTCAAGGGTCAAATGTTTATCAGGTTATCCCTAACTGCTAGGGAGAAGGTTAGCATTTTTAGCTGAGTGTGTTGCTTTCCCTGATAAAAATGATTTGGTTTGTGAGGAAGAAAGAGAAGAAGAATGTTGGCAACCAGCAATATTGGCCACAATCTCCAGGTGACATGCTGACAATGCTTCTAACAGCCTTTTCTTTGAGGTGGTGAGAGGGGAGCATTGATATTTTTATCATACAAGTGGATGAATAAAAAGATGTGAATTTGTGAGGAGTCCATGAATAGCTACGACTATGATGAATTTATGTCTGTCCATCTGGGTTTTAGTTGAAAAGCAAAATAATGTATCAAGCCAGCCAAATATGGCATTAAACCTTAGGATGCTACAAAGTTAATGTTTAGCAGAGTATGAATTAATATTGAATAGCTTTATCATGGGCAGACTCTTAGTCAATATAATGAAGGGCTAAGAAACATTCAGGCTAGAGGATTTTGATTAGGGCAATACTTAATAACCATTGTATGGCTCTTAAGAACTTGGGTTTATAAAGCCCAGCTCAAAATAGCCATAACTCTAGGATTATACCCAGCACTTAGAATGTACACTTTTATTTTTCCTGACTCAGAGGTGGGTTTCTTATCTTTAAAGATTTTAATTTATTCATTTGACAGAGAGAACGAGCAGGGGAGGGGCAGAAGGAGAGGGAGAAGCAGACTCCCTGATGTGGGGCTCAGTTCCAGGACTCTGGGATCATGACCTGAACCGAAGGCAGACACTTAGACACTGAGCCACCCAGTCACCTCCCTCAGAGGTGTTTTCAGTTACACATACATATACGTGGTACTCTACTCCAGTGGGTTTTTTTTTTCTCATATTAAACTTTTAATAACTCTCAAAATTCTGTGACAGATTTTTGGTCAAATTGTTTCTTCTAAAAAGTACTGATGTTAAGAACTAATAACTTAAAACTGCCACACGCACACACACAAAGACAAATGGCCCACAAAACATTTTCCTTTCCTTCTGAAGGTTTTATGATGCATCGTTATTATTAACCAGTCTTTTACTATTAAATGACCAATTGACACATAGTTCTGAGACCAATTCTTCCACCGCTGATTAAGACTGGAGTGACAGGTATTAGGGATAATAATCATTTAGCCTTTGAGTTTTCTGGGCAGACTTGGTGACCTTGCCAGCTCCACCTGCCACCTTGTCCATTGCTTTTTAAAAAAAAAAAAAAATTTATTTGTTCATGAGAGAGACACAGAGAAAGAGAGAGAGAGAGGCAGAGACACAGGCAGAGAGAGAAGCAGGCTCCATGCAGGGAGCCCGACGTGGGACTCGATTCTGGGTCTCCAGGATCACGCCCTGGGCCGAAGGTGGTGCTAAACTGCTGAGCCACCCGGGCTGCCCTTGTCCATTGCTTTGATGACACCCACAGCAACTGTCTCATGTCATGAACAGCAAAATGACCCAGAGGAAGATAGTTAGAGAATCTCTCAACACACACAGGCTTGTCAGGAACCATTTCAACAGCAGCATCACCAGATTTCAAGAACTTGGGACCATCTTCCAGCTTTTATCCAGAACAATGACCTATCTTCTCCTTCAGCTCAGCAGACTTGGAAGCAACGTGAGCTGGATGACAATCCAGCACAGGTGCATATCCAGCACTGATTTGGCTTGTGTGGTTCAGGATAATCACCTGAGCTGTGAAGGCAGCTGATTCCATTGATAGGTCATTTTTGCTGTCACCTGCCATGTTGTCACAATGAACATCTTTGACAGATACGTTCTTGACATGGAAGTCCACATTGTCCCCAGGAAGGACCTCACTCAAAGCTTCATGGTGCACTTCAACAGACTTCACTTCAGTTGTAACATGGACTGGAGTAGGGTGACCACCATGCCGCATTTAAGAACACCAGTCTTGACTCTGCCCACAGGGATGGTAACCAATACCACCAATTTTGTAGATGTCCTTGAGGGGCAGACACATGAGCTTATTATTTGGACAAGATGGTGGCAGGATGCAATCCAGAGCTTCAAGCAGTGTGGTTCCACTACAGTTTCATCTTTACAGGTGACTTTCCATCCCTTGAACCAAAACATGTCAACGCTTGGCTCCAGCATGTTGTCACCGTTCCAACTAGAAATTGGCACAAATGGTACTGTGTTGGGGTTGTAGCCAGCTTTCTTAATGTAGGTGCCGACTTCCTTAATGGTTTCCTCATATCTCTTCTGGCTGTAGGGTGGTTCAGTGGACTCCATTTGGCTAACACAAAAAGTTAGTTGTTTTCACCCAGTGTGCAAGCCAGAAGGGCATGCTCACAGGTCTGCCCATTCTTGGAGATACCTGCCTCAAATTCACCAGTACCAGCAGCAACAATCAGGACAGCACAGTCAGCCTGAGATGTGTCTGGAATCATGTTTTTGATAAAGTCTGTGTATCCTGGGGCATCAATGATGGTCACATACTTGCTGGTCTTGAATTTCCACAGGGAGATATCAGTGGTGATACCACATTCATGTTCAGCTTTCAGTTTAGCCAGACCCAGACATCCTGGAAAGAGCCCTTTCCCATCTCAGTTGCCTCCTTCTCAAATCTCAATAGTTCTTTTGTCGATCCCACCACATTTGTAGATCAGATGACCAGTAGTGGGAGACCAGCCTGAACCTGCATGTTCAGCGATGACCATGTTGATTGAGTCTTTTCCTTTCCCATTTTGGTATAGATTTAGCAGTGGTTTTCACACCTGTGTTCTGGCAGCAAACCCGTTGCAAAAAAAGCTCTACTCCAGTGGTTCTTAACTTTCTGTGGATGGACAGAACCATCCAACAGAACTTTCTGCAAGGATGAAAGTGTTCTGTTTGCACTGGTCAGTATGGTCTGTGAAGTGCATCTGGCCGCTGAGCACTTCAAATGTGGGTAGTACACCTGAGGATCTAAAATTTTAGTTAGGTAGCTACATGTGGCTCAAGGTCACTCTTCCAGACAGTCCAGATTTAGAAGGTAGAATCAACAGGCTGTAGTTATCATGCAGGGAGAGGAGGGTGGTGGTGGTGGGGGGGTGGTGAAAGAGGAGGAAGAGTTGAGTGTAACCTTCAAGTTTTCTGTCTTCAGAGAAGGGGCAGGTGGTGATGCATCTGGTATAAGGGACAGAGTGGGGGTGAGTTCATGGTTTTACACGAAGGCCTCAGCCCATGGCACAGCACCTGGCCTGTTGGAGGTACTTAATCCATGATAGATGGCTTTAATAATACTTCGGCAGGATTTATAGTTCCTGTGTTTTATTTGATTAGTACAATATGCAATCTAAAAGGTATCACTGAAAATAGTATTTTCTAACTATTCGATCTTTTCTTCTCTCTCTTTCAATATCAGGTATCAAATTGTAGTAGAAATAATCCAAGCAACTACAATTAGCAGTTTTCCCCAGCTGAAGAGGCACAAAGGTAAGAACCGATTTGTTTTCTTCACATACGTTCTAGAGATTCTGAGTCTGTCCTCAGTCAGTGTGTTAGCAAGTATGAGCATTCTTCTGGCTTATATTTAAATATTTTCATTTTATTAAACTAATAGTATAACAGCAGCATTAGAGAAAGTAAACATAAATTCATGCTAACAAAAACCTTTGTGTGTTTCTTTAAACTTTATTCATCTGTAGTCATAATTTTTCAAAGACTGAAATCATTGGGTACATAGTGCTGCTGTTTTTAAAGTAAGCATGATTTTACAGTTTTTTTCCTCATTAAAATTTAATCGTAATATTCATTAATATTTCTAACTTGAAACATCTTGATAAAGGACTCCAATTGAATCGATATTTCATAATCTTCTTAACCTTTCCCTTTAGTTAAGATTTGTGTTGTGAATAACTTCTTTCCTCCTTCTACATTAAAAAAATATTCTATTCCCCCCCCATTTGTTTCCTTCATTTTTTGTAAAAGATTTTATTTATTTAATTGACAGAAAAAAAATAATTGACAGAGAGAGCATGCACATGCACACGTAGAGCGGCAGGGAGGAGAAGCAGGCTCCCCACTGAGCAGGGAGCCCAACAGAAGGCTTGATCCCAGGATCCTGGGATCACAACCTGAGCCAAAGGCAGATGCTTAACCAACTGAGCCACCCAGGCACCCCCATCTGTTACTCTTAAATTAAGACTTTTAACCAGGCATGATAATGAGGAGTAATTAAGGTGTGAAGCTGCTCTCAACACCCTCATAGTTGGCCTGGGGCTAGCATATATATCCCCCTCTCATATATGAAGTTGAAGGCCATATCATAGTCTAGATTGCAGGTCTTGCTTCATAGCTGAGAGGCAGTAAACACCCCCTACCCTGTAGACTAGCCTTTCCATGAAAATCTCCAGGCCCATTCAAGTCCCATCAGAGTGTTAAAAAAGGGAAGAGTTGGGCTAGAGCCTCAGAATGTATCCCCAGATTTCTAAATGATGCAAAGGCAAGAGGAAGCTTGGCCTGGGGACTATTCCTTGTGTCTGAGTCACTGACTGAGGTAGGAGCTGGGTATAAAGGAGGTGAAGGTACAGACTAGGGAGAGACACTAATTCTTAATCTCTGCCCAGTAAGGAAGATTGTACAAATTTGTTCATTAAAAAAATGGTCACTCAACACTGATGAGGCGATGATGATATAGGACTGGACAAAACAAAATCTCTGCATTCATGCCCCTAAATGAGATTGGGAGGCACTCAGACAAAGAACAAATCAAATAAACATTTTAGATGGTGATATGTAGCCTGAAGAAAAACAAAGCTGTGAGATATGGGGTGTATGGAAGGGACAGCTGGCTCACTGGAGGGGGAGGAAGATTTGCATTCAGATAGGGCCATTGGAGAAGACCTCACCTACGTGGTGACCTGAGAGCAAAGACCTAGGGGCTTGAGGGTGTTTGTAGAAGGACAGGTGTAAAACTCCGGGACAGAAGCATGCGGAGTTTGCTTGAGTTCCCTGTGTGGCTGGAAAGGGGTGAAATGGGGAAGATCAGAGGTGGCACAGGACCCCATTCTGAAGGGCCTTACTGGTACAGCTGGGACTTTGGCTTTTAGTCAGCATAAGGAAGGAAGTAACTTCAGAGGCTTTTGAGCAAAGGAGGTTGTGATCTTATTGATTCCTGCAAGACTGTGGGCTCTGTTTCTCTCCTTTTTTCTTACTCTTCCTGCAGAGAAGATGCTTCATTTTAGACATATTTTAAAGAGGATATTAGAGAATTCTAGTTGCCACCATTATCTTTCCTCAGTGTTCTTCCTTGTTATGTGAGTTTAGTCAGAGATCCCTTTCCTTATTTGTGGTGTATTAGTTCACTAGGGCTGTGATAACAAAGTAGCACAGACTAAGTGGCTTAGACAATAGAACTTTATTTTCACACAATTCTGGAGCCTGGAAGTCTGAGATCAAGGTGTCCAAGGTGTTGGCAGGGTTGGTCCCTCCTGAGGACTGTGAGGGAGAGGTCTGTTTCAGCCTCTTTCCTTGGCTTATAGTTGGCTTTCTCTCTATGTCTTCATATTGTCTTCCCTCTGCCCAGGTCTTTGTCTAAATCTCCTGTTCTTGCAAGGACACCAGTCATATTGGATGAGGGTCCACACTAATGGCCCCATTTTATTTATTTTTTAATTAAAAGTTTTTTTAAAGATTTATTTACTTCAGAGAGAGTGCATGCATGAGAGAGGCGGAGAGGGAGAGGCCAACTCCCTGTTGAACAAAGAGCCCAATGTGGGGCTTGATCACAGGACCCTGAGATCATGCCCTGAGCCCAAGGCAGATGCTTAACTGAACCACCCAGGTACCCCTAATGTCTCCATTTCAACTTAATCACCACTGTGAAGACCCCCGTCTCTAAGTACAGTCATTCCAAGGTATTGGAGGTTAGGACTTCATGAATTTGAGAATGGGAGGTGAGCTCAGATAAGCCCATATGTTGTTATTAAACATTGTCAGTGACACTTCTTCCTTTCATGCTTCCATTTGCCATTTGAGCTGCTCTCAACTGTCTTGAGTATCCTGGCCTCCTCCTCCCAAGCATTGGGGAAAAGGCAGACAAGCTGAGCTCTCTTGGAGCCTTGGCGCTATTTTGCTTTGGGACAGAAAACAGAGGAGACTGATTTCCTTCTCTGAGGTCACTGGTTAGCAGTGATTATCATCATGTCCACAGAGTATAATACTGAAATGCATTTTAGTCTTCTTGCTCTTTGCAAAGATAAACTGTTAAGATTAGTCTTATTACATACTTGGTGTTTAACATGAACATTTAGCACAAGAATGTATGCATGTTTTAGGCATATAATGAGAAATTAACTACTAAGAATGTATTATTAATTTGATGTATTCTGGTTGCATTTTGATTATAACTTAAGTATTTAGATTATAGTATATGTATTAGTGTCCTAGGGTTTCCATAGCAAGGTACCGCAAACTGTCTGGCTTAAATAAAAAAAGATGCGTCTGTCACAGTTCTGGAGGCTAGAAGTCCCAAGTCAAGGTGTCAGCAGGGCCATGCTCTTTCTGAATGCTCTAGGGAAGAAGCTCTCCCACTTTGTTCTCTTAGCTCTTGGTATTGTCAGCAGTCCTTGGGCTTGAAGACAGACATGTCACTCCAGTCCCTGCCTCTATCATTACATGGCATTCTCCCTGTGTCAGTGTCTTTTTTTTCTCATAAAGATACCAGTCATATTGGATTAAGGCCCACCTTAATTAAAATGAGCTCATCAAGGGCACAGTAGGTGGCTCAGTGGTGAGTGTCTGCCTTTGGCTCAGGTCTTCATCCCAAGGTCCTGGGATCAAGTCTTGCATTGGGCTCTCTGTGGGGAGCCTGCTTTTCCCTCTGCCTGTCTCTGTGTCTCTCATGAATAAATAAATAAAATCTTAAAAAAATAAAAATAAAATGAGCTCATCTAAACTTGAGTACATCTGCCAAGATCCTATTTCCAAATAAGGCCACATTCACAGGTACCAGGGTTTAGAACTTCTAACATATCTTTTGGGGGGACACAATTCAGCCCACAGCAGCATAACTGACATGTTCAAGATAGCATTGTAGTGACTTTTTTGTGAAAATGCTAGAAACATTTATTTTCCATAAGCTCTCTGGCCACGTTAAGGTTTGCTGCACTACTCCTCTTTTGAGTTAATTCTGGTACCAGTAGTTAGCTTTTCTAAAGTAGTCTCTTTGGGCACCTGAGTGGCTCAGTTGGTGGAGCATCTTGGACTCTTGATTTCAGTTCAGTCATGATCTCAGGGTCGTGAGATAGAGCCCCCCCATCAGGATCCATGCTCAGCAGGGAGTTTGCTTGAGATTGTCTCTCTCCTTCTCCCTCTGCCCACCCCCCTTTCTTTTTCTCTCTCTCTCTAAAATACATCTTAAAGAAATAAATTAGTCTCTTTTAAGTCTATAATAGGGCTCAAAGTAAGAAATAAAATCTCAGCAAAAAGTAGGATAGCTGAAACCATTAGGTGATTTTAGCCACAGTGTGTCTTCATGTCCACAACAGAGAGGTTCCATGGCATCAGCACTCTGGCAAAATGTGTGGGTCTGTATAAGAATGAAGGAAAGCATAGTAGGGGGAGGAGGGAGGTAAATTGGATTTCATCAAAAGTTAAAAACTTGTATGTATTATAAGAAAGTAAAGACTGAATGGGAGAATATATTTTCAAATCATATATCTGATTGTATCCAGAATATGTAAGGAACTCCTACAACTCAGTGATCAAAAGACCGTGCAATTGAAAAATGGGCCAAGGATTTGCATAGACATCTCCTCAGAGAACATATTCAAATGGCGAATAAGCACATGAAAATATGCCCTCCATCATTCGATACTAGGGAAATGCAAATTAAAGCTAATGGGAGATACCAGTTTACACCCACTAGAGTGGCTAACATAAAAAACTGATAATATGTGTTGGTAAGTATGTGGAGAAATTAGAACTTCTATATGTTGCTAGAGGAGATGAAGACAGTCTGGTAGGTCTCCAAAATGTTAAACATAGAATTACCAGGAGACCTAGGGTTTCCACTCCTAAGTACATACCTAAGAGAAATGAAAACCTGCATGCACAATGCTTGAATGTTTATATTTATAGTAGCATTATTTATAATAGCCCAAAAGTAGAAACAACTCAAATGGCCAATGAACATGAGGTGGTAATATCTGTACAATGACATATCGTTCAGCAATAAAAAGGAGTTGATTCAGGGATGCCTGGGTGGTTCAGCAGTTGAGCATCTGCCTTTGGTCCAGGGCATGATCCCGGGATCCGGTGAGTCCCACTTCAGGCTCCTTGCATGGAGCCTGCTTCTCCCTCAGCCTGTGTCTCTGCCTCTCTCTCTCTCGCTGTGTCTCTCATGAATAAATACATAAATATCCTTTAAAAAAGGAATTGATTCATAAAATTCATAGAAAAGTATTAATACCTGCTACAACATAGATGAACCTTGAAAACATTATGATAAGTGCAAGAAGCCAGTTTAAAAGGCCACATACTCGGGATCCCTGGGTGGCGCAGCGGTTTGGCGCCTGCCTTTGGCTCAGGGCGCGATCCTGGAGACCCGGGATCGAATCCCACGTCGGGCTCCCAGTGCATGGAGCCTGCTTCTCCCTCTGCCTGTGTCTCTGCCTCTCTCTCTCTCTCTCTGTGACTATCATAAATAAATAAAAATTAAAAAAAAAAAGGCCACATACTCTGTGATTCCCTTTATATGAAATGCTCAAAACAGGGAGATCTATACTGACAAAGTAGATTATTGGTCACCTGGGCCATCAGCATAGAATGAGATGAGTTGGCATGGGAAATGAGTACAGGTTGGAGTCCACGGGCTAGTGGGCACAAGTTTTCTTTTGGGAGTGATGTAAATGTTCTGCATTTTGATTGTGGTGATGGTTGTACAACGCTGAATATCCTAAAACCATTGAATTGTATGGGGTAGATGGGTGAAGTTTATAGTGTGTGAATTGTATCTTAGTAAAGCTATTTTTTAAAAAAGGAATGAGAAGGTAGAGACTAAAAATTCAGCTCATGGCAAAACTAGTTTAAGTGTGTGGCTGCCATGCTAGACACTACAGAAAGTAATCAGGAATTTCTGGGAATTTTTAGCACTTACTCAGTAACTGAATGAAGCTGCATGTTCAAGTGTCTAGGCTGGTCTCTGGCAGGTAAGTGCTTAATAAAATTGAACCCAAATAATAAGTAAAGTTTTATATTTTTAAAAAAGATTTTTATTAATTTGACAGGGGGTAGGGAGAGAGAGGGAGAGAGCAAGCACAAGCCAGGGGAGCAACTGAGAGAGAAGGCTCCCAGCTGAGCTGGGAGACCAATGTGGAGCTCGATCCCAGGACCCTGGGATCATGACCTGAGCTGAATGCAGATGCCTACCCACTGAGCCACCCAGGCACCACATAAAGTCTTATTTTATAAGAGCACTTTAATCAAATATATTTCTTTTTTTAATTTAAATTCAATTTGCTAACATATAATTTAATACCCAGTGCTCATCATATGCATGCCCTCCTTAAGTTACCCCCCCCTCACTTCCCCTTCTGCACCTGTTTTTTTTTTTTTTTTCCCCAGAGTTAGGAGTCTCTCATGGTTTTCTTTGTAATTTTTTCCCCACTCAGTTCCCTCCCTTCCCCATACTCCTCTGCACTATTTCTTATATTGCATATATGAGTGAAACCATCTGATAATTGTATTTCTTTGATGGACTTATTTCTCTCAGCATAGTACCCTTAAATTCCATCCACATTGATATAAATGGTAGATATTCATCCTTTCTGATGGCTGAGTACTATTCCATTCTATATGTATACCACATCTTTATCCATTCATCTGTTGAAGGACATCGTGGCTCCCTCCACAGTTTGGCTATTGTGGACATTGCTGCTATGAACATTGGGGTGCAGGTGTCTTGTCATTTCACTACATCTCTATCTTTGGGTTAAATATACCTAGTAGTGCAATTGCTGGGTCATAGGGTAGCTCTATTTTTAGCTTCTTGAGGAATGTCCACACACACTTTTCCAGAGTGGCTGCACCAGCTTGCATTCCCACCAACAGTCTAAGTCTGGGTCATAGGGTAGCTCTATTTTAGCTTCTTGAGGAATGTCCACACACACTTTTCCAGAGTGGCTGCACCAGCTTGCATTCCCACCAACAGTTCCTCTTTCTCCACATTCTCGCCAATATTTGTTGTTTCTTATTGTTAATTTTAGCCATTCTCACCAGTGAAAGTGGTATCTCATTGTGGTTTTGATTTGTATTTCCCTGATGACAAATGATGTGGAGCATTTTTTCATGTGTCTGGTGGCCATTTGTGTTTTCTTTGGAGAAACGTCTTTTCATGTCTTCTGCCTATTTCTTGACTAGATTGTTGTTTTTTGGGTGTTGAGTTTGATGAGTTGTTTATAGATCTTGGATACTAGCCCTTTATCTGACATGCCATTTGCAAATATCTTCTCCCATTCTGTGGGTTGCCTTTTAGTTTTGTTGACTGTTTCCTTTGCTGTGCAGAAGCTTTTTATCTTGATCAAGTCCCAGTAGTTCATTTTTGCTTTTGTTTCCTTTGCCTTTATAGACATGTCTTTCAAGAAGCTGCTGTGGCCAAGTTCAAAAAGGTTGTTGCCTGTGTTCTCCCCTAGGGTTTTGATGGATTCCTGTCTCACATTTAGATCTTTCATCCATTTTGAATTTATATTTGTGTATGGTCTAAGAGAGTGGTCCAGTTTCATTCTTCTGTGTGTGGCTGTCCAATTTTCCCAACACCCATTTATTGAAGAGATTGTCTTTTTTTCCATTGGATATTCTTTCCTGCTTTGTTGAAAATTAGTTGACTATAGAGTTGAGAGTTCATTTCTGGATTTTCTATTTTGTTCCATTTATCTGTGTGTCTGTTTTTGTGCTAGTACCATATTGTCTAGATGATCACAGCTTTGTAATAATAGAGCTTGACCTCAGGTTTTGTGATGCCTCTAGCATTGGTTTTCTTTTTCAACATATCTTTGGCTATTTGGGATCTTTTCTGGTTCCATAGAAATCTTAGGATTACTTGTTCCAATTCTGCGAAGAAAGTCCATGGTATTTTGATAGGGATTGCACTGAATGTATAAATTGCTCTAGGTAGCATAGACATTTTCACAATATTTGTTCTTCCAATCCATGAACATGAAATATTTTTCCATTTGTGTGTTCCTACAATTTCTTTTATGAGTATTCCACTGTTTTCTGAGTACAGATCTTTTCCCTCTTTGGTTAGGTTTATTCCTAGGTATCTTAGAAGTTTTGGTGCAATTGCAAATGGGATCGATTCCTTAAATTCTCTTTCTTTAGTCTCATTGTTAGTGTATAGAAATGCAACTTATTTCTGTGCATTGACTTTATATCCTGTCACATTGCTGAATTGCTGTATAAGTTCTAGCAATTTTGGAATGGAGTCTTTGGGTTCTCCGCATGTCATCTGCGAAGAGTGAGAGTTTGACTTCTTTTTTGCCAACTTGTTCTTTTTGTTCTCTGATGGCTGAGGGTAGGACTTCTAGTACTGTGTTGAACAACAGTGGTGAGAGTGGGCATCCCTTTCGTGTTCCTGACCTTAGGGGAAAGGCTCTCTCAGTTTTTCACCATTGAGAATGATATTCACTGTGGGCTTTTCGTAGATGGCTTTTGTGATATTGAGGTATGTTCCCTCTGTCCCTGCACTTTGAGAGTTTTAATCGAGAAAAGATGCTGTATTTTGTCAAATGCTTTCTGTATATCAATTGAGAGGATTATATGGTCCTTGTCTCTTATTAATGTGGTCTTTCATATTGATTTATGAATGTTGAACCACCCTTGCATCCCAGGGATAAATCCCACTTAGTTGTGGTGAATATTTATTTTAACGTACTGTTGGATCCTCTTGGCTAGTAGCATCTTGGTGAATATTTTGACATCCATGTTCATCAGGAATATAGGTCTGTAATTCTCCTTTTTGTTGGGGTCGTTGTCTGGTTTTGGGATCAAAGTAATGCTGGCCTCATAGAATGAGTTTGGAGGTTTTCATTTCTGTCTTGATCAGATGTATTTCTGTTTCTAAGTTCTAATTGGATAGTTATGGTTTATCTGGTTTCACGTTAAGCCAGAGAATCTCTTCCTTTCTCAAAGTCTAGGACTCTGCTTCTTGTGTATGCAAAACTAGCCTGAGACAACTTTATAGGCTGAGTTTGGGAGAAGTGATCTCCATACGAGGGACATTTCACGTTGGTCTCAGAGGACAGAATGTATACCGGAGAACTTAGTGTGGAGAACCAACTTTGATATTGCTTCACAAAGCAAACTTTTACACTTACGTACCCACATGTAGCATATAAATGTGGGGAAGTCAATGTGACCAAAACAAAGATTTTTATAATTAATTTTTCAGTTTATATTCTGTATATCCCTAGAGTGTTTTGGTAGAATATTTACATTATATTTTTATGGGCTAATTCTACTAAAAAAGAGTGCTCAATATTTTTATAAGTTATTTGAATTATTACATTTTCTAAATCTTAAAAAATTAATTTTTGATTATATAATTAAACATTTTCTTCCTAATTTTATTCAGGCTATGGTAAACGACATGGTTAATGATTCAAGTCTATTTATGTTGGTATTTTTATAATAAAACATTTCAGTGTTAGTGCCTCCGGACATTATAGCCCTAGCATGATTAGAGAAACCATATAATGCACAATCACATATAAATGGTAATAGAAAAATGAAAGTTGATTATATATGAAATATTTTTTTAAAGATTTTATTTATTTATTTTGAGAGAGAGAGAGCATGCACCCAGGCAGGGGAAGGAGCAGAGAGAGAAAGAAAGAGAGAGAGAGAGAGAGAGAGAGAGAATTTCAAGCAGACTCCATACTGAGCTCTGAGCCTGACTTGGGCCTCAATCCCACGACCTCGAGATCATGATCTGAGCCAAAACCAAGAGCCAGATGCTCAACCTACCGAGCCACCCAGGAGCCCCTATTTATGAAATCTTTAAAAAGTATTTTTGGAATATTCCGACAAGGAGGGTGATGCAATGTCTGGGAATGAGGTATTCCAGTTTGGGACCCAGATAATCGCAGTACAGGGATAGGATTGGTAAGGAATATTATGAAGGAACAATAGCCTATGTGGTGACTGATTGGATATGAGGAAGAATCAGATGATGGGACATTATCATGCTAGTACAACCTGCTGACTTTACACACGAGGAAACAGCTATCTGGAGAAGTTGGAGATCTAACTTTACTCTGCAGCTGTTTCTATACTGTCCCATTGCCTCAGGTTGGTGAGGTGTCAGGGTAGAGGAGAAACAGTACTAGGGCAGCAGTTAGGAGACCTTGTTCAAGTGAGCATCTGTTGCTAGCTTCCTAATGAAACTTCAACACATCCTTCTATTCCTCTAGGACTTCATTGTTTCCGTCTTTAGATTGAGTGCTTGCAGATGGTCATTCAGGGTTTCTCAGTGAAGACATTGAAAGAGGGAATGTGTATAGTGGACTGGTCTTGGATGTTCTGGATTTGCAGGACAGGAGGATAGAAAAGTGCCTGTTTGGCTGGCTTCACTTAGCATCAGTGAGAAAAAGACTAATATCATGATTTCACTCATATGTGGAATTTAAGAAACAAAACAGATGAACATAGGGGAAGGGAAAAAAAGTAAAATAAGAAGAAACCAAAAAGGGAGACAAACCATGTGACTCTTAACTTAGGGAACAAATTAAGGGTCACTGGAAGGGAGAGTGGGGAAATGGGGTAACTGGGTGATTGGCATTAAAGGAGGGCATGTGAGCACTGGGTGTTAAATGCAAGGAATGAGTCCTTGACCTCTACCACTGAAGCTGATGATATGTTAATTAATTGATTTTAAGTAAATAAAAAAATAAAAAGTACCTGTTTGACATTTCTAAACCAAGATTCATGCTGTGGAGAAAGAATGCCACCCTGCAGAGAAATATTTGCATGTTACAGTGTGGAGATAATAATCTTCTATTTATGCTGTCTCCAAGTCATGTATATTTGCTGAACTGATGCTATGTTCTCCATTATTGGAGAACAGTGTATACCAGTTTGAAGTGACTTCTAACTCATAATATCATCTGCTGTCTCACTGTAGGTGGCTTCCATTTTAAATAATTAGGTTGTTAAATTTAAGTGCTCATACTTTTTTATAAAAGAGGAAGATCACATTTAGCATTCCCCATTGTCCTTACTTTTTCTTTTAATTGAATATTCAGTAACATATATTGAGTCTTACAGAAGTAGTTATTTGTGAGATTTGGGGTTTTGATGTGTGGCTGGCAAATACAAGGTGACTTTAAAAATTAGTTCTAGATAGCTACTATATCCTTCCTCAAATGGATTTTTTCAAACAAATGTGTGTGTTTATTTTTCTCCCTGTAAAAGTCATCAAGGAAAGTTAAGTTTTTATCATTAAAGGCTCCCCCAAACACAAATGTTGAGTTGTTTTTAGAGATCTCTGAATTTTAGGGATAGTGTGATCTAGTGAAAATACTCTTAGGCAAAGAATCAGGGAAAAGCCTCTTTATGTTAAATAGTCTTGCTACAAGCCCCACCTGTCTGCATTGGTTTCCTTAAACCTAGAAAATCCGGCTGTGCTCATTTATCTCAGAGTGACCATGTAGCAGTGCTACCTACCAGGTTGTGTTGTGCGATTATAAGCACTTTCATTTCCAGCACTGCTTCTCTTTATTTCCACATTATTTTTGTGAGTGGGAAACTGAAGAAGTTTTTAAAAAGAATGAACAGATGGAAGATCCTCAGAATATTTTAGGATTCAACCTAGAGATGGGGACTTTATTTATGAATGTAGTGATATATATGTACTATAAATATAGTTTTGTTGTTACATATAAAGATGTTTCTGGCAAGTAGTTTTTTTTTTTTTTTTTTTTTTTTTAAGATTTACTTATTTTAGAGAGAGAGAGCATGAGTGGGAGGGGCAGAGGGAGCAAGAATCTCAAGCAGATGTCACGCTGAGCATGGAGCCCGACACAGGGCTCCATCTCATGATCCTGAGATCATGACCTGAGCCAAAACCAAGAGTCAGACACCCAATCGACTTGCCACCCAGGTGCACTGTCCCCTTTTTAAAAATTTATTTATTTGAGAGAGAGAGAGAGAGAGAGAGAGAGAGAGCAAGCAAGCAGGGGGAGGGCAGAGGGAGAGAGAGAATCCTGAAGCAGACTCTCTATTGACCATGAGGCCTGACTCGGAGATTGATCCCAGGATTCCAAGATCTATGACCTTATTTGAAATCAAGAGGTGACTGCTTAACCAACTGAGCCACCAGGTGCCCCAAGTCTTTTTCAGTCAAAGTCATTGACAACTAAGAAATGTTATACAATCGTGAAAATAGTAGATTTAAGAAAAAAGTGTATATAACAGGTTGGGAGATTTAAGAAAAAAAGTATATAACAGGTTGGGAGAAATTACCTAATTGTGTGCCCTCTGAGACCTTAGAGAACAACCAGTTAACTCAGGATGACAGAGGAGGGCCTGGGGATATTCAGGAAAGGTTAAAATAAGGCTTTTTGAGGTTTCAGCAAACTGTAGCAAATCCCCATAAAACTCTACATGTGTTTTAGATTCACTGTAGATTAGTGTATCATAAATGAGGGAACAAATTACTCTCCCTAACAAGGTAGAAATTTTAATTTGATTTTTGATGGCTTTTTGGGGGTGAGATTTTTATCTTTTCAAGAAATAAGATATCAGATGATTTTTGACATTTTACAGAATTTCAGTTGTTTACTTTTTCCTTTTTAAAAAGTTTAAATTCAATTTTTTAAATTAAAGAAATTTAAAAATTTTTTTAAAATTTAATATAAAGTATATTATTATTTTCAGACGTAGAGTTCAGTGATTCATCAGTTGTATGTAACACCCAGTGCTCATTACATCACATAACTTCCTTAATGCCCATCACCCACTTAACCCATCTCCCCCACACCTCTCCCCTCCAACAACCCTCAGTTTGTTTCCTATGATTAGAACTAAAGTGGTTTAATTGCCGATATGATTCTAGAGGAAATATAGTCCTAGAAAAAAAAAATCACATTATCAAACTCATCTCCTTGTCTTATGAGTAAGAAAATTAGGTATAATTAGAGGGAAAGGTCTTAGAGAAAACTTATAAATACTAAACAGTTTGAAACAATTAGTCTTAGAAGGTTTAGTTCTCAAAATTTTCTTGCCTCTGACCTTATTTTATCATTCCTCTTGGCCAAATATATTGATTAAGACCTGAATTTTAACCACTGATAGCCTCAGCTGCTGTTGGTCATGAAATTTGGGAGGTTTAGTCAAATTCATCTAACTAATTTCAGTGAACTTTTTTTCATTCTTCATCTTCTTTGACCATTCAGTTTACTTGACATTGTTGACTATCCTGGCTAACATTCTGGCTCATTCGTGTTTGTTTTTCTGCTTGCTTATTCTTTTCTGTTCAGCCTTTCAATGATGGAGTTCCTCAGATTTTGTTTCTAACTTTCTCATACCTATGTGATCCAATATAAGAGCTATTAATCATATATGGCTATTTAAATTTAAATTAATTAAAGGTAAATAGAAATTTAAAAGTGAGTTCTTCAGTCATACCAGCCACATTTCAGTTGTTCAGCAACCATATGTGCCCACCATATTGGATAGCACAGAATAAACATTTCCATCACCATGGAAGGTTTTTTTTTTTAGGTAGCGCTGCCTCTGTCCTTTCCCTGGCTAGTTTTCTCTTCCCCTTATCTGTATGCTGATAAGTCTCCAAATTTTTATCTACAGAACCTCTATGCTCTACTTTTTACTTACTGCTGCTTACTTAGTGTTGTGTGTGTGTGGTTTTTTTTTTTAATATTTTCTTTATTCATGAGAGACAGAGAGGCACAGACACAGGCAAAGGGAGAAGCAGGCTCCATGCAGGGAACCCGATGTGGGACTCAATCCCGGGACCCCAGGATCACACCCCTGGCCTAAGGCAGACGCTAAACCACTGAGCCACCTGGGCTGCCCTTACTCAATATTTTTATTTGAATATCATAAAGGGACCTCCAAGTGAAAATGTCCAAATCATAGTACCATATAACTGATCACACTGTTTCTTATCCTGTTGAATAGGATCATCATCCATTCAAATGTCATAAACTAGGAGTCATTTCTGTTCATTCCTTCTACATCATGTACTATATTTAGTCCATTATTGTCACACAGATTGACCTCCTAAATACATCTCAACTCGTTCTCTTTCTCTACATGACCATCTTCTACTACCAGTCTCTTGAACTATGGTATAGCTCCTTCACTGAAGGAGTTCAGTCTACTCCTGCCCCTGTATTTTTCATACTGAAGTCACAATGATTAAAAAATACAGATGTGCAGATGTCATCATGTTGTCTCCATGCTTAAAACCCTTCATTGTCTTCCCATTGTTCTTAGACATGAAACCTACAAGGTCCTGCTTACTCTGGCCCCTGTTTCTGTCTTCAGCTTCATCTCTTGCCATTCTACTCCTTTTTTCCACACTAATATTTCTTTTTCCTCAACTCACTGTGATTCATCCTGCCTCATATTCCTTGCCCATTTTGCTGCTTCTTCTTAGAATGCTACTCTACTCTCAATCTCACTCTGTCTAGGTAATTCCTACTTATTTTTATATTTTATTTCAAATGTCTCTTCTTTTATCACAACCCCACTTCCCCTGATTCTGAGTGGCTGAGAAAATTCTTGAGTTTTTAGGACCCCTCATATCAGTAGAGGATAATATACTCTGGAGGAAGTCTTAATCACCAGAAGTAGGTCTTTAGTCATTCAACACTTTTTTGAGTGCCGTTATATGTTAGATATAGCTGTACAGTAAAACAAACAAACAAACAAACAAACAAAAACCTGTTTCTGACCTTAAGGAGATCATAGTCTAACAAGGAGACAGGGAGACACACATACCAAATTCTAATACAGTTTGAAAATGTAGTGAGAGTTGCATGTTTATGATTTAGTAGTGGAACAGATGTGTGGGGCAGTCACCTCTACCCAGAACAGAGGTCAAGAAAGACTTTTTCTTAAGAGTAGCAGAGTTGAGTTGGAAAGATTGAATGGCCCTCATTTCCTTCTGGGCTTATCAGGTGGATATGGATAGATGGTACCACATGTCCACAAAGAAGATAGCTGTGGAATGGCCTCCTGTGTATAGCTGTCGGGTGAGACACTGTGCTGGTGCCTGGCATGTAATGAAAAGATAAAGTTTGATAGGAAGACAGAGGCTGGTACTACAGAGACTTATAAGCTATCCTAAGAACTTCGGATTTAATTCTATAGAGCAGAGGTTTTCAAACTATAGTGTGCATCATGATCATCTGGAGGGCTTGTTACAATGCAGATTCCTGGACCCTGCCCCAAAGTTTCTGATTCTGTAGATCTGGAGTGGGCCCCCTAAGAGTTTGCATTACTTACAGGTTCCCCGGCAATGCTGATGCTACTCATCCAGGAACCACACTTTGAGAGCTACTATTATACATAGTGAAGAGCCATTAATGTATTAGTGTTTGTATTTTAGTAGCCAACTCCTTCGCTTTTTACTTACAATTCGAACAGCCAGAGTAGTTGAGCCATAGTCTATTGAAATAAGCTGACTGCTATGGTCTGAACGTTCATGTCTCCCGAAATTCTTACATTGAAATCCTAACACCTAAACAGGATGGTATTGGGCGGTGAGGCCTTTGGAAGGTACTTAAGTCATGAGAGTGGAGCTCTCATGAATGGGACTAGTGCTTTTATCAGAGAGGCTCCAGAGAGATCCCTACCTGCATCTAGCATGTAGACATGGCTAAAAGGTGGCCATCTGCACCATGGAAGAGGGCTTTCACCAGAACCTGATCATGCTGGCACACTAATCTTGAATTTCCAGTCTCCAGGACTATGAGAAATGAATTTCTGTTGTTTATAGCCACCCAGTCTGTGGTAATAGGCATCGGAGTGAACTAAGACACTGGCCAAGAATTCGTAGGAATTCTAAGTATTACTGGGACATAGGCTAAATTGTCCCTGCAGTTTGGTGGGAATAAGTCCAGTATTTTAGCTCCCTTTTTATTTATTTATTTTTTAATTTTTATGAGAGAGAGAGAGAGAGAGAGAGAGAGAGAGAGAGAGAGGGGCAGAGGGAGAAGCAGGCTCCATGTACCGGGAGCCTGACGTGGGATTCGATCCCGGTCTCCAGGATCGCGCCCTGGGCCAAAGGCAGGTGCTAAACCGCTGCGCCACCCAGGGATCCCATTTAGCTCCCTTTTTAAAGCCTTCCTTTCTGTTCTGAATCCTGAAATGTTATTAAGAATAGTTAAGGTGATTCAAGAGAAACATTTATTCAGCTGACTACAAAGGCCATGATGTTGATTTGAATCTGCTAGAAACTGCAAAGTATAAATAGTACACCTTGGGGAGTAACATGCTCATAGTATTGATGGGGAGGCTTTGGTCAAGTTGTGAATCTTCTTTAGAGTATAAGTAAGCAGCTTTGGAGTTGAATATATCAAGTAGAAGTGAAGAAGAATTTCAGAAAATATTACATGTGTATATGGACACAGTTGCTGATAAGAACCATAATGATTTCCATTAGGAATTATTTTAGTAAAGATAATATGTAGCTTCTTTGATCTGGTAAAGTTGTCCCTGCCTGAAAGAAGGGAGCCAATCTATAGACTCTAGTGGGCTTCTCCGGGTCCTTCCTTGTGCTTTGATGTGATCTGAGTTTCCAGCATTGCTGTAAACTGATACAAACAGTTCCTAATTTATGAATCACCTAAACTTAGAAGGCACTCCAGCCCATGGCCACAGGGGCCTTTCTAGGGTTTCTCTCTGCCCAGCCCTCCTGCTGTGAGGACTGCAGCTTCTGGCACCTGCTAGCTCTTCTCTGACATCCTACCTGGCTCCCTGGTCCCCATCTGTCCTCTGCCTTGAAGGGACTAACGGCTCAAGGCACTTCCACTATTCTCTGTATAAGTGCTTAACATTATAGCCAGTCCTCCTCCCATCCCAGTACCCCAAGAAAACTTTAATCATCATACATTCTAACAAACACTTGCACTTATAGAAATGACGGTCCAGTCCAGAGATGTTAAGTAATATGCCTGTTGTAACTAGAACTAGTCAATCACACACAGATCTAGAATTTGAACCCAGGTATGATTTTTAGTCTTTTTTTTAAATTTAATTTAATTTAATTTAATTTAATTTATTTATGATAGGCACACAGTGAGAGAGAGAAAGAGGCAGAGACATAGGCAGAGGGAGAAGCAGGCTCCATGCACCGGGAGCCCGACGCGGGACTCGATCCCGGGTCTCCAGGATCGCGCCCTGGGCCAAAGGCAGGCGCCAAACCGCTGCGCCACCCAGGGATCCCCTGATTTTTAGTCTTGATCTCTTTGCACTGCACTGCTCATTCACGTGGGTAGATGTTATGAAACTCTTGTTCAAAATTTACAAATTATTGGGCCAGATCTATGTTCTAAGTGTGTCTCATGCCTGTTCAGCTCATGGTTCCAGTTTGGGAGCAGGAGTCTCCTGGTAATTTATTGTGTGGATTTAGTTGATATGATATTATTACTTTAAAAATATATTGCAAGAAAAAAAAATATATTGCAAGCATGTTGGAGGGCCTTAAACCAGAGGAAGTGCTAAAAGTTTCAGTACTTGAGACATTTAAAGGAAGGAAGAAAAAGTGTGCCATAAGCATACCTGACCAGGCTAGGCAAGGTCAAACTACAAGATATCTGTAGTCTTCTCCATTGTAACATGAGTGCTTCCGCCATTAACTCCTGCTGTGATCTCTGCTTATTCCTCAAGTATGCTTTCTACTAAAGTGGAGTGACACTTTAGACTCTGAAATTCAGGTGTTTGATGTGGTAAGAAAATTCCATTTTTTCTTTTTGAAGAAAGAACATACTGGCCTCCAGTTGAAAAACAAGATAAATAAATACATATATTTTTTAATTCCTGGGCAACTTTTGAGGTGATCTTCAGATAATTTTGAAAAAATGTGTGGTAATGGGATTTGCTCTCAGTTTCACGTTGAGAAGTCAAGCACCATTTCTCATTTTGAAACTTGACCACTCCCTAGGTAAATACATACCCCATTCCTTGAACCCTCCTCTCAAGGGGGGTTTATTAAAACTTCTATTTGCACGTACAAGAAAGATTCAAAGGATTGTTAGTCTGTCGCTGTGAAGGCCCAACGTTCTCCAATGAGAAACTCCTTTAATTCCATACCTTGTGGGCTGGGGGGGGGCAAGAGAAGGCCTTTGCATTCTATGGAGGAAAGCCACATGTTGGGGAGTCAGGGGACGGGGGCACGTGTGCAGCCCATCTCCTTAACTATCACAGAGTTTGTGGGGTGGGAGTGCAGGGCACAGTTTTGCTCCCCTAGGGTGTCGGGGTGTTTGAGGAAGTCCGGAAACCTTATTGGTTGTCCCATCTGGGGGAAGGGATGCTACTGGCATCTAGTGGTAGAGGCCAGGAGCGCTGCTCAGCATCCCCAAATACCCAGGACAAGCCCCTACAAGAAAAATGTATCCAGCCCAAAATGTCAGTAGTGCTGAGGATGAGAATCCCTGCTCTGTTATCTATTGACTCCCCCAATCAGCCTGCCGAGAGTGCTGCTATTAGGGGATGTCTTGGGATTTGGTAATGTGCTATGAGAGAAGAAAAAATACTGTGCTGGTGGCATTTTCTAGGACCTGAAAAAGAAAGTGGGGGCATGTTAACCACTTGTGCTATTTCTGGTCTCCTTAGTTTACACTGTAAATTACTTCACCCTCGTTTGCCTCATTAGAAGTAGTACCCAACACTTCTCCCTGGCGTTTGTATTTTACTGCAAGACACCTCACTTGCTTGGGGGAGAACTGTATCATGGGCAGAAGTTTTAAAGCAAAAAGCTGTGCCATGATGTTGTCCCTGGGTCTACTGTAATGACTTTATAGTCAAAAGCGTTCACCCAGAGTCTAATCCGAATTTCTTTTTTCAGCAGAGGAACCCAGTGAACCCATTTTCTTTTGTTCCGATCTCAGTAGAATGTGGACTATCCAGAAGGAAGAACAGTAAATATTTGTAATTAATTGCTTTAGAATATTCTATCACTTTGTGTGTTCATCTTGGCACCAGTTTCAAGAGCCACTGCCATCCAGTGTTTCACCTAGCACTGTTTATCTTCTTGGCCTTTGTTTTTTATAGCTAGGTCAGACCGTTTGTGTGATTAACCAGTTTGTAACAACACACACTGTTACCTAACGCTCTGCCGAGAAACAGCCATTCGAGCCTGGCCTGAGCTGGGCCACCGTGTGTTGTCACGTACCCAGTTGCCCATACTTCTCTTGGCATGAATATTTCCTGACCGAATGGGTTTTTAGGTCACAAAGCATATTCATCTGCACTGCCAGATTTGGAAGGATTTTGGCACAACAGGACATAGGCTGCATGAGTTCCATGTTAGTCACTTAGCACTGAACATGGTATTAGTTTTCTGAGACAAAAATAAACAGAATTGCCTAAGCAACAAGCTGCTGTGGAGTTCGTTAGCAACAAGCTTTGTGATCAGACAATGGCATTGTATTGCCCTTTAACAAACAGAACGTATTCACGTGAGCAGGCGACGACATCCAAGTGGAACACGAGAATATTCTTCCCGGCCCTGCAGCTGGGTTTTAGATGAAGGTTTATTCTCTTTCTTCCTTCTTTTTGGAATTTGCTTCTAGTTTTTGTGCTTTTAGAAAAGGCTTTTACTCTTTCTTGAGAGAAGAATTTGGTTGTTGATCAATGTGTGTCAATTTCTTCCTATATGTATCTCTTTATTTTTAACCCCGCATTAAAACTATTACCTAGAAAGAAAAAAAAAAACTATTACCTAGATTTATTCTATAAAAAGGCAATTCTTTTGTTCCCAAAATTGAGAGTATTTTAAATATGCATAAAATTTAGATTTTAAAGCTATGTTTTAAAAATGAAACTTTTTTTTCCCCTGAAAAATTAGCCGTTACAAGCATGTATTTCTTTAGGCACACACACAAAGCACCCCAGTTTGTGAAAGACTAATTTGGGGGCAGATTTACCTTTACCTTCCCTCGAAGGGGACTCTGAAATGCTATTTTTCCTCTTGAGATTATCATCATTGTTATTATTATTAACATGGAGTTAATGAGCTCTTTGGTCAGGGCCTATCAGCCAAGGATAGGACAAGTTGGAAACTATTATCGAGGTCAAATGGAAGCGTCTCTTCAGCACACATAGAGAAAAGTCATCCTCTAACATCTGCCTGACCCGATGGAACATGGCTGTCTGTCTGTTAGCCTGAAGTCTACCTATTACCCTCTGTGCTAAGTACCAGAAAAAAACGCTTTTGAAAGATAGTGTTTTGTGGTGCTCACCTAAGTTTTTTCAGTTACTCTGTTGAGCCTGCCTAGATGCTGTTTTAAGGCATTTATACAAGTTGACTAAGTGGAACATGAACGAGGTAAGGATCATCCTAGGGAAGTGGTTGAGTTCTATAAAACATTGCTTAGGCTCCACCTTGAGGGGCCCCTTCTTTCATTATGGGTAGTTCTTACCTAAGCTGAGCACATTCTGACTCACCCCCAGAAGGTGTGATCTACCTGCATAGGTATATTCATATTTACTGGGTGGTCACCTAGGCCCTGGACATTGCCTAAAACAATCTTACTGTTTCTGAAGTGAGCTTGCTCTTCTGCTTTCTATAGAGGATTTCCCACTTTAAGGAGAATTGTATGGTCTGTGAAGAGTATCTCAGTAAAGCTGTTATTTAAAAAAAAAAGAAAGAGCCCATAAGGAAACCCATGTGGCTACTGTGGAGAGTCGGAGGAGATGAAGCTGGAGTATGTAGGGCCTTCTGGCTCCTCAAAAGAGCCTTGCAGTTTGCCATGAGTGAAATGGGGGTATTGGGGAGGGTTTTAAGCAAAGGAATGATGTGAGTGGGTCGATGTGTTAATGGGTTAACTTTGGCTGCTATGCTGAACAAAACCAAAGGGGAGGCAAAGGTGAAAGCTGGTGACCAGTTAGGTTGTGCAGTAGAACACACGATATGGTGTTGCTGAAATTCTTTCTTTGGCTTCTCTGTAAACTATACTCTCACATTCACCTTCTACCTCTCCTTCACTGTCTCCTTTGCCAGCTTCTCTTCTTTCTCACCAGTAAATGTGGGATTTATTTAGATTCTGTACTGGGACCATTTTATCTCTTCCTGGGTTGTCTCACCTACTCCTGTGACTTGAGTTACCATCAAGTGCTCAACACTTCTCAACTCCACACCTTGTATCTCTGCTCAGGGAAATGCCCTCAACTCTGTTTGCCTGTTCTTTTGCTGTGTAACAAACCATCCTAAAATTCAGTGTCTTAAACAGTCCTTTCTTTTGCACACAAATTGGCAGTTTGAGCAGGCAAGAATGACTCTTCTCTGCTTGACTGTGGCTGGACGCTTCACCTTCAAGGTGGTGTTTGCACATGGTGCCAAGTTGGTGCTGAATGTGGACTGAGGTCCCAGTCAGGTCTGTGGTCTGGGAGTTCTTTCTGTGTAGATCTCTCCAGTGATTGCTTAGGCCTCCTTAAAGCATGGAGGCCTCGTGGCTAGTAGAGACTTACCAGGTGGCTCAGGGCTCCAAGTCTGTGGCCTTTTACAATTTGGCTTTAGAAGTCATGGCATCACTTCCTCCATTATTACAAACTCACCTGGATTAAAAAACAAAAAACAAAAAAAAACCACATACCCTACTTCTGAGTGGGAGATTGTCAAAAGTACATTGACAACAAGAGCAGTTGAACCGAGAGATCTTCTTGGGACCACCTTTGGCAAATATCATTTACTATATTGTCCACAGTTGAACTCAAGATCTTTCATAAACCTGCTTCTGTAATAATGTTCCCTGGTTCATAATTGGCCCCGCCACCTCCATGGCTGCTCATGGCAGAAACTTGGGAACATCTTGGATACTTCTGTTTTTTTTATATTCCTCAGCCATCTATCTTCTCCCCTGTCTGGTCAGTCACAGGGTCCTGTTGGTTCTCTTTATAAGTTACTCTCAGATCCTTCCAGTCTTCTTTCCTACTATTGCCACGGAGCTGGTTTAGGCCACCATCTGCCTCCTCAGTTACCGCAATGGTCTTCAACAGGTTTTTTACTTGCAGTCTTTTGCTTTCCAATTGCTTATTTTATCCTTCCTGTATAATTTTTTAAAATACAAATTCAGGGGTGCCTGGGTGGCTCAGTTAGTTAAGTGTCTGCCTTCAGCTCGGGTCATGATCCCGGGGTCCTGGGATCGAGCCCCATGTAGGGCTCCTTGCTGAGGGGGGAGGTTGCTTCTCCCTCTTCCTCCGCCTGCCGCTCCCCCTGGTTTGTGTTCTCTCTCTCTCTCTCTCTCTCTCTCTCAAGTAAAAACAAAACCAAACCACGAATCCATTTATGACATGCTGCTGCTTAAAACCCATTAGAAGCTTCTTAGTGCTATTGAGCTAAAGACCCAATGGACTAAACGGCTTTGTGTCTTCTGGCTCCTGCCTTCTCCTCATCCACTTTGGATCACTAGCTCCCCCATTACATCTGCTGCCCTGGCTCTTCCAGGCCTCCCAAGCTCTCCTTCCTGCCTCCAGGCTTTCACTTTCGTACTTGTTGCTCTCTCTGTGTGTCACATCCCACTCCTCCTTCATTTTGTTCGAGTGTAATTTGCTCAGGGAAACCTGGGTCAGAAACACTGGTCAAGCAGCTCAAGGGTACCTGTACATTTTCATTATAGCCTGTATTATGTTCATAATTTCTAATACTATCTTTGGATTTCTCCCGTGCTAGACTTTAAGTCCCATGAGATTTAACAATTGGTCTTGAGTCCAAATGCCTAGCGCATGCCTGACACACAGTGAGAACTCACTGCATGCTTAGGAATGCCTCTGCATACATGACGTGTACATACGAAGATATTTAAGTACACATATACACAGGCACATCGATTGTGAGTATATGTGTGCAGAGGAGGTTTTTTAAAATGTTTTACACCTGAGTAGGATTTTTTAGTGGTTTATTTAGAAATTAATGGTACTTCTGTTTGAGAGTATAGGTATATATGTGTGTGTGTTTAGCATGAATTCTCTTCTTTAGTACCCACTGTTCAGAATGCACCACATTAGACATCAGTCTCATTCAGAGTTGTTACGTTCCCCTTTTTGTACCTTGTCCTCTGACTGGGTCCTGTCCATCCATCCCACTCAAGGTAAAGAAACTGCTGCAATGAAAGCTGATCTCCTAAGGGCCAGGAATATGAAAAGGTACATTAACCAACTGACTGTGGCAAAGAAGCAGTGTGAGAAGAGAATCCGAATCCTGGGAGGCCCTGCCTATGACCAGCAAGAGGACGGGGCCTTGGATGAGGGAGAAGGGCCTCCAAGCCAGAAGGTAGAACTTTGTGGTTTCTTGTTTTGACCATTTCATGTTCATTATAAACGTTCACGTAATCTCCCATCCATCTTTTAACTTTTTGGTATTTAACATAAGACATATGTTCCAGAACAGAGACCCTCATGTTTGCTTTTATGGGTCAAAGAGCTGTATTACTTGGTATCCCTGACTTCTGTGAACGGTAATAGGTAGGATGGATCAGCACAGGGTATATGTACGTGTACATGTATGTGCCTGTGTGTATTTTCCCATCCCGCACACCCTGAGGCACACACTTAGTTTACAAGGGCCCAGTCGAGTTACGCACTACCAGTTGAATAGAACAAACCACCTATGGAATAGAAGGTATCTTGTAAGTTATTTTACTTAGCTCTCACCACAATTCAATGAAATCTAAATTTCTTGATATTTCCATTTTAAGGTGAAGAAACAGAGTTGGTGTTACCAACTTGTAAGTTATTTTACTTAGCTCTTACTACAATTCAATGAAATTTGAATTTCTCGATATTTCCATTTTAAGGTGAAGAAACAGAGTTGGTGTTAGTAAATTACCTAAGGCAGGTGGGAAGAGGCAAAACTAGATAAAAACCGAGATCTAGTTGCTTCACAATCTGAGTGCTTTCTTACGAAGCCATAATATGTCAGCGCCTGTTTTTACAACAAAACTTTGGACTCTCTGATACTGGGTCCTGAAATCAGGGAGCTTAGGGAAGTGTCCTAGCCCTACCTCAGTACCTGCTCTTATTCTCAAGGATTCAAGTGTGTCTTCCAAGACCCAGTGAATGCGAAGACTGAGGGAAACAGCAGCAGCACTCCCTGAGGAGTTTGTTTGTACCACTTGGGAACAGGACTTCAAGGCAGTCTCCAAACTTCTCTTTTGTAAGATGGCATTTACTTACAACGAGGCTACCAAGAGTATAATTTGACTCTGGCTACAGCCCCTAACCTTACCTATTTGGATGTTTAGTTTCTTGATGTTTTCTCATTCAGTTCCTGGTTTGACTTCAGATGCCTGTGACTTTTCCCTTCCTCCTCATTCCGGTGATGAACTTTGATCTATTTTCTTGTTTGTGGCCCGTCTCCATGAGAGCCTCTTCAGCATAGTTTATGCTTGACCTTGGACCAACTCTAACACTAGCCAGAGTTGTTCTTTGGCAAACATCTTGTACAAGTGGTTCAAATGCTGCCCCGAGTAGCTCTTGTTTTATAGAGGGGTCCCCTTGCCGCTGGAGATCTGTTTATTTTGCTATTAGATCTGCAATTTTAACTTTGTGGTCCAAAGTGAACATTTTACAATTTTAACTTTGTGGTCCAAAGTGAATGGTGGAGAATGGATTTGGCAGGCTGTATATTGTCCTCCTTCCTCTTTCTTCTCAGCCTCTGGACTCTTAAATAGCTTTTCAGCCACATTTGTCATAGAAAAATTTCTCTTCTTGTGTCCCATGTATTCATTCATTGAGTCAACAGACATTTAACGAAGGTCCGTAATCTCTCAGTTACAGTGCAAGGTACTAGAATACAAAAGGAATAAGAGGAGTCTTTGCTCTGAAAGAGTCCCATGTAATTATAAAATAGAAAAGTAAGTGATCCAGTAGAGATGGGAGATAAATAAATACCTGGAAGACATACCCGATGGCTTATTGCCTAGTCAAAAGATGATGTGGTTTTAGATATTATGGTAGAAGAAAATCTTAGGAAACATAAAAGAAGATAATTTTAGAACTCAGTGTGATTTCAGTATGTTATCTGGCAGTATTTACTAGAAGTAGCCTTAATCTGGTTTTTGCTCCATTTCAACTTGTTTCTCCAGATATTTAGGAAAGGAGCAACCCATTGCTGTTCCAACAGTTTAACCTCAGAGTAAAATCATTTCCGTTAGGCTTCAGGCCAAAAGCCTCAGATAATACTACAGATTTCTAATGTCTATGGTGGTTTGCTAGACTAAAGGTAAGACTTTGGTTAGTTTGGGGCCATAAGTGGGTAGTTTTGCTGTAGCCTAATCATATTTGATCCAGAGGAATCACCAATAAATTTTACTTCAGAACCTAGTCTTCAGAATTAGTTGAATCCCCCCAATTCAAAGAAAGAGATTGAATAAATAAATAAAAATAAATAATTATATGCTCTCTATAAGATACTAATATGATGGCACAGATTGGTTGAAAGTGAAAGGAGGGGAAAAGGCATGCTATGTAAACACAAAGCAAAGAAATCTAAAGTAGTTAATATTAACATTAGGTGAAATAGACACCAGAACAAGGAATGTAACCAGGGATGAAAAACATTTCATTATGATAGAGGGGTCAGTTCATGAAGAAGGCATGATAATCCTAAATATGTATGTGATCAAGGAGACCTTTAAGATACGTGAAGCAGAGTGCCTGGGTGGCTCAGTTGGTTAAGCAACTGACTCTTGATTTTAGCTCAGGTCATGATCTCAGGGTCATGAGATGGAGCTCCATGGAGCTCCACATGCTGGGTGTGGAGCCTGCTTAAGATTCTCTCTCTCTCTCTCCCTCTCCCTGCATCCCCCTCCTTAACCACCTCCTGCTCACTGTGCTCTCGCTTGTTCTCTCTCTCTCTCTCTTTCTCTCAAAATAAATAAATAACTAAAATAAATGAAGCAAAAACTGACAGAACTGAAAGGAGAAAAAAAGATCCACAGTTATAATTGGAAATGTTAACACCTTTCTCTCAGTAATTGATAGAAGAAATAAAGCAGGATACAGAAGACATGAACAACAATAACAACCAATGGGAACTAAAGGACATTTGTAGACAGTTCCACCTAGCACCAACAGAATACACATTCTTCTCAAGTGTACATTGAACATTCGCCAAGAAAGAGTATATTTCTGGGCAATAAAACAAATTCCAACCAATTTAAAAGGTTTAAACACATATTATGTTCTCTGACCACATGGAATTGGAAAGCAATAATAAAAAGATCTGGAAAATTCTCAAATATTTCAAAGTTAAGCAACATATCTAAATAAGGCTTGAGTCAAGAAATTATAAGAAATTAGAAACTAGTTTGAATGGGATGAAAATGAAAATACATTAATTTTTGTGGGATTACAGTTAAAGCAGTACTTAGAAGGAAACACTTTTTTTTTTTTTTAAGATTTACTTAGCATGAAAGAGAGCTAGCACGAGCAGGGGAAAGGGGGGGAAAGACAGAGGATAGGGAGAAGCAGACTCCCCACTGAGTGGAGAGCCTCATGTGGGGCTCGATCCCAGGACCCAGGGATCATGACCTGAGATGAAGGCAAATGCTTAACTGACTGAGCCACCCAGATTCCTTAGAAGGAAACACCTTTTAATGCTTTTTTTTTTTTAAAAAGAAAGGTCTAAAATCAGTGATCTTCCTCCTTAAGAACCTACAAATGAAAACTGAAATAACTAGAAAGGCAGAAATAATATAACAGAAATCAGTGGAGTAGAGAACAGAAAAACAGTAGAGAAAAATCAATGAAAGCCAAAGATAGTTCTTGGAAAAGATCGATTATACACTCTAGTTAGACTGATGAAAAGAAGAGAGAAGGCACAGTTACCATTGTTAGGAATGAGAGAAGGCATCATTGTAGATCCTCTGTACATTAAAAGGAGAATAAAGAAGTATTGTGAACAATTTGAAGCCAATAAACTTCACAATATAAATAAAATAGAGAAATTTCTTTGGAAATACAAATTACTAGAACTGACTCAAAAAGAAATGGAAAATCTGAGTAGCCTAAGAGGTATTAAAGAAAACGAATTTATCGTTTAAAACCTTCCCACAAAGAAAACTTTAGGCTCAGATTATTTCACTGGTGAAATCTATTAAACATTCAAGACAAGGATAAGGTCAGTCTTAACCGTATTATTTCAGAAAATGGAAGAGAAGGATACTCTTCAACTCCTCATAGAAAACCAGCATAACTCTGATACTAAACCAGAGAAAAACATTTAGAAAAGTGAAAACTACTCACCAATATTCATCATGAACCTAAACAAAAATTTCCTTAACAGAATATTAGTAAATCACATCTAGCAATCTATAAATAGAAAAATTACTCCAATATGTGTTCTCCTGGCAGTGGGCCTTTCGTATAAAGATCATGTATGTCATTTATCTGCAGTTCCATTGTCAAGGCTTATTGTTTCTTAAACAGCTTTATTAAGGCATAATGACATATAATACACTGCACATATTTAGAGTATACAGTTTGATAGTTTGACTCATGAAACCATCATCACCGTAATCAAGATAGTAATCATATTCATTATCAACAGAAATTTTCTCAGCCCCTTTGTAGTCTCCGTCTTAACACCAGTTGATGCCTACTGGTCCAGTCCTTTAATCCATGTTTAATCATCTAGTAAGTGACTTTTTAACTACCCTGATTTTTAGCACCTGTCATTGTCTTTTCTTTCTTCTTGCCTTTCTTTCCCTTCCTCCCTCCCTCCCTCCCTCCCTCCCTTCCTCCCTCCCTTCCTTCCTTCCTACCTTCCTTCCTTGTATTTTATTTATTTACTCATGAGAGACACAGAGGCAGGCTCCCTGTGGGGAGCCAGATGCAGGACTCAAGGACCCAGGACCCCAGGATCAGGACTTGAGCGGAAGGCAGAAGCTCAACCACTGAGCCAACCAGGAACACTTTGTCTTTTCTTTCTTTGCCAAAATCTTGGTTCAGACTCTTCTGATGTGTTTTTATTGTATGTTGTCATTGACAACAGCTATGACAAGTCTCACAATAACCCATAAAGTAGGTGGTACTATCACCAATCTATAGAAGAAGAAACTGAGGCTCAGAGTATTGGAGCCAGGATTCCAGCCTAGGTATGTCCAGTTCCAAAGCCTGAACTACTTTACCTGCACGTATTGCCTTGCTATTTGGCTTTGCTTTCATCTGGATATGGAAACACAAAATCTGTATTGCTTTTGCACAGTGGTAACCTGCTTCTTAAATGGCCCCCAAAATGGAAAGATGGAAAGAAGAATTTAAGAAAAATAATAGAAAAAATAAAGGGAGAAGAGGAAATGAAAATATAAGGGGTGTGAAAACCGATGGCACTAAGTGTCTGACCTCTTCTGTAAAATCAGTTTTTTTTTAAGTTTTAATTCCAGTTAGTTAACATACAGTGTTGGTTTCAGGTCTACAATATACTGATTCAGTGATTCTACACATCACTGGGTGCTCATCATCTATTTAACACATCCCTACACCTCCCTTCCTTGTGGTAGCCCTTAGTTCTGTGTAATTAAGAGCCTGTGTTTTGGTCTCTCTCTCCTTTTTTGTTTCTTCCCATTGCTCATTTTGTTTCTTAAATTCCACACAGGAGTGAAATCATACGTATTTGTCTTTCTCTGACTTCACTTAGCTTGACACTCTCTAGCACTATCCACGTCCTTGCAAATGGTAAAATTTCATTCTTTTTTATGGCTGAATAATATTCCATTACACACGCGTGCGCACACACACATACACACGTATTACTTTATCCATCAGTCGATAGACAGTTGGACTACTTTCATATTTTGACTATTTTAAGTAATGCTGCTATAAACATTGGGGTGCATGTACCCCTTTGAATTAGTGTTCTTAAAGTATCCAATAGTGCAATTGCTGAATTCTAAGGTAATTCTGTTTTTAACTTTTTGAGGAACTTCCAAAATGTTTCCACAGTTAACATTCCCAACAACAGTGCAGGAGGATTGCTTTTTTCCCACATCCTCACCAACACCTGTTGTTTGTTGTATTTTTGATTTTAGCCAATCAGATGTGAGGTGATGTCTCATTGTAGTTTGATTTGCATTTCCCTGATGATAAGTGATGATGAGCATCTTTTCATGTGTTTGTTGGTCATCTGGATGTCTTCTTTGGAGAAATGTCTTTTCATGTCTTTTGCCCACTTTTTAGTTGGATCATTTGTTTTTTGGGTGTTGAGTTGTATAAGCTCTTTATATATTTTAAATGCTAACCCTTTATCAGATATGTCATTTGTAATTACCTTCCTCCATTCTGTAGATTGCCTTTTAGTTTTGTTGATGATTTCTTTTGCTGTGCAGAAGCTTTTTATTTTGATCTAGTCCCAGTAGTTTATTTTTTATTCTGTTTCCTTTACTACAGGAGACATATCTAGAAAGAAGTTGCTATAATTGATGTCAATGGAATTATAGCTGGTGTTCTCTTCTAGGATTTTTATGGTTTGGGGCCCTCATATTTAGATCTTTAATCCATTTTGAATTTAATTTAATGCATGGCATAAGAAAATGATCCAGTTCTTTCTTTTGCGTGTTGCTGTCCAGTTTTTCCACCATTTGTTGAAAACATTAGACTGCCTTTTCCTATTGGATATTCTTTCCTGCTTTGACCATATAGTTGTGGGTTCATTTCTGGGTTTTCTACTTTGTTCCATTGATCGTAGTCTAACTTGGAGTCCAGAATTATGATGCCTCCAGGTTTGCTTTTCTATTTCAAGATTGTTTTGGCTATTTTGGAGTCTTTTGTGGCTCTATATAAATTTTAGGATTGTTCTAGTTCTGTAAAAAATATTGTTGGTATTTTGATAGGGATTGCATTAAATATGTAGATTGCTTGGGTAGTATAGACATTTTAACAATATTCTTCCAATCTATGCGCATGAAATGTCTTTCAGTTTCTTTGTGTGATCTTAATTTCTTTCATCACTGTTTTATAATTTTCAGAGTATAGGTCTTTCACCTCTTTGGTTAGATTTGTACCTAGATATCTTACTATTTTTGGTGCAATTGTAAATGGGATTGTTTTCTTAATTGCTCTTTCTGCTGCTTCATTATTGGTATATAGAAATGCAGCAGATTTCTGCACATTGATTTTGTATCCTGTAACTTAACTGAATTCATTTATCAGTTCTAGCAGTGTTTTGGTGGAGTCTTTTGGGTTTTCTGTGAATAGTATGTCATCTGCAAATAGTGAAGGTTTTACTTCTTCCTTACTGATTTGAACATCTTTTATTTGTTTTCGTTTTCTGATTGCTGTAGCTAGAACTTCAAGTACGATGTCAAATTAAAGTGATGAGAATGGGTTTCCTTTTCTTGTTCCTGACTTTAGGAAAACTGAGAGCTTTTCCTTATTAAGGATGATGTTAGCTGTGGATTTTTCATATATGGCCTTTATTATGTTGAGATATATTCCTTCTAAATCTACTATGTTGAGGGTTTTTATAACGAATGGTTGTTGTACTTTGTCAAATGCTTTTTCTACATCTACTGAAATGATCACATGGTTCTTATCCTTTTTCTATTGAAGTGATGTATCATATTGATTGATTTGTGAGTATCGATTTGTGAGTATCGAACCATTCTTGCAACTCAGGAAGAAATCCCATTTGATCATTTAGTGTTGTCTTTATCTAATTTTGGTGTCAGGGTAATGCTGGCCTCATAAAATGAATTTGGAATTTTCCTTCTCTATTTTTTGGAGCCCTTTGAAAAGAATAGGTATTAACTCTTCTTTAAATGTTTGGTAGAATTCACCTGTGATGCTATCAGGCCTTGGACTTTGTTTTTGGGGAGCTTTTTGATTACTGATTTAATCTCTTCGCTGGTCATTGGTCTGTTCAAATTTTCTAACTCTTCCTGTTTCGGTTTTGGTAGTTTGTATGTTTCTAGGAATTTATCCATTTCTTCTAGGTTGTCCAATTTGTTGGCATATAGTTTTCATAATTGTAATTGTAATTATTTGTAATTATTTATATTTCTGTGGTGTTGGTTATTTTTTTTCTCTCATTTGTGATTTTGAGTCCTTTCTCTTTTTTCCTTGTTAAGTCTAGGTAGAAGTTTGTCAATTTCATAGATTTTTTTTTTTTTTTCAAAGAAGTAGATCCTGGTTTTATTCAACTGTTCTATTGGTTTTGTTTGTGTTTTGGTTTTGTTTTATTTGTTTGTTTTAAAATTTTAAAATTTATATTCAATTTGCCAATATATAGTATAACACCCAGTGCTCATCCCATTGAGTGCCCTCCTTAGTGCCCACCACCCAGTTACCCTATGCCCCAACCTACCTCCCCTTCTGCTACCCTTTGTTTGTTTCCCAGAGTTGGTTTCTGTATAATTTATTTCTGCTCTAGTCTTTTTTATTTTCTTATTCTGGTTTTAGGTTTCATTTGTTGTTCTTTTTCTAGGTTCTTTAGATGTAAGTTTAGGTTGTTTATTTGAGATTTTTCTTGCTTCTTAAGGTAGGCTTATGTTGCTATATACTTCCCTCTTAGAATTGTTTTTGTTGCATCCCAAAGTTTTGGGCCATTGTGTTTTCATTTTCATTTATTTCCATATATTTTTGAATTTCTTCTTTGATTTCCTGGTTGATTCATTCATTGTTTAGTAGCATGTTATTTAACCTCCATGTAATTTTGATCTTTACAGATTTTTTCTTGTGGTTGATTTCTAGTTTTATAGCATTGTGGCCAAAAAGGATGCATGGTATGACTTTGATCTTTTTTTTAATTTATTGAGACCAATAAATGAGACCAATATATATGATCTGTTCTGGAGGATGTTCCATGTGCTCCTGAAAAGAATGTGTATTCTGCTGGTTTAGGATAAAATGTTCCAAATATATCTATTGAATCCACCCGGTTCAGTGTGTCACTCAAAGCCATTGTTTCCTTGTTGATTTTACGATTGGATGACCTGTTCCTTGATATAGGTAGGGTGTTAAAGTCCCCTACTATTATAGTATTATCATCAGTTCCTTTATGTTTGATATTAGTTGTTTATATATTTGAGTGCTCCCCTGTTGGGTGCATTAAATATTTATAATTGTTGTATCTTCTTTTTGGGTTGTCCCCTTTATTTATTATATAGTGTCCTTTCTTGTCTCTTGTTACAATTTTTGTTTTAAAGTCTAGTTTCCAAAAAAAAATAAATAAATAAAGTCTAGTTTCCCTGTCACTCACCCTTGTCTGTGACCCTGGCTCCCTCCTCATTGCAGCACTGGGATCCATTTCTCCCAAACCACATGTCCACACTTTCTGCCTTCATCAGTGTGGCTTCTTCTCTGTCTTTAGTTGTGGAGTGTGTTCTGACAGTCTTCAAGGCAGTTTCTGGGGCATTTAGGATGATTTGATGGTTATCTAGTTCTGTTTGTGGGACAAGGCAAGCCTGTGGTCCTCCTACTGGGCCGCCATCTTCCAACCCACTATAAGATCAATTTTCATATCAATTTATATTTGATCTGAGACCAGTCTAAAATGCACACCATCAAATGTAGCCCAGGAGTCTGCACTTGGATATGAAAAGATTCTCTGACTTTTTGTTTCTGCTGGAGTTCTTATAGAGCATCTTTTTAAAATGCATCTTTCCTTTCTGAGTTCCATACTATTTATAGTTTGCTACAAATGCAAAGCAGTAATTTCTTAAGGAGAGGAACTATTTAATTATGGTTAAGAAGCTGTGCTACAGAGTCGGAAAGCCTGGCTTCCAATCCCAAATCTACTGGGATTATCTTTGGACAAGTTAGTGTCTTTGTACTCTATTTGTAAAATTGAGTTAATTGTATGTACCTTTTGGGTGGCATCCATTAAATAATGCACATAATGGGATGAGTACACCACTTGGTATATGAGCACTCAATGAATATATGTTATTACTGGCATAGATTATTATTTTTAGTGATGATATAGATGTAAGAAAAATCCAATTGTAATTCTCAAAATCCTAATTCTACATATTGTTATGCTGGAGACAGTCTCATGAGTATATTGGGTATGTTTTGTAACTAGAGAATCCTATCACTCTTGGTAACATGTTGGGTATATTAGGAACACATTTGTTCCTCTAAGACCCTGAGGTACTTTTGAGTGCTTTTTCTCTTCCTGGAGAAAAATGAACTAGCTGGGTAAGAAGTAATTCACACAAAATATAAAACTAAGTTTACAAAATAAGCATCATGAAACCAGATCCAGTGGGACTGGAAAAGACTGAAACTGCTGTAAATAAAAATCCCTGAAGAGGAATAGAGAATGATCTGCCTTCCAGCCTGAAATGCTTCATGGCCTTTAGCACATGTAGCTTCTACTAGGTCAGTTTTTTGTCTCCTACCATGAGATCATTGATTGTGGTAGCCCTCCCTGCAAAATTACCAGGGGTCTTAGAACAGAAAGAAAAGAGCTGACCCAACAAATAAATTAAGAGCACAGTGTTGGCTGTATGGGATCCCTTAGTGAATGTTAATTGTTGTTACATCATCTATAGTTTTTAAAAAATGATTGTTTTAATAGTGGTCAACCTTGATCTACCTACCCTTCTCTTTGCACTTTCACACAAAAATCTCAGAATTAAAATTAGTTGGGATCCCTGGGTGGCTTAGTGGGATCCCTGGGTGGCTTAGTGGTTTAGCTTCTGCCTTCAGCCCAGGGTGTGATCCTGGAGACCTGGGATCGAGTCCCACATCAGGCTCCCTGCATGGAGCCTGCTTCTCCCTCTCCCTCTGCCTATGTCTCTGCCTCTCTCTCTCTCTCTCTCTCTCTCTCTCTCTCTGTGTGTGTGTGTGTCTCATGAATAAATAAATACAATATTTTAAAAAAATAAAAATAAAATAAAGTAAAATTAGTTAATCTCAGGTGAATTAGAATTAATTAATCTCAGATGAGTACATTTGACTCTGAAGTATACCATCTACTCATCCTGTTTACCCAAACCCATACCATTAGTGTAGATGTTACACAGTGAAATGCTCTTCTCTCTTCAAGAGAAGAAAAAAAAAAAATGGAGCAGAGAATTTGGTTAATCCATCAGTCAAAGTAAGAGATATATCAGATATTTGATTATACTTGAGATGTATTTGCTGTCATTTATTTATATATATCTGCACTTTTGGAGCAGAACATAGAATATTCATAAGTCAATAAAAATCCAAAAATGGCTAATATTTAGAAGACATTTTGAACTTGGTTTTGCAGATATGTGAATTTGTATCTAACTTGGAATTCACTTCGATCCAAGGAAAATCATACAGGGAAGAGTTCATTAGATTTCTTTGAATACTCTTTCTGCTCAGCTTCTCCCTATACTAAAAATCGGTAGCTGTCTGAGTGATCTTTATGCTGATCCAAAGTTGATGTGGATTCCTACAAATTTCTGTGGACAATATACAGATAGAACTTGTACTTTAAGATACTTTACTGGTAGGGTTTGTATAAAGATATGCTATGATCTTCCAAAGTTAGTTAACTAACTACTAATTGTCTGAAATACTTATGGACTCTACTTGTTAGTGATCCGTAGCATGGGATGACTGTCTCCTTTAATTAGTTACCAGAAGTTGTTAGAAAAATGCCTGCTCCTTTCTGCTCGCAAAACCTATTGAGGACCCACTGTCAGCAAAAGAGTTGAATTTATGTTGATCATATGCACTTGATTTTAGAAAGATCTTACTAGTAAAGTTTCCAAAAATTTCCAATTGCCATAATTAAAATTTTTGAAATCTTGAATGATAAATTCTTCTGTTAATTGCATTCGAATTATACTTACATGTCTTTTGTTTTTTTTTTTTAACCTAAGAGCTGAGGATATGGGGTTTCAATTCCTTCTGAATTAATTTGAGGCATTTCCCCTAATTAATTGAGTTATGAATAATTATGAAGGTGATCTGCTTTCTTCTACTTTGGCAGCCTTTGCTCAAGGTTGTGCCCATTGTGTCTCCAGATACGGTTTTTCTTTTCTTGTAAGCATGCAATATAGTAAACAAAGGAGTAATTTTGATACACTCATACAGTGTAATATTATGAACCAATTAAAATGGTATTTACAAAAGATTTTTAAAATGAACATGATACTGTAAACTAAAGAACAAGATATAAAATCAGTTTTCCTCAGCTGTATAAAAACAGAATGGAAGACAAAAATGACTCTAGCCTGGTCTTTTATGCATTTCTCTTTGATTTTTCTATTAGCATCTGTTGCTTTTAGCAGTATATCCCACAGGGCAGGGATTTCTGTCCATTTCATTTCCTAGAAATGTTCCTGAGACAGAGTAGATGGTAGATGCTAAGTAGATCTTTTGCTCAATATGTGGATGAATAATTGAAAATTGGTATTTAACTTTTTCCATTTAATATTTCAGAAGTAGAGAGAAATACCATATTACACTATGATCTTAAAAAATGAGACTTTTTTCCCTTCCTGAATGTAGAAACTAATCCATTAGAATTTAAAGGAAACTGATAATTAAAATTTGATTTTTAACTTCTTTCTTAATTTTTTGTCTTAAATTTCCTTAATAGATTCTTCAGTTTGAAGATATCTTGGCCAGTACTTCCTACCGAGAGCACTTTCGAATATACATGGAAAGGATGGACAAGAGAGCTCTGATTAGTTTTTGGGAGTCTGTGGAGTATTTAAAGAGTGCTAACAAGGTGTAGTATATACAGCATCAAAGGAATTTTAATCACTAGCTGATGAAAACTTGCATGTTAGGCAGTGTATGTGTGTTTCTCAGTGAAGCTTTAAGAGAAGTATACATTAAAGGACTATTTAAAACCAAAAATAGGGGATCCCTGGGTGGCTCAGCGGTTTAGGGCCTGCCTTCGGCTCAGGGCGTGATCCTGGAGTCCCAGGATCGAGTCCCACATGGGGCTCCCTTCATGGAGCCTGCTTCTCCCTCTGCCTATGTCTCTGTGCCTCTCTCTCTCTCCCCCCCCCCGCCATGAATAAATAAATAAAATCTTTAAAAGTTTACAGTTTCATAATTTTCAACAGTCTCTACTAATATTACCAAGGAAATGGAATAAAGAAAGTGAACATTAAAAAAATAATAATAATAATGGGATTATGTTCCAGCCTGTAATAGTAAATAAAATTAGATTTTATTTTTACAAAAAGATGCTTTTGAATGTGTAGTCAAGGGAAAAAATGACTTATAAATGTACCAAAATATTGAATTTGCCTACAGGCATTAATTTTTTTAATGCATTATAAAAAGGCTTAAATATATCCACATTGGTGTTACAATGAATTGATCTTCTCATCTACACTTTAGTCTCATAACCTTATTATTGTAATATTATCATGTGCAAATTTTATACTACCATTCTTCTTTTATTTCATTTAAAATATGATTGAATTAAAGGGGCACCTGGTCATGTAGTAGCTGGCTTAGGTCTTGATCTCAGGGTCCCTGGGATCAAGCCCCATGTGGGGCTCAGCACTCAGTGGAGCCTCTGCTGTGGATTCTCTTTCCCTCTCCCTCTGCCCCACCCCCAGCCCCCGCGCGCGCGCGCTCTCTCTCTCTCTCTCTCTCAAATAAAAAAATAAATACATCTTTTTAAAAATAAATACATAAAATATGATTGAATTGAGAAACACAAAAGAACATTTTTGGTTATAGATGCCTCTTACAGTGAAAACCCCAACAATAACCATTGTGTTTTGCACTTGGCAAGTTCTCAATTTGTTTAATGTGAATTATATATGTTGATATGTGTCTATAACTATACATAACAATATTTATAACATATATAAGGCATATATTTTGAGAAGCTTATTAACATAAGCACAAAGAACAGTGAGTACATTAAATTATTATGTGCACTTTAGAACTGAACTTTAGAACTTTAAAATACATCATAAATTACATTAGTTAAGGAATGAAATTCATTCTCATAGTATTTTTAAATCTTCTTAGAAATGCCTTTCTTTGTTAATTTGTAAGCCAGCAATTAACCTCATTTTATCAAATACTGTTTTTGGCCACTTTATTATATATTTTATTTATTTACTAGACTTGATTCTGAGTGACTTTTGGCTGCTCTCGAGGGAATGTTGCAAGAGCAATCTAAAGAATTTCCCTAAACTACTGAAGACAATTTGAAAGATTTCAGTGGAATAAGAGCATGTAGCTTCATCAAATGCAACACTAGCTATTTTGACCTACCAATACTGATTTGGATGTAAAACGTTCTGGGATGTTCGGTGAATTCACAGCCTTCATTCATGGAGCTTGTTTGTCTTTTTTTTTCAAAGATGTTATTTACTTACTTTAGAGAAAGAGAGCTGAGCAGCAGGGAGGAGCAGAGACGGAGAAGGAGATAATCTCCAGCAGATTCCACTGGAGTGGCATAGCCATGTGACCCCAGAGATCTCCCCCTAAACTGAAACCAAGAGTTGGACACTCAACCAACTGAGCCAGCCAGGCGCCTCTGTCTTCATTTTTTGTTGAAGACTTTGTATAACATTCCTAGAGTTAATGAGATGTGTCTAGAGGAAATATAAATATTATGTTAACCAGAAGAGATTTGCATTTGCGAAGGCGGCTGGCTGTGACCTAAGTATAATGTTTAAGACTAAACTGTCTAATATAAGCTTGATTATAATGTAATAAATCATCATTCTGAAAAATTTTTTTCTTGTTTTCTTAAATTACACAATATTGACTTTTTTTTCTGGAGCGAGAAATGGCACTGCCAATTACTTATATTAGATTTTAAAAAGCCAAATCGAATTTAGCTGATATTTGAGCAGTGGAATTCAGATTTACGAGGAGTCCATTGCAAGAAGAGAGCTGTTGTCATTTTTCTCTTTCTGGCATTTAAAAGAAATTACATTTGTTAATTATTCAACTGAAGTGTTCATTTTAAGGAGGCCATGTCTTTTCAGAATCTGATTCTTGACTCTGATTCTTAATGTGCTACACAAAAGCCAAAGAGCCACACTGGTACTAGTGTACATTCCAAGCGTCTTGCTTCCAGCTTTAAAATGTAGAGAATTCAGAAGCTAATCCTTTTTGTCAGAGATGAGATTTCATGCCTTTTTTGTTCTTCATCTTCCTCTCTTTTCAGAATGAAATTCCACAATTAGTTGGTGAAATTTACCAGAATTTCTTTGTGGAAAGCAAAGAAATATCTGTGGAAAAATCACTTTACAAAGAAATCCAGCAGTGTCTTGTAGGAAATAAAGGTATTGAAGTGTTCTACAAAATCCAGGGAGATGTTTATGAGACCCTAAAAGATAGGTATTACCCATCATTTATTGTCAGTGACCTGTATGAGAAACTGATGATAAAAGAGGAAGAGAAACATGTCTCACAGTTGATTTCCAGCAAGGATGAACTGGTGAGTCACATTTAATTTTCTCCTCCCTTCTCAGTGGTTAAGCTTCAAAAATATAACTAGATGGGCCATTGTATAAGCTGAATTTGGTTTGCTTCTTGATCCGTTAAGTATAGGACTTTAAGTAGAACTTACACGCTTCTTCCCTTGTTCTTGTGGACAACTGACTACCACCGCCTTGTGTTGAGTCCGAGACCTCACCACCCCCTCTCTACCTGAGACACACCCTGAAAACACAAAGGCAGAAAGTCTGCAGGGTGGGACATTTGTGGCTTAGGCCAGGTAAGAGAATCAGTAGGATTTAGAGCAGCATGAGAATAGACAAAGGATGGGGAAGTGAGAGAGGGAGAATGTGGAAGGAGTTACAGAAATATTTTGAAATTGAAAAAAATCAGATATAAGTAAGATGTTCCAAAGAAAACCTTGCTCAACTACACCTGAAGTCTAATTAAGTGCACGGTCATTTAATTGGAGAGCCTTAGTTGCCACCTATCATTTACTATTAATGATTTATATGAGTTTTAAGATTTGTGAAGGTGCAAAGAAAAATGTGTTTTATAGTTTCCCTACTTGGAAAGATTATAATTTATCTTGGATTTTTTCCTGCCCAGTTATATCTCAATCTCTGAGGAATCAAGTGCTTGTTCCTTTTTTTTTTTTAATTGGAGTTCAATTTGCCAACATATAGCATATCACCCAGTGCTCATCCCTTCAAGTGCCCCCCTCAGTGCCCATCACCCAGTCACCCCAACCCCCCATCCACCTCCCCTTCCACTAGCCCTTGTTCATTTCCCAGAGTTAGGAGTCTCTCATGTTCTGTCTCCCTCACTCATTTTCTCTCCTTTCTCCTTTATTCCCTTTCACTATTTTTTATATTCCCCAAATGAATGAGACCATATGTTTGTCCATCTCCAATTGACTTATTTCACTCAGCATAATACCCCCTCCCCAGTTCCATCCTCAAGTGCTTGTTCTTAATGGTGTTAGAAGTCAGTAACTCTGAAATTCATTCCTTCAGACTTTTTAAAATACTTATTACTTAGTTCTTTACACTTCAGTGTATAACACCACCAAAAGTGGCCCAAAAGTCATTAACTCGTTGCATCTGATTTTTAAGATAGGTCAATTTTTAAAATATTTTTAATTTTTTTTGGTCAGTTTAACTGTGTTATCTCTCTACCTCAAAAATTAAAATGGTTAATTTGCAAATGCTATAGAAGAGGTTATTCAAATTAATTGAAATTGTCAGTACCCAACAGATAAATTGAATAAAGTCTTAAACTGACAGTTAATATGAATGGTAATAGTAAACAAACCTGAAGAATTTTCCAATTTCACCTAGGACTCAAGGGAAATATGTATCATTGACCTTTTGAAAACTCCTACTCTTTGTAACGTAATCCCACTTCTAAAAATTTAAGACCATAACTAAAGGGTAGAAAAGCTTTTGTATAATGGAATTGGTTTTGGTCCTTTTGGGATTCCAAGTCCACAGAATCAACCCAGAACAGGAAGAGCAGTAGTAGGAGCAGTAGGAGTATGCCTCAGTGTACTGTCAACTCCTAGGATACTAGACAGCCAAAAATTATAATTTTGAAGACTGTAATTAATACCCTCAAAATATGCGGCATCATAAATTATATGGAAAAAACAGAATACCTGTCTGTGTAGAATTATGTCATGATATGTAAACTCACAGACAAGGATTTAAAAGACCCTACGAAAATAAAAACAGCTTGGTTTTCTAGAATTATTAATACTTCACTTGTTTGGAAAAAAATTATATTATACTGTTTGTTACAATTAACTAAAAATTGGAGGAAAAAATTCTGGAAGAATGTGCAAGAGTATAAACACAGGAGAAGCCTGTTCTCAGCAGTTCTTTACAGTACCCCGCATAAATCTATTCTATACGCTGTTGGTGATCTCTTCCAGATTTTTCAGTGACACAGTTCTTTATGAATATTGTTGCTTTGAAATACTACCATTTTACTTGTAAAATGATCTGTTGATTTCTAAAATACATCTTCAAGAGAAGGACTGAACAAAGTGTATACTGGAAATACTTTCACTAATGGGAATTTGGAAATTTTATTTTAAAAGGACTTGTGTGAGTTTTCTATAATATTCTTTGGAGCTGGAAAGGAAACCATAGTACCTCAGCGTCTTTGTCCCAGATTGGGCCCAGAACATTCGAGTTGAGCTGGGCAGAGAATTCAGTTGCCTTCCCTTGTTCTAAGCAGATTCCCTTGGGTACCGTTTGGAAGATAGTGGTATAGAATCCACCTCCCCACCCCACACATCTCCACTTAAAAGGGCTATTAAATGTTTATTTTTTCAGGCTATTAAATATTTATTTTCAGGCTATTAAATGTTTATTTTTTCGCTGCAATCCTGAACACCAGTTACTTTGGTTCCAAATAACTTTGGTTTGTTACTTTGCTGAGGAAAAGCAGTGCTTTCTGCCATAGAGCCTTTCCTTAGTGGAATCCAGTACTTGGGGCACAGTGTGGTGTAATGATAGAGAACCTACACGCTAGGCAATGATCGCTGAACAGTCCAACGTTAGAAGATAGTGTGATTCATGTGACTTTGTCCCCCAGGGCCCGGCGAGCGAGACTGGCGAGGAAGCTGTAGAGGAAGGTACCAGTCGGATTAATGAACAAGCCAGCTTTGCTGTAAACAAACTACGAGAACTAAATGAGAAACTTGAATATAAAAGGCAAGCTCTAAATTCTATTCAAAATGCACCAAAACCTGACAAGAAGGTAACTCTTGCTTTCAAGGTTGTCTTTGAAAGTTTCCATTTTTCTGATTTGATGAAATAGTTTTCAGTTTATGTTGCAAAGCATCACGATTTCCCTAAAAAGAATTTTAAGCTGTGAGTTCCATTGTTACTTTTTTTTGCTTCTAGTACGGAATGAGAAAAACACTTGTCATTAATCTTCCATCTGGGGTTTTCCCCCAGTCATCAGCGGTGAGTGGTTCTGTGTCTTCTCACCTGGCTCCCTGCAGGCCTTTTGCAGAAAAGGGCAAAGCATTTCTTTTTTTTTTTTTTTTGCCAGACTCATTTCTGGAAGTAAATTAACTCTGCGAGGACAATCTTTTTAATTTTATTTTTCTTTCAAATACTGCGAATCACAGTTTAGAGAACCTCACAGAATTACGCAAGAAATAAATTGGCTAAAAGCCAACAGAATTGGAAAGTTTAAAAATGTAAACAGCATCTCCCTAACTGGCATTTTGCAAACCCAAGCAGTGGTGTGGCTTTTTGCTTTGTGGTTATGCCTCTTCAGAGTCCAACAGGGAATGTCTCTAATATTGGCACAGCTGATGCTCTTCAGTCTGCCAAACTGAGCTCGTCTGGTAATTTCTGAGTGTGTGTTCAGCAACATAAGTTATGAGTAAATGTATGATGCTGTGCCGGTCACTGTGGGGAATCAGTGATACACAGAGCCTGACGTGCCTTTAGGGAGCAAACATGCTGTGGTCAAACCAAAGCCTGCTCACGTGGAAATGAAGCAGATAGTTTACAGCCCTGGCTGATGATGAAATGCAGGGCACGGTTTAGGCCGGGAGGGCTTCCTGTAGGCTTTTTGAGCAAGGAAAGAGTCCTTGTAGCCTGCATGTTCAGGAGAGTTTTGGGGCAAAGCTTCTGCCCTCAAACCACAGAATTACATATCCTTATGGGTTTTCTCATGAAAGAGATCCAAGGGAATGATGAGCATAGCTTTTTTTTTTAAATAAAATTACTTATTTTTTAAAAAAAACTGTGGCAAAATATACATAACATAAAAGTTAACCATTGTAGGTGTAGAGTTCAGTGTCTGTATATTCACTCTGTTATGCAGACGTCACTACCATCCATCTATAGAACTCCTTTCATATGGCAAAACTGAAACCACCCTGTACCCAGGAAGTAGTATTTCCCATTCCTCCCTCCCCAGCCCCCTAGGAACCACCATTCTACTTTCTTTCTCTTATGGCTTTAACTCCTCTGAAATACATCATGAGTGGAGTCATACAGTATTCATTGTTTGTGACTGGCTTTTTTCACTTAGCATAATGTCTTCAAGGTTCATTCGTATACCGTGTGTCAAAATTTCCTTCCTTTTTAAGGCTGAGTAATTTTCCATTGTATGTATATACAGCATTGTGTTCATCCATTCACTCGTCAGTGGAAATTTGGTTTGCTTCCACCCTTTAAGTATTGTGAATAATGCTGCCTCAAACATGAGGGTGCAAATAGCTTTTCAAGATGTTGCTTTCAGCTCTTTTGAATATGTACCCAGAAGTGAATTGCTGGGTCATATGGTAATTCTGTTTTTAATTCTTAGAAGAGGGCGCCTGGTGGTGGCTCAGTGGTTGAGCCTCTTGCCTTTGGCTCAGGTCGTGATCCTGGGTTCCTGGGAGGGAGTCCCACATTGGGCTCCCTACGGGGAGCCTGCTTCTCCCTCTGCCTATGTCTCTGCGTCTCTCTCTGAGTCTCTCATGAATAAATAAATTTTTAAAATCTTTAAAAAAACATTCGTAGAGAAATCTCCATACTATTTTCTGTAATGGTGGCACCACTCGAAACCTTCTCACCAATAGTGCATACAGTTTCTAATTTCTGTATGTTTTCACCAGTAATTGTTGTTTTTCACTTTTTTGATAGTAACCATCCTAATGGGTGTATCATGGTATCTCATTGTGGTTTTGATTTGCATTTCACTAGTGATTAGTTATGTTGAGTATCTTTTCATGCGCTTTTTGGCCATTTATATATATTTTTTGGAGAAATGCTATTCAAGTCCTTTGCCCATTTTTGAATCAGACTGTTTGGTTTTTAAGTTTTAAGAGTTCTCTATATATTCTGGATGTTAATACCCTATCAGATACATGATTTGCAAATATTTTCTCCTATCCTGTGGGTTGCCTTTTTACTGTGTTGATAGTATTCTTTGCACAAAAGTTTTAAATTTTTATGAAGTCCAATTTTTCTATATTTTGCTGTCTGTGCCTTTGGTGTCATAGCCAAGAAACTTTTCCGCTGTTTTCTTCTAAGAATTTATAGTTTTAGCTCTTACGTTTGGGTTTTTTATCCAGTTTGAGTTGAATTGTTGTCTAGGATGTTAGGTAAGGGTCCAGCTTCATTATTTTGCATGTGGATATCCAGTTTTCTCAGCATTATTTGTTGAAGAGATCGTACTTTTCCCATTGTATGGTGATGGCACCCCTATGAAAAAACCCTTTGACCATATATGCAAAGGTTTATTTCTTGGCTGTCAATTCTGTTCCATTGGTCTACATGTCTGTCTTTATCCCAGTACCATACATTTGATTAGTGTAGCTTTGTAGTAAGTATTGACATCAAGAAGTGTGAGTCCTCCAACTTTGTTCTTTTTCAAGATAGTTTTTGGCTATTCTGTCTCCCTTGAGAGGCCATATATATTTTACAATGGATTTTTCTATTTTTGCAAAAACACACTGGATTTTTTAGAGATTGTGTTCAATCAGTATGTTGCTTTGTGTAGTACTGACATCTTAGCAATGTTTGTCTTATAATCCATGAACATTTGGAGATCATTCCATACCCATATTTCTTCTTTAATTTCTTTCATCAGTGTTTTGTAGTTTTCACTATAGAAGTTTTTCACTTCCTTATTTAATTTCTAAGTATTTTATTATTTTTAGGCTATTGTAAATGGAATTGTTTTCTTAATTTCCTTTTTGGATTGTCCATTGTTAGTGTATAGAAATGCAGCTGATTTTTGCCTGTTGATTTTATATCCTGCTACTTTGCTGAATTGTCTAGCATTTTAAGTGGTTTTATAATTCTCAGGATGTTTTTCCTTTGGCAGATTGTTTTCAAGTTGAAGGAGGAAATAATTCTAATAGAGAAAGAACGTACAGACCTACAGCTACACATGGCAAGAACAGATTGGTGGTGTGAGAACCTTGGAATGTGGAAAGCCTCCATCACCAGTGGAGAGGTAGGTCTGACTGCTTTTCCTCCCCATTTATTTTAAGAGTATGACTTTATAAGAGAAGATTCTGTCCCAGAGAATTACGGTTGAGGGTAGGACACCTATGTTTGTTCTCATAGACTACATTTATTCTCTTTCCTTCTCCACTGTTTTCACTGTCTCATCCATGACTGTGGACTTGGGGTAGATGTGATCTCACTCCACTTCAGGTTGTCCTTATTCACTGGAATTGTAAGCAACTTCCACAGAGAGACAGTTAATGCCTCTGAATTGCCATTTTATTTTTCCATTGAGGGCTAAAATAAAATGGAAGGCACTACTTGAAATTTGGTGGTGAAAAATTAAAAATTTAAGTGTTTCTGATTGCTCCATTCTCCTGACTTCATTTACAAATTTCAGTTGCTCTAAGATCTTTAATAATGAATATTTTTTCCTTTGAATTAGAAAATATTTTGCTATTCTTTGAGGGAGATGGGTAACAGTTTTCAGAATATACTAGATCTCTTTTGTCTGTAAAAATAATTTATTTTCAAGGAGAGATGTATATGGGCATTTACGTTGTTAATGTTTACAACTTCTTCATTACAACTTGCCCTACTCTGCGTCCTGTGGAAATCTGGAGATGAAGGTCAGGTCCACACGAATGACAAGATCACGAGTAACATAGAGTTAATGTCATACTATTTTTTTTTAATTTAATTGCCCAACATATAGTAAATCATTAGTTTCAGATATAGTTTTCAATAATTCATCCGTTGTATATAACACCCTGTGCTCACGTTCACACTCTTACTGTGGCATGGGAAATTCCAATTACTTGGAATTCACAGTCGTAATAAGTTCACCTCTAGGTTAGATAGCAGACAAAGCACATTCTCCAAGAGCTCCCATGAAAGCATCCATATTACGTGAGTGCTGAACCAAGTGCTTCACCATGGCTCTAGTACTTGTTAGCACTGCTATTAAGGTAAGCTGCCAGAGTTTGTTGTGACACCTTGGTCACAGAAAAGATCGTGGACATGGACATGGAGGAGTCTCCCGACTACCAGGGTTCACAAGGCAATCCCACAGGGGAATGTGTAGAAGAGGTGTCTGCATCATGCCAGATTCTCCTGAGTTCTGATCCTGGCTGACTCCCTTACTAGATGTGTGATCCTAGGATAACCCAGGGACCCTGTGCATGCCCTCACCTCCTGCATCCTCACAGTGGGACAATGGTCCTACCTCACAGGGCTCTGTGCATACTCCGGGAGTCTTGTGTATCTCCTTTGCCTTTCTTACTCTTTGTGTTTAATTCGATTTATGATGCTAGTTCAAGCTTAAATTCATATATGCATGTATTTTCTTTTTGCTTCTTCTCTTAATCTGTTTGTGTATAATAATGGTCTCTCCTGAATTGTGATACTGTGTGTATATGTGTATGTCTTAAGGAATTATAAGGTAGAGGAAAAAAAAAGTGTTTCAATATAAAATTTCATGAAAATTGAAATCATGGTTTGGGGTTTTTTGTATAGTTTATTATTGAAGTTCAATTTGCCAACATTATAGCATAACACCCAGTGCTCGTCCCATCAAGTGCCCCCCCTCAGTGCCCGTCGCCGAGTCACCCCAACCCCCCCACCCACCTCCCCTTCCACTACCCTTAGTTCGTTTCTCAGAGTTAGGAGTCTCTTGTGTTCTGTCTTCCCCTCTGATATTTCCCACTCATTTTCTCTCCTTTCCCCTTAAATCATAGTTTGTTGACTCCAGAAATTAAACTGGAGAAGGCTTTATCCTTTTCTGAGACAGGTTTTGGCATATCTTACATCTGTTTGCTTGCTGTTAATTTGTTTCTTCAAAGAAAAACACGTGATGTTAAGTCGGCTATATTAGTTTTCTTTTGATGTGTAACCAGTTACCACAAATTTCATGGCTTAAAACATACCCACTTATTAGCTCACAGTTCTGTAGGTTGAAAATCCAGCACTGCATGCCTGTGTCCTCTACTCATTGTATCATTAGACTGAAGTCAACATACTGGCCAGACTGAGTTCCTGTCCGGAGACTGGGGAAAAATCCACTTCTAGGCTCATCCAGGTTGTCGGAAGAATTCAGTTCCATGTGTTTCTAGAACCATCTCTGTTCTCTTTTGCTGTTGGTGGAAGCACTGCGGCATCCTTCCACGCGCCCCTCTCCTTCACGCTAGCACCACGTGTGGAATCTTTCTCGCACTTTGGGCCTTGGTGACTTCCTCTCCTCTTGCTACTAGCTGCTGCCAGCCCTTAGAGTCTCTGCTCTTAACGGGCTTGTGTGATTGGGTCAAGCCTTACCCGTGGAATCCCACTGTGTTAAGGTCAGCCGTCAAAAAACATAACCTGGGATCCCTGGGTGGCGCCAGTGGTTTGGCGCCTGCCTTTGGCCCAGGGCGCGATCCTGGAGACCCGGGATCGAATCCCACATCGGGCTCCCGGTGCATGGAGCCTGCTTCTCCCTCTGCCTCTCTCTCTCTCTCTCTCTCTCTCTCTCTCTCTGTGTGTGACTATTGTAAATAAATAAAAATTTAAAAAAAAGTAACCTAATTGTGGGAATAGATTCCATCATATTCACCGTCCCAGGGATTATGCAGGACATGTACACTAGGGAGTAGGAAATCTTGGGGGATACTTAAAAATCTTGCCTACCACACATGCTCACCATGCTTTTTGTTGTTGTTTTTGTTTTTTCCAAGGTTACAGAAGAGAACGGTGAGCAAATGCCCTGTTACTTCGTCATGGTAAGCTTACAAGAAGTTGGAGGAGTTGAAACTAAGAACTGGACCGTCCCCAGAAGGCTTAGCGAGTTCCAAAATTTACACAGGAAACTTAGTGAGGTACGAATACTCATAAACACAAGGTGTAGTTACTAAGCACGAAGATGATTAAGAGCTCATTTCAATTTTTACATATAAGGAAACTGATTGACCTTTCTCCTTTGCTGTGGATACTGGCAAAATGGCATTTTCAGCTTGACATTTGGAAATTAACTCATAGACTAAACCATTTAGTGTAAATCCTTCAGGATGAAGAATTGTCTGATCTCTGTCGAGCCTCATAAAACTCCAGAGCTGAAAGAGAGCTAGGGATCATCTAGGGCCACTGATTTTTGTTTTTTTGTTTTTGTTTTTGTTTTTGTTTTTAAGATCTTACTTATTTATTATGAGAGAGAGAGAGAGAGAGAGAGAGAGAGAGAGAGGGGCAGAGATACAGGCAGAGGGAGAAGCAGGCTCCAGGCAGGGAGCCCAATGTGGGGCTCTATCCCTGGTCTCCAGGATCATGCCCTGGGCTGAAGGCAGTGCTAAACTGCTGGGCCACCGGGGCTGCCCTAGGGCCACTGATTTTTGAAGCTGCCAGTTGTGACACTTTAGTGGGAAGCGAAATCAATTAATGATGGCAGCGATGGAAAGAACACTGAGTAGGTTGGATTTCAGCACAAAGATAAAGGCAGTCATAAAGTGTGGTTGAAAGTACAGACTCAGGAGCCAGACTGCTTGAGTTGGGATCCTAGCTGTGCTATTTAGAAGCTGTATGACCTGGGTCTTGTCACTGCATCTCTTTCTCTCTCTCCTTCATCAATAAAATACAAATATTGATGGCACCTAAGTCTCTCTCACAGAATTGGTGAGAATTAAGGGAATAAACGTATTGAAAGCATTCATTGTTTCATAGAACTTCTTAGTTTTATATGTGGGTTATGTTCTATATGTGGAAATGCATATATGCATGAGCGGACTGCAACATAGCATGCATTTCCTCTGTGAGTTTTAGTTAAAAATGTCAGCTTCTAATCTAGGTCAGTTGTTTTAAGATGAGAGGAACTGGCCCCAGAGAGTTTGATTGATTTATCACAGGATGTGTTCATAGTGGCCCAACCAGGATTGGAATCCAGGTCATCTTATTTTCCATTCCATCTTTTTATTCTTCCATCTTTCTCCCGAATAGCGTCTTCTCTAGCTCTCCTCCTACTGGAGATGACAGCCCTCTTCCCCAGCAACTGTGAAAAGCTCTGGTCACTTCTACTTTTGTTTCTGTTTATTCTCTGGCTCAGAATGAATGGACACTGGTATAATCCTGTGGTCACCTATCAGACTGCTGTTCTGCAAATGAAATATGTCTATTTCCTTTAACATTTTCTCCTAAGGGGATTTTTTTTAAAAAACCTTTTAATAATAATTTAAAAAAACCTTTTAATCACTAACTTATGAATGCTAATAACTTCTTCAAGTGCTTTTAAAAGGATGGTGGCCAAAACTGAGTGTCCTACTAGTTAACCTCTCAGATGGACTGTGGTCACCCTGGTAGTGTGGAAAGCAAAATACCTATCTTAATAAGAAGACTACATTTTCCCAAAAATGTGTGAGTAAAACTGACCCTGCAGAAAAGTGTGTCCTTTGCCCCGTGACAAATCATTGTGAAGCCAAAGTTCAGTATCCGTCCAGTTGCTCATCAAAACAGAAGGAAGAAGAAAAGGGAATTTAGAGGAGATTTTGAAAATAAAATGTGGAAAATGGTCTTTGAAAATCCAAAACAAGTAGCCTGATGCCTTAGAGGGAAAAAACCTTATAAAATTCCAGGTCTTTCCTTTTGTCTCGTCGTCTCATTTTCCTTATCTGTAGCTGATCACTGGGGTTCTTTTCTTACCCTTAGAATTTACTATCATGTGACTTCATTTTTGTGTGTGAACCCTTCATGTTGACAGCTGGGACGGGAAGCACCTTTTCAGGTCCCTGGTGAATTTTAATCTTCCCTTCTGACTCTCACTGCCTGTTTCATTTCTTGAAAATTATACCCCAAATTTGAGCCCTGACTTATCCTTGGGCACATGCCATTGTACTCCTGGTTCTTTAGTGGGCTGTGTGGGAAGGGCTAGTTTTTTCCTTTTCCAGCACCCAAAGCACTTGCATGCCCTTGTTGTGACGGGTCCCATGCCTTCTCTTGCCATGGCCAACCCCATGGGGCACTACTGTGACCCTTCTGTGCATGGATGATGACAAGGGCAGTAGAAACCGTGTCAGGCAAAGTCTGTGCTCACTGACTTTTCAATGCCAGTTGATTTTATTAAATGTATTCATACGGCCCTAGTGCCTTCATAAAGGGCCAGTGTTTGGAAATGGAGGCAAAGTCTGGAACATTTGGAACCTGCTGCCCCCTTGGTGTCTGAGGAGCAGACCGGCAAGTCTGCATAAATCAGCATAAAGAACACAGACTTTGTGGTCAGATGGATCTGGGTTTTAATCCTGACCTTTAATTGTCTCATATGTGAAATAGGAATGATGATCGTTGCCAACTCTTGGAGCTGTTGTTACACGTGCCGTGCTCCTAGCACGATGTCTGGGAGAATGTAGGACTCAATTCACAAGGTGGCTCTTATTATTAATATATCTTATTATGATTAATGTACTTCCACCGTGCAGTTTGCCACTGAAAGGCAGTAATAACACCACAAGCCAAGTGACTCTTTCTTTCCATTGTTTTCTTTTGTCAACTTGGATCACTTCTCATGGAGACATTGTAAACAAAGTACAGTCTAGTAGGAAGACCTTCTTCCTGGGAGCCAGGTGTCACGCCGAGAGCGTGGTGCTTCATGGGGATCACATGGATCCACGTGTGAGCCTGGCCTCGGGATTGCCCAGCCCAGACAGTCATGGGCCTAGGGACAAGCTGTAGCTTTTCTCATCACATGTCCTGTTCCTCTCGATCCCTTGAGCCTGATTAGAACAGGCAAGTTTTCAAGGTCTTAAACCTCAAAAAAAAAAAAAAAGTGCAGGAGGAAGGTATTTGGTTTGTTTTGATTATAATTGTAAACTTTTTTTAAAAAACATGAAAATGTGATTCAAGATGTTAATATTTAATGTTTTCTTCCACAGTGTTTCCCTTCTTTAAAAAAAGTCCAGTTGCCTTCTCTTAGCAAGCTGCCTTTCAAATCTATAGATCACAAGTTTATGGAAAAATCAAAGAATCAATTAAATAAATTTTTACAGGTAAGCAATTGAAAAGTTTTGGATATGAGAGGAAAATTTAGTTATTTGGGGTTAAACTGTCGTCATCCTAAGAGCTTGCTTGTTCACTTCCCATTCTCATACGTCATACCAGGTCCTCACAATATCGTTGTGGTTTGTTTATAATTAAATATACCCCCCCCACACACAAAATGTAAAGTATAAAAAATATGAAATACGTACAGTACAGCTATCTTGTGTGCAGCTTTATCCTTTTCCCCTGAGCACACCCTGTAACTAGCACCCAGGCCAGGAAACAGTATCATCAGTACCGTCCTGCCACCTTCCCATCATTGCCCCTAGCCCAGGGGCGGTCACGATCCTGACAACTAGCCACACAGACGGACTTGTGTTTGAACTTCATATAAATGGAATCATGCAGTGTGGACGCCTTTGTGCCTGACGGCCTTCACTCAGCAGCTGCGTTCAGGGGATCCGTCCATAGAGCTTGTTCTGGTTGTAGATGATTTGTCTTCACTACTGTGTAGGTTTGTCACTGTGCGGATACACTACAGTCCATTCATCCCATTGTTGACGAGCGTCTGGACAGTTTCCAGGTGAGGCCATCAGGGGCAGGCTGCTAGAAGCTTCCAGCATTTGTCTTTTGGTGAATATATGCTGTGGGATACTTACAGGTCTGGGTTTCTTAGTTGGTCCAAGTGGTTGTAGCTGGTTTTTCACTGTCACCACAGCGTGGAAGGGTTCCGATTGCTCCCCATGCTCACCTCCACCTCTTTCCTGCCGGTTTCTTAGTCATCCTGGTGGGTCTGTGTGCTTGCTGGTCCTTTCCCTGATGGCTTAGGAAGTAGGGCACCAGTCTGGGTTGCGTTGGCCACATGGATGTTTCTCTTTGTGAAATGTTTGCTCAGGTTGAGTCTGCACCTCCGTTCCGTTGCCTGTCTCTTCCACAGTGCTTTGTGGGAGTTCTGCGTGTGATCCGGATGGGAGTCTCTCGTCAGACCACTTCTGGGGCAAATATCTTCTCCCTTTCTGTGGATGGCCTTTTCACTCTCATGATTTCTTTTCGTGAACAGATGTTCTCAGTTTTAATTTAGCCCAACATATCAATTTTATCTTTTATGGTTATGCCTTAGTGCTTGATGAGAAATCTTTGCCTGCTCTGAGGCCCTAAAGATATTCTCCTAATTTCCTCTAAATGCTTTATTGTTTGCCTTCAGTCCATTTTAGATAATAAGGCCAAAGGTGTATTATCCTTCATAGCAACCACTATTTATTTTTCCTTAGTGGGGCCCTCTGTATTCGGAGTCTAGTTAAGTTACTCAGACCACAGACCCCAAAGCCCTTATGGTTTTTGGAGGCATGGAACTTGGCCTCATGAGACACTTTCTGCCTATGTAGTAGTAGCTAGAAGTCTTGGGATTCTAAATAATGGCTGTTGCCAAATTCTTAGTAAAGGCTTTATTAAAACGTAGTTGTCCAATCAGAAGTGTGGATCTTTGTTAAAGTAGATATGCTTAGGTCAGAGTTGCTTTGAAAGCATAAGTTTCTTTTTTTCCATGTATTCCTATCTTCCTCTGTCTCTCTTTTTATTTATATATATAGTTTTATAAATATCTTATATACATTATATATTTATATATGATATTTATTTAAATAAATATAATATGAATATTAATATAAACAATATATTGTTTATATATAAATATATAGATATACATATTTGTAGGTATATATGTATCCTAAAGTTTTTCTAAGGTGCAAATTATTTTATTTCCTGAGGGAAGCTTTTATTTTATGATATCATAAAATATAAATGTGTGTGTATATAATGTTTAATGTAATATAATGTAAATTTCCCTGAGGAAATAAAATAATTTACACCTTACAAAAACTCTGTGAGTTTAATTATGGCAGAACTGGTTTGGAGAATCATCAGTGTTTAAGTGCTCTTACAAGAGCATTTGAAACTGAAATACTCCCATTTTGATGCCGATTCAGAATGTCTAGGAAATAAACCCACTCCAACACAGTACCTGATTAAGTCATTCGGATGAACTGAAGATCTTGTGTGTGAAACAGACGTGTGTTATTCAAAATCCAAGCTTTTTAAGCTTCAAGTGTGTAGCTTGGGAACGCTCCAGTTGACTCTCTTGTTGCCTTCCAGCCTCTGCTGTTGGGAGGGCCTCCGTTTGTTTGGCCTTCCCTGGTGTGCCGCAGACCCCACGCTCTGTGCCTACCCTTTCGGGGGTGCAGGGGTGGGGGGGCGCACACGTGCCCTTATTGGATTGTTGGTGATGGAAGTGGGTTAGCGAGTTCTGCTGCTGTGTCAACAGAAACTGCACTCTGAGGCCCTGCTGTTAGGTCGTGGGGACCATAGCAAGGCGAGCTAAGCCAGATGAAACTGGTTTCTAGGGACCTTCTGTCTTTTAATCAAGAGGATTTTAAGTCAGAAAGTAATGTTTTGGACTATTTTTCATTTCCTCAGAGACTGTTAATAAAGTCCTAACCATCGAATAGATTTAGGTCCTACAGCAGACTGTAGTTTCAAAGTATTATCCCACCAGCCACAAACAGGAAAAGTAAGGTGCAGAATGTTTACTTAGTCTTTTATTGGGTGCACAGGACCTTCCAGGAAAAGGAATTCCACTGAGTGTATGTTTACTTGCATGTCTATTTATGAAAAATGGTTCCCTGGTGAAGCATACTCATTGCACAGATATTTAATAATCTAGCTCGTCATTCCTGGCCATACCACTGCTAGCTCTGTCTTCATTCCTGCTGCCACCTTCCCCTGTCCTACTCACAGACGTGCACTCCCCTCCAGTGGCGCCCTGCCCTGCTGCTGGGTGTGCGCGTGCTGTGCACTTGGCCTGGAACGCCTTACCCCTTTCCCCATCACCCACCCACTAGTGAGATCTTCACTAGAATGGAATAACATCTTGTAAGTGTTTGGGGGGAAACGAGTTGGGAATGGCTTGCCATCCCCAGAGAGCTTGAAAAGGATTAGACCCCAATTACACCTTGCCCCACCAACATCGGTGAGAATTTCTTAAGTTTTCCTATGTACTTAAATTATTTTCCTTCATAATAGAATACAATTTAGGCCAAAGTCTTATCACCCTTAATGATTTCTTTATTTATGTTGATTGTATTAAGTTTGAGACTTATCCTTGTGATCATTTCGTACTATTTTATGAAATAGTGCTGGAGTATAGATTAGCTAAAGGTAATCAAGTTAGAGAATATCTCATGCCTTCTAATCCATCTGTATGAACCCTTCATACTCCTCAAAAGGAATAAAGGCCTATTTATTGGGCTCTGGGGCCAGGGAAGGCAGTAGTGACACCAGCTCCTCTTGCCCCGTAACCTTCGCTCCATCTGAGGCAGAGCTCGCCCATTTCCAGACCAGCCTTCCACAGGACAAAGGAAGCTAACAACCAGGGAATGTTGGTCGTCCCCCTCCCCTGTCCCCAGTGAGGGAGAGTGGGATGTTCTCACAGGTGCACGCCTATGCCAGGGAAGGTCGTAGAGTTGATTGGATTTCAACCTTCGCCTGAACAAACGTAATATGACTGTCCTGGACTCAAGTCCTCCAAGATTCGATCTTAACCTCTCCTGCCACCCCAGGCTCTGACATCAGAGGTGCTGTGTGCTCCAGTGTCCCTCTCTCCCAAGGGGATTATGTCGTAAATGGGGCACTATTTCCCACTGGTCTTATTATTCCTAAACCCTGTATCTTTCTTTTTTCTTCAAGTTTTTATTTAAATTCCAGTAGCTAACGTGCACTGTCCTATTGGTTTCTGGTGTACAGTGTAGTGACTCAACACTCCCATACGATGCCCAGCGCTCATCACAGCAGGTGCACCCCTTCATCCCTATTCACCTACGTCCATCCCCCCACCCCTCCCCTCTGGGAGCCACCAGCTGTCTAGAGTTAAGAGGCAGTTTTTTGGTTTGCCGCTCTCTTTTTATCCCATTGCTTGTTTGTTTTGTTTCTTAAGTTCCACATAGGAGTGAACTCACATTAAACCCTGACTCTTTTAATACTAGACATTTAGACATTCCTGTGGTCACATTGTTAATCTCCCTGTCCTGTCAGTAGCACTTGCTTGTACATAAACTTAATTTATGTTCTTTCCTATCTCCAAAGGCTGGACAAGCACATAAAGAACTTTAGGAAGTTTCTAGTTCAAGGGCTAATAAAAGCAGTTATGTAATTATGTAAACAAGGACTGCTTGGAAGATGGCAGCACAGTGAGAAAAGTCCTGCCTAGCAGACAGTGCCATGTGACAGCTCACAGTGCTCTTTTTCAGCTGATGTACAAAGTCTGAACACAGCCATGGGAGGGTGGTCGAGTGGGATCCTTGTCAAATATGTAAACAGTGTCAAAGATATAAACTGCTCCAACACCCCAGTGGTCCCTGGGTCTGCGAGCTGTGTGCAAAGCGGGAGTTGTTTGTTGCACTGAGCAGTGCAAACCGCAGTGAGTCCTGTTGTCCACATGGCATCTCCTGCAGGCAGGATGATAAGGGTGCTCCAGCTAACCTGGAGAGGGTTGCTTGCAATTAAGATCATTGGAATTAGTCTGATGTGTTCTGTTTCAGGGGCAGAGGGAAAAGGTTTGGGGTTCGGCATTATGAAAATAAACCCCCATTACAGTCATTTGCACCTTGCTTGCCTTTATTGGTGGTGGTTTCCAGCAGCACGCATCTATTCCTCCGTAAGAGTAATGGACCCTCTTTCCTCCGCAGAATCTGCTTTCAGATGAAAGACTGTGTCAGAGTGAAGCACTTTATGCCTTTTTGAGCCCTTCTCCTGACTACCTCAAGGTGATTGATGTGCAGGGGAAAAAACCCACTTTTTCATTATCCTCATTTTTGGAAAGACTTCCTCGCGACTTCTTCTCCCATCAAGAGGTGAGCTGTCGGGATGCCTGGGTGGCTCAATCGGTTAATTGTCTGCCTTTAGTTCTCATGATCCTAGGGTTTTGGGATCGAGTCCCATGTCAGGCTCCCAGCTCAGTGGGGACTCTGCTTCTCCCTCTCTCCATTGCTTAGGTGCCCTATCTCTCGCTATCTCTTGCTCTCTCAAATAAATAAAATCTTAAAAAAAGAGGTGAGCTGTCGAAAGGTTGTGCCATTTTTGCAGCAGATTTAGGGGAATGTCTTTTTGAAGGTTTTTTGAAGTACCGAATATTTGTTGAAAGCATGCTATTAATGAGGGAAAAGGCAAATACATTCATTGTCAGTTACAATCGCTGTTATGTTTTGGGGACACCCGCTTGTGCTCCCTTACAAGCTACTTGCAAGAGTTAAGATACAGAGAAGAGCAATAACAAGGCTGGTAAGTGAAATGTGGCTGGGAGGTTGTAGGGGAGCCCCTGTAAAAGCCGTAGGCCAGCAGTCCAGAGGTGGGGTCACCATGAGAGGCAGCTGGAGGTCGTATTGAAGGTCGGGATAGAGGGACAGTCAGGGGGTCGTTGGACTGGAAAGGAAGGCTTCTGGAGTGGGCTGATGGGATATTCTGAAGCAAGATGAGTTTGGAGTGACATACATGGGTAGAGAAGCGAGTAGAGGGAGAGACTGCAGACATTTGGCGATTCTGTGTTCTGGACCTCAGGCTTCCCTGCAGAGTAAGCTCCTCACTCAAGTTTGGGCCATTGAAGCCCCTTCTTGTGGCTCTTCAGCTAATTGCACAAGACCATCCTGGAAATTGGCGTCTCTTTATAGAGACATTCATTGCCTCCTTGGTGCTGGTTGCTAAAGGCCACTGCCTCTTCAGCAGGATTGGTTTAATGAATTTGGACAGAAGGAGCTGATGATGGAAAAGAATGTGCTGCTTCCCTGCCTTCTGAGCCAGGAGAAATCTGTGCACAGCGCAGAGCGCATCTGCACCGTGCTCGGGTCTCTGTGTGCAAACCTGCTTCCCTCACCAGCATCTCTCCCGCCTGGGCCCTTTGGCAGCCGTATTTGCAGGGTCTGGCCACACCCGCTTAGCTTGCCCGCATGACCTCTCCATTTATTCCTGAGCCTCTGGGAGTTTACATGTGGCTCAATCAGTCTATGAGATTGGTGTCTGAAGGTGAGTGCGGGGGCCACGTCCAGTGGCTTCCTCTCCCGTTTACCCTCCGTCCACCTGTCGCAGCATCCGATGTTGCCGTGAGGTGACTTCCCAGCTCTCTGTGACTTCTCCGCCCTCTCCTCTGCTCATCTAGTCCCCACAGTGCTGTCATTAGCCCTCTGCTTGGGCCCCAGCTTCAGCTGTTGCCTCTCTGCCAACATCAGAAGGAACCTGCTTGGCCTTGCTTCTGTTTGCTCCTCCGTGACATGAGCCTGGTCCTTGGCATAGAATGAGTTTTGGATTGAAACTTGCTGATATGCAGATCAGGAAATGAGAGGAGCTGAAATACAGAATCAGAGCTTGGGTCAGAGCTTTAACATAATGACATTACTTTGAAATATACATGTGTTTAAAAAACAGTGAATTTATTTATTTATTTTTAAAGACTTTATTAATTCACAAGAAACAGAGACGTAGGCAGAGGGAGAAGCAGGCTCCCCATAGGGAGCCTGATGTGGGACTCGATCCCAGGACCCTGGGATCACGACCTGAGCCAAAGGCAGACGCTCAACCACTGAGCCACCCAGGAGTCCCTAAAAAAATAGTGAATTTAAAATCAGGCACCTGGGTGGCTTAGTTGGTTAAGTGTCCGACTCTTGATTTCAGGTCAGGTCATGATCTCAGGTTCCTGAGGTCGAGCCCTGTGTTGGGCGCTGTGTTCAGTGGGGAGTCTGCTTGAGGATTCTCTCGCTCTCTCTCTCCCTTTACCCCTCTCCCCCCTGCCCCTCTCCCCACACACTTATGCACACTGTCCATAGATAAATCTTTTTAAAAAAATTTAAAGGTCTTTTAAAATTCAGTGGCTAGAACACTATTCTGTTACCTACTAATTCACTCCTTATTAATACAATGATAGAGGTTTTTAAAACTTACTTTAAACCTTGAATAAGGTTTTAACATCAAGCTTTCCCCTGAGGTTAGATACACATTTTGCCCTGCTGTAGAGAATGCACAGATTTCTGCATGTGGGAAAGTCGAAAGAGTTTTTAAGGTTGAAATGTGAGCACACAGTTTGGAATTTACCCTTGAGGACTCTACCGACTTTCTTGCGTAAGTGATCTGTTTCCTTTGACCTTCCTGTACCTGCAGGAGGAGGCAGAGGAGGACAGTGACCTGTCGGATTATGGTGATGATGTGGATGGGAGGAAAGACGCCTTGGCTGAACCGTGTTTCATGTTGATTGGGGAGATCTTTGAGCTTCGAGGAAGTAAGCTTCTTTGTTATTATTTAATGGTAGTTGCTGTTAAGTGGTTCCACACACCCACTCTTAATATCCCTTTATTCCCGAGTCAGATGTGTATTTATATCCATCCACTCGTCAGCAGGTACTTTTAAGAGCCAACCAGCTACCACAGTAGAATCTGAGGCCACAACCTGAAGACGTGATCATCTCTGTCCTTGTGGAATTTGGGGTCCGAGCTACCCTAGACCATGTTCCTCTGAATACAGATGAACAAATTCATCTTTGAATTTCCTTTGTGTGATTTAGCATAGCCTCATTGCTTTATCACCAAAATGTATACAAAAAATAATTCTGCATAGCCAAGGAAGGAGCCGTGATGCTCAAGGTGAGGCTCTGGTGCTGTTAGGGTGCAGCGTACTCTGGCCAGGGACGCAGGCATGCCTCAACCCTGCCCTTCAGCTACCTTTGTTCCCATAGAGGAGTGGTTATGCCTGGAAGGGTGAGGGGATTTTGTCCCTCAGGGGACCTTTGGTGATACCTGGAAACATGTTTGGTTGTTACAGCTTGGGGGAGTGGTGCTACTGGCACCTTGTGGGTAAGGGCCAGGGATGCTGCTCAGCTTCCTATCTGCGCAAGTGAGCCACCCGCAGCAGAGCTGGCCTGTGCAAGAGTTAGCACCAAGGTCGAGAAGTGTTTCCCTAGTAGTACTTGAGGGGGATGTCCTTAGAAGAAACAAGAGCATGAAGGGGATTAAAATACTCTTGTTAAGGGCAGCCCTGATGGCCCAGTGGTTTACCACCACCTGCAGCCTCGGGTATGATCCTGGAGACCCGGGATCGAGTCCCACGTCGGGCTCCCGGCATGGAGCCTGCTTCTCCCTCTGCCTGTGTCTCTGTCCCCCTCTCTCTCTGTGTCTGTCATGAATAAATGAATAAAATCTTTATAAAAAATACTCTTGTTAAGATCCACACAGGTGCTTCTCCCCCAAAATGGTACTTGGGTAAGAGGTCAGAGTGTGCTGCTTGGCCAAGTCTCGAGTCCTGAATAGGAGCCTCTGCCCACACACACGTTCCACAGCCCCCCAACACTCTAAACCAGGAGGCCAGTGTACTCCATGTACCTGGAGCCCCAGGCTGGCTAGATACAGGACAGGTGCCTAAAGGCACCCCTGACGGCCTAGGAAAGGACACACATGAGAGGAGTAAGGGTTAGCAAGGCACAGTCATGCCACCAACCAGGAATATGTTGCCCTGGGACTGTCCTATGCTGTGTGTGCTCAGATTAGCATCTTTTTCCATGGGGTGAGGAAGGTGGGCTGGGAGTTTTAAGTGCCAGAATTAATTATTTTGGTCATGAATAAGCCAAAGCTAAAACAGTCAGCCAACACTTCGGAAGCATATGCTTTAGATATCACTCTGTAGGAGAAACAGAGGTACAGGAGACGTAGATGCTTCCTCCAGTGAATTTACAACACAGGGCTTCCAAAAATGCAATTCACGTTAAGCAGTGGACTCACTTCTAAACTACAGGCAGAGATTGATACGTAAGGATGTTCATTTTAGCATAATTTCATTAACGAAAAGATAGAAGTAAGCTGAGCTTTAGAAATGGGGGGATAGGTAGATTAAGAGCTGTCCATGATAGACTACCATCCAAATGAAAAAAACATCCCTGTTCCATATTTTAGACACTCTCAGATGTATATGGACGTTTCACTTGGTTCACTGTAGGCAGAAACAGCTAGCTCTCCACCCTGACTTTGGGTGAAACCTGGCCCATTGAACCCTGAGGCCTCCCTGTTTCCCACAGAGTTGATAGGAATGAGGAAGCACCACATTCGCCTTTGGGCACGGGTGCAGTCTTAGCGATGCAGAGAGATGGGGAGACGCGGTGGACGGGAGCCGGGCTCAAAGTCTTGTCTTTGCAGCGTGGTTATCCTCCATCATATGCCTGCTCTTGGAAGCAAATTTGGTTTTGCTAGTGACATTTCAGAGGGGAATAAATAGAACATCACTTATAATGAGATGAGATATACTTGCCATCAGCAAAATCCTAGTGTCGCTGCAGCTGCTCTGTCTCTGAACAAATGAGTCCTTGAAGGAATACCAGGACTGTTTCCTGTGTGGCGTGGGGACGGGCAGCCGGGACGGGCTAGGAGGAAAGTGGTAAAGGCCCAGATCCATGACGGGAGAGAATTTGCACCAAAGACATTTATTATTTTTGGCTCCTGCTCTATTCAGTGTACAAAAGGGCGTAAGATAGTCTTTAAAAATTTTATACCTGTCACTTGTCCATCAGGCATTCTTCTGAGACCTGCCCCTGTCCTCAGACCCTCTGCATGTGAGCTGCCTCTCGCCTGCCCTAGAAAGCCAGGGTGAAGCTATCATCCCTGGCAGGCACGCTCCTCCCGGCCTAAATCCCAGCCTAACGAACAAGTCTGCATGCTCTCAGCGTGCTCTGAGGTCCATAAAAAATTAAAGGCACTTTGGAAGCAGAATTCTGATTCCAGGACTTGTCTCTCACTTGAAAGATGAATGACGCTACTTTAAATGGACACACTTAGATCCATCTAAAAAGTCAGAGATGACTTTAGAATGTTTTAAAGTCCAGTGCCAAGTCCGTGTTAACTGTTGATTTCGCCTGGGTGCTCTCCCTTGTACAGAGGTGCTTGTGAGTTTAGTCCTTTTAGGATTCCCTACTGGGGCAGGAGCCCTGAACTCTTACACCCAAGTCCGAATTTCTCATTTGCTTATGTGTGAGTAGCTAAATATTTCAACGAAGGGATGTGAATTTATCCAGATGGAAAATTTGGTTTAGATTCCAATTTGTAGACCTAAGATATCCTCATAGTATTCCTTTGCCTTCTTTTGGCTTATATTCATATCCTGTACCTATAAAAATGTGTCTCCATGTTAGTAATAAAAATTTAGATCTGTAGAACCTTTCACGACACTCACATAAAATATCAACAAGATCCTTAAAGCAGAAAATCACACATTACTCTTGTCCTTGAACAGATGAGGAGGTGAGGCTCAGGGCACCTTGTCCGTGCCCAGCTGCTCTGTGAGACAGCCTAGAAGAGCACCTGATCCTCATCTCACTCAGGGTCCTGGCTCTTTGCAGGTCACCTTTCTCCCAGAGGCATAAAATATATAAAAATATGCAGTGATCTACAAACTACTATCCAAATGGGAAGATCAACCCACCAATTCATTAATATTTCAAAATATTTGTCAATATTTGACTACAGATGTTTCTCATTCAGAGCAGTGTGTGAGAAAATTGGGTTCGACAAGCCAGAGAGAAATCTAAAATAGGCATTGCACTGTCTGTTAGCAGAAAACAGACATGTAAGTAGCCTGGGGACGTGTAAAATGAAGTCTTATTTCTACTTGCTAGCTCAGCTGCTGTTCAGGCATTGAAAAGCTATAAAAATGAGGCTTTATCTCATCAGTTGCTGTGTAGAAAGTGAAAGCTTAGGGAGAATTTTTGGACAGAAGTTTGCTAGCCTAGACCCAAATTCTACATAGTCTTGACTTGGTGTCAGGACTCGGAGATTTGAGTCAAATGGTATGATTTATGCTTTTTGCAGCTGTAAAAATGCCATAATTGTGATATGCTCTGCTAATTCCTTTCCTCTGATTTCTATTTTAGTGTTTAAATGGGTGAGAAGAACATTAATTGCTCTTGTTCAGGTCACTTTTGGAAGAACTATCAACAAGTAAGTTGCTTGAAATTAGTATTTGAATTCATGCCTTATTCTTCGCCCTAAAAGTCCATTTCCTATACTTGTGGTGTAGTAGCCAGTGATCTCTCTAGCTGAAGATATTGTATTTTCTCATTTTTGTTTCTGCGGTGATTCTTTTTCTTTTTTTTTTTTTCTGCTGTGATTCTAAGACTGGATAGGAAGACAGGTTTCTGAAAGAATTTCTTTCACAGAATGCACGGTGAGCTAAATGATCAAAGCTTAAGTTAGCTTCAGCGTTCTGGCTGCAAGGGTCAGAAAATGCTGTTCTGTGGGGGCAGCTGGCTGCTCCATTGGTGGACCGTGAGACTCTTGATCTCGGGGTTGTGAGTTCGAGCCCCATGTTGGGTGTATAGAGATTACTTAAAAGCATAAATCTGAAAAACAAAGGTGAAAACTGAAAAGTTCTGTAAAGTTCTCTTTGGATCATGATGTCCAGTTTGAATATCTTGGGTATAGCGTTTTTATGTTTAAGGCTTAGACTCTAAATCAAAATGAAAGTAGGATGAGCATCACATGGCAGGTATTTATTTGGAGGGAAAAGCAAATGATGTTTGTTTTTTTTTCCCCAGTTGGGATAAACATTAAAATGGTCATTGCTCTTACTAGTTAATATCCACCCATTGAGATATAGGTGTGTAGCCTGTAGCACTGTTGGAAGCCATGTGTATATCCTAAGCTATATCCATTATCCAGATACATAAGAGTTTAACTCCAGTTCTATATATGGAACTCTTCAAGAGATCAACATTGTGACTTCCTGCACAATAAAAATGTTGAGTCACTTGCTAAAAGACAAGGGGAAGAAATCACTTTTTTTGTAGAGCAAAATACGTTTCCAGATGAAATGATCAGATAGTCCCAAGTGATCAGATGGTAGTTGTTAAAACCATCATAGTAATCTTGTACTTATGTTTATCATGTAAATCATAAATATGTAAGGAAACATAGTGGAGAACAGGTTGTCTTCTTCTTCTTTCACAAATAGAATATATTTTCCTTGTAGTCATAAGGAAAAGTTTCCTTCGATTTCTGAGATTTTTAAAGAATGATATTAGTGGCTTATGTCATTGACTTAGTGTCCTAGGCTTTTGTTTTAATCAGAAACATGGCCTGCATAACTTACCATTTCAGTCTAATGCAAATCCCTTAACTATTATGTAGACAGGCCTTAGATAAAAAGAATTCTACAATGGCCCTATATTTCTCAGTACTCCAGACTTGCTAATTTATTTTCTTTTTCCGTTTCAGCAAATCATGCATACTTTCTTGCTCCTACCTGCGATACTGGCTCTCACTTAAAAGATGAGCAGCTGTGGTTTGTGAGCCACGAATACATTTGGCAGTTATTTTTGTGGGGCTTGGAGGAGAAGCATCATGTAGAGGGTTTTCAGGCTGTTCATTTCAATGGGCTTCTTATCAGGTAGACAAATGATGGAGCACCTGGCCCTTTGCTATTTTTGCCTTTAGCAGAGATGACACATCAGAAAATTAAGCAGCAGTACAATATGTGCCTCTTGCCTTGTACCAGCTATAATTTCACATACCAGAATTGATTCAGAAGCTTCCTATGGTTTTGGCTAATTGAGAGTCAGATTTAAATTGATAGAAAAATCCTAGGCTATGGCCTTTGGTAAGAGTCACTTACCTGATTTTAAATTGCAAATTGAAATTTTCTTACTTAATTTCTTCATGTGGTTCCAGTGAGTAACTCAAAACAAGACTACAGAAAAAACAAGGTGTCTGCAGTTACATGTAGATTTTTTTAGGTAGGCAGGTTGGTAGTTCTCTCTTAAAGCAGAAGTCCCATTAAATTAATAAAATTATTTGGTCTAGATATGAATTTGCCCGGTTTTTTTTTTCTTTTTAAGATTTTCATTTATTCATTAGAGTGAGAGAGCGAGAGCATGAGCAGAGGGAAGAGCAGAGGGAGAGGAGACTCTGTGCTAAGCAGGGAGCCTGACATGAGGCTCGATTCCAGGACCCTGAGATCATGACCTGAGCCGAAGGCAGACACTTAACCCACTGAGCCACCCAGGGGCCCCCGAACTGCTCAGTTCTAAGCAGTATAGGGAAGTATCCTGGGAGACATGTAGTTACAAACAGAATTAACATATTTTTTTTTATTTATTTTTTTTTTTAGAATTAACATATTTTTGACCCATGATAGTTTAGACATCAGTTGTAATTGATTCCTGGGCAAAGTACTCAGGCTTGAAACCTCTATTTCAGATAGTTTCTGAAAATCTTCTATTGTCCCTTTACATGGTTGGAAAATCAAATTCTTGAAGGGCTTTTTGACTTACTATTATTCATGAATCGAGTTTGAAATTTCAGGTCTTTCTGGCACCGTCAAGATGATTTTTACCCCCCTTTCCCCTCCCAATCTCACAACTGCTCTTGGGCTCTTCGAACTGTGGGCATCCTGGAATGGGGTGGGCTGTTACCGCTGCCTAATGAGATAGGGTTATGTGGAAGAGCTGGACGACCAGAGGAAAGCCATTTATTTGTAACCTGTGCAAGTCAAATGTCTGCCCAACTTTCATTCCCAGGGAAACGCAGAACACTCTAGATAGCAGCGTATCTTTCCCAAGGCCTCTACTCGAGGATGGCAGGTAGCACCTTTCTTTCCTCTTGCCTAGTGAGCACATGAGATGCTTCAGCCTGGGTCACAGCACCCTGCCCAGCGTGCTTGCCACAGCAACCCCAAGAGACAGCTAGTGAAAGAGCCAGAGTCGTCCCCCTAAGACTTCGGGAGCTCAGGGGAGCTTTCCAGACTGCTTTTAACAGTGCAAAAGCGCATTTATGTTTTCCGTCTACATCACTTCATGGAGAAGTCAGTGTATCACGTACTGTGCACAGAGTAGCTGTAAGCTTCACACATGTGGGTCTCCTCGAGGTTCTTGTCTTTACAGATTGCAGGGTGCTGCCTGGCAGACATATGGAGAGGTCAGTACCAGCGGAAATGTGAGCTCCAGGAATGGATGGATGGTCACCCAGCACCACCAAAATAAAAAATATCTTTCGGAGCCAGAGTTTAAAAATCCAATTCCTAGTTTATTCATCAGACATTTAGATCAGGCCTGTATCTTAACCCACCCGTTGATAAATGCCTTTTGAGAATAAACAATTCTTAAAAACCTCATCCAAGAAGTTTTCTCTGTTTTTGTTTTTTTGTTTTCTTTGTTTTTTTTTTTTTTAAAGACAAATCCGGGACACAGTGAGCTGGATTTTCAGTGAGCAAATGTTGGTTTACTACATCAATGTTTTCCGGGATGCTTTTTGGCCAAATGGGAAATTGGCACCACCGACCACAATCAGAAGCAAAGAACGAAGTCAGGAAACAAAACAGAGGGCACAGCAGAAGCTTCTTGAAAACATTCCAGGTGAGGCCTGGCTTCTGGTCCTGAAAAGCACACGGATAAAAAGGGAATGTTAACCCCACTTACCTCTCTCAGGAAACTTTATTACAGCAAGAAGAATGATCACACTTTTTCGTTTCTTTTAAAGCATGTCCTTTGCTAAGAAATTATACTGAGAATCTTAATAAGAACAGTAGTGGTTATAATGCTCTCTTTTAATTAAAAAAATGTATTAGGACAGATAATAAATTTTGTGCCTTAAAGTCCTGCTAACGTATACTGTTTAGAGAGGTTAATTTTTGGTTGGGTAGCTGTGTATTAAGTTTGTAGTTTGTATAAATGCCTTCTGAAAAATTCTAAACTTATTTTCCGTTTACACATTTGAAAGAACTGCTTGTTCTTGTGCCTTACGCCCCACCGCCTTTCTTTGTTGCGTATACATCATGTACGTCTCCTTCACTGAATATGAATGGATTGTGCACTTTATCAGTAACAGCATAGAATGTAAACTTAATTTTTCAGATACGCTTCAGAGCCTTGTTGGACAGCAAAATGCCCGTCACGGTATAATAAAAATATTCAATGCGCTGCAAGAAACAAGAGCCAATAAGCATCTATTATACGTGAGTAATTTAAAGCCAACCAGAGGATCTATTGTCAATTCAATTTTACATTTCTGTTCACATACAGGGGTGATTTTAACCCTTCATATATTTAATTATTCTTGTTATTCGTTCTGAATCCATTTATTTACTCTGATTCACATTTATCTGTCTGACTGTTCAGTTGTTCAGTTGGGTAAAAGAAAAAGAAAAAGAGTGCCTCTAGTGTGTATGGCTTTCTCGTGCTCTCAGACCAGGTGTCCCTCCTGCCTTGATGCATATAACAGTTTTGCATGACTGCTTAATTTTCTTATTTCAGGAAAGCAGTCTCTTTCCCAGTCATCTGGTTATAATTAGCAATACTAAATATTGTCAATGGTGTGATGATGGCAGGGAGACCCTGAAACAAATCAATCTGATACTAAATGGAGTTTATATTAGTTCTAATCATTCGAGAATGACTTACGGAGAATCAACTCAGACCTAAAATTAGACTTTTCTCATAGACATCAATACTTTGAGTCAAGCCTTAGAGGGGAAAAAAAAAAAAAACACAAAACACCACTTTTTTCTACTTTTTTTCTTCTCTCTTGGTTCAGGTGCTGATGGAACTGCTGCTAATTGAGTTGTGTCCTGAGCTGAGAAGTCATTTAGATCAACTGAAAACTGGTCAAGTTTGAGACTGCACAAATAAACCACCAGAGAAATGTCTGTGTAACAATAGACATGAAATATTTTCCTCTTTTCCACAGAGGGCTTGATTGAGAACCATATTGATTTGTATGTTAGTTACCTCCCTCTAGTTTCGTGTGAAGTGAGCAGAGTTGGGGTGGGGCAGAGCTTAATGCTGTCATAGGCAACAGAAAAACCCATTTCTTTTATTGTTTTTATTTTAATAATAATATAAATAAAGTTCAACACACTGATTGAAATACAAATGTTAATATGTGATAAGAACCTAGGAAATATTTTAAATATTTATGAAGACAGTTTTGTTTTAAAATGAAGAACTATGACTATTGTACAGTTAACTCTCCTCACTGAGGACTCCGAACATTCCTGTATTATTTCATGTGTATTGAAGAACATTGTTGTGCAATGCTTTGTGGAAAGTTATTGTGAAAATTTTATTGTCTTTATTTTTACCAAAGATTTCCCATAGTTTGAAGCATTTGAAGCAATAAAATACAAAAAAATGAATCACTGAGCTCTATGATGTTTAAGGTACTTATATCTCAAAAAATGAGGTTGAAACACTTTGAGCAGTTCAAATATTTATCAAATACCTTTTTTTTTTTTTTTTTTTTTTTTGTAGAAAGCACCATGCACATAAGTAAGTACTTCTGCAAGGAAATACAAAGTTGGCTGCCTTTCTCCAGACACAGAATGAATATGTGAAAACTAGGATTTTTAGGGTGAATGAGAAGAGCCAAATTTGTGCTTGAAATGATGTGTTAGGGAGAGAGAGATAGGAGCCGAACTTTGAAGAATGGGCAGCAGTGGGGGAGACAGGGAATCCGAGGTGGGAATTTACTTCAGGGACGTAGGGGACATGATTTATCATCAAGTCTTGCAGACTTGTCAGGACGTTAGGTGAAATCCAGGGTAAGGTGTTTTGTTATTAATAGCAGGGCCATGAACAAGTCATTTAATCAGTTTTCACCACTATTATGCAGTGATAATAAAACACTTTTCCTTCTAGAACTGCCCCCCTACCTGGGAGCATTGAAAGCAAAATGATTAATAGGCAAAAATTCAGTCTGAATTCCATGAAAGAACAATACTGTTTCTATACTAAAGTGGTATTGATTATGGCATTGCTAGGTCCTACCTGCCAAGTTCTTGATATGAAATGTAAGTTCTGAAAGATAAATGATTAAAAATTAGTGAACCAAATTTTATCTTTGAGATTCTTTTCATCACAGCTCTTTGATCCTTTTTTTCAAACCAAACTGATATTTGGCAGTTCAGAAAAAGATAAAAAACCTGAAGTTGGCTGTTTATATGAATAAGAATTATCCCTCACAGGGTTGCGGAAAAGACGGATGCAGAAAAGACACATTCAAATAAAAGAAGCAACGTGAGATCACCAAACCCCGGGAACTCCTCATAACATAGTTACTGGTAATGCCCACCTTATGCATAATTAAGCCAAAGCTGTTAAAAGTTTATACTGCAAATGAGCAAAATAACCATTTTGAGTCCTCAGTCTTTCTTTAACATAAATTTTAGCTTTTTTTCATAACAGCTATAAGGAATCTTAGAAGTTTTGATTTTAAGGTTAATGATCTGAAAACCTCAATTCACTTGAGTTAAAGACTGCTTGGCCACTCACAGGGAGGGGGTCTGCTATGGTCTGCAGCAGTCGTAGTGTGCAAGGGCTTCCCCGTGCCAGAAGTACCAGCTGTAGGGTAGCTACAGTAAACTGAAATTTTACATTTTATATCGATTCACTGAAGACATTTAAGGGTAGCATATCACCACATACGACACATGTCAAGTTCCTACGACACATGATGCCTCAGACCTGTGTTTTAATGTTTCATTTAAAAAAGTGGCCTTGACTTTGGGATGAAAAACAATAGCTAATCTATTAAGTGTGCGGTTAAAGCGAACAAGTGCTGCCTTATTACATTTCTATTTTAGGATTCTTAAAGGCTTAAGGGACTGGATTAAGTGAGGAGAAAAGACTGGTTGGGAATTTAGATCTTCACATGGTTGAAGGAATATTACACATGATGGTATTAAGAGAACAAATACGAAGCAAGTGGGCTTATATATTGTAGAAAGAGATTTAAGCGAGGTATTACAAAATATTATCGTGGACTTGATATATTGAAACATATTAGTGGGGGAAGATAGAGAGTCTTGAGTAGAGGTTTTAAAAGAAAAGGATTAGTTTTCAGGGATGGTTTAAGTTTATCTGTCTTCAGAGATTTAAGGGAGAAGTATGTGATCCTTTGAGGGTATCACACAGGCCTGAGTCTATGGAAATTGCTTTCTTTTATATAGAGACAAAACAAAGTTCAAGTAATACGGAAAAACCAGAGTGTAAAACAAGAACAAGTAATTTCCTCCCATACGATACTTCTTTAGTGACTGCGTATTAGTTATACTAATATGAGATCTTGGTTAGATCCACTTTCAGAAAGGATGATTGTGATTTATAAAATAAAGTCACATCAGTCTAGTATGTTTACAGAGAAAGCATCAGGAAGGTATCTTTACGACATTGTTTTCAGAGTATTTTTCACAGATGCACACCGCTATACCATCTTCTCCATCTGGATCCCGCGGTTTTTATTATCAACTTTTGTCTTCATAGACTTCATTAATATAAGAAAAGCCTCCTGCTAATTTAAATTTTTAGCATATTTAATTGCAGTTCTTATATTGATAGATGATTTGAGACTCATATTTACTTGCTTTGACATACACTTAAGGTTTTTTAATTCTAAAAAATTAAGCACAAAGAAACATCTTACTTAACCAATTATCAGGAATATAGCCGTTATTTTACTCATTTAGATCTTTAAGGGAGATGTGGAGAGGCCAGATTCTAAGCAATTTCTTAAACTTTTTTTGAAGTTTATAACCAATTATTTATAAAAATATTTTTTTAAGAATACAAGATATCCCAAAAGACTTAGTGCAGTTGTAACTTTAATTTCTTCAGAAGTATAAATGCTACACAAATTTATTTAACAACATTATTTGAAAGTTTCTTTAAATTTCTTTTTATTTCTTATTAGTTTTGTAAATCTCAAATTAAAAATTTTAAATGACAACAAATTAAAATTAATAATCTACCCAGAATTCACAAAACTAAGGATCAAAGAAATTTAAGGAATTAAACTTTCAAATGGTGGTTGTGTTTTTTTTTTTTTTATGTTTGGTGGCATTTATATTTCTGAAGGAATTACAGCTAAGACTGCACTAAGTCTTTTGGATGCTCTATTTAAAGAAAAGAAAAAGGTATTTGCTTTATGGAATGGTTTTCTGTATTTGATGTGACATAGGCCAGTCTGTAGGCCTAAGAGCTGGATCTTCTTTTGGGCCTCTCTTAGCAATTTGATCCTATAGCTGGGTTTTGAGTTGCAAAATTACAGATTTAAGAATGAAGGTAACATGTCATCAGCTTAAAATACCCAGGGTAATGTAACTTGGGCTGCAGAATATAACCAAACACAGCTCCTATGAAAATACACACATTCTAAGGTGTTAGGGTTGATGATCTTTGTTGAAATGCGTCATGGTCTAAATCCTTTGACGAATAAGTAAACAGTGAAGTTCCTCTGCCAGTGCAGGGTTCAGACGACAAGCCTTAAAAATCAAAGATAAAGCATCAGTTATTTAGATATACTTTGAATTGTTGTATCTTATTAAAACTTAAGAAATGTTTTTGGTTTGTTTTTAATAACTACAGTGAATTTCAGGGGAATTTCTTAGTTGAGATACATTTCTATTTTGATTTCTTGGTAAAGGAGGTTCGTATTAGTCTATGCAAAAAAGATGACACTAAGAATAACTATGCTGCTGTGACTTGAAAGAGAAAATTTTATCAGTGCCGAGAATAAAGGCAATTTACACACTGATGATAGCATTCTGTGTTACAAATTATTAAAATAAGTAACATGGAAAGCATTAACATTTAGCCTCAAACTTGCTATTATCTTTTTTTTAAGATTTATTTATTTATTCATGAGAGAGAGAGAGAGAGGGGTAGAGACACAGGCAGAGGGAGAAGCAGGCTCCATGCAGGGAGCCCAACGTGGGACTCGATCCAGGGTCTCCAGGATCACACCCTGGACTGAAGGCAGCGCTAAACCGCTGAGCCACCGGGGCTGCCCAAACTTGCTACTATCTTATATGAATAGCAGCATCTATGATAATCTTACTTTAAAATAACATTTTATTATGATAAAGTAAAAAGCGAGCAGTAATAATGCATGTAAAACGGTCTAGAACATCAAGAATTTGGAAGAGACATCAGAGGTTAGACACAGATCAGACCCAGATCAGATCCAGACACTTGGTCACTGGATACCTGCTTAGTTGCTAAGACACGTCTTCTAGGAAAAACTTCTGTTTCTTTCCTGAGCAGTTGTATTAGAAGATTTTTCTTTACACTAAGCTAAAATTTCCCTCCATATACTTTAGCTTCAGTGAAGAGGTCCTAGAAGAATATACGAAGCTGGTTTCCTGGAGACCCAGAGAGGCAAAGTAGCTGGCAGTCACCTATCCTGTTGGTGGCAGAGCTGAGAGCAGGCCTGGGTCTCCCGACCTTACACAGTCTCTGCACCCCCAGGACCTTACCTTTTTCACACTTAACACCTGCCTTTGGCTATGTATGGTTCTGCTCCCTCCCCAGCTGTTCCTTTTCTGTAGGACAGCCTTTCAGTCTGGTGAAGACCACTGTCCACACCCTCTCCTGTCCTTTTTTTCCTGAATATAATACTCAGTTTCTCTTATCACAGCTCATATGACAGGATTCCAGACCCTTCCCTGGCCTGCTGCTCTTGAATTTTCTCCATTTTTAAAAGCATCTTCTGTAAAATACAGTAGTCAAAATTGAGTAATGGGGATCTTATCTCCCACCATGTGGAAAATAGTTTTAAGACTGCAGTCTGTTTGCTCTACTGTTGTATTTGGAATGAATATATACACATTTCAGGATATATTTGGCCCAGATTTTTCTCTGCTTGCATTTATTTAGAAAGGACATGATGGATGGCACAGAACCTGAAAATGACTTGGTTTGGAAATTGGTATAATTCAGAGAGGTTTTCGATTTTTTTAAAAGTTAAAGACAACTATTTTTCTTTTTTTTTTTTTTTTTTTTTTTTGACAACTATTTTTCTTACTAACAGGATGGTGTAGTGGTAAATATCTCAAACATCAGTTGTATTTGTGTACTGTGTTCCTATATTTATGTGTTGATGTGGACTTAATGCTCTGGAAATTCTAATCTCAAACAAAATAACGTAGGGTTTCCAAAGTTGCCTGCACATTGGAGCTCCCCTGAAAAGCTCGTGATTCATTTGTTCTGAAATAAGGTCTGGGCTTTGGAATTTTTAAAAGATCCCCGGGTGATTTTAAGATGGAGACAAGCTTGGGAACCACTGCTGTACTATTGTCAGATTCAGGCAAAGGATTTAGGAAATGGTTCTTTCTCTTGTTCCCTGCTCCAGCTAAACAACTTGTGCACCCCACAAATTGCTTTATAAATTTTAAGAAGATAATAATTCTAGTTTGGACTTCATGGATGTCATGGACCTAACTAAGGCATGTACAGTTTTTATCATATTCATTTTTTAAAAACCATACTTGCACTTATTCATAATGACTTCTCCTATCCCCAACCCCCTTCCCACTTTTTTAGTTGCTTGATTTTAGACATGAAATCCATTTGGGGTCTAAAGCACATGAATTGAAACATGAAAAGATTTATTTCCACTGATTAACTCAAACTCATGCATACTCCTCTGAAGTGTGGCAGATGTCATACATGACATTTTAAAACACTAGATTTCAAAAAAATAAAAAATACAACACTAGATTTCATTAAGGTACTAGAATGAGAATAGATTCACACTTCCGGGTGGAAGAAGGCATCAGCATTCTGGCCTTAAGGTCTTGGTCCTGGGCCTGAGGCTGCAGAGTAGCAGGGTGCTGAGACAATAATTTGCATCAAAATGGGACTTTTTATCATCGGAGTTTGTAAGAATCTGGCCAAATTGTCTGCAGACAATCCCTGTGTCTGACAACCCCTCCCACACTGGTGATCTGCACAACAGTTCAGTAGGAAAAAGATGCTAACCCATAAAGATGTTCAAGGCTTAACTAAAAGCTCAGAAATTTTCTATTTGGGTCAATTTATATATGTTCTTAGGCTTTTACTTACTTTAGAATAGTAGAGTTTAGCTGTTGCTTCATCCTTTGTGACACCCAAGCCGAGCTGAAGACAGCGGGCGTGGTAGAAGGATGCCATGGCCATGCCCCTGATGATGAATTCCGGGAGACAGTCCGTGACCTGTGCTATCATGGGGATGTCATGAACCTCATCGTAGTCAGCAATCCTGTTGTGATGGTTAATTGTGAAGTTAAAAAGGACATGTTCAGAAATTGTCCTTGTACCCCAGTGATATCCCTTATTTCTCCCCGTTTGAGAACTGAGTTGTTTATTATGTGGTGAAGGGTAAATATAAAGTTAAAAACCAGGGGAAGAGGAACCACCAGAGTGGTTATATCACAGCCTCTCTGATACTACTTATATCGGGATTAACAACCACTGAAAAAGATGTATTTCTTTTTTTTTTCTTGTAACATTAATATTTTAAACTTAATATCACTTTGCAGATTTAAACAATGGGGGAAAGGCATTTTCTATTTCTTTGGGTCATTTATTCAAACATTGGCCTTAAATTTGGACTTTGGTCACATAGGGTCAGAAAACATACTGTAACTCACACATCTATCTTTGTTAAAAATGGGTAAGAAAAAGAAGTCCTCCTTTTTCACCCTGACACAAGTATGGAGAGTTGTGTGAGAATGAAATCTACTCAACCCCATGTTACCCATGATATTATGGGGAATAGGAATGTGGACAATGATGGAAAGTCTGAAAGATTTTAAGAACGATTTAAAGTCTTGGTGTTAACTTGAAGATTTGGGACTTTGGGGATCATACTTTTAAGTGGCCCACTGCCTGGAAGTCATGATACTGGGGGATAGAGGGTAGAACCAGCTCTTTCATCCTGTGTTGCAGATGGCTGCCCCACCCTGGGCTAGGGAAGAGGGGGACCTGGCAGCTCTGTGAGGCATTATTGGGAGGGAAACATCAGCAGGGCCTTATAGTGTCTCTAGAGGACATCAGGTTTGCTTTTCTTGGTACATTGCTTTTTTAAGTTATGAGCAAATAAATGTAGGAAAGTACATGGGCTCAGAGAAATCTCCATGTTATTTTATGAAATGTTAATGTTGACATCTTTTATTTTTTTTTTGTTTTTTTTGTTGACATCTTTTAACCATTATTCTCATTTTACAATCTTTATCAAGCTATCTTGCAATTGTGCAGTGATAGAACTTGTGCCTAAAGAGTCTAGGAAGAAATTAAAACATATTTAATAAGCATTTCTGTTATGCTAAACTATGTTAAGTACTTTATATACACCATTTTTATAATTCTGTAGAAGCATTTTCTTCTTTATAAAAAAGGAAATTGATGTCCCAAAAAAGTTAAACTAGATTAAGATCGCTCAGCTGGTATATAGAGCAAATAGCACTGAAATCCTGAAGACTAATGGCATAGAATTATACTATTCAATATGGCAGCTACTAAATACAGATGGCTATTTAAATTAATTAAAATCCAATGAAATGTAACAGTTCGGCCCTCAGAGGCACTAGCCCCATTTCAAGTGCTCAGTAGCCATCTTTTCTAATATTGCGGCAAGTTCTATGAACAGACCTGGGTGCAGAACATCTAGTAGGAGGTGTTGTAAATTCTTCCATGGAGCTTATTTACCTTTTGGAAAATGTAACACACTTGGTAAAAAATTTCATCTTATAGTAGTATTCCACAAGATTCCCTTGAGCATAGACATTTCCACGTTCTGCTGCTTCCCTTAAGCACTCCAGGGCAGCTTCAGTATCCTGGCGGATGCCTTGTCCATAAAAATACATTAGTCCAAGTGCACCTTGGGACTCCAGGTTTCCATTGCCACATGCCTCCGAGTGCCAATAAAATGCCTAAGAAAAAACACAATTGCAACTTATTCACCAGGGGAAATTGTAAGGGAATACTAGAAAGAAAGATCTGTAATTAAAAGATGGCACTATTAATTAATGTCTAGGACACTGTTCTAGCACCTTGAGTGTGTTTCAGGTTAGCACTAGTTTCACATACCTAGGAGAGAATGCTAAGGTGAGCCCATCTGTTTTCTACCCACAGTGTAGGTTAGGTCACAGTCTAGACAGTGCAGCTGTCTTAGGATTCAAGAGTTTCACATTTCTCTGGAGGATCAGGAAGGTAGGAAGTAGGAACTAAGTGTCTGCTAGGCTTTGAGACACACCTGCAATGAGGCACAGCAGAGAGAGCAGAGCTGAGGCTGAGGGACAGTCAGAGCTCCAGGTGGATCTCAAGAGATGGTGCCCACTGAGATCAGAGGCAACCAAGATAAAAGCTGCAGGTGGTCGTGAGCACATTTGCCCAATATGCAGCTACAATGAATATGAATTAGTTCAAAAAATTATTTCCAAGTGGCTGTTCAGTTATCCGAAGAGGGTCTTGGTTGCTATGTGTTTCTTATACATTTGTCCTTAATGCCTTTTACAGTAGGACTTGGCTCTACATTTCCTTCTCCCCATAGGATTTCTTAGAAAATGTTTCAGTCATTAATGAATAAAGAGATTGTATTTCTGTAAAAACCTTACATGGATTTAATTTTTAGCTAGGGGTTTTTGGTGTATTTTACTTCTTAGCATCATTACTTTCTCAGAACAAATTAATTTTAATTTATTCACATGTGAAGGATTTGGGCTATATTTCAGGACTCTCTTAGCTTTCATGGTATTTTGTTTTTATTATTTTGTTTGTGTGACTTTTTATAGCATACGAAATGCTCTCACATCTGTGGACTCCTTTGGTAGAAGTGAGGATGAATAAAGGGTGAAATGAGCTTTGAGATGCTAAAATGTAAACTTTCTTTACATTTTAAAGAACTATAAGAAATCTTTAAAACTGAACATTCAGTCTTCACCACCCACCGTTCAAAAAAGAAATAGTGAAATAAATACTAATCTACATGTGCTAACATTAAAAACAAATAGATCAGTGTTACCTTTTCTAAGTCTTTAGGCTCTTTTGTTGAATAATACAATCCTAGGATACTTTGAGCCTTCACACTAGCTTTTGGATTTCCATTGTCTGCAGCAAAAAGCCACAGTCTAAAAGAGAAAGGCAAGGCAAGTTATTCTTTGTGTCAGCATTTGATTAAAAAAAAGAAAATCTTGTTCTCAGCTAAAAACTACCTTTCAGCTTCCTCATCTGATCGTTTGACGCCTTTCCCTTCATAATAAGCTCTTCCAAGGTTGTAGGCAGCTGCAAATTGTAAGTGTCTTGCTTTGGGACATGGAGAATCAACAATTTTCTTCATATATTCCACTCCTTTTTCCTTCCACAAAGGAAAAGAACAACAACAACAAAAACCCTAGTTTTTAGTTTTACCCGGACTAAATTCTTTCTCCTAATAATATTGTAGTCTTCACCCTCTGACATGATGTTTGATGTCATGACTCTGTGCCCAGACAGGATGGTTGTGCTTTAGTCTGCAGAGCTGGAAATGATGGACAGAGGGAGAGAGGAGAGGGAGGAGGGGAGGATACATCTCCCAAGTAGGCATTTCCAGAGCTCCAGGATATAAGGCATTTCCCTCATTTTATAGCTTCCAGATTTGCTATATGTTTCAATATGGTTTTTTTTCTCTCCTCCCTCCCACTTTAGATCCTTTATTCTGCATGGGTACAGCTTTTAGAACTTATCAAAATACAAGAATAGCTGTAACCTCTTCCACATTTATAATTAGAGTACACTTGTGAGCCCCAAACACTGTCTTTTCCCTTCAAGCATAGTTAAGTGTGCTCAGTGATAATTTACATCTGATATGCTAATCTTCATATGACATCTGCATAGTCACAAGGAGCTCACAGAAGACACTGCCCCCTCCAAAAAAATCTGTCGACACAAACTTTCAAACATCACTCCAAATAAGAGAACACACGTTTTCTATGCACTACATTCTAGCTTTTATCCTTCACAGCTCTCTCCAAGTTCTGTTGCTGGCTGAATACCTCAGTAATAGCAGATAAAGGTGTTTGCCCTCTAGTGAGTCCCAATTTATAAGGATTTATTTTTGTGAATGTGTGACATGGGTTTCTGCCTCTTTCTTCCCAAACCTAATAGTAAGAGGGAGTTTACTGGTAGTCAAGTGATGTGATTGTATAAATCCTTCCACAGATAGCTAAATCTGGAGCAATTTTTTTGTTCTTGTTTGTTTGTTTGTTTGTTTGTTTTTTAAGTAGGCTACAAAAAACTCCCCAACTTTCTAGAGATGCTGGAAAACTTATCAGAGCCCAAAAGATGAAGGAGAGATTACTCTTAAAAACTGCAGATGAAAGGGATCCATGAAGTTCAGTGAACACCGGTCTGGATAAACACAAAGTAGCTTTCCTAGGCATACATCATAGTCAAACTGCTGAAAGCCAAAGAAATCTTCAAAGCAGCCAGAGAAAAATGACACATTAAATGCAGGAGAACAACCATATGATTAGTACTTCAGAAGAATGAAGCATACTGTGCATCTTTTCTGACTACAACAGTATGAAACTAGAAATAACAAAAGAAAAGGCGGGGGGGGGGGGGGGAACCACATGGAGGCTAAACAACATGATAGTGAACAACTATGAGTGAACAAAGCAAAGAGAAATCAACAAAATACATGGAGACAAATGAAAATGGAAACACAACATTCCCAAATATTGGGACATAGCAAAGGCAGTTCTAAGAGGGACATATGTAACAATAAGGCCTATCTCAAGAAACAATAAAAAGCTCAAACAATCTAACCTTACATCTAAAGGAAACAGAAAAGGAAGAACAAAGTCCAAGGTATGTAGAAGGAAGAAATAATAGATATCAGAGCAGAAATAAATGAGGACTGGAAAAAAAAATGAAACCAAGAACTAGTTCTTTGAAAAGATAAACATATGCTCACAAATTGGACAACCTTAAAGAAATGGATAAATTTTTAGAAGCATACAATCTTCTGAAACTGAATCAAGAAGAAATTAAAAAATGATCAGATTGATGACTAGTACCGAAACAGAATCAATAATAAAGAAACTAACAAAAAAGTCCAGGAACAGATGTCTTCATAGGTAAATTCTACCAAACATTTAAAGAAAAGTTAAAACCTATTTTCCTCAAACTATTCCAAAAAATAGAAGAAGGAAGGTTTCCATATACATTTAATGAGGCCAGCATTAACCTGATGTCAAAACCAAAGACACCACAAAAACAGAAAACTGCAGGCTAATATTCCTGATGAACATAGATGCAAAAATCCTCAACAAAATATTAGCAAACCAAATCCACCAATACATTAAAAGGACCATTCACCATAATCAAGTGGGATTTATTCCAGGGATGCAAGGATGGTTCAGTATTCACAATCAATCAGCGAGATACACCACATCAGCAAAACAAAGGATACAAATCATATGATCATCTCAATAGATGCAGAAAAAAAATCTGATAAAATTCAACATCCATTCATGATAAAAACTCAACAAAATATGTTTAGAGAAAGCATACCTCAACACAATAAAGGCCATATATGAAAAACCCACAGCTAATATCTTACTGGTAAAAAATTGAGAACTTTTCCCCTAAGATGAGGAACAAGACAAAGATGTCCACTCTTACTACTTTTATTCAACATAATCCTGGAAGTCCTAGCCACAGCAATCAGACAAGAAAAAGAAGTATTCATTTTGATAAATAGGTTAAATGGTGACTGTATACAGATGACATAATACTATATGTAGAAAATCCTAAAGACTCCACAAAAAACTACTGGAAGTAGTAAATGAAGTCAATAAAGTTGAAGGATACAAAATTAATACTCAGAAATCAGTAGTATGTCTACACATTAACAAAAAAGTAGTAGAAATTAAGAGACTCCATGTACATAGGGCACTGTGTGGTTAAGTGTCTGCTTTCAGCTCAGGTCATGATCTCAGGGTCCTGGGGATAGAGTCCTGTGTCAGGCTCCCTGTTTAGCGGGAAGTTTGCTTTTCTCTCTCCCTCTGCCCCTCTCCCATTCATTCTCTGTCTCTCTCTAATAAAATCCTTAAAACAACAACAACAAACCTCCATTTACAGTTGCACCAAACAGAATAAAATACCTAGGAATAAACTTAACCAAAGAGTTGAAAGACCCATACTGTGAAAACTATAAAACACTGATGAAGGAAATTGAAGATGACACAAACAAATGGAAAGATATTCCATACTCCTGGATTGGAAGAATTACATTGTTAAAATGTCTGTATTACCCAAAGCAATGTACAGATTCAGTATAACCCCTATCAAAATACCAACAGCAGGGATCCCTGGGTGGCGCAGCGGTTTGGCGCCTGCCTTTGGCCCGGGGCGCGATCCTGGAGACCCGGGATCGAATCCCACATCGGGCTCCCAGTGCATGGAGCCTGCTTCTCCCTCTGCCTGTGTCTCTGCCTCAATCTCTCTCTCTCTCTGTGACTATCATAAATAAATAAAAATTAAAAAAAAAATACCAACAGCATTTTTCACAACAGGAGAACAAATATTACTGAAATTAGCTTGGAACCACAAAAGACTCTGAGTAGGCAAAGTAATCTTGGTAAAGAACAAAGCAAGAGGTATAACAATTCTAGATTTCAAGGTATACTATAAAGCTGTAGTAATAAAAACAGTATGGTCCTGGCACAAAAGCAATAGATTACTGTAACAGAAGAGAAAGCCCAGAAGTAAACCCAAAATTATATATAATCATGATGTATGTATGACCAAGGAGGCAAAAATATACAATGAGAGGAAGACAGTCTTTTCCAGCATAAATGGTGCTGGAAAAACTGGGCAGCTACATGTAAAAGAATGAAACTGGACCACTTTCTAATACCATACACAAAAATAAAAGGGAATAAAGACTTAAATGTGAGACCAGAAACCATAAAATTCCTTAAAAACAGGTAGTGTTTCTCTGACATTGGCCATAGCAACATTTTTCTAGATGTGTCTCCTAAGGCAAGGGAAGCAAAAGCCAAAATAAACTATTGAGACTATGTCAAAAGTTTTTTGCAGCACAGTGAAGAAAACCACCACCAAAAGAAAAAGGCCAAAAACTGAGTGGGAGAAGATATTTGCAAATGATATATTTGATAAGCAGTTAATAACCAAAATATATAAATAACTTACTCAACTCCCTCTCACACACAAATAATCCAATTTAAAAATGGGCAGGAGACCTGAATTTTACCAAAGAACACCTACAGATGGCCAACAGACACATGGAAAGATATTCAACATCCCTTATCATCAGGGAAATGCAAATCAAAACCACAATGAGATATCACTTCATACCTGTCAGAATGGCTAAAATAAAAAAGACAAGAAATAACAAGTGTTGGGTGAGATATAGAGAAAATGGAACCCTTGTGCACTGTTGGTGGGAATGCAAACTGGTACAACCACTGCAAAAAACAGTATGGAAGTTCCTCAAAAAATTAAGAAATGAACTACCACATATGATCCAGTAATTCCACTACTGGGTATTTACTCAAAGATAATGAAAATTGATAGATGAATGGATAAGGACGATGTGGTGTATATGTATGCACATGTACCTTAAATTAATATAGCATTATATGTTTATTATATCTCAATAAAACCGGCTTGGGGGGGGGGGAACAATAGAAGAAGTAGTGACTGGCTTCTCATGGGAATTAATGAAGGCCAGAAGATTTGGGAATAGCATTTTTAAAATGTGGAAAAGAAAAACTCAACCAGCAAAACAATTCATCAAAAATGAAGGCAGATTAAAGACATTTTTAAATGATCAAAATCAGAAAGAATTCATCATCTGCAAGATGTACTGTAAGAAATACCCTTTAAAGGAAATTCTTCAGGTTGAAAGGAAATGAATATGGTGCCAGGTAGCTACTCAAGTTGATAGGAAGGAATGAAGAGTTCCAGAAATGGTAAGTATATAACAAATATAAAAGGATATACATATATATAGCTGTGTGCATAATAGTTTTCCTCTTAGTTTCTTCAAAAGATATGACTAAAGCAAAAATTACAGCAGCCTTTTTTTTTTTTTACAGCAGTCTTCTATTTGGGGATTTATAATGTAAATTTAAGAAGTATAGTATGACAGCACTAAAGATTGGGGATGGGCAGGTAAATGAAAGCATACTATTCAAGGTTCCTAGATTTCACCTGAAGTAATTCATAAACTCCATGTAGATCATGGTAAGTTAAAAGTGCATATTGTAATTTCTAGAGCAACTATTTAAAAAGGTATATATAACTAGAAAATAAATTAAAAAGGTAATCAAATTGTTCTACCACCATTTCTCACAGACTTAAATTAGCAATTTTATGATATGCTAAATACCCACATATCTATGTACATCTGTTTCTGGACTCTTGTTCTTTTGATCTTTGCCTTATTCCTGAACAAAAACCACATTGCTTTAAGTACTACAAATGTATATTTGGCTCCTTGCTCTTTCATACAAATTTTTATTTTTATGGTTTTTTTTAATTAAAAAAATATATTTTATTTATTTATTTGACAGAGATAGAGAACACAAGTGGGGGGGAGTAGCAGGCTGAGGGAGAGGGAGAAGCAGGCTCCCCTCAGAGCAGAGAGCTCAATGCAAGATACCTGGACCTTGGGATCATGACCTGAGCCGAAGTCAGCTGCTTAACTGACTGAGCCACCCAGGTGCCTTCATGTGGATTTTTAATCAGTTGGCCACATGCCATAAAATATCTTACAGGAAATTTGATTCTGATTGCATGTAATTTATGAATTTATGAAGTTAAATCTGGGAAGTGGTTAGAGGTAAGATTTAGAAAAATAGTGTCTCTGGAAAACAGAAGCCCCACTGCCTGATGAACCATAGACCATGAATTTCATAAGGTCAAATCTCCTGCTGTCTGGCACTAAATTACACTCAAATGTTTATTGCCTTATCCTAAAGAAAGTGTTTAAAAACCCTTTGTAGGAGTCTATGAGATAGGGAAAGAAAAGTTAAAACAGGTGAACTTGTCCTCACCACAATTTTGTCTCAGTCAAAATTTAGTGGCTTTACTCATTTTTTTCTCCAAGCACTATTTCCAGTTTCCATTTGTAGCTTCCCCATATGTTGGGGCTCACGTGTGATTGTTATCTCTGTGGGGTAATAATGACCTTTGAATGCTCCCTGAAGAATACAGTTCAAGTCTATCACACAAAGCATGATGGTTCAACCAGACTCTAAATGAAATTAGTATCAAGAACTTAGCAAAAGTTCTTTTTTCTAAAAGAAAGTGATAAAACTTAAGAGTTGGATCTTTGCCCCTGTACTGTGGGTTAAGAGTATGATCAAGCTAACACTGTAATTCTAGGTAAGGGGGTGGCCTGCAGAGGCGATCTTCTTTATGCTCCTCCGGCCTCCGTATGTAATTACATTCAAGCCATTCTATTATGGGGTTGCCATATGCCAGCCCTTGAATCTGCCAATCTTCTTCATGTTTTAAATTCCCACACTTTCAGCTTATTCTGTATCTGTGACCATACTCATTTCTTTGTTCCTCTTTCCCTCTTTGGTACTCCTTTATCTGGCAAATAAACCATTTCTCTGCCTACCTGGCTGCATTCAAGAACACAGCCGTGGTGGCAGGTCCTTCTTTAAATCTGTGATCACAGATTTCAGAGTGAGTGCTCAGCCCTGGCAAACAACACTACCAATTTGTCTCATCAATTCTCCCTCCCACTTGCCTGGTAGAGAAGATACTATTTTAGACCTTATCCTTCCTCTTCACGCTTCTACTGCTCACTGTCCTGGCCCTCATTCTCAGCTCATGGCTTCACCTTTTTAAAATTTTTATTTGTTTTTATATTAAAAAAAAAAAAGTGGTTCATGACTTTTGTGTGTCATCCTTGTACACAAGAACTAAGCTAATTTTCTGTCATTCCAGTTTTAGTATACGTACCGCTGATGTAAGCACATGGCTTCACTTTTATTTCACTGAGAAAAAGAGAAAATCAAAAGAAACAAATCTGTGAATTTACTCAATTCAGCATTTTTTCCCTCTGGACTAGATCTTGTGCATCGACTTACAAATATACTATGGTATCTCTGATCTGGGGGGGAACCCCCCTCGAGTCTATGATCCCCTCGTTATTGCACACGTATTTGTTCTGCTTTGTGACAAAACACAGTGCTTACGTCCACCTCTTCACGTCCATACTACTCCTCAGTCCACCCTGACATTGGTCCCTTAGCACTCCACCACTGAGAAGGCTTGTCAGAGTCTCCAGTGAGATTCATCTAGTGTGCCTACTAGTAAGTGCTCAGTTTTCATGATAGTCACTTCAGCAGAATTTTTTTTTTTTTTTATGATAGTCACACACACAGAGAGAGAGAGAGAGGCAGAGACACAGGCAGAGGGAGAAGCAGGCTCCATGCACCGGGAGCCCGACGTGGGATTCGATCCCGGGTCTCCAGGATCGCGCCCTGGGCCAAAGGCAGGCGCTAAACCGCTGCGCCACCCAGGGATCCCCCAGCAGAATTTGAGATGATTGATCACTCCCTCTTGAACCAGTTTTATCATCTGACTTCCCCTTCACCACACACTCCTGATCTCCCTCCCTTCTCCCTGGCGGCTCCTCCCTATTCTCCTTTGCTGGCTGTCCTTTCCCTTCTGTCTCCGTCTTCACCTTTTCCTCTTCTCTACGTCCACTCATTCAGCAACCATATCCAGTCTGGTGCCCTAACTGCCCCTGCTCAGATAGCCCCTTGCTGAGTTGACCAGTCCTAACAGCATCACTGATCTCCAGACTCTATTTGACATCTCTGTACAGGCGACTTCAGAGGTAACGTGGAAACAAACATTTAGGTTTTCTTGTTACTTCCAAACCTGCTCCTCCCTCAGTTATCCCTTTGTTGTAAATGCCAACATCTTTCTTGATTCCTTCCCTTATTTATTATTATTTATTATTCCTACCGCTCTCCTAGTCCACCAGAAGACCTGTATCCTCTTAAAAGTATATCCTGGGATGCCTGGGTGGCTCAGGGGTTGAGTGTCTGCTTTCAGCTCAGGGCATGATCCCGGGGTCCTGGGATTGAGTCCCACATCAGGATCCCCACAGGGAGCCTGCTTCTCTCTCTGCCTGTATCTCTCATTAATAAATAAATAAAATCTTAAAAAAAGAAAAACATATCCTAAATCTGTCCCCTTTTCTCTATTTCCATGATGGTACTTTAGTTTAAGTGGTTTTATCTGAACTGCAGTGGCTTCCCAACTAGCTTCCTGCTTCTACTCCTGCCTCCATTCTATCCATTCTCCACACAACAGACAAAATGATTTTTTAAAAATAGAAATCCTATGAATTTGACTCCCTTTCAGTGTTTTCACACTACATTGATAACATAAGCCAAACTCTCAGCCCTAGTTTACCAAGTCCCCTGTGGTTTGACCCTGTCTCACTGATGTGACAACATTCCAGTTGTGCCTTCCTTCTTTCTCAGACCTTAACATATTTCCTTTGCCTGGAATGTGATTCCCCAGATCTGTATACAAGAGGGGTTTCTCCCTCTTGTTGCTTGGTTCTTAGTTCAAATATCAGATAAAATGATGATGGAACAACACACGGAGGAATACCCAAAATCAAGGTATTCAACTTAATGTTAGAGAATGACCAATGACTAGGAAATGGACAGAACTGGGAAAGTTGTTAAGTTGGTATGGATTTCAAAGTTGGTTCTTTGTGCATGGGGCGGAGGAGAGATAATAGCTGGAAAATGAAGTGGGAGATGAAAATGATGCCAGTTTTGCCTTTGAGCGCTGTGGTACATAGCAATGTGGCAGGAGAGCCCTCGACCTACAGAGGGGTGGACGTGGGACAGCTAACTTTCTGATAAGGCAAGGAGGTGAATGAAATAGTCTGAGAAAAGGCTGAGGATTTGCCAGCTGGAATGTTTAGGAGGGAGAGCAGCTGTGAGAACAGGGGAGGAAGCAGAATGCAATACGGAGTCAAGAATGTGTAAGAAAACAAATGACCAGAAAGATATACAATGCGTGTGGTGGCCACAGATGATACAGCTGTGAGGCCTGGTGGGACCAAGTGAAGTTAGGGTTCTGAATGGAATTCTGATATCAAGTTCAGGTACAGTCACAGTGGGTTAGCCTCATGATACCTGGTAGGGACCCCTGTGGGCAGCAATCTGACAGATTCAGCAAACTTGGGACTAGTGTGAGGATTTATAGTGGGAATTATTTACCAAGACTTTGAATTTGAATTAACCAAGTAAATGTTACTTTATGTGGCCTCTTGGTGGCCAGCTGGCTGGCTGTCCATGGGAACACTCCAAATCATGCCCTTCTATTGATGTTCAGCATTGAAGTTTTTGAAAGATGGACAGGATGTCATCAGATTTGGATTTTGGAAAGATAACTTCGGTGGCAGTTTAAATAATGAATTTGGGACAAGGGCAAGAAGTTGGGGATCTGTTTCTGAAATAACCCAGGTAAGGGGTACTGTGAGGCTGAACTGGAAAAGAAGGAGTGGGCATAAAGGACTGGGGACAGATCTGAAAGATATTCAAGAGACGGTAGGAGTAGGTGCATGTGACCAATGGAAAAAAGACTCCCTAGTTTGGGCTTTGGCTACTCCTAAGTTATAAGGAAACACACTTCCTAGTACTGTTTTTTTTTTTTTTTCCTAGTACTGTTTTTTAAAAGTTTTCATTATGAGAAGTTCTGGGGTTTATGAAATGCTAATGTTGTCTTTTATTCAACCTACTAAAGTGGTATATTCATATTTTTCCTTATATTGAATTGTTAAATATCTGGGCTAAATTTTGCTTGGTTATGATACCTCATTCTTCTAATGTATTATTGATTTTGTTTGTAACCATGGCAAATATTTTATCACCTTAACAGCTGCCACCATAATTTTTCTTAGATAGGATCTTTCTCTAGGAAAGTTCTCTGGAAAGGCCAAAGAGATTAGGTGGCAACGGCCTCAAAGAGTATGGTTAAATGGATGCAGAATTGGCATTGAGATTACTGTGCTGGCCCAAGTTTCTATATGGAGAACTTTTAAGTGCCTGGCTGCCTATGTCTATAGAGCATGGGTCATGGGTAGTTGTACCAACACTAGTTGGGTTAGTAAACGTGCGAAGGGCTGGCTGAGGAAGTCAGGTCCAAGTTCCTGAATGAGGTGTCCTACCATTGCTCCCTCATCCATCTGCCATTCCTTACCTTACATGCTGTGCTTCCTTCTGAGAGTCAGTACATGGCAGCTGCTCTGTGAAGACTCCCCTGGCCTTGGCTCTGTGCCTAATACTGCATCTGCCCCAGACCCACAACTGCACTCACAGTCATTCTCAAGACTATGCCTTCCTTTTCACGCTCATGTTTGCTTCTCCAGCATCTCAGACTGTTCTGCCTCATAAATGTTTGTGAGATGAAAGAGTGAGTGAATAAGACAATGAATCAAAATAAACCAGAGCTGGATAAGTCACAAGAGTAGCAGGCACCTCGGGGATTGTAGAGGAGGTGCTCACACTGCATAAACACCACTTCTGTGTCCTTTAAGGCAATTCCAAGGATGACGATGACCCCTGTGAATGGTACCAGGGCACAAAGAAACTCCACTGCCTTAAATAGGATTTGTGTGTGTTTTAAGCAACAGACTTATAGGTGAACTAGATATGGACTCAGAGACCAGGAGATACTTACTAAACTATCTAGGGAGAGACAAGCAGTTGGCTGTATAGACGTCAGCATGAGGTTTTGGAGTGAAGACAACAATTTGGAAGTCTTTTAAAATTATATACAGGTAATGAGGGGGGCCTGGGTGGCTCAGTCAGTTAAGTGTCTGTCTTCAGCTCAGGTCATGATCTCAGGGTCCTGGGATTGAGCCCCATGTTGAACTCTCTGCTCAGCAGGGAGCCTGCTTCTCTCTCTGCCCCTCCCCTCATTTGTTGTGTACACACTCTCTCTCTCAAATAAATAAAGTCTTTAAAAGATATAGGTAATGTTAGCCATGGGACTGGATGAGCTTAATATGGGAGAGAGAGACTAAAGGACAGCGAGGACCCAGGTTCTGGCACATTTCAACACTTAAAAGAGAAGCAACTAGCAAAGGGCACAGGGTGGCTGTGAAGAGGTGAACAGGGAGAATTGTATCACAAACACATAGAAGATGGTGGAAAGAGGTGTATATAAAGCATGGGAGAGAATTTTAGAGGAAGATGTTTCAAGAAGGATGTGGTCAATTGTGTTCAATTCATAGGAGGGGCAATGTAGTCATGGATCCCACATGTTACTCTGCTTTTAACAGGTTAAACTATAAATAGGTTAAAATAAATCATTTAATGGAAATACTAATTTTTTAAATCATTTACTTATTTCACATGCTATGATAATAAAAGAGTAAAAGTGAAGAATTTCAGGAATTAAAGAACAGTCCTCATTGTTGACTCTATACAACATAAAGTCTGGAAAGAAAACACTGGATACTTACTACCTGTGTCTTACATTATTTTACTTGTGGTTCAATCTCATTAACAACTATGTGAGGTTAATGGGTTTTATTTTGTATGCTGCCTCCAGTGGATTGAATTGGTAATGTAACCTTAAAGCTTTGTACTGATTAAAATTCTGAGGCTATGTCTGGATTCAGCTAGAAAGGGGGCTCTGATCAATTACCCGGGATGGCCATGGCCAGAGGTGTAGGGAAACGGCAGATGTATCTCTAACTTAGGTTCATTTATCCTCATTTTACAAATGAGGAAATTACAGACCAGAAATAATTTCCCTAAGATCATACTTCTTGTAAGTAGTGAAGAGAGGATTTGAAAGCATATGATTTTTCACAATTTTTTAATAGACCATTATGGAGAGAAGAGCTTTGCTAGTGAACACAGAGAAACAAACTTCTGAATATCTTTGACAATTTTTAAAGTAAATTCCTAATTTTTATTTGATAGTGTGTGAAATTCCCCTGTAAAATGAGACCAAAAAGAAAAACTAAAAAATAAAGCCCATAAGGAAGAGAGAAAACTGAAATACTGCTCTCCAAAACCTCATAGCTTAGTTTATTCTTTTAAAAGAATTTTCACAAGCAATTGCACAAGCAGATGAAGCCTAGGAATATTATTGATACATATTAATTATGTAGGTATTAAAATGATAATAGATTCTATTTATTGACAAGGAGAAAGATATTCAAAATTGTTAGGTGAAAAGGGATATTAAAAAACATTATGTATGGTATTGTCATCCTACATTGAAAAAATGTACACACACACACAATATATGTATATAGTGAAGACAAATGACCAGAAAGATGTACAATATATAAAATTATATATAAAATTTTTTGCCTGGTGTGATACATTGAAGGATATACTGTAGAATAATAACCAGATTCACATTTGATAGTAGAATTTGGTGATCCTATTTTTGCTCATTTTCTAACTTTTCTCCATGTAGTTTTGGAATAACTTTTAAAAATAAAGGAAAATGTTTTAAAATATAAGTGTTATTGACAGAGGTAGTGAGGAAGGGGCAAAAAGAAATTTTGTTTTTTTCACATAAATGTAAAAGTGAATACTGCTATCCTTGAAATGCTAAAAGGGTAGATATTAAAATTAAGCACAGAAATATATTATTAAAATATAAATAATTATATCAAATAATCCACTAACAATGAAATCTTAAACATTGAATGAAACAGCGACTTACAGTATCTATAGGTGTCCCCAGCCCATCGTAATACATTACTCCTAGCTGGTAAGTTGCTTGATGGTCTTTTTCCTTGATTTCTTCAAACTGTTCTAATGCTTCTTCATACCATCCCTAGAAGCTCAGGAAATATTGAGTTATTTTTACTATTACCTTAAAGTAATCCCAAATATTTAACTCCCACCCAAATCTAGCTAAAAAAACCAAATATAACAAAAGACAGCAACTAATTTATGGAATTTGCAAGTATGGCATTGACACCAGTAAACATGCTATAAAATCAATTAAAGAGACCTGGATATGGCACCTGGGGGAAGTGCCCAGGAAAAATTGGGGCAAGACTCTCTTTTGCTTATACTGGTACTTTTGGATATTGCCAAACTTCTCTCAAAATGGCAGCGAGCCCTCTGCTCAATCCGTCTTGCCATGTCCCCCACCACTCCTGAAGTTTAAGAAACTTCAGAGCTGGGACCAGAGAGTCAAGGGAAAATGTGAACATCAGGATGTATCCACTATTATTAGATATCCACTATTACTATGGCTCATGTCCTCCAGTACTGCAGTTCTCCAGTTAGGGAGAAGACATGGAAAAACAAATGTGATTCTCTAAAATTATCATTCTCCCATACTTCCTATAGAAACCTACATGTTTTAAGATTCCTTGGCAGTTATCTGATACTGAGGTGTGAGGCACTAATAGGGCTTATATCGTAATCCACCAAGGAAAATGCCTTACACTAAAGTATGAATCATGTGTAATTGTGGAAAGAAAGTGTGTTACTGAATTAGATGGCTATTACTTCGGTAGAGAAGACCAGAGAAAGACAACTTCTGGAAGATACAAAAACAACTGAATTCCTTTTTTCATAAACTATAATTAGTCAACAAATTAATAAAACTAATAAAAACTGTATTAAAATACTAACAAATACTAATTTTAAAGAACACATTATAATGAGTTAATGACCTAGTTGTTAAGACTCTTTCTCCTTTCTCCAATGTTTGGCTTAGATGGGAGAGAGCTGGAAAAGTGAGAATACTCAAGAGGAAGGAAAAGAAAGGAGGCTGTGTTAGTTTTTTATGATTTTCAATGCTATCTACATGCTGGAAAATCTCAAATATATACTTTGAATCCAGACTTGAGATTTAGACTCTTAACATGTAAATTTCTACTTTGAAGCCTGTCTACGTGGATAACTAATGGACGTCAGAAACACAAGGTATATAAAACCTGAGCTCTTGATCGCCCTCTCAAAATTCACCCTCTTCACTTCTATATTTTTCGGTCAATGATGATATTATTTGTGTCTCCAAAATAAATCCAGGATCCAGCTTCCACTGCTGCCACTCTGGTCAAGACTACTATCCTCTGTTGCTGGGAGTAGTATAATTTCCCCCTAAACTGGTTCCATGCTTGCCTTCTAATCTGTTCTCATTAACAGACTCAAAACACTCCAATGTCTTCTGACTACAATTTACACGAAGCTCATCTAGAGTCATACTCTGCCTTGCTGATTACCAAGTTGGTCTCCATTCTCAGAGCTCACAGAGCCCCCTCTCTTCCCTGAAACACTGCATTTTCTCACCTCCACCTGGAATGCACTTCCACTTGGCTATTTGCGCTGCTCATTTCCTTTTCTTCAAATTAGTGTAAACCACAGGTCTTTCCACCCTATTTCTAAATTATTCTCTATCACGGTACCCAGTTAACTGCTCTTACAGTACTCCTCCTTATTTCTTCACTTATTTTCTTCCCCTGGTAGACTGTAAGTTTTATGAAATGGGGACCATTCTGGTTCCCTTGTCACCATATAGTCTTAGTTTAGCATAATAATGGTAAACACCTATAAAGCACTTATTCTGTTAGTAAATACTTTTACAATGAATACAATCCTCACATAGTCCTAGGAAATGCACATTATTACCCCCCTTTTACAGATGAAAAAACTGAGACTCCAAGAGGTTAAGTATTTGTGCCCAAGGCTACACAGTTTATAAGTAGTAGGAATCATACCCTAATGATACCCAAAGCTAAGATATCTTGCTCTTAACCTATGCTATCCTCATGGTGCATGATGAGTCCTCAACAAATATTTGTTGCCAGAAGGGATGATGGAGCCATCAGATTTAAGAGTAAGTAGGATATAGGTTAAAAGCTGCCCAAATATTCAGTGAGTGGTCAAGGGATTGGGGCCACCTGGTGGTCCATTTCACATCACCCCGCAGGGGTCAATGAAAGACTGATGCTATATTATGGAAGTTTAAGTGATGGTTTTGCACAGTTCCTCCTACATCTGCTCCTTAGGATGCTTCAGCATAATGTGGAGAAAGAAGGCACTTCCCTCCTACCTCTAGAAAGGAACCTATAAAGCCTCTACGTACTAGATAAGAAACAGGGTCTTTAGTTATTCATATGAAAAGATTTTGTAAATGATATTATTTGGGGCAAAAGTAAAAATTTTATTTTTAATTTTTAGTATGAGAATGGATTTTATACCAGAATGACTCCTATAAACGACTTGCATTAGAATGGCTTTTATGGAGGAAGGTCAAATATCTCCTTAACGGTGTACTTAAAGCCACAACCATAACCTATGGTATTTGCCAGAAATCCCTCTGCATAACAACCTAAGGGAACTCGATGGGAAATTTTGCTATGAGGATCCAACAATAGCATTATATGAAATGAAAACAGGAAAAAATAAAATAAAAACAGATAAGGAGGCAAACCATAAGAGACCCTTAACTCTAGGGAACAAACTGAGGGTGGCTATAGGGGAGAGGGGTGGGGGGATGGGGTAATTGGGTGATGGGCATTAAGGAGGGTACATGATGGAGTGAGCACTGGGTGTTATACACAACAGATGAATCACTAAATTCTGCCCCTGAAACAAATAATACAGTAGTTAACAATGTTAACTAAACTGAATTTAAATACATTTTTAAAAAAGAAAACAGGAAATGATACCTCTTCAAAATATAGTTGGCCTCGGAGGAAATATGCCAGAGCGTCCCCTCTTCTTATTCTTTCCTTCAAGAGCTGCAATGCCTTATCCACCAAATTTAAATGGCTGTAATGATCTGGTTTTAAAAAGGTAAAGAATTCCATCTTTATCCATACGAAATGAATTTCCTCTCGAAGTCATGAATTATATAGAACTCATCTGGCACTGTTTATACTAGTTTTTTTTTTTTTTTTAAGAGTTATTTATTTACTCATGAGAGACACAGAGAGAGAGGCAGAGACACAGGCAGAGGGAGAAGCAGGCTCCATGCAGGGAGCCCGATGCAGGACTTGATTCCAGATCCCAGGATCACAACCTGAGCTGAAGGCAGGTGCCCAACTGCTGAGCCACCCAGGTGACCCATTCATACTAGTTTCCTTCCTAGTTCTCATTCATAAAACTGGCCTCCTTAGCTCAAGGGAAAAACATGATCACAGCACCTAACCCCGTGCCTTGTAAAATCAAGTATGTGTTGATTGGTTTCCAAACTAACCCAGTTGACTACTAGGCAGGAGCTCTAGCAATGCTGTGTAGTTCTTTAGGCAAAGCTACCTGTGGATGAGTGAAATTCTTAATTTGAGCTTTAATTAGGACTACTCTAACCAAATGAGCTAGTAACCATCCTCAATTTAATATTAGTAGGTCTACAGAAACAAAATGGCAGCTTTCAATGACAATTGGAAGTATGGCAATGTTTTCTTTAATAAAAGTGACATCTGGCTTTTCTTTTCCAGAAGGGTGTCCTAAAATCCTAAGAGTAAAACCAGGATTGGAATCTAATTATGAGACTTCTCCACTGATGATTTGGTACCAGATAAGCAGCAATTTCTCAGATTCTTACAGGAAAGCTAAAAAGAACAGTAAAGTTAACCACTTCCTTGACAGCAGTGAGACTCCTATGTCTTGTCTTTTTTGCTCTGGTGTACAGAATGGACTTTTAGTGAGAATATTATCAGAATTTGTACCAGTCTTTTCCTTCCTCCATTGGAAGAATTTTGGGTTCTTAGCTCCGTACTGGGATAGAGAGGTATAAAAGGGGTTCTTGGGCAACTTTTCACTGGTCAACTTCATCCTGTTTCCACAATGTGTATCCTGTAAACAAGAATAAAAAACAAGATGGTAAAAATATTTTCATCCAGAAAAGTGCAAAAAGACTCCACTCTCATTTGGCATTCATTATAAAAAGCAACCTCCCCGCATTAGCCTAGGGATAGGGCAGCAAACTACCAGCTCTGGGAGGTGCATATTCTTTCTGGGAAACCAGAGCCTTCCATAGGTACAAGAGGCACAATCATCCTCCATGTCTGTTTCCACAGCGAGGGATTCATGATGAGAGCCCTTTGCAAGTCCTCTCTGGCTGAGAGTTCACAACTGCAGTGCCTTGTGTCACCCACCATGCCTGCCACTAGTAGGAACTGGTGACACTGCCCATAGATAAGAGTTCTGGTGCCCTGGTACTTTGCCTTGCAACTCAAGCTCATGACACTTACTCATTTCAAATTAAAGCATTCGTCTATTTTACCTGGGAATACACTTTATTTTAGCTGTGTTGTTCAGTTTTATCTTCCCATCTGTATTGGATTGCCATGTTAGAAGATGGATCACAGTTGAATGGAAAATCAAAGCCTTCATATAAAATGTAGAGGCCACCTCATTTGGGATGAAGGAGTCCAGGCTGGCCCAGGCTGAGGGTAGTGAGACAGCAAATTCAGTTGTTGCTATGCTTTTTTGTTTATTCCTCGGCATTCTACTGTTACAGCGACTTTAACCAATCAGGAACAAGCTTCCAGTAAAGATTCCTGATTGGTGGCGAGCAGAACAACTCAGGAGACCTTTAGTGTGATTGGAAAACTGCATTTATACTATTATGTGAAACTATTTTGGACAATAGATTGCTTCCTTAATAAGAATGAAGTGCAGAAAAGGGAGATAATTCAGTATATTAGGGAAAAGAAACCCACTGCAATATCTTTGTCATTTTGGAAGAGGTATTTAATTTTTTAAAAAGTCAATTTCTTGAATTGTGTGGACTGACTATAGGTAATTTGAACTAGAGGATTTCCAAATGTCTGTTGCTAGATATATAAAATTTTTTGATTATATGATTCCAAAAAACTTTTGTTTATGTTAGGGTAAAAGTCTCCAATGAGCTTTGAGGTGAAGCAATAATAGGTAAATCATTTAGACAGAACCCAATTCAGATAGGATGATACAGATAGCATTGTCAATTTACTGAGAAACTGGTTATAGAAGTTTTTATTTTACTGAAGACATTAACCTGTGTGCTATCATATCCAAGAGGGCTAAGAAAAAACTTGGCATATTCAGGAACAGCATGGGAAATGAAGCAAGTCAAAACACAATACCTCCTTTGAACTCATGTTGCTCTCTGTGGTTACAATGCTGCACCTGGTTTTTGTTGTAGCTTGAAAGAAGCATTGGAGAGAGTCTAGAAAACATAAGCAAAGATTGATTGAGCTCTTAAATGCCAGGTATTATTCTTTGTTCTAAGTGCTCAGGCAGTAGCTCCTCCAAAACTTTATGAAATAGGAGCTATTATAAGGCCCCTTTAACATATGGGGACACTGAGGGGGTTAAGTAACTTGCCTCAGGTTATAGCGCTAGGATGTGGGACAACTGGGACATCCCAGCACCTCTGCACCTCATCATTATTCTATACTGTTCTCCAAAAATTGAGACTAATATGATTTTTCTAAATGGCAGGACTTCTGTTAGAGAATAAACCAAAATTTAGTACTTTTTAATTTTAGAAAATGAGATATAATAAGAATTTAGAAAGTATGAATTTATTTCTGTCAGATCTTGGGATTAGATATAAAATTATCATTCGAAACGACAACTTGCATAATATACTGGAAATTTAGAAAATTATCTAATAAAAATTATAGACATTAACTGATGATATAAAACCTTAAAGGAATCCACAATTTTAAAGGGAACTGTGGGTGTAGTGGACACTGATGGTGCCCTTCCCAGATCCTCTATACTAGTTAGCACCCAATTTCCAGCTGCTTTGTTAATTAAAAATGCCTCACAGCTGTTCCTTCTTGCCTGGTCCCCCTGCCAAACATGAGTCCCCTGACCCCTGACTCGTTCCCTCCTTCTTAGAGGCAGGTCACTGGCATGAGGGCTTGGAAGGCCAGTTCCTATTGAGAGACACAATTTGCCATGAGTCTTGAACATTCTGGCCCATCCTTGCTGGGTACCTCATGAACACAGGCCATGAATGCTTTTTACATGGGCCGTTTCTCAAGGTCGTTTGCAATGAGTTAACCTTTAGGGCTGGGGTAATATCTCCCCATAGATAAAGAATAGGCTTGTTTTTATAAGAAAGGACTGAATCCTTCCCCCTCTCCCAATTTGTAGTTCTGCTGTCTTATAATGCAGCCTACTGAATAAACAGGCATCCATCATGGGTCCTTTGTATGACCTCTGTGGGAAGTAGGGGTTAGCAGCGAACCAGCGTCAGCATCATGCTGACACTCTAGCTATTGCTCTTGCTGTGGGTGATAAGGTCATTGCTCTCTGACCCAAGAGTTTTGTGTGTTAAGCCAACATCCATGAAACAGGCCAGCTTGTCAGTTGTAAGTGGGGTAAATCCTCAGCCCCTGCACAGTCCTTGTTACCCCCTTGCCTCAAGGTGAGATGAACTCAGATATGTTCTCCGTGAGGTCAGAATGAGGCCAGTTGCCATCTGAGCCCACATTCCTACTTAGCATTACCTCCTTGCTAGATTGTTCCTTTTTCATTTCCCTTCTCTGGAGAGTACCCCCCTCCCCGGCACATCACCTGAATAAAAATCCCTGGCTCAGAAGATGCTTCTAGGGAACCCGACCCAATACAACAGAGATGTACAGAGGAAGAGGTATTTTATTCCTATTTTTCTAAAGTTCTCATAATAAAGGATCACTTCCTTTCTAATGAATGTTAGACACAGTGTACTGTGGATGGTATGTACAGTTACAGTGTGTGAACTTTTTGATAAAATAATGCGTCATTGGTGAGAGGACTAAAATTAACCTAAGGATGAATAATAGCCTTATTGAAAATGCTGGATGACGGGAGGAGAGGAGGCTTTGACAGTAGGGGAAGTCTACAGAGACTGGAGATGTGAGTTACAGCCACTTCTCTAACAGCGAGCCAAGTCGTGCCAGACAGAACTGCAGGCCAGAGCTGCCTCCTGAAGACAAGATGAAGCTCAACGACCATTTCTTTAACAGTCAGGCGAGCTGGAACTCCTCCACGGTTATGCCCTGGCAGGGATTTGAATCAAAGTGGAAATAAAAAGAAATGATAAACGTGAAAAACCAGGGAAAAGAGGCAAGTGTCTATAACAGACTAGATTGTAGTACTACAAGTGAGAAATCATTAAGTAGGGCTAATTATAGTGCCAAAAGACTTAATTTTTAAAAATTTAAAACCTAAAAAATTGAATAGATAAAAAATAACTTTTGGATATATGTGTAAGGAATGAAGAAAAACAATACAATTAACATCCATTGCCTGTCATTTAATATTTAAAAATTACATTTCCTTTAAATCTCCTGTAGGCTCATTTTAGACTTCATCCTTCCTCCCACCTTCCACCTGCCTTACCCCAAAACACTCCCTATTCTCCCCTTAAGCTCCTTTTTCATGTTTCTTAGCTATTCATGTTTTTCTCTTCTGTTAAGTATCTGCCTTTGTGTTGTCTTGTGGAGTTGTAGTCGTCCTATGTCAGGCATGTCTCTTATAAATAGAATATATTTAGATTTGTTGATTCTTTTTTATACCCAGACTGATAATTTTTTATTATTACTGGTATATTTAGTTCTTTTACATTTATTTTAATCACTATTGAACTGGAATCATTTTGTAGTTTCAATCCATCTGCTTTATTCATGCTTCTTTTCCCTTTTATTGCCTGCTGTTGGGTTTATTGAAGTGACTAGGTATTTATTTTGCTTTGGGAATGTTGTACTTCCTGAGTCTTGGGTTGGTGTCTTTTAATAATTCTAAAAAATTCTCAGACATAATGTATTTGTGTTAGTTTCAGTTTCCTAAAGCTGTTTTACAAATTGCCACAAACTTTGTGGCTCAACAAAAATTTATTCTTCCATAGTTCTGGAGACCAGTCCAGGAGGAATGTGTTGTCAGGGAAATGGTCCCTTTGTTCTAGGGAAGAAACCATCCCAAATTTCTTTTCTAGCTTCTGGTGGTTGCTGGCACTCTTTGGGGATCCTAGGCTTGTAAGCTGTGTCACTCCAATCTTTGCCTCTTTTTAAAAAAATATTCATTTGAAAGAGAGAGCATGTGCAAGAGAGTGAGTGAGTGAGCACAGGAGCAGAGAAAGAGGGAGAAGGAGAAGCAGGGCTTGATCCCAGGACTCCAGGATCATAACCTGAGCTGAAGGCAGATGCTTAACTGACTGAGCCACCCAAGCACTCCTCTGCCTCTGTCTTCACATGGCCTTCTCTATGTTTCTCCTCTGTCCCTGTGTGTCCTCTTATAAAGACACCAGCCACTGGATTTGGGGCCCACCCTAATCCAATATGACCTCAACTTCACTTGATTTTTCCATAAAGATCTTATTTTCAAATAAGATTACCTTCACAGCAATCAGGTTTTAAGACTTTGAATATATCTTTTTGGAGAACACAGTTCAACCCATTATATTCTTCAAATATGGCTTCTGCCCCATTCTCTCTTCTCTTTTTGGCATTCCAGAAATTAGACCTTCCTCCCATGTGTCTTATTCTGTTTTTCACATTTTCCATCTGGTTTATTTCTTTTTGCCACATTCTAAGTAATCTCTTCAGCACTCTCTCCCATTTTATTAATCCTTTCTTTAGCCACAACGAGTTTGCTGTTAATATTTAAAACTTTAATATTAAAATTTAAAAACTTTTTATTGAGGTGTAATATAAATATAGAAATGTATATGTAAGTTTACAGTTTGATGAATTTTCACTCAGATCAAGAAAGAGAAAATTAGCAGCACCCCAGAAGCCTCTCTAGCACTCCCTTGTAGTTACTACATAAACATAAATGTAAATACAAATATTCCATAGGTGATTTTTGCATGCTTTGCACACCATGGAAATGGTATTTTAGTAGTTGTTAGGCAGAGGATGCCTACGTGACCAGCTTCCAATAAAAACATTGGGTCCTGAGTCTGTAATGGGCTTCCTTACGCAGGAACATTGCACATATGATCCTGCGTTATTTACTGCTGGAGAAAGGAGCACACTTATTTAAATGCTTTTAAAATGGAGGTACAACACTGAAGTTCCTGTCATACTAGATAAACAATGTTACTGGTACCCATGAAAATAGATTTAAATAAGTGTTCTGGGCAAAAATGCAAATTCATTACTGTTCATTACTGTTGTGTAAGAGTCATTAAAAGAATAGTAGTGTTCATATATTAACTGGAAGCATAATCTGTACATATGGAAATTTAGAAAAGAGTTTTATAAATACTACTGAGATCTCAAGAGGCAATACTGAACCAGGCAGTGGACTTATGTTCTTTTTTTCCTTTATTACCCTTCCAGTTAGGTCTATTTGCTTATTTAAAACAAAAGTGCTTTTTTTCTATGCCCTTTCTTTTCATGCCCTGAAATGAGGGGGAAAAAAATGTGGGAAAAGACAGGATGTCTTTTACTACCAGATAAGCACTGGGTGGGAGAGCCTAGTAGCTTTTTAATTTTTCTCCAATTTACCATGTCTTCTGTGAGCAAATAAACCAGTCCAGGAGAGATAGATTTGTTAATAATCTTGGTAATTACCTGGGATTCACATGCCTCACCTGTCTTGTTCCCACTGTGTGGAAACCTTTTTTGGCCAGTTAGGGCTACCAGGGCCTTTCCTGAGGGGATTCACTCAACATCAAAAGGTAAATGAGGGGGCCTGTTATAATGAGCTCTGGGTGTTATATGTAAGCGATGAATCACTAAATATTAAAGTACATGTTAACTAACTAGAATTTAGATAAAAATTTGAAAAAATAGAATGCATTCTATTCAGCCACTCTCTTTATATTCCTTAAATGAAAGAGTTTGGTTAATTAAATAAGAATTGATGTAGAAATTAATAAAGAGTATACAATCATGCCATATACATTTTATCTTAGAACATGTAATGATTAGTAAGAACTTTCTAATCTTTTTATCTAGGGTCAGAAGCTATTTCCTCAAAAAGAGGTTGAAGGTTGAATGTGGGAATTTAGAGTTGTCTTTCATAAACTATAGGCATATGAATTCCATTTTGATTCTTTCAAATGAAGTAGGAGTTTAAAAATGCCCATGAACAGTTTGAATGTAGAGCTAGTTTTCATCTTTTACTGTTAATTTATCCTTATATACTTGGAAAGCATTTTTGAGACTTGATGATTTTGAAAGCACTGGGTTTAGTTTTCTTAGAAATCATAACTCTCACTATTTTACATTGTATAATACTTAATATTATTAGATATTAAAATAATCTTTATAGGTGGTGGAAGGAAAATTTAAAGTGATGTAAGGCTAAGTAACTCAACATTCTAGAAACTGCCTGGTACGACCTCCTGGTGATCAATGCAATCCATGGGCAGTGGGTTTTGCAGAGCAACTGAAGTATATTGGTCAATCAGAACAAAAAACTAAGACGTAACTGGTTTGGAATACTTTGTGAGATTTTTTTTTTAATTTTTTAAAAAAATTTTATTTATTTATTCATGAGAGAGAGACACACACACACACACACACACACACAGAGGCAGAGACACAGGCAGTGAGAGAAGCAGGTTCCATGCAGGGAGCCCAATGTGGGACTCCATCCTGGGTTTCCAGGATCAGGCCCTGGGCTGAAGGCAGGCGCTAAACCACTGAGCTACCCAGGGATCCCACTTTGTGAGATTTTTTTGTTCCTTGTTTGATTAAAACTAGCTTCACAAGGTTTTAGGTATCTTCTGTCATTACTGTATTTGGAAAGAGAGTTACTTAAAATTGAAACTAAATATTTGTATGAAAACAAAAACTTAATAGCCCTGGTCTACAGAAAGAAATAGAATACATAATAGGTTAAGTTGCCGTAAGCCCTTTTCCTAAAATAAACTTTGTATTTTAGAATAACTTGAGATTTGCAGAAAATTGCAAAGATAGTACAGAGAATTGCCCCACTCAATTTTCACTTTTTTGTTTTTTTGCCAAATTTTTATTTGAATATAGTTGATCTTATGCTAGTTTCAGGTGTACCACTTAGTGATTCAACTTCACTCAATGTTCCGTTGAATGAGAGTTTTCTATGGACCTCTAAGGACTTTTCTTGCATTAAAGAAGCCGATCTTAGTAACTTCAAAGCTACCAATGATGGCCAAAATTCTTTAAAATTTAGTTATAAGAATGGGGTATCTGGAGTCAAAGGGTCTGAGTTACAGCTCCACTTCTTAATAATGACAGTACCTTAGAGAAGTTATTGAACCTCCCTAAGCCTCAATTTCCTTTCCTGTAACATGGAGATGGAGCAGATAATAATACCTATCTATATTAATCTTGGGGCATAGCAAGTACTCAATGTCAATTTATCAAAATAAACTGGAGGAGACATTTAATATAATTTCTTATTTATAAATCTTTATTTTACATCGCTGCTCTATGTGTATCATATTCTGCAACCAGACTAGATTACACATAGTTCTCTTATTTATTTATTTTTTTCACCTAGTTCTCTTAACACTGGAAGGTATTTTATACTCCTTAGCAATACTCTTCCCTTCACGGACTACCTGGCAAACTTCTATTCACACTTCAAGACTCAGTTCACATTATCTTTCATTTATTTGGTCAGTCATCATCCAACATTTTTTTTTTTTTAAACATTCACTCTAAATAGCATCCTCCTTCTGGAGATACATCTACCAGCAAATTAAACATAAATAGAATTAACACTGCTTAGAAGACTGCCCGTTGAATATGCATCTTAGATCATTTTCCTCTTTAGAAAATTTCCCACATGCTACATGTTCAGTAATAACTCCAGCTGCTTGCTCATAAGATAGTATTTCTTCCCCAAATGTAATACTTCTATTTTTGTGCTCCACCAGTTTTGTTGTTTTTAGAAAGCTTTTAGGCCCATTACTAAGAGTAAACCAGATACTTAGCTGAGACATAATTTTTCTGAAACATTTGAGCAATGGACAAGCAGGAAGTGATTAAAAGGAGAAAAGCTTTAACAACTACTCGCAAAATTCCCTTTCCTTGTGAAACTTACATATTTAACAAGAAGTCAACAGTAATTACCAGACTTAACACCTGCTGCATAGAATCTTGTTTTAAATAAATTTGTAATATGGAGGCAGATTCACTGCACCAATATCCCATTGCACATGTTAACTGCAATATACGCTTAGAATTCTAATAATTTCTCTGATAATATCTTGCATCATTTAAGAATTCCTAAAGATGAATTCTAAAATTCAGTTTCATCTGTGCAAACCTGAAAATTTCATTATATGCTTTTTAAAAAAGTGCTTACCTAACTGATACATAAAAGGGAAATTGGCCATGTGATCATGTGTTCTCACGTATCTCTGACATTCTGCAAATACCGTAAGTTTTTTGAATAGTTTCAACATAAAAAAAAAAAAACCCTGAACACAAGCATGATTCTGTGTTTGAACCTAAATACACACACATACACTTATGTTCAGATATGCATACGAATAGGAATGTTGAAAACTACCCCTTGTACTTGAGGGCATGATCACTGGGTGTTATATGATGTTGGCAAATTGAAGTAAAAAAAAAAAAAATGAGTGGGAAAAATCAGAGAGGGTGACAAACCATGAGAGACTCCTAACTCTAGGAAAGGAACAAGGGGTAGTGGAAGGGGAGGTGGGCGGGGGGTGGGGGTGACTGGGTGACGGGCACTGAGGGGGGCACTTGGCGGGATGAGCACTGGGTGTTATGCTATATGTTTGCAAATCGAATGCCAACAAAAAATATACATTAAAAAATAAAATAAAATAAATTGATGACTAAGAAAAAAAAGAAAACTTGTTTTATGGCTTAATACGACATAAGCAAGATCCTGTAAGCAAAATTAGAACTAAAGGGCCAGTCACCCAGCTTGTCCCCTAAAAGCATAATAATAGACACCCTCTCTTTATCAGCCCTGCTCTCAAAGGTATCAGGAGTCAGAAGTAAAGCACTGACGACGTTTAAATAAAGGTTGGAGCTTTTAGTTTTTTTTCGGCGGGATTAATCTGAAAAAAGCGTTTAGGCAAGGGCAGTGCAGGGGTGATGGATGCCGTGGACGCTGCGGCCTGAAGTGGTCCAGAAGCACTGGCTGGAGCAGACCAGCCGGGAGCTCCGGGGAGCCACTGCCCCGCCCGCGCTGTGCCCTCCGCGCCCCCCCCCCGGACCAGCCCCTTCGGTCACAGACGCCCGCGGCCCGGTCCTCCCCCCCGGGGGCTCCTGGGGCCCACAGGTCCCTTCCCAGGCGGCCGAGGGGCGCGCTTCCACCTGTCGCCAGGAGGGGACGCGGTACTAGGTCGGCTCATTTCTCCGGATTTCCCAACAGGGGCCCGGTGTCCCCGAAAGGGCCCGATTTGAAAAATCATTTAGTTTTTTGGGGGAGGGCGGGGGTGGTCGGAGCAGTCGCGGGGGGCAAACCCATCACCTCCGTTCACATTAGCCAACCTCCCCGTCCCTCGCCGCCCCACCCGGCAGCCCCCGCTTTGCTCCCTCCAAGCCCAGGGCGTCGGGGACACGGGGGGGAGGGGGGGCGGAGCGGTCCCGGGGTCAAGCCCATCCCCCCACCACGTTAGCCCCTCTCCCCTCCCCCCGTCCCCCAGCTCCCCCCCTCCAAGCCCAGGGCGTCGGGGACACGGGGGAGGGGGGGCCGAGCGGTCCCGGGGTCAAGCCCATCCCCCCACCACGTTAGCCCCTCTCCCCTCCCCCCGTCCCCCAGCTCCCCCCCCCAGCTCCCCCCCTCCAAGCCCAGGGCGTCGGGGACAGGCGAGCGGTGGGGGGCGGGGGGAGATTTTGAACGTGACGCCAAAGCAGCTCTCCCTTCCTCGGGAGCCGGAGGGCGGGGGGCCCGGCGCCAGCTGCACGCTCGGCGGCTTCCCAAGGCGGCGCTGGCGCGGGGCTCTGGCTTCCTGGTTACGTGCGCGCCCGCGACTCCGGCTTCTCCGCGGGGACCAGAGGGCCGGGCCCGCTGCCGTGAGACGTGTCCAGCTCCGCGCGCCTCATGGCCGCCGCCCGACCCCGCCGCCCCGCGGCCTCGGCGGCGCACGCGCACGGGCGCCCCGCGGGGGTCACTCCGGGCCCCGCCCCGCGGTGGGCGGGGCTGCGCCTCCCGGCCGGCCAATCAGCGGGCGGCCCTGCGCCGGCCTCCCCCGCCGGCCTCCCCCGCCGGCCGGGCGGCGACACGTGCGGGTGTTTGCGTACGTGCGGCTCCCGCGGGGCGGGCAGGGCAGGGCTGGGCGCGCGGCGGGGCGCGGCGGGGCGCGGGCGGCGGCCGGGGGCGGGGGCGGGGGCGGCCCGCGGCCCGGGCAATCTAAATTCCCCGGCTCCGGGCCGGCCGCGCACTCGTACCTCCCGGCCCGCGGCGACCGCCCCGCCGCTCTGCACTGGCCCGGGGCCTCCGGTCCTCTGCGTCAGGCGGAAGATGCAGTTGCTGGACTGCAACCCGGAGGTGAGACGGCCCCTTCCCTGTCGGGCGGCCCGTGTGTCTGTCTGTCGGGGGCAGTAGCGAGGGGACTGGCGCCGAGCGCGGCCGGGTCAGGCCTCGGTTAGATCTGGGGCGTGGGGGCGTTCGTGCCGCCGCGGGCGAGGCGGGCGCGGGCGCGGGCGCGGGCGCGGGCGAGGCGGGCGCGGGAGCTGGAGCCGCGGTTCTGCCCCCGCAGGTGGATGGCGTGCAGCACCTGCTGGAGGCCGGGGCCTCGGTCAACGCGCCGCCGGACCCCTGCGAGCAGGCGCCTGTCCACTTGGCCGCGGGGGGCGGCCTTGCTTGCTTTCTTCTGTGGCAGCTGCAGAGCGGCGCTGACCTCAACCAGCAGGTAACTAGGGTACGGACCGAGGCCGCGAGCCCCCGCCCCCACGCACCGCCGCCCGGACGGCTGCCGGCGCCCCAGGGCTGCTGCCCTCGGCCTCCGTCAGCCCGTGGCCCAGGTGCCCGAGAGAAATACTCGAGCGAGACGCTTCCGTGGTGTGAGATTTTCTCGTGGCCACGTTAGGAAGGTGGAACAGGAAGCTAATGTTATGACTTAGGTCGATTTACCTAAATATTTCAATATGCAAGCAGTGTAAAAACCATTGCATATATCTTTTTTTTAAATTTATTTATTCATTCATGAAAGAGAGAGAGGCAGGCAGAGACACAGGCAGGCTCCATGCCGGGAGCCTGATGTGGGACCCGATCCAGGGCTCCAGGATCACGACCTGGGCCAAAGGCAGGCGCCAAACCGCTGAGCCACCCTGGGATCCCCCATCTTCCGTTTTCTTCTCAGACCTGCCTGGTATGTATGTTGCATTTACAGCCCATTTCAGCTCGGTCTGGCCACATTGGTCTGGCCACATTTCAGGTGCTCGTTAGGCATCGTACGGCTCCCGGCTGCCGCACTGCACAGCGCACACAGGTCTACAGTTATTTCAAAGGGAGCAGTTGCTACAGGACTAGGTTAAAAGGGTCAGTACAGTAATTACTTAAATAACGGTTGTGAGGCACACTCATAACCATGAGAGCTTTCTGCAGAACTTTACGATCTTATATTGAATTTAAAGTAGAGTGAATTTATTTACTTTTATTTTTTTTAAAGATTTTATTTATTTATTCATGAGACACACACAGAGGCAGACACTTAGGCAGAGGGAGAAGCAGGCTCCCTGCGGGGAGCCCGATGTGGGACTCCATCCCAGGACCCCCGGATCACGCCCTGAGCCGAAGGCAGACGCTCAGCCATTGAGCCACCAAGGCGACCCGTAAAGTAGGGTGAATCTAAATTGCAAACTGTTAAAAAAAATTTTTAAAAATCAATTGTAAACTGTTTTATCTCTGTAAAACTCTACTTCACTTTTATTCACTTAAATTTTAATGTATGGAGCTGTGGCTGCATGTGTTTTTATTTATGGAAATTTTGCATTTGACAGAACACAAAGTGGACTTTATTAAAAATTTTTTTGAAGTAAAAACTTCAGTAGAATGTAGTTCTCACTGGCTTACTTAAACAGTCATTAGACTTCCCCTGCCACCTTCCACAGAAATTGTTTTGGGGAGAGCCTAGAATGTACTGTCTTATCTTTAAGGATGTTTTTGGAGAAGCACCACTACACAAGGCAGCAAAAGTTGGAAGTCTGGAATGCCTTAGCCTGCTTGTAGCCAGTGATGCCCAAATTGAGTAAGTATAAAATCAGTGGTTTCAAATTTCACATTTTCTTGGATTAAGCTAATCAGACTCCTGAAGTATAATTATGTACTTTTAAAAAAAATGATGCTTGCCTAATTGACCGTTTAGTTATTTAAATGTTAACTTAGGCTGTTAATACCTAATACTATTAAATTTTAGTAAAAAATGGATCCTTAGCAATCGGAGGTGGAGTTCTTTTTATCTGTTTTGACAGTATTACGTCTTAGGTTTGGTTTGGGATAATCCCTTCTATAAAAGTTCATATTGATTTCCTTTGTATTACTTATTAGATTGAGCACAGAACACACTTTTATCCATTCAGAAATGGAATGTTCACTGTGCTGAACTCTGTGCTAGCCACTGAGCATGCAATAGGAGGGGATATTGGAATTTCTTGGATTCCTTTACTGCTTGTATTCTGAAACCAACATTTGTATGAGTCCAAAGCTCTTTTGTAGAGAGAGATTATTAAAAAAAAAAAAAAAAAGCTAAACAATTGTCAATTTTTATGTAACTCAATTTTTGTCTTAAATTCAGTTTATGTAATAAGAATGGGCAAACAGCTGAAGATCTTGCGTGGGCATGTGGATTTCTAGAATGTGCCAAGTTTCTTACAACAATTAAATGTATGCAGACAATAAAATCGAGTGACCGATCCGATAGAGATCACTGTGTTCCAGTGCTTAGACAGAAACGAAGTTTTGGAAGTGCAGAAAATACAACTGGAAAAAGGAAATGTTGGTACGTAACTCAGTTGTTTTCTTCCTCCCTCGGGGATTGCTTATTCAGCACAGTTAATTTTTTTCATTTAGATATTGGCAGTCTTTTTTTTTTTTTTTTTTTTTTTATTAAAGATCTTATTTATTTATCCATGAGAGAACAGAGAGAGAGAGAGAGAGAGGCAGAGACACAGGCAGAGGGAAAAGCAGGCTCCATGCAGGGAGCCCAACGTGGGACTCGATCCGGAGTCTCCAGGATCAGGCCCTGGGCTGAAGGCGGCGCTAAACCGCTGAGCCACCAGGGCTGCCCCAATATTGGCAGTCTTATTTCAGTGTATCTTTTTATTTTCAAGAACACATTTTAATACTGGTTGTAGTAACTATTGCTGATTCTAGAAACAGGAAATCATCCTGCATGATGGAAGGATGGGGAGAAAGCCTTTTTAAAAAAGTTTTTAATGTCACTATGTTTTATCACAGATTCATGTTGGTTCTGAAAAGGTCTGAAGAAAGCCTTTACTCCGTGCAGATCTACTGCTCAGCTCTAAGCTATGGCTTTTGGCTCACCAGGTGTATCTCCCAACTCCTTCTAAGAAGGAGGAAAACTTTCTTCTAAGTGAAGATAACATTTAAGAATACATGTTTTTACATGCTTGTAATATTTTGGTTGTGTGTGCTTTTTGTCTTTTAAGTTATTAAAGAATGTCTGAAGAATAAACTTTTCTTTGTGGAGTATCTACAGCCTTTGAAAAAACTTGTACTTTAAACCATCAAGACTACACCCAGGATTTAACTGAAGTTAAACTTAGTCTTTATTAACAAATTTATAATACAACTTTACTACAGTATTTGAGTCTGAGATACTTTAAAAAATATTTGGTCGCTGAGGAAGACATAAATTATAGTAAGCATCTTTGTTCCAAAAGTCTGGGCCTTTCCATCCACACCAGCCCTAGATTTGGGAGAAGGGATAGGAAAACCTTTTACTAAATTATAGGATTACATGATCAAAATAGTAACATTTTACAATCCTGTTCCGTCAACTGGATCCCAGAAAAGACTCTATCTATATAACTCAAAGATCTGAACTCTATAAAGCACAGAAAAGTAATATACTTGGGTCCATTTCAGATAGAGTTAAAAAAAAAAAGTCAATTCTATAGTATTTAACCAAAAAAATGATAAAAAAAAAAGAAAAAGCTTCGTTATGGTAACATTACTCCAGATACCACACTTTTATTAAGTTTTATGATTCTGGTAGCCAATGGCAGGTAATAGTTGAATGGGCAATCTGCTTTTGTGATCCATTAAAGGCTGTTCTAGGGATCATGATGTGCATCTCAGCTACGAGGAAATGTGGCAGGGAGAAATCTGCTGGCCTCTTGAATTGCCCTTCACTGTCCTTCCACTTTCCAATCTTTTCCATCCTTTTCCCCAGCAGAGAAAATTACTTTCAAACAAAAATCTCACTGTGAATACAAAAGTCCATCAAATTTTCTCTAGGGCCGTCAATTTTCTTAAAGACCCAGCTAATGACTAGTCTGAGTTCTAGCATTCTGAAATGAAATGCTTTGCTTGTGAGGAGGCCAGACAGAACTCTTAAAATAAATACCACCCAGTGAGTGACAAGTGCTGTGGTCTTACTCTTTCGCCTAACTCCGAAGCTGCTGTGTACTCTGCAGTGATCTAGAGCTGAAGTTTATGATTTCTACAGCAGATAGCGTGTTAGCTTTATTTTGTAGTGTGGAGATTGGAGGGCTGAGTAGAGCTGCTCTTTAGGTTTTCTGTTTTTCTGATTGCAAAAACAAGATACACATTATAAAAGTTCAAATGAAAGTAAAAGTCAAATCCTCCATCAGTCCTATTTCCTTGTTCCCACGTAACCACAAAATTTGTGTTTTTTTTCCGTCTTTGAGACCTGTTTCTATACGTACTTTTTTTTTTTTTGTTATCTTTCTTAGCAAAAGCTTTTCTAATAAATTTAATGTGCTAAAATCTGTTTTCTTCCGGATGAATAAAGGCTTATACTATCTGTTTTAATCTTTTAGGTCTTTTCCACGTAACCAGACTCAAATTATTTTAAGGAGAAGTGAGTAGAGAGGGTGCCCAAACCAGAAACTGATGAGAATAGATAGAGGAGCCATGCTCTTTTTCTTGAGGCAACTAGTCTGGGAAATGGGAAAGTGGGAAACTTCAAATGGGAAAGTTCCACAAGACGGTAGACAGGTTGCTCAGAGGCAGAACTTTCCCTACGGGGCCCTTGCTAGACTGAATGTTTGTGTCCTTCCAAAATTCATGTTGAAACCTAATGGCTGATACCTAAGGTGATGGTATGTGGAAGCGGGGCCCTTAGGAGGTGACTAGGTCATGAGTGTGGAGCCCTCATGGATGGGATTAGTGCGTGCCTTCATTAAAGGAGGCCCCAGAAAGGTCCCTGATCCCTTCCACTTTGTGCAGACACAGTGAAAAAGACTGCTGTCTGTGAACTAGTAAGTGGGGCTCACCAGACCAAATCTGCTGGTGCCTTAGGTTTCCCCACCTCCAGAACTGTGAGGAATAAATTTCTATTGTTTCTAAGCCACCTGGGCTATGGTGTTATGTTATAGCAGCCCAGGCTATAAGACACTGCTCTAGATTCTTGAGTCAAGTGAGAGTCAATAGTTCTAGTGATGGCCAGGCCTTGGCTTCATGGTGCCTTATTATGTGCTAACAGGGCAAAGGGTTTTCTAACATTGAAAATTCTTCAGAAATAGAACTAGCAAAGAAGGACAGTACAATCCACAGAGAAAGTAATCCAGGACAATGCCTTATTCTATCCAACTGCTTCAGAAAACACTACCTACACACTTCCATGTACTGCAAAGTTCCTTAAACCAGCCAGAAAGCAGTAATTTTATTATCTATATCACACTTTTAATTAAAATGATTAAGGCTTCCCATTGCCTCTAAGATAAAATCTAAATGCTCTTTTTCTCTGCCTGGCTCACAATTTTAGTTCTTGCCTCTCCCTCCAGCCAAACCTCTTCGACAGCTCTAATCATGTTAAGACTGCTTAGTTCTGGGAACACGTCTGACGTCCTTTCACTGTCTCTAAGGGATCCCCCTACTGCATCAGCCTTGTTGTGAACTCCACCTTAGAGAACCATATGTTTTCTTGGGAATACTTTTTTAGATTGCTTCTGTCTTCTACACTAGACTGAGAGCTTCTTAAAGACCTTTGTAATGCCCCTATTACCTTGGACAGTGGATGGCACATATTAGGTACTTCATGCTGAATAGGTGGATACTTTGCTACATATAAAGAGAATAAATACTGATCTCATTTTCATGTACCAGCCAAAAACATTTCATAGATTTAAAAGTCCAAATGTTTTGAAAGAAAAATGCAGGACACATTTATATCCTGTTAGTATTTATAGTCTTATCGCTGATAAAATACTAAACTGGCCTATAAAGAGTTCAGCTATACACACCCCAAAGCTCTTCACATACTCAAACCCCTTATCCTTAGGGCTTTGGTAACCTCATGCAGTTACATTCTTTTCAACTTCTGAAAGTGTCTCACCAATGAATTTCAATGCTAAACCACGTAATTTCTCAAGAATTGTGCTTTTTTTAAAAAAAGGACCTAATTAAATTATAACGTCAAAGTTTAGAGAAAGCTATTTCTTGGTATTAATGATACTGACTTAAGTGACAATATGAGAAAAATGAAGGGTAGTGGGTAAAAGTACGATATATTCCTCGGTTTGTGGCTGAAAAAGTTGTATGCATTTTTTTGTGATTTTAATATATTTGGCAAAGAATATAGAAGTTAAAATTCAAGTTAATTAAGTCTTATTATACTTGCCAATATGAGTTTTCACATGTAGAATTAGTTGCCTATAAATTAAGCTACATTTATAACTCCTTTCACTGATATTATTAGTATCAATGAATACTCTTAAATTTGTCTCAAATTCAAATATTTTATAGAATGAGATTAAACTATATGTAAATAAATTAGAAGTAGGTAAGCCTCCATAATATCTAACACACTGCTTAGTTTGTTTTTGGCTAATAATACAATTATAAGGTTATTTAATCCACTCTATTTTAATACATTTGTTTATGCAAAGCTGTAACATCTCCAGAGGAATATATGAACTCTTTGTTCCATTAAGTTTAATAACTAAGAAAGTCTTCATAAATCTAACCTAAATTTTGTTCTCTGCAATTCATGTTAGTTCCCTCTTATCCTATCTTCTTTTTTTTTTTTTTTGGTTTGTCCTCCCTATCTAGACGGATACTACTCACAGCCCTGGAAATACCTCGAGTGTGGCTCACAGCCCTTGCTTCATAATCTTTCTGTTAATGGCCATTTTGGTCTCCTTTTCTTCCAGGTTCTTTGCCATGCATCTAAATTTGTGTTAAACAGATACTTACCTTTTCCAAAATAACTTGCAGATCTTCAGCGCCTGTGTAATGTGGATCTAAAATCAGAAATTTTATCTGCCCTGTAATCTCATTCCATGCCACTCCTAGTATTGTGTGGGCCAAAACTCCTCCTCCTATAGCAAGGGAAATATGAAATATGAAAGGGCATATATGAAATATGAAAAGGCATATATGAATCTCAGCTTCCTATTCCAATTTCAATTTAAAAAGATTATTTTGCCAATTAATTGATCTAACACCTTAAAATAGACTAGCTTATATTACTAAAGACCACAGATAATGTCAAGTATACTGAGAAGATATTTTAAAGAATTATATCTTTAAAATCAGAAAAGATTCAATCATATTTGTAATCATAGCAGGTTTATATTCCACTGCCATATCCATGGAATTACCTAAACTGGATTTAGAAAGGGCTATGAGGATCACAGTCACTGCTGTGATGCCTCTCTCAGCATATGGACAATGCTGCCTCTGCTCTGAGTACCTCCAGTGGGACAGCCCACCTCCCTGTTCAGGTCTTTCTGATATTCTGCTAAAATCTGTCTGCCTGCATATTTTATAGTCCAGTGTTTGTTTGCCCTCTGTCATCACAGATCAAGTCTTATTCTTCACAAAATCATCAGCGTTTAGATCAATGATTTATAAAGCCCAGAGAGGTGAAGCAATTTATATGATGTCACATAGCCAGCCAAGTTAGAGACAACACCATGACTTAACTGGCTCAATTGAGTGGCCTCTTTTCTATACTGCTCTTGACTCTAAGTATTTCAACAGTTAGCACTTCTTAGCTTTTACTTCTGTTTATTACAATCTTTTTTATAACTTTCCTCCCACCTTGCAAACTGAAAAATAAATATCCAGAGATCAGTATTAATGGTGTAAAAGCTAATTTTAAAATGTTTTAAAATGACTGATATTATGACATTATTTATATTAACAATAAATTTTATATATTCTCCCCTTTACTCAAAGAGCCCAAGATGTCCAAAACACCTTACCGATCATGACTGGAGTTCCTTCAGTCTGGAAATGATTAGCCAGCTCCCGTCCTTGAGAGGCCATTTCACAACCTTGGCTAGAAAGAAATCATTTTCCATCAGATGAATGATTTCTCACACTTATGTCAAATAAGGAGTTTGGGAGCCAGTGTTTTCTACTGTTTTTTTTGTTTTGTTTTTTGGTTATTGAAAAAAAAAAAACGGTATAAATTTAACTAACATTAAGTAGTAGGGAACTGACTTGAGAAGAACTTAAAACACCATAACCTCTCTAAGTATTTAAGGCCACTAAATGTGCTAGGCCACTAAAAGCAAGCTAGAAAACCTTGCTTCTTTGCTTGTTAACGGAAGACTGAAAGTGGTCACCTCAATGGCCACGGGGCTCTTATGTGTGGATTTAATTTCAGAAGAATGAGTTTTAAGTCCTGGGTTCTTCTTGTCTTCTTGCCATCAGACAGTCTATACTTCCTCTTCTTTAGACTGGGACCAATCACCCCTGTCCTGTCTACATGGACAGGACAGATTTGGGACTAAAATAGACACTATCTGTGACACCAAAGTGGAAACTGCAATATGTTTTCAAGTACAACATATTATTATTGGCATTTCAAGTACAATGTCCTACACAATTTGTACTCTTGAGAAGAGAGAAAGATAGCCAGATAACAGGAGATTATTTTTTAGATTGGAGGTGCTGGGTGGTACTAATCCTTAGTACCATACAAAATTTTAATGTGCCAAAATGTTCACTCTTTCATCACCATATGCTTCACTACTTAATCTATCATTTATTTGTTAGTTCTGGTTTCCACAGAAAATCCAAACTGCAATTGTGAAATCATATGTTCTTGGACATAATCACATGAACAAAAAAGGATAATGTTACTATATCTATTGAGATTATTATAATAGAAAACTTATTTAAAACATAAGGTTACTAACAAGGAATAAGCTAGCTATTGTCATAGAAATCAATATTATTTAGTTACTATTTGCTCATTTTTTAGTTTTATTTTTTTAAGGATGTATTTATTTAGAATACAGGGTGGGGGTGGGGTGGGGAGGAAGAGAGGGAGAGGGAGAGAAAATCTCAAGCAGACTCTACACTGAGTTTAGAGCCTGATGCAGGGCTCAATCCCAGGGCTCTGAGATCACATGTTCATATTTTAATACTAGAATTACGGTTAAACTGTATTGGGAAAAAATGACTATATTACTTTGACACATTATTAGCTTACTGACATCTTAAGAAGAAAAAGCAGTCACAGATCAAATTTGATTTTCTTCTTTCAAGACTTTCTAAGGACTTAAGGATAAAAAAAAGGTCGATTTTCTGTAACTCTAGTCAAAATTGACATATTTCCAAGTTTTCTTCTTCCTGGCTAAAATTAAGCCTACAACCTGCAAGTATATATCACAAAGTTTATTCATCAACTCAAAGTCTTCTAAAAAATAACCAAAAAATTTAGGGTTTAAAAATGAGATTTATAAAGCAATGAGGCAACATGGAGGAGAGGAAGTAAAAACAGCATGGAGGAAGAGAAAGAGAAATATGTAATTTTCCTCTTATTTTAATAAAATGACAAACTTGTTTTGAAAGGATTTCACTAATTTCTTAAAGTATCCTCACCTGACAAACAATATTTTTGAAGTTACACCAATCAGTTGGTTCAGTACCAGCTGTACCTCGATGGATCCAATCCATTGTCGTGATCCAACAAATGTTGCTGGTTTGTCCCCGGCATCAACTAGGGCCTTTGTGTATTTAAAAACACAAAAAGATCCATATACAAGACAGCTATTAAAAACTACAGTTAGGATCTCTTCCCTGATTACCAGTATATTTTTTTGCTTCAAAACAGAAATAAGTCTATACCATGAGGTAATAATAATTATTAATAGTATATTAAGGCTAATGAAATGTACAATTGATTATAACTTTAAGTGGCATGTTCTGTACCTGCTGAATTTCTCTGTGTGTTGGAATGGATCTCTCTGTGTAGCCTTGGTGTTTGAACCAAGAGCAGATTGTCTGCAGAGATCGGTAAGCACAGCCCCAGCCATTGTCATCTATCCGATCCTGCATATAGTGATGATAGCCATAGATACCCTGGACCATATAAATCTAGATAAAAAGAAGAAATATAGTAACATATTAACTTAGGATAGATACACATATTTTATACACACATCCAAGCCAAGTTTACTGTTCGCAGAGCTAGACAGTTACCTTAGTTCCTTACAAAAATGACTTCAGAAAACTATAGTTGAACATTATATTTTCTTGTTTTTTTATTAAATGTTCCAAGTCCTTACCATAGGCTATAAAGCCTGGCAAGTCCTGCCCTCTGGCCTCCTCTCCAGTTTCATCTTGTACCACTTTCCCTGTTGCTTGCTCTGCTTTAGGTTCAGGTATACCAGGGGCAATCTAATGTCAAAGCCTTATAGTTCCCTCTGCCTGGAACACTTTGTTCCCAAATAATTTGCAGCTCTGCCCCTTACTTCACTCAGGTCTCTGCTCAACCTTCTGTGATCACCCAGCCTAAAAATGGCACGCTTACCCCCTCACCACCCATCTCCTGCTCTGGTTGTCATTCTATCCTGCTTTATTTATTTTTCAGAGCACCACTTGACACTTACTACTGTTTAAATCTCTGCTTAACCACACTAATATGTGAGTTAAATAAGAGCAAATACTATCTTATTTATTTCTGGGCCCAAGCTTCTACAGTGGGTCTGGCAAACGGTTAATAGATAATAAACGTTTGTTGAATAAATGATGAAAGAAGGAAGGAATAAAAGAATGAAAGGAGCCATATGATGGGATATATGAAGAATATTTCTTCAATTTTGTAAATCTGCCATTGATTACAGCCCAGGAATGCTATTTAAGTATCCTTAAATAAAGGCCAAGGTCATATAACTTCTTTATTGTAGTATAAAGTTAAGAATATGTTTTTAAAATTTTTTTCCCACAAACTGGTATTATTTTTTTAAAAAATTAGGTAAGAGGAGGCATGGACAGATATAGAATCCTTACCCAACAATTAGACAATATATTCTCAAGCACACACAGAAAATTTATAACTAGAACATTGTGGTAGGCTGAAAAATGGTCCCCAAATGGTATCTATGTCCTAATCCCTAGAACCTGTGGAGTCTACCTTATCTGATCAAAAGGCAAAAAAAAAAAAAAAAAAAAAAAAAAGGGTGGGAGGGATTCCTTTGCAGATGTGGTTAAAGATCTTAACATGTGGGGAATTTTCCTGGACTATCCAAGGTGGGCCTGAAATGCAACCACAAAGTATCCTTGTGAGGGAGGAGAAAGGGAAATCTGACACAGGAGAAGAGGAGGCGAAGTGACCACAGAGGCTGATGGGAGTGATGCAGCCAAGGAGCACTGGCAGCTACCAGATGCTGGAAGAGGCAAGGGATGGATTCTCCCCAAAGCCTTTGGAGGGAGTGTGGCCCCCCTAACACCTTAGTTTCAGCCTACTGATAGAGATTTCAGACTTGTGGCCTCCATAACTGAGAGCATACATTTTTGTCATTTTAAATACCACATTTTTGGTTTCTATAGCATTCACAGGAAATGCCCATGTCTCAATGAATTTCAGAATCTGTATCATATAAAAATTGTTTCTGCCAGTCGGCAAAAGAGTCAGAAATTAGTAAAAATACATATACACATACCTACATAAATACACCTACCCTATCTAGAGGACTTCCAAATACAGTCTGAGAGAAGACATCTATGCAATCATCTACTAGAAAGCCATCAAGAGTTATGTTGTTAGAGACTCTACATTTTGCATTGCGTATTCTGTGACTCTAGGACTGTGACAGAGCAAGATTTTTAACCAGGAAGAGGTCTCCCAGGATTTCCTCCCACATAAGCAAAATATATGAAAGGATTTAGTATCATTGACGTGCTGACTAGAGACTCATCTGTCCACATGTAATGGTAAGTGCCCAGCCTGGGTCTCTCCGTGGGAAGCTGGTCTGTCCACAGCTCTTGCGGATACAGGTACTGTCCTCAGTGCACTCTGATGGCCAGGACTAGAAGTGAGCCCTTAAGTCCTCTAGGTAGACATGATATCATATATTCATTTTTTATTCTTAAGATTTCCTTACAAAGCACATAGAGACTCAGCAGATACTGAATAAATGCCATGACGTAACAGACAATTCCTCTTGGGAATGTAAGTTGAGAGGTACAGTGAATCAGGCAGTATGGGGTGGGAATGGAGCTGAAGTGATATGGGCAGTGAGCAGCTTTGAGGGTGGTAAGAAACAGTTGGAAACAATGAGGAAACAGGTTGAGAAAACACAGAGTAAAAGCAGGCCAGTCAGGATCAAAGCATTCCCCTGGAAAGCAGTAGAAATGTCACCAAAGAGTCAGTGGAGACCTGAGACAGGAGGCTGCCAGTTACAGGGCTGCTCTGCTCTAAGAGGCTGGGCTGAGCAAGTATTCCTGTTCTTGAATGCCTAGCAGATCCTTTCTTCCTGTCTAGAGATGTCCTTAAAGAACCCCTCCCCACGCTCCGCCAATCCACTTATTTGAGCTACCGTAAGTGAGGATCCACCACTTGCACCTGGGTACTTGCTGCGCAGTAACATGCTTTGGGGAGAAAATGCTCTTCAATTAGTGTGATTTCTCAGGATCAGAATGAAAATAAATGGGGATAAGCCTTTAAATAAATTAGGGAATGGGATTTTAGTAGGAAAAATGTGGTACATACTATCTATTCCCTATCTTTTTAGACTATTGTGAATACTGCTATTTTAGGCAATGATTATTAAAAGAAACGAATGGTAAATTTTGTTTTAGAGACGACATACATTCTGAATCGATCCTTAAAACTTCCACTGGATACAAACAAAAATACCACTGACATTGACGATCAGTTGACTCCATAAATAATTATTAAACTCACCATACCAGTCTCTATGTTAGGTGGATTGAGGTAAGTATGTGGATTTCTAATGTAACCATCTTTGTATGGTTCATCTGGAAAGTGATAGGCATTAGATCTTCTGAAATACGGTCTGTCATGAGGCAGATTGAAGAGGTCATGTAACTCCTAAATGAAATCAGAATCAATAGAAGAGGAAAAAGTTAAATGTTAGATTCCTCGCTCATCAGTAAAGAAACTCAAACTAAAGATATAAAAAAAAGATACCTATATATTGGTATAAAAGTTGTCAAACACTTATAATTCACAAAGGTCAAAGAGGGTGAGATTTAAACTAAAGCCAAATGAGAGTTATAAATGTTTTTCCACGGATATGGGTAGAAACTGGAAGGGAACACAGAAAAAATGAAAATGCAGTGAGCCTTCAACAATACAGGGAACAGAAGCACTGACCCCTCACACTGTCGAAAATCTACATTTAGCTTTTGACTCCTCAAAAGATGAATAGCCTAGTGTTGACTGGAAGCCTTCTGATAACATACACGTTAATGATTAATACATATTTTGTCGTCATTTATATTATATATTATATATTGTATTCTTATAATAAAGCAAGCTACAGAAGAAAATGTTATTAAGAAAATTATAAGGAAGGGAAAATACATTTACAGTGCTGTACTGTATTTATTGAAAGTAATCTGTGAATGAGTGGACTCTTGCAGTTCAAACCTGTATTATTCAAGGGTTGACTGTAATTTGTCCGAGTGAAAAATAACATGATTTCAAATTAATTATTTATTATAACACAGTCTGTTAAAAGACATTCAGGCTAAAGACTGGTTTTGAAACAGCCTTGTGAATGAGTAAATTATAATTAACAATGACAGAATTGCATGACAGTATTTTGAAAAGTCATGATTAGAGTACTTAACAAATACAAGTGGTGGGGATTAAATTAGGAGAAATTGGTGGTAGGAAACCAAAAATATGGCATCAAAATTAAAATGCACATACACGTTTAAAACGTGTAAAATTTTCCCAACTATATAAAAACATGACCGTTCCTTTGTAAAGCCTGACATTTTCTTTTTCATATCTCCTAAGTCCTCTCTCAGTTGGAATGGGACCATCTGGTGCCTTTGTAGGTCAATTCCACCAGCACTAACAGACGATGCTGAGGGATACAGTACTCCACCTCCTCCCAGGGACAGATGAGCAAGATGCTCCCATGGTATAATTTGATGGGTGCCAGGCAAAACCATACATCAAAGATATGTACTCCAATACCAGTCATTTCATTAATAAATCTCAGTTCTTTGAATGTTGACCATTCTTCTTTCAAAATGTCTCTAATAAAACCCAAATAATACTGGGAGGTGGGGGATGAAGTATTATTATAAGTCTGACACAGAATTAGCTATAAATTCTAAGTTTCCTTCTTTCTTTAAAAAATATTTTAAAATATTTTTTCAATTTATTTATTTATGATAGTCACAGAGAGAGAGAGAGAGAGAGAGGCAGAGACATAGGCAGAGGGAGAAGCAGGCTCCATGCACCGGGAGCCCGATGTGGGACTCGATCCCAGGTCTCCAAGATCGCGCCCTGGGCCAAAGGCAGGCACCAAACTGCTGCGCCACCCAGGGATCCCTAACTTTCCTTCTCTAACTGTAATCTTGTTTCTTTCACAAATCTGAAAGTAACAGAAGGGAAAAGGAATTTATTTATAAACACTCAGCAGCAGCTTCAGGCATGTAAGCATCTTTTCATTTCGGTATTTCATTATGGAAAAAGTTCACAGAACATATGAACTACACTGAATGTCTGAAATCAAAATGTTACATATGGCTTAGCATATTTTTTCATTAATATACTTTTTAAAAAGTTACATATCAACACAAATTAAGTAACATGTAAAAATAGCAGTCTGATTCTACTTTCATATTAAATCACAAAAGAATTTCTATTTATTAGAAATGTTTAATAGAAAATGAATGATGGTCATAGTTTTTCTAAGGTTAAATGTATTGGTTTTACCTTTCTATAAGCCTGCAGCTGACCATCTGGAATTCCTGATGGATATGAAATTGTTACAAGATTGTTTTCCCCTGGCAATAGAAAGTGCAGTGGTTCAGGAACCACAATAGATGTTCCTTTCATATGTTTCAAAAGGCACTTTTCCATATCCCTTAGTTGGTTATGAATTGCATCAACTAGAAGTTTACGAACTCTGTGAAGGGAAATATTTGAGTGCATTAACAAAAGTTATAGTGGCCATGATAAATAAGAGTGGAGAGTTAAGATAACCCAAATACAGTAAAAAACTTGATTAGACCAAGATTATTAAATTATGCAAAGTTAAGTAAACTGTGTATTTCCTCTGTGTAGCTAAAGGGAAAACCCTATAGGTTTGTATACTACTCTACTTCCTCCAAATAAACATTTAATTACTAGATGACTCAGTTTAATAACAAACAAGGAATAAATCATAGTAAAAATAACAACAATTCTGGATATGCCTACATGATCTTTAAAAATGGGCTCTGAATACTCTGGGGAGGAGTGCTTATTTAAATGTGCCAGTAGAAGAACAAAACACTTACTTTCCCCATGTTTCTTCTGGAGCAACAGATAGAACTACGTCAACAGGTAAAGTCATACTAACATAGTGATGTCCTCCACTTTCTCTTTCAATGATGGGGGTTATAGCTCCCAGAGAGGTTGACATTTCCAGCATAAGATCTATATTTACTATTTGATGCTATAAAGACAAACAGTAATAGTCAACTTTTAGCACATTGAACATTAAATATAAAAGGCGAGTAAAAGGACTTTTTAAGGGCTACAGAAAGCTGTATTACAGTAAATTGCTTAAAAATACAAATCTTAAAAAAAACAACTCTTCTCTGCTTCAAAATAATCTGAGGAGAGGCAGAGGGTAAGTGAGGATGAAGTCAGATTGACCATGTGTTGATAAATATACTTTTAAACATTTGTGTGTGTGTGTGTGTGTGTGTGTGTGTGTGTGTGTGCGCTGTGAGAGAGAGAGAGAGAGCATGTGTGTGTTGATAAACATTAAAACTGGTATAAGTTCACCAGGATTCATATATTATTCTGCTTTTGTACAGACTTAAAAAAAATCAAAAACAAGATACAATAACCACAAACCAAAGGAACTTTAGAAAATACATTAGAATTATAAACCCATGGTCTAAAGAAAGAGAACCATAAACATACACTGAACACCATTAGTAGGTTTGATTTTGCTGTGGTACGTAGTAACCACTCAGAAAATACTTTCTATTTTGAACAAATAGAAATAGAACAAAATTTTTTGCTTTTTGCAAAACATTGAGAATACTGGAAGCCATGTTTCTCACTGGCAAAAAGTTATGAATTGTGTGAGGGAGAAGTAGAATTGGAAATATAATTTAGATAAATAAATAGGAATGTATTGTGTGTGTATGAATATACATATGGTATGTATGTATACATGTGCGTGCTCCTGGGAGAAATGGCTGATTTCTGAGCTGGAACATCGACAGTACATGATGTGCCTAGAACATCTTGTGGAAGAAAGTAGGAAGTACTCAAAAATAGCATCAGAAGGACATTGGAGCCAGCTTGAAGAAGCTTTCATTGGCCAAATCTTGGAAAATGTGAGCATCCAAATAACCAGTAAGAGTAACAGATAGTAACTCATTGCATAAAATAGAAACCCATGCTTCCATGCCTATAATAAATAGGGAACAACAACTCTTCTTTATGGTGTAATGTCATCTAATAAATGTAGAAGGAAATGACAGAAAAATCACCACTTTGTAATCATCAGGTTAATGTTGGACTCAGGCAAAAATGATCAGTTGATACTGGAAGTGGTGGGTAAAACTTTGGTGAGGAATAGGAGATACACACACACACACACACACATATACACACACACATATATATAGCTCAAAGTATCTTACCACGAGATACTTACTACTTACAAGGGAAAAGAATAGTGCCCTCACAGAGAAGGAAACCAGTAGACACCATGTTAAGAGATCAGAGTTAACATGATGACTACTAGGAGCAGACTGACAGCACACACCTCTTTAATATGATGTGAAGAGGACAGGATATTACTTCTTATTCCTACCAATAGAGTACTACCTGAACTAATGATGAGGAAACCTAAAACAAACCCCAACTGAGGAACATCCTACAAGATAACTGACCTGTATTCTTCAAAATGTCAAGCTCCAACTACTGGTAATTATGAAATCATTTGATGTACAGCCCACGTGTTTTTTCGTACGTTTCATATTTGTAAATCTAATAGGTCATGTGGATGTCTCATGATGGAAACTGACCTCATGCTTTCCCCATCATCTTTACCAGAGCAAGAAAATGGTCATTCCCCTATCCAGTTCATTTCCAAGTATCATCCATTTATCCCCTAAATATCTCTTGTATCCCTTCCCTCCTCTTCATGACCATAGCTACTGGCTTAGTTCCGCTTCTCTGAAGAGGCCCCCACCTACGTCTCTAACATCATGTCCAGCCTATTTCCCCATAACAGTCTAAGAAAGCACTGTAGTCATATTAACTTCATACAACTTCCTCCTTTGAAGTAGCTCCATTTTTTACCTCCAGGATCTGCCAAGTTTGTGGCATCTGGCAGGTCCTCAATAACTGGTTAAAAAGCAGATCTAAGAACAATGTGAAGAAAAGTAAGTTCTGTATTATTTACTCTCTCACAGCATAATGTGTCACTGTCATGTTTCAGGATGATTCCTTTTTATTTATTTTTAAGTAATTTGTAAACATTCTCGAGCTGTGTATTTTTGTGGGAGCAAAGAAAGAATCCCCAAAAAGGTATGTACTGAGATACATATTAATATGGAACAAAATCTTAGACGAGTACAACAGAGATAGAACCTCTGACTAGTCATTTTCTGGACCTCAATAATCTGATCTGTAAAAAATAAGGGAGCTGCATTAAATAATCACTCAGTTATCACTCCAGTCCAAATTAAAGGATTATATATTTTTAACACCAAGAAGACAGGTGACTTGCTTACCATGTCTGGTACCTTTCTGTCTTTCTTTCTCATAAATTTTCGTTTTGTGTCTTCCTCCTGTTCAAAGCTAAACGTTTAATACACAAAGATGTTTATTTTTTTAAAAAGATTTTATTTACTTATTCATGAGAGAGAGAGGGGCAGAGACACAGGCAAAGGGAGAAGCAGGCAGAGGGAGAAGCAGGCAGAGGGAGAAGCAGGCTCCATGCAGGAAGCCCAACACGGGACTCGATCCCGGGTTTCCAGGATCACACCCTGGGCTGAAGGCAGTACTAAACCGCTGAGCCACCCGGGCTGCCCGACAAAGATGTTTACAGTAAGAAATGACATTTTGAAAACATTTCTAGCAATTTTCAAACATACTCACTGAATAAAGCGCATTATGCTCTTACAAGGAGAACTATCAGCCAATTCTCCTGGCATGGTGTTAATATCACTGTTTGGCCATATGTACACTGAACTGTGGCAGATTTTGAACACAAGGGCATTTGAAGAAAGCTTGGTTGACAGGTCACTCAGCACATGTTTTAGTGCTTTCTTGATAAATATTTCTAAATTATAAAAATATAAATAGAAGTTAATATGAAAAATTTTAAACTTTTCAACATGAATGGTTCCAAACACATGAAAGTAGAACATAGTAAAATTGACTACCAATGAACTAGTCTCTGGATTCAATCATATGAAAAAACCATTTTGCCTTTCTTTTTAAAAAATTGAGATAAAATTCACAGACCACAAAATTCATCCTTTTAACGTATACAATTCAGTTGCTTTTAGCATATTGATAAGGTTTTACAATCATGATTATCTAATTTCAGAACAGTCATCAACCCAGAAGAACCTGACACTTATCAGCACTCACTCCCCATTCCTCTGACACTTACCCACAGCAACCACTAATCTACTGTCTGTCTCTACAAATTTGTCTATTCTGGACACTTCCTATAAATGTAATTACACAGTATGTGTCCTTTCATGTCTACCTTTCACTCTGTATAGTACTTTCAAGATTCATTCATATTGTTGCATAAATCAGTGCTTCATTTCTTTTTATGGCTGAATGATATTCCTTTGAATGGATACAACACACTTTGTTTATCCATTTATAAGCTGATATACACATGCATTGTTTCTTTGCTTTCTGGTTATCATGAATAATGCTATGAACATTTGTGTGCAAGTTACTGTGTGCATATTTGCTTTCAAGTCTTTTAGGTGATCACTTAGGAGTAGAATTGCTGGGTCACAGGGTAACTCTATATTTAATCTTTTGAGGAACTGCCAAACTGTTTTCCAAAGGAGCTATGCCATTTTATAGTCACACCAGCAATGTATGAGGACACCAATTACTTTCAAAATACCATGTAACTTAGAGCAGTAAAACTGTTGAATGAAATTTAAATCTTTTTGGTGTTGTTTTTCTCTTTGGACTACATCTCACTAAGACTGTACAACCAAAGTACTGTATTCTAAAGTCACAGTTTTTTTTTTGGTAATGTGTCATTAACCTGACACTTGTTTGACTTCATTTTCAGGGATTTCCTTTTAATTCACTGCAATTTTTGGAATATGCAAAACATTTTCATGGCTCAAGAGGATATATTAAAAAAAGACAATACATATATATTTATTTTCGCTTTATATTTTTGAATCTTAAACCTATTTAACCTTGTGGCTAAAATATTTATTTAACTATCACATTGATATCTTGATAAATAAATACCTCAGGGTTGTGGTAGAGAAAAGATTACTTATAACAGGTTAGATTTTAAGACATCTTGGTATGTTTTAGAAAGCCAAATTTAAAGATTCTTAGCTGCACTACAAAAGACAAACATAATTCCTGGATTATCTTCTGTATATCCTTGAAGAACCAAGAGGTAAAGTAATCTAAAAAAATTGTGATGTCTTTAAAGTTAAGCACCTCCTTTCTCTATATTTTCTCATTAATGATTTCCTTCATTGAGTGTTTGAAAGAGTTTAATATTGTAGGAGGAATATAATCAAGTCGGAAGACAAACTCATATAAATTAATTACTTGGTAGAAAGCATTGTAGGCCTTGCTTACATTTGAAATTACATTATTGTATCTACTAACTACTGGATTAATTATACTTTGCAATAAGGTCATATATAATAAAGTATATCTTCAATTTATATGAAGTTGTGAAATATAAGGCATTAACCACACAAGTAACGTATTACCGAACAACTACACTTTGCTGACAAGATAGACCTGAAAATGAGTTTTAGTCTTTGTAAGTTGGTTCTCATCTTGATGGCACATTACAAACACCCAGAAAGCTTAATAATGCCTGGGTCTCTGTCCCAGAGATATACTTTCATTCATCAGGAGTGGGGACTAGAATGGACCAAGACGGAGAACAAGTTATTTAGCATGAAGGGATGAGTCAGAAAGAACATTCTACATTCTTTCCCTTCCTATTTCCATGGGGCCAGGAAATGATGACCAGCTAGTGGAACTGGCACTTTTCATTCCTTATCCTTCTGAACTTCTCTGTGGTTTCTGACACCACTGATCATACTTTTCAGGAGTGATTTTATTATCACAGTGTTAACGATCATCCCTCAGAGATATTCTCTCTTTCTAGGCCTGACCACACTCCCCTAAGTTTCAGATTCAAGTTACCCGATGCCTGCTGGGAATCTGCACTTGATATACTCTGGCATCTCAAATGAAACACCTTTCAAACACAGTTCCTCATCTTCCTCCTCTGATATTCTTTACTTCTGTTTGTGGCCTTAGCCCAAGTCAGAAAGAGGAAGACATCCTAGAGTCTGCTTTATACAAACTCTGCTGATATTTCTCCCATAGAATTCATACATCATTCCAAAACAACATAACTTCCAACAGTGTAGGATCTGGGGACTCAGAGTTTTGTATAGGTGCAAGTGTGCAATGTACAAATCTACATGCCTCATTTACATTGTGCTCAGTGTGGATATTTATATATATTCTGACAATTTTCTGCCAGTGGGCAGTAAATTTTTTTTTAAGAAAGGGGACATCTTTTTCTAATTTGTACAGAGGAGCCTCACAGGCTAGTGGTGGTGCTGGAACACAGTGCCTAAGTTTAAATCCAATTTCTAGAGCTTACTAACTATGATTTTCATTTATTTATCCTATCTCTCACTCAGTTTCATTTGCAAAATGAAAAAGTTCCCAGTATATTTCATCATCAACTTTATAATAAAAAAGGAGAGTTTTCTAGTCAGACCTACCATTAGCAGTAGCTAGCTGAAAAGCTAGATCAAGGCCTCCTCTTATTCTGAAGAGTATATCCATAGCCTCTGAAATTACAGAGACAAACAGAATCAAAATTCCTTTGTAAAACAAAATAAATTTATCCTCATACAAATGAGACTCTACCTGAGTTTGGGTTAAGGCATTAGTTAATTCTGATTCTAAAAATTATTTCATGAGTTGATTTTGTTTTATGCAGAAAAATAAAACACCCTGAATTCAAAATCAGGGGTTCTCAATCTTTGTTCCTCATTGAAATCACCCGAGGAGCTTAAAATTACTTACACTTGGGCTGCAAGTGTAAGTATTCTTACATATCCTGCTTTAGGGATTCTGATCAATTGATCTGGGGAGAATCCAGGCATAGAGATATCTCAAAACTTCCCTATGCCAGTGATTCTAATGTGAAAAGGCTGAGGACCAAAGATTCTAAACAAATTTTGTTACAATCTTAGCAATGTGTTTAAGAATGACAGGAAAACATCAATGGTAAAGAACTAGTTTTAGAATGGGACAAGAACATTGAATCTAATAGGATGACACTGATGGTCAAGACAATGAGAGGAAACTAATGGTGGGAATATGAACTGTAGAAGTGGTCACAGGGCAATTATGGCCATAAGACTCAGAAGTCTTATATTCACATTCTTGGCTTAGTGATTCTGTATTTAGAAATGGAGTCTGAGGAAACCTGTGAAGGAAACAAAGATCCAGGTGAAAAGATGTTAAACTAAATGTCAGCAACAGGAGATTAGTAAAAACAATTATGAATATTATGCAGCTATGAAAAACACATATGCTTTAGAAGAATACTTAAAGGCAGAGGAAAATGCTTGCAACTTATAAAGGGAAAAAGCCCTTGTAAAATGGAATCTCTTAGTAGTTCTTAATGTGGGTTTATATGTTGAGTTTCAAGTAGTTGATGACATGGCAAATGACAGGAATCATTTTGTTGAGGAGAGAAAGAGAGAGGAAGGGAACATCTAAGAGGTTTCAAGACTTTATCAGATACTAAAAAAAGGTCTCAATCAGGCTGAAGAACCACACTACACAGTAAGAATCCTATTTTGAAATAAGTGAATAAGTAGTAACAATTACTGATCTCATAAAATGTAAAAGGTACCTTGATAAGGGATTGGACATTTATTAAAAATCCTCAGAACAGGGGCAGCCCAGGTGGCTCAGTGGTTTAGCGCCGCCTTCAGTCCAGGGCATGATCCTGGAGACCTGGGATCGAGTCCCATGTCAGGTTCCCTATGTGGAGCCTGTTTCTCCCTCTGCCTCAGAACATCATGAAGTAGGTACCATTACTATTTTTCTCTTTTCAATACCCTTGTCACTTTTCTTTTTTTTTTTTCAGAGAGAGACAGACAGACAGACAGACAGACACTAGAGGGAGGGAAAGAGCAGAGGGAGAGGGAGAAAATCCTAACCAGGCTCCATGCTTGATCTCACGACCTTAAGATCATGACTTGAGCTGAAATCAAGGTTGGATGCTTAACCAACTGAGCCACCCAGGTGCCTCCTGCCACATTTTTTAAAGGATGATTGCTTTTACTTATTCCAGAAATTCTAATCTGTTGAAAGGTCATACCCTTTGCCTCAATTCTATTTCTGTATGTTTGTTCTGAGGAAATAATCAAAATTCCGTAAAAAATTAACTTCAATTTTGTCCACTGTTGTTCATCATAGCAAAAAAAAAAAAAAAAAAAAAGGAACCACCTAAATAATAGTTAATCAATAAGAAGTTGGTTAAATAAAGAACAATATTACCATACAAATATTAGGTATATTTGTATATACTATACAAATAATTAGTTTTTAAAATTTATTTATTCATGAGAGACACAGGCAGAGGGAGAAGCGGACTCCCTCGGGGAGGCGGGTGAGGGACTGGATCCCAGGACCCCGGGATCAGGCCCTGGGCCTAAGGCAGATGCTCATCCAATGAGCCGCCCAGGTTGTCTGGAGCAAAAAAATTTTAATGACCATGGAAAATACTGAGGACGACGACAAAAGTTAAAAAAGACAGGCAGGAGCAAATGTAACTGTGTATGATTTTGCACAACGGAACTGATCACCTTTGTATTCTTCTGTAAAATGGCAAAAATCTACTATTTCACAGAAATGTGAAGATTCCCACAAAAGATAGAAATAAAATTTAAATGTTTTTTCCCCAAGGTTTTTAATTTATTTATTAATGAGAGACACACACACACACACACACACAGAGAGAGAGAGAGGCAGGCAGAGGGAGAAGCAGGCTCCATGCAGGGCGCCCGACATGGGACTCGATCCCGGGTCTCCAGGATCAGGCCCTGGGCCGAAGGCAGGTGCTAAACCACTGTGCCACCCGGGCTGCCCAAGATGGAAATAAAATTTAAACTGAGATGTGAAGGGTAAGTAGGTATCAGTATTAATTTCAAAGGGAAGACCGCGGGGGTGGGGTGGGGTGGGCGGTGGTGGTGGTGGTGGTGATGGAGAACCTGTTCTACTCAGGGGCACAGATTGGGGGAAGATCTGCTGGAAAGGATGCTAAGGATGCTTCAGACAACCCCCTCCCCTCCCCCCGCAGATGCTCGGATCTGATGCAGCAAGGACGGGGATGGCAGGGGCAGAGTCAGTGACCATTGCCGGCCACACAGAGAACAGAATGCACAGGGGCTGATTATCACTCAGATGTTCAGAAGTCTAGAAGAGGAAGAGCCAAGGATGATTTCGAGGGTTTCGGTCTGCACAACACGGTGGAGTCACGAAAAATGGGGCTCACTGGAGGAAGAGCGGGTGTGTGGGATGGGGGGGGGAGGAGAGGCGGGAAACAGGGAGTCAGTTTTGAACCTGCTGAGTTTGAAATACACACGAGTTCTCCAAAGTGAAGGTGCAATTAGTGGGAACAGACCTAGAGCTCGCAACACAGCTTTAAAAGCTGGAGATGTGAATTTGGGAGGAAGCGCAGGGTGCAAAGAAAAGCATCCCTGAAGGACACTACCTCCGCCATAGGGCTTGGAGGGCCCCGGCTGAGCAATTAGGAGAACCGGGCCGACACTTCTTCAAACCGTTGAGGAATCCAAATAGCCCCTGGTTCTCGAAGTGCTTTTGAGGAGGAGGAGGCGCGGGCCGCCCGGGTCACCGCCCCCGCCCCCCTCCCCGCTGAGCCGGGACATTTAGTCCAGCCTGTTTGGGGCCGACCGAGAGGAAGCCGGCCCAGACCACCGCGGGCCCCGCCAGCGCCAGCTCCTTCCAAGGGCTTGGCCCCACCGCTGCTACCAGAGTCCGAGGGGGAGCGCGGGGTCGCTGGCGAGCACAGGTACTCACCACGGTGGCTCCGCCGCGGGGATGATGGGGGCGCCCACGTCAGCCCAAGGGCTCAGCGCGCTGGCCCGGAAGTGGCGTTACGAGGGGCGGAGCCTGGGACGGCGGACTACAACTCCCGACATGCCCCGCGGAACGTCGAGGGACGAATCTTGCCACACCTCCTGGCGGATGGATAACGGGGCGGGGAGCCGAAGCCTTTGTTCAGTAAATTCTATTGGCGGACTCGTTCGAGGTCCGCTGCCAAGGCTTTTCCGTGTGTTCCTCGCCGCGGCTTGGAACTCTCTCCACGGCCCCGTACCCGAGGCGACGCGCCCCGATCGGCACCTGCGGTCACGGTCAGCGCCCGCTCTGCGCGGGGCGTGCGGAGGGCGCTCCGCGGCCAGGTGGCCTCGCTGTCCCCGCTGCCCCTGTCGCTCCTGCTGCTGCTGCTGCTCCTGCTGCCTGAACCCGGACCCGAGCTCTGACGACCCGGGCTCGCCTATCAGACCGGGTCCCCTTCTGAGAGGTGACTTGGTCCCCGGGGCCGCAGGGTGCTGTCCTATCCGATACCCACCCACCCCGAGCCCGTCTCCTTAATGCGAAATCCTTTTCCTGGCAGCTCAGCCAGTTTTCCGCCCCGTCTCCACCGCCGCCGCCCCCTCAGCGCTTTAGCACAGACTTGCCAACTTGCACTTGCGTTACCTTGAATTGCATACCCGCCTGGTGAGGTTGTAAGCTCCCCGGGGCCAGGACCCGTGCCCTTTTGAGATAAACATCCTAGCTTCTGTCTGCGAGCTTGACCCCCGAGGAGGGCTTTGCAAAGTGTTTGTAAAATGAACGAACGATTCTGCAGTGTGTTGCTCCAGATGAGCTAAGTGGTGGGAAAATTCAAGGCGGGAACTTCTTTCTTTTCCTCCCCCCGCAGGGGGTGGCTCGCTTTGTTGTGTGCCAGGCGCTGCGCAGACCGTGGAAATACCGTGGTGAGGAAGAACCAGACTCATCCCAGTTCCTGCCTTCGTGGAGCCAGCAGTTTATGGGAGGCGGGCGTGTGTGTGTGTGGGGGGGCAGCTGTTAATTAAAGGATTCCCACGCATTGCATGTGAACTGATAACCCATTAGATAAACCATGGCCAGGGCGTGCAAAGAGAAGTACATGATATGAGGGAGTTAAAGAAGTGGCGAGTGGGCTACACAATCCAAAGGATCGGTGTTAATTGGGGGAACTAAAGTTCAGCACAGTGAAGCACTCGCATGAAGTAAAACAGGTCCTGTGGCTGGAGAGAGCCTGATTTGAGAACTGAAAGAAGACAAATGGAGCCCAGGTGCCGGGGAGTGTGGTTCCCATGGTGACAAATGTGGGTGCTGGCAGACCTTGTGAGCCATGTAAAGAATCGCAGCCCTTGGAACAGCACAGGAAGCCCTTGTGGTTGGGCAACGGGATGGAGCTTTGAAACAAGCTGCAAATGAAAGTAGTGCATCCCCAGCTAACTAAATTTGCTTTAAAACAGACTCGATCAGAGGAAGAGGTGGAATGGGAAAAAAATGAGAAGATCTTCTTATGCTTTAGTTTATTTTTTTTTTAAGATTTTATTTATTCATGAGAAACACATAGAAAGAGGCAGAGACACAGGCAGAGGGAGAAGCAAGCTTCCTGCAAGGAGCCCGAGGTGGGACTGGATCCTGGGACTCCAGGATCATGCCCTGAGCTGAAGGCAGACGCTCAACCGCTGAGCCACCCAGGCGTCCCTATGCTTTAGTTTAAAGGGAATCTTCACTTGCTCCTTTGATATTACACATTAGCAATGATTGATGCTCAGATGAGCCACAGTTCCAAATAGGCAAGCGTGTTTAGTGTCACTGAAATTCAAGGCAAAAGGTTCTTACCTTGGATTATAAACTGGGGAGCATAAACCAATGTTTGTTTTATTCAATGTGTGCCCAGTGCTTGGATCTAGTTGGTACTTAAAAAATACTGTGGGGGTGCTTGAGTGGCTCAATTGGTTAAGCTTCCCAGTCTTGATCTTAGGGTCCTGAGTTCAATTCCCCCCACTTTATTCCTATAATATACATATAATATTTCATTACTGTAGTGATGAAATAGAAGCAGATATTCTTTAGCTCTATGGTCTTCTTTTCTAGAACATTCTTTTTGTTTTGTTTTGTTTTTAAAGATTTTATTGGGCAACCTGGGTGGCTCAGTGGTTTAGTGCCTGCCTTCAGCCCACGGCGTGATCCTGGAGACCCGGATCGAGTCCCACATCGGGCTCCCTGCATGGGGCCTGCTTCTCCCTCTGCCTGTGTCTCTGCCTCTCTCTCTTTCTCTCTGTCTCTCAAATAAATAAATACAATCTTTAAAAAAATTATTTATTTATTTGAGAGAGAGATAGCAAGAGAGAGCAGAGCAGGAGGGGGGTGGGCAGAGAGAGAAGCAAACTTCCTGTTGAGTAGAGAGCTTGACCTGGGGCTTGATCCTAGGATCCTGGGATCATGACCTGAGCCAGAGGCAGATGATTAACGACTCAGCCACTCAGGGGCCCCTCCAGAACATGTCCAACAACAGAAGTAAATAAATAGCTGAATGTTTAATGTGATATATCAAAAGAAAATTGACAATTGGAGTTTGCCCTTGAACAAATACTCTTAATTCATTGTGGATTATTGTTTTTGTTGTTCTTCATTTTTTATCTTGCCTAGACAATTGTCCTTTCTCGTCCATCCCCTTAGTGAACTAATTTTGCCAGTGACACATCTCTTGTATTCATTTAAACTTGAAAAAACTCAAGAACTATAGGATAATAACAATTATATGTGTGGTGCATTCTGAAACACTGTTGTAATTTCCAGTAGGAGAGACAATGCAGTATGTTTAGGTCATTTGATCTCAACTGAAAGTGCCCCTCCACCTTATGTAATTATGATGTTTAAACCCACTTTGAACTTCTCAAAAGAAAGATGTTTGTTTACACAGTATTTATTCTGCACTATACAGTAACAATTTTATCATTTACAATAGGTGAATGGCAATGTAATAGATGTCATACACATTCCTTTGTAATTTGTGGACACTTCACCTGGCCCCACAAAGTAGATTCTTTCCCCACATAGTTTGGGACCATTGTTTTATAGTGAATGCTAACTCTGAGGCTGAAAGTAATTTGGACTGAAATTTAATAATCACCTTTTTTCTAAAGCTTTTTTTTCTGTATTTTTCAACATAAAGTAGGATTTTGCTATAAAAGAAATAGCCATAAGGAACCTTTTGAAGTTATCAATATAGAGAAAACCACCACAAGAAGCAACCATGCCTGCAGAAGGAGGGAAAACTGACATGGAGAGGATTGGCCTCTTCAGTGAGATGGAATATGTTACTGTTGGTGACAAATACTTGTCATCATTTAACCGTAAGTATGTCTGGTTTTCTTTACAAAAGCCTAATAGTGGATTTTTTCTATAGAAAATTTTGGATTTAATATTCAGGTTAAGTGATATTTTTTTTAATGCATTGTATTTTAAAGTGTTAAGTTTAAAGTTGAAGAAACTTATAAAATTTCAAGAAAGAGAGAACTTTCTATGAGCAGGAAGCTACTTTCACTGGGATACCCTACCTTTGTATATTCTCGTCATTGGTAATTTTACTTCTTTCCAAAGGTGCATGGCAGTGTTCTCTCAGAATATTTTGTTTTTAGCTGATGGTTTCTCAGATGGGACACTCTGCTATGCAAGCACCATTTATATTTGCATACCAAAAGGCCATCCATGATTAATTTCTTGAAAAATGAAATGCTAAGTGATAGCTGAGGGATTTTTAGAAGAGTTATAAATAAAGAGCTAAAGTCACTAAACATTTTAAGTGTCTCGGTTAAATTTTTGGCTATTCAATGACTCCTTTGTTATAAGAAGAGAGAATACGCTGACATTAAATATCTTCAAGGTATATTGTTAAGTAAAAAAAATCGAGGTGCAGAATAGTTATTATATATTATGCTAAGCAACAATGATAGAAATGGATATATATGAAAGTATTCATTGGGACATGTTTAAACATTCTCTGGAAAACAAAATAAATATCATGATTTCCTGTGAGAGAGGAACTGGATGGATGAATGTGGGAGGAAAATTTATTGTAATTTATTGTAAAATAAATTCAATTTATTGTAAAATAAATTTCAAATGTATTGACAATTTATTGTAAAAACATATTATTTGGAACCATGTGAATATATTAACTTTTTAAAACTTTAAGTTCAAAATCAATGATACAAATTTATATTTATTTGTTTATTTTTAAAGATTTTATTTGTTAGAGAGCACAAGCAGGAGGAGTGGCAGGCAAAGGGAGAGGGAGAAACAGGCTCTCTGCTGAGCACTGAGTCTGACTCTGGACTCCCTCCCAGGATCCTGGGATCTTGACCTGAGGTGAAGGCAGATGCTGAACTGACTGAGCTACCCAGGCACCTCACAAATTCATATTCAAATAACTGATTTAAGATTGTTTTACTTCAAAAAAATTTCACATTGCTGGACTTCCCAAATTGAGCTCTCCTAGATCTAAATTATATAAAAGGTTCTAAATACTTATAAAACTAGCCTTTTAAAAAATTACTGGGCTGCTAGTATTTTATTGTATAAATATATCACATTTATCTGTTCTCTTGTTGATGGACATTTGAATTGTTACTTGTTTTTGAATATTATGAATGAAACTGCTATGAAAATTCTTGTTCATGACTTTTAGTGAGTATAGACACTCATGTGTGTTGTGTATATATCCAGAAGGAGAATTACCTCGGTTTGAGTATGGAACACCTTTCACTTGGGCCTGAATACACACACCCATGCACACGTACTGATAACTCACACAGTGTTTTTCTAGTATATAGATGGGGAAGCATTGGATTAGATGACTTTCAGGGTCTCTTCCAGCTCTAAAATTCAGAGTCTATAACCAAGACCTAATGATTAAAATGAATTAATGGAAACCTCTTAGGTCTTTTTTTTTTTTTTTTTTAAGATTTTTATTTATTCATGAGAGACACAGAGAGAGAGAGAGAAAGAGAGAGGCAGAGACACAGGCAGAGGGAGAAGCAGGCTCCATGCAGGGAGCGTGACATGGGACTCGATCCCCGGTCTCCAGGATCAGGCCCTGGGCTGATAGCAGCGGTAAACCACTGAGCCACCCCGGCTGCCCAGATCTTATTGTCAATGCAGTATGCAACACAGACCTTTCAGTGAATATCTTGAGATAGCATTTTAGAGCTCAAAACTCACTGGCTCCAATCACAGTTTGAAACTTTTCTCGGTTATTTTTCATGTTCTTTAATTATTAGTGAGCTCAAAATTATGATATTCTTAATTTATTTTTAAAGGACCCTTTAATGAGGCTGCAAGCAAAAATAAACAGATGCTACCTGGGGGATCCAAAGAAATGTCAAATCTCCAGGCAGGTTATTTTGATCCCCATTTTGTAAGGATATTTGAAGGTGAAGGCTATGTAAATCTGAATCAAGTGAGGAGACGGCATATGATGGAAGAAGCCAAAAAAAATCTAGGCAAAGCCTTCCTCCCTAGTAGTGGAGAAAAAAAGCCGTAAGTGTTTGGGGGAAAAGTCATAAATACATCTTCTGCACCTTTCTCTCCTCTAGCCCAAATTAGGTGTTTTTCTGGGTGACTTAAGTAGGATTCATTTATTAAAATAAAAGTTTTAGGATGAACTTGTCTTAGGTGGAGACAGTTATATTGGATGATATAGGTTGATCGGTAGTTTTGATTCTCATTTCATTAAATTTATGATTATGCCATTACTCTCTATTGGTTTATACAATAAAAGCCAACTAAGTAATGCAAATACCTAGTTTGTTTGAAAACCTTGAAAATACTGCCTTGGGTCATCATACTATGCCCTTCACTGTTTTATCTGCTTTGTAAAAACTTTTAAAAAGTATAAATAAAAATTATAAAATTAGGAGAAGCCTTTTTTGGATAAAGAAGATAATTCATCAAGATATATTATTTCAAAATCATTGCGAAGATACATGCAGGGAGTTTAACAATATTTAAGTTGTGACAATTGTCAATGTGAAGGTTCATTTTTTTTTCTTACCTTTAAACCATTAAACAAAGGAAATCAAATAGTAGGCTACATCATATTATAAAGCTCAGCTATATAATGCTGAGCTTTATATGCACACACTATAATATTGACTCTGTAGAATTTATGATAGATGAGGATTGCCTGAAGGCCAATTTTGTGCTTAATTGTGCTATTTTTTTCTTTTTGAGGTTAATAAAACTATCTTTTGAATTAATGGAAACTATTATCATTTCCTAGAGATTATGTAATTTTATGTGGAACATTTAAAATAAGCATTAAAAATTAAAAACAGTATCTCATCTGAAGATTTGTGACTTTGGAAAATGGGGGAAATTAGATTAGAAACTAAAAAAAATGTTTTTTTTCTTAGTGATATTAGGCAAGTCAATTCCATTGCATATATTTTGTTACCTTTTCAGTGATTTTTTATAAATTGTGATCCAATGTGAATAACCCAAAATTTGCTGTATTAATTTGCTTCCTTTTTAAAAAACTGAATTGAAGATGTGGTTTAGGAAGCTACTATGGAACAATAGGTGGTCCAGTGCCATTCTTCAGTGCACAGTCAAAACCCAGAGAAAAATATGAGGCACCTGGAAAGAATTTGTACACAAACCCGGGAAAGAAAGGAACTGGATATGGGTAAGATATTTTTCATACTTTCATATCATTTGTTTCAAACGTAAAAAAAATAAAATTTAAAATTTCTGAGTCCTAAAATCACCATTACTTAATTTCCTTCCTTAGCTATGCAAATGTTACCATAGGTAAACAGTTTTCACACTCTGCTGATTTCTATGATGCACCCAAACTTAATTTTAAGGTAAAATAATTTATTTTAACTTTCTTCAGTCTTTCTCTTAATTGACCTAGGGAATTCTTCTACTTGGAATAATTTATGTTACATAATTTCAAATTCTCTGATTGACAGAAGGAGAATGAAGAACACCATCGTTTAGTTAAAGGAACACCTTTCAAATTAAATCTTTACCCAAGGGAATATTTTGATACTAATCCTTATTTGTTTGAGAATCCTTTACCACCAATTAAAAAAATAGAGAAGAAAGAATTACTTACACACCCCTTTAAGCCCTCTTCTCCTGGTAAAAAGGTAAGTTAAAAATTTTAAAATTAAAAAATATTAAACATTATAAAGAACTATTGCTTCTTCCTATCAATTCATTTTGTTATCCATGTAAATAATAAACTTCTGTTTATTATTCACATTCTTATCATTCATATTAAGAATTGTGAGATTTATTTTTAAAAGATTATGAAAAATCACAAAGCCTGGCTAGTGTAGGGAATAACAAAGCTCTTGAAATGAAAGAATGTCACTTCAAGTGTATTTGAATTTACAATGGATTTTCTAAATACCTCTCTAGATCTTAGGCATAGTTTTTCACAAAACCATGAAAAGCCAGACCATCTTTTAGTTTTTGAAATAGTAGTTAAAATGAACTCTCTCCTACTGTGCTGAAGTTTACAGGTATGAATAAAAATAAAAATATTGTTGGAGAAGTCCAAGATGGTAGAGGAGTAGCAGACCTTAGCTTCATTGGTCCCAGGAATTCACCTAGATAGCTATCAGATCATTCAGAACACCTGTAAACTCAACTGGAGATCTAAGAAAATAGCTGCAACTCTACAATAGAAAAGCAGCCACTTTCTGCAAGATAGGAGGTGTGGAGAAGTGAATTGAGATGACATATGGGAAGATAGATCTTGGGGAAGGGAGCCTCCAGCTGCTGGCACTGGAAATTAATATAGCAGCAGACCACAAAATCAGAACTTACAGAAGTTTGTTCCGGTGAGGGACATTCTGGCCTGAAAGGCACTGAGGTGGCTAAGTGGGGTGGAATCCTAGGTGGGATAGTGTGGTTTCAGGATCCTTGGGGTCTCAGGAAGACTGGGGGTTACCTGAGTGCAACAGAGTTCCCAGACCTTGGACTGGGGAAGCCAGCTGCAATCAATGTGCCCTCGCAGCTCAGGGTTGCCTTAAACCATGAACCACAGCATGATCAGGCAGCTGCTGTCTGAGCAGGGCCCAGCAAGTGGCAGAACCACAGTGAGATCACCACCTCTTCCTCCCCGGGGAGGAACTGTGTGAGTATGTGCTGCAGGAGTCTGCAGGGTTTGGAGACTCAAAATGGGTTGTATGCCTGAGATAGAAATGCTCAGTCACAGACTGGGTGAGCACGCAGTATGGATGGAGACCAAGGAGGTGAGAATGATTGCTTTTCCTTGAGGACACATTGAGGAGTGGGTACTGAGCTCTTGGTTCTGGGGCTAGAAATTGGGAGGCTGCCATTTTATTCTCATCCCCTAAAGAAGTGTGGAAAGCCTTCAGGGAACAAAAACCACACAAAGCAATCCAGAGCAGATTACTTAGCCTGGCCCCCTGGTAGGGTGGTGTCATTCAGCTAGGGGCAAAGACACCTGAGAATCAGTGCAACAGGCTCCTCCCCGAGAAGACCAGCAAGAACATTGGCTAAGACCAAGTTTACTGATCACAGAGAACTGCAGAATTCCAGTGATAGGGGAAAATAGTATATAGAATTCATGGTTTTTTTCCCCCATGATTCTTTAGTTTTTCAATTTTAATTTTTTCTCTTTCCTTTTTCAATGAATTTATTTGATTGGCTTTTTAAAAAATCATTTTAAATCTTCATCTTTATAGTTACATTCTCTCTTTTCAATGTATTTAATTTTATTTTTGTATATATAAATTTTTATTTCTTTACAATTTTGAGGTATAGTTTGTTCTAACAAACCAACCAAAATACACTCAGGGTATCGTGTATTCCTCTGTTCTGTTCACTTGTCTGTTTATGTTCCTTTGTTTTTTTTTTTTGGTCTTGTAATTTTAATTTTTACAGTTATATTCTATCCTTTCATTGTATTTGATTTTATTTTTGTATATGTGTAAGTTTTTCTTTCTTTACAATTTTGAGATCTAGATTTCCAACAAACAGGCCAAAATACACACAAGATCAAGTATATTGCTCTGTTCTGTCGACCTGTCTGATTATATTCTCTCTCTTTTCAATTTTTTTGGTTTGGTTTTGAGTCTCTTCTCATATGTTTAGTGTATATTTATCTGATGTCGTTGCCATTTTAGCATTTTGTTCTCTACTTCATCTATTCTTCTCTGGACAGATGACAAGACAGAAAAACTCACCTCAAAAAAGAGAGCAAGAGGCAGTACTGATTGCCAGGGACTTAATCAGTATGGACATAAGTAAGATGTTGGAACTAGCATTTAGAATAATGATTATAAAGAGAACAGCTGGGCTTGAAAAAGGCACAGAAGACACTAGATAATCCCTTTCTGGAGAAATAAAAGAACTAAAATCCAATCAGGTTGAAATAAAAAAGACTATAAATGAGATACAATAAAAAAATTGAGGTTCTAACTGCTAGGATAAATGAGGCAGAACAGAGAATTAGTGATATAGAAAAGACAATGATGGAGAATAAAGAAGCTGATTAAAAAAAACCCAACTACTGGATCATGAGGGTAGAATTCAAGAGATAAGTAATACCATAAGGTGAAATAATATTAGAATAATTGGGATCCCATAGGAAGAGGAAAGAGAGAGGGGTAGAAGGTATAATGAAGCAAATTATAGCAGACAGCTTCCCTAATCTGGAGAAGGAAACAGGGATTCAAGTCCAGGAGGCACAGAGAACCCCCCCTTAAAATAAAAAAAATAAGTCAATACCCTGACATATAATAGTGAAACTTGCAAATATCAGAGACAAAGAGAAAATCCTGACAGCAGCTTGGGACAAAAGGTCCTTAACCTACAGGAGTAGAAACATTAGACTAGAAGCAGACCTATCCACAGAGACCTGGCAAGCCAGAAAGGACTGGCATCAAATATTCATGGTGCTAAATGAGAAGAACATGCAGCCAAGAATATTTTATCCATCTAGGATGTTATTCAAAATAGAAGGAAAGATGATAAGCTTCCAGGACAAATAGAGACTAAAAGAATTTGTGATCACCAAACCAGCCCTGCAAGAAATATTAAAAGGGATCCTTTAAATGAAGGGAGAGCCCAAAAGTAACTTATACCAGAAAGGAACAGAAACAATAAATGGAAACAGTGACTTCACAGGTAATACAATGGCACTAAATTCATGTCTTTTAATAATTACTCAATGTAAATGGACTAACTGCCCCAATCAAAAGACACAGGGTATAAGATTGGATAGAAATACAAGACCCATAGATATGCTGTCTGCAAGAGACTCATTTTAGACCCAAAGACACCTCCAGATTAAAAGTGAGGGGTGGAAAACCATTTGTCATGCTAATGGACATCAAAAGAAAGCTGAGGTGGCAATCCTTATATCAGAAAAATTAGATTTTAAGCCAAAAACTGTAATAAGAGATGAGGAAAGACACCAAATAATGATAAAAGGGTCTATGCAACAAGAAGATCTGACAAATGTAAATATTTATGCCCCTAACATGGGACCAGCCAATTATGTAAAGAAGTTAACAACAAAATTAAACACATTTATGATAAATCAATAATAGTAGGAGACTTTAGCACCCCATTCACTGCAATGGGCAGTTCATCTAAGCAGAAGAACAGCAAGAAAACAAGGACTTTGAATGACATACTGGACCTGATGGACTTCATAGATATATTGAGAGCATTCCATTCTAAAGCAACAATACACATTCTTCTCGAGTGCAAATGGAACATTCTCCAGAATGGATTACATACTAGGTCACAAATCAGTTCTCAACTGGTACCAAAGGATTAGGATCATTTTTAGGCCACAGTGCTTTGAAACTTGAATTCAATCACAAGAGGAAATTTGGAAAGAACTCAAATACATGAAGGCTAAAGAGCATCCTACTAAAGAATGAATGGGTCAACCAGAAATTAAAGAAGAATTAAGAAACTTCATGGAAACTAATGAAAATGAAAACACAACTGTTCCGCGCTTTTGGGATATGGCAAAGATGGTCATAAGAGGGAAGTATATAGCAATACAAGTCTTAAGAAACAGAAAGGTCTCAAATACACAGGCTAATCTTACACCTAAAGGAGCTGGAGAAAGGACAGCAAGTAAAGCCTAACTCAGCAGGAGAAGAGAATAAAGATTAGAGCAGAAATCAATGAAATAGAAACCAAAGGAACAGTACAACAGATCAATGAAACTAGGAACTGGTTCTTTCAAAGAATTAATAAGATAGATACCCCCCTGGCCAGACTTATGAAAAAGAAAAGAGAAAGAACCTAAATAAATAAAATCCTGAATGAAAGATCATAATCAACATCGAAGAATACAAACAATTATAAGAACATATTATAAAAAAAAATAAAAAAAGAAAAACAAAACAAAACAAAAAAGAACATATTATAAGCAACTATATGCCAACAAATTAGGCAATCTGGAAAAAAATGGATACATTCCTACAGACATATTAACTACCAAAACTGAAACAGGAAGAAATAGAAAATCAGAACAGATTCATAACCAGCAAGTAAATTGAAGTAGTAATAAAAAATCTCCAAACAAACAAGAGTCCAGGGCCAAATGGCTTCCCAGGGGAATTCTATCAAACATTTAAAGAATTAATACCTATTCTTCTGAAGCTGTTTCAGAAAATAGAAATGGAAGGAAAACTTCCAAACTCTTTCCATGAGGTCAGCATTACTTTGATCCCCAAACCAGACAAAGACTCCATCAAAAAGGAGATTTACAAACCAACATCCCTGACAAACATGGGTGCCAAGATACTAGCCAATAGGATCCAACAGTACATTTAAAGGATTATTCACCACAACCAAGTGAGATTTATTCCTGGGCTGCAAGAGTGGTTCAACATATGCAAATGAATCAATGTGATACACTACATTAATAAAGGAAAGGACAAAAACCATATGATCCTCTCAATAGATGCAGAAAAAACATTGACAAAGCACAACATCCTTTCTTGATTAAAACTCTTCACAGTGTAGGGATAGAGGGAACATATTTCAATATCATAGAAGCTATCTATGCAAAGCCCAACCTCTATGACCTTGGCTACAAATATCATTCTCAATGGAGAAAAACAGAGCTTTTCCCAAAGGTCAGGAACATGGGAGGAGGTCCACTATCACCACTGCTGTTCAACATGTACTAGAAATCCTAGCCTCAGCAATCAGTCAACAAAAGAAAAGGTATCCAAATTAGCAAAGAAGTCAAACTCTTGCTCTTTGCAGATGACATGATATGTGGAAAGCCCAAAGGACTCCCCCCCCCCCAAAGTTGCTAGAACTCATTTAGCAAAGTGGCAAAATCAATGCACAGATGAGTTGCATTTCTATACACTAACAATGAGACTGAAGAAAGAGAAATTAGGGATCCCATGTACAATGCACCCCAAACCATAAGATACCTAGGAATAACCTGACCAATGAGGCAAAAGATTTGTATTCCAAAACCAGTAGAATGCTCATAAAAAAAAATTGAGGAAGACACAAAGAAATGGAAAAACATTTCATGTTCATGGATTAGAAGAACAAATAGAGTTAAAATATCTTTACTACCTGGAGCAATCTAAACATTTAATGCAACCCCTATCAAAATACCATCAACTTTTTTCACAGAGCTGGAACAAATATCCTAAAATTTGTGTAGAACTAGAAAAGACCCCAAATACCAAAGGTATTTTGAAAAAGAAAACCAAAACTGATGGCATCACAATCCCAGACTTCATCAAGGCAGTATGGTACTGGTACAAAAACAGACACATAGATCAATGAAACAGGATAGAGAACCCAGAAATGGTCCCTCAACTCTATGGTCAATTAATATACAACAAAGCAGGAAAGAATATCCAATAAAAAGTCTCTTCAATAAATGGTATTGGGAAAATTGGATAGCCACATGCAGAAGAATGAAACTGGACCATCCTCTTACACCATACACAAAGATAAATTCAAAATGGATGAAAGATCTAAATGTGAGACAGGAATCTGTCAAAATCCTAGAGGAGAACACAAGCAGCAACCTCTGTGACCTTGGCTACAGCAACTTCTGGCTAGAAACATCTCCAAAGGCAAGGGAAACAAAGGTAAAAATGAGCTATTGGGACTTCATCAAGATGAAAAGCCTTTGCACAACAAAGTCGACAAAACCAAAAGACAACCAACAGAATGGCAGAAAATATTTACAAGTGACATATCAGGTAAAGGGCTAGTATCCAAAATGTATAAAGAATTTATCAAATTCAACATCTGAAGAACAAATAATTTAAGAAATGGGCATTCCCGGGTAGCTCAGCGGTTTAGCGCCGCCTTCAACCCAGGGCGTGATCCTGGAGACCCGGGTTCCAGTCCTGCGTCAGGCTCCCTGCATGGAGCCTGCTTCTCCCTCTGCCTGTGTCTCTGCCTCTCTCTCTCTCTCTCTCTCTCTCTCTCTCTCTGTATCTCTCATGAATAAATAAATAAAATCTTTTTAAAAAAAGAAAGGGGCATTCCTAGTGATGTTGCAGATTTATCTATTTAATTTATTTTGTAAGGCATCATCTGATGGTTTGTTTATATATTTTTCTATTTTTAATCCATCCATTTTAATGAACATGCTTTTTCTTAAGGTTATTTATTATTTGTTGCTCCTCAAAAGAATCTATGTGTCCTCAATCTGGAAAACTTGAAATATCATAATTATATCTTTAATTTTTATGTGTATTAGTCTCAGATACTGTAAGATATACTTAATTGATAAAGCAGCAGCAGGGCTTGAGAGGATGGACTCCAGTTTGAAAGAAGTTCTACTGTGGGTAAAATGTTATCAAACAGCATTGCATGCTACAGGGAAATCATTCATGAGAGAAAGACTCAATTGACATGGCAAACTTCATTTCTTATTTTAAGAAATTGCCATAGCCACACCAACATTCAGCAGTCATCATTTGGTCAGTAAGCAGCCATTAACATCAAGGCAAGAACTTCTACCAGCAAAAAATACGATTCACTGAAAGCTCAAATGATGTTTAGTATTTTTTTTAGCAATAAACTATTTTTAAATTAAAGTGTGAACATTGTTTTTTTAGACAGAGTGTGATTACATACTTAATAGACTACAGCATAGTATAAATATAACTTTTGTAAGTACTGGGAAACCAAACCAAAATATTCATTGGACTTTTTTGTGATATTCACTTTATTGCAATTGTCTGGAACTGAACCCACAATATCTCTGAGGTATGTTTGTATAGACAACTTCCTTTAAATGTAAAACCAGCTCTATAGACAATACACAAATATGTATCAACTTCTTCAAAATCTAATTTTGTTAGAAGCATTTTACCCAACTATGTTGAATTATCTCATTTTTATTTATAGGCAGGTGGAATGAAGGCAGGAACATTTGACCCTTATCCTTCACATTCTGCTGACCCTTATGTGGTTAAGTTGTCAAGCCAGATTTCCAGCAAAGGTGCTAAGATTTTCCATCCACCAAGTGGACCAAAGAGCAGACCAGTTGAAAGTATAATGACTTTGAATGTCAAAAGGTATCAGTATTATGTTACCTTAGCCTATAAACTAAGAAAATTTGTTTTTGACTTTCAAACTCTTCAAAATAATATTTCCTATTTGTACATACTTTAAACAATAACAAATCCGGGTGTCTTTGGAAATCTCAGCTCCTTCCATATAGAAGCTGTCCCTTGTAGAAGTTTTTTTTACCATCTTTTGAAATTTCTAATCAAAAAAGCTTAATTTATCTGTATGAACTGTTCTATTCCTAATTTTTCTTAAAGATTTTATTCATTTAGTCATGAGAGACACAGAGAGAGAGAGAGAGGCAGAGGGCAGGCCCCATGCAAGGAGCCCAACATAGGACTCGATCCCGGGACGCCAGGATCACATCCTGGGCTGAAGGCAGGTGCCAAACCGCTGGGTCACCCAGGGATCGCCCCATAATTTTTAAATCAGATCTATAGTACCTTATTATGATTTGTTGAGACTGTTTAGATATTTATAGTTCATTTAGCAGTACATGTTAACATTGTCTATTTATCAAGGGCTTTTTAAAAAAAATCTTGGTTAAATTATTATCTCCATGAGGGCTGGAGGCTCTCAGTAGTTGTGAGGAATCCTAATGACACTTGAGACTTTTCTCCTTAAGTTTGAAGTAATCTTTTACGAAATTGTCCAGGAAATATTTTGGTTAGTTAAAAAAAGCTATTAACATCACTTTATAAAGTATTATAATACTTTGAAGAAAATATTTTATTAAAGTATCTTAAAAGTTCCAATTTTACCCAGGTTTTGAGCATTCTGAAAACTGAGAAGTTCTCAAGAGTTCAGAATATAAATTAGAAAAAGACAGTCCATCATTCCTTTTTTGTGTGTGTGCAAGATCTGAATAAGTGAAAGAATTCATTTGATTACCTTTATGTTCATTGAAAAAGTTTTATTGCTGATGAAGCTAATTTACATCTTTCAAACTTCTGTGTAAACATATAATAGATTAGGTAAAGGACACCAAATTCACTTCTTTTCTTTTATAAAAACATTTCCATACATCTGGATCACTTCTGGGTGGTGATTTTAATGCCAGTCTTATTATTCTATCTCCAAAATAAGACTGTCTATCATTATTCATGTAATTTAACTGTTGTCTCCAGGCATAATATTCTAAGTGGTCTAGTTGGTGGAAGTGGAAATATATGGAGTCTTTTTTCATGTCCTTTGATCTTTCTCCTTTGGCAAGCCTCCTATCTATCAGTACTCTGCCCAACTTTATCTATGTAATATAGAACAGAGAGTAGAATTAGAATTTTCTTCACTACATTCACCCTCAAATAGATGGGATTCTTTTTTGGGTCAGGGGAGTGGGCAGATTAAGGTTTTCTCTGTGTCCTTTTCTATCCAGAGAGCAGACCTGAGAAACTGCTATGATATATATGTTTGGAGCAGAGAAAAGAAAATAATATCTGATTGCTCTTCTGGAAAATCAGAAGTTTATCTTCTGTTTGGTAATTTTTAGTTTATTGATACTTTTTATATTATCACAAATATTATCCTAAAGCAAGTTTTAGCTTCTTTTACCCTAATTTTACTTATTTATTACAATATTTTACTTAAATATTTACTTATTTTAGAGCATGCACATGAGTGGGGGAGGGGCAGAGAGTGAGGGAGAGAGAATTCCAAGCAGACTCTATGCCAAGTGCAGAACCTGACATAGGGCTTAATCCCACAACCCTGAGATCATGACTGCAGCCAAAATCAAGAGTCAGATGCTCAAGTGACTGAGCCACCTAAGCACCCCTTACCCTAAGTTAAAAAAAAAAATAAACCTTTTGGTTGTATCTAAAATTGGTCCTCAAATCCAATTTTTCCATCTTAAATTATATTTTAAGTGAAGCTTTTATTTTTTTTAATTTTTTAAGTGAAGCTTTTTAATGTGGTGAGAGAATTTGATTTTGAATTATTAATTTTTTATTGCAAAACTTTTTTTACAAGAATGTACAGATATATTACCTGTACCTTAAAACTAAATATGCATTTATTTTCCAATTTCAGGGCACTAAATATGAAGAACTACAAGACTGTTTCAGTCCAGTCCTATTAGCATGAGGAACACAAATAGCTTTCTAGGTCCCATCTACCAACAATTCATTATCAAATGCAAATTATTTGCAGAAAAACGTAAGATATGGAACAGGTATCTCAAGCATTTAAAATATATATACCCTGCAACTCTAATACTCTTCCTTGTTTTAGTACCATTGCTAATGAATAAATAGTATTTGTTAATAATATATGATTGCTAATCTTTGTTTAGGTCTCTGTTTCTGGGGAAAATAAACTGTTTAAACATTTCATAAAATCCTGAAGTATAGTCTATTGTTGGAAAGTTTACTTCTAATCTGCCAAACCTGTCCAAACCTGCCTTCCCTGAAACATCCCTGTGCCCCGCATCCCACCCTCCCACGCCGGGTCTTAATCTCTTATTCCCAGATTATCTCTTTTTCATTTGCCCTACCACTTAAAAAAATCAGTTCTTAAGAGATTTGATTTAAATACATTACTGTAATTCACAGTGAGGTCTTTTTTATTAACAGTCCCTATTCAATTGAGGGTAGGGGTAGTACTATTTAAAAAGGGAAATTTACAGTATCTATTAATATGATATATTGGGGAAGTTGTTTTTGAACATGGTGATTTCCTTAGTACTTGTCCCTTTGCCATTCTAGGCTTCTCAGAACTGGAAATCAAAGTGTTTAGAGGCTGCAGTACTCTTTTGATTTGCTTTTTATTCAGGGTGAGAGGTGGGAAGAACACTGTCAATTCAGATGTATCTGACTTTTAAAGGGATTGCAGATGGTATAGAGAATTTTTACTATTATAATATATATATGTATGTATAAAATTTTATTTATTCATTCCTGAGAGACAAGAGAGAGAGAGGTAGAGACATAGGCAGAAGAAGCACGCTCCCTGTGGGGAGCCAGTTGTCGGACTCAATCCCAGGACCTTAGGATCACACCCTAAACTAAAGGCAGATGCTCAACCATGAGCCACACCGGTGCCCCCTATTTATTTATTTTTATATCTCATGCTATTTACTTTTTTCTAAAAGAATATTTAAAATCTTTATTTCCTATCTGGAGGACAGTGTGGAATGAACATCTTAAAGACATTATCAAGGATATAATGTGACCCAAAGGAAATACATTTGTCTTTAGGAAAAGATTTACTAGATGCACATAACTGAATAAAAGTCATATATATTGATGTTACTAAATAAGCTGTATAGATATATGCATTCTTTTGGGATAGGAGGTTTATATTTTCAAATTTTATTAAAATCTAATTACATTTATGCCTTTGTTAGCTATAATTAATTTTTATTGATGGACCTCTAGTAGCAATTCACACTTCATGTAATATTCATAGATGGGAATGCTCATTTAATGTCTTACTAGGAGTTATAAGAAGCATTATGACAATTGGGAGAGCTCATTTAGAGTTTACATAAATGCATTGTGTCAATTTACAGAAAAGCAAATGCAGAAACCAGTCACAGAAATAGTGAAGCATGTAGAAAAACTAAGACTTTTGAAATAAAGCAGAGGAACACACACATACACACACATTTGATTTAAAGGGTATAAATTATTTATGATGTCCATTGATTTTTTTCTTTATAAGGATTTTATTTATTTAGAGAGAAAGTGTATATGTGCAGCAGAGAGAGAGGGGCAAAGGGAGAAGGAGAGAGAGAATCTCAAGCTGACTCTGTGCTGAGCATGGAGCCCAGCTTGGAGCTCCATCTCACAATCCTGAAATCATGACCTGAGCTGAAATCAAGAGTCAGACACTTAACCAACTGAGCCACCAAGGTGCTTCAACCTTTTGTTATTTAAATTGTCTTGGCCATAGAAAAATATGAAAAGAATTTCAATCTATTTTATGAGGCTAGCATAACTGGACAAGGATAGCTAAAAAGGAAAATAATATTTCTTTTTTGTTTGTTTTTTTTGAAAATAATATTTCTTTTTTTTTTGAAAATAATATTTCTAACTCATTGAAAAAACCCCAAATCAAGTATTAGCCAATGGAATTCACATTTTAAATGATCATAAAATAAGATTGATTGTTTATTTTATTTTTTTAGATTGATTGTTTAATGACCACTACAATAGCTTGACATTAGTAGATCTGTTATTTTAATTAGCTTAATCAATATATTAAAATGGAAAACGTACATATTCTCCCAATAGATGCTGGAAAGCTATTTGATAAAATTAAATACCCTTTTCACTTTAAGCCTCTTAGGACATGAGGATTAGGAAGAACCTTTCTTACTTTTTAAAGGATATCTATCAGAATCATAACAGACGTTAAGCTAGAGCCATCAACGACTCAAACACTGTGCTAGAAAATGCAGCTAATGCAGTAAGACAGGAAAAAGCCCTGAGGAGAATAAATGTCACACACACACAAAAATACATCATTCCTCCCAGGTGATATAGTTACTTACCTACAATGTAAAAAGAAACTATTGAACAGGGCAGCCCAGGTGGCCCAGTGGTTTAGCGCTGACTTCGGCCCAGGGCGTGATCCTGGAGACTCGGGATCGAGTCCCACATCTGGCTCCCTGCATGAAGCCTGCTTCTCCTGCTTGTGTCTCTGCCTCTCTCTCTGTCTTTCATGAATAAGTAAATTTAAAAACCTTAAAAAAACTCTATTGAACAATATTAGAAATAATAAAATAGTCTAATAAATGTAAAGATCTCCAAAAAAAGATATTTTTTATATGACAGGAAGTGTGAAAGTTGTCTATTTATAATAGAAAAAAGCTGTGGAAATTTAGGATTAAAATGTAAATATAAAAGAGTGGCCTGAATAATATAGCATGTTCCAGGGAAACTCAATATTGTAAACATGCAATTTCTCTACAGTATTAATAGATTTAATGCAATTTAACCAAAATCCCTACAGAATTAAAAATAATAAAACTTGATTAGCTACTTCTAAATTTTATTTTGAAGACAAAATATGAACATACTGATAGGAAAATTTGAAAGAAGATATTTGTCCCAACCAAAAATATACAAGGCTGTTTATAACATAATTACAACACTAATATGTTAGGAGATTCCAATTAAAACATCCAGGTAGAACACATTTATTTGCTGGCTTTCTCTGACACCAAAAACATAATACTAAAATAATGAGCCTAGAAAAATGTATAATGTAAGGGGATCACTAGAGAATAAGAAGTTTAAAAAGATACAATAGACTTAAAAGAAATAAATAATTTAAAAAAGTAAAAAGTAAGAATAGAGCTAGAAACATTTAATCGTGCTTAGGAAAGACTTTTCCTGTCTGTTTCTTTTTTATCTCCTACCTCCTTCCTATCCTCAGTGCTTTCCCAGTTTGGGCAGCCTAGAATTTTTACCCCTACATAAAAAATAAAAGATCTCACCTCTAAACATTTGGAAGATACACTTAGGGAAAATTAGGGCTATAAGAGTATGGTTCTTATTCTGGCATTATTCTCATAATAATACTTAACTGGTTAATTGTTTGGAGGGCTCCATAGCCTAAAGTGTGGCTCTCTACTTATACAGCTTAAAGTGAAGAATGGCTAGTCAATAGCCCTGTACATGGATACTCATAGTCACAGACAGCTTTCCTAGAGTTGGGGGAGATTCAGTGGAAAAACATTCCTATAGATACCAGCTACCTAGAAAAATTACTGCTATGTTTTATCCATTTATAGGACTTTCTAAACTTCCCAAACTTGACTATCCCAAAGATAGATTAAGAGGGGCTGGATTTATTCTCCTTCCTTAAACAATTGAAAACTGTACAAAACATACAGAACCCCTCTTCTTAGACATTAGACACAGTGCAGGACTGTAATCAATGAGAAAAAGGAAACAGCTGAGTAAATCCTACAATTGCTTTTTATTTGGAAGCACTTTCTGAAATGGAAGGGATGGAAGGGAATCTTTATAGCCTTGCTCAGATGAGACATAAATTGGTACTCAGGGAGTATAAAATGTCTTGAATTTGGGGTAGAGTTCTAGAGAGGAAAGAACTACATGGGAAAAGAGTTCAGAATTGTGCACTGGAGTCCCCTTAATCCTGCTAACTACTAAGGCACACATAGGGTTAAAATCCATGGAGGAAGGCAAAGTACAACTAGGAACCTGTCAGTTAACTGCTTCCCATAGCTTACTGAGGGCCAGGAATCATTTGAGGATAGGAAGTTCCTACCAGCCCACAGAGGGTCTTTGTCAGTCTCTCAGGGTATTCAGTGCAATCCCAGAGGATCTAGACTAAACTAGAGGTTGCACTAGACCCACCTAACAAAAAATTTAAAATAAGCCTCAAAAGGATCAAATTGAAACAGAAGTAACTAATCTCAACAGAACTACACCCTTTTCTTTAAAGGAAAACAAAAAAATCTGGACAATTAATATGAAATTTAGTGTTTGCCTTCCAATAAAAAACTAGTAGATTTGCCAAGAAGCAGGAAAATATGACCCATAACCAGAAAAAGATCATTAGAAACAAGTCCTCAAATGGCAGAGAAGATGGAATTAACATCAAGGACATTATAATAGTTATAACTATGTTTATTTAAAAGAAAAGATGAGGACAATGAGGAGAGATACTAAAGGCATAAATAAGACCAAATGGAAAATCTAGAGATGAAAAATAAAATAACTGAAATAAAAATTTTCAGTAAATGGGCATAATAGCACATTCAGCATTGCAAAAAAAAAAAAAAAAAAAAAAGCAAAAAAAAAAAAAACCCAACAAAAAAACAACAACAACAAAACAAACAAAACAAAAGAAAACAAAAACTAGGGAACTTGAAGATATAAAAATGGGAAGTATCCAAAGTGAAACACATAGAGAAAAAAGACTAGAAAGAAAATGAAAGGAACATCAGTGAGCTCTAGAACAGTATTAAGGTCTAATGTATGTCTAACCAAGTCTTAGAAAGCAGCAGAAGAAAAAGATTAAGAAATAGGGCAGTCCCGGTGGTTCAGCGGTTTAGCGCTGCCTTCAGCCCAGGGCATGATCCTGGAGACCCAGGATCGAGTCCCATGTTGGGCTCCCTGCATGGAGCCTGCTTCTCCCTCTGCCTGTGTCTCTATGCCTCTGTGTGTGTGTGTGTGTGTGTGTGTGTGTGTGTGTGTGTCTCATGAATAAATAAATAAAATCTTAAAAAATATATTAATGGCTGAAAATCCCCAAATATGAAGAAAGTTAAAAACCCCTAGTCTAAAATGTCCAAGGAATAATAAGTAGCATAAAGAAAGAAAATGCATACCAAGACACATCATAATAAAATTATAGGAAACCAGTGATAAAGAGAAAAATCTTAGTATCTACCAGAGAAAAAAAAAAGACTGTCTATGAGAATTCTTAGCAGAAATGATGTAAGTCAGAAAAAGGATATTTTCAAAAAATTCAAAGAAACTGCCAATTCAGAATTCCATAGTCACTGCAACATATTTTTCAAAAGATTAAGGTGAAATAAAGACTTTGTGAAAGAGAAAAGCTGGGACCTGCATTACAACTAATGTTAAGGAAGTTTTTAGGTAGAATACAAATGATCAGATGGAAACATGGGTTTTAAAGATGCTAGAGAGGCCCCTGGCTGGCTCAGTCAGTAGAGCATGCTGGGTGTGGAGCCTACTTAAAAAAATAAATAAAAATTTAAAAAATTTTTAAAAAGGATGCTAGAAATGATTAATAAAAAAACTTTTTTCGGGGATCCTTGGGTGACTCAGTGGTTTAGCACCTGCCTTTGGCCCAGGGCATGATCCTGGAGTCCCGGGATCGAGTCTCACGTTGGGCTCCCAGCATGGAGCCTGCTTCTCCCTCCTCCTGTGTCTCTGCCTCTCTCTCTATGTCTATCATAAATAAATAAATAAATAAATAAATAAATCTTTAAAAAAATAATTTAAAAAACCTTTTTTCTCCCTTCTGGTTTAATTTCTTTAATCAAAGATAACTTATTATTTATAGTAAAAATATTAAAAATCTGTTGGGTTTATAACACATTTAAAAGTAAAGGCTAAATTACAGTAGCATAAAAATGGGAATAGGGAAATAGAGATTTGTTATTGTAAGAATCTTCCATTGTATATGAGTTGGTATAATATCATTTGAAGAAAATCAAAGTAAGCTAAAAATATGCAACTCTAGAGCAGCATTTAAAGAGTAAACAGAGATTTCTGACAAATTGGAGAGAAAAATGTAATCCTAAATAATCCAAAAGAAGGCAGAAAAAGATAAAAGGAACAAAATATATGGGACAAATAGAAACCAAATACATAGAAATCAATTACATTAAACATATTGATAATTATATTAAATGTAAATAGCTAAATGCTGCAAGTTAAAGGCATAGATTGTCAGACTTGATAAAAAGAAAGTCATTTATATGCTTTCTAAAATAAATCCATGTTAAATGTAAACATATAGATTAAAAGTAAAAGGATGTACTTAGCTTGTGAGTTCAATTGTTTTTTACTGGCAGTGGTTTTAACACAAATACTCTATTTTGTAACCATAAGTCTCACAGTTCTTTAATCTTAGTTCTGTATATAAATGGATGCAATGCTCACCTCTACTTCTTTTTTCAATACCTGAATTCGTTCTTTTTTTTTTGCCATTTATATAATTTTATAATAAAGGAAAATATGAGACCATAGTTTTTCACATTGGTGAGCATCACTACTTATTTTTAAGTTTATTTTTTTTATTTAGTCCATTTTAAGATTTTTTTTGTGTGTGGTCCAGTTTCATTTTTTTGCATGTAGCTGTCCAATTTTCCCAGCATCATTTGTTGAAGAGACTGTCTTTCCCTTTATTTTATATTCTTGCCTTTTTTGAGATAGATAAATTGACTATATAATTGTGGGTTTATTTCCAAGCTTTCTACTCTGTTACATTGATCTGTGTGTCTTTATGCCAGTACCATACTGTTTTGATTACTATAGCTTTGTAGTATATCTAGAAATCTGGAATTTTAATACCTACAGCTTTGTTTTCCTTTCTCAAGATAACTTTTGTTTTTCAGGATCTTTTGGGATTCCACAAGATTTGAGTAATTTTTGTTCTAGTTTTGTAAAAAATGCTGTTGGTATTTTGTTAGGGATTGCATTCAGTCTGTAGGTTGCCTTGGGTAATATGAACATTTGAACAATATTAATTCTTTTAACCCAAGAGCATAGAATAGTTTTACATTTGTTTGTGTCATCTTCAGTTTCTTTCATCAATGTTTTATAGTTCTAAGAGTGTAGGTCTTTTACCTCTCTTGTTAGGTGCATTCCTAGGTATTTTATTCTTTTTGGTGTAATTGTGAATGGAATTATTTTCTTAATTGCTCTTTTTACTACTTTTTATTAGTATATAGAAAGGCCAATTTCTGAGTATTAATTTTGTACTTGTAAATTTACTGAATTCATTTATTACTTCTAGCATTTTTTTTGGTGAAGTTTTTAGAGTGTTCTATGTATAGTATCATGTCATTGGTAAATAGTGATGGCTAACTTCTTTACCAATATGGATGCTTCTTTCTTTTTCTTGTCTGATTGCTATAGCTAGAACTTCTAGTGCTATGTCGAGTAAAAGTGACAAGAGTGCACATTCTTGTCTTGTTCCTCATCTTAGAAGAAAAGCTCTCAGGTTTTTTCCATTGAGTAAGATGTTAGCTGTGGATTTTTAAAAAATAGCCTTTATTATGTTGAGGTATATTTCCTCTAAACCCAGTTTGTTGAGAGGTTTTTTTTTTTTTTTTTTTTTTTTTTTTTTTTTTTTTTTTTAGATCATGAGATGTTGAATTTTGTCAATGCTTTTTCTACATCTATTGAGATGATCATATGATTTTTATCCTTTGTTTTGTTGATGTGGTGTATTACATTGATTTGCAAATATTGAACCATTCTTGCATCCTCAGAATGAATCCCATTTGATTGGTGAATGATCCTTTTAATGTATTATTGAATGTGGTTTGATATTTTGTTGAGGATCTCTTTTTGAAAAAATATTTATTTGTGAGAGAGAGAAAGAGAGCACAAGCAAGGGAGGGGATGAGGGAAAGGGAGGTTCCCCACTAAGCAGGGACCCCAATGCAGGACTCAGTCCCAAGACACAGGGATCATGACCTGAGCTAAAGATAAATGCTTAACCAACTGAGCCACCCAGGTGCCCCTTTGTTGAGGATCTTTGTATCCATGTTTTCTTTTTTGTGATGTCTTTGTCTGCTTTTGGTATCAAGGTAATGCTGGCCTCATAGAGTGTATTTTGAAGCATTCCTTCTTCCTCTATTTTTTGGAATAGTTTGAAGGGAATAGGTTTTAACTCATCTTTAAATGTTTGGTAGAATTTACCTGTGAAATCTTCTGATCCTGTACTTTTATTTTTTGGTAGTTATTGATTACTGATAAAATTTTGTTACTAGTAATTGGCCTATTTGGATATTTTATTTCTTCCTGATTCAGTTTTGGAAGACTGTTTCTAGGAATCTATCCATTTTCTAGGTTGTCAAATTTGTTGGCATAATTTTTCATGGTATTCTTTTATAATCCTTTGTATTTCTGTAATGTCAATTATTCTTGTTTCTGATTTTATGTGGACTCTGTCTTTTTTCCCTTGATGAGTCTGGCCAAGAACCAGACTCTTGGGTTTCATTCGTGTGTGTGTGTGTGTGTGTGTGTGTGTGTGTGTGTGTCTGTCATTTATTTCTGCTCTGATCTTTATTATTTCCTTCTTTTTACTCACCTTGGGTTTTGTTTCTTTTTCTAATTCCTTTAGGTGAAGGTTATATTGTTTGAGCTTTTTCTTGTTTCTTGAGGTAGGCCTGTATAGCCATATATTCTCTCTTAGAACTCCTTTTACTGGGTCCCAAATATTTTGAACCATTGTGTTTTCATTTTCATTTGTATCTATGTACTTTTAAATTTATTGATTGCTTCATTGACACACTGGTCATTTAGTATCATGTTGTTTAGCCTTCACGTGTTTGTGTTTCTTCCAATTTTTTCTTTTGGTTTAGTTCTAATTTCATACCACTGTGCTCAGAAAAGATGTATGGTATGAATCCAAACTTAAATTTGTTGAGGCTTGTTTGGTGGCCTAACACGTGGTCTATTCTGGAGACTGTTCCATGTACATTTGAAAAGAATGTGTATTCTGTTGTTTTTGAATGGAATGTTCTGTGCATTTTATATCTATCTGGTCTAATATGTCATTACAAGACACTGTTTCCTTATGGATTTTCTGCCTGGATGATCTATCCATTGATATAAGTGAAGTGTTAAAATCCCTTACTGTTATTATATTACTGTCAGTTTTTCTCCATGTTAATATTTGCTTTATGTTTAGGTGTTCCTGTGCTGGATATGTAGATACTTGTAATTGTTATATCCTCTTGTTGATTTGATGCCCTTGTCTCTTGTTTTAAAGTCTATTTTATGTGATATAAATATTGTTACTCTGGCTTATTTCCTCCTCATACCCATTTGCATGGTAAATGTTTTTCCATTCCCTCACTTTCAGTTTGTATATGTCTTTAGGTCTGGCCAGGTAGCTAAAGCGGAAGTGGACACATGCCAAGGTGTCCGAAGATTCTGTGTTGATGGCAGCTGTCTGACATGACAGCTGAAGTTGATGTGGGATGCCACTGGGGTGCCCTGGGATGCTCTGAGCAAAGTGTGTCTCACTGAGGGGGGAGCTGGAGCTTAGGTGATATGCAGGCCCAGAGGTCCCTGAGCTCTCTACACAGAGGATGCTCTGATGGGACAGCTAAAACTGAGGTGGATGCACACCAGAGGGCCTGGGTCTCTATATACAGAGGGCACCTTGGCAGGTTAGTGGAGCTGAAGTAGATGTAAATGGGTGTCCCAGGACTATCTGTAAAGAGAGTACCCTGAAGGGACATCTGGAGCTGAGACAGGATACAAGGCAGGAGGTCCTGGGATGCTCTGTATAGGAGGTACCTTCATAGGACAGTTAAAGCTGAATTGGTTGCAAACCTGGGTGCACCAATGGTCTCAGTTCTGAGGGGCCTCCGGCCAGGCAACTGGAACTGAATCTGGTACAGTCAGGTGTGTTCTGCGGTGCTTTGCCTAGGGTATGCTCTGTGGGGTGGCTGAAACCAGTGCAAGCACCAGCCAAGGGTTTCCAGGGTACTTTCTGCAAGGCGTACCCTCTCAGACAGCTGGGTCTGAAGCAGACATCAACTGAAAGGTTCTGGAGCGCTTTGCACCAGGGGGGCCCTAAATGCTGTCTGAAGCGGTGTGGGCCTTTTGTGCTCTGGGGTGTTTTGCACCTGTGTCACATTGGTGTGAGGGGTGGAGCTGTAATGAACACTAACCTGGGGTGACCTGATGTGCACTGCCCTTTGGCTGCCTTGATGGGGTGGCTGTGGCTTATATGAGCTACGGGTCTAGGGCTCACTGAGGTGGCAGGTCAGCTGGGGTATCTGGACCATGCATGAGTCCATGCTTTCAAAGGGGAGCATAAACCATATCTGTCAGATCCTCCCACCCAGAAAGTGTTCCAGCAGCAACCCTAGCCATCTGGTGGAGTGCTAGTGCTGGCCTTTATATGCTAGTTGCAATTTTAAACTTCATCTTTTTATTTTATTTATTTTTTTAAATTTTTATTTATTTATGATAGTCACAGAGAGAGAGAGAGAGAGAGAGAGAGAGAGAGAGAGAGAGAGAGAGGCAGAGACACAGGCAGAGGGAGAAGCAGGCTCCATGCACTGGGAGCCCGACGTGGGATTCGATCCCGGTTCTCCAGGATCGCGCCCTGGGCCAAAGGCAGGCGCCAAACCGCTGCGCCACCCAGGGATCCCAAATTTCATCTTTTTAAAGGGAAAAGGAAAAAAAAGTGGGGAGGAGGGAAAAATAAAAAGCATAATAGAAATAAAAGGCAAAAACAAATATAAAAAGCCATTTATTTTTAAATTAAATTAAAAATTTCTCCCCATACCCAACTGCAACTGGGACTAGTGTTGGCTTGTGTTCCAGGGCTTGCTGAGGTGTTGAGCCAGTCCCTCTGATCCAGGGAGTGTTCCTGCAGTTCCTTTGCCCTTTTTTTAAAAAAAATTATCTTAAAGATTTATTTATTTGAGAGAGAGAGAAAGAAAGAGAGCTTGGGTGGGGAGGGGCATAGGGAGAGAGAGAGAAAGAATCTCAAGTAGACTCCTTGCTGAGTTTGGAACCCCACACAGGGCTTGATCCCAGGACCCTGAGATCATGACCTGAGCCAAAATCAAGAGCCAGTCGTTTTAACTGGCTGACTGGGCTACCCAGGGACCCCTCCTTTTCCCCTTTAAACCATAGCTTTTTTTTTTCTTCTGTGTCCCAGCACAACTGGGACTGGTGTGTGCTTGCAGTTCCAGGGCTTACTGAGGTGGCCAGTCAGTTATGGCAACCAGACTCTGCTCTCATCTGTGCTTTTAAGGTGGAGAGGGAATGTAAACCTGTCATTCTCCAGTTTCCTATGACCTGGAAAGCATTCCCTCAGCTCCTCCATAGTGTGACAGGGTTCTACAACTGTCTCTTTTATATGCTAGTTGCTCTTTTAAACTGTTAGGTTTCTTTTCCTTCCTTCCTTCTTCCCTTCCCTTCCCTTCCCTTCCCTTCCCCCCCCTCCGCTCCCCTCCCCTCCCCTCCCCTCTCCTCCCCTCCCCTTCTTCTTCTGTGCTTAAGGACAGAGGAATAAGTTCCCCATCCTTTAGCATTATCTCTCCTCATTGCAGTTTGCAACATCAGGGGTAGGGGTTCTCTTTGTTACCATGTCTCCATCTCTCTTGCTGTTATTCTATCTTATGTTGTGCAGAAGCTGTTCAGTTGACCCTCAGTTCCTCCTGACGCTCTTCAGGAGGAGCTGTCCTATAAATAGGTTTAATTTGGAGTGTTCCATGAAGGATGTGAGGTCAAGGTCTTTCTACATCACCATCTTGGACTGGAACCACCCTCATTATGATTGGTTTTCAGGATTTTGTCATCAATTTTTCATGGTATATATTTATGATTTGACTGTAAAAAAAATTCTACTGACTCACCATTACAAATATAATAGTAAAATGATGCAAAAATATATATTATGCAAACACTAGTCTAAAGACAACTGGAGAGCCTCTATTAATATCAGTCAAAGACATTAGAATGAGGAGAATCATTAGGGACAAATGAGCTCATTTTATAATAATAAAGGGATTAATTCACTAATGGAACATGAAAGTGTATACATAAAAGAATTTTAAAACATATGAAACAAAAACTGATAGGATGGACAAACATACTTCTCTATTCTTCTGTAGTAACTGTTGGGACAACTAGAAAATCAGTAAGGATATAGAAGATTTGATCAACACTGTCAACAACTTTTCCTTGGTTGACATTTATAGAACACCCTAACCAGTAACAGCAGAATGCACATTCTTTTCAAGTTAGTGTGAAACACTGACCAATATAGACCATATGCTGGACAGTAAAATAAGTTTCAATAAATGTAAAAAGATAAATTGTACTGAGTATGTTCTTTGATCACAATAGAATTAAAGGAGAACTAAGTAACAGAAAATATCTGAAAATCTCCAGTTGGTAATTTAGCAACTTATTTCTAAATAGTCCATTATTTCACAGAATAAATCACAAGGGAAGAGAAAATATTTTGAACTGAATGAAATTGAAAGCATTAAAATTTGTCTGATGCAACTAACATGGTGGTTGAAGGTTAAGTTATAGCTTTAAATGTATATAGTAGAGAAAAATAAATTTTCCAAACCAATGATGTGACCTTCCACCTTAAGAAACCAGGGAAATTACAAATAAGGAGCAAAATAAAAAGTAGGAAATTACTAAATAAGAACAGAAATCAATGGATTAAACATAGCAAACCTAAGAGAAAAATCAATAAAAAGCTCATTTTTGAAAAAAGCAATAAAAACAATTGAACTCTAGAAAAACTGTTCAAGAAAAGAGTACCCCTAACTTACCAATGTCAGAAATTAAAAATGGGATATCACTATATGCCCTCTGGACATTAAAAAAATAATAGAGTATTTTGACCAACTTTATGCCAGATAGATCTGAGAACATATATGATCTGAGAACATATATGAAATGTATGAATTCCTCAGAACATACAAATGATCAAAATAGAAAAAGATAGAAAAATCTCAATAGTTCTATCTCCATTAATGACATTGATTCTGCAATGTAAAACCTTACCATTTAGAAAACTCCAGGCTCTCCAGTGAATTCTATTATGTACTTAAGGAAAAAATAATATCAATAACCAATCCTACGCTAATTATTTTCAGAAAATGGAGGAGGAGGGAATATTTCCCAACACATTTTATAAACCCAGATTTTCCTGATTTCAAATCCAGATAAAGACATTAAAGAAAATAACATAGAGACTAATATTCTTCTAAACACAGAACAAAATATGGTTTAATTGAATCCAGGAGTATATATTATAAGGATAATACATGACCTGGTGGAGTTTATCCTAGGAATGCAAGATTGGTGTAATGTTTCAAAATTAATCAATGGAATTACCACATTTACAGATTAAAGGGAGAAACCCCCCCCCCCAACATGATCACTTCAATAAATGCAGAAAAAGAATTTGACAAAATTCAACCAGTTTATTTGTATCACAATCAGTCTTGGAAGCTAATGATAGTGTCTCCTTAGGAGCAAGGACGGGTATACGAACTGTTCTATCTAATAAAGGTAATGTTTCCACCAAGAAACATTAGGTATGCATAGGTATGCTTCGTGCGCTCATAAAAGATTTGAGTTTGAGTTCCCTAGGTTCAGAGTTCTCTCCTGTAATGCAAAGTGCTGTGTGACCCTTTTCGTGTTGCCTATAGGGACTAGGGCTTGGAAAATCAATGCAAAAGTGCTGGTGTTTTGGCTACTGCTATTGCTGTAACAAACTGCTCTTCATCTCTAACCCAGGACTCTCATGTCTTCCACTAGAACCCATGACACTGTGTCAGGCCAACATTAGCTTACAAGTTTAGCAAAATCTCAAGGATGTTCACAGTTTTGACAATATAAAAGTGTATACCTAATTCCAGTTTCTAATTAAAAATTAATTAAAGGTAATAATAATAATATATAAAAGTGAATTTAAAATAATTTTGTGGAGAGGGTGCCTGGGTGCCTCAGTCAGTTAAGCACCTGACTCTTGAATTCAGCTCAGGTCATGATCTCAGGGTCCTGAGATCAGGCCCCACATCAGGCCCTGTTCAGGATGGGGAGTCTGCTTGAGATTCTCTGTCTTCCTCTCCCTCTGTCCCTCCCCACCCCCTGCAGTGCTCTCTTTCTCTCTCTCAAATAAATAAATTAAAAAAAATGATTTTGTAGAGAAAAAAGTACTGGACAAAGCATTTTGAAATATTGATTTTAGAAATTTATTTACATATCTTAGATGGAAGCAATTGATGCAGTTGACTTGGAATTCCTGGGGGAAAAAAGAGAATTTTTTTAAGGTGGGAGTCCCAAGTATGCTTCAGAAAACAAAAACGAAAACCCCACTCCCTGCCAAAGTTGCTTTATGCATCTTCAACGTATAGAAGTAATATAAATAAAATAACAACATGAATTTTATCAAAAGAGCAAATTCCCTTTTTTAAAAGAGCAAAAGTATTAAGTAATTCCAGTATCTAATAAATTAGATACAAAACTTACAAGACTAAATTATATTCATCTTAAAAGTTTCCCTCTTTAATTGCTGTGCTCTGGCTTGTGCCCAATAGGTGAAAAATACCTTAAACACATCTCTATTAATCCACCAAATTGCATACCTTTCAAATCAGGAGCGAGAGGTTTACTCCTAGGACCAGAGGCGTCTTCATAAGTATCAAAATGGAATTTCTCTCTTCTTGAAATATAACCCATTTTTGATAGGTCACTCTGTGTACTACGTATTTTTTCACTTAGGTTTAAATAATCTCTTTGAAGATTCCGCATCTCAAATTCTAAGGTATCCCTTTCATTTTCTATACTTCTTACATAGTTTTCTAAAAGTATTTTGTCTTCTGAAAGTCTATTGATGCTGTTTTCAAATTTCATATTTTCTTTACTATGTTTTTTTAGTTCTTCTTTTAGAATCTGATTATCTGTTTTGATTTCCATTACCATTTTTGATAACATTTCACATTCATTGCCCATTTCTGACAAACTATTTTTATAAATACTTGCTTCTGATTTTGCATTTTTTATTTCTTTCAGAAAATTCTCTTCTGCAGTAGATTGGTATGTTTGAATATTCTCAATTTCTCTTTCCATCATTTGTCTAGCAGCAATAGATTCTTGTAATGCTGTTTCAAGATTAAGTTTTTCATTTTTAACTGTTTCTATTATTTGAAGAAGTGTCTCTTGTTCAGTTTTTGCCAACCTTTCTTTCTCTTTTAGTTGCATTATCTCTAGTTGGTTTTCCTTCAGTTCATTTTCAACTGAGCTTCTTTCCTTTAGAAGCTGGTATGTTTTTTTCTCTAGCATTTCCTTTTCATCTTGTATCAATAGAATATTTGTTTTCATTGATTCCATTTCTATACTCATTCGATTATTTTCATTATTGACAATGGCCATATCATTTTGAGTTTTGTGTTCCTTACTTTTTAGTTGATCTAATGTTTCTATCATTTGTTGCTTCTCCAAAGAAAGTTGACTGTTTTTTTCCTCTAGAGTTTTATTTTGTCCTACAAGAACATTATATTTGCTAATTATTTTTTTTAATTCTTTAAGACATTCTTTACCATCTTCTTCTGTTTTAATTAACTTGGACTGAATAGCATTCTTTTCTTCAACCAAATTCTTAAGTTGCTTTTCATAGGTTTCAATTTTCTGTATCAGAGATTGGGTAGTAAAGACAAGAGGTTTTATTTTGGTTTTAAGGGTTAGATTTTTATTCTCTAGTTCTGTGACTTTTTTCTGTACCTGCATAGATTCTTTTAGGTAATTCTGTAAGTACTGAATTTTTGCAACACACTGCTCAGTAACAGAACTGACTTTGGATGTTTTCTCATTTTCAAATATTGTTGGTCCTTGTTTTACTACCAATGGTTCTGTTTCTTTGTCTTTCATTTCATATTTTGTTGGGTCAAAGAATGACAGCGTATGTCTTGGAACTCCAGAATGGAATTTTAAATCTGTAATATTCTTGCAAGTGATAGGAATTTCTTTGCTGTTTTTCTCATTTCTCTTTCCCCTGTGTATTTCACTCTTAGATAGCCTTTTACATTTCCTGCAAAAGTTCACATGCAATTTTGACACTGTTTCCCTGAGTGGGAGTAATTTGTTTACTAATGCCTCTAATTCTGAAATTCTCTTTGATTTTATATCTTCATTTAAGTTACTTTCTATATTTTCTTTCTTAATAGAGTTAATTTTTTCCTTGTGACTGGGGGACAGGTCATATTTATCATTGCTTGGGACATTTGTATCAGTTTTTAAAGTCTGAAGTTCATTTGTAAGTGCCAGTTCTCTATCATGTGACTTTTGTAACTCTTCCTTCATTTGTTTGATAGAATTGCAGATATCATCTAAATTTTCACAAAATCCATGCTTGAGGAAAGGCTCAGTAATTTTGAGTTTATCCAGAATTACTGTATCAGCTTGAGACATCACATTTTGGGGTGCACGAGGTAGAAAACTATAAAGGTTATTATAATTCTTCAACATGTCAGAATTCTCTGAAAGGTTCATAGTTATGTTTGAAGCTTTATTATCTGTTGAAGTTCTCTGAGTTAATAGGTCCTTGAAATGTATCTGGGATGGAATATCAATACCTTGAGAGATATCACTGCTGAATTTTTCTTCTGTTGAATGAGTAGTATTAGACTCCTCAAAATGATGAATTTTCTCCATAGAAAGGATTCCTTCTTGATTCTTTATGGGCTAGTGACAATAAAAAGCATATTATAAATGTACTATCATTTGCCACATGACAAGAAAATCAAGAAAATATTTTGTGGAGCATTTATTTTTACAACTAAAATGAACATTCTATCCATTTCTTCTCTACAGTCAGAGAAGTCTAAAAATGTGATTCATTTTCTCCAGAAAAATCTAACAGATATTTTGAGATCTGTAACTTTGGTCTTCACAATTTGCTTAGAAATTATACTTATTTCTGCAGTAGGTGACCTACATGGACCAATCCTTTAATTGCAGACATAGAAATTTAGAATCCCCCAAGAGACCATCATATGTGGATGGGGGGAATTAGAAGCAATAGGTCAAATGCAATAGGAAGTTTAAGGAAAATGAGTATTCCACTTCTGGGCTGTTTGTCAACATTAGCTTGCATACCTATTTCAGATGATTCTAGGGCTGTGACTATTCTAAAAATGCGAGTTCTGATCAAGGTAGACAGAGTGAGTGACTCAGTTCCAACCTGTTTCTAGAGAATTCACCTCAGGTCTTGGTCAATCTTTTTTTTTTAAGATTAATTAATTAATTAATTTATGAGAGAGAGAGAGAGAGAGAGGGGCAGAGGGAGAAGCAGGCTCCATGCAGGGAGCCCGACGCGGGACTCGATTCCGAGACCCCAGGATCGCGCTCCGGGCCAAAGGCAGGCGCCAAACCCCTGAGCCACCCAGGGATCCCTTGGTCAATCTTAAAGTAGAAAAAATCCTAAGTGGATAGAGAGGCTAAGAAAAGCTGCCTTATATTTTAATTTACTTGGGAGTCTTTTAGGTATTCCTATGACAGCCGATTTGCCCCAGAAGAAGGTTTAGAATGTAAAGATAAACTGGTTGTAGTAACATTTTTGAAGTAACTAAATATAGAAATAGTTTGGAGAGAATAACATACCAAAGCTTTTTCAATGTGTGTGCCGAATACTAGATTTTTTTCTGAGCTAAATTGTGGGTTTTCTACATCAATAATGCTTTTGTTCAAGATTTCACTGATTTCAGACTGTACCTTTAAAAAATAAATTGATAATGTTAGAATTTAATTTCATATTTATAAACTTATGAATGTCTAGAAATAATAGATATTATTATTGAAAAATACCTTTAAATTTCCTGGACATAAAAATTCTTTTCCATCATATAGAATATAAATTAAATATTTAATTTATCATAATCTTTATCATTAAAGGAGTTTTTTAAAGAAAATTATGCCTTTATTATATGGTTTTAAAATCAGAAAAACTTAATTTCATAAAGCAATAAAATTTTAAGAACTATATTCAAGTAATTTTGGATGTTTGATTTTTATATTATTGAATAAAGCAGAGATTTTTTATCTCTGTCATCAGAATAAAATTTATTCTGTCATCCTCAGGAGGAGTTTGTCTTCTCTTGCATTTCCCTGCAGTTGCTTTTAGTATAAGAACATGACGATGAACTTTGTATTCGGGCTATAGTAAGTATGTGTTATGTTATGGATGACCAATACCCATACCCTATTCTGTTAATATTATCCCTTATTTGTTCTGGATAAAGTCCATGTGCTTTTGGTTATCCCATTTCCAGCTGCATGTGACTAAGAGTTAACCAGTCAGAACCCTGCCTTCCTTTCCACAGTGATTTGTTCAAGCACTGCATATAACCCAATCTTGGTCAGTCAGAATCAGGTCAAGAATTTCAGTATCAACTGTTACGGGAGAAAAGCATGGCCTCTTTTCTGACTGGGATCTGGAAGGATAAAAGCCTAGAGCTTCTAGCAGCCCTTTTGCTACCACATGGAGCTGAGAATCCAGGAACCAGTGAGACTGGTTCCTGATGATCTAAGTCCTGACCATATGGATTAAGCCATCCCAAAGTGAACTGACCCTAGGATTTTCAGTTACCTGAGCTAATAAAATACACTATTTCCCTAGGTCAATTTGAGTTAGATTTCATATCACTATAATGAGAGTTCCCATTTGTAGATCATACATAGGTAGCACTTTAAACATGCATTAAAAAGAAAAAAACAAAACAAAACAAAACAAAAAAAACCAGCGAGTGCTATTTCTTTTTGACTCATATCCAAATTCAACTATAATAGAATGTTTCCCCCAAACAAATTTTGATCCTGGAATATGTTGTGGCCTTATTTTATTACATTCTACATGAACTAATAAGTTGGCTAGTGATCATTAGCTTACAGGGTCATATCTTATGTTTGGATATTTCCCATATAGAGATCAAAAGAAACATACCATGCTAACATTCTGCAAAGTCTGTATTCGAAGAGCCTGAAATGATTCCAGTTGATGCTGAAGGGCCTATAAAAAAATTAAACATGGTATGAAATCAGACCATTTTGAAATTGCTATTATTTCTTTTTATATATATCCCCCAAAGTTGCCTATTACTAGAAAGGATCACATGAGGGTCAAAAGACTCAGATTCTTAGTCATTCTTGCTAATTCTTCTATGCATTTTCATGAAGATTTTTGTGGAAAATCCATGTTTATTTAGGAAGGATTTATTCTGAAAGAGATCAGCCTTTACACAAGCATTTGGAGAAAAATGAAAACGAACTTACTTTCAGTGCTGATTGTGGTTGGATTTGATTTTCTGATTCTGACATGCAGCCATATTCTAAAGAGCAAAATTGAAAAACCATGTGATCTAATTCTTAAGTTTTATTTTTAAACAACTGTAATAGAAAGTAGTCTCCTAACTTTCTTGGGTAGTGAGATAGTAAGAATTTTGATGTTCACATTAGGAAGAACTCAATGGAAGTCACATAATAAGGTCAAGATAAATTTTCATGTGGCTTAAAATACCTACTTGAGATTGTAATACTGGTTATACTTTTATAATAAACCATTAACTTGTAATGCCAAACTTGTAACTCTCAACTCGATTATCTTTATATTTGCAATATAAACTGCATTTAAAAAGAAAAAACAATCTAAAAAAAAACACAAAGCAATCTCATAATCCTGTTATGGGAGACCTTTGACAAAATACTGTATAGGTCTTAGTGTCTATGAAATGGCCATGTAATGCTTTTCCTCATCATGGAAAACAAATTGGATTAACAGAGCATGATTTTTGTTATGCCTTTAGGAAAAGTACTGTAAAGATCCATGTGTTCCTTCCTAGAAAATAGACTATAGATCTGTAACAGGGAAGAGACCATAAACCATTTGCAAATTTCCCGACGTACATCCCTCTTTGTCCAAATAGGCCTTTTGCTTGCTTTGTAAATTGTTATTAAAGAATTTAAAAAGCATTCTGTCCCAAATGAAATGAGATTTATGATGGAATTTCCCATAGGCTGACAATTTCTGCCCTGAGAGAAGTTTTTAAAAGAGGTCAGCACATCTCCCCTTTCGAATGACAGTCTGCCAGATGTTACAGGAGCTAGTTGCCAAGTACAGGAATCCCCCAACCCCATCTGCCATCTGGCTCTCATCATTGAGAGAGCAACTGTGGTTCAGAGAGTGGAGCTCTTTGGTCAATTGAAGAATCCCACCTTCATCAGAGGGCAGGGAGGGACAGTGAGTCTGTTTGGATATTGCTCAGCTTTGCATCTTCCTAGAAATAAAACAGTAGGCTGAAATGCTCATCTCGGAGAGATTAAAAAACAAAACAAAATGAACTCAAGTGAGATCTGGACAAATGCAACAAGGCATCCCAAAGTTTCTCAGACTCTCAGACAGCTTTTAATAAACTCAAATAAATCAAATTGCAAATCAAAACCAGTATCACCTAGAACTCCACCACCCAGAATTAACTGTTATGAATTTTAGGTACTCTCAGTCAGCTCTCTATGCATATATGCAGAAAAAAAGAAATTATTTTAGAATGGTCGGATCATATTATACATGTAACTTTTGATAAGTAGTATTAGATTTATGTTTATTTTAACAGAATAAAGAAAATCGCAATTAGTTGTTATCACTAGTATTCGGATTTTTTCACTACATGAAGGATTGTTTCCTATGAGATCCCTCTAAGCTAATGAAAGTATATCATGAAAGGAATAAGAGATTGGAACTTTTATGTTTTTAATGACATGCACTTCCATTGTATTCAGTGTTGATTTAGCCCCTGCCAAGAAGGGGAGTACATGATCAGAAAATTAGCATTACACTTGCTTTCACATTTACTCCCCACTTTTCATGATATTTGCTTATTACATTATTTTCATACTGTGATGTTTTATGGTGTATTACATTTTGTTATGTGATCATAATTTCCACAAAGCAATTTAAACACAAAGATAGGACATTATTATAAATATTTTCAGCCTTCAACTTTATTCTTATGGATTTACTGTCCAAAATTCCATCTCTTTTTTGAATCTGCAGCACCGGGCTCCCTTTTCTACACAGGTTTCCTTTGTCTCATTAGAAGGATTTGCAAGTTCAAGGCTAAGTACAGGATTTCTTTTGCTAAAACCAAGTACAAAATATGGGTCAAATTTAAAGACTTGGTAAAGGGCTATATATATACTGCTTCTACATATATTTCCCTCCTTCCATCTCTTTCTTCTTTTTTGACCATAGTATTATTGCAGTTACCATTATACTTCTTTTCATATGGCTCAGTGCAAACTGAGCAACTCTGCTCAGAATTTCTATTTTCTTTGAAATAGTGTAGATGTTTTCTCTTGACATCCTTCTCAGAGTCCGTTGGTCTGTTTCTCTGAGATATAGTTTCAAGGCCAGTATGTTTTCCTATCCATTTTCTATAGCCTTAAAATTAGGTGATGGGGTCTGGGGTAAGAGACATCACTTGGAGCTGTGTTAAGCCTCTGTTGGAGGAAGTGATTTCTGCTGTTTTATTGTTGTTCCTTCAGACTGGTTAGAAATCTAGAGGAGATATATCTTATTACTCTATGGAGAGAACTCTCTTGTTTGGGATCATTTCCTCAATTCAGTATGGAGTCCTGGGACTAGGACTGTCACTGTAAAGGTTGTTCTTTACACAAGGGCTCCTGGCCTAAAGATATGTGTGGCTGAGATGCTCCACCACACTCTGCTAATTGGTACCCTATGTCAGTTTGCATATATCTAGAGTTGGATTTACCTTTCTCTAATTCATGCAAAGTCAGAACTTCTTTCCTCAGAGCAAAGTAAGACCCTGTTGATCAGTGTCCAGGTTTACCTATCTATTCTCCCAGCTGCTCTTCTCTATTCATCCAAACCTCAATCAGCAGAAAGGAAGACAGGAGAGGCATTAATGAATATTTTCAGAATTTTGACTTGTTTTATTGCTTTGGAAAGTCAGAAGCAGTGTCAGAAGTCAGTCTGTAGTTTGCCTCGCCAGAATCTTCTGTTTTATTCTTGGCCTCTATTTTCCAATTTTTTGTTCTTTTTCAGGTGTTGCTGGTGAAGTTTTTGCTGGTCTTCTAGTTCTGTTTTTTTTTTTTTTCTTTTTCATTTCAGTTGGTACTAGAAGAAGGAGATCTGGGATCTTCCTTGGCTCTAAAATCTCTACCTGAAAGTCTAGAATAATTTTTATAGGTTAATGATTCAGGTTTTTTTTGTTTGTTTGTTTGTTTCACATTTAGTAGTTCATTCCTTCAACATCATTCATTCAAATATTGAGTGTCTAGTATATGGTATGCCCAGTTGTAAGTACTAGAGACACAGCAATGAATAAGACAAACAAAACTCCTGTGGTACCTCTCTCAGTTCCTACATTCTGGAGAATGAACAGAAAAAAGCAGCAAAGACATAAACAAAATACTTTCACTTTAAAAAAAAGATTTTATTTATTTATTCGTGAGAGACAGAGACAGACAGAGAGAGAAAGAGAGAGAGAGAGAGAGGCAGAGACACAGGCAGAGGGAGAAGCAGGCTTTCTGCAAGGAGCCCAATGTGGGACTTGATCCCGGATCCGAGGATCACGCCCTGAGCTGAAGGCAGATGGTCAACTGCTGAGCACCCAGGTGTCCCATGAAAATACTTTCAAATAGTGATAACACAAAGAGGATAGGCTATTGTGAAGCTGAAGATAACACTGAAGAGAGTGGTTAGCAGAGGCATATCCCTGGACTGAATGTGGCAAGTTTTAGCTAGATGTGCTCTGGACTGCTTGTGAAATGAAAATTGTCATCACCTCCAATAGAACCGAGGCCCTGTAAAACTCTGGTCAGGAGATATGATGTGGGCAGGGGTTTGTGCTGGTTTTCTGAGGGAGGAACCTGCCATGCTGAGATTGAAGCAAGCATGTTTGAGAAGGGCAATTCCACTGGGTTCAGCCAAGATTACTATATGATAAGAAGAGGCCAGCCAGGTGAACATCTGTAGGAAGATATTTGGAGCAGAGGACATGGCAGGGTCCTGAAGCAGAACATGCTTATCTGTGTTTGCTGAACAGAAAGTCAGTATGGCTGTGGCTTAATAAGCAGATGGAAGCCCATGATGATTAGAGGTCAGAGGAGGACACAGGGCTAGATTTTATTTAGGACCTTGTGGACCAACCTGAGGAATTTGGCTTTTATTTTAAGTGAAAGAGGACTTCAAACACAAGAATGATTTGAAAAAAAAAAAAAGAAACATTTATAGGTCACTGTACTACATGATAATGGATTATACGGTGGAAATTGTGGGACTACTGCAGTAATCCAAGTGAGGGACAAAAGTATCTTGGACTAGAATGGCAGAGGTAAAGATGGAGAAAAATAGGTGCATTTAGAATAGATTTTATGAGATAAAGCATTACTAGGGGATTAAATGTGGCTGGAAGAGATGAAAGAAGGATGATTCCTGACTTTTTGGTGAGAGCAGATGGATGATGAATGATGATGTTATTTACTAAAATGGAAAAGAATGGAGTTGGAAGATGTTTTAGGGAAAACTTTTAGACATGTTAAAGTTTTCTGTTAGTTGTCAAAGTGAACATCAAAAGGCAGTGGGATATTCCCATCTCTCGTTCAGGGGAATGGTTATGAACACTGTATTGGAAAATACAGATGTTACTGCTGGCCTAGACAAGGGCAATTTCTATGTGGTGTCAGGCACAGAAGCTCAACTGAAGTAGCTGGAGAGAATGAAATGTAAAGATTTGTGGGCATTGAGTATACAGAGCTCTTTTGAGTTTTACTGTGGAAATAAATATTAGGGTGCATATTAGAAAAGACGTGCAGGTCAGGAAGAATTTTTTTAACCATGGGAGATTCTAACATGCCTGCTTCCTATTGGAATCATGTAGTAGAAAAGGAGAAGAGTAATTCTGGAGAATGAGGGAGGTTAATTGCAGAAGCTGAGTACTTGAGAATTCCAGAAGAGCTAGGATAAAGAGGAAATGAGCTTTGATTGAGCAGGGACAATTCTTCCATTGAAACTGGGGACAGCAGGAAGAGGAGCAGGAAGATGATGGCAGAGTAGGACCCTAGGCTCATTTTGTCCCATGAACACAACTAGATAACTATCAAATCATCCTAAATACCCCAGAAATTATCCTGAAAAGGATAAAAGACTGACAGAAAAAACTCCACAATTAAAGCAAGAAAGGAGGCCACGTTGAAGAAAATGGGAAGTGTGGAAACATGGTTTAGGGGAGATCACAGCTGCAGGAGAAGGAGCCATGGCTGCAGAGAAGAGAGAGAGAAAGAGGAGCACACAGGGGAATGCACAAGGAGAAGGTTGCCCCAAAGCCACTTGTTTAGAAAATGAGAGGTGCTGTATTCCATGAGGTTTTGAAACCACTGGGGCTTAAAGCCAGGAGTTTTAAATATCAGCAGGCTTGCCTGGGATAGAGCTAAGAGAGGACTATGCTGCTCCTAGAGAGAAGGCAGGCAAACAACCAGGGGCAGTCAGTATGGAAATTACAATCTGAAAAGCACCTAACGCACACAGTGAGGAGATTATTTGCTATTCTTAGAGTATGTTCCTGAGAAGCAGCATTCACAGGGACACCTCTGAAGGAACAAAGGAGTTTGCCAGTGCCATTTCCCTCCCCTATCCCTCAGCATAAACACACAGCCACCTGTGGGAAGCAGTGCAGCACAGGCACTGGTTGCCTAACTTGCTTACCCCAAGCCCCATCGCCCTGAGTTCCAGTGGAATAGCCCTTCTCAAACATGCACGACTCAGTTCCAGCATTGCATGTCCCTCCCCCAGAAGACCAGTGCAAACCCCTGCCCACACCATGACTCCTGACCAGAGAATTTTGCAGGGCCTCAGTTAGAGTGGAGGTGATGACAGGTCTCATTTCACAAGCAGTCCAGAGAATTCTAGCTAAAACTCACCACATTCAGGCCAGGGACCAAACACTGCCCAAAACATGCAAGGAAAGGCTCTGCAGATGAATGGCCTGAAGGACAGAGCAGCCAGGACACAACAGCAGAGTGCACACACTACAGATACTCTTTGAAGTGCTAAGCCTTGGGCACTACATGACCTCTTCTCTATAAGGGTATTAATTTCAGGAGGAGGAGGCATAACTGGTTTTTCTAACACAGAAAGAAGGCAGACTTAGATAAAATGTGAAGACAGAGGAATTTATTGCAAATGAAAGAGCAGGATAAGGCCAAGGCCAGAGATCTAAGCAAAACAGATATAAGTAACATGCCTGATGGATAATTTAAAGCAGTGATCATAAGGATACTCACTGGGCTTGAAAGAAGAATAGAAGACATCAGTGAGACCCTTACCACAGAGGTAAGAGTTAAAAAATAATCTGAAATGAAGAGTGCAACAAATGAGAACGGAAACACCCTTGATACAATGAACAGCAGGCTGCAAGAAGCAGAGGAATAAATTAATGACCTAGAACAGAGTAATGAAGAGTAATCAAGTTGAACAAAAGAGAAAAAAAAAAGAATTGTGCAAAATGAGAATAGATTTAGGGAACTGGGCGACTCCATCAAATGTAATAATATTCATATTATAGGAGTACCATAAGAAGAAGAGAGAGAAAAGGGACAAAATTTATTTGAAATAATAGCTGAAAAGTTGCCTAATCTAAGGAAGGAAACAACATCCAGATCCAGGAGGCACAGAGAACTCCCATCAAAATCAACAAAAGCAGTCCAACACCAAGACATATTATAATTAAATTTGTAAAATATAGTGATAAAGAAAAAATCTTAAAAGCAGCAAGACAAAGTGAAAATCCATAAGGCTAGTAGGAGATTTTTCAAAAGAAACTTGGCAAGTGAGAAGAGTGGCATGATATTTTCAATGTGCTCCATGAGAAAGATCTAGTCAAGAATACTCTATCCAGCAAGGATATCATTCAGAATAGAAGGAGAGGCAAAAGTTTCTCAGACAAACAAAAACTAAAGGAGTTCATGACCATCAAACCAGCCCTGCAATACTGAAAGGCATTCTTTGAGTGGAAAAGAGGACAAAAAATGACAGTATAAAGGCAGGAAACACAAAAGTAGTAAAAATAAATATTTCAGTAAAAACCAGGCCAGGAACTAACACACAAAAAAGGATATAAAATATAATAATGTATACCTAAAATGTGGGGAGGAGAGGAGAAAAGAATGGATTCAAACTTGAATGACAATCAACTTAATATAGACTATTTGCAGAAAAGGTTATATACAGGCCTAATGGTAACCATTTATCAACAAAAACTAATAAACATGCAAAGCATAAAGAGAAAGAAATACAAATATATCACTAAAGAAAATGAGCAAACCATGAAAAAGAGAAAGACAAGAGACGATTGAGAAAATCTCCAGAAACAAGCACAGAACAAGTAATAAAGTGGTAATAATACATATCTATTAATATTTACTTTGAGGGTAAATGAACTAAAGGCACTAATCAAAAGAAATAGGGTGTCAGATGGATAAAAAAACAACAACACAAGACTCATCTATATGTTGCCTACAAGAGGTCATTTTAGACCTAAAGACCCTTGCAGATTGAAAGTGAGGGGACAGAAAACCATTTATCAGCAAATGGATGTCAAAAGAAAGCTAGAGTAGCAATACTTACACTTTATACAAAGTTGACTTCAAAATGAAGACTGTAATAAGAGACAAATAAGGGTGCAATATAATAATAAAGTGGACAATGCAACAAGATACAATAATTTTAAGTATTTATGTACCCAAATATACAGAACAATTAATAATGATTAAACAACAGCAACAAAAACAATAACAAACATAAAGGAACTTACTGATAATACTACAACAATCAGAGGGGACTTTTACATCCCACTTACATAAAGGGACAGACCATCTAAACAGAAAATCAACAAGGAAACAATGGCTTTGCGGGATCCCTGGGTGGCGCAGCGGTTTGGCGCCTGCCTTTGGCCCAGGGTGCGATCCCGGAGACCCGGGATGGAATCCCACGTCGGGCTCCTGGTGCATGGAGCCTGCTTCTCCCTCTGCCTGTGTCTCTGCCTCTCTCTCTCTCTGTGACTATCATAAATAAATAAAAAAAAAAAGGAAACAATGGCTTTGGCTTTGAATGATACACAGGATCAGATGGACTTAATAGATATATTCAGAACATCTATCCTGGGGTGCCCAATGGCTCAGTTGGTTAAGCATCCCACTCTTGGTTTCAGCTCAAGTCTTGATGTCAGCCAGGGTTATGAGATTGAGCCCCATGTTGGACTCCATGCTCAGTGTGGAGTCTGCTTAGGGTTCTCTCCTTATCCCTCTTTCTCCCCTGTGCCCCTCTCCCTTCTCTCTCTCTCTCTCCTCATCCCTGTCTCTAAAATAAAATCTTTAAAAAAATAACATTCCATCCTAAAACAACAGAATACATATCCTTTTCAAGTGTTCATGGAACATTCTCCAGAGTAGATTACATATTGGATCACAAAAGAAGTCTTAACAAATACAAAAAGACTGAAGTCACACTATACACCTTTTCTGGCAACAATGCTATGGAACTAGAAGTTAACCACAAGAAAAAAAATTGGAAAGACCACAAATACATGGAGGTTAAATAGCATGCTTCTAAACAATGAATGAGTCAACCAGGAAATCAAAGAAGAAATTAAAAAAATACACAAGAAGAAATGAAAATGAAAACACAACAGCCCAAAAGCTTTGGGAATGCAGCAAAAGTAGTTCTAAGAAGGAAGTATATAGCAATACAGGCCTACCTCAAGAAGCAAGAAAAATCTCAATTAACACCTAACCTTACACCTAAAGGAGCTAGAAAAAGAATAACAAATGAAGCCTAAAGCCAGCAGAAGGAAGGAAATAATAAAGATTAGAGCACACATAAATGATACAGAAACTAAAAAAACTTAATAGAACAGATCAAGGAAAACAGAGGCTGGTTCTTAGAAAAAAGTAATAAAATTGATACACCTCTAGCCAGACTTATCAAAAAGGAAAAGAGAAAGGACCCAAATAAATAAAATCACAAGTGAGAAAGGAGAAATAACCAACACTACAGAAATGCAAACAACTATAAGAGCATATTATGAAAAACTACATGCCAACAAATTGGACAACCTGGAAGAAATGGATGAATTTTCAGAAACATATAAACTACCAAAACCGAAAACAGGAAGAACTACAAAACTTGATCAGACTGATAACCAGCATTTTACTGAGTCAGAAAAAAAAAAAACAAAAAACAAAAAACAAAAACTCCCAATGGACAAAAGTCTAGGACTAGATGGCTTCCCAGGAGAATTGTACCAAATATTTAAAGAAAAGTTAATATCTATTCTTCTCAAACTATTCCAATAACTAAAAAAGGAAGGGAAATTACAAATTCATTCCATGAGGCCAGTATTACTCTGATATCGAAACCAAATAAAGACAACACTCAGAAGGGAACTACAGGGGGATCCCTGGGTGGCTCAGTGGTTTACGCCTGCCTTAGGCCCAGGGCGTGATCCTGGAGACCCGGGATCGAGTCCCACATCAGGCTCCCTGCATGGAGCCTGCTTCTCCCTCTGCCTGTGTCTCTGCCTCTTGCTCTCTCTGTGTCTCTCATGAATAAATAAATAAAATCTTAAAAAGAAATTGAAAGAGAACTACAGGCCAATATCCCTGATGAACATAGATGCAAAAATTCTCAAATACTAGCAAACCAAATGCAACAATACATTAAACAAATCATTCACCAAGATCAAGTGGAATGTCTTCCTGGGTTGCAAAGGCAGTTTAATATTCTCAAATCAATTGATCTGATGTGATGTCACAATAATAAAAGAAAGGATAAAAATAATACAATCATTTCAATAGATGCAGAGAAAGCATCTGACAAAGTACAACATCCATTCATGGTAAAAACCATCAATAGTAGATTTAAAGCAAACATACCTCAACATAATAAAGTCCATATAAGAAAACCCCACAGCTAATATCAACCTAAATGGGGAAAAACTAAGAGCTTTTCCTCTATGGTCAGGAACAAGACAATGAAGTCTACTCAAACTACTTTTATTTAACATAGTACTGGAATCCAAGAAACAGCAATCTAATAACAACAACAACAACAACAAAAGTATCCAGATAGGCAAGGAAGAAATGAAACTTTCACTATTTGCAGAGGACATGATACTACATGTAGAAAACCTGAATAAATTCACCAAAAAAATGCTAGAACTGATAAACGAATTCAGTAAAGTTGCAGGATGCAAAATCAATGCACAGAAATCTGTTGCCTTTCTATATACCAATAATGAAGCAGCAGAAAGAGAAATTTAGGAATCAATCCATTTTACAATTGTACCCCAAACAATGAGACACCTAGGAATAAACCTAACTAAAGAGGTGAAAGACCTGTGCTCCAGAAACCATAAAACAGTGATGAAAGTAACTGAAGATGACACAAAGGAATAGAAAGGCATTCCATGATTATGGATTAGAGGAATAAATATTGTTAAAATATATATATATATATATATATATATATATATATATATATTACCCCCAAACAATACACATTTAATGCAATCCCTATTGAAATACCAACAGCATTTTTCATAGAGCTATACCAAACAATCCTAAAGTTTGTATGGAACCACAAAAGACCCTGAATAGCCAAAGCAATCTTGAAATAGAAAAGCAAAGCTGGAGACATCACAATTCTGGACTTCAAGTTATATTACAGAGCTGTAATCATCAAAATAGTATGGTACTTGCACAGAGATCAGTAGAACAGAATAGAATACTCAGAAATAAACCCCCAGGTATATGGCCAATTAATCTTCAACAAACCAGAAGAAATTATGCAATGGGGAAAAGATAGTCTCTTCAACAAATGGTGTTGGGAAAACTGGACAGCTACATGCAAATGAATGAAAATAGGCCAATTTCTTATACCATACATGGAAATAAATTCAAAATGGATTAAAGGCCTAAATGTGAGACCTGAAACCATAAAAATCCTAGAAGAGAACACAAGCGGTAACCTCTTTGACATCAGCCATAGCAGTTCTTTTTTAGGTATGTCTCCTGAGGCAAGTGAAACAAAAGCAAAAATAAACTATTACAACTACATTAAAATAAAAAGCTTCTGCGCAGCAAAGAAAACAAAACTAAAAGGCAGCCCTTCAGAATGGGAGAAGATATTTGCAGATGACATATCTGATAATGGATTAATATCAAAATATATAAAGAACCTATAAAATTCAATACCTCTAAAATAAATAATCTAATTGAAAATGGTCAGTTAACATGAATAGACATTTTTCCTAAAACAACATACAGATGGCCAACAGACACACGAAAAGATGCTCAACATCACTTATCATCAGGAAAATGGAAATCAAAACTACAATGAGACATCACCTCATAGCTGTCAGAATGGCTAAAATCAACAACACAAGAAACAACAGGTGTTGGTGGGGATGTGGAGAAAGGAGAACCTTCTTGCACTGTTAGTGAGAAGGCAAACCGGTGCAGCCATGGCAGAAAACAGTATGGAGTTTCCTCAACAGCTTGAAAATAGATTTACCCTATGATACAGCAATTGCACTACTAGGTATTTACTCCCAAAATAAAAAAGTACTAATTTGAAGGGATACATGTACCCCGATGTGTACAGTAGCATTATCTACAATATCCAAATTATGGAAATAGCCCAGGCTGTCCACTGATTGATAAATAGTTAAAGAAGAAGCAGTATATATGTGTGTGTATATATATATATATATATACACACACACAATGGGATAGTTCTCAGCTATAAAAACAGATTGAAATCTTGCCACTTGCAATGACATGAATGGAGATAGTATTGTGCTAAGTGAAATGAGTCAGTCAGAGAAAGACAAACACCATATGATTGCACTCATGTGAAATTCAAGAAACAAAACGTAGGTGCAAAGGGGGGAAAAAGAGAGGCAAACCAAGAAACAGACTCTTAACTATAGAGAACAAACCGATGATTACCAGACGGGGTGAGGTGGGGGGATGGGGAAATAAGTGATGGGGATTGAGGAGGGCCCTTGTGATGAGCACCAGATGACATATGGAATTGTAGAATCACTATATTGTACACCTGAACTGGAATTAAAAAGAAACTTGACAAAAAAGAAATGGGGGACAGCAGATAATATGCTAAAAATATCTACACAAGTAGATGGGTTAGCAAATTTTAAGTTTGAGGGTCAGAGAGTTTGGGTCTGATTGTTTCCATTTCTTTTTAATATAGCGTGAGATTTTGTTAATGAGATGAGTGGTAGTGATGAAGGGTTTTGGAGATTGAGGAAACTATGAGCGTGAAGTAGTTATCTTGGAGAAGTTTTGAAGAAGCATTTGCTGGGGAAATAAAGTGTTCCAAGCAGCACTGAGATCCATGTTATATGACTTGGAAGTGAGTGGTTTTCTCCTGCAATGTTCAGATGATTCAGTGAAGGGATAGGAAGGCAGAGAGTCTGATTTACCAGTTTTTAAAGGACATTAAAATTAACTTTTTGGTTTTTTTATGAGTTTCAGAGACATTGGCTACTACTTATTCCCAAAGGACAGTTAATCTTAAAATTCAGCAATAGTTAACCACATAGAATTATGTGATTCTAGAATTGGAAGGGAAATTACCAAAGAGGCACAGGAGAGAGAACACAATCACAGGTTATCACTAATTATTAAGTCCTTGCTAAACATGCAATATTGAGAGGTGTGTAGAACTAAGTGGAAGATATGGTCCCAGCCCTGAAGAAGCTCATACTCTATGGAAAATGAAATGCAAGAAATAGTATTCATGTTAAATTCAATTAAATTCTCTGTCTCATATTTAAATGTGAGGAGTAAAAAACAGGATGGTTATCAGTGGGATGGCTTTTGAAGTAATTAAAAATATGGGAATTTACTATGAAACCTGCAGAAGATTATGTCATATTCAACGTACAGGCATACTTCGTTGTATTGTGCTTTGCAAAGATTGTGGTTTTTTTCACACACTGAAGGTTTTGGCAACCCTATATCAAGCAAGTCTATTGGTGCCATTTTCCCAACAGCATCAGCTTACTTTGTGTCTCTGTGTCACATTTTGGTAATTCTCACAGTATTTCAAAAATATTTGCTTTCATTATACTTGTTCTGGTGGCCTGAATCAGTAACTATAACTTGCTGAAAGCTCAGATGATGGTTAGTATTTTTTACCAAAAAAAGTATTTTTTAATTAGGGTATGTACATTGTTTTTTTATAGACATGATGCTATTGTATGCTTAATAGACTACAGTAATATAAGCATAACTTTTATATGCACTGGGAAACTAAAAAATTCATTTGACTCATTTTATTGTGACATTCTCTTTATTGCAATGGTCTGGAACCAAACCCTGATCTGGAACCAAACCCACAATATCTCTGCCTGTATTAAGTGCATCCCTGAAGCTAACAGACCAAGGAGTACAAATCAGACAAAGGAGAACAATGAGTTTTTAAAATGCAACATAGTAATGATTCAGTATAGGATTTTAGATACTGGGTAGTCAAAGCCTTATAATTCTCAGGTTCAAATGCAGAGTTTTGCTATGACAATTCAAATTAACTCCTAGAAGGAACTGTTTTACAAAGCCTAATGAGGTGTGACACTGTCTGCATGAGGCTCCATCATGGAAGCCACGAACCAGGCTGCCTGTGCTTGAATCCTGGCTTTGCTATACATTTGCCATGAGGGATAACTCTAGGTAGTTGCCCAGTTTGTAGAGAAAGCCCTTTGCAGAATGCATGGTGCAAACTAAATGCTCACTACTAATCACTACTGCGGAGACAAGGGTATTACTGATATGATGATGATTCGGTAAATTTAAAATTCCAATTGCGATGGAGGGTAGTGATGACTGCTCAAAACTCTTTGTTTTCCATTTTGTGCCAAATAACCCTCCAGGTCCTTACATGGAACTACCGTGCTCCCTACCCCCATTTCCTTTCTGATCCTTTCTCTTACCCTTCCCCTTACTCAATTCTGCTCCAGTCACACCAACTGTTCCTCAACTGTGCCAAGCTTCCCCCTCCCTCACGGCCCACGTTGTTTTTCTCTCTGGCTCTTTCCCTGGAAATCCATAGTGATTTCTCCTTTATCTCCTTCGGGTCTTTGCTCAGATGTGATCTGCCAAGTAAAGTTTCCTACCATCCTATTTAAAATAAAATCGCACAACTCATTCACCTCTGACACTCCATGTTCTCCCCCACGCCCTCTGTACCTTACTTTTCATCATGGGATTTACAAATCCCATCTTACACACAATCGCCTTTGTTCCTTCCAGTGGAAGGTAAGCTTCATGTGAATGGGGATTTTGCATATTTTGTTCACTGTTGGATCCCCAGCACCTAGGACAGCACTTGCTCAAAAATATTTGTTAGATGAATGAATGGATGAATGAATGAAGACTTGGTGGAACAGGGGTGCTAAAAACACCACACTGGGTATCTTGAAGATTCAGAGTATCCTTCACATCTCCATTCCAATCAACCAAGGGTTACATAGGCTAACTACTTATTCTTTTAAAATTAAAGAGACCTCAGAAATATTATAGTTTCTTTTAACTCAGAATTATTTATGCAAATGGGGTTAATAATCTGTTGGTTAGCGTCACATGGTGACAATGAAGTGTAGATAAGAGAATAGAAAAAGGAGAGGGAACGAAGTCATACCTCCTAATTTTGCAGTCCAAGGCAGTACCTGACTTCAAATCCATGGTCTTAAAAAGCTGCCCTTGCTACACTCTGTTGTAATCCCTCTGCTTTAGCAAGATGGACTGTAGCTCTTAAATAAGCGCATGTGCCATTTTGCAAGGAACTTCATTTTCTGTTATGCTGGCATCTTCCCCCAGGGCCCCAAATCTCACTCATGTTAGAGACCATGTGAAGCCTCCTTGGGCTTCTCTCAAGGAAGTGAGAGTCCAGCTTCAGGGTTCTCAGTATGATACCCCTAACTGGGACTTTACACACATCTTATTGATAGTTTAAGTGGAGCTTGAAATTGTAGCTTCTTGGTTATTTCAAATACCCTCCCTATACAATACCCTGTAGCCCACAAATATTTACTGTAAAAAGTAGTTTCTTTTGGGAAAAGTATATGTCTTTTCAGAATCTGCCCCAAATATCATTCTTATTGGTGTTCAGAGAAGCTGTACAGTATTGCATGGTGTTTAAGGCCTGGACTCTGGAGCCACCCTGCTGAACACTGGATTTTTCACTCCCCACCTATGTGACCTTGGGGAGTTAGCTAATCACTCTGTGCCTCAGTTTCCTTATAAAATGTGGATGATGGTAGCACCTACTTCATAGGGTGGTTGTGAAGATTCAATGAGTTGAAACACTTAAATGCTTGGAACAACATCTGGCACGAAGTAAGTGTGCTGTGTTAGCTATTTGGAGCGCCATAACAATAGTTACCCGAAGCACCTATGTGCTGGAAGCGCACCTGTCGGGCCAGTGGATTTAGGCAAGGTAGCCCTTGCCTATGGTAAAAGGCGGAAACATCACTGCCGTGGACAGTTTACCTGCTTCACTGCCACCACTTTCCTTTACCCCGTCAGAGGAATTTAGGATCTTGGACGCTGAAAGGAGAACGCAGTCCACTTCATCCTCTTCCTCGTGATGCTTCTCTGTAACAGAACCACAGGTGGCTTCAGCTTGGTTGGGAGGCGGCGGCCAAGCGTGCGAGTCGGGCCGCGGGCGCCCTAAGCAGCCACGGGAGGGCGCGCTGGGGCCACGCAGCGCGGCGGGCCCCGGGGCCGCAGGGGCTGGCAGCGGAGGCCGGGGCTGGAGGCGGCGCTCTTCTCCCCGCGCAGCGCAGGGTGCGCGGCTGGTGGGCGAGGGCGGCGCCACGGTGGGGACCCGCGCTGGGGGTGCGGGCGCCCTCCACTGCGCGCCCCCTCGCCAGGGCTCCCCGTCCACGGACAGCTCCCCGGCCAGGCCCTCACCCGGGCTCATTCCTGCAGCTCAGGGGCGCCTCCCAACTGTCTGCCCCACGCATTCCGCCCACTAGCTTCGCGCCGGCGCGGCCCGTTGCCTGGTAACCGGGTGGCCGGCCGCCCGGAGCGGCTGCGGGGTGCGCGCCGGGATGCGCGCGAGGTGCGGCGGGGGTGCGCGCGGGGTGCGGCGGGGATGCGCGCGGGGTGCGGCGGGGGTGCGCGCGCGGGTGCGGCGGGGGGTGCGCGCGGGGTGCGGCGGGGTGCGCGCCCGGGTGCGGCGGGGGTGCGCGCAGGGTGCGCGCGGGGTGCGGCGGGGGTGCGCGAGGGGGTGCGCGCGGGGTGCGGCGGGGGTGCGCGCAGGGTGCGCGCGCGGGTGCGGCGGGGGGTGCGCGCGGGGTGCGGCGGGGGTGCGCGCAGGGTGCGCGCGGGGTGCGGCGGGGGTACGCGCGGGGTGCGGGGAGGTGCGCGCCCGGGTGCGGCGGGGTGCGCGCGGGGTGCGGCGGGGGTGCGCGCAGGGTGCGCGCGGGGTGCGGCGGGGGTACGCGCGGGGTGCGGGGAGGTGCGCGCCCGGGTGCGGCGGGGTGCGCGCGGGGTGCGGCGGGGGTGCGCGAGGGGGTGCGCGCGGGGGTGCGGCGGGGGTGCGCGCAGGGTGCGCGCGCGGGTGCGGCGGGGGGTGCGCGCGGGGTGCGGCGGGGGTGCGCGCAGGGTGCGCGCGGGGTGCGGCGGGGGCACGCGCGGGGTGCGGGGAGGTGCGCGCCCGGGTGCGGCGGGGTGCGCGCGGGGTGCGGCGGGGGTGCGCGCGGGTCTCCGGGTCCCGGGGGGCGCTGCTCGTCCCGCCCGCGCTGGCCCAGCTGCCTCGCGGCCCCCCCCCCCCCCCTCCGCGGACCAGGCCTCCATCTGGTTCGTAGGCTGACGCTTAAGACCGCACGTGTTGGACCGCAGCTGTGTGGACCAAGGGAGATGCTTGGAGAGCCCGCAAGCACCCAGGAACTTGCTCCGCTTTTCATTCCATTGTTTGTTTATTTTGCTTCCCTCTTCGTTTTTTTTTTTTTTTTTTTCTTTTTTCCCAGCCCATCTGCCGCCCGAGTAGGTTCAGGGTTTGGGTGTTTGACCGATCCAAAAGCAATACTGTGAAAGGACTTTAGTTTGCTGTGGTGAAAAGATGACCCCTATTTCTAATAAGGATCTTAAAATAATAATGAAATGTACGAAAATGTGCAAATTAAAGCTGTCGCACACTCACTGATCTCCTGATGTCAAAGCGCGCTAATTTCCTGTGCACCTGCGCAAACCACTTGCGGAAGATGAATGTGGCCTTGGAATCTGGAACTTGTTCAATGAAGGACCGGCTGGCGTGGCTGCGGTCCATACATTGTGCAGACCACAAACTTTAAGTAAAGGTTTTAATGAATATATATTACTTATTTTGCAATCGCAGCCGTTACAGATAGACTATAAAATAATTGAAAATTCAAATTTTAAGTCACAATAAGGGATTTAAAGTCATGACACAATGATTTATTATATCATGATTACATGTTTTGGTTTTATGGAAATGAAACTCATCATGATAAGTCTCAATGTTGACTTGCTGTACTTTCTTGTTTCCTATAGGAATGGTCTCTAGAAGATTTGATAATCTTTCTTGTGGCATCATAGACAATTTCAATAAATTGTGTTTTGAGAATTTATGTTCGCCATTGATGACTGGTAGTGACAAAGCTAGCTTTTTCCCCTGATAGCTACACAAATTTTCAGCAATGTGTCTGTTAAATTATTACTCTAAATAATTCAGAGTACTTTGAAGTGAGAATGTAGATAAAACACTACTGCAGTTTAATAAGGTAATTTCTATACCAATGACATTTCCATAACAAATATTGTATTTCATGTAACAAATTAATATCTAACAATGTTAATATAATGTAAAGTTCTCTAATAACTCTAATTTGTCTATGTGATATATGTAGGTGATGATGGCAAGTAAATATTGGTTATTACACAGAAATTTCTTGGGGATAAATGGGAGGACTTTGGCACACCATTTAGTATAGAATATAAAAAGCAGATGGTGAGGGCAGCCCCGGTGGTTCAGCAGTTTAGTGCGGCCTTCAGCCCAGGGTGTGATCCTGGAGACCCGGAATCAAGTCCTGCGCGGAGCTCCCTGCATGGAGCCTGCTTCTCCCTCTGTGTGTCTCTGCCTCTCTCTCTCTCTCTCTCTCTCTCTGTGTCTCTCATGAATAAATAAAATCTTAAAAAAAAAATAAAAAGCAGATGGTGAGTTACAATGTCAAACTCAAATTTAGCCAGTGCTCTAATTTCAGTAGAGACATACTTTAAGATACTTCCTCATCAGTAAGAAAGGCAGTTCTTTACTTAGAAGGACAGTTTATTTTTTTTATTTTTTTTTAAATTTTTTTATTTATTCATGATAGTCACACACATAGAGAGAGGCAGAGACACAGGCAGAGGGAGAAGCAGGCTCCATGCACTGGAAGCCCGATGTGGGATTCGATCCTGGGTCTCCAGGATCGTGCCCTGGGCCAAAGGCAGGCGCTAAACCGCTGCGCCACCCAGGGATCCCGAAGGACAGTTTATTTTATTTTATTTTATTATTATTATTATTTTTTTTTATTTTTTTAGGACAGTTTATTTTAGAAGTTAGGTCAATAAGACCTTTGGTTTTCAAACTTTTTTTTTTTTGTAAACTAAGTCATATATATATTCTCAGAAGAAAAAATAATTCATCAGAAACTTCTTATAATTAACATAAAAAAGCCCATCTTTGAAGCCTACAAAATTATAAAAATTAATACATAAAAATGTTTTAAATAATAAAGATGTCTATGATATGAATGGCATCCTCTCCAAAGAGGCCCCTTGGGTAAGGCCTCACATCAAGACCCTCTTTGCTAAAAAAAAAAAAGACCCCCTTTGCTGATGACGGAGAACCTGCAAGTTGTAAGAAGAGAACATGTCCCTAAAAAATGAGGGTGGATGGTGGACATATCTCTCTGGGGAATGCCCCAATGCATTGGCGAATGTACATTGAGGAAGTCTTATCTGAATACTTGGTATCACTTAAAACCATTGTCACCTATCACAGCCTATACTTGAAATTCTAGTCTGAATCTAGCAGTGATTCAATGACTTCCCCGATCTGACCATGAGTTTACTTATCTGAACAACAGGGAACCAACAAGATTGTTCTGAGGATTAGTGGGATTCTGTGTGACGGGTAGGTACAGTAGCTACATAGGAGGCTGACTGTGAACCAGAGCTCTAGACCTCAGAGTCTATGGTGAGATTTCATGAACTGTTGATATCTTTTCCTTATTTAAAAAGATTCAAAACTTCAATTAAAAAAGATTCAACAATTCTAGCTCAAAAATAAGGAAAAATGTATATTTTAAGAAGCAGGCAGGTGTGTTGTCTAATTTGTATTGTATGTTAACTTTGTTGATGCATTTATCAAACTTCTAAAAATTTTACAAGCTTCTAAGTAAATGTAGATTTAGATGGCCTATAAAATGTAAAGTCTTCATTATGTTTTATTAAACTATTTTTGATAAGTTTTATAATATTGCTTCCATCTCCCAGAATTAACAATTATAACTCTATTGACATATTTGGTTTATATTTATTTAGAAAAATTAAAACATTACATAAAAGTAAACTCCCTACTACCTCCTATCCTGTTCCTCCTCCCCATGTTCTTCCCACAAGAAACCACTATAATGAATTTGGGGTATATAGCCTTATAGTCCATTCTTATATTTTTATAGTAATTACTTATGTATTCATGAGTAATGTAGATGATTGCACTTGTTTGTTTTAAAATTTTTCAGAAATGGTATGATAATTTATGTTTTATTCTGCAGTTTGCTCTTTTTACTCAAAGTTGTATGTTTTTTAGGTCTTTCAGTATTAAAAAAATAAGTCTTTGAGTTTTGAAAATGGGCTTGAAATATATTTGAGTTCCTTCAGCATTTTTGCCTTTTTGGTCTCCGTTTATTTATTTATTTAAATTTTTAAAAAAGATTTTGTTTATTTTTGAGAGAGATAAGAGTGAGAGAGTGCATGTGCACATGCGCGCGCGCGCACACACACACACACACACACACACACACACCACAAGAGTGGGGTGGGGAGGGGCAGAGGGAGAGAGAGGCAGACTCCCTGACAAGCAGGGAGCCCAAAGCAGGGCTCAGTGCCAGGACCTCAGGATCATGACCTGTGCCGAAGGCAGGTGCTTAGCCGACTGAGCCACCCAGGTGCTCCAGTGTCCTTTTTTTTAAAAAAAAGTTTTTAAATTATCACCAACTTTTAGTAAAATTGGAGCTACATGTTTCATTTTTTCTTGAACCATTAAGAGGGAGTTGCTGACATCGTGTCCCATTACTCCTGAATATTTTGATACGTATCTTACAAGGACATTCCTCATTATGAGCACAATACAGCCATCAAAATCCAGAAATTGGCACTGACACATTAGTGCTATCTAATCTTCAGACTCCACTCAAGTCCCACCGATTCTCCCAATATTGTCCTTCTGAGCAAAAGGGTTCAGTCCAAATTCTTGCACTGCATGTATTTGTCATGACATGCATCCTTAATCAGAGTCTCATGGACTCGGAGTTTCCTATTTTATTTGGTGGATTGCAATTGATTATCTTCTTTTGCTAACGTGATCAATACTGTTGCTTAAATTGTCCTAGTTGGGTCAGTGGGCATTTCTTTAGCTGGCTTCTGTGTACTTTTGACATGTCTCCTTTATCACTGGAGCATTTTGTCTTTTTTTTTTTTTTTTTGGCTGGACAACCAGATGTTCCAGTCTCATCCCATACTTTCCCTACCCTCGCCTTGAAATCAGCCCTTTACCCAAGGCTTCAGCCTTGGTTTCTTTTAGAAGAGAATGGTATTTAGGAACTAGAATGTGAGTGTGAGGTGTGAGTGTTGGTATCTGGTTATAGCTGCTCCGGGGCCATCTTAGTGGATAGAGCTGGGGAATCTCTGTATGTGTGTGTGTATGTGTATTTACATAGATATGTGTGCCTATATTTGCATATCTGTGCACACATACATAGACACATCCATCTCCATACACATATACAAACACATGAACATTCCAACTATATTTAGTTCTCTATCTCTGTGTACTGAGAACCAAGAGTTCATGATACCTCCAATTCCAGTCCAACATCACAGTCTCCTTCTAGTCTTCTCTCTTTCCATATTTGTAATTTCCCTTGCCAACACTGAGAAAGTTGACTCCCATGATCTTTTATATGTTTATTTATGTGAGCAATACCTTTGTAAATATCCATTCTCTCAATGCCAGTCTCTCACCAAGTCCCCATGTGGAGGCTCTGACTACTTACTCTCCCCCACACATGGGTGCTCCCTGGTCCCTCTTTGGGAATGGATACCCAGTGTCTGCTTTTACAAGGTTGTGAAATGATTTCTCCATTTTTTTCCCTAAAAGCTGGATTGTTTTACCTTTCATATTTAGATTTACTAATTCATCTGGAATTGATATATTTTTAAAGGTTTTATTATTTATTTGGGAGAAAGAGAAAGTGGGGGGGGGCATGAGCAAGGGGAGAGGGAGAAGCAGACTCACCACTGAACAAGGAGCCAGATGTGGAGCTTGATCTCAGAACCCTAGGATCATGACCTGAGCCGAAGGCAGATGCTTAACCGACTCAGCCACTGAGGTGCCCCTGGAATTGATCTTTATATAGAGTGTGAGGTAGGTGTCAACATCTATTTTTAAAATTATGGCTATCTGTTTGACCCACCATTTATTGTAAAGAATATAATTACCCATAAAAGTTATATGCTTTATATTAAAATGTATTTTTCTTATATGTGCTCTCATTCTACCATTTTGACCCTAAATTTCTTCATTGCCAAGTTGCTCAAGTCAAGTAAGATGATTATTTGCTTACCTAGAACTTAGAATTAGGTAAAAGGGAGAGTATAACACAATTTCCTTTAGACTTCCAAAATGGGGAAAAGCTCATTCTCCTGGTCCTCTGAGATTCTTGCGGCTCTTCGGCTGCTGTTAAGCCTTCAGTGTCTTCTACAACACTCAGATTTTCAATATTTAGAAATGAAATGTCACTGATGAACAGAAAAATCTGGCAAATTATGCATTATACTTGCTGGAGCCTACCTGTCACTGTTCCTGCTCCTGTAACACTGAATGAATCATTATCTCATTTAAAATTGATAAACAAAGTTTATAATCAGAACACTGACTCTGAGGGATGTTAACTTTCCTCCCTCCCCAGTGTATTTATTTCTCCAATAATTAAGCTTTTGGTGAAGTATTTTTACTTATACTTACTGGTATTGAGAATTGTGGAATTTTATGAAGAAAATAATTTTCTAGATTGGTATAGGAGAAAACTGAAACATGGGAAGGTTTAGGAACTTTTGAAAAGCTCTGTAACTGGTCAGTGACAGACTTCCTGATTCTGACACACTGGTTTTGCCCAAATCAGTTTATTTTAATGTTTTTTCCCTCTATAATACATTATGGTTTTATGAGATAGGACAACATTTCATCTAAATTTTATAAAAGTATAGAAGAAGTATAAATATAATTAATGCTAGAACTCAAAGTTCCTATTTCCTGATGTGATATCACAGTTCACCTGTCCTTTCTCAGTGGGGTGAGACTGTTTCTATCTCATCTGACCTTATAGACAGTGGAGCATATTCTATCAGGAGATGTGCTATCTCGGGTCACATGTCTCTGTTGATTCAACAACTTTCCTGAAAATGTATGATTATTTTTTTTTTAATTGTGAAATTCATTGCTAAAGGACAGAATTAGAATCTGTACTGACAATGAAAAAAGTCTGTGAGTCACAGTATTTCAAAATCTTCAAATGGTAGCTCCTCCTAGAGGATCCGCTTTCACCTGTTGATTAACAGCTGAAGATTCAAGAATCTGGAACAGATTCAGGAGAACTGCACAAACACAAGCTAGTCAAATCTTTTCTTAGCAATCCATTACCAGACTAAAATACTTCTTGTTTTTTTTAGCCTTGGAAGATCTTGTTTTAAGCCTGAGATCACAAGGCTATCAACCATAGCTGAGATCTACAGTAGTGTGAAAAAGTGATCAAACTTCTCCCAAGATATAACACATTTGGGTAATTTCCATAGGACAAGCACGTTGGTCAGAGGGAGGAGACACCACAGAGGAGGTCTACTGTGTGGAGTGGGCCATTGACAGCTCAAGGGATTGCTCCAAATGTGAACACCTCCACTCTGCCTCCTCTAAGTTTCTTTTAGTGTTGATTTTAGCCTGATTTCATCTGTACAGAATGAAGCCCACAACTCACTAAGAATGGCCACTAGCTTCTGTTCTCAGGAAGTTGGTTGCCATTTTAAGAGGACTTATTGGTTGTGGTAAGCTGGGGACACTGTGGAAATGGGGTTGACCTAACTCTGAGAAGTTTGGTGTGCTAAAGGGGTAGACGTAGGTCACTATCAAGGTAGCTTGAGAAGGAATAGTTGTTAGGGAAAGAGATATTATTATATCTCGTATAGTACTTGAGCACCCTCACAGACTGGGAAGAGTCAGTGACAAGGGCAGCGTGGGAAGAATAAGTTGGGAAGACAACTTGAGGAATAAAGTAATGAGCATGATTTGGACCAAGAAGAAGACAGAAAACCAACAGTCTCTTTGAACATGGGAAGCTTTGGCCATTTTGTACAGATGATATGGAGATTTCCTCCTCCTGACAGAGGCCAATGATGGGGAATGAATGCCCTTTCTCTGGAAAAAGGCCCTGAGGGCAGATCAGCCCTCTGTGAAGCTTGCTGAGGATGAATAGGTATTTATTGGTTTGGGCAAATTTAGAGGTAGCGGTCTCTGTATCCTGCTCTAGACTGAGGAGTCTGATTCAGCCTGTACAACTCTGAATATACTAAGAACCACTGAATATACTAAGAAACTTCACAGGGGTGGATTATGTGGTATGTAAACTATATATCAATAAGGCTATTATTTTTTAAAAGAACACAACATAAATATGTATTTGTCACAAGTCTGTTAAATAGATTCTTAAGATTAGAAATGGTTAGGACCAAAAGAAACAACATGGGTAAGAAGGGGCGCCAGGGTGGCTCAGTCAGATAAGCATCTGACTCGGGTTCAGCTCAGGTTGTAATTTCAGGGTCATGATCTCAGGGTTGTGAGATGGAGCCCTATGTAGGGCTCATGCTGGGTGTGTAGCTTGCTTAAGATTCCTTTCTCTCTCTCTGCCTCTTTGTCCCCTCTCTCTCTTAAAAAAATAACATAAATAGAAATGTTCCTCCTTGTTCAGATGATTCATAAATTCCTTTTCTGGAAAGTGCTTGATCAATGCTAAAATAATAGCAATATCCAATGCTCTTGCTATGTACCAAGCAATAACCCCAGTGTTTTACATGTATGAACTCATTCGATCTTCACAGCTGCCCTGCGAGGAAAGGATTATTTTTCTTCCCATTTTACAGACAAGGAAACTGAAACACCAAGAGGTTTCTCCTATAGTTAACGGTGGAGACAGAATTTGAAGCTGAGTCATCTGGTTTTAGAATCCATGCTCTTGAATACCTGTCTCTGCTGCTTCATGTGATTTCTGCACAAGGGATGTAATAGCTTTTAAGTTTAGGATGATTATAAAGCTTTCATGAGGGACGCCTGGGTGGCTCAGTGGTTGAGTGTCTGCCTTTGACCCAGGGCATGATCCCGGAATCTGGGATCGAGTCCCATATCGGGCTCCTTGCAGGGAGCCTGCTTCTCCCTTGGCCTGTGTCTCTGCCTCTCTCTCTCTGTCTCTCATGAATACATAAATAAAATCTTAAAAAAAAAATAAAGCTTTCATGGGACAACAGAGCCCTCAGTAAGCTTTGTAAAAATTATCTCCTAGATTTCACTTCAATATAACTGACTCCAGGTATTAGAACTTGGTGATTATGAAAATGAGCTCTGGACACTGGCAAAGCTGAACCCAAACTAGCTCTGCTATCTTCTAGATGTAAGCTATAGAGAAATCATAAAATCTTGCCAGACCACAGTTTTGTCAACCATGAAATGAGGATGATTATCCCTACTTTACAGGGTTGTTCTAAGGCTTAAATTAAAATAACTCATAAAAAATATCTGACACATTTCCAACTAAGTAATGTGTAAACCCCTAAAAACTATTATGATGTATACTTTTCACTATTTAATCCCAGGTTCAAAATGGTGTTTTATGCCTTTTAAATATTCTTTGGTGTCAAAAATCAAGAGCCAATTAAATGAGCACAGCTATATCAAGCCAGAAGATTCAAGAACTAGATACCTATTCCTGATGGTCCCAGGAGAGTTGACATTTCACACTGAGATGGATCAAATACATGAAGTTCGTTGGAACTTCTCTTCATGTGAAGAGGGTAAATTTATTTTTTTAAAGATTTACTGGGATGCCTGTGTGGCTCAGCAGTTGGGCGTCTGCCTTTGGCTCAGGGCATGATCCTGGAGTCTCGGGATCCAGTCCCACGTTGGGCTCCCTGCATGGAGCCTGCTTCTCCTTCTGTCTGTGTCTCTGCCTCTGTCTCTGTGTCTCTCATGAATAAATAAATAAAATATTTTTAAAAAATTTACTTATTTATTTAAGAGAGAGGAGTGTATGTATGTGTGTATGAGAGAGTGGAAGGGCAGAGGAAGAGAGCAGATTCTCCACAGAGTGGGGAGCCAGATAAGGGGTTCAATTCTAGGACCCTGAGATCATGATCTGAGCTAAAGATGCTTAACTGACTGAGCCAGCCAGGTGCCCCTGAGGAAGGTAATTTTATTTATTTATTTTTATTTTATTTAATTAAATTCAATTTGCTAATATATAGTATAATCCCCAGTGCTCATCACGTCATACCTCCTTAATGCCTGTCACCCAGTTATCCCATCCCCTTACCCACCTCCCTTTCTGCAACTCTTTGTTTCCCAGAGCCAGGAGTCTCATGATTTGTCTTCCTCTAATTTTTCCCCATTCAGTTTCCCCGCCTTCCCTTATGGTTCACTTACTATTTCTTATATTCTATATATGAGTGAAACCATATGATAATTATCTTTCTCTGATTGACTTATTTCACTCAGCATAATACCTTCCAGTTCCATCCATGTTGATGTAAATGGTAGATGTTCATCCTTTCTGATGGCTGAGTAATATTCCATTGTGTGTGCATTTATTTATATACTTATTTAAATATATATAATTTATTTATAAAAATTACATACGTATTACATTACATATATGTAATAATGTATAATAGATTACATTATATATATAAATATAAATTACACCTTCTTTATCCATTCATCTGTCGAAGGACATCTTGGCTTGAGGAGGGTAATTTTAAAAGCTTGAGTTCATGCAACCTGACTGCACCAAAGACTCATGGCAATATTTGTTACACCCAATGGTAAGTTCAAAGCAGTTCTTATATATTTTAAGAATTTAGAAGACTAACAGAATTAAGGTTGACCCTAAGTAAAAATTTTGGTTTCTCAATCATAGGCAAAGAATGACAGCAACGACTAAAACTTTAGTTATAATTTTGTAGCTATAGAGAGGACGAAGGTCCCATTATTGACTATATGCATTTTATTTGAGTGTGTAGATTTTTAACTGAATGCTTATAAAGTTCATGACATAATACCAGTCACATTTATACATTATTTCTAATTCTTATGATTATGCCAAATAAATATTTTACAGATGAGGTGAAGTATCAGAGAACTTAACTTTTGTACAAGACCACACAATTAGAAAAGAAAAATTTAAACTCACTAATATTCCCTAGTAATAAGTAATATGTTTTGGAAATCTTTAAATCTATGAATTCTAAACACTATTATAATTCTTTCTCTCTGTAATTTTATTTATATCAGAATTAACTTGTAGTCCATGTTTGTTCTCTTTATAATAAAAATCATCTCTCACATAAGTACTAGGTAATGTGGAATAATAAAAATATTAAGTAATGATTTTATTAAGTAATGAGTAAATAAGGAGATTGTCACAGAATGTGCTCTGAATAAGGATCTAGATTCTTTTTTTAAAAAAAAGATTTTATTTATTTGTTTGAGAGAGAGAGAGCATGCAAGCGAGAGAGCACAAGTGGAGTGAGGGGCAGAGGGAGGAGCAGGCTCCCCTGCCAAGCAGGGATCAAGTGAGACTTGATCCCAGGACTCCAGGATCATGACCTGAGCCAAAAGCAGATGCCCAATCGATTGAGCCACCAGTGCCCCAGGATCTGGATTCTAACTGCAGGTCTGCCGCAGGGCTTTAACACCTTAATCTTCAGAACAAGGGAGATAGACTGGACAATCTTTGGGACTTTACCAGGCCAAACAGTCCAGACTTGCACTTGACATTGTGTTTATCATGTTAACCAGCTGGCTATCCCATTCAGTGAGAGCATGCTATCCACGTGGCTAGGTTCTTGATTCAATTTAGAAGTTTCATTCTGTTCCAAGGGTCATGGACACCACCTCTGACTCATGTCATAGCTTCTAGCTGAAGGCAAGCAAGGAATGTGGATTTCTTATGGCAAATTCGGGGGGTGGGGCAAAATGGCAGAAGAGTAGGGTCCCCAGGTCACCTGTTCCCACCAACTTACCTAGATAACTTTCAAATCATCCTGAAAACCTATGAATTCGGCCTGAGATTTAAAGAGAGAACAGCTGGAATGCTACAGAGAGAAGAGTTTGTGCTTCTAACAAGGTAGGGAGACGGAAAAAAAAAATAAAAAAGAATCCAGTGGGGGATGGACCCCCAAGAGGAGCCGGGCTAAGGCCGGGCAGCGAGATCCTCCAGGACAGGAAAGCCCAGTCCCGGAGAAGCAGGAACTTTAACAGTCTTCTTATGGCAAATTCATTTGCTCTGTTGAAAGTACACATTAATGGTATCTTCACATAGCAAAGGAAACATACTATTTTTAAAGTGGTCCTTGCCAATGCAGCTCCTTTAGTGTGCAAGAACCAGAAGGAGTCTAGCATCAGAAAGAAGGGGGTCACATACTTTCAGGAATGAAAAGTTTTGTAACATGAAGTAGTGCTCTGCAAGGGTCATGGTTGGGAGCTTCGGGAACTCAGCAGCAACTGGAGCCCAGATGCATAAAAAGGCAGGCCTGAGCCACTAGTGCATCCATGGGCATGATTGTGCCTAAAGCAGGCTCTTCTTCTATGTGACATTAGTTGCATCGCCTCAGTGGTTTTGTGAACCAGAGATATGTGCACACCTTGGCACATACACATATGATGGCCAATACACACTCCTGTGTTTTTCAACCCCTATCCTGCAGACAAAGAGACAGAATGGGGATTTATCCTCCTGAGAGGTAGTTCTCAAACTCACAACATGGTTTTGCTTTTGGTGCAGAAATAATAACTTGCCTATACTCTCTCACCACTGAAATATTGAATAAATGAATGAATGGAATAATTTTTATCTCCAAGTATTTGGCATTTTGTATGATCTTAATTTAAAATCCATTTGTGCTTAATATTTATGATATAGGTAGCAATTAGGTTTTGAGAGCAGATATTGCATTCATCTTTGAATAATGGACAAGGGAATTGTGCCTTGGATTTTCATAAATTAAAACATGCTGACATGCCTTATTTCTAGAGAAAGGAAAACATGCTGTTGGACATTCTCTGCATATTTAGACAAAGTTTTCAATTAATTAAAAAGGTAATGTTGGTATCTGATTTTATGTTCTTCTGAAATGAGTGTTTGATAATATTACTAGAAAATTTGAAAGGAAATAATTATAAGCAACCACTTCTTCTAAGTGCTTTGTTTTAAAATGAAGCCCACGAAGCATTCTAGTTGGCTTTAAAACATCCATTTGTAAATGTACACAAATGTAAATGTATTCAAAAGTCCTATAAAACATCTCTTACTTGGTAGGTTTTCAAGTAAATATTTACTGAGTGCTCTCCAAAATGAATAAACTTGAGAGGATTGTCTTGAAATGGTCATTTAGAGAAGATAAATGGTTTATTTACTTGAATTATCTAAACATTCTTTTTTTGAATCGCCCATTTTATGCTTATGGTTCAGATGGCGCAGCATAAATAGTAAAAGAACATCAGGTTCTGATGGCATGATCATTAAGAGTAACGGTTAAAGTTGCAGTTATCTAGGATGGAAATAAAATCCGTTCAAAGGTCAACTTGACAAATTTTGGCGACTACAGTTGTTAATAGAAGAGACCCAGAGTCACATTCTGTTTATCTTGGAGTGTTCCCATGTTGGACAAACTGGAGATTATCTTACGTAGAGATGAGTAAACTGTCCGTGTGTCACATTAACCACTGTTTTACTCTGCTTACACAGGTGCAAGCATATGTGAAAACTAGGACTGGTTTTTATTCAATCATTCATCTTATTGATAGAGAGCGTAGCAACCCTATCCTGTGTTTACTCTGAAAACAAACAAACAAACAAACAAACTTGCAATTTAGTTAATCATGAGTCCAAAGTTCATAGATGCCCAGTTTTTAATCTTAGTGGATAATTTCATTGATCATTGTTGACTTTAATAAGCTTGTAAATAGGAACACAGTGATTAGTTTTTTTACTAAGAAAATATGTTATTCTGTGAGCTAAATCAAAACTGGTCGGCACTCTTTCTTCATGGCATGAATTCCTATGTAGAATCTGGTGTGAACTATTGAGAGACAAAATACTGATATAGGGGGACATATTGCTGTCTCATTTTTTAAAAGTTTTAATTCCTTTTCATTTTAACAATGCTATTCTTATTTTGTACTATATGTATTTAAAAAAATTTCCAATTGCATTCATTTCTTTTTTATCTAGGTTTTATTTTAATTTTAGTTAACATATAGTGTTATATCAGTTTCAGGTGTACACTATAGTCATTCAACAATTCCGTACATCACCCAGTGCTCATCATGATAGGTGAACTCCTTAATTCCCCGTCACCTATTTAACCCATCCCCTACTTGCTCCCTTCAGATTGTACTCTATAATTAAGAGTTTGTTTCTTACTTTCTCTCTGTCTCCCATTTTTTCCATTTGCTTGCTTGCTTTTTTTAATTTTATTTATTCATGAGAGAAACAGAGAGAGAGAGGCAGAGACACAGGCAGAAGGAGAAGCAGGTTCCCTATGGGAACCTGATGCAAGTCCTGCATCAGGTTCATGACCCCGGGTTCATGACCTGAGCCAAAGGCAGACATTCAACCACCGAGCCACCCAGGTGTCCCTGCTTGTTTGTTTTGTTTCTTAAGTTCCACATATGTGTGAAATCATATAGTATTTGTCTCTCTCTGACTGACTTATTTTGTCTAGCATTATACTCTCTAGTTCTATCCATGTCATTGCTGATGCAAGATTTCATTCTTTTTTTTAAGGCTGAATAGTATTACATAATATAATATAATATAATATAATATAATATAATCACATCTTCTTTATCCATTCATCAGTCTATGTGTATTTGGGCTCTTTCCATAATTTGGCTATAGTTGATAATGCTGCTATAAGGCTTGGGGTGCATGTATCCCTTCAAATCAGTATTTTTGTGTCCTTTGGGTAAATATCTAGTAGTGTAATTGCTGGGTTATAGGGTAGCTCTATTTTTAACTTTGTGAGGAAACTCCATACTGTTTTCCACAGTGGCAGCATCAGTTTGCATTCCCACCAACAGTGTAAGAGGGTTCCCCTTTCTCTTCATCCTGGCCAACACCTGTTGTTTCCTGTCTTGTTAATTTTAGCCATTCTGACTGGTGTAAGGTGATATTTCAGGGTAGTTTTGATTTGTGTTTCCTTGATGGTGAGTGATGTTGAGCATCTTTTCTTGTGTCTGTTAGCCATCTGTGTATCTTCTTTGTAAAAATGTCTATTCGTGTCTTCTGCCCATTTTTAAACTGGATTATTTGTTTTTTGGCGTGTTCAGTTTTAGAAGTTCTTTATATATTTTGGATTCTAGCACTTTATCAGATATTTTATTTGTAAATATCTCTTCCCATTCCAAAGGCTGCCATTTAGTTTTGTTGATTGTTTCCTATGCTGTGCAGGAGCTTTTTATTCTGATGTAGTCCCAATAGTTTAAGTTTGCTTTTGTTTCTCTTGCCTCAGGAGATGTATCTAGTAGGAAGTTGTTCCACCCAATGTCAAAGAGGTTACTACCTTGTTCTCCTGGTTTGATGGTTTGAGTTCTCAAATTTAGGTCTTTCATCCATTTTGAGTTCATTTTTGTGTATGGTGTAAGAAAGTAGTCTAGTTTCACTCTTTTGCATGTTGCTGCCCAGTTTCCCCAACACCATTTGTTAAAGAGACTGTCTTTTTCCCATTGAATATTCTTTCCTGCTTTGTCAAAGATTACTTGACCATATAATTGTGGGTTTATTTTTGAGTTTTCTATTCTGTTCTATTGATCTATGTATGAGTACTGTCCTGTTTTGATGATCACAGCTTTGTAATATATCTTGAAGTCCAGAATTGTGATGCCTTCTCCTATGCTTTTCTATTTCAAGATTGCTTTGGCTATTAGGGGTTTTTTTGTGGTTCCATAAAAATTTTAGGATGGTTTGTTTTTGCTCTGTGAAAACTGCTGTTGGTGTTTTGATAGGGATTGCATTAAATGTGTAGATTGTTTTGGGTAGTATAGATATTGTTAAAATATGTGTTAAAATATGTGTTCTTCCAATCCATGAGCATGGAATGTCTTTCCATTCCTTTGTGTCATCTTCAATCTCTTCTGTCAGTGTTTTATAGTTTTCAGAGTATAGGTCTTTCACCTCCTTGGTTAGGTTTATCCCTAGGTATCTTACTATTTTTGGTGCAATTATAAATGGGATTGTTTTCTTAATTTCTTTTTCTGCTGCTTCATTATTGGTGTACAGAAATGCAACAGATTTCTGTGCTTTGATTTTGTATCCTTTGACTTCACTGAATTCATTTATCAGTGCTAGCAGTTTTTGGTGGAGTCTTTAGGAGTTTATCTATATGTATATTATTGCATTCATTTCTTTTTTTTAATATTTTATTTATTTATTTATTCATGAGAAACACAGAGAGAGAGAGAGGCAGAGACACAGGCAGAGGGAGAAGCAGGCCCCACACAGGGAGCCCGACGTGGGACTCGATCCTGGGTCTCTAGGATCAGGCTCTGGGCTGAAGGCGGCACCAAACTGCTGAGCCATCCAGGCTGCCCTGCATTCATTTCTTTTTTAAAAGATTTTATTTATTTATTCATGAGAGATAGAGAAAGAGGCAGAGACACAGGCAGAGGGAGAAGCAGGCTCCCTGTAGGAGCCCAATGTGGGACCTGATCCCAGACACCCTAAACCGAAGGCAGACACTCAACTACTGAACCACCCAGGTGTCCCTATTACATTCATTTCTATTTATTAATTCTCTACATGTTGAAATTTCTAGATTTAATTGTCGAAAGAATAATTTTTATGAAATATAATGAACTTACAACTTCAGGGCATGCTTCCCAAGCCTTGGTCACATAGTCTGAATTACCAGATTTAAGCCATATCTCTCTCAAATTTCAGATTAGGACTATACTATTTTTTTTAAACTGCACTACCCTTTTTCAAGTTCATTATTAAACATGTGAACTTAAGCTGTTCATTATTATTCTACTATATACTAAAATACAGCCTAATTAATGTACAACATAATGTTTAATGTACACTTTTATCATGAATCTTTCATTCTTAATTTAATCACTTTTTAGTACAATACGCATATCCTTAGCTGTGCTTCCTGACCCTGGTTGAGATGTTGTTTTATCTTTTACAGATAATCCCTAGCAGACTTCCACTGGAAAGGGCTGTGAGATGTGAGAGAGGGAACAGCTCTGGAGATTAAATACTTCTTGAACAGTTTATACTTGCTTCTCCCAATCGTCACTCCACCCTTATCCTCTCGCCCAGAAATGCTGGTGCTGTTAATTTCCACACCTTTGCAAGATTCCAGAGGGTGGATTGGATTGGTTTTCAGTTTTCCCCACTGCTGCTTTGGCTTTCAGTGTTTTTGTGTTTTCTAAATCAGTTACCATTTATTTTCTCTCTGGCTTCCAAACCTTTAATTTTATGTCCTTCCCAGAACAAAATATTTTGAAATAACATCTGAACAAAAATTATAATCTATTTTTGGTACACCCATTTCTTTGATCCTAAGTTTTTTCTTTATTTTATTTTAATGCCTCTGTTAATGAATCTGTTCTGGTGCAAGGGGCTCCAGTTGCAATCTATAACGCCTAAGGGGCCAGGTAGGTGTTGTGGCTCCTCTCACTAGATCAAATGCTTATACAGGTCAGAAATAATTACTTAAGTTTGGGGGAATCCCAGAGCAATACAATGTGTGCCCTATTTTCCATTTGGGACAATGGGAGATTACCTGCTTCAGGCCCATAGGGGAGGGTATAGATGTAGAGGGTAGGGTAATAGGGTAGAGATGATGTTGTGACCAGGGGGTGAGACCAAGGGCCTGAGACAGGCCCTACCTCCCCACCTCCACACCCTCCCAATTTCCCATGGTCTCTATGTGGAGGGGACAGTTTCAGAATTTTCCCATGTACCCCCAGTGAGGAGCCCCGGAAGTAGGTAAGACATGCAAGGTAGGGGCATTGCCATGGCCACTAAAGTGAGAGGTGAAGTGACAAGACAGAGCCAGGGGCCAGACGGAGTTCAGGTCTGAGATGCAAAGGACCCTTGAGTCCAGGGGAGGCTGAGCTGAGACTTCTGGAGATGATGCTGGAGGTGGGTTTGTTGCCTGCTTCCAACCATGTGGAAAAAATAGACCACAAGTGAAGCCATGGATTTTAGCAGTGGATACAGTAGGATCCAGGGAGACTAGCAGCCCCTCTCTTTCTCGGAAGGGCCCTAAGACTGTCTCCTCTTGGAGATGCTATCTTGAGAGGGAAGAGGCAGCAGTGGTGAAATTTTGAGCATAAAGAAACACCCGTGAGCGAGGTCTGAGCCTTGTATTGATTGAATATTTTGTCTGAAAGAAACATTTATAAAATGCAAGAGACCATTTCAAAGCACAAGAAACTGTTTTTATGGGAAAGGGACTGAATTATCTTTAATTAGCAAATTTAAATGTCCCTCCTATCAGCAGAAATTGTGGGCTCAAAAGAAAGAGTGAAGGAATTATAAAAACTAAAGAAGCCACATTTTTTCTTAAAATACCTAAGTTGTTAATGTACATGTCGAGATATGGTTGGGCCCTCTTGTTGGAATGTTGATTTTCTTTGAATTCATCGAGTGCCACTTCATTAGGTATTTTAAAAATATTTTATGTGTTTATTATGTATGTTGCATCTGGTGGTATAATTGTTTGAATATGAAACTAGAGCAACCTAGGGAATTTCTTTCTGACATGCAGTATAGTAGTTAAAACAGGTAACAGACAATTGCAGGTTGTGTTAGAATATAAGATTGTCATTTGGTATTTACTACATTCGCAAAATCAGCTTGTTAAGGAAAGATCATGAGACTCCCCCAAATATCTCGATGTCATAGCATAAATATAAATGGTGGAGTATGACATACAAAAAAAAATATTGCTTTAAATGTCATTAAGTTATTGCTAGCCCCAGAGAGAAAAAGAGCTGTAAAAAAAACATAGCTAAATGAATGTTTCCACATACATTTATAGCAGGCATTTGTCTCGCACTCCTTTTCTTCAGTAACAATAAGATAAATGTCTAAAAGCCTTGGTTTTAGATTTGGAGTCAACAGATTGCTCTACGTCTGCCCAAAGCCATCGATGTGTTCCTGTGTACGTGCATGTGAGTGTGCGCGTGCTCAGGGGTGTGTAAGGCTTCATTAAGCTTTGGGATAAAGAGTAACTGTGTCGTAGCCCTCTGGGGGCCTCGTGCGAGCTCTTGCATGAGTTTCGCAGTACAGCTCCCCCTCCACGAAGAAGTAGCCCTTTTGTTTGAGGTTGAGGTTGCAATCAGCACACACGAAGCACTCCGGATGCCGGTACTTATCCCGCGCCTTCACAACAGCACCACTGTTGAGAAAGAGGAGATGAAGTGAAAAAACACAAAGCCCCAAACATGATACAGGGGGAGACAACACTGCAGATAAGGCAGGTGTTATCTGTTTCACACTCAGGAAACAGGCTCCAGCTGTAAACCCAGCACAGCTGTGAAATCAATGCAATTGTCAGGGAGACCCCGGGACAACCATAGTAACACATCGGGTGTCGCTCTCTGATGTCACCCTGTGAATATGTCTCAGAATTTTCAAACAAGTCGTTTCTATAAAAGTTATAGGATCTTCCTTCATGATCTTTGCCCATTGTTTCTTTGAAAGAGGAAAACATGGTATAGACAAGGCAAAACCTCTGCAAAGGATTTTGATTTTGACCAAGCTTGCCTACATGACCAAACAGCCCTCTGATTGCCTTCTGTCTTGGTGGTACAGCCTCTATTCTTTGGAGCACAGAGAAAACAGGTCAAAGAGCAGAGATGGAATTTCCATGGGTGGGTGGACTCGCCTCTACTGTCAAAGCAGTTCACCCCAACATAGAGGCAGTGATTGCTTTGGGTACCATCATGAACAATTGTGTTTTATGAGATCCTCTTTGCTTCTGAGCTTGCTGTCCTCATTCTTTCTTTCTGTGTCACATTCCCCTCCTTGCTCTAACCAGGCCTATCTCCCCTGCCCTTCTGGGATAAATCCTGGATAATTGGACAGCTGGTGCCTCAGTGCGTGAGCTAATCGTAGAGGAACAGAGTAAAGGCTGGAAGAAGTGGCCATGTGGGGCATTTGCAGTAGAGAGATTGAAACGATCTAGTTCACTTGAAGATTCAAACTAGCAAGGGTGGCTTTTCAAACATAAGGGCCCTTGAAATGTAAGCTGACTGTATTTAAAAAAAATTATATTTCAATATTTGTGCAGCTTAAGAAACCAAGTAAAGATAACGTGTTTTAACTAACAACCTTATGGCCTCTGTGTTTGGTTTCCTCAATTTATACAAAAAAGGAAGTATTTAAAGACTATACATTAACAAAGGGAGCACTTTTTAAAGTGAAGTTATGTTTTTTGGAAGCAATTTTAAAAATACACTTCTAGGACAGTTTTTTTAAATGGGACTATATCTGAAATTATAAGTCCAGGTTGCTGACTCACATTATATGCCAATTTTAGGTTACATTGAAGGCATTCTGGTCAAAATGTGCTAAATGTTGTGGATATATTTCAAGTCACTGAATAGAAATAGAGAACAGATACCGGGATTTGTAGTGAATTCTCAGGTTATAAGTGAAACTTACACAATGCCACTCCCACATTTGTCGCAGAGTGGCATCTTCTGTGTGCTGCCAGCACCACCATGGACTTTTGTAACTGGAGCTCTCACACTCCGTGTTCCAGCAGGACGATCATCTGAAAAACAAAGTGTTTCCATTTATGGCAAGGGAACAGCTGGCTACGGTTTGTATTCGGCTTCTATTTTAAGGTAGGCACTTTATAACCTAAGGAATTCTTAAGTTGCCCCAGTACTATCATTTCAAAAGGAGTAGGACCGGTTCAAGCATAACTTGTTCTGAAATCGGGCCTTTCAAAAAAGAATCCATTAAAATTTGTTATTGTCATCGTTGTTGGAGGGAGCTGTTATAAAATGCTGAAAGAAGTGGAGAGCATTTTGCATCTGTTTCTGATGGTGGCAAAATATACATAACATAAAATTGACCATCTTAACCATTTTTAAACGTGTATTTCATTCAGTAGCAGTAAATACACTGACAAGGTTGTGCAATCATCGCCAACAGTTCTTTCCAGAACTCTTTCATCATCCCAAACAAAAACTCTGTATCCATTAAACAGTAATTCCCCATCCCAACTTCCTCCAGGGTCCTGGTAACCTCTATTTCTTTGTGACTTGCCTATTCCAGGTGCCTCACGTAAGTGGTTGTACACAATACTTATCTTTCCGTGTCTAGCCTATTTCCCTCAGCAGGTTTTTAAGGTTTATCCATGTTGAAGCCTGTATCAGAATGTCACTCCTTTTTGAGGCTGAATTATATTCCATTGGGTGGATAGACCTCATTTTGTGTACCCATCGATCAGTTGATAGACATATGTGTTGTTTTCACTCTCTGGCTACTGTGGATAGTGCTGCTGAATATTGGTGTACGAGTATCTACTTGAGTCCCTGCTTTCAATTCTTTGGGTATATACCCCAGAGTGCAATTGTTGGATCATACAGTAATTTCTCTGTTTAACTTTTTTTTTTCTGTTTAACTTTTTGAGGAATCATTATATTGGTTTTCATAGTGGCTGCACCATTTTACATTCCCGTCAACAATGAACAAGAGTTCCAATTTTTCTACATGCTCACCAACACTTGTAAATTTCTTTTTTTAAAAAAATAGCCATCATGGTGGGGCATTTTGCATTTTTGTGCAACTTTGAAATGACTGCATATATATTTTTGGGGTAGAAAAACATTGATAAGAGTATGAGCTCTGAGGATAACAGGAGTGGGCTAGAGAATCAGCCCTGCTTCTTACTGGCTGTGTCTCTTTGTACAAATCCATTCTTTCTGTGTGTCTGTTTCTTAATTGTTAAAAGACAAAAAACAAGTTCCTATCTTCACAGGTTATTGTGAGGACTAAGTGATCAAGTATGCAAAGTATTTAGCACAGGGTTTGGAACATAGAAAGGGTTCATTTATTTCAGTGTTATTTTACATTTGATGATGATGATACCCTGGACGGGGCAGGTGCTGAGAAGTTTTGCAATATCCGCTTAAAATTCTAACTTAAAGCTTTTGAGCCAAATTAGTCCCTCCACTGCTATGGATGGAATTTGCCTTTGGTGTCCTTTTGTCACCAGGTTGGTGGCTACTTGGATACATTCTGGAAGCTCCTTTCCTAAACCAAGCACCACCAAAATCCTTCTGAGGAAAGACTCATTTGATCACTGAATCCTGTTCATATGAACACTGAATTCATGTGATCACCAATCACAAATCAGTTTTTAGATTTTCATTCCCAGTATGTTTATCCCAGTATATATACACAACGTTTAGCTCCCCTTCCTTGACTTTTCCAACAGCCTCCATCAGTACTGTTACAGCAGACAGTCATGGCTGCTCACCAGGCCCATCATTCACTAATTCCTGGAGCACTCTGAAAGAGCCCGACTGGCGAGGCTGAGTAGGTTCATTCCGATTGTCATGGAGCATCCGGTACACATCCGACTGGGGGGGCACCGAGGTGGTTGTGGGTTCACTGAAACACAGGATGGCACGTAAAGCAGTGTCAGGAGTGTTGTGAGGCATGGAATGTGCAAGAAGACACAAGACAGGAATAAGCAATAATCACTATATTTGCAGTTACTCCTCAACAAAGATTCAGCATTTTCAAGTTAATCTCTATTACAGTTAAAAAAATATGATATGAGTTCACATGAGTTACCTTAATGATGTCATTCATTAACCTGGGAGTCACATCAGCACTTCTCCATCTGGCACAATATGTCAGAGGGCAACTAAAATGTGATTGTTAGGGAATAGCAATTAAAAAAAAAATAACACTCGTGCCTGATGGATATATAATTATAATGTGAACAAAATTATTTTCTCAGAAGAGTCAACATACACATTGTAGGAAGTGCAAGAGTGAGCCCAGTTTGATTATTCTCAGTCATAAAATTGTGAGTAAAAATCAGATTCATTATTGATATTAATCTGAAAGATATGGTTTAATTTTATTTTTAAGGTTAATTTAACTACTGAAAGTGATAAAGTTATCTTTTTACTTATAAATTAAATAAACGCAACTTGTATGGGGAAGTACATAATGTCAAAACTTTCATATATATGTCAGTTATATTGGCTAGATTGTTTTTTAATAATACATTATAATTTATTTATAACAATGACAGCAGCTTTATTTTAATATTCTTCAAATAGAATTCATGATTAACAATAAGAAAATACCTCAATAATGCTACATGTCAGGCACTAAATGCTTTATTATTCTATGTCATTTAGTTGCATTATCTAGGAAAGTTAGTTGCTATCTGCATATTTTTACTACCTATATCATATTTTAAAATCATCATCTTATATATCTGAAATTCCTTGCAAAAACCCTTTGAGATACATCACACAATTATTATCTCATTGTATTCATCCCAAGAGATATGTTGGACTATTGTTACACAGTACTCTAAAACATTAAAAAAAACTTTAATTTGTAAAAAGTGGTTATGTAACACTGAAAGAAGTAATAAGATTTTGTTTTATAATAAGTCTTTTTTGAAGCAACTGATGGCAAAAGTACTTTGAACAAATGTTCCTAGTAAAGAAGCAATTAGTCAAAATAGGGACCAATAGAAATTAAATATTTACGTTAATAGCTTGAGCTTATAAAACCTTATTCATGGTAAAAATTCTAAATGAAAACATGGTTACCTCTCCACAAGCTACCATTAAAAGAGAGAAGAGGTGTCATCCCTCAAAATTCCTCTGAACTTCCCATTCCTTTCCCAATTTTTGACCCCCAAAGAAGAAACATAGAATGTAAATATACATATAATGTAAATCACTTTGAGAAGCATTGTACCGCACATTTGTAAAGAATGCTGTAGCTTTCCTAAAGACATAGACATTTGTTCCTTTCCTGATTGCATTTTACTGTGATTTGTCACATAAAATTCTATTTAGTTAATTCTTGAAATCACTTTTCTCTATAGGTCTAGATATTTGCAATACACCCCTAGTCTTTTTTTCTCTTTAAATCTTTCCCCATAGCTTTCCTTCAATGAAGACAACCTTAAAAGACACCCAGTAAAGTTGACATTGCCCATGTGTTTAGTTAATACGCCCATGGTTCAAAAAGACTCGTATTACCTCATTGAGGGTGCTTCCCCTAGCGCTGTTGAAACCTGACCCTGAAGTGTTTCCATTATATTGTCATCTGAGTACAACTGCATAGGTGTATTAAACTGAGCATGTACAATCTTCACACCGGGAAGTTCCATTTCCAAAGGAATGTTAGGGGCCATCTTAGCAGCAACTTTCAAGTCACCTGGGCAAATTGTACTAAGAGTACTGACAGAAGAAGGGGTGCTACGTCCACTGCCACCGTCAATACCGGACGGAGTACTGCATCCACTGTGTTAATGACCACGTGACACAGACATGACACAGGAATCAGAAAATCCAGACAGAAGAACACAGAGAACAAGTATAGAAAGGTTAAAAGGAATTGAAGACAGAAAGTAAGAAGTGAATTAAACCAAATTCAAATGAAATACTTATTTCTGGCTAGCATGTATTTTACAAAGGCAAGACATTTCAAAATTTGTGATTGCAGAAAGTTCAAGAAAATGAAAAAGTACAGGTGATACTGCATTTTTTGGCTCTGTTCTACTAGGCAATATGTTGAGGGTTACACACAGAGTTGTATGTGAAGTAGAAAAGATGCAACAATCTTTGCTTTTTAAAAAATAGGCCAAATAATTTTAAGCTTGCCCACGTCACAAATAATGCAGGGGCAGGACATTGGCTGGATGTCCTTTTACATTTATGGGCTGTGGTATTTAAAATTAAAATATTACTGAATGATCCTTCATAAATATAAGGAGCTATGCAGCCTGAAGATCCCATAAAAAATTTAGGCTAAACATTTCAAAATAAGAAGTATGTTTCAACAATGCAGTTATGCTTTTATTGAAAAGTAACTAGCAATTTAAAGGTTCCATGATAAACATTATGTTTTAAAGCTATTTTGTAAATGTCTTATAGTTGCCATTTTAACTTTCTCTACTTTCATTCTTTAACTTTGTGAAAATACACTTTAATAAATTGTTCAGTGATTTGATACAGGCTTTAGAAAGAGCCAATAAATGCTTGTCACCTTGAAATTAATTGATTAGAGTGCAAATAAGGTGGTCTTAGACTCTTTGGATATTACCTAGGGCTAAGCTATATTTCTTTCATAGCTATTTCATGTAACATTTTGGAGGCACACGTGTATTTACATGCATATTTCTCATTTCCTTTTAAAGATCAATTGGGGAGACTTATTATTAAAACATAAGAAAGGCCAATCATGCAATTGCAAGAATAATTAGAGATATTTCATATTCTCTATGAATCTAGATAGAAATCTAGTCACAGCTGGCACACCAATGACTAAAATGTCACTTTTCTACATGCATTTTAAGTGCAGAATAAGAAGTTCATTTTACAAGAAGAATATGCTAAGATTTCTTTTTTAAGCACAGTCATTTAAGACTAAGCCAAAAGAAATGTTAGTATTTGTAAATTTCTATCATGCTTGCAGGTTAGTGTTGCTATAAACCCCAGTCAGAGAACAGTTTGTATGACGTGTTTATGTCAAAGTTCTTTTTCTCTTAGGGCTGAAGTATGGCTGTTACATTTACTTTCTAGGGCTACTTATGCTAACCTGAACGCCATATAGACAGCAAAACCCGAAAGGATATTGGACATTGATTTTGTTGACTTCATCAATGTTGTAGCCTGTTTAGTCTACACAACCCATGCCACTAATGGATTTTTAAAATTTTTGTCTTGTGTTATCCAGTTAAACCACCTTGATGACCTAAATGAGGCAAGTACATACATATGGATGTGCTCCTTCACTTCCTGGCTGTTGAGAGCCTATTTAAAACCCAATCTGTAAATTAGCTAATCACATATAAAATGCAGAGTGGTTTATTTACCATTTTTGTAGGCTCAACACTGTCCTAGCTCCTGACCTTGACCTCAGTTGGTAAAAGATGAAAAGTGAATTTTCAGTTATAGTGCAGTTTACTCAGGCTTATATTGACTTGACCTAAGTAAAATGAAGCATATTAAATTGCGATTTTTAGGACTTGAAACACTGAGTTGTATCTTGGGAGAGTGGGCTTAAAATAGTGAACCTTGTCAGCTAGCATTTATAGCTCCTCTGACCCTACGGTGTGCCAGGCATAGAGCTAGACATAGGGTAGATAAACTATGAGCAATCAGAACCTACTGATAGACCTTATTTTATAATTGTAATTAGTAATCTTTTTCTTTTTTTTTTTTTTTTTTTTTTTTTTTTTTTTTTTTTAAGATTTTATTTATTTATTTATTCATGAGAGAGAGAGAGAGAGAGAGAGAGAGAGAGAGAGAGAGAGAGGCAGAGACACAGGCAGAAAAAAAAAAAAAAAAAAAAGTAATCTTTTTCTATTACTAGTGTTCTTGTATATAGCATGCTTGTGTATGTAATTTTATTCAAGTAAGGATTGTGCCTTCTATTGCCTTGTTTCTTTATTATTCTATTCAGGGGCCCATGGTTATTGAAATGATAAGAAATAAACCCTAAGTAAATAAGAACAATCTTTATATGAATTTCTGAGACAATTTCTCAAGATCTCTTGAACTGATTCTTTAAATAGTTTTCATTGACCTCATTCACTGTGGGCAGTATCATGGGTCACCATGACCTATTCCTGTGACCTGGAAAGGTAAGTACTAATGAGATTCTTGACTTTGACTTTGACTTAGTGACTTAGCAAGACCACCTGTAAGCTTGATGATACACTCAATTACTTCTCGCCTCCATAGATCATCAGACAGAGAACTAACTAATTTCCCTGGCCTTTTTTGGGGGATAAGCTTCTGGAAGTGACCTGTCCAAAACCACTCACAGGATTCTATTTTATCATTTGGATCTGTAAAATAAAAATTTTAAATGTACATATTTGCCTATGAAAATACTGAATTTTGAATATGCTTCAATTATGAAATAATTAAAAGAACCATAACTAGCAGTATGGCCCTGAGGAGATTAACACAGTAACAATTTAGCATCTCCCATTTACTTCTGATTAAAAACTTGTTCATTGATGGTTGGGTGTAGCCACCTAAAGTTCCACTTTGACAAAGAATCATTTGGTAAAGAGCAAGAAATTCAGAAGCTAGGGCAAATAGTGAGGGGACACAGGAAGAAAGGAAAGGTAGTAGAGGTATTTTTACAATTCTTTAAGATTTGTGTTCTGGTGCCTGTCTTAAAGCAAACCTTTTCATCCCTGTTCCTCCTCTCTCCTCTCCCAATTCAGCAGTATTGAAAAATACCTTTCAATGACAAAAGTATGAGTGGCTTGTCACCATATTAAAATTAAAGTGAAAAATATAAAAGAAGGCCATGAGCTACCTGAATCTCTCGGACTTCCCCTGAATTTTTATAGAATTCAAAGTGTTACTGGTCTTTAGCAAAGGCAACATCTTGTGTGACTCTAACCATGAAGTCCTATAGTTCAGATTAGTGAACTTATAGTTAAACCAATCTCAAAAGAATGCAAGTGTATTAATTCTACTGTGCTTCTTTAGAAAGTTGTATATATATTTATTGAATAGTAACATAGCATTTTAGCTCTTAATCTAGTGTTATGATTTTGACGGCGGGGCTGGGAAGCTGTTGAATGTGGACAAATAGGGAAGAAGATTCAGAGGAAAAGGGAATGGGAACCAGAACACAAAAGAAGGGAAGTAAAAAAAGGCTTGTGCAGAGTTGCATGTATGAGGGAGAGCGGGGGATAGTTCTTGATTCTTCTTGCCACTCAGAAAATATTATCAGGTACTCTTGGGATTTTGTTCCTTTATCTAATGAACATTTATGGAGCATTTGATCTGTCCCAGCCTTGTTTCTAGGTGCTGGGAAGACATAAGGTGCTCCATTCTAGTGGGAGAAGATGTACTTGGTAGCCACTACTTTTTTAGCATCGTCTCCTCCTCTTCGACTCTATTGCTCCTGTCTGAGTCTGATATGACAAAATTGTCCAGCTTATTTTGAGATAATCCTCTGGCCCTGACTCCAGCTATGGAAGGGTCTGAACAAGGAGATCATCTATCAGTTGATGACTGACCATCTAGACCAGGTATCATAACTTGGATACCACTAGAGGCTAGCAGGGTTACACATGTATGAAAATGAGCCAGGTATCAGGAGTGATGGGCATCTTGACAGGATGGGGAGTAGATATTTCAGCTTATGGCATTTACTTAAGTTCATTTTTTTTTAAACAACAGGAAGATTACACAAAACACTGTCTGTAAATTGGATGGGTCACTAGCTTGGGACACTGGATATAGATCATTAGTCAATAATCCTAACCACCAACGTCCTTCCTTTGAGCTGACTAATGTAGCTGAAGTCAGAGGAATGGGTTTAAGATTTCCTAAAGTCACTCTTTTCCAATGTGCCAACACAGGGCATTAGTTTCTCCCCCCTTGGGTTGGAGTACAATTTCTAGAGAAGATATTTATTTTGAAAAGTGTCACCTGAAGATTATCTGTTTCTCTGATTGACAGCCAGGAAGAGCTTGCTCATTCTTACTGCAGTGAGTACAGTTATCTGTGAGGGTAACCAACATACCCCCTTTCTCCCAGCTCTCTCCTTATACTTATTTTCCCCCACATGGAAAAGTACCTTTTCAAGTGGCCTCTCTTTCTTGTCAAGTATCCATAAGATGTTTATATAAGAGCTAGAATGAGTGGGATTCCCCAGCGGGCTGGTGGTGCAGGGAGAGGCAGGTGTTTAGGTGGGCTACTGCACCAGTGCTCCCACAGGGCCCCATCTGCTTCCTTACTCCTGACCGGGGGCTGATTTCCAGATTTGTTTCTGCTGGCTGAGTCTTCCTGACCTGGGAATGGGGTACACCTGCCTTCCTCAAAGGTCACTGTGTTCTGGATGGGATCCTCAGAACAGCAGGGGTATTAGTTATAAATATACGAGGTGATTGCCTAACTTTTCACAGCTCTATAATCTTGTCAGTATTTACTCTCATAAATGGAGGTGAGTCGCCTCCTATGCTGTGTGAAGTGAGTTTGGTTTTTTTTGCTTTTGAAATAAGCTTCAAGATGAACAGAATCACTCCAAACACCTACGTGTTACTCTTTTAACTGATTAGTAAGGATTTATTAAAGAAACATGCACTCCAGATATCACAATCTCAGAGCTTATGACCTGCTTCGGCTAGGGATTATGAAAGGTTTGGGCCGAACATTGTGCTTGTGTTCAAAGTAGTTCACATCCTGTAACAACAAAGGGTTAAAAAGTTCCTCAGTGGAAGACAGTTGTTTTTGTTTTTTTTTTTTAGATAAAAGTAAATGAATGATAATTGTACAGAGAGGATTATTTACCACCAAACATGGACATAACTAAAAGGGTGACAATGGAACCAGAGCAATTTCTTCGTTTTAAGCATCTGTTCACTAAAGATGTTCAGGAACCAGCAGATTGGACTCCAGAACATTACCCATGTTCTAGATGCTTGTCTTTAAAAATCTGATGTGCCTTCAGGAAAGTAAAAATAAAACAGCAAGAGCTGGACTTTTGAAAGAAAAAGAAACCGCACTGTCACTGGTAAGAGCATGGTGGCCAGAAGTACTGGGTTGGGTACTTACTTTTGAGGTGAGCTAGGAATGAGACCCCGCAGCTGTCCATGAAGCGCATCTTGTATATTGCTAGTTGAATAGAGCCCAATTGGTGAGTTATAGGAAGCGCTCACTACCTGTCTTTTGTCATCAATGTTTGCTGCTGCAACAAAAGGCTGGGCCCTTCTGTTGTGCGCGGTACCAATGGGTTTGAACTCCTGTACAATGGCAGACAAAATACACAGAGCCACAGAATGCACAATAAAGCCGTTAATGAGCAAACCAACCGCAACGCTATTGTTAATCAAGGCTTCTTTCCCCTACTGCAAGATTCATGGTGAGGTTAAAGGCGGAGGGAAGTGTAAACCTTTCTACATTTTCCATGAACTTTCCATGTGCTGGACTCAGCCACCAAACGGTGCAAAGGAACTGACCTTGTTTAAATATTCTGAAATAATTCGAACCTTATACCTTTCACCTGGCCCTGCTGACTTTGACATCAATAGCTTTTAAGCGAGTCTCCTATGACTCATTTGAATACAGAAATTCTGTGTCAGAAATGAGATTCGGGGCTCAGAATAATTATTATACTTAACATTTTCTCAAGTAGGACTTACATATGCTTTCTCTTCTATTAATATCTTAATAAAACTTCCTCCATTTTAGGAAATGGAAGAGCAAAACACAGAAAGAGAGGGAGCATTTATGAATAAATATACTAACTCATTTTAACTAACCCAAGTAAAAGTGCTGTTTTTTTCTTAATACCTACCACAAAACACAAAATTCTTGATTTGCACTAAGGTCTAACCTTAAATTTAGAACAAGAAATAAGAATTAAAAGACTGTTTTTCCTCACAAGAGGTTTTCCAGTTTTTATATATAGATTTATAATTTTGTAAAGTCATTAAATATGTTTTTCTTTTAAGCAACAGAAGAAAACCAAATGGGAAGGCTAAAATACACACAAACTGATTCTCTTTCCAATTTTTTTTTCATTTGGCAGCATCAGGAAGATAAATCTTTCCAATATTTTCACTCACACACTCACATTGACTTCGTTTAATTTTGTGAATGTGCCACCAGCTTTTCACACAGATTTCAACTAGTACAAACATTTATGATTCTTTGAAAGGTTACTGAAAAGAGGCTGTTTTTATTAAAAAAAATAAAAAGGTCTTGTGATATTCTGCTCATGTCACTTTTTTCTCTTCTTGTCATCACAAATGAAGATGTCGTGGGATGATGCTTTTTTGTTAGAAAAAGAGGTTGTCTTCCTTTCTTTGGGATAGAACCAGAGTTTTGCACAGAGTCTTGTGCTTGAGAACGACAACTTCCTTTAGGGACCCATGCCACAAATTGCTTTGTTTTGGTTCTTAGCAAGCAATCACACGTCTCGTCCCTTTTCCCCCATCTAGCTAGGTCTATTGGCAGAGCTCACTTAAAAGAATAGTTATAACAGGCAAATGAGGTGCAGCTCCAATACTAGTTGAGTTTTTGACTCCAGTGCCTCAAATCTCATGGTACCTGAAAAATCTGTGAGGTGGTAAAGAGTAGATTTTCTCCCATCACCTTGAACAGCATAGTATACAACAGCCTCTTGAACCTGAAAAGTCTGAATCGAATACAGTAGCCTGTGATCCTATAGTGTGGTTGGATTGACTAATATCTTACTGATTCATTATTTTTACCTCCAGAATAGTGGCTCACTGCCTAGGAGTTGGTTGGGTGACAATATAGTTTCTGTTCTTAGGTTGCAGAAAAAATGAAACAACCAAATGTGGCTTTAGAAAAATGCTGATCCCTCAACATGTGAAAACGTGTGTCATCAAACATTGATATGGTGGTACCATCTGATTGTTTTGGCTGATTTAATAATGAATTTTGATTGGCTTTTTATGATCAACCATTCTGATTAGTCATTATTATCGCATGAAGAAAGTGAACTGGAAATAATTGTAAGTAATTACAGTGGCCATGACTCAAACTTTTGTTCCTCTTTTTGATATGAAAATAGACAGAAAGCTAACTGCCTCATTTAGTTTTGGTGTATTATAAATTTCTCAAGCTAATTAAAAGAGTGACTCAGGCACAACCGAAGGACTCAAGCTTTGTGGATTTTTTTTTTTTTTAACTAAGTGTGTTTAAGTATGCCTTAAAGACCTTGGTAAAGAGAATTAAATTTAAAAATTAGCTAATGTAATATGACGGTTTTGTGGTGAAAAAAGTCTCTGCCCTTATCACTTGTTAGTCTTAAAATGATAAATAAACATGGATGGTGACTGTCCTGTAAATGAGGCAACTTCTTTGGAAATATTTGTGCACTAATAATATCTAGTAGTGCTTCCAAAAAGCAGCATCTGAGTTAATGAGCGCCAAGCTTTTTCTTTGCTGTTTTCAGTTTCAGTTACATATTGTAAAAGTTGCAAATGTGTAATTTGTTAAAATAAAAAAAAACCCTTCTATTTTCTGCACATAATCATAAAAGGATCATGAAAGGAAGTGCTTCTCATACAGCCTTCAAACATTTGTATTTAGGCTTTGCAAAGCATTAGTTTATGGGCTGCTAGAGTCATTCCAAAAAAAAAAAAAAAGCAGGATGAAGTGGATACATCAAAGGTAAACAAATTTGAGTATGGCACAGAGAGGGAACATTCTATCCAAGTGTTACATCATTGTTGATGGTCAAATAGAATCAAGAGACAAAACCAATGAGAAATTTGCTATTCCCCTTCAATTCCTTTTCACTTTTTCTGGAAAATCATTAGTAATAGAAAATTCCCATAAAAAATTATATACCAGTCAATATAGTCCAGCTCTTGTGTTTATTTTACCCTGACAAAAGCATCCGAATGATTCTCAGCGCTTAGGAATTCAATAATTAATTCTTAATTAATGCATTCTCAATAGTATTTTTAAATGTTAGGAGCTTATCTTAAGGAATAATAGCTTGAATTCATAAAATTCTAGAGCTGCCAGAGAAAAGTTAGGCAACTGGATAGGGATTTGCTGATCCCGGGGAGAATGCGGGTCATGACAGCCATCTCCTAAGCCCTTAAAATGACCTTAGCAGTGACAGCATTCACAGACACTTCCACCTTTCAACTTACTTGAAGAAGTGGTCCAGAGATGGAGATTCAGGCCAAGAACTGAGGCAATTACCAGCTCCAACAGAAACATGGTTTGATAATGTGCATATATGTATTATTTACTTATAAAAAAAGTGGTGGGGAAATAACACAAACTATATCAAGTGACTGTATACTTGATCAAGCCATACTGAGAAACTGACAGTATTTTATCATTTTATCATGTTTGTAATGTATGAACAATTATGATTGTAATTGAACAATCGTAATTGTTCATAAATTATGCTCATGCTCAGCCCTCAAATGAAAAATAAAGTCACCGTTATCATTTTTTTTTTTTTAACGATCTGTTTCAGGTGTTTCCCATATATAATAGGGGAAGAGTTTGGGGAAATGGGGATTAAGAAACCTTGTTTTGTGTAGTCAGTCCACTTTCCAGTTCATCAACAAATTGTAGAATAAAGGTATCCTTTGAAAATATAAGCAACTTCAACTCGTATCTCACTTGATTCTATGTGTAGTTTTAAAACATTTTGATTATCAAATCTTCTATGGCAAGGATGCAGTCCTTTTATGGAAATAGAAACAGCTATCTTCTCATTTAGAAAAGAATGATTTTTGTTTCTGAAAAGTATCTTTCTTGTATGTGATAGCTACATTGTAATTTTGAGTTGTTCAACTCACATTAAACAAAGATGGGGGTAATGTTTTATTTGAGAATGTCAGCTTTGGAGAAGGACACAGAGCTCTAAAAATATCCCTTTAGTGTAGAGCAATAATGCTTTGTATGGGAAAATGCATATGTCTGCTCATAGGCCACAGTTAGGATTATATGGAAGGCATTCATTCAGCGGTTGGAACTAGCTCTTTATATATAAATATATAACTTTTTATAAATAAATAACATTTATTCAATGGCTTAGAATAGCATCTAAGGCTTTTCAAGCCTAAGATTCAAGTCTAAATTGCTAAAACAAAATGTATTAAATCATTAAAACGAAGTTTAACAATTTAATAATAGCATGGATAAAAAAGAACTTCAGTATTTAAATTTCATGTCAGTTATTACTGTACCTGTGTATGAAAAAGTCCTCAAGACCTAAAGCTAGACATAGAGAAAACACTGAAAAGAAATACATTAACTTTTTGTTATTTGTGGCTGGGTTTGGATGGTAGGATATAATGTTCTTTCCCCTAATGGATATATATTACTTTTAAAATGAAAGAGTCTTATATTCTAATAGCAGAGTTCACAAAACTTACAGTAAACATTTCACTTGGGTTGAGAAACAAGAACTCAAATATTGTATTATTGCTCAATGACCTTTTCTATTAATCTACAGTAGCATCTGAAAGCATGATATATTAATAGCATTTGTTTCTCAGATGACACATCTTTGTTGTCCAGAAAGTTGTTTTATTTGCAGAGGTCCCATTTTTAGAGGGTGGAGGGAAGACCTCTCTTTGCAAGACCTCTTTTTGCATGGAGTGTGTTAACTAAAAAGATAAAATAAGACAAACATAACCTCAGTTTAGCTTTTCTCCACTCTCATGCTACAAGTTAAATTCACTGCTTTTTCTTTTTTTATCACTACATTTTGTTAAGTTTCTGCTTTGGCATTTCAGATAGCAAGGATTACGCTGAAATTTAGCTATGTTTGTAGGGAATGTCCATCCTGAAGTGCCAAGTTATATGAACGGATCATGCAGAAATCTGGCCTGAGGATCAGAAGGACAGGAATCCTTTGGCCCATTAGGGGAAGGATTGAAATGGTTCTTATCTCTGAGACCTTCAAACACTGGCCTCTTGGAGGGAGTGCCAGTAAGAATTAGTCATGACTCAAAGTAAAGGAACGTTCAAAGGCTCCATCTGACTGGCTTCTAGAGTCTTTAACCTAATCTTGACCTTTTCTTTTTTTAAACTATTTCATTTTCTATCTTTTCCCCATTTCATATCTTAAATGTCCATATTGCCAAACCCCAAAATGTAGGACGTGTGGGCTAATACATGACTGACGAGAGGGTAGAGTATTTAAAATTAGGGCTATTTTAAAAAATCCAGTTCTTAGGATAATCATGGTCATAAATTAGTACTTGCAGATTTATAAAAGGGGGTTCTTCTAGAAGGAAACTCAAACAATTTCCCTTAAACTCCAATTGTGGAGAGATGTTAGCAAAACACAGGCTCCCATCTTGATCTAAGCTCAGCCTCGTGCTTAATAAATATTTGCTGAGTCACCCACATGCTAGAGCAGGCCCTGCAATATGATCAGGGATCACTGGAGATTTGGTACTTTGGTCAGATCTCATTTAACCCATATCTTAGCATCTCATACTGGTGAAATTGGATTTTAAAAATTAGGAGAAATTTTGAATACGTGAATGCATAATTTGCAGAAGAGTTTTGGATGTGTACTATATATGGAGAGGAAATTCAGAATTTTATGCATTTTTTCCTGGTGATAATGAGATTGGGTGGTCAGTAAATGCATATATGTGAGCCTTAAACTTTGCTTTCTGTTGTTTTTTAAGACACCACATGACGATCTCTTTTTTTCATGTGCTGCTTGTAAGTGATGAATTGATGAAGGTGGGAGGAAGCTGGTGGGCTTGGGCATTACTGCAAAGGACTATCTATAAGTGACAGCTCTGCCTGGAGAGCTTTGCTTTTTCTTCTTACAATCTTTCCTTCTATCAAAGATAATGCTGATTAGAAGTATTGTTATTATTCACCAATCCCCGTCCGATGCCAGGGGGTAAGCCACCACCAGCATTCAGATCCCTTCTCTCCACATTTATTTTTTTATTTATTTATATTTATTTATTTATTTTTCTCTCCACATTTATTACCTATCTCATCCATTTCATCTTTTGCTCTCTCTTCCTGAAGAGCTGAGCTCTTACCTGAACTAAATCCCACTTAACCTGCATGACCACTCTTAGCCTGCAGCAGCTGGGGCTCGAGGCAGCTGAGCACCGTTCTGAGAACTGGTTCCCAGATGTGCTCCTGGGCAGGGTTAGAAAAGGCACTGCATTGGCAGAGCCTCACCTCCAGATCCTTTCACTCATGAGTCAGCTGTTTATTGAGTGCTTGCTGTGTGTCATACCTGGGAGACTCTGAGGAAAGAGAACAGACACAGCAGTTCCCATCTTCGTGGATATTCCATATCCTGCTCCCTCAGTTTGGGGGCCTGTCTTTTCCTCTTTTAGGCCCAGGCTCTTCCTTTCTTCCAGCTAGAAGTCTAGGTCAAGGACCTAATAAACTCATACCTTCTAAAGACTAAGCTACTGAGGATGCTTCTTCTCCTGGAGGAGATTGTATCTGAACTGAATATAAAGTTTCAATCCAAAGTAATCTGTAACGACCCTTGCAATAGTAATGTGGAAGGCATTCCTGGTGTCCAGGAAGTCCTATCACATGCCAGAGGCCTGCCCATCAAGGCCTGGTGGGAGGGGGTAGGAACTAGAATGGTATCACCGCGAGCTCCCATTAAATTGAATACCTCTATGAACAATTCTATGTACCAAGTTCTTTTTCTACAGTGTTTTATTTAAAAATTATTTTATTTCAAATTTTAAAAATTTACATTAGTTTAAATATTTTAAATTTAATTTAAATATAATTTAAATCTTTGCGAAGCCCTGTGAGAAACAGGTACCTGTTACGCTAAATGTGTTTTATCAAGGAGAAAGTGGAGGCTTATGGAGAGGATGAAAAACTGGAAGCACGAATTCAGGAGTTGGTGATCCTGGAAAGGGAAGTGCTGCTGAAGCATAAGTGACAAATATGTCTTCAATGCATTTTCAGGAGATATATAGGGAAACTACAGCTTGGGGATATTTAATCCATTTAGCATGAATACTTGTTTAAAAAAGGTTACCCAATTTATATTTCTGTCTCTCTAAACTTGGGAAACCTCTGGCTAACGAGAGGTTCTAAAATCCTTTTCTTAATTACATTTTCCCATACAGCATAACTGAGGGTTGGCTTAATTTCAGTTCTTTTGGAGCTCTTGAAAGCAGACATAATCAGATAAGCATCAGATTATTAGATTAATGTAGCTCATTAGAATTGCCTCAAGGGAAAATCCTCTATCTTTTGTGATTCTACTGCATGGATAGAATTTCACCATCATTACATAATGTGAAACCCTTTTTTGTAGAGCAAACTTAATCACAGATTGCCAGAACTGGGAATTTAAAAAGGATGTAGAATAAGATCTGAATGAAGACCTCGAAGAATTGAAGTTCACAATAATTATTAGATTAGAGACACCTGTTTCAAATGGTAGACCCTAATTTCATTTTGCTTTGTTTTCACATTTTAAACTTCTTGGATTATGTCATAGTCCTTTGGGGGAAGTCCATCATAAAGAATGAAAAAAATAAGTGAACTATAGGTAGACATAGCCAAATTTATCCCGAGAACCTATTTGTCTTTTAACAAGGCACTTGCCTGGGGATACTTCTCTTTTTTCTTGATGTAAAAAGACATGGATAATATAAAGTAATCTCACAGGGTAAAGATGGATAATGGCTCCATCATGTGGCTTATTCCAATTTTTTATATTTGCCACTTCTGTCTCTTGGAAGGCATCCACATGATTTAAATGGGAATACAATATGAATATCATTTACTCTAAAATTCATACCTGTGGTTCTGATTCTAAATTGATTTTGAAAGGATGAGCCTTTCCATCTTCAGATACCTGTGGAGACCATAGGCGAGTTTCTCCCCTGTAAATAAAAGAAATTTTGTAAACTCCAAATTCTAATGATACTTCCAGTTTTAGTATACTCTAATCTCCCATAGCATTTATGAGAATTTTATCAAACCTTGATAATTTAAGCAAAAGCAATACTCCTTGCTCAATTATTCTGTATTCTCCCAACTAATTAGTTTTTTTTGGTACTTTTGGGGAAACTCGAATGAATAAACATTGCACGGGGGACTCCTATACACTGAAGTTTGTGTCCCCCTCCCCACCAAGTTCTGAAGCTGCAACTCTACCCCTCAATGTATTTGGAGGTGAGGTCTCTGGGAGGTAATTAGGATTAGATTAGGTCCTGAGGGTGGAGCTGTCATGATAGGATTAATGTCCTTATATAAAAGGAAGAGATAGGAGATCTTGGTCTCTGTGTCCATACACCAAGAAAAGGCCAAGTGAGGAAATAATCTGGAACCTAACCATGCTGGAACCCTGATCTCAGACTTTCAGCCTCCAGGACTGTGAGAAATAAATTTTTGTTTAAGCCACTCAGTCTATGGTATTTTTGTTATAGGAGCCCAAACTGACTAAGGCAAAGACATTGCACAGTCTCGGTAATACCTGCAGGGAACAGCCCAGGAGAGGAAGATTCTGGAAGCAGACTCCCTAGGTTTCCTCTGTTTCCTTCCTATCCTACCCAGGCCACCACAGGAGTGGTGAGTGGTTTGCCAGAGGGATTTGCTGTTGGCATCAAGGAAATGAGCTTTAGTCAATCTCATGTCCTTCTCATGTATCTGTTTGGGACCATGAGCTTCTAAAGGACTGTGCACTTGGCAGGAACCCTAGTTATACAGAAATAGGGAAAGAGTCCATTTTACTCCTGAAATGGTAGATTGGCTGATTGATTGTGCCTTCTGAACCACAGCCATTATTTTCACAATTCTGTTTCAGATCAGGGTTATGATGGCAAAGGATCAGTTTCAATTTCCTAATATATTCATATATATAATATATATTTATATATATATATTAAGGTCTCATTTCTAACACTTTTACTGCATGTGCACTCTTATACACCTTGTCAGATTCTTCTGGACTGAATTCTGTACAAAACAGCCAATGGCATACAGGGTATTAGCCACCAATTTTCAATATGATCATGTTTTGGCAAATCAAGAAATTCTTTTAAGAGACTCTTTAAATTCCATTCCATTCTCTACCACATTTAAAACAGCAGTACCAGTAGCTATGCTGTGCAGTGTTTCTGTGGCCAGTAACTTTAGTGGTTCTATTTTCATAGTCACTTAATAGGAAAAAGAATTCTTTTAGCTTCTTTGCTTATGCTGACATTCCAGGGAATCCTTTTCAGAAATAGTTTGTTAACAATTACTAGATTGGCAGGCATTTGTGAAAAGCAGACCAAAGTGGTCAATACATTAAAAAAAAAAAAAAAAAAAAAAAAGAAACAGTCAAAATCCTGGTTCCTGTGACATTCCTTCTTACTGGGAGGATAAAATCATTTATAGTTCTGGTTTAGGTTCTCCTGCAAAACAGATCACATTTTTAACACCATTAATTAAAGAGCACCTGTCAATTTTGAGACACAGCTGGTGTGCTGCTGCTTTAATCCTGTCCTGTGCATCAGCATGAGTCATGGACTCTGTACCAAAGCCATCAATAGCCAGGATGACATCTCCAGGACACAGGTTGGCAGCTGCTGCCTTGCTTCCTGGAGTAATCTGGAAGAAATCATGGCATCATTTAAAAACCAACATTCTGCAATATCTTGAATTTTGTGCCTGAAATTTGTATTTCAGTTTGGTAACACTTTAAATGTTTCACTGGGCAGGGAATTTTAAATCTTACTTAAAATAACTCTTCTAAGACATCTTCCTTAACACCCTGTTTGAATCATATTTTCTTTGCTTTAAACAAAATAATTTGTTCTTTAGGTTTTTTTCACCCATAACTCTCTATTTGGGAGTACAATTTCACACCAAATTTAGGGAGCTTTTATATTTGAATTGAAACTACTGTAGCATCCCTGTAAGTAATGATCTTTAAAATTCACATGAAGGAGCATCTAGGATGTAGAAAGCTGGAAAGAGACTTACTCTTGCAGTAATAAGAGCCATATAATATACAAAATTATAACTTTTCATGAACGATTCAGAGAGCTGAAGCTTCAGGGCAACCAACTAAGCCTGGATCAAAGGAAAGACAGGTGCCTCCAAGGAAAGCCAAGATGTAAGCAACTTGTATTACTTGTATCAGAGCACAGAGGAAGATGGGGGGCACCATTCTAGCCATAAAGAAGAATTCAGCTAAAATGATGACAAAATAGTAAAGTTTACATTGAGAGTCTAGAGCCCCTGGGCATTGTAAACACAAGAAAAGTTTATTTTCACACACAGCCTCTTCTCCATGAATGAAAAACAGATTGAACAAATAAAAAGCAACTAACAAGACACTAAATTGTAATTAAACCTTATCAGAAATTCCATTAAATGTAAATGGTCTAACCACATCATATTCTGTGTTTTAACAGAGATTGTCAAACTAGGTTAAAAAAACAAAAACAAAACCAAGATCCAATTTTATGCTGTCTACATGAAACCCACATGGATTTCTTTTCTTTTCTTTTCTTTTCTTTCCTTTCCTTTCCTTTCCTTTCCTTTCCTTTCCTTTCCTTTCCTTTCCTTTCCTTTCCTTTCCTTTCCTTTCCTTTCCTTTCCTTTCTTTCTTTCTTTCTTTCTTTCTTTCTTTCTTTCTTTCTTTCTTTCTTTCTTTCTTTCTTTCTTTCTTTCTTTCTTTCTTTCTTTCTTTCTTTTTTTGTTGACAAGGTATGTGGGGGGATGAAAGGAATACTTAAGAATATTGGAAACATAGTTATTAAATGTTTAAAAATACTTAAGAATATGGGAAACATATAGCTATGAAATGTTTAAAAGAAAAAATGTGAAATTATTAATTACTATGTTGAGTATCCAGTTTTTGATTGCTATACCTACTCCTAATTTTTCTGGGTAAATCTCAATTATTTACAACTGCCTAATTGTCCTTACCTGGTCTTACCTTCCCTACACCATCTTACACTATTCCTGCTGCCCTCAACCCACTGTGCTGTAACTATTTCAATTTCCTTCCAGTTCCTCAAACAGACCAAGTGTATACCCTCACCCTCTTCACGGTTCTACATGTTATTTTGGCCTGAAATGTTTCCCCTACTCTTCACCCAGTTGCTCCTCCTCATCCTTTAGGTCTAGACTTAAATGTCACATTTTCAAAGAGACTTCCCCAAACATCTGGAGTAGCTTCTCCAGACCCTCTACCATTATTTTCCCACCATTACATTTTGTTCATTTCCTTCCTGAAGACAAGTTGTACTTGTTAATTTACTTGTGTGTTGTTTGTCTTTGCAAGTAGACTGGAAGTTCTTGAGGATATGTATAGTATTATGTATATTTCTAATGTGTAGGAGCGTATATTCCAGTGTTTGGAATTAATGGATAACTGACAATAAAAGAAAAGGTTATTTAAAGCAGAGCTCATGAAAGAAAAAGAGCTAGTCCGTACATATTCAAAGATTATAGCTATTAATCAATGCATCATTGTTACATTTGCAAGTTCCAACTGTTTAGAGCAAAAGAATGCACAGGACTTGACTTAAACCTCAAACTGCTTCAGGAATAAACTAGATTGTTCCCGATATTTTACTTGAGGATCAGTCATTCAATCCTTTTTTTTCTATTTACTTAATTGATCTAGCTATCAATTCTATTTAACTTTGTGGCTCCAAGGGATAGCCATGATTCATAGAAGTTAATAAAATTGTGAAGGTAATAAATTCTTACATGTCTGAGACCTTCAGTCTCATCACTAAAATGTTTATTGTACTCACTTCATTTCTGTGATCATCTCATTGTAGTGATCATGATTATTTTTCAATAAGAACCGTTGATAGAAGCTTAGTGAAGACAATGGGGATTATTATATCCCAGACTTTGGAGGTATTTCATAGCTGTTTTCCATTTGGAAATTCTCCCAGACCCAGAACTGTTAGGAGAATAAAAGTTTCCATCCCCATGTGACTTGCAGGGATAAAAATAATCTTAAACTTTTAATTTTCTCTAGCTATAGTTTGTCAAAATCAGTACTATCTTTAAACTTTTGAGACCAGAAGTCTTTTCTTTGAATTAAAAAATAAGAAAGAATGGCTATGTGTTTGTTTTTTAAAGCTTCACATAGTTTTTCTAATATACTTACATAGATTTGTTATATAATGTTCAATCTTGATTTAGAAAAGCCTAACATTATTTTTTAGGTCTGGTTGGGATAAGTGGAAGGCAGGATTATGTGTGTATCTGTCTATATAAATTTTAAACTGAGACATCTGGTGTGTGTTGAACCTCAATACTGAACATTACTAAGTTTCACTGAGTATTAATACGTAAGTATTAACACTGTTTTATATTTACTCCAAATATCATATTTGTAAATATGCACTTTCCAATAACTTTGACCATCACAACAACTTTAAGACAGAGTGGACAAAGAAGACTATTTTTCAGAGGAGGATAAACGTCCAAGTAACCTGTGGCTTCCTACTAAGATGGGAACAGCTGTTTGGTTATATCAGCAGTGGTTTAAGAAGTCAAATAAGAAAGACGGTTGATGGTGATGCCAGAACCCACTTCTGACTTTGCATTCAACCTAGTGATTGATGTTTTGGGATCTCTATGGGGGGAGTTGATAAGAAAAAAAAAAGGATGGAGAAGAGAGGGATGGGAGAGAGGGAGAACACATGGTCCTCTCACTTTTAGTTCTTTAGTTCAACTAGGCTAGTGATGAGAAAATGACCATTAAATTGGCCCGGTTTTAGCAAGTAAAACTATCTTTTTAGACATAAAAGTATGTTATTTTCCAGCATTACATTATAGTATTACTTTATTATATTATTACTTTATGTTATTGCTCATAGTTTATTATTAACATTTCCCCCTAAAACAGGAGAAGAGAGAACTAAAATGAAGCAAAGAGTTTCTCAATGGATTATTTATTATTAGGTTCATTACAGTCTCAAATATCAAATGCATTAGAGAAATCATTGAAAATAGTACTGCCATCAGTCATGTAGCACATGTTTTCAAACTTGTCTAATTAGAAGAATCGCCTGGGGTCCTTGTTGGACATAAAGACTCCCATTCCACTCCAGATGCTTGGAATCACAAATCATAAGCTCTAGGAAAGGAACTAGGGAATTTAAGTTTTAACAAGTGCCTTGGATGTTCCTTATTATTCATATCAACCTATTATATAGGTCCTTTTGGAAAAAACTAATTTAAATCGCAGATAAAGCAGCTATAGTATTCTACTTACTATAGGAAACATAAGGGAAACACAAGATATGGCCCTGGTGAGGCTTTTAAAAAAAGATTTACTTATTTATCTATTTATTTGTTTGAGAGAGAGGGCAGGAGGAGGGGCAGAAGGAGAAGGCAAGAGAGGATCTCAAGTAGACTCCCTGCTGAGCATGGAGCCCGATGTGGGGCTTGGCTCAATTTCAAGACCCTGAGATTATGACCTGAGCTGAAATCAAGAGTCGGACACTTGACTGACTCAGCCACCCATGCATCCCCTCTGGTGAGACCTTTATGTTAAGAATAAAAGCGAGATAGTTATGGACAAGACAAGTATACACTGAAGGACTATGCTGTGGGCCATGGACCAAAATAGTGAGAAAGCTCATTCAGTTGTTCTCTGTTGCCTACCAATAAACTCCATTGCCCCACTGTATTCTGGATTTCTAGGCCCATACTTCATACCAGTTACATCAGAACCTCTGCAAGTAGCACCTGGTCATGGATGTTTCATAAGTTATCTGGATGGATCTAATGTGCAGCCAGGGTTGAGAACCATTGTGGTATTGTTATTATTACCCGCATTGTATTACTGAGGACCGTTATCTCACTGAATTCTCAAGACATTCTTTTAAGATGAGAAAACCGATGCTCTCAGAGTATAAGAAACTGGCTTAGGCTCACACATCCAGTAAAAATTTGCAATTCCTCATAGGGCTAACTCTGTTGTTCAAACTCTTCCACTATTCTACAAGGACACTCCTGCAGGTTCATCTCTGCCCTGACTCCTCCTATCTCTTCTGCCATGCTTTTCTCATGGAATCCTGAACAGGATGTGTCATGGTAGTTTATGTACATATATGTCCCTTCTCTTCTCATATTGGAGCATCTCAGGGAGTACAAACCTATTAAGTTATCATTGTATCCCCCAAAGTGCCTTCCACATACAGTACATTCTGCACTTCAGAGATATTTGTGGGACATAGGACTGTTATGAACATATGACCCAGCATCTCCATTCAGCTATATCTTTGGTAGAATTAAAATTAAATAGGTTTTCCCATCAACCTTCCTACTACACTTGAATCCTGGTAAAGGATTGCATTCACCTGTGAAGACTTCTTTCTAAAAAGTCGAATTTCAAATTGTTTATAGTAAAGTAAAATATTTTTCTATGCTCAAGCCTGCAAAAGTTAAGACTATAGTAAAGTTTTCTATATTGATACCCAAGTCCATGTAGTGTTCTCAGTTACAGTGATGTTGGCTCCGAGTGTGCTCTGAATAGGAAGGAGGGAGGAAGAAGGGGAGGAGGCTTTGAGTGGGAAAGGACACACCAGCATCAGATGTATATAATAATCTTACGTCATACACACAAAAGAAACTTGTACTTTATTCCAAATTGGACCATTTGTGAAAACAAACCATCTGTAACTTGGCTGTGATAGTAGATCCACCTTCTGGGTGGTCCAAACGCTTAAAAAAGAGACTCCTTAGAATCTTCTTGCCAGAAAAAGAAAAGCTGCTCACTTAGAGATGTGAACCTCAGATTTATTCTGTGAAAAGCAGAGGCCAGTTATATACGGTGTTTGCAGTAACAACCCTTTCACATCCACGAGCCAAGTTTATATTGCACAAAGGATAGCACACCTATTGCCTAGAAACTATTTTCCTACAAAATATGTATATCACAATGCATTGCTAATTTTTTTTGAGAATGTCTGGTGTTTGGTTTACCTTACTTCTGATGTCTTTTATGATACAAATTCACCCAGCTGATTAATTGTATTGTAAATTATTTCTAGGGTGGAGACCCTTTGTCCTAATTTTGTGAATTGTAATTTCAATTGCTGGAGAGAGTTAATTTGTAAACCCTTCCCCCAACTCTGGTGGAGTAGAGACCCATTGCCTAGGATCATTTGCATTTGCAAAGTGTGAGGTAGGTACGGAAGGTGATAGCTTGTAGGAAGGAAGACAAAAATTTATTTGACTTGAGAAATGTATCTCATTTATAGGAATTTTTGTGTGGTAATAAGTGCAGGCATTGGTTTCTTTATTCTTTGCATATATAAGAACTTATCTAAAACAGATTAATTAATAAGAAAGCAATTCTCACTTTTGTCTTGGAGAATATCTTTGAGGATATACTCTGCACCAATTATGGCAATAGTTACATTTAAGGGATCCCTGGGTGGCGCAGTGGTTTAGCGCCTGCCTTTGGCCCAGGGCGCGATCCTGGAGACCCGGGATCGAATCCCACGTCAGGCTCCCGGTGCATGGAGCCTGCTTCTCCCTCTGCCTGTGTCTCTGCCTTTCTCTCTCTCTCTCTGTGACTATCATAAATAAATAAAAATTAAAAAAAAAAAGAGTTCCTGCATGCAATTTGTGGGATACAGATGTATTCAAACATCTGTGGTACAAGGCATGATGTAAAAAGAGGTTGTAGGCAAGAGCTATGGTAACCAAGTGGATGAAATGCTTATTATGAGTAGAAGGCTAGGGGAGTGGTGTTTGATTGAGTTTCCTTAGAGAGAGGACAGTGAGGTAGGGCAGAGGGGAAATCTCTGGAGAAAAATGATAGCAGCTGTGAACAGATAGAGGAATCATAAGTTGTCCAGAGTAGTGACATGACTACCTAATCTAGGGGAAGAAGAGAGAGGAAATGAAGTTGGAAACTTGAGTTTGGAAGGGAGTGAAGGCCGTGAATGTGCTCAGAGAACACGTATTTTATTCTCTCTAAACTGGCATTGCATTGAAGGGTTTCTAAGAATGAGGAGGATACAACCTAGCATTTCCTGAAGATGGCTGGTCAGACAAATGCAGAGTGAATTGGAGAGAGGAGACAAAGACCTAGGTGTGAATTTATGGAAGCTTGAATAAGGACAGAGGTAAGGGAAAAGGCAAGTGGTAGATCCTAAGGACAAAGAATCAATAGAACCAGGGGATGATGAAGTGGATGGCGCAAAACATCTATTTGGAAAGATCTGTACAATAAACTGTTTTGTTTTTGTTCATTTGTTTGTTCTACATGTGCAGACTTTAGAATGCAGCCTGCAGAGGCAAGTAGAACTAGTGTCAAGTTCTGTCCCACCATTTGTGATCTTCAGCAGGTTGGTGAAACTCTTGAAGCCTCATCTCTCATCTGCAAAAAGAATAGTAGTAACTACTCTTACAGGATTATTGTGAAGTTTAAGTGAGTTAGTATAAAGGGCTAAGAGATGTGCATGGCAAGCATCGAAGTACAATAATACACATAAGATCTTATTCACTACCATTTAATAAAATACAAAAATTATAAAAGTAATAAAATTTTACCATTTTATTACAACACTGATAATTAGTTTCATGTAATATCTTTTACTCTTCTTACAAGTGATTTTTACTGTTCTTATGATTTCAGTGGGAACATTCTCAATTAGGTTTTCACTAAGGCAAAAAGGTTGAAGTGAATAAGCTTTCATTTATTCAACATACATCTGCTATGTGCGTGGTTTGGGGAACACTTGGAATAGAAAATAGTTGAATTTAACCTGCTATTCTTAAGTTAAATTAATTGAAATTAAATGAGATAATCATTTATAGTCATGCATTGTTATTGAAAATAACAAAATGAAGGATACAAATTAGTAATGAATTAGAAATTCAAAAAAGAATTGGTTTCCCAGATAATAATTGTCATATCAAATACATTTGCCAATAGCTCCTGTAGTTCAACTGGGATATATAAGCACTGCTTTAAAATAAACATTGTTTGTAATGTCAACAACTCAACATTTCAAACATAGGATTAATCATATTGACATGTTACATAGTAATAGCAAGATATTTCTTTTATAAATCACTTAAAAGGTTTTGGTGACAAAATTATTTCTTTAGGATTTACTAGAAATGTGATTTATCCTTTGTTAGGATTCAACAGTGTATTTTCCTTTAATCTAAACAAATGAAAACTATACTTCAGAAACTTTAAAAATATTTCTTAGTAGAGATAATGGAAACTGTTTTGGTTGGTAGTTCCATAAAAGGCATTCATTGCTTGGCCCAGATCACTAAACCATTTTCTGCTAAATTTACTTAGGAACAATTTGGGGGGTATGTTAAGTTTTCATGTCTCATACAAAAACACATGTCAGATGTGTTTATATGTTTTTGAAAAATGTAAAACAAAGCTTGAAATGTTCCATGGTATGTGTATGTGTGGCACATGCTTTGAGATATTTACGAAAAGACATTGGTTCCCAAATCTCATAGATATATAAGTAGAACAGAATTTAAAAGATATTACCTTGTTCAAAAATCTATATGAGTAAATCCAATTACAAGGCATACATTTATAAAATACAACATAAGAAGTAAGGAACGAAAGAAAACATAAGAAAAGTATAATATTCTGAAAGTTTTTGCTTTTAGATGTGCTTAAAAATGCCTTTTAGTGGTAACAAATAATTTTCTAGTAAGACAAACACTTGTGTTAGAAAAAAATCAACTAGACCAACTAGAAATTTCCTAACAGGCCAGAAATCCCTAAATTTCCCTTTTCTTTCTTTTCTTTTTTTTTATTTTTATCTTTCTTTTTTTTTTTTTTCTAATTAGACAATACTCTGGGGGAATATTAAGTAAGGCAAACTTGACTCTGACAGTCAAGTATTACTTTTCAAAGTCATTAGGCTGACCGGTGACTTTCCATCAGGTAAACTAAACTATCTGCTCGCATTTTCTTTGTAGTTTGAGTTATAGGAGAGGATTCCTAAGCCAAATTCCCAGCTTTGGAGACTTTTTTTTTTTTTTTCCCAAAATGCTTGGAAACCTAGGAAAACACATTAGTAATAGTTTCCCGGTCTGGGCTGATAGGAGCGGCCCCAAGTCGGCCGGCCCGGCTGCGCCCTGAGCTCCCCCTCGCCGCAGCTCCGTGCGCAGGTGAAGCGCGCTCAGGTGCGCATCTAGGTCCCAGGAACCCCCCAACCCCCGCCGAGGTCGACCACTCCTCCCTCCTCCCGGCCCTCATTTCTTTTGTTCCAGAAAGGACCCCGGGGTGGCTGGGGCTGAGGGCAGAAGCCCCCACCCTAGCCTCCTCTGGGCCGAGGCGCAGTCGCGCTGTCAGTGCACCCCTCCTGGGCAGTTGCTGGGGACCCAGGGCTGCGGACGGAGAGCCCTGGAGCGGACTTGGTGAAGTCTCGGAACACCGCTCTGCATCCCCAGCTTCGGCTCGCCAGGTGGCTGCCGCCCCGCAAGCTCTGAGCCGGTGCCGGGGGACCGACCCAGCGCAGCGCACCCGGGGCTCGCGGGCCACCTCGGATCCCGGGGGACCCGCGCGCGCCAGCGCCCCGCCCCGCAGCCGAAGAACGGAAAGCACCTACCCTGGTGATGACCAAAGGCTGGTTGAAGTCTATGCCCCCCGAGAGCCTGAAGCCCCAGGGCGCGGGGCCCGGGAGGACCACGTTCTGCGGCATGGTGCTCTTGGCGCGGCCCGGAGCCGGAGCGAGCGCCTGGGGCTCCCCGAGCGGGGCGCAGCGAGGGGCGGCCCTGCCCGCGCCCAGGGTCCCCGAGCCGGACGGCCGCTCGGCTCCCCAGAAAGTGCCCTCGCCCCGAGCGCGGCCGGGGAGCTTTATCCCCGCTCCCGAGTGACGTCACCCGCCTGCCCTCCTCCCCACCCCCTCCCACCAAGGAGAGCTCCAACTTTGGAAGAAAGAGCCGCGCCAGGCCCGCGGGAGTTTGCAGCCGAGCCCGGGCTGGGTGCAGCCTCCGACCTCCGGGCGGCGGCCCTGGAGGAGGCTTCGGGTTGCAACGTCCCCTGGTCTCCTAAAGGGGCACCTGTCCTCCTGCTTCTCTCCTGGCGGCTCAGCGGCGCGCTCCGTGCAAAGCTCAACGCACTTAAACCACAGCTTCTCTGCTGCCCGTTAAAAGAAAACCCAAAGCCTCCTAAATGCAGCTGGTTATTTAGCAATTTTGAGCGCTTTTGAGATATTTACTTATTAGCTGTGCGACCTTCACGTTAGGCGAAGTTACCCAACGTCCTTAGGTCTCAGTGTCTCCATCTGTAAGAGGGGAGCAAGAACTGCGCTCCTCTCGTGGGGTTACCTTGAGAATGAGGTGAGCTGCTTTTCTTCACAGGGCCTGGCACAGCGTCACGAATTATTCAGCGTTTCTGCAGTTAAGCACCTACAGCCGCACGTATTTATGGGCCTAGGTAATATACATGAATACATCCACGAATATACTCAAAATGTAGTTTTTTTGAAAACAGAGAAACGGAAAAGTGAAAAGTGTCATGCAAACGTCCTCAATGCCACGAACCATTTAAAAGTACACACGGGAAGATGATTCATCACTATACTCAAAATACAGTTTAATCGTGATTGGAGCAATCGTCACCTCCCTCAAATTCAGTCTCTAAACTTAGTTTTTGACACATGAGGGGTGAGTGTGACAGACACTAGGAGTTGAGAGTGTCCTATGTGGGTCTATGTGGGTGCTACGGCCAGAGTGAGGGTGCTGAGTGGAGCAAGGTGAACCAAGGGGCCCCTAAACTGGATGAAACTGCATGGAGGAAAAAGAGGGGTCCAAGCATTCACTGAGTATCTCTAGGGTCCAGATGCTGTAGTGATTGCTGTGCTGGTGTCACCTTACTTCATCCCCAGGACAAGTCCCTTAGAATGCTATTATTATTCCAATTTTTTTTTTCAGGTAAGGAAATAGTTTCTTAGCAGTTGAGTAATTTGTGTAAGATCCACACCCAGGTTCACCTGACTCCACTGTCTGCCTGATGTAGGCATAAACGTTAGGAGAGTCTGGGGAGGGTCCTGTCATGGTTCCATTCCGCAGTGTGGAATCCAGTGTTTCTGGCATTACCCCCCAGGATGTCCTGATTCACGAGGCAGGGGAGAGTGGGGAGGGTAGAGAAGTAGGAAATGCTTTAAAAATGTGAAAATGTGAAAATGAGGCTCTAGGACTTCATGCCCAATATGATGGCCCCATAGCAGTCCAGGAGAGCAGAGCTGTAACACACTTTTAATAGTGTGGTCTCTTTGGAAGTTGGTTTGGAAACTGATAAAAGAGCTTCAGGAAGCTATAAGCAAAGTGCCAGCCTGGAGTAGTGTAAATCCCACAGCCAGGCTTGGTACTACTTTGCCCATTGTGGTGAATTATGTAAAAGTCCCAGGGGATAGCTGTTTTCTGATCTTAAAACATTTTCCAGCGCTCCACCTACATTGGGTTAGCACGGAAACAAGCATCATATATTCTTGTTGATTTTACCTGTTTGGGCTGGCTGTATCACTGCAAATCACACTTCCCCTGTCCGTTACTGGCTGTTTCTGTGTGGTATACACACACCTCCAGAGGTCAATTCAGAAAGAAAAAATCAGACTAGATATTCGGCGTAGTGTAATTGCACTAATCAATCATTCATACCTCATCTCAAGTTGGCTTATATAACCAGTTGACTATATGCTTTTTGTTTTTTGCCTTTTTACATACCATTTTGGTGTCATTTAGATATAAATACCACCTATACACCATCAGTATAATCCCTGATGAGTTCTTCAGGCTTTGCAGAGGGAATGGAAAGCAGGGACATGAAATGGGCAGTTTTTCTATATCCTACTGTTCCCTGAGGTCAGCCGGAAAGTGTTCAGAGGAGATTGTCAGGGTAGGGGTGGGCATTGCTATGAGGGAAAATTCTAGAGAAGAAGCAACGGCCCAGCCCTAATCACTCCCAGAGGTTTCTGCCTCTGGTTTGGGTACTATTCTAAGAAAAAGTACTTTCTGGATGACCCTTCCACATATTTTCTCTTAGTACTTCCCTTTTTAGAGAGTATGATAATAGAGATGAAAAAGGAAGGACCAACTGAAAAAAATGAATTATGATAAACCGTGATTCTGTTAAATGTGACATTCATGATTATTGTTTTAAATTATCTTTAGAAAGTTCTTTAACATTTTCTTTCTAGAAGAAAGTCAGCAAAAATTGTTTGTTCTATTCTCATTTAATTGGAAAATGCTTTTCTTGGTAAAAAGAAAATCATCTCTCTTAGTTTAGTTCTCAAACTTACAATTTTAACCTTGAACTCTCATCTATTTACTGATCTTGTTTTTCTAACCATCTACTGGTACTATACAATCCAACCTGTTCAAACCCAAAACCATCATTTTCTTTTCTCACCTCAAGCTGATTTCCTGGTCCCCATGCTTTTCAGTTTCCTCATTTCTGTTCATTTTTCTGCTACTGTTCCAGGTTTTAAGGATAGATACTGTAAGTTTTGCCTCTTATTTATTTCCTATATGTCAAATGTCACTGTGTATTGTGGTTTATTTATTCATTTGTGCGTTCATTCCACAAGCATTCACTGGGCATCTCTGACATGCCGGATGCTGGGAATGAGATGGTGAATAAGGCCCCCTTTCTGTCCTTTAGGAGCCAGTAATAAAACAAGGGAGATGGAGATGTAAAACATGACCGCATTATGGGTTGAGTGCTGGGCCAGCATTCCATACATGGATGAAGAGTGAAATATTCAACTCTTCTTGGGGACGGTGTCAAGGAGTGTTTCCAGAAGAAGGGATATTAGAGCTGGATTTGAAGGGTAAGTAAGACTTTTCCAGGTGACTGGGAATTGAAAGGGGGGAAAAAAGAAGGAGGCTGTTCAAGGTAGAGAAAACTGTATGGGATATGCAGTGGCAGGGAGGAAACAGCAAATTAAAAAATGTCAGGTAACCTGGTGTGGATAGACCCTAGCATTCTGGCAAGGGACAGGACACAAGGGTCATAGTAGTCAGGGACCATATCAGAGGGATATTGTGTATTCCACTGACACTTGGATTTTTTTCTTATTGGGAGCCTTTGAAGAGTTTTAAGCAACATGTACAATAACCAGATTTGCATTTTGCAAGCATCATTTTGGACATTGGGAAGACGAATCACAGTTGCAAGAGATAGGAAGCAGAGAGTTCAGTTAAAACTTACAGAGGAAGATGTGGATATGGGCAGTGAGGTTGAAGACAAATGGGCAGATATGGGAATCATTAAGAAGGTTAATTGACATAATCTGAGGACAGATCTCACATGGGGAATTCGTGAGGTTAGGAGATTTGGATGGCCCCCAGACTTCTTCATTTGGGTATTATGTGAAAGTTGGAATTATTAACAAGAAGGAAATATATAAGAAGCACAGCAAGGTATCTTTATTTTAATGAGAATGTGGCAGATGAATGCAGAGTTTTGGCAATGTTAGATTTGAAATACCTGTAGAATATCTGCTGTATAATATACTGGTTAAAAAACTACAAGTTGGAGCCAGACTACCTGAATGATATCCTTGCTGCATGATCTTAGGCAGATTATTTAACATCTTTATTAAAAAGATGATTACCAGGAAGCCTGGGTGGCTCAGCGGTTGAGTGCTTGCCTTCATCCTTGGGCATGATCCTGGAGTCCCAGGATCGAGTCCCACATCGGGCTTCCTGCATGGAGCCTGCTTCTCTCTCTTCCTATGTCTCTGCCTCTCTCTCTCTCTCTCTCTCTCTTTATCTCTCTGTATCTCATGAGTAAATAAATAAAATCTTAAAAAAAACATGATGATTACCATAGTACTTGTCTCTTAGAGTTATTATGAGGTTTATATAAGTTAACAAATACAAAATACTTAGAATTGTGCCTGGCACATGCTAAATGAGTATATAATAATTTGCTGTTATTGGGTCTTTACAAGGTTATGTATGGACTGGTTGATGAAAATATAGTGAAAAGAAGCTCATAGGAACTGAACCTTGTATTTCCCCTAGGAGCAATGGTTCAGCATTTGCTAATTTGGTGTTTGTGGCAGCTTAATAACATAACTAATGTGAATGATGAGATCTGACTACATAAGAGAAGTATGATGTGTATCATGTCACAACTGTAGCCGTGTGTTGCAGCCCTTTTCTGATGATAATTAAGGACATTCCACAGCATCCTCAGCTCAGCTAAATTCCCAATATCACTATTTGGAGCCCAGGGTGAAGAGATTCATGCATTTATCCTTCCATCTCTTTAGTTTATTGGTCTTGATTGTTGGGAAGTTTAGGTGCAAGTCCATCTCTAACACTTGCTTTTATTTTATTAATTATTTTTAAACTTAAAAAAAAAAAGACAAACCAAACCAGTTCATTCATTCTGTCTTACCTCCCTACTCCTTGCCTCTGGCAATCACCAATTTGAGCTTGGTTTTCTTTTATTTTTCTTTCTTTCCTTTTTGTTTTATTTTTGATTCTAAATAGAAGATAGATCATATGGTATTTGTCTTTCTTAGTCTGACTTATTTAACTTAGCACAAAGCTCTTAAGGTCCAGCCACATTGTTATAAATGGGAAGATTTCATTATTTTTTATGGCTGAATAATATTCCATATATGTCTATATGCATACACACACACACACACACGTCACAATTTCTTTTTTCATTCACCCATTGATGGACACTTGCGTTGTTTCCATATGTTGGTGATTGCAATCATTGAGGAACATATATCTTTTCAAATTAGTGCAATCATTGAGGAACATATATCTTTTCAAATTAGTGCTTTTGTTTTCTTCAGATAAATGCCCAGAAGTGGAATTTCTGGATCATAAGGTAGTTTTATTTTCAACTTTTTGAGGAATCTCCATATTGAGTAGTTGTGCCAATTTATATTCCACCAATAGTGCCCAAAGGTTTACTTCCTCTATATTCTCACCAACACTTGTTATTTCTTGCCTTTTTTATTCTACCCATTCTGAATGGTGTAATGTGATATTTCACTGTGGTTTTAATTTGCATTTCCCTGATGATTATTGATGTTGAGCATCTTTTCATGGAATTGTTGACCATCTATCTGTATGTCTTCTTTGAAAAAGTGTCTTTTCAGTTCTGCCCACTTGTAATTGGATGACTTTTTTTTTTTTTTTTTGCTGTTGAGTTGTGTGAATTCCTTATATATTTTGAATGTTAGCTTCTTATCACATATATAATTTGTAGTTACTTTCTCCCATTCAGTAGGTTGCCTTTTCATTTTGTGGATGGCTTCTTTCACTGTACAGAAGCTTTTTGATTTGATGTAGTCCCACTTGTTTATTTTTACTTTTGTTGCTTTGGCTTTTGGTGTCAGATTAAGAATCATTGCCAAGATCTATGTCAAGGATCTTACTGCCTGTATTTTCTTCTGGGGGTTTTATGGTTTCAGATCTTATGTTCAAGTTTTTAATCCACTTTGAGTTAATTTTTGTATATGGTGTAAGGTAGTGGTCCAGTTTTTTTTTTCTTTTATGTGTCACTGTCTCATTTTCTCAGCACTGTTTATTGAAGAGAGTGTCCTTTCATCATTGTACGTTTTTGGCTCCTATGTTATAAATTCATTAGCTGTATATATGTGGGTTTATTTCTGGACTCTCTATTCTGCTCCAACGATCTCTATCTGCTTTTATGCCAATACTATATTGTTTTAATTACTATAGCTTTGCAATACAGTTTGAAATTGCGGAGTGTGATGCTTCCTTGCTTTGTTCTTCTTTCTCAAGATTGATTTGGCAATTCAGGTTCTTCTGTGGTTCCATACAAATTTAAAGATTGTTTGTTTTATTTCTGTGAAAAATACCATTGGAAGTATGATAGAGATTTCATTGAATCTGCTGATTGTTTTGGGTAGTATGGACATTTTCACAGTATTAATTCTTCTAATCCATGAACATGGAATATCTTTCCATTTATTTGCATCTTCCTCAATTTCTGTCATTATTGTCTTGTGGTTCTCAGCACTTAGTTCTCTTACTTCCTTGGTTAAATTTACTCCCAGGTATTTTTTATGCAATAGTAAATGAAATTATTCTCTTAAGTTCTTTTTTCTGATACTCCATTATTAGCATAACTAAATACAGATTTTTGTGTATTGATTTTATATTCTGTAACCTTACTGAATTTGCTTATTAGTTCTAACAATTTTTTGATGCAGTCTTTAGGGTTTTCTGTATGTAGCATCATGCCATCTATAAATAATGACAGCTTTACCTCTTTATTTGCTGTTATTAGTAGTGTTAATAGTACACTAAGCAATCTGATATATAAATATAGAGCAGTTAGATATAAAAGTCTAGAGATAAATATTTTGGAGCTATAGCAGAATCTGTTGTGAGTGCCAGACATTTTTTGGACATCCTTCGTTTTGAGAGGTGGAGTTTGTATCCCAACCTCTTGAGCTTGTGCACACATATGACTCTTATATTTCCAATAAAATATGGTGGAAATAATATTGCATGCCTTTTGATGGTAAGTTAAGAAAGGCGATGTAATTTCTCTCTTACTGATTTTAACACTTGGGACAGAAGTCTCCAGCTGCCATGTGAAGGCTCTGAGGTGCCATGCTCTGAGGAAGGCCAGGCTACATGGAGAGGTCCCATTGGCACTATTATTGGTGGCCCCCAAACAGACACTAGATATGTGAGTAAAGAGTCCATCTTCCAAAATGGATTTCCAGAGACACACAACCTATCAAAATTGAGCCAGGAAGAAATAGAACATCTGAACAGACTAATTACTAGTAATGAAATTAAATCAGTAATCAAAAACTACCAAAAAAAAAATCCAGGACCAGTTGTATTCACAAAGCTAATATATATTCTCCTCAAATTATTCCAAAAAATAAAAGGAAGGAAAGCTTCCAAATACATTCTACAAGGCCAGCATTACCCTGACACCAAATCCAGATAAAGACATCACATAAGAAGAAAACTACAGGCCAGTATCCTTGATGAAAATAGATTCAAAAATCTGCAACAAAATATTAGCAAACTGCATTCAACAATAATTTAAAAGGATCATTCACCATAATCAAGTGGGATTTATTCTGGGGATACAAGGATGGCTCAATATTCACAAATCAATCAACTTGATACACCACATTAAAAACAAAGGCTAAAAATCTTTTAATCATCTCAATAGATGCAGAAAAAGCATTTGACAAAACTCAAATTCATGATTAAAAAAAAAAAAAACCAAAGTGGTCCAGAAGGGAACATACCTCAACATAATAAAGGCCATTTATGAACACCCACAGATAACATCATCCATAATAGGGAAAAACTGAGAGATTTTCCCCTAAGGTCAGGAACAAGACAAGAATGTCACTCTCACCACTCTATTCAACATAGTACTAGAACTCCTAGCCACTGCAATAAGACAAAAAAAAAAAAAAAAAGTAAGAGACATTTATAATGGTAAAGAAGAAATTAAACTGTCATTATTTGCAGATGACCATGATACTATACATAGTAAACTTAAAGACTTCATCAAAAACCTGTTGGAGCTAATAAGCAAATTCAGTAAATTTGCACGATACAAAACTAATACTCAGAAATTGGTAGTATTTGTATGGACTAATAAAAAATAGCAGAAAAAGAAATTAAGAAAGCAATTAAATTTTTTCTAAAGATTTTATTTATTTGACAGAGAGAGAGAGAGAGAGCATAAGCAGGGGAAGGGAAGGCAGAGGGAGAGAAGCAGGCTTCTCACTGAGCAGAGAGCCCAACATGGGGCTCAATTCCAGAACCCTGGGATCATGAGATCATGACCTGAGCCAAAGGCAGACACTTAGCTAGCTGAGCCACTCAGGTGCTCCAACAATTCCATTTAAAGCACACCAAAAGTACAGGTGAAAAGACCTGTACTCTGACAACCATAAAACAATGATGGAAGAAATTGAAAATTGCACACAAAAAATGGAAAGATATTCTGTGCTCATGGACTGGAAGAATTTATATTGTTAAAAGGTCTATACTACTCAAAACAACCTATGGATTCAATACAATCTCTATTAAATAAACACCAACAGCATTTTTCACAGAGCTATAAAAAAATAATAAAATTTGTATGGAACCACCGAAGACCGTGAATAGCCATACCATCTTGAGAAAGAAAAACAAAACTGGAAGTATCACAATTCCAGATTTTAAGGCATACTCTAAAGCTGTAGTAATCAAAATAGTATGTTACTGGTACAAAAATAGACACATAGGTCAATGGAACAGAGTAGAGAGCCCAGAAATAAACCTACACTTAAATGGTCAGTTGATCTATGATGAAGGGGGCAAGAATATACAGTGAGAGAAAGACAGTCTCTTCAATAAATTGTGCTGGGAAAACTTTTGCTACTTGAAAAAGAATGAGATTAGATCACTTTTCTAACACCATACACAAAAATAAACTAAGAATGGAATAAAGACCTAAATGTGAGATCTGAAATAATAAAAATCCTAGAAGAGAGCACAGGCAGCCATTTCTATGACATTGGCCGTAGCAACATTTTTTTTTTTTTTTTTAGATATGTCTCCTAAGGCAAAGGAAGAAAAAGCCAAAATAAGCTATTGGGACTACATCAAACCAAAAAGCTTCTGCATAGCAAAGTAAACCATCAAAAAACAAACAAACAAACAAACAAACAAAAACAAAAACGGCAACCTACTGAATGGAAGAAGATATTTGCAAATGATATATCTGATAAAGAGTTAAGATCCCAAATATAAATAACACATACAACTCAACACCAACCTCCCCCGCCATACAAGCAATTTGATTACAAAATGAGCAGAAGACTTGAATGGACATTTTTCCAATTTAGACATACAGATGGCCAACAGACACATGAAAGGATGCTCAACATCACTAATCATCAGGGAGATTCACATCAAAACCAAAATAAGATATCACCTTATACCTGTGGAATGGCTAAAATAAAAAAGACAAGAAATAAAGCACTGGTGAGGATGTAGAGAGAAAGGAACCCTCGTGTACTGTTGGTGGGAATATAAACTGGTATAGCCACTGTGGGAAACAGTATGGAAGCTCCTCAAAAAAAAAACTAAAAATAGGTTAATCATACAATCCAATAATTTCACTATGAAATATTTACCCAGAGAAAACAAAAACACTGATTTGAAGAAATCAGTTTATTCCCACTACATTTATTGCAGCATTATTTACAATAGCCAAGATGTGGAAGTCATCTAAGTGTGCACTGATAGACAAATGGATAAGAAAAAAATGGTGTGGGGCATCCTGGGTGGCTCAGCGGTTTAGCTCCGCCTTCAGCCCAGGGCCTGATCCTGGAGACCCAGGATCAAGTCCCACATTGGGCTCCCTGCATGGAGCCTGCTTCTCCCTCTGCTTGTGTTTCTGCCTCTCTCTCTGCATCTCTCTGTGTCTCTCATGGATAAATAAATAAAAATATTTTAAAAATGGTGTGTGTATACATATACATGCATACATATGTATACACACACCAATATACCACACAGGCACATGTGTACAATGGAGTATTATGCAGTCATAGGATGAGATCATGCCATTTGTGACAACATGGATAGACCTAGAAGATATCATGATAAGTGAAAAAAGTCAGGCTGTGTAAGACAAACACTGTATGATTTCCCTAAGTGGAATCTAAAAAACCCAAATGAACAGACAAATAAAAAGCAGAACCAGACCTATAAGTATAGAAAACAAATAGATGATTTGCAGAGGGGAGGGAAGGAGGGAGGGAAGACAAAGTGGGTGAAGGGAAGTGGCAAATACAGGCTTCCAGTTATGGAATGAATACATCATGGGAATATAAGGCTTGGTTGGTATGAGGAATATAGTCAATGATGCTGTAAATGAGGAATTAGCACAGATGGTAGCTACACTTGAAGAGAGCTTACCATAATGGATACAGAAGTGGAAACACTATGTTGTACACCTGAAACTAATGTACCGTTGTGTGTCAACTATACTCAAAAAAAGATTCCTCCTTCCAGTCGCCAGCCTTTACGTCACTCTCAGCTTCTGAGTCCTCCCGGCTCAGGCCATAGACATTGTGGAGCAGAGGGGAGTCAGCCTCACCTGTACACTTTCCAAATTGTTGACCACAGATTCTGTGATAAGCATAATAGAATGGTTGTCTTAAGCCCTTAAACTTTAGGATAATTTGCTAGCTACACAGCAATAAGTAACTGATACGGGATGAAATCACCCAAGGAAATTAGGTGTGTGAAGCAACACGAAGATGATTAATGATTAAACTTCGAGGATCAGCAGAGACAGCAACATTTCCAGGGCAGGAGTAGAAGAAGATGTTTTTCCTCTTATAAAACATTTAAAGAAACCATTTAAAGGTGGCATGGAAGACACACGAGAATTCAGGGAGAGACGGCAAATATCACAGGGAGGTGGAGAGAACGTGGCTATGATGATCATAACGTTCTAGGTCTCAGAGAGGGGTCAGAAATGGTGAGACAGAGGCCGACTGTGTGGTTCGAAGAATAACAGGAGGAGGGGTGAACACAGACTATCTTCTCGAGGACTTGGTAAGTGAAAGGGAAGTGGAGACCTAGGCTGGTCAGTGGAGGGAATACAGGCCAAGAGAAAGAATTTTCTTTTTTTCCAAATGGGAAGCTTACTGATGTTTGCTGAAGTCAGAGGGAAGATGATTTGGAAGAACTGAGGGGAGCGATGCTGGTGAAGAGCCATCGGGGGATGGACACAAGAGGTGGAGGTCTACGTCTTGAAGAGGACAGACCTCTTTTCTTCTGAGAGTAGACATAGTTTCCATAACTTGGGGTGTGTGAGCAGTACAATTGATGATCCAGTTGTCTTCATTTTATTTTTTGAAGATTTTATTTATTTATTCATGAGAGACACAGAGAGAGGCAGAGACACAGTCAGGGGGAGAAGCAGGCTCTCTGCAGGGGGCCCGATGCAGGACTTGATCCCAGGACCCCGGGATCATGACCTGAGCCCAAGACAGACGCTTAACCACTGAGCCACCCAGGTGTCCCTAGCTGTCTTCATTTTAAATTCTGTGTGTTTCAGGCACTCTCAGTGCCTTCACCTCTTGATGGTGGTAAGTGTTCTGAGATGGATTCCTTGCCAAAAATCTCTCCCTCTCTACCTCCCAGACTTCTGTCAGATTGAAATACTGTCACTGTCTTGGTTAGGAACCTGCAAGAGCACTTTCTTATCCCTAGGAGAGAGGCCAACTTTGCTAAGGAAGCGCTTCCAGGTGCCCTTTACCCGAGGATGCCTGTGTGGTTCTATTCAGGTTTGGTTTCTTCATTACACAGCAGTGACTACAGAACCTGGCAAGTAGACTCTGATTCCACTTCCCATTTGGTTCCTACATTTTGGTGTTTTCTCTTTCTTTTTCTTTCTTCCGTTCTTCCTTACTCTTTTCCTTCCTTACCTCTCTTCCTCTCTGCCTGTCTTTGAGTCTGAGATCACCTTAGCTAGTGGTTCTGCATTTTGATGAGCATTAGAAGAGCCTAGGTGCTTATCAGAAATGCAAAATTCTGGGCTCCACTCATAAAATATTTGAATTCAGTTTCTGGGGTCAAATCCATTGTGGGTGGTCTATGGACCACACATTTAGAAAAAGGAATTAAATGCTATATCCTTATATGTGCTGTTCTTCCTTTCTGGAATGTTCTCTTTTCTCTATCACATCCCACTCCCTTTTCACATTTTGTGGAAAGACATGATTGACCACCTGCATCTACATCAAAGTTTGTTTTTATTGAATTCTTCTTTCTAGCCAATATATCACATTTTTACACTCAGCTATTCTCCAATTTAACTGAGCACCTGGCAGGGAGGTGGGTGCTGGGGTTACATGAAGCCACAGGGCATGGATCTGAACTTTGAGAGGCACGTAATCTCAAAAGGATGACGTGCTCATGGAGCTATTTTTGCATTGCCAACCAGACAATAGGCTCCTCTAGGACATGGGCTATATTTATTTAGAATCTACCACAACTGCCATCCAGGGCTGGGCACTGAGGAGGTGCTCAGTAATTATTGGCAGGTAGAAACAGGTTTTGGTCTTGAAGCTCTGTTGGCTGGGGAAGCTAGCTCTTCCTTCTAAATTGTTTCCTCCAAGTAGTCCTACCGGGAAGCTCCTTCCTTGACAATTGCCATTATGTCCATTGTTTACTGTTTCATCTCCCTCAGCTTCACCTTGCTGTTGCTGTAATTGCACGCACTTGCTGGTCTGGCTGTGCAGAGCAACGCATCCAGGGGCCTGGGCAGTCAGCCAGCGCTCCCAAGCCCTTCCATGCATTGTGTCTGACTTCCTCTTTGGTAGGAGTCTGTGTGATTTTCATGCTTTGGAGGATTTGGGCCCTTGTGAAATCTCTTCTGCGGAATTAGCCACACCGAATTCCATGCTTTGTGTCTGCCTTCAGGGCTGGCAGGAGCCTATATTGTTTCATTCCCACGTCGTCACACTCCTTGGGACGATGTGATGGTTCAGCTCAAGTTCATTTGGTATTCCCCTCTGAAATGTCACTGAGTTTTTCCACTGTTTGCACTGAATTAACTAATAACAATCAAGGGAATCATTAGTATGCTGGAAACATGAACTGAGGCAGTGTGGGCTGAGCATCAAATAAAGGCCTCTCCTGGGCACTTGCCTCTGTTACTGCTGGTGGCTGCCATTCAGTGCTAGCACTTTTGCAAATTGCAGAGTCATGGAGACAGAGAGAGAGAGAGAGAGAGAGAGAGAGAGAGAGAGAGAGAGAGTTGGTCAGAGTAGGGAAATCTTGAATGTTTTCCCATTGAAGCATCTTCATCCTTACTGGATTGTCTTCTGGGTGGACTTTAAGCTGAATGAGGGCATGTTGCTTCCTGCCAGTTGGCTGGTTGAGTAAGATGCTTCTTTCTTCGTGCACTAATTACCTGTTTCCGATCCTGGGAAAGTGAACTTGATCGGGAGAGCTACCATGATGTGTCAGGCGCCCTGCTGAACATTTAACATGCTAATTATTTCTAACCCTGCAAAGCAGGTATGATTATCCGAGGCTGTTGACTCTGGGAGAGGATAAGGAATCTGAGACCTTACATCCAGTAAGTGGCAGAACTGGATTCAAACCTGGGTCGCCTCTTTCTGCCTCTTCCTGATTTTTCTCCTATTCCATGTTGCCTTTTAAGGCACATTTGCTAGGGATTATTGCCCCCAGTGCACTTCCGACAGCCTCTGTAGATTGTCTGGTGCAGTTTTGAGGTCGCTGAAAGGCCAGCAGCTCTGTTCACGCTGAAGTTTCATTTTCCGTGGGGACTAAGGAAGCATCACAAAACATCGTGGAAAAGGGCTCCCTAGGAACCTCTGGGTGGCTCAGGGCGTGATCCTGGGGTCCTGGGATCGAGTCCTGCATCAGGCTCCCCACAGGGAGCCTGCTTCTCCCTCTGCCTCTCTTTCTCTGTGTCTCTCATGAATAAATAAAGAAAATCTTCCAAAAAAAAGGACTCCCCAGAAAGCTGAAGTCCATCTCACTGCAGCCTGCTGCTCACAGATCCTAGAAATTCCTGCTTAGAGGTGTCTCAGGAAATCAAAGACCTAATTTTCAGTTGAATGGTATTTTACTCGATGGGGTTAATTGCCCTCAGTTTCTCTGTGGATGTACCTTCACATTTTTAATGACACTGGAGAGCAATCAGAAGAGCCAGGATGCATATTTATAATAAAACCACATCTGAACCCATTCTTGAGTAACAGGGAACATGTGTTTTGGGGCTTTTCTATTTGGAGTCAGTTTATCATCACTATAAAAACATTTCAGTTGAGAACGGAGTCAGTGGAAACCCTGGGGACTGTACAGGGAGCTCTAGATGCGGATGGCTGGATGCCTGGCCTGGGTTTAGTCACTCAGGAGGCTTGAAGTGAAGCATTAATGCTAGAATATAATCTCTCACAGACACCCTGGCCATCTCCTTGAGCATTTCCACCTGTTTCACCACTGGGAGTCATGGCTGGTCTCCTAACAAATAAAATGTGTGTGTTCTGTACTCGATGTGTCAATTAAATCGAGAGAGAGCTGGGTTCCATATCCAGTCATCTTAACAGTGTCTAGTTTTCTTTTAAAAAAGAATTCTTTAACATAAGATGAAAAACAGAAATAAGTAACGAATGAATAATTTAAATAGTGTATAAAGTACGTGGAAAATATTATCCTGATTGTAAAATAATGGGTTCAGCTTTCTTTTATGTGGGAGACACATTGTGGAGTGGAGGAAAATTAGTACTTCTGTCCTTTTCCCCCCCAGTTTTCTGGTGACATTGTGAAGGAAAAGAACATTGTAGGGCCCAGGTACTGGCCCAGGTGATAATGGTTGGAGGGAAAGTCTTTACAGGAAAGCCATCTGCAAGGAAATTACACTTGTGTTCCCCTAGAATGATGAAATCACAAGTCTTAGACATGGACTTGACTGTGTTGTTCATGGTAAATTAAATTCAAACTCAGTGAAGTTTCTAGGCCTGGGCATTCTTTTAAATCGTACGTCCCTTGGATCCTTCCATATCACAATATTCTGGCTTTTCTCTCACATGTTTATCAGTGGATGCTCCTTCTTAGTTATTTCAAGAGGCCTCTTCTCCTCCTCTTTTTTTTTTCTTTTTTTCAGGAGGCCTCTTCTATAACTGCTTCTTAAATGTCAGTGATTCACAGGCTCCTCTGCAATGTTTTGGAGTCTCATTAAGGTTTTCATTAAAACCCATAGCTTTTCAGCTTAAAAATTGAAGCCTACCTCCCTCAATCAAATTTATATCCGATTACTACTATTTTTTTTGTGAAGACGAGATCCAGATATTGAAGTGTCTATTCAATTTTTTCTCTCAGAGAAACTCAAACTCAATTTGTCCAACATTCAAATCTTTTGCTCCTTTCCCCATCTCTTCCCTCTGCTCTGATGAAAGGCAGCACCACCACCATGATAGTGATTCCAGGCTCAAATCTGAGCTTTGCCTTTCACTCCTGCCCTAATATATGACTGCTTACCAGTCTCATGGATCGCTTCAGTACATTACTAGCTCTCGTATCAGACCCCTTGTCTCCAGGTCTGTTCCTTTAATTCAGGCACCTCACATTCTTCCTGAGATGACTGGAAAACTCTCTTCACTTCTTTCCTTGTCCTTGGTTTCATAACCTCCAATTCACTCTGCAGAATGCTGCTGAAGTGATCTTTTCTAAAATGTAAGAGTAATCATGTCTCTTATTTAGCTGTTTAAAATGGCTCATGGACCCCCCCCCCCCAGTACCTTCCAGGATAAATATCAGACTCCTTAGCTTAGCCCACAGAGCCTAGATGCTCTGCCTCTACCCAGATCTCTGGCTTCCACTTTCACACTCCTGACCAGACATTCTTTCTCCAGCTGAATAACACTCCTTGTGTCTAACAGAACTCACTAAATTGCTTAGTGTTGATAAATCTTTGACAGTGATGCTTCTTTGGCCTAGAATTCATCTATTTATTCATATATTAAGTAATTTATTCAATAAATATTTGTCGAGTGTTTGTTCTGTACCAGATGCCATGACGCTCACTGGGGACACAGCAGTGAACATGAACATGACAGACAAAGATCTTGCTCTAATGAAACTCTACATTCTACAGGGAGAAGACAGTGTAAAGCAGACAATGAATTGCAGATGGTTTTGAAGGTTATGAAGGCAATGAACCAAAGTAATGAGATAGCAAGTACTAAAAGGTGTATAGGAACGTGTGGAACTTCTTTAGTTGGGGTTCTCTGGGAAGGTTCTCCTGAGGAGGGCTATTTGAAAACATCTTTACTGGGCAGGAACAGCCATCAGGTCTGGGCAACAGCATGTGTAAAGGCCCTGAGTTGAGAATGCCCTTGGCATTTTCAAGGAATAGTAAGAAGCCCAGTGTGGCTATAGTTCAGAGATTGAGAAAGAGAGTGGTAAGAGATGCAGGTGAAGAGGCAGGCAGACGCAAAATAGTGTTGGACTTCGTAGACCATGATGGAGAATTTAGTGTTTATTTTAAAGAGAGGAGTGATATGATCAGGTTTATATTTTAAAAATATTATTCTAAAAATAAGTGTTGGTTGAATGTAGAAAAACTGGAAACCTCATACACGGCTGGTGGGAATGTAAAATGGTGCAGCCATTGTGAAAAACATCTTCATGTTTCCTCAGTAAGTTACTTCACAGAGTTACCATATGATCCAGCAATTTTATTCCTAGGTATACCCCAAATAATTGAAAGTTAGTGTTCAAACAAAAACTTGCACATAAATGTTTATAATATTACTATTTAAATAGTCAAAAGATAGAAACAACCCAGATACCCACCAATTAATGAATGAATAAACAAAATATGGTATATCTAAACAATGGAATATTATTCAGTCTTAAAAAGGAAGGCTGTACTGAATAAAGGCTACAATATAGACAAACCTTGAGAATATGCTGAGTAAAGAAAGCTAGACACAGATGATCACATATTGTATGATTCCATTTATATGAAAGTTTAGAATAAGTAAATCCATAGAGAAGGAAGGCAGATTAGTTGTTGCTAGGGGCTTGAGGGATAGGAAAGGCAGATTAATTGTTGACAGGGGCTTGAGACTACTTAATGGGATTTCCTTTTGGGGTCACAGAAAGATTCTGAAACTAGACAATGGTGACGGTTGTGCAACATGGTGAATGTACTCCATGCCACTGAGTTGTATACTTGAAAATGATTAAAGTGGTATGTGTTGTGTCATGTGTATCAGCTTGGGCTACCATAACAGAATGCCACAGACTGCATGGCTTAAACAACAGAAATATATTTTCTCACAATCCTGGGGACCAGGGAATCTAAAATCAAGGTTCCAACAGGGTTGATACCTGGTGGTCTCCTCTTGGGTTGCAGGCAGCTGCCTTCCTTCTATGGGCTCAAGTGGCCTTTCCTCAGTTGCCTTGGAGAGAGAGTGAGTGGGCTTTCTGATATATTCACTTATGAGGACACTAATCCTATCAGGTCAAGATCTCACCTTTATGATCTCATTTAACCTTAATTACTTCTTTACTTCAAATACAGTCACATTACAGGGTTAGCACTTCAAGATATAAACATGGGGCAGGGGGACACAATTCAGTCCATTATGTATATTTACAATGAAAAAAAATATCCTGGTGACTATGTGGAGTTTGGATTGTAGTGAAACAGGGAGACTAGTTAAGAAGCTAGTACAGTAATCCAAGTGAGAGATGATAGTTTGCTCTTTTCGTGGTGGTGGAGATATAGACCGTTGCATGGTCTATATCCTCCTTATTTTCATGTGGAGAGATTATCTATTATTCTTGTCTTCCTACCCCACCCCTTATTCCTCCTTTTCCCTTAATGGTATTTCAAAGCCATTGGTCCACATTTCTTAATTAGATGGAGTTATTCTATTAACAAACTTCAAGGATTGGGGATTCTATACCTTTTGTTTTCTCTGTTGTCGGGCCCAGTGTGAGATAGTAATTCTTATCTGTAGATCATGTTTTCTCCCTGGAAATTGTTGGTGCCTAATTTGGGTGGGGTGGAGTGTGGGCCAGAGAGTATTAGCAAGTTCACTTGACTACAAACCAATCTGTTTCTCCAATGAGCTTCATCATAATGAGGGTGATATTTTTGTTTCTATCTTCATGGCTCATTTAGCCTATTCCACGTAGCCTTCAAATCTGAGTATTACTTTCTCTGGGAGGCATTCCCTGATCATCCCCACTGTTCAGGATAGTTTATATGCCTCTCTGCTGTTTTTCTGTAGGACCATGTACATTCCCCTGGTTTAGCACATACCAACCATATTACAATCACTTATTAAGTGTCCCCTCTGGGAGAGACAAAGCCACTGCATTCCAAATACACATTGTATTTCATACTATTGCAATGCAGGGCTTCTAAAGACATTAAGCTTTTTAAAGGTGAGGCTAATCTTAATCACTTTCCATTTCCCACGTCTGATACAATGTCTGACCCATAGTACTTAATAAATGTATTAATAAAGGTATTAATAAATAAATACAGCTTCAGCAGAATAGTGGTCCTACTTCACCTTTCTTTATAAAAGAGTCAGAGAATATAAGAAAATCTTTAAATCTTCCTTGTTATCAAAAGTTGACTTACTATCAAATAGTTGACATTATAAAAAAAATAGGAAAAAGTTGAGTGTTGGAGAAGAATGTGGAGAAACTGGAGCTATTGTGCACTATTGCTGAGAAGGTAAAATGGTGCTGCCTTTATGGAAAGTAATATGGTGGTTGCTCCAAAAATTAAAAAAGAGCTGCAATATGATCTAACAATCTCGCTTCTGAATATATGTCTAAAATAATGAAATCAGGATCTCAAAGAGGTGAGACATCCATGTTCACTGCAGTGTTACTTGCAATATCCAAGTTATGGAAACCATCTAAATGTCCACTGACAGCTAAATGTATAAATAAAATGTGGTACATACATGTGACAAAATGTTATTCAGCCTTTAAAGAAAAAGGAAATCCTGCCATATGTGACAACTTCAATGAACCTGGAGGACATTATGCTAAGTGAAATAAACCAGTCATAGAAGGACAAATACTGCATAATTCCATTTATATGAGGTATCAAAAATAATCAAACTCATAAAAACAGAGCAAAATGGTCATTGCCAGGGGCTGTGGGGAGGAGGAAGTGAGATACTTCTCTTCAATGGGTATAAAGTTTTAGTTTTGCAAGATGCATAAGTTCACTAATTTAACAACGATGTATTATTTATTGTACACCTAAAAATTTGTTAAGAGGGTGGATCTCATATTAAGTGTTCTTACCACAATAAAAAAAAATTAGCTTCAATCATGGAAGAAATTGGATCCCTAATTCACATATAGCTATTCAACGTATAGAATATGTCTAGTAAGGCAACTAGAGTTCTTTCACGTTTTGATAAACTTGTGACTGATATTCAATTGGAATTTGTTGTCTTTTCTGAATTCCTACAGTCATGGAGTAATATCTTCTTGGAGCTTATTGCGTGAAGGTCATCTGGGGACAGGAAGCTGGTATGTGTTTTCAATTCTTGAGATAGTGCAATGTTCTTTGGGTCATCTCTCTTCTCAGAAAATTGGAAAAGGTAGATATAAATTATACATTTCTTTAGATGCAAATGAATGCCTGTCAAGAGGTCATGGACTTTGGAGAGTTTTCTACCAATGGTTACGTGTTTTTGCTGTTGTCTACGTGTGTTTTTATCTGCTTTCTCTATAACTAGGGACCTCCATCCTTTTGGTGGTTGTCTGGTCTCAGGGCTGTGGTCTGGGGGCATGAAAAGGGTTGAAGGCTGTTTGTTAATATGGCAATTGAATCTTTTGACTTGCATTTTAAAATTTCCATTCTCTAGGTGGAAAATCGACCTGCAGATTACAAATTTCCTGAAAGTTAAACTGTAAAATGCTTTAAAACCTATTTTAAGGTATCTCAAATATCTGGAAAAATGTTAGTTATGTATTTCTTAAGATAGTGTGCTGTCTAAAATTATAAGCAAAATAGTTTGAACGTTATGCTAGTTGGCAAGTAAAACATAGTAAGTTGTACATTTACCTGGCAGCATGATATTTAAAAGAAGCCAAGATTAAAATGAAAGATTTGTATCTATGAGTGTCACCGAGAAGTGACAATAAAGACTGCCTGCCATTCATGTGCCATGTGTGAATCTATTTAGTGGAGATACGCTCCTTTGTCCTAGGAAAATACTATATGGTCTTTCTCTCATGGGTTAAATTTAGATCCCCACCCGACTTACACATTGTACTTTGAATAACACAAGGCCTCATTGGAAGCAAGATATCTTTTTACCTAAATATTTTTTGAAGGTGGATGAGTTGGTGATTGACTCAAGAGGTTGGTGGGAGGCCTAACAGGCATTCCTAGAATTGCAGGCATGTTCAATTTCATTTTACAAAGCAGTTTAAAATAGAAGACACAGAATTAGTCTGTCTAGGAGCTTTGATATTGCTTGGTCATCCAGCTGTGATGTGGAGGCCAGAGCAATGGCAACCCAGGCATTTAGAATCCTCGGTGGTATGTCTTCTTAGGAGTTTTTTGCCGAGGTCCTCAAATTAGAAAAGCTGTCTTTGTTATGGAAATGTCTAGAGAGTCTTCAGATGTTTATGTGGCTATGTTTTCTACCTGGAAATTCAAGTTTCATTGATTACTGCAATTTTAAATGAATTATCAGGAATAGGAGAACCTCTTTTGTTGATGTTGGGTTTCTTTACCATCTTCTATTGTGGTTTTAATGGGCTGTCTCTCAGGATTAGGACACAGATTTTAAGTTATTTAAAGAAGATCATGGGGTTGCTTAGGGACACAAACAAAGAAAACAAAGAAAAACAAAGCAACCAAGTAGTTCAAATAGTGCAGATAGTCTATGCTTTTTGCATTTAAGTTTTGAATTTCCAGGTTTCTTTGCCATTTGGCATAAATAAAAATAAGTCCAGTTCTCATTGTGTTTGAAGTAAATACTCTCAATAAAAGAAAACACATATTTGGAGCAGGCATGGCTTGGAATTCAAGATTATCTGGGCATGAGTAAGGTCTTGTGAACCCACCAGGTACTAACTGGATTTTTTTTTTTAATTTTTTATTTATTTATTTATGATAGTCACACACACACAGAGAGAGAGAGGCAGAGACATAGGCAGAGGGAGAAGCAGGCTCCATGCACCGGGAGCCCGACATGGGATTCGATCCCGGGTCCCCAGGATCGCGCCCTGGGCCAAAGGCAGGCACCAAACCGCTGCGCCACCCAGGGATCCCCTAACTAGATATTTAAACCAGAAGTAACCCCTTCTAAAGAGAGACTAAGGGGCTGGATAAATACTCAAAAGTTGGTGCAAGTCCATGGACTGCTTTTTTTTTTTTTTTTAAGATTTTATTTATTTATTCATGAGAGACACAGAGAGAAAGGCAGAGACACAGAGGGAGAAGCAGGCTCCATGCAGGGAGCCCAATGTAGGACTCGATCCCGGGACCATGGGATCACACCGCTGAGCCACCCAGACATCCCCATGGACTGCTTTAAAAGGAGAGGAGTATATCATTCCAGTAGTTATCATTCCAGATCAGTCATATCAGTGTATTTCTAAGCCCTAAAATGAGGAGAAAATTCATGAAAATATCTATACGATTTAAGAACACACACTGCAGTTAGCCTAGTGTTAATGATTGATATTTTAGGAGGGTCACTTTCTTAGCCAGTAGCACCCTCAACAGTGGGCATGGCTAGCTGCTAGGGATTGGTGGCCCTGGAACACAAATAGATATTAGCAGCAATATCATTCCCTCTGGGAGGGAGCACATTGGTGTAGTCCCATTTCCCACTCCCTTGGGAACTATTCTCAGGATCGGGGACTTCACTGGACTTTGGCAGAAGTGATGGCAGCTTCTCAGGATGCTGGCTTGACTTCATCAAGCTTCATTGGCATACATTGCCACTTTCAGTGTAAACAGGTATAGGAGCTGGACCATGCAAGAAGGCACAGTGGAGTACATGTGTGACACCCCTGGGGAGGTAGAGGAGAATTGGGGAACTCAAGGGAAGTTGGAGGTCCCATAGAACTGTGGGGGCAGAGCCAGGATTGTAGTTCTTCAGCCTTTAATTGTGACCTTCTTTTATCTCAAATTAGAAGGACCTGAGAATGAGATTGGATTAGTCTGGGCCAGATATTTAGCTTGAATTTTAATGAGTTGAAATGGTAGGTGTTTAGAGGAAACCGATGAATAACTGAGAAAGGAGAATTAACGAAGGACTCCTTTCCTTTCTGTTTTCTTTCCATCTGTCTTCTATTCATGTTAAGATTTTTAAAAACTCCCTTAATTTCAAGATTTCCAGCTTAATTTTTCATTAAGAGAAGCTTTTGTAAAAGTAAACATTCCGTTTCCATTCATCCCACAAATGTAAAAGAATACAAGGGAGGATGAGTTTTATTGAAGCCCTACAGGCTGGAGCCAACTGGACAGGTCCTTTAAAAATCCACGATGGCTGGTAACTCTGGAAATTGAGCATCATTATTTTCCATCCTGTCATTTACTCCTCAGTGGCTCAGCTCCATGTTGATCATTAGAATCAAACGTCATCTCCGAGTTTGGCAAACAGCTGCCCTATTTGGTTTAGGGCTAAAGCTTGTTCTGGCAAAGATGGATCTACTCATTCCAGACAAGAAAGTTTGGATGGGAGCGGTGTGGCTGTCCGCCAGGCTGCAGGGATCAGAATGAAGGCTGCAGTACGTGTACCTCGTGAGCTGGACCCAGGAGTGCAGATGAAACCTATAGACTGGGAGCCCATGTGCTAAAGCAACAAGTTCTGACTCTTGAGCCAGAAAAATCCAATCATGGAACAATTGCACAGTCTCGGATCTAGGTATGTTGCATCATATCCCCTGAAAATCCTTACATGTGGTAAAGGTCAGTTATATCATAGTTCTCTTACCAGAGGATATATTAGCCTGGTCCCTCATAAAACTCCCTGTCCATATGTCATGGAAATAGTAATTTAGTATCACTGCGAGGAATATTCTGGATGATATTGTATTGGAATAGCCCTTAAGCAGTCATTATGCATCTATTAGCTTCTCGCTTATTTGTTTAATAAACTTCCGTGTGTCCAGCATTGTGGATAGGCAGATAAAAATGAAACAAAAATGATACTCCCTGACATGGAGAAGACAAGATATGTTTGTATAAAATAACTTGCAGGGAATACACAGATAGAATGAGGGTTAAGAGTTTCAAAAGTTAAAGACAACTCTGGAAAAAAAATTTTGCAGGGGTGAGAAATAGTCTGGGCAGGATACCTGGATGTTCTGCGCATCACGAAGGAAATGTTTGCTCTTAGTCGAGCAGAGAAGAGAGGATTTAGCTTTGCAGGCTGGTAAACATTAGCAAAACTATAGAGGTAGAAAAAAAGCATCTTGGATGGACTGCAGGTAAAGGAAGAGGCAGTCAGGAGCTCAGATAACTGTTGGAGTGTTAGAGGAAAGGCTGAGTAAAGATAAGACCCACCTAAAAGAGTTCTTGTTAAGTTGTTGGAAGGAAACATTGGACGGGTTGCATGGATCCATCTGATGCAGGCTCTTAAACATCTGGCACAGGTTTTGGGGCTATCATTCATTCATTTACTTATTCATTTATTTATCACATGTTTATGTGTTTGGCACCAGACTAGACATTGAGAACAGACAGGGCTGTTGCCTGAAGGGATTAGCACCAGGGACAAGAGGCACACCAACAGCCATAGAACATGATGGCTCTAAATACGTACGTAGAAAGTAGCCTGGTTACAAAGCAGAAAGATTAATTTTGCCTAGAATGGAAGCCAGGATAATAATATAATAATAATAATAATAATAATAATAATAAACCCCAACAAACAAACAAAAAAACAAAAAAAACCTTGGGAAAATATATGTTCTTTAGCAGATGGAACTGATGAAAAAAATCAGAAGCATATGGAACTGATGGAGCAGGTTCTAGAAGCTTCTGCGGAACCATCCAGAGCCACAAGAAGAGAGTAAGTATGGTAAGGAAAACTGCAGTGGGCTCAGTTTGAGTGAACAAGGACGCAGAAGTACTATAAAGATGCAGTGAAGCTAAGGCCTGCCCTCGACCTAGGTTGGGGCTGCTGGGAACGGGCAGTGATGCAGAGCAGTGTGGTGCTCACCGCGAGGACCGCCTGCTGATGTGGGAACCCTTGCAAGTCACACCACCATGTACGGGCAGGTGGCTGGACTCCCCCCGAGTTCCCTTCCATGGGACAGCATTCTTGGTCACTCTCTTTGCTGGTCCGATAATACCTCGTGCATTTTTGTTGTGCCTCTGAAGCTATTCCCGCCCCCCATCTTCTTGCACCACCCTCTCCCCAAATGCCCTTATTCTCCTGGAGAAATCTTGTCCATCCTTCACGTGTCACTTCTCTTGTACCCCAGGGAATTACTCCTGTAGGTAAATTCCTCCATTTGGTACATAACATGACATGGACACTTAGCGTATCTGGTCCTCTACATGCGGATTTCCTCTAGAGATGGTTCATTCCTTGGGTCTTATTTATGGCAAAAGCAAAATTGGGCCTAGTCTTGGCTTTGAATCCTTGCTTTGCCACTTACAGCCTTGTGGACTTTAGCAACTTGGCTAATCTCTCTTTACCCACATTCTTCATTTATAAAACAGGGCAAATGACGTCTACCTGATAAGGTCACTAAGTTAAAAACTAAGATAATATATCTAAAACATCTGTCAGAGTGACTTGTTCATAAGGACTCAATAAACATTCGTCTTTTTCTTCTTCCCTTCTCACCATTCATACTCACAATGCTCAGCATTGCGCCTGGTATATTCTAGGAACTCGATGACTTTGGTTGAATATACAAACTTTAAAATTCACTGAGTGTAAAAAAAAAATAAAATAAAATAAAACAAAATTCACTGAGTGTGCGTCACATTCCAGGCACTGTTCTGAGCACTGTGGATGTAATGAACTCATTGAGTACTCTCCATAACACCATGAAAGCATCCTTAGTATCTTCATTTTACTTACAAGGAAACCAGGACACAATCAGGTAAATCCTAACTTAGGGAAGCCCTGAGTGTGTGCAACATCGAAGTCCAAGCTCTTGTCTTAAACTTTTCTTCTACAGGCTGATTCTATGAAGTTTACATGTGATGTTGAACCTTCTGGTAATTTTCTGCTGGTGATGATTTAGCCCATTCCCGGCTAAATTATTTATTAATTTATTTATAAATTAATAAATATTTTTTAATTTTTGAAGGATTGTATTTATTTATTTATTTGACAGAGAGAGTGAGCACAGCAGGAAGAGGGGCAGCGGGAGAGGGAGAAGCAGACTCCCCTCGGAGCAGGGAGCCGATGCAGATCCATGGATCATGACCTGAGTTGAAGGCAGATGCTTATCTGACGGGGCCACCCAGGCGCCCCTCATTCTGAGAGTTTTAAAAAGCAGGATTGCCATATGTCTTGAATAAATCCATTCCTAGTATACTTCTGCAGGGATCTCTGAATGCTTTTAAATTCTTCAGAAATTATTTTCTGTAAGAAAGAGGAGCCAGTTCTTTTTTTCACGGAATCTCCTCCACTAGTATGGGCATCTGTTCAAATTAGTCTGTGAGTTAACTAAGGAACCTATTTGTCTGAGTCCTACATATGGGTTGCTCAGCTGTCAAGATATAGAGTTATAAGACATCAGAGTTGCCCTTGGTGAATAACTGCTTTCACCACCACCACAACTACCATTTTGTGAGTTTCTATATGGCAACCCTAGGAGTAAATTATGACTTTACTGCCCTACCTCCCTTTTGCAGCTGAAAACTGAAGCTTATAGAGGTAACTAATCTGCCCAAGGTCAGAGAGCCAGCAGGTTTGTGCTCAAGACTTCCTGATCCAGGTTTTACTTGAAGAAACAAGAGCAGCATAATTGGAGAAGCAGGTGACGGCTTCATAGTGGTTTGTCTAAGGAGGAAAGAATCGAATATATATTATCAGTGCTTTCCAGGGTAGAGTTTTCATCATCTGTGTGGCATTCATGAGAACCTCCTGTTATTTCAAGCTAGCAGCAGTGCAGAAGAGGAGAAAAAAGCGAAAGACACAACACAGGATGTCTTGGGTTCGAGGCTGGCTTCCTCAGTCAAGTCACTTAACTCCTCTATTTATTTCAAAACTAAGAATAATAATGGTACTCACCTCAAAGCATTGTTGTGAGGATTAGCCATGAGTATGAGGCGCCAAAAACAGAGAAGGGAAGATGTGGGATGTTTATTACCAGAATGGTGAGAATGGCCACCATTTATTTATTTATTTATTTATTTATTTATTTATTTATTTATTTATTTATTTTAAATATTTTATTTATTTATTCAGGGACACACACACACACAGAGGCAGAGACACAGGCAGAGGGAGAAGCAGGCTCCATGCAGGGAGCCCAATGTGGGACTCGATCCCGGGTCTCTAGAGTCATGCCCTGGGCTGAAGGCGGCGCTAATCCGCTGAGCCACCCCGGCTACCCAATTGCCACCTTTTTATACCTGAGAGGCAAGAAGGTAACCCAGCGTATTACTTTTCTACTGCTGGATAACAATGACCATAAACTTAGTGGCTTCAAACAACTTTATCATTTCACAATTTTGTGGGTCAGAAGTCCAGGCGTAGCTTTGCTTGTTCCTCTGCTCAAGGCCAGCAGAGGAGATCTCATTCTACTTTTCCGCTGTGGTGTCTTCCATCCCAATGTAATCAAGGAGCGACTACTCCACCATACTCATAGTCTCTCCATGTTCATGAGGAGGGGTTATACAAGGTGTGTACACCAGTGGTGTTAATCTGGGAAGCATCTTCGAATCTACCTGCCACACCCAGGCCTATGGGGGCACCAGAATCTTCCATTTCTTGAGTTCTATTCTAGCTTCCCGGACTCTGCACAATTCCTAACTCCCTCATTGCTAAATGCTGTAATTCCTTGAGTAAACCAAAAAAACTCTATTTAATACACATAAAGAGGGAAACATGAGAAAAACTATTCTGACCAGAGAAGTGAACATTTTTAGTGGAAAAAAAAAAACAAACTTTAGACATTTTCTTTTAATTATTTCTGATAAGTAAATTAGCCTTGAATTTTGACTTGAGCAAAAGTGTGATTACCTGGCCTAAAAACTATAGTTACTCTAAAGTCAGATCTTTTTCTTTAAGAAAAGCAGAAAGCTTCAAAATCAGTTCATTTTCTGACTAGTTAGATGGAAGAACCTTTTTCTAGAATAAATTTCACTTTAGAATTAGTCAATGAGGGTACAATGGTTTTTGACCTCACTCACCATGTAATTTTTCAACTTGTGGGGGAAGTCAGAAAATGAATTTCTTTGTAGGAAATGAAACATTGTAGACACATTTTCTCAGAAGAGGCCCACACAGACAATAGTAATTACCAGTGATGAAATGGTATAACCTTATGACATCTAATTTTGGTTGTGTTTTAGTGTGTTGACTGATGGAATTCAATTTCCTTTTTACTTTACTTAAACCCATCTTATGGTTGAAAAGCTTAGAACTGAGCAAACATGATAAATAAGACTAATGTGCACGAAGCACACATTCCTTTCCAAACTGGAAAGTACATACATTCCTTTTCTCCACTAGTTGGCCGGCTAAGCACAGACTGTACTTGTGATTAAATCAAGAATAAAGTCATAAACTCCAAGTATGCAATATTAAAAATTAACTGATATATGTGACTTTTTTACTTAGACAAGATTCCTTGGGAAGTCAGTATTGATGCTAAGCATGGGAATGACTGTGGCTCTGTTCCCTGGTTTAGGTCTCCTTGGGATCCTTCTTTCCTGTTGCCACTAAAGTGCTACGGGAAGGAGTCAACCAGATGGAAATGCCAGCAACTCTCTGTCACTGGGGGAATGTAGGGCAGGATGGGCTGTTTTCCAGTGTTATTGGTGTTGCTTGCAATTGGTCTAGGTCTCTTTGCCTCAAATACTAACTCTCAACGTGAGAGGACCAATCTGCCCAATTTGCTCTTTTGTGGTCTCTTCCTTTCAGCCTAAAGGCAGTCCAGGTACAGGTGATGAGAGCACACCTGCTTCTGTTTTACTCCTAGTGGGATAGTGGTACTTAGATGACACATTTGCACAACACGTAAGCCCATAGGGTTTCTGGAAAGAGGGGGCCTCGGAGCCAGATGTGAGCACTTCTGGCTTTTATAAGGCTGGCTCTGAACCTTCAGGTCTCCCTGGTTACCAGCATCTCGGCCTCCCTGTGGGAGGCCAACAGCACTGAGTGAACTTTCTACTCCTGGTGGTCCCCCATGCTCATGTTCAGCCAAGAACATTCCATAACAAAACTCCTGCATCCCAAACCTATAGCTCTTGGTGACACATCTCTTTCCATTACCATGTAAAGCTATTTGCCTTTTAGCATGCACACTGTGATAGAGTGACCAGAGTTGTTTGCCCAAACTCTTCCTTTAGCTCTTTATTTTTCATGCTAAGGAGTGTTCTCTCTCTCTTTTTTTAAAGATTTATTTATTTATTTATTTACTTATTTATTTATTTATTTATTATAGACAGAGAGAGAGAGAGAGAGAAAGTGAGAGGCAAAGACACAGGAGGAGGGAGAAGCAGGCTCCATGCCAGGAGCCCGACATGGGACTCGATCCTGAGACTCCAGGATTGCACCCTGGGCCAAAGGCAGGCGCTAAACCCCTGAGCCACACAGAAATCCCCAGGACTGTTCTATCCACAGTTTGCTTTTCCATACCTGTTGATGAATATTTGGGTTGTTACAGGTTTTGGTTATCATGAATCATGCTGCTGTGAACATTTCTGTGTAACTCTTCATGCAAACTTACGTTTTCATTTCTTCTGGGTAAACACCTAAGTTTGGACTGACTGGATCCTGTGGAAGGCGTATATATTTAATCTTTTAAGAGACTGTCAAATGGTTTTTCTGAGTGGTTGTACCATTTGCATTCCTACCAGCAGCGCATGAAAGTTCCAGTTGCTCCACGTCCTTTCCAACATTTGGCATTGTCAGTATATACGCATTTTCTTAAAGTGTAACTTCATGTAAACTAATAGTTGCAAATGTATACAATTATGTGTGATATAAATAATTGTGGAGAATATTTTGTTTTTTAGTGACTGAAGAAGTTTTGGGACCTCTCTCTTCCTTTAATTTTCCTATGTTATATTAAGTTGGATACTTAGGAAAGAAAACTCATATATTTTTTTAAGATTTTATTTATTTATTCATGAGAGACACACAGAGAGAGGCACAGACATAGGCAGAGGGAGAAGCAGGCTCCCTCTGGGGAGCCCGATGAGGGACTTGATCCCAGGACCCCGGGATCATGACCTGAGCCAAAGGCAGACGCTCAACCACTAAGCCACCCAGGTGCCCTGAAAATTCGTATTCTTCAAGACATCAGCAGACCCTCTATCCCACTGTAGCTGAGGTTATCAAAAGGCACCATTTTTTAGTATTCTGACAGGAAGAATTTTTTTATTTCTTAACTTTCTAAATTACAATTGGGAAGAATGGAGAAGAAAAAAAATGATTAAAAACTGTGGGAAAGGGGGAAATAAGATGGAATATGGTGATTTCCACAGTTGTTCCGGTTATATATGGTCATTATGATGTCTTCAAACCATAGCTTTACCTATAGATTCCAAAGGCTGGGTAGCCAATTTGGGCCTTACCACATCCTTTAAGCTCTAGTATGCTTTCTCCTCAATTATCCACTTTCTGCTGTTCCTCTAGCCATGTTAATAGGGCCTCCTAAGAGACCATAGGTTGTGAGAAGTTAGAAGATGCCTTGACTCATTCTCCAGTTCGCTCTGTAGGCCATTTCTGCCTTACAGTTACAAGCCCACAGAGCAGCTGGAGTCAGGTAAAGGGGTTGAAGTCCTAGGTGAGTAGGAGGACATGGGTGGGGTGGTCACTGAAGTACCATCTGGCCATAGTGAGTACTTTACGAGCTCTCCTGGACATGGCAATGGTGTATAAGAATGTCTGGGGCTCCAGTGTAAGGGGGGTGGCCAAAAGTGGAGAGAGAAAGGAGAAAAGAGGAAGAAGGAGAAGAAGACAAAACAGAAAAAAAATTTGTGACCAAAGAAAAGAGTTTTTAATTTTTAAAATTTATTTATTTGTATTTTTAAGAGCCTTCTAAAAATATAAGAACAATATATACCAAATTTTCCCATTTTTACATTAAAAACACCCACTGTAACCACCTCTGCCTTCTCCTGCAGTGGCGTTTGGTGAGAGAGTACGAGTACCTTCTATGGTTAGAAGGGAGCTGTTATGCCTGGATGTGTCACTGCCTTTTTACCTAAATCACAGCCTGTGCAGGATGGAGGATGGGGGGAGGGACAGATGAATCCTGGCATGAGATCAGAAGCCTGGCTCTGGGGCTAACCAGCCTCAATTCTTCTGGGCCTCAGTTTCCTCATCTGTAATGCAGCAATTAATACCCTTATCAAAGGGCCACTGTGAAGATCAGAATGAGATAACTGACACTCAGGGAATACTGTGTGAAAACTGACACTCAGTGAATACTGAGCCATGATTCTTTCACATTTTCCAGATTAAAAATAAAGACTTTATTTATTTATTTTAGAGAGAGAGAGAGAGAGGATGAGTGAGAGGGGTGGGGAAGAGGAAGAGAGAGAAGCTCAAGCAGACTCTGCACTTAGCATGGAGCCCAATGTGGGGCTCGATCCCATGACCCTGAGATCATGACCAGAGATGAAACCATGAATCAGTCACTTGACCAACTGAGCCACCCAGGCGCCCCTCATGTTTTCCAGTTCTGAAGCAGTATTTGTGAGAGCTCAGTTCTGAACAATCTCTTGTCATGTGTCTTCAGTGGCATATCATGGGAATATAGAATTGAGAAAAGGTTCTTCTGGGTGTCTTCTACTTTTACTGTTGTGATTATTAGCAATGCTGAAACTTGCAGACAGGCAGCACTAGAAAGATCATGGCTTACACAAGTTTAATTCTTTCCACTTAATTCCTGAGGCTTAGCATACTTTAGTGATCCTCGGTGTAGATTTCATACTCTCTCGCCTCATAGAATTGGACCCAATCTGTCCTTCCCTCTTGAGGATTCTCCACAATTTTTTCTCCAGTAAACTCTGTAATGAGTTTCATTACCAAGATGCCTGCTGTTTCCATGCCTACGAGTCCTGTTTTCCAAACTGGCTGTTCTCAGGCTGGCAGGAGTGAACTGACTTAACTCCAGAAACATTTTAAACTTCCTGAAAGCTTAAATGGCCCAGGGGTGCTCCCACAGATCCTCCTCTGCAGTATTCGTTTTTAAGGTCAAGGTTCATGCTTTCTTTAAAAATATGATTTTCTGTAGTTGTCCGAACTGTGAACAGCCATCAGAGATTGTTGGGCAGCTGTCCTCAAAAAAGGCTGTCTTCCCACTGCCCCTCCTTTCCAGAATCTCTTTGAATGCTTTGATCTCTAGCTGCTTTTTTTGATGAGTTTGGTTTCCAGAACTTGTACCTGTCCTGGATGAGCATGTGATCCTCGAGCTGCCTTGGCCATGGCTTCCCATGGCGTCTGACTCTGAAGGCTAAAAATAGCAAGATGAAGCCCAAAGCATTCTCTAAGGAAATAAAATCGAGCAGCGTAACTGGATTATTCTTGGTTATCTTGCAGAGACATCCGTGTGACCAGACATCTGCAAATGGCGGTGAGATCATTTCTAGTCGCCTCTTAATCTGCTGGCAGCTGGCTTCTGAAAGCTCCTCCAGAGTTTTTTTTTTTTTTTTTTTCCTTCTTTCCCCCAAGCCAAAGGCAGCCAGCAGTTTGGAAACTTTCCACGTTGGTTTGTCATTTTTGACTTTGACCAGTCACTTTGTAAGGTTCATTTTCCTTTCTTCCTTCATGTCGGGCTGGTTTTCTTGAGGGGGTGGGGGAGGGGCAGGCAGGGTTCTTGTTCACTGTGGTTGCTAAGAAAGAATCTTCTCTGTTTATAGGCCCCTAACAAATAGTGACAGCTGAGAGACAAATATGGTGCTGTGTTTGCCTGAGGAGGATGGAAGGGGGCCAGCAATTAGCAGCCTCTGAGCCCAAACGCTCACAATGAGGCCTTTGAGAGGGTTGGCTGGCATCTCGCTTCCACAGATTGCTTGAAATAATTCAAAAAGGTGTTTGCCTCATGCTTTCAACGACAGATTCATTTCCAGAAATCGGGGCTGTATAACTTGATCGGATTGTAAAAAGGACATAGTCCTTTCTTTCTCAAAGAAGCTTTTTGCTTTAATCAGAGCCAACTCTCAGCAGGATTTGTAGCCATTTGCAGAGCAGGAGTCTTCCACCTTTGGGTCAGAGGCGGGAGTGTCACAAACGAACCAAGGGAAGCCAGGAGTACTTCATCCATGCTCACCTTTCTTGACTCTTTGGGGGGATTTACTCTATTCTGGTGCTGCTGCCCTGGAGCAGGATGATGTGGGTTGGGCTGGAGTTTGGAAAAGTGTTATGTAAAGAGAAAACAAAGGTGTCTTTCTGTCTAACACTAATATATAAGTGGGTACTTGGGTCCTTCATTTCATAATTACAGTGTAAAAGGAACAGTTACCTGGGATGAAATAGAAGGCTGTGAAATGATGCTTATGGAAAAGGAGGTCTCGTGGGAGTAGATGGGCATTTCGTCCTTCCTCAGGGATACTGCTGAGGGGTTAGAGTAGCAACGGCTGACGCTGGGGAAACGTGGGGCACTTATGTTCTCTACACAGTGTCAGCTCATTTCGTCCCCAGCACAGCCCCAGAAGGTAGGTACTATTATAATTTCAACTTAGAAGGAAAGAGGGCATAAATAATTTGTCCAAAATATGCAGTAAGTGGTGGAACTTTGGTCTGAATCCAGAAAGCTCGGTTCAGAACCAGTGCTCACAACCGCTGCCCTGTATGATGTCTATTGGGTTGCCAGTGGGTCTCAGAGTCTCAACTTCGTTCCCCATCTCTCAACAGTGGATCAACAGCTCTCCTGGCTCTGGGGAAGCTGCCCTGAAAAAGCTTTTTCAGTGACTTAGTAGGGAGAAAACCTGGCTTGCCTCCCTTCCTTTCCCTTCCACTTCCCCTAAGGGAGCGTTATGCACGGAAAATCCTGAAATGGCTTTGAAAGAAACACATGGAACTTTGATGTGAAAAGAATGGCAAAGGTTGAATGTTCATTTTTTTTCCCACTTCAGTACACAGTACAAAATCTGAACTTTTCAGTTGAGTACCACTATTCCACATTTTCTGTTTTAACTCAGAATTGCTTGGATTTATTTAGTCTGGGGTCCAGAGTGTGTCAGAAACTATTCATAAGAACATGGCATCAGGGGATCAACCAGTCATCAGTGGAGAAAAATTCAAGTTCCTGTTGGAGAGATTTCAATCCCGTTGAAGAGCTGAGATACACTATGTCAACAGAAAACTGATGAAGTAGGGGTTGTCATTGCCTTTGGGGTGAAATTCAAACTGCCATTCCCAAGTCACCTATCCATCCTTCTACAGGTGATTCTGCAAATGAGATTTTTCTCTGCTTTTAATTCCTTCTGCAGAAGGTTATAAGAACAGGTTCTGAATGAACCAAGCTGCCTAGAGTCAGAACAGATCCACCTTTTACTGGAAACTTCTAGTGTAAACTTTCTCTCTTACTAACTCAAGTGACCACACGATACCTACTTGTTGAAAAACAAATTTGAGAGGTGCCTGGGATGGCTTGGCTGGTTAAGCAACAGACTCGATTTCGGCTCAGGTCATGATCTCAGGGTTGTGAGATGGAGCTCCGAGTCGGGCTCTGTGCTGAGTGAGGAGCCTGCTTAAGAGTCTCTCTCTCTCTCTCTCCCTCTGCCCCTCCTCCTCATGCACACCCTTGCATGTGCATGCACTCTCTCTCAAAAAAAAAATCAAAATAAACTTAAAGAAAAAATGAAAAATGAAACAATTTTGAAGAGCAAAGTGCTCAAAACGTCTACATTTCTATAAACAGGAGCCTACTTAAAAGTGGTGGGGGAATGGAGACTTTGTTTTCTTTTTATACTCACTTGTGTCATATTTTTTTAAAAGATTTTACTTATTCATGACAGAGAATAACAATTTATTCATGAGAGAGATTTTATTTATTCATGAGAGAGAAGGCAGAGACATAGAGGGAGAAGCAGACTCCTCGCAGGGAGCCCGATGTGGGACTCGATCCCAGAACTCTGGGATCATGCCCTGGGCTGAAAGCAGATGCTCAACTGCTAAGCCACCCAGGCATCCCGCCATATGTTATTGGTAAAATTTGTATGTTATTTTTTTTTTTAAAAAAGAGATCTAGCTAATTAGAAATAACAAAGCTTCAATGACTTTTACTATTTACTAATTAATGAATGAATGCTGAGTAACACTGATTAATCAATATTTACCAATTGATAGATTAACAATATTGTTTATGTGGCAGGAGTCTGAGGGAGGCCTTGAAAAAGTTCCTCACCTGGACAGTGAGGGAGAGATGGGATTTATCATGTATGAGAGATGACATGTGTACAGTGGGTTATAATGTAGCTCGCAAATGCTCCACTGGCAGCAAAATTCACTTATTATGGGTGCACGGAGCAAGCAGTTGGGGGTGGGGAAGGGTCAGTGTATTGAGGGAAGGTTTACAGAGGAGACAATATTTTGACTGAATTTTGAAGGATTTATTCAACCATTCAAAAAAATATTGTTGAATGTTCACTATACGCTAGATTCTATGACAGGTGCAGGGTGTACAGTGGGGGGAAAACGGCCCAGGTTCACCCTCAGAGTGGACACAAAGGTGCTGGGAGGACTGTGAGCTGGCAAAAATCTGGAGTTGGCAAGAGAAGGCTGTCATGGGCAGTGGTCTGGATTGGCAGGAGACGGTGTAGGGCTCAGGTGTCAGCAGCAAGAGAAGTCGTCATCTGCCAAAAGTCCTGTTGGGACCAGTTGTCCTGAAGGGCACTGATCCAGAGCCCAGCATTGTCAGGCCACCACCTTGCAGAGGCCAGCACAGGAGGGCAGCCCGCCCTCCCGCCATTACTGGGAAGGCTCATAAAGTTTCCCCTGTGCCCAGGTCAGCTTGGAAAGGAGGAAGGAAAGGGAGAAAAAATCTTGTTAGCGGGTGTACTGTGAGCTTCCTGAGTCTTTACCAATATTAAATAGTCTTAACCTAGAAACATCTGAGGTATTATTGATTGCTAAATTTGAGCTAATGTAAATTTTTGCTGCCACCCAACAAAGTTGGAGTCCATTGGGGCAATTTGGTTGGTTATACAGTATATGATTCAATTGGTATGAAATATTTAAAATAGGCAAAAGCATAGACACAAAAAGTGGATTAGAGGTTATCGAGGGCTGAGGGGAATGGAGAGTAGGGAGTGACTGCTAAGGGGTGTGATGTTTCTTCCTGGAGTGACAAAAATGTTCTAGAATTAGATAGTGGTGATGGTTATACAACTTTGTGAATACACTCAAAACCACTAGATTATACACTTTAAAGGGATCCAGCATATGAATTCTATCTCCACAACAACAAAAAAATACATGGAAAAGATTAGGTTGGATAGAGAAAATGAGGAAGCTGTGATTTTTCTCCACACATCTAAGCAGTGATATAAGTGAAGTGCCTTCTGTATGAGAACTGTTATTCAAACGTGGGTTTTCCAAACATCCTAATCTGATGCCATGTTGAATAATAGTTTATATAGAGCTTTATATTATTTTACCAAAATAATAAAATTCATAAAATACTCAACTGGGGGTCAGAATTCAACTCAGCTACCATTTGAAATTCTTCTTAGATAACGATGCAAAAATAAAGCAATTCATAACATGTATGAACTCAATATGAGATGATATATGTAAGCTCAGATACTTTTAGTTAAGTGGGTTTTTTAAAAAAGTTTTTTTTTCTTAATTTATTCATGAGAGACACACACAGAGAGAGAGAGAGAGAGGCAGAGACGTAGGCAGAGGGAGAAGAAGGCTTCATGCAGGGAGCCTGACGTGGGACTCGATCCTGGGTCTTTAGGATCAGACCCTGGGCCGAAGGCAGGCACTAAACTGTTGAGCCACCTGGGCTGCCCTAGTTAAGTTTTTTTTTTTTTTTTTTAAATTTTATTAACCCTTTGAAGATAAGATAGACCTATGTTCTAAATCAGAATACTTGTTGAAAACATAGGCATTGTACTTCCTACTGACATAAAATATAGTTATTCAAAATGAGTTTTTGAATTTTAAAAAATTTCCTTCTTTACATTTTGGTCTACTTATGTTGCTACAACAGAAAACACATACATGGAAAATAAATTGCTGTCATTCTGTTTTAAGGGCAAGACTGAAAGTGGGCCATTGTAATGTTTCTTTCTTTTCTTTTCTTTTTTTTATTACTCCTCTGGTTGGCTTGGCTTGAGGTCTCATAGTCATAATGGACCCCACCATTTCCTCCAATCCCTAAATCCAAAAAGTGGCCAAATCATGCTTAATGTATTTTTGTAAACCTTCTCCCATGTATTCTGCAGCTCCCCAAATTCAGACTGTATTTCCCTCAACCTGGACCAGGATGGCTGCCGGCCTCTCAGTTTCCATTTTGTTTCTCCTAAAGCCTCCAGAGTCATCTTGGTAAGGCTTCAAGCAGCCCCAGTCACTCCCCTCAACCTTTCTCACTATGGATTCTTTGAACCATCACTTCCTTCCATACCTTGGTTTATCTTCTTCACTAAGCTATATCATTTCCAACATTTCTTTCTCTTCAAATTTTATTTTGTCTGTGTGAATGAGGAAGTTTACATCTTTAAGTGCATTTTTAGAAGAATTATTCTTTTTTCAGAAGCTCCCTGATCATTTTTATTGTAATCATTTTCCCTGTTAACTGCCTGAAATCTTTTCTGAAACAAAATGGTAGAGAAATGAACTATGGACTTCAGTGTCTTGATCATTTATCTTGCTCTCCCAAAAGTTTAATGTCCATGGCAGGAAGATTGTGTGTACCATAGCTAGTTCTCTTTGAAGCAACTCAAGAGAAAGATCAAATATTATAAATCATATTTTTCATTTGGACATTTTCATTTTTATCTCCCAAACCCTCTCTGTATCTTTTTAAAAGGATTTTATTTATTTATTCATGAGAGACACACAGAGAGAGGCAGAGACACAGGCAGAGGGAGAAGCAGGTTTCCTGTGGGGAGCCTGATGTGGGACTCGATCCCAGGACCCCAGGACCATGACCTGAGCCAACCTAGGTGCCCTGCCCTCTCTGTATCTTGCACTGTTTTTTCTGAATTCCCTTCCATAGGTTTCAACAGCCTCCAGGTGTCTGTTTAAGCCTTAGCAGGGGCTAACATGAGGCTGAGTCAGCCAGGAAGTGATCACCCTGACCAAACCAAGGGAGATCAGATCACCGGTTACGCCATCCTCAGATTTCAGCCCTGAAGGCCAGGAGACAACCAGAGGATAAGGGACACAGCCCAGAAGAGGCAGATGACATTGTGTCAAATACCCCAGATCTTTCCCACTACTATGAAGATGTTAAGTTCTCCTTCTTCCTGTTCACTTGGGAACTAGCTTGGTAGGAAGCATGGATGAAGAGGCTATTCTGAAAGACCAAGTGTTTTTACCCTGATGAGTGATTCTTTCCTAGTATGAGGCTTAAATCTTTGGAATGAATTACACTGAAACAGAATTACACATCTGGTTAATTACATACATATTATATCTTTATATGTATTATACTTGGTTAATTATATATATACGTAATACATAAATATAAGTAAATCATACATAAATTATCTGTAATATATATTTATGTTAACCAGAAGGTATGGATTAGGAAGCCAGAGTAGCTAAGAAATAACATATTTTAGGCTTATTTAACTTGGGTGTAAATATTTGACCTCACTATAACTTTCTCATATATAAAAAGAAGTATGTCTTAATTATAAAGCGTTTGGAAAATAAAAGTATCCATAATCACTAAGATATTGTCATAGTCTACATTTTTGTGAATATTTTTCTAGTCTCATTTCAATATCTATGCACTTGTATATTGAGCTGAACCCTATGAAATGATTGAATTGGACTGTTTTTGGCTTATAAAATTGTCAATTTCATAGGGCTAACCTATATATTTGTTCTAGGTACACACACACACACACACACACACACACACAAATACACACACCCTTCTATTTTCTAGGTGCATATGCACTTAGGTAAAAATATATATACTTACAAAAATAAGATCATATTGCTCTATAACATTTTTTGCAATTAACAACGTATTGTGAACATGTTTATACATCATTAAGTATGGTCCCATGAGGTCTTTTAAAATAATTACATGGCATTTCATAGTAAGAAGTACCACAATTTATTTAACAATTTCTATAGATATTTAAGCTTCCAAAATTATTGATGTCAAGAAATGACAATGCATACTTGTAGTGAAATATTTGAACACAATTATTTCTGGTAAATATATATATATATATATATATATATATATATATATATATGGAATATGGAAAAACAATATATAAAGCTATATTGGAAATATATAAATATATGGAAATGACTTTGCTGGCAATAGATTTATAGTACTTTGAAGTTTTTGTTATGAAGTGTCAAATTGTCATCCAAAAATGTTATCAGTTTACGTTCCCACAAACGTGATATGGGGATAAACTTTTGCATAATTGCCAATTTACTAAATGGAGAATGATAACTTATTTATTTTACTTACTTTATTTTTCACTTCTAGGGTTGTTTAATTGTTCATATGCTTAGTACTTTCATGTTTCTTTTGTCTTTATTTTAAAGAATAGTCTCTTCATGCCCTTTGTTCTGTGTTGTACTCTTCACCGAACAGTAGGAGACTGAGCTCATAGTCTAACCTCTGGTCACCAATTTCCACTCTCACTCCATGGCAGGACTGCTGGACTCAGAACCAGTGTTTATGAATCTGCACTTCTTTGAGATCCATATTGAGTTGCCACTGAGTATTCTGGGCTTTTTCCTAAAATATTTCCCATAAAGATTTCATGGGCAGTATAGAAATGAAAGGATCTTGGTGATTCAGTGGATTTTCTCCATTTCACAAATGAGGATATTGACATTTTGACCATTCCAGTAATTTCTTCATGTCACAGATCACATGAGGTTAGGGTTTGGAGCTTCATAGTGCCAGGCTCCAGTCTTCTGGTCTGGTTGCATAACTTATCACCCCTCAGTTCTACTACGGTTTCTGCTGCCTCTACCATAGACTAGCTCTGTGCATTGGAACCATCAAAAGAACCAATGGCTAATAGCACTTCATCTAGTTTTTCTGCTCTGTTCTCTATTTCTAGTTTTTAACTTCCTTTTTTTATGTCATTTCCTTCTTTAGAACTGATTAGCTTATGATGAAAAATTACAACACCTGTTTTATACAATATTTTCTTTGAAAATCTTATTGACTTAAGATGTATTTTTAGGGGCACTTAGTGGCTCAGTTGGTTAAGGGTTCGATTCTTGATTTTGGCTCAGGTCATGATCTTGAGTTGGGCTCTGTGCTCAGCAGGGGTCTGCTTGGGATTCTCTCTCCACCTACCCCTCTTCCTGCTCTCTCTCTCTCTGTAATATACATATTTTTTCTCTCTCAGATAAATCTTAAAATGTATTTTTAAGTTCTGTGTTCTGCTTGTCCTCTTCAAACACCTCCCTCGCCTCTGAAACTTGGCGGTATAGCCAAGAGGAGAATCTAATCAGTAAATCCAAATGTTTGATGCTAATTGGAATCAGCCAAAATGGTATCTTCAAAAGGAAAAAAGGTCATGAAATTAGTCTTTATTTAGTGCCAACTGTGTGTTAGATTCTGCTTTTATATTTTATCTCATTTACTTCTCAGAGAAATGTCATGTGATTTTTAAAAATTGTACCCATCGTACAAGCTAAATGAAATTGTCACCAGTTCAGGGCCACTTCCTTAGAAACCCAAGTGAGCCTGCATTTGAAAAACATGTTTTCTGTTTTGCTAGGACTGGTATAGCAAAGCAAGATGTCCACTCTTACTCTTTCTGTAAACCGAATTCCATATGATCCTCTAATAACAGGTCATAATCAGCACCCATACACAATAAAAAAGGAAGCTTAGACACATTTGGATTGGAAGTTTACACCATGGCCCTTGCTGTTGCTTTGAATCTTTTCTTATGGGCAAGAATGTCTCCTGAGTTCAGAAGATTATTCATGACCCCATTTAGGAAATAGGGCATCTCATCTGTTCATCATCAGTGTTGAGAAGTATGTTGTGGTTTTCAATACAGCTGTCTAGCAATTTATCTTTGATACTGAAAGAAATACCATGCCCATTAATCCATGGGCAGATGTCTACTGAGCTTGTTTTCATATCATCTGACAGCTGACCAGAGGCATAACTATGTGTGTTGAGGGATGTTAGATGGGTGGGAGATCTAGATAGTACTAGCTCAGAGTTCATGAGCATTTTAAGAATCCTGCAGTAGGAGATAGAAGAAGAAAAAAGAGAGGGAGGGAAAAGGAGAGATGTTATTTTAGTGGCCTTGTAAATGCTTTGAACAAATAGTATCAGTGTTTTGCCAAGGGAGTAGATCAAAGATAAGCTTGTTAGTTCTAACTCATTTCTGTCTGCCAGTAGCTATCCTTCTTTGCTGAAGGCTTAGGAGGGAAAGTGTCAGTAGTTCTAGGGAGAAGCCTATGCTATCAATACCTCTGTAAGTAAGCAAATCTTACATTTCTGGTCTGGTCCATGGTGACATACACAGGTTCTGAATAGCTTGATGTTTGCGTGTGTCTGTTTTTGAATTAAACATATTTTATTGATATTGAGTCACCAAGAGCAGTGCAGTGGAATTATCAGAAAGAGTCATGACTTGCTGTGTCAACAGCTTTGAGTGCCACCCCCCAGGGTGCTTAGTTGAGATGTAGGTGGCATTCAGTCAGGAATCTCCAAGCTGGAGTGCCTTGAGTGCCAAGTTTGTGTGGAATTTTGGTCTTGAAATCCTATTCCGTGTATCAGAGCTCATCTGCAGAAAAAACCAGTGGCATTGGCTCAAATATAGTCTAATGTCTTTGAGCAATGACAATAAAAATGTGCTACTGGTTGGTAAAGCATTAGAGACCCAATAACATCAATATTTATGCTAATGTAATTTTGAGACCAATTTTACTCAATATGATGAAGTCATTAGAAAAGGGATACTGACTCCTTGACATTTTGTCCAAGGGAATTTTTCTGAGATAAGTATCATCTACAAATTCTTGAGCTTATAACTCATCATGGCCTTAATACTCATACCCTAAGGAAGAACATTAATGTTTCATGATTATCCAATGAACAACTTCTGGTATTAATAGCTATAGTTTCTATCTTTTCATACTTTAATCCTCTCCATAAAGGTATATACATATATATTGAAAAATACATGTATTTACACATTTATAAATGTTTATGTACTTCTGTATATTTTATACTCAGTGGCAAATAGAAGTTGATGAAATGCTTCAATGCCGTCCTCCATTCCCATGGAAGGGAAACTAGCAGACTGCTGACACTTCCTCTGGAGGCTCTTCTGAGTATGTATTTGAGATGACTTCTTGAAGCATCATATGGAGAATATCTGGTGACACAAAATAGGTCAAATAGCCTGATCTTGTGACATTAACTGCCAGCCAGAGACCTCAAAAAAGTCTGAGGGCTGACAGGATCTAGGGACTCATTTATTGTTTTGTTGTTGTTGTTTTGCCTCATCAGCTCACCTTTTCTGAGTTGCCCAGTTATCATTTATAAGTGTGGGTGTGCCTCACTGAGGGGGTAGCCATCATGGCAGCACCCTTGCAAAATCTGGGGACCCAGAGTTCTGAAAGGCTAACAAGAGAATAGTCCAGAAATCCCTGGAGTTTGTGGAGACATAAGCTTTTGTTAAGATGGCTCTGTGTGTGTGTGTGTGTGTGTGCGCGTGTGTGCATGCTCATGAGGGGAAGGGGGTCTCTTCTCTCTGTGAAGGCATAAGCCAGAACTACTCAATACTTAATCCTTTGTTATACATTGTTTTTTACATGAAAATTTCAAATTGAGGACAGGGTTAGAAGGAGGGGGAATTGTAGTCATCACTAGATCAAGATACGTGTTCTGCGTTTATTGCCCACCGAGAATTGGGGAGCACAGAAGGAGAGGCCCTGAGAGAAGACCTGAATTATTTTTGTGGTGCTGCCATCATAGAGTACCACGGACCCGGTGACTTAAGCAACAGAAATTTATTTTCTCACGACTTCTGGGGACTACAGGTCCAAGATCAAGGTGTCAACAGGTGTAGAGTCTTCAGGAAGCCTCTCTCCTTGGCTTGGTCTATTTTCTGTGTCTGAATCTCCCCTTAGTGTAATGACATCAGTTGTTTTGGATTAGGGACCACCCACATGATCTCATTTTACCTTCATTACCTCTTTAAAGGTCCCACCTCCAAATATAGTCACATTCTGATGTCCTGGTGTTTAGGGCTTCAATTTATGAATTTTGGGAGACATAATTCAGGCATACCAATGACTGGTTTTGTATTTTAAACAGTCACTATTACCAGATATGCTGACTAGAGATGAGAATATTCCCATCTCTTGTTCACTAGGAACATAGATATGACTCTCATTGCAGATGGTGTGGGTACTTAGAGGGGCGCAATTAGATGCCCCACATTAAGCCTAAGGTTCCCACTCAGAGCCCCAGGCTAGCCTTGTCATGAACTCCCTATGGTCTGCATGTCTTCTGGAAGAAGGTGGAATGTCTTTACCAACCATGAGACCTATAGACAGCTTATTAATAACTGAGCTCATCTCACCTCCCACACTCAGCCCTAGATAAAACTACACTGTCTGTGAGATCCTCTGTAGGAGAGAAGGTGCTCTGTCCTAGATGAGCTTGAGCAGCACAGATGCTTTCACAGATTAATGTTTATCTATAAGCTCCTGTTTGAGTTGCACCTCATCAAATCTCACCTATTTTCTTCCTCCATATGTTATTTTCTTTTTCTTTTCTTTTTTTTTAAAGATTTTATTTATTTATTCATGAGAGAGACAGAGACACAGCAGAGGGAGAAGCAGGCTCCATGCGGGGAGCCCCATGTGAGACTCGATCTTGGGTCTCCAGGATCAGGTGCTGGGCTGATGGTGGTGCTAAACTGCTGAGCCACCTGGGCTGCCCTCCATATGTATTTTCATATGTATTTTGTTCTTACTTCCAAAATCTGAGAGGAGGGACTGCTTTCTGCCAAAGGACCTGGTATTGCCAGATGTAGGGAGAATATAAAAGACCATTAAGCTTCTGGCTCTTGACTCTAACTCTGGATTTTTTAAAAAAGGGGCTTGGCAAAATGAGTTATGGTATGATTCTCCTAAGTAGTATGGGTTCCCCTGGGCAGAGGTTCTGAACCTCAGCACTACAGACACCTTGAGCTGGCTAATTCTTCGTTGTGAGGACAGGCCTACATGTTGAAAGTTTGGCAGCATCCCTGGCCCCTACGCACTGGATGCCAGTAGCAATGCTCCCTGCCCCGAGTTATGACAAAGCACAAATATTTCCATATATTGCCTAACGTCTGCTGGGAGAAGAACAAAATTGTCCTTAGTGAGAAGAACTGTTCTAGTACATTATAAAAATGTTTTAGATCTAACCACCTGGAATATATCTACTTTCAAAATAAATTATCTTTTCTGTCAATGTGAGTTCAAAACCCGTGTGCTTTGCTAACCGCCAGGATGCTTTGGATGTTGTATCCCACCACGCTGCAGTTCACGTGCATGTCAGTTTGATATCTCTCTTCCTTTAGCCACTCCTTAGCTATAAAAATGCCCAACACCTGTGATGGCTTAGGGCAGGGAGATAATAAATATTATTTTCTTTTCCCTCTTCATCTTTTCTTTCCTTTTCATAGTAATTCCTTAGATTGCAATAGATTTTTCTAGCTTACTGGTAATTCTGTAATTCTTGCCTTCTTGGCTTTGAATTAATTACATGTTCAGAAATCCTGGGGATTGACTTTGACTTTTTCTCACTCTTCTTATAAACCTTGGTAATGTCAAATTGACTTGAAAACCTGATTTATTCTTTTCCCCCAGAGTCTTGCTCAGTGTTAAGTGTGGGTTATAAAATGGTATCTTCAGTATGATCCCATTTTTGCCTACATATTTTGTACCACAAATGCGCTAATATGCGTACGCAGAAAACACTCTGGAGGGATATATTCCAAAGTATACTTTTACCCTAACTGGGACTGTTAGTGATTCTTTATTTCTTCTTTTTGCTCATTTATATTTTCTGATTTTTTTTCTATAATAAGCACCTGTTGCTTATGTAATTAAAAAGGAAAAAAAAATGTCTTAAGAAGCCATTCTCAAGCTTCCAGTAAAGTCAGAGCAAGATCTGACACTGGTCTACTGGGGTTGTTAATGGTAACAAGAGTTTTATTTGAAACGGCACTTATTTTTAGAAGACACTGGGGCTACTGAGTCACCCATCATATTTTAGGGGAAAGGATGAAACAAGAAACCCCAAAAGAACAGGTGAAGATTTGCTAGGCAGATTTCTGTCTTGTACTGAAAGTTTTTTGGGTCAAGATATATGTATGTGCATGAGCTCAGATGGAATTTTTCTGAGCTGAGTGGCTGAAATTAGCAGTGAGCTAAGGCTTAGCGAGTCATCCAGTGGAGGATGGCTAGTGCACCCTGGGACTTGGTAGACTGAAAAGATGTCCAGTGAGCACACGGTGTTCCTAGAGCATGCCGGGCAGGTCTGTATCCAAGTGGCTCAACAATACCAAGCACTTCCCAAAGCTCCTACCCGTTGCTGAGCTGGCTTACAAGCCATAAGAACCTCTAGGCCATCATGAATCACAGCTCATGGACAGGCTTATTATGCTCAATTAAAGCATGCCAGTAATCGAAGTTACATCCTTGCTGGTTACTGTGTGTTTTAGAAACCAAAGTTAGCTTTGCTCAGGGAAACACTATTATGCTGGACTGAGCACATACCTCTCCCTCATTATCCTGTGCACAACAAGGTGCTGTTATGGGTGGCTGGCTTCTCCTGATGGCAGAGTTTGTGAGCATGGTGGGGAGGAAGGAGGTAAGCGGATGCAGCGGTTTAACTTTGAGCGCACAGTTTGATCAACAGTGTTTAGCACCATGGTTGGATAATTTAGAAGAAAGAGCACAGGCTTGGGAGATAGACTAACCAGATCCTGACTTTAATTTCCATCACAGATTTTGTATCAACTTCTTGGAGTCTCCACTTCCTCACCTATAAAATGGGCACAACGCGTATTTCCTCTTAGATTTATTTGAGGATAAGTGGAACACATGTAAGTTACCGTGTGGTAATAGAGCAGATGTTCAATATTCCTTCCCCTCTAGTCAGTTTTTCAGGTTTGTTGCTGGCAATTGGCATAGATCAGGGGTTCACAGGCTTTTTCTGTAGAGAGACAGATAGTAAATATTTTAGGTTTTGTGGCCCTAGAGGCAAAATTGAAGATATTACATATTTACATAATAAAGAAAAGACAATTTTCTCCCAATTAATTGATGAAATTCAAAATATAACATATTAGGGTAAAGTTTTTATAATATAGATCCACCAGTGAAAAGGAAGATTCTTTTTCTGGGGAGACAGCATTTCATTTAACTAGGGTTCAAAATTTGTGTTCCCTATCATCAGATTGATAGCCAATGTGTATCTGTACAAGCCATGGGAATAACAAGCCATAAAAAGACAGGTAGGAAGCTGACTTTTGTCCACAGGCCTTAGGTTGCAAATCCCTGGTGTAGACTATTTATTGATAATGCCAATCTCTGCTCATACTCTGACCCAGCCACTCATGATGAGGAAATAATTTGAAACCATAACTGATATATAAACAACCATTAGGAGGCACAATCTGGAAAGGAGGATGAAATGGTTCAATCTTTAAATAAACAGGCTTTTGGAAGCTGAAAGAGTCCTTAGTCTTCTTGATCAAGTCGTCCTCTAAAGAGTATCTCCTTTTGTGGCTGAAATCTGGAAAGCAGTAGGGAGGAATTGTCAGGCCACATAAACTGACCACCTACACAGACAGATCAAGCAAGTGAAAGCTCACGGAAACAGTTACTCAAATAAGTTCTTCTTGCTTTCCATCCAATAAGAAATGGACATGCCTGCTTATAGTGAGAGCATTGCTAAAGAAGGGATTAAAATTTGACGCATAAAACACTAGAAGGTCCTTTACTGCTACTCTTCCACTGACCTGGATGACCAGTTAGCACACAGATGTGAGTCCACAGCAGACAGAGGTGGATAAGCAGGCAGTGCTTTACAGGCCTGGCTGTAGGGGGTTCCCAACACTGAATCCTACTCCACCTACAGGGGGTGTTGGGGGGGGCTTCAGTAGCATAAATGAGATGCCTTAAGTAATTTCTGGTATATGTCAGTGAGTGTGTATTGGCATAAAATCAAGTAAAAATGCTTTACTAAGGATTAAACAATTCTAAAGAAAAAAAAATCAATATTCTATCCAGAATCCTGACCTCCACATTGAGAAAGCATGGCAAGCAGGTCACACTGTGGCTTCAGCTGTTCTGGACCTCACAGCAGTACCTGAGTGGCTATGACGGAAGCCTGGGAAAACCACAAAGGTATTTAGGGGTTCCTGAGCACAGGGCTTTGATAAAGCTGCTGGGGCAGCTCAGCAGATTTTACAGGGAAACACAAATGATTAATTCTCAAGTAGTAAGAGGTAATCTAGATTTTGATGCACATGTTTTTAAAATTCCAGATTTGTCTTTTTAGAATGTTGATCATTTGGCAAGAGATTCACTTGAGGAGAGCAATGGGAAACAACCTGAGTACATAAACAAGCATTGCAATCTTATCAGATTCAGGTTTACCTATTAAATTGCCCATAAATGCTTTGATGGAAACTGGTACAAAAGAATATTCTTGGGCATATTCTTCACACAAAGGGAACACATTTTAGTGAAAAGCTAATATACAGTGGAAATAGAAGGGATCAAAGTGGGCATTAAGGTGAAGCAACATGGCAAAACACCTCTGATAACTGAATTGCCAACAGATGGGGCATCTGGGTGACTCAGTGGTTGAGCGTCCGCCTTCGCCTCAGGTTGTGATCCTAGGGCCTGGGATCGAGTCCTACATCAGGGTCCTGCAGGGAGCCTGCTTCTCCCTCTGCCTGTGTCTCTGCCTCTCTCTCTGTGTCTCTCATGAATAAATAAGTAAAACTTTTAAAAAAATGAATTGGGAATGAAGTGGTGTCTGTGTATGTTTATATATATATATTTATATATAATTTATATAATATTTATATAAATATATAATAATATATAATAGTTTATATATTTATATAATATAATTTATATAATATTTATAAATATATATATAAATATATACATATAGTGGGATATTACTCAGCTATCAAAAAGAATGAGATATTGCCATTTGCAATGATGGAACTTGAGGGTATTATGCTAAGAGAATTAAGTCAGTCAGAGAAAGACAAATACCATATGATTTCAGTCATGTGGAATTTAAGAAACAAAACAGATGGACATAGGGGAAGGGAAAGGAAAAAATAAGATAAAAACAGGTAAGGAGGCAAACCATAAGATACGCTGAACTCTAGGGAACAAACTGAGGGTCGCTGGATGGGAGGGAGGTAGGGGACGGGGTAACTGGGTGGTAGGCATTAAGAAGGGTGCGTGATGTAATGAGCATTGGGTGTTATATGCAACTAATGAATCACTAAATTCTACCCCTGAAACTAATAACATTCTATATGTTAACTAAATTGAATTTAAATAAAACATTTTTTAAAAAGGAAAAAAAACCAAAAAAACAAAAGAAGAAAGGATCAAAGTAGGAAAGCTAGCTACTTACTATTTATGTGAGAGAAAAGCACTTAATTTGAAGTCCACTAAAAGCTTGTGGGTATTACCAGAGATTGCCATGCTGGTGGTGATAAAGCTTTTTAGGGCAAGATTTTTAAAATTTAAAGTAGTCGAATTGAGAAAGTGCTTACCACTTCTTGTAATTAACTTCTGTTTGGAAAAATAGCTGTTTTGGAGGCATAAATATTTTTAAACGTATTGTTTTAGCTGAGTAGTAATTTTCAGCCAGAGAGTAGTTAGCAAATGAGCTTTAGGGGCCGGTTTAAAGAATATTTCTTCTCTGAGCTGAGGCATATATATCTTTTCTCCATTTGCGTATCAAGAGAACATAGAACAAATGCATTTTCTCTTGGCTTATCGAAGAAATTGGGATAAACAACACAATTTTCTTAAGGAAAAATTTCAAAAAGAAATACTGACATATACTTCCAAGCAAAATTTATTAGATGTCTATTCAAGAAAAACACAATGACCTTCGCTTGTAAGAATTCAAAGTCGATGACCTGAAAGCCAGGTATGAATATTTTTCCTTTTAAAATCAGATACAGAGAGTAGAAACAGTAATTTTTCTTAAATATGACAGGCAACAGATATTGAAATCTTTTCTCATAAATGGCATCAAAGATAATTATTCATTTATCAGCAAAGCTGCATGCAGTTGACTTAATTTCAAATCCAAAGCCTTTAAAATATAAAGCTGGTTGTGAACTTGACAGTTATCAAGGTAGGCTACTCAAAGATGTTTCTTTACCTTCTTACTAATGAAACTCCTCTGTAATCAGTACATTTCAGTTTGGCTGCTAAGATCTTTTAAATTCATAAATTTTTGCATAAATGCTCTTATAGAATCACACAATCAAGGCGTGCTTGTGATCTGTGAGATAGGTAACGGATAATCTGTTGAAAAGTGTGTTAGCTTAGTTTAAAGTGAAAGATAGAGACCAAATTAGGAAATTCCCATTTTCTCGACAACTAAATAGTCTGTACAAAAAAAAAGCAAACATATGTACAAAATTCTAGAGTCTACGTACATTGTGAAAAGATCAATCACTGTCCACAGAAGAAATGCCATAAAAAGTTTTATCTATAAGGTGCTCAAGATCCAAATATGAATAGTTCTTATGCAAAGTCATAAGAAATACAAAGCTAGTTCTCAAGGTATGTGTAATTCAGGCACTGGTAGCGACATTAAATCTTTCAGGTCCCAAAGCCATTTTGTAAATTCCTACTTCAGGGCGGAAAATATAACCTGAATGATTTAACATTACTTCTAAAGAGTGCCTCATGTATTCCGAGGAAATATTTCACACACACCAGGAAAATCAGGCTCAACATATTCCTGTCCTCAAACGTAGCCAGGATTCTGAGTTCCATAGAAGAAAAATAACTATCATAGTAAAAATAATTGTATTGATCATAATCCTTGCTAAAACCAGCCCTACTGCTTGTGATGCATCTGAAGTACTCTATTTCTAGAAAATAATGTGTGGGATTCCTTTCCATCTCCATAAAACGTACAACACACCATATGGATTGTCTGTTCTCATACAATCTCACATGTATATGCGTGCACACAGTGAAAGATTACCTATGAATATTGCTTACAGATACTTTCAAGTGTCTACGTTAGAATAATTCTTTGCACCTCTCACTAACACTGCTTTCATTAAAATTTTACCAGATAAATAAAACACTAAGGGCTCATTGTTCATGATGCTGATTATTACATTTTAATATAAAATAGCAATGCAACTTTACAACACAATAGGTTTTTTGTTTTGTTTTGTTTTTTTGTAGCCTAGCTAAACTTCTTAAATTCTCATGATTATTACCAAAGGCTCTTATTCACTTACGGTTTGCACTTCTAAAAAGTACAGAGGAAAAAAAAAACGGCAGGAAAAGGCTCCTATTTGAGAACTCACATTCAATCAACAAAATCACACTCATCCGAATTACCTTTCCTACTCTTGCTTTAGATTTTGTAATCACTGTGCGTATTACAATATATAAGTGCAGGCAAACGATATAGCCGAAGTACAGTTTTCATGTCGTGTAAACCAGGACACTAGGCAAACTCGTGAAAGGAAAATATACTGCCAAGCTAAGAAAGTGAAAATGCAAATCACAGCATGTAGTGATAAACAATCTCTGGTTGCCTGAGGGGAGGACTTCTTTCAAAGTGGACTAGAAAGATCCTTGAGACATTCCCTTTTTTTTTAAAAATTTGCCTCAAATACTTAACCCTTTCTAATGATAATGATTTTTCTTTCTGATCTCGCATATTGACTTTCCAAAGTTTAGAGCAGAAATTGGGATGATGCCCTTTCACGCAGAAGCAAGTCTGCCAGCCTCCCAGGACTCAGCAGCTGGTGGTCCTTTTGCTGGTGGCTCGGCGGCAGGTAGAGATGGTGACGGTGGGGGACTTCTGCTGGAAACTGGAAGGCAGGACGGGCCTGGGAGGGAGGCCCCAGGGGAGCTTTCAGGCAGGGTTATGCAGATGTGGTGCTGAAAGGCGGCAGAAAAAGGAGGGAGAGTGATTCACAGCCTCTTGACATAGTTACCGGGAAAAGTACCAAAGAATTTGGTTCTTCTTGACGTTCCTGAAAATAGAAGCAATAAGTGAGATGAACAACGATGAAATATCAGTTTCTATATGAGGCCTTGAAAATGCTTCGCCTTCAAGCCTTTACTAAGAAAGTAAGCCCTGCGGGGTTTGGGAAAGGAAGAAAACTCACTTTAGGACCATAGGAAGACCAAGTGAGCAGTTTTACGGGGACACCCTGATGCCTCGGTTGCCTCTCAAGCTCATACACCGCACTCCCATCACACAACCAGGCTAAACAGAGGGGCTCAGCCTCTCCGCCTGAAGGGAAAGACCATCCTGCTGGAGGAGCTGGGTTTTTAACGTAATGATATTAAGTGTCATGATGCTCCATCACCATGGGTGCTAGACAAGAGTGAGGAGTGGAAAAACACTTGGGAAGTGACGTTCTCAAGTTTAAGCTAAATAAAGTCCAGGCTGGCGGTGTCATGGGATGGATTAGAAGAGCACAACACGAGGCTGGGTTTGGTGAGCAAGGGGTCTTTCACCCCTCTTCAACAGGGTGCAACGCTGATGGCATTATTGGGGACACTGTCACTATCCAGTTTTATTATGTCATGGAAGATCACGCTGAACGTTCCTTCATTCATTCACAGTCAGCACTGCCCGAGTCCTTGATAAAATATAAAAATTTACAAAATCACTAAAGAAAAAAAAAAGGCCAAGAACTATTTGTGGAGAGGGGTTCATCAACAAGTATGCTTTTTAACAGAGGTGTGAAACCAAAGGCACAAGTGGCCACCATCATGATTACCTTTGGTCTCAGATAACACAACTCCTTTGAAACTTTTAATAAAGGTTGGTGCACTGAATTCTTCCCAAGGATTTCCAGCTCAGATAGTGAGAGGACAGTTCCAGTTCTCATTTATGTTCTGGAACTTACTGTCTTGGTTTGATCGATTTTTCTTTTTTCCTGTGTAGGTTAGCCATTTACTATTCTTCTAAAAAGGGGAGTTAATGTGAACAGAAGCAGAGGCTTGTGGCTGCAAATGTGTGACCTCTGTTCTTGTATTATTTTCCTCCCTGATTGTCTAGAGAAAGCCTTCATGCTTTCCTGTCTTGTCTCCTCTGTGCTCCTGTGCCTTTATTTTTTTGTTACCTCTTTCTTGTGTGTACCATTGTATAATGCTCTTGTCTACAAATGTTTTCTCAGAAGAGCTCTAGTCTTCTTAAAAAAAAAAAGATTTATTTATTTATTTGGAAAGAGAGAGAGAAGTGGGGGGAGAGACAGTATGTGCACAAGTAGGGGGAAGGGGAGAGAGAGAGGGAGAGAGGGAGAGAATCTCAAGCAAAGTCCCCAGTGAGCATGGAGCCCAATGTGGGGCTTGATCTCATGACCTAGTGGAAATCAAGAGTCAGCCGCTCAACTAACTGAGCCACCCAGGTGCCCCTCTAATTTTCTCTTAAGCTGGTAAGAATGGGATTATCTGTTAAGTGGGAAGAATGAAACTTGTCTCTTTTAACAAAAATTAAAATGAAGGTGAATTATTGAACTTTCAAGGGTCTTTAACATCAGACCTAATGAGCAGATGAATTGCTGACTTCATCTTATGTTCTCCAATTAGATCCTCACTGCTGACAGCTAACATTGCCCACTGAACAGTGTTAATATTTCTTATCTAGGAAGCATTGTGGTTATGGTTCTTAGATCTCCATCTTTCCTGGTTGGTGGTACTCAAAGAAAATTTTTTCTCTCAGTTGAATTGGAGATAAAACTAGCAGAAAATCACATATACCTGAAGCGGTAAATAATAAACCATATTTAAATGCAGTGCTGGGGTGCCTTGGTGGCTCAGTTGGTTAGGTGTCCGATTCTTGATCTCAGCTCAGGTCTTGATCTCAGGGTTATGAGTTCAAGCCCTGTGTTGGGCTCCATGCCCAATGTAAGAAAACATGCAAGGTAATGTTGCCTTGGGATTACATAGTGCATACGTAATGCGTGAAAGATCAGAGGCATCATGAAATCAAAGAAAGCTTAACTATCACCAGTGAGCAAACACAAACAAATTATAAAATGGTCAAAGGCGTCTGAAAAGAAGTGTCTACATACCCACAAACCATCCATCGTCACACTTCTCCATCACATCAATGACATCACTTTCTCTGAGCTCCAGCTCATCTTCATTCCTAGGAGTATAGTTATACAGAGCCTGAAACCTTAAACAGGACAAATGGATGTGTTTAAAGACAAATCTTTACACCCTTGTGAAACTATAGAAGATTGTACATCGTCATTTTACTTTTAACATTCCTATTCTTATTAACATGTGAAATTAGATAGTGTAAGTCTTTGGCAAACATGTAAAGTAAATAGAAATATTTGGATTTGCGTGGGACTTAGACCACTCTGTAGCATTTCAAAACTACAGTGAGGGATATTTGTCGAAGATTATAATATGCACAAGTTGGATTAAAACATTTTGACATTTATAAATCGGACCTGTATTCCAATTGTCTAGTCATAGATATCACAAGGACATTAAATAATAGTGCAGAATATAAAAGAAGTGATGTGTGCATTATTCAGTGATGTAAAAACAAGAGAGGATTATTGTTTTAGTTGGCTATAATCAAAAGCAAATAACTGCAATTTCCAAGTTGAATTTTCAAGTGGTTCTAAACGGAGATGTACAACCTATTGCAGACATGTCCCCATATGGAGCAATTCTAAATTGCTATGTGGGGTTTACTTTAAAAGAAAAGGTTATTTTTTTCACCAAAAGGAATTCTTTAAAGCAGTTTAGTTTCGTAGTTTGAATCAGTGTGTTGTAAGGATTTAGAATTTGAAAATCTGATGTAATGCCCCTATGAAGTCAAGCAGATATATTCTGTGCTCAGCGATCACTGAGTCAGTATCAAACAGTAGATTATGGATATGTTTCTTTTTAAAATGGGTCCTGGAACAATTGTGTTTGATGTTGAAACATTTCCTTGAAATAATTTTATATAAAAAAGAAGTACTGAGAGGACACTACCACTTTCCTTTCTCTGCCTGAATTAGGAATTTCTCTGCCTAATTCCTTGAAATAATTTTATATAAAAAAGAATTACTGGTAGGACGCTACCACTTTCCTTTCTCTGTCTGAATTCTCTGCCTGAATGCAAGCCTTTATTTTGCTAACATTGATCAGTTAAATTAAATTTGCAGTAATAAAATAGTATGTATTTTAAGGCATATTAACATGGATTGGCATTTTGGAAAATGAAAGCACAAATTCTAGCAGCTGAGCAGTTCATGAAATATTTGATACACAGAAAACTTCATATTACTAGGAAAATACTACCAGTATCTTGAGGGGGATTTAAAAAAAATTCAGTGAATTTGTTTTTGCTGTCTCTTATAATAGTTATGTAATTCTGCCAATATAGATAATTAGAACCACATTTCAGGGCACTTTGGATTTTTAAAGTCAAGTTTAGAAAGCAGATAATACTGAATAATGTTGGAACAAGAATGATTTATTTCTAATTACTTCATTCAGTCAGAAAATCACATTTTAGTGGAACAAAACTTTCCTATCATTTGAACTCAAACATGTCATAAATCAGGGACATGGCTCCATTGAAAAAGTCCAAGGACTTTTTCAGATTGGCGGACCCAGATGAAATCGGCTTCTGGCAGGGGTAGCAGGTGGTGGTAGTTGTCTGGGAAAATGCTGGTAAGATGTGGTGCCTAACCTCATCTCCCAGAATACATTGTTTGACCTGGTTGGTACCAAACCCTAGAATCCCAACATTAGAGATTTCTTTCCCAGTTAATATTTTGTCCTAGAAAATCTTTTCTGCCACTTGTACTTTTGAAATTGGGCGTCTGATGTCTTCTGTTGAGAAAGGGCAGAGAAAGGTAGCCAGGATCCCAGAGTAGTGGTAAAACAAAAACAAAAACAAAAACAAAAAACATTTCTCAATTTGGATGTTTGCACGGGGCCAGCCTTGATTGGAGTAGACAAATTATTTTGTTGGTTGCTTTTAGGATTTGATTTTGAGGCTGCTTAGTTGAAGGGATGGTATTTTTGTATATTTATTTGGGGAAAGTTGATTTCCCTTTTTCAATTTCATGTTTGAGGGAGACAGTCCTTCCTGGGCTGCTATTTCAATGGGTACACACTGAAGCTCTCACTTTGGGGAACACCGATTCTCTGAGCTTCTCAGGCTTCAGCCTTCCTTTCCTCAGGAACCTGGCCAACCCCATATGGAGAAAGGCCTATTTAAGGCCACCAAACCCCAGCTGCTTGAACAATCTCAAGGTCCCAAGAGCTAAGAAAAAACAAAATTGGCACAAACTCCTACTTCACTTTGGTATGATAAAAGCCAGGGTGCTTGTCAAAATTTACTTACCATTCGGGTTTAATTAGGCCGCACACACAAAAAAAATTGGGAGTTTCATGGAAACATAAACAAACTTTCCGGAAACCACCCTGACTCTGTTGGCTTTCAAAATCAGTGTTGCATGACAGGAAATGCAGCCGAATTACAATTAAAATGTTGTTTTGAAAGATGTGTTGGTGAGATGAATGATGGTGGTGGGATCAGGAGATGCTTCAGAAAGAAATTTATCTTTTAAATAAGAAATGTTCAGCCAAGCTTGAAGCTTTCTCTATAAATTGCAACTTTTCCTATAACATATTTTTTAATCCTGAGTTGCAGCAACATTATAACATGATGTTCCCATTTGCACTCCAATCTAGTTTTTAAATGAAAGAGGTTAAGTGACACCCCATATTCCCCCTCATTGGGGTTGTAAGCAAATATAAATTTAGTACAGAATGCTTTCTAATGTCCATAGCAGGACCTTGAAAATGTGCCTTTTCCCACCTGCGAGCAACGTGGTTTCATAAACACCCAAATGACCACGAGTGGAAGTATTAACTTTATAGGACATGAAACAGTATAACGTAATGTTACCTATTAATTCATAAGCTCCTCAAAAGCTGCTAACTACGATGTGTTGATTATACAATAGACCTAAACAGGCCTGGAATTTAATTTTTGTGCCTTGTTCCTAATCATTTGCTTACATGAGAAAACCAGCCCAAACTTTAGAATTATAAGTCTTATTTGATTTTTTTTTCAATTGAATGAAACTTTAAGTGATTCTTACATCCACCTTGTTCTTTTCATAGTCTTTTGCCTCAGGAGGAAACCTTGCTGGTTATACTGGGTGAGAGGTGAGAGATGGTTTCTGAAGAGCATGTTTTTAGCTCAGGGCTGGGTCTGTGAGAAGTGAGGAGGGGGCCCTGGGTAGGAAGGGGCCAGGCCACCCTCTTGACTTACAGCCTGGGCAGTGGGCAGCAGCGAATAGAGAGCCTCTCAACCTCCCTCTGTCATGGGCAAAATGGAGCAGGAAAGGACACACACACACACACACACACAAAAGAGAATCTTAAACACAATGTGGGACATCTTCAATTTGAGTTGACTTATCCATCAGAAAGGAGAGGGAATTTGAGAGGTTGGAAAAGGCATTTAACTGAATGCCAGTGAATGTTTTAACACACTGCCATTTCCAAAGGTCCTTGTAGGAATGTCACTCTGGAATTATGCTATTACCTTATCACTTCTGGTCTACTGTTACATTCTTCTGGTCTTTGAATATGTGTAAGAACTATGTTAGGACATTTCTGGGTCTTTAAAGCTGTGGTTACTAGAATTTGCATGGTGATCAGGACAGGGAGGGAGGCAGATTCATACATCCTGGGCATCAGGAGCATGGGAAGGTCTTTCTAACATGTAAATCAGTCTTCTACGAAAAGCCATGGATTTTTAAAATGAACTTCTCTCCGTTATGAGAGATGGAGACTTTTGTAATTTCTCTTCTATCAAAGAGCCTCACGTTAGTTACTTTGTTCTGTTTCACTTGCAGAGTTGCACAGGCCTCTGTTTTGGGACCTCAATGGTCTCTTTTGTGGGTCAAGGTTAGTCTGGGACTTAGAAGATAAGAAGAATACTTACGGTTCCCCCCCACCTTGAATGTTTTCATGAGTGAACACAGGACGCTGTGGCTGAAATGAAATGATTTTCAATGTAATCAGTGTTTAAACTGGTACTAAGTAAAAGATAATTTGGATAATGGCATGGTATTTTCTTGACATTTAATATTTCCTGTTGTAAAAAACCAAGAGGAAGGAAAAAAAACCAAATAAAGGGTTTCTGCAGGATTAATAATTCAAATATTTTGAAGGGTGCTTTACATTAAACCAAAATAACCAAGGTTCAAATATTTTGAATATATCTACAGTCTAGTCTGCTCAAGCATTAAGGAAAAGTCAGGGTTTAGTCCCATTGATTTTTCAAAGGCCAGGAATATGGCAAGAACATAGACACCAAACCACTAGAATGGGAAGTCTGGACACCTTCATACAACCTTATTTTTCAGCGTTTTCTCAAACAAGCAGAAAATAAGCCACATGTATTCTAACAGCAAAGTATCCACAGTCATTCTACTTTTCCTTCACAGACAACATTTTCACATACAGTACGGATGAAAATATAGATAGGCAGACATCCCATGCTACATTTGAATTAACACTCTCTGTTCTCCATGTGGAGAAAACACATGCATTTTCAAAAAGAGAAAACAGAGAACTTGAAATAGGATGTAACAAACAATATCCAGGTAACATGTAACATTTTACCTTAGAAGAGAAATATTGGTAGAAATTCCCAGTGCACTGAACTCTCAAAAGAGTTTCTTTTCTTTTTAAACTAAGCATCAAGACCAGTATCTGTAATAGATACTTATAATATTGGAAATGACAAACCTTAGCATCCCATATATCCACATAAATATTGCAATGAATGAAAGTTAACATGTTTGTTGAATATGTAAAGTCAACATCTTTTATACTGGCTACCCAAGTGTTACTATTTCAGGAAAAGAAAAACATTACAATTCATTCACAACACATTTCAAAAGCATCCTCTTCTGAACGATGGCTGTGTGGTGAAATGAGATATAAGAGTTTGCATGGCAATTATAAAAGTGACTTCTTGATGACTACTGAATTAGTTAGGAGATCCATGTCCTTGGGTATCTGGGCCAATTCCTAGGTCCCAGAATTATGAATGGATTACTGACAGATTTACCGCAAATTGTCCTTAGAAATCCCCTTGGTCCAAGAATGGATGGGGAAATCTGGGGTTCCTTTTAGTCTGAGTCTGTAATTTGCTCTCCTTCTTACATTCTTTATTTGCTACCTTCCCATCTAAGCCATCTATCTAGCATAAGACTAAGTTCTTACATTACTAAAACTTGAAGCATTCAATCTATTAATTGGAAGTGTTTACTAACTATTAGAAATTTCACTCAACAGTCTGAATGTGGAATATATAAACTTAAGACTCAAGAGTGGATAAAAATTATTGGACACATGCATGACTTCAGAGTACAAGGCTTCTACAAGTCAATATAAAGTTATCAACAATGAATCTGTCATTAAATTTATAAAGTATACTATTTTAAGAATTATGAAGACTAAGCCATTTTCCAGCCATGTTAAGCCATTTAATTCAATATAAATATATTGAATAATTCTATAATTATTTTATATAAATAATAAATATATGCAAAATAAACACAAGTTATCCATAAGCCTGTAATCTATTAAAGTTCTTCAAATTCTCATCCAATCATGTATATATACTGTTTATGCAGAAATAAGATATGCATATATCAACTGCTATTAATATTTTATAATAATTTTCCAGCTTTCTTTTCTCAGTCTTCTTTTTCATTTTAAATCACTGCAGAATAATGTTCCCTCACTTATGTGTAGATATATTTTTTTGGTTTTCTTAACCATTTCTTTTTTGCTTTTGAAGTGAAGGTTGGTCTAGCCTTTTTTTCATTATCACGAGCAACAGTGCTATAAATATTTTTATACAAAGAGTTATTTCCTGGCTTTGGACCATTCTTTAGAACACATTTCCAGGAGTAAAATTTCTGGCCAAAGATTATACATTCAAACCACATGATATTGAAAGTGCTCGTATTAGTCACTCAAAAAAAATATAAAAATGTAATTAAAAAATGGAAAATGCTGTATTTCAAAGCACAGCTGCTTTAGTCTCACAGAAATATCATAGCACCATTTACAGTGCATAGCAAAGTTATAAATAAGAAAATATTTTCTGATGATCAGTTCTTAAATTCAGAGAAAAAATGTTTTGTAAAACTTATTTAGTTGTGCTCTTTCTACATGTTTCAGTCATTCTAGTATTTTTAAGTGGTGTAAAAGTTTTACTTTTTCATCATAGCATCCAGTGCTTGGTACAACTGGTTGGTCTAACTTCACTGCTCTCTTATGTTAAAATGTGAACATGACTTTAAAAATCAGAGTGTTCATTGAGATAAAATAATCTACTTTTGAAGTCCATATAGAACCTTTCCTTTGTCATCATCCCAATTCTATTACTTTAATTACTTTAATTTGACTAGCATCATAAGTTACTGAAGTGGATCATTCCTTTGACAATTATGAACGTTGGGCTGTTGCCAGAAGTCTGTGGCTCCATTAATCCCACAGGTGTCTACGACTCAAGGACTCATGTTCCTGGGTGTGCCAGCCAGCTATGTCCTTGTTTTTACCAATCCTTCCCAATATGTCTTTTCTTTTCCTTGATAGCCTTTAAGAGAACCCCCATTCCCACCCCTTCTCTGACTTACCAGGTCTCTATACTGTTCACATACTCAGGCCAAGATTTACCACAGCCTTTATGAGCACTATTATCATGGTGGCTTTTAGAACTTTTCTAAGGTTACCTTAAAACAGGAATCATCTCCATGTGAATTTGGATAGTTAGGAACCAGTTTTGAGGAAAGTTGACTAGTTATAGTATTTGAATTAATTTATTTAGAGGTATTTGGTCAATAGATGAAAAAGTAGCTATTATAAACAGCTATTTATAAGGGCACATTTGGTGTTGGCATGGACAATGTAATCTGGGATTTGCAACTCAGCTTCATTATCTCTAGAATCAAGGCATTGGACAAGACAGTGATTAGAATCTTGTCCCCTTACCAAAAAAAAAAAAAAAAAAAAATCTTGTCCCCTTCAGGAAACCCATGGAGGAATCCACATTTCCACAGGTACATCTCTCCTGTTATGTATAGATGCCATCATCAACCTTCCCCTTACTTCTCAGAGAGCTGAGACAGCTGACACTTAATAGTTAATTCTCAAATATCTCAGTCATGTAAAAACAATCATAGTAACAATTCAGCTTCATTTTTCAGATCAGTAAGCCAAAACTCACAGATTATTTCTTAGTATCACAAATAAGTAAAAAGAGGAAAGAGAATGATGATTTTGACTGGCACTCTCTATTGCATAGAAGATTACTATGATGGAACAGATGGCCTAAGTTGATTAAAATCAGCATCTTTATTTTGTCCTTTACGCAAGTATTTATGTTCTGTATGGATACTCAAGGAAATCATCTTAGGAGACTATCTTTTGCCTTTCTCCCTCCAAGTGTTACAAGTTAAAAAGGGTACAAATGCTGAGGAAAAGATCTGTACTGTATCTGCACTCTATTGCCACCGAATGGTGAGTAGTGGCACCAACATGCTAAAAGTTGTTGATGCCTTTGGACAGCTCTCACTAACTTCCTTCAGCCTGGATTCATGTTGAAAGGATATTTTAAAGACCACAGAATGTGGTGGAATAGATATTCATCTGTTTTTCTGACGATGTACTTCCCTTCCTACATTTTAAAGTCTTGAGAAAGGATCACTTTTTAGCCACCCGTATTTTTGGTCTGCGATTATTTCTATTTTAACTCTTATCATCTTTGTGATCAATGCAGGATATACATTTGTGACATTCAGAGAGTCTTACATGTATTAAGAATACAATAAAAATTAGGAAACCTAATGAAACATCATGTTGTTTTCATGGAATCCTAGATATTTAACTTTTTTCCATTGGGAAGGTAGCAATCCTCCCCCCACCCCCCGTCCGGTTGAGTGTTGCAATTTTTAAAGGTTATCAAGAGTGGATACAAATGAGACAAGTTTCAACCCACGCTAATATTCAAAGCCAGATCCAACTCACTGCTCCTAAGGGAATTGGTGTGAAATATCCCAGAACCTCTGGTTTTAGTAAAATACATACTTCCCTATCTCAGATGGGGAGATGCAGTCTGTCCAGAACCCATCTATCTATCTGTGCTTCTGCAGAGGCACCTCTGCAGGATTAGCTACATCTAGTATTCAGTAATTCTTAAGTAAAACTGGACTATTACTTTAAACACTAATGAGGAAGAATATTTGAAAGAGTTATAAGCACTTCTAGAGTTCTTCAGTCAATTATTTTTCCAGAAAATGTTAGTTGTAGTATCTGCCAACCAGAATTTGATGAAATTCTCCCTGTAACAATCCCATGTTTATGTAATAGGCTTATTTTTTCCTTCTTAAACTATGATACACAACTTTGCATGAATCTAAAGAATATAGATTATTTATGCTCCACACAAACACATATAATGTATAAGCACATAATGTAAAAACCTGGCAAAGAAAAAAACTTGAGGTAACCCAAAACATGGTGTCTCCCTGACCCAAGGGAAATTTATGGCTGGGCCATATTAATTGTGGAAAAATCTTCCCTTTTGTTTTGGCTCTGGAAGGCCTTTCTGTGAGGGAGTCTAAGAATCTCTTGAAATCAACATTCCGCTTTCTCTATGGCAACCCAAATCTCTGCCTCAGAAACAAAGGGAGGTCTCCTTATGCAAGCAACAAGAGCACAAAAAATGGCATAAACACAGAGAGGTAGCAACATTTTTTGAAAGTGGAAAAGGAAATCCTCTTTGCAATCAATTGGGTCCTTAACAATTTGCAAGCCATGGTCATCAATAGGCCAGGTCAGGTCAAACTGGGGTTTATCAAATAGAAATGGTGAAACGGTTGCCTTTTGCAGAGACAGAAATCCCCAAACGCCTTGGCTGCCTTCCTCAGAACTGATAGTACCATTTAGAACCCCGACATAGGAAAGCGCTTTCGATGTTACAGAACCAAGGAGTTGCTGGGAAAAGTAATTTTGCCTTTAAATTCAATCAAAGCTTTCCAAAGCCTGGGAGTACCTGGAGTCCAGAGTACTGAAATACCCCAGAATCCCTCGTTTAGGTTTAAAAAGTGTCGTGGAGCCAATGTAGCCCACACCACCAGAGCAACAGGAGGTTGTGCAACAACTAAGGATGATGGATTCAAGAGAACAATCGACATAAACAATGTCACCAAAGCAAACGCTACTGGAAGTGTTCGCTATGCGATCAGCACCAGCTTTATTCTTTGCACTAAAAACCATGATTGGAAAGCGGCGATTTACAGAGAACGTGGCAGGAAGCATGAGATGCACGGAGAAGACAACATATACTACACCCTGATTTGGATTATGAGAATCTGGTCATGTCTTTCTGGATTTCTGGAAAGTTCGACACAGACACAGAAGAGAAACACGTTGCCCACAGACCGCATTGGATTTTTCAGTTGATCTGACTTGGCAGCTCATGATGGGTGGTCACTTCATCTCGGGGGTACCTCTGGGCCCACTTTGGGGCAAAGCACAGCAGTGACAGGGAGGGAGGGCCAGCCTACTGCAGGTGGGTGGGTGGCCAGGGTGCCTGGCACGAGGGGGCCGTTCTGACCCTACCCTGTGGGAAGCGCTGAGGCCTCGGCCCGGCGAGCCGCAGGATCTCCTACACAGCACTGGGCTACGCGGAGGCTTACCCAACACAAATACCTCGCTTTTTAGGTCAGCCTGCAAAAGCCATAGACGTTAGTTAGTTCTGGTCTTCATCGTACAGCCTTCAGGAGGAGCTTTGCCTGATTTGCTTTTCCATGCACACGCAGCATGCCAAACTCTCGAATGCGACAGAGCCGGGCAGGTTCACTGGCCTGCAGACAGGTCTTGGGGGGCTGCTGGCACCGTCCACACCACAGGCCTCAAGTGCTGCTTTCACACCAAGCCCAACAGGCAGAGCAGAGAAAGATTTACGGAGAGAAGGGGGGCATAAGGAAGATGTTTGAGGGTGATGTCGATGGCTAAGAGCACATACGAGGATTCGTGTGTCTCTAATAGAATGTTTAACAACGGGGGGTGGGGGGGACAGGACAGCCTCAGATCTGTTTTCTTTGTGCTTCTTTGAATAGATGCAAGGTAAGACGGGGAAATTTCACTGCATACCCACCAAGTTTCATAAGAAGTCTCCATCATTTGGGGCAAATTTTCTAACAAAACACATAAGGAGAAAATATGGCTTTTCTGGGAAAAGTGGTAAAATATAATTAAAAACTGAATATGGTCCTAACTCCACCTTGTGACTGTTTTGGCATTCTTTCAAAGTAAGCATTTTTTTTTTTTTTAAAGATCTTATTTATTTATTCATGAGAGAGACAGAGACATAGGCAGAGGGAGAAGGAAGCTCCCCGCAGGGAGCCTGATGTGAGACTCGATCCCCAGACCCAGGACCACACCTTGAGCTGAAGGCAGATGCTCATCCACTGAGCTACCAAGGCGTCCCCAAAGAAAGATTTTTAATATGACAGTGAATCAACTAACCTTTCTTGGGTGAGTATGCTTTATTTTCTTTCCAGGAGTGGACAAGATCTACTACTTGTCCAAAGGGCTAGGCAAGTATTTGATATGTTTATAAGGCCTTCAGCAGGACTAAATGACTTTTCAATAAAAGTGTGTGGTTTTCTTAACTCTCATTGAGGAGTGTTTTCATCGTAATTAGTAATGATTGACCTCAAATCTGCAGTCTCTAGGTCTGAAATGCATTAGGTGTTTTTCTTTAAGGGTATGGCAGAGAATGCTTGATGTTCTCTAATATCCATTCTCTTCTTTGTCCTCTGTAGTAGAATCATGAGAGGCACATGGACATTCTGAATAAAGTCTATTTCTCAACCTTGTATCCAGATGTGCTCATGTGGTAAGTCCTGACAGATGGGATCTATGCAGTAGGAAGGGACTGCTGGAGCTGGTGCAGCCACTTTGGATGATACAGTGGAAGCCTCTCATTGAGGAAGATGATGTGCTAAAATCAAATGGAACCTACTGGGTGTCCTGGTGACTATGGAGCCACATACTAGCCCTCAATGCATAAGAGAAATATACTTGTACATTGTTTAAGCTGTAATTATTTTGAGTTTTCTGGCATGGAAGCTGCCCCAATCTCAACTAGTATAGGTGTTCTAGGGACATTAAGGATCATAGAAAAAAACATTCAGCTGTTGGAATGATGTGAATAAATATGCTCAAAGATCCTTTGAGCATATTAGGAAAAATCAGTGCTTAATTCCATGTTGGAAACTGGGCTCATAGGGATTACTTTCTGATGGGATGGTTTTAGAGGAGACTTCCTTTTGGGCCCAGAATAACTGAGTTTCTTGGAAGAAACCCAAAGAAGAGTCTCTCTCTTCACAAAGAGCTTATATTGCAATTTGAGTCCACACGCTCGGACTCTTAGATGGAAGTTAAGCTTATTAGAAGAGTTGAGAACTTGGATAATTTTTAGTATGAAAAACCACTATTTAAAAAAAAAAGATGCTCAAAAGACTAGAGAAAACATTGGATTCTGATTTATATATCGCTCATAATTTATACGTACATTCAACCTTCTGTCATCTATAAGGTGTTGGTGAATTTTGCCTCTACGGAAGATTTTGGATGGTTTGTGAGAGCCTTACATTGTGTCAGAAAACACCTTAAAATAATAAAAGTGCATTAAATTAGCCTGGGTTAGACAATGGTTGATGGGAGTTGATAAAAGTATTGTTACGATTTCATGCACACTATACTATACCTACCAAAACCTTAAAAGTTTATTTTGTCTTTGCTTTCAGGGCAGGGTTACTTTCTTTGTAATGAGCATAACTTGTAGTATTCTTGAAATGGAAGAAATAGGAAGCCTTCTTAGAGGAATTGAGCAAGCACAGTTTATCAGTGTCAGATGTAGGGTTAAACTATGATAATGGCCTAAACTTTGCCACTCATTCAATTTGCATTTATATTGACAAGCACAGGTAACTTCAGTCAACTTATATTCTTCCTATGAATAGAAAAACAGATTTATGGGGCACCTGGGGGGCTCAGTCAGTTAAATGTCTGCCTTTGGCTCAGGTTGTGATCCCAGGGTCCCGGGATCGGGCCCTGAGTCAGGCTCCCTGCTTATCTGGGAGTCTGCTTCTCTCTCTTCCTTTGCTGCTGCCCCCTGCTCATGCTCTCTCTCTCAAATAAATAAAATCTTAAAAAAAAAAAAAAAGAAAAGAAAAATAGACTTATAAGTCTTACAAAAAGCTCAGTGGGGAATTAAAAATTATCATTTGCTCTTGAGTAAGATAAAATAGAGGAAAGCTTCATTTTTTCTGGAGTTAGTTACCTGATGTAGTTACGAAAGTGTTCTTTGAAAACATTGTCATTGTGCATACTCTCCATCCTCGCACATGATTCTGCAAACAACTGAAACCTAATGTGTGTATGAGATGAGCTTGATTCTTGAAGAAGAACAAACCTGTGTAAATCCTGGTTTTGTCCTTGACACTACAATGGCGAGATCTTCACCTCTCTAAATTAGAGAAATCTGATTCTAAAGTTACTTTGTCATTTATTGACTAAGCTTAAGGGCTAAAGAACAAGTGGGAAACGGCAAGAAATAAATGCTTTGGCCTTAAAAAGAAAACTTCAGAAAGAGTGGGGAAAAGGCAAAGTCTGAGTCTTAGATATTACCTAAAATATCATTATTCTTGTTTTTTAAAGTTTCCTAATTATTTCATGCCAGCCAAAACGAAACCTCAAAGGGCAAAGAGAAACTAGTCTTTAAAATATTCCATTTTTTCAAAAATTCCTTTCATAGGTTAGATGAATTCACATTACCGGACTATTTCAGTGGAGGGAGTCAGTGATGGGGGTTTGGCATACTGTGCAGACAGCATTTCTCAGGCGTTGGGGGTTGGTGGTTCCTAGTACAGAAACTGAACTCTACCAGAACCTTCGTGTTTTCACTCCACTGCAGGGGCTCCCATTTTACAAAGTTTCAGAGACTGAATGTGAGGATGGGTTATTATTTAAAGTCTATCACGTTTTGTCTCAAGGAAGAGGTTTCAGGATCATTCTGATTGCAGAAGCAAAACTTTTCTGTGATGGATTGATTTTGTGCTGTGGTTGCCATTAAACCTCTTTCCAGGGCCAGCCACTAATTTTGTTGGAGGTCTTTTTTCCTGGTTTCCTTATGGGGAGTTAGAAACCAGCACGGCTCCCAGCCTACAAGACTCAAGAGTTGGGTGCTTGGTGACCTGTTAACAAAAGAAAGCTTCATTCCTGCAATCCTCATTATTTTACTGCAGTTTTATAGAAGAATAAAGTTCAACACTGTGCTAAGGATCATCCTGTCCTCAGGCTGGGCTGAACCTGTTGTTGGGCAGGACACACGGGAGGCCGTGACCCCACTGAGAAGGTACAGAGGCTGACCGGCAGAAAAACCCATGTCTTTGAATGGGATAGGCCTCAAAAAAAAAAATCCAGTGATCACGTTTTATTTTTATAAATAAATTTTAGTTCATTTTATTCCTCAAGCTGGGTCTAGCTGCTGCGCAAGGGTATCTCTTAAGTTTTTGGACAGAGGCCATGCCAATGATGTTAAAAAAAAAGTTAGCGAGCAATATTTCCATGACTTTTTAGAAGTTGTAAGATGGCACAAATCTAAATATACCTAGTTAACAAAATTCATTTAAAGACATGCAATAAACCACACTCAGGATGCAGTTACCTTTAGTTTTGGTGAATTTCTCTCCTGTTGGTAAGGGTACTTAGGGAGGAGGGGAGGCGAGTAGGGCTGGGGAGTCTGAGAAAGGGTCCAGGCCAGGTCAGAGATAGAGGCCGAGGGAGAATGAAAAGGAAGGGAAGGAAGGAGAGAGCTGGGAAAAGGTGTAGACGGTCCATCTCCCGGAGAAGGTGAAGGTGGCTTAAAGATCGAGGAAAGACAAGATGTGATTACGGCTTGTGCCCAGAAAGAGGCCATCTGGTCTTTAGAGAGTATCCCCCAACCTCAAATACTGTTAAAGTTACCAAATGCCCTGGCAAGTGACATCTATGAGAAATTTTCGCTTGAAAAACACCAACTTTTTTTTTGAATTGGTTTGGAATTCCCAGTGGGTGTGATCATTTTTCTGATGTGGGTGGCTGGAAACAAAAGCCCCCACATTCTACAACTTTATAATATATTTATATATATTATGTATATATTATATATACACATGAAAGGAAAAACGATCTAAAACCCCGGGATGACTCTTTGTAACTTGCTTGTAAAGTAGATCACAAATTTGGAGAGTTGGTTGCAAAGCTAGGGGGGTGGGGGTGATGGTGTGTGCGGGTGTGTGCCTGTGGGTGCGCGGTGGGAACCGTGGTGAAGCTCCCCCACCCTGCCTGGCCCGGGAGCTGCCTGCAACAGGCTCCTGGGAACCAAGCCCCATATCTACTAGCATCTTGCAATTGATGCTGTTGAAGGGAAAATGAGTTGTTTAAATAAATTACTGACTCAGAAACATGGTTGGCTTTCTGTAATGAATGGTCTCTTGTATTCAATAGTGTGTTTATTTTATACAGGTGCACATGTGGCTGGGTTCTTTATTCAGGTGACCTTTTCTCTCCTGGTTGAGGAACTAGACAAGCCATGGGGTTTTGTGGGTGTCCAGGGGCCTCATGAGCACTGATTACTTAAACCCCAGAACACCCCATAGTATAGGCTGCATGCCTCTATATTTGTTACTGGCAGGATCTTAATAGAAAACTAGGGGATTTTGAAAATTATTTTCCTTTTCTAAGATTTTTAAATAGAGGACCCACGGGGGAAAGTGACTTCCATAGCAACATGATATAAAACATTCTTTTTGTTTCATAATTTTAGTATTTGCCAGTAATCATATTTTCTTTTTAATTTACAGGTGACATATTTGAGAGAGGAAGTTCTGTTTTTGTTGTTGTTGTAGTTTTAAGGACTTTATTTATTTGACAGAGAGAGAGAGAGTGAGAGTGAGCAAGGGAGCACAAGGAGGGGGAGCTACAGAGGGAGAGGGAGAAGCAGGCTCCCCCCTGAGCAGGGAGCCAGAGGTGGGGCTCCATTCCAGGACCCTGAGATCATGACCTGAGCAGATGCTTAACCGACTGAGCCACCCAGGTTCCCCCTTGTTTTTGTTTTAAGAGAAAAATTTAGGGGTGCCTGTGTGGCTCAGTCAGTTAAGTGTCTGCCTTGGGCTCAGGTCATGATCCCAGGGTCCTGGGATGGAGCCCCACATTGGGCTCCCTGCTGAGTGGGGAGCCGGTTTCTCCCTCTCCTCTCTGCTTGTGCTCTCTTAGCTATCTCTGTTGCTATTTCTCTCAAATAAATAAGTAAAATCTTAAAAAAAAAACTTTATAGGCTAAAGGTTTAGGGATCTCCGCTCTTTACTAATTAAAATCATTGCATAAGATTCTTTGTAAGACGAAAATGCATTAGTAGTCTTAAGTAGCCACCAACTTGAAGAAGTTATTTCTTCAGAAGTTAAAAGGGCACAGGAGCACTTTTTTTTGCTTCCTCCCTCTTTTTTCTCTCTCTCCTTTTTTTGCAAACTGCATTTGGAATTGGACTCATCTCTCTGTGTATCAACTTCCTCGTCTCTAAAGCAGGGCTAATAATATAACGCACCTCGCTGAGTTATGCAAAGTAAAGACAAAGAGGTCTTTGAATAGCGTTTGATACTCAGCAAGAACTCAACTATGTGGCTACCCTTATTAATAACAAAAAATCAGGAAGACTACACATTGCAGACTTTAAATATGAACGTATAGTCATAAAGAGGTAATGGAATTATATATCTACATTGTCTTACTAAAACTTGGTGTGTTTCCATCTAGTCCTCCATCCCCCAACTTACGAGTGCTTGTGTTTCTTAAGAGGAAGCCTTCTAGGGCAAATGCCCAAATCAATGTTTATTAATGTGATTAACTGTACTCTCTAAATATAGAAAGACTGGTTAGTTCTTCAGTACTTAGGCAAGATTAAAATACCTCATGATGGGTTTTCACTGCCTTGCTGTCTTCCTTGGGGGTCCTAGGATCTGTGGGGGTGGCTACTGGGGATTTTGTGGGTTTCTTCTCCTCTTCGTCCTCCTCAATGTGCAGACTTGGGGTTGCTTCTGTGCCGTCGCAGGCAGGCCAGAGAGCATCTGGGTCTTGAGATTCTGGCCCTCTCCGGATGCCTGACATCACCCCCTCGCAGATGTCCTCTTCCTCTCCAATGACAGGGAGACTTTTGGACCAGGGGCCCATATGAGTGTGTGCAGAGGCCACACACTTATCACCTGGGAGTTGGGGTAACTTTTCAGGGTCTCCAAAGCCCTTTCTCATTTTTGTCAAATCCGCAAACTTGTTTCGAGCTGTCTTTTGTGGATCCTGAGATGCTATTGCCTCCGAAGGCAGGACTGTAGCTGGGGTCCCCCCAGAGCAGGGGAAAGGAGGCAGAGAGGATGCTGATTTGGCAGGCACAGCAGCTGGGGGCAATGGGAGGAGCACCGAGGGCTCCTCCTTAATCTCAAGGACGATGTCCTCTAGGATATCTGGTTTGGCTTGGTCATCTGGTAAGGGTAAAGCACTAAGCTTCTCTAATTCATCCAAGAAGTTGTCCAGAAAAAGAAGTGGTGTGGGGGTCAAAGGATTTGCCGGTGGACACTTGGCTGTCAGGGATAGCCACCCCCGGGCTGTTTTATCTGAGCCAGGTGAAGCTTTGTGCATGAGAGAGGGGGCTGGTTCACTGAAAGCCAACTTAGAAATGAGCAGGGATTATGAAGTTAAAAAACAAATCAAGAAAATAATAATAATAATAATAATAATAATAATAATAATAATAATACAGCAAAACACAGAGACAGAAATGCAGGCAAGGTATGGTAATACATATAAAAATATTTTATGCTGTGGTCTTGATTTGAAGATATTTTGCGGAATTTAAATAAAATCATTAGCATATTCACTAGAAGACTCTCTGAACAATGAAACTCCTTGTACTTGGAAGGGATACCAGATGTCAAACAAGATCAAGCTGTCATAGAGATTGTAAGGTCGTATAGTGAAAATAGAAGTGATTTTATTGAACAGATTAAGTCTTTTAAACTAGGCTTCAGATACTGACTTAGGATACATGACTCTGAAATAATGTGACTGTAAAATGAAAAACAATAATGAAACCTTTTCTCATTCCCTGAATTTGTTTAGTGCTCTTTCTTCCCATAACAGTGCCAAATCTTTTGCATTTCCATAATTTTCTCACTTATGTTTGCAAGGTAATTATAATCTATGGCATAAAATATTTTTACGTCATTATATATTGACACATTTCCAAAAGAATAAATTCCAAAAATTATTTCAAGAACAGAAACTCATGATCAGAACAAAACTAAATTTATGTTAATTTCTACTTCAAAGTTTAAAAAATCCAAAGTAAAAGTTTGCATAGAAAGGGAACATTTGACTTTAATGGGAGTAAACTTTTACTAGTACTCCCATTCTTTTGTGTAAACCCATAGAGTATAATTTTTGAAACTTGATCTCCTGAAGTAAAATATACTTCTGTGTATCTTAATAGTATCTCTCTATTTTGGATATATTGAATAGAACAGAATTTTAATAGAAATTCCTTAAAAGTAGTTCTAGATGTGCTGCCTAGGAACATTCTAAGACATTTATCTATTGTTGCCCAAATAGAAAAAATGCTACATACTATGCACATGAAGGCCTTGAGAGTCTGGGGGGTGGCATTTTACTTTCATTCTCTCCAGGTAGATGATTTGGGTTTGAAAAAAACAAAATCTAAAAGGAAGATTTTGGAGATGTACTTTCTAGTTGGTTGTTTAGGATGAGACTTCACTCATGCATTTAGCACTCTTGGTCCTAGGGCCACTTAACTTTTGACTTCTGTGTCCTATAATAGGAATGGGTCATGAATAGAATTTATTTAGCTATTTTTTTTAAAAAGGAGATAAGATGTCCTGTTACCATGGGGTGGGATAAAGAGGCAGAGTCACAAGCTCATGTGAACATTCTAATGGAAGATTTTGGACTAATGGCAGCCCAGCACCTGATATAAAGTGATACTATATGTGATAGCCACTCCTAGCAAGTCCTGTCTATGTTCAATTTTTAAGAAGACAAAAATTACCTAAGTCTCCTTTGATAGGCTAGAGGAATTCTTACTGACCAGTGTTCTAGTTTATGCTCTTTGTTATGTAACACCATAATAGATTTTGAAAATCTGTGCAATATGTAATAATTCAAGATTATTTCTTTTTCATTTTTGCTTTCTCTCATGGCCAGGAATATTATATGGATGAAGGAAGAAAGAGCTTTAAATCCCACTGTTGTCACGACTACCACCATCATTTTTACTACCTGCTCCTATCACCACCCTGGTCACCAGTATGCATGTTAACAGTTCAAAGTGCTTAGCTTTGCAATAGACTACTAACAGTCAAATTAAGTATATGAGTTCCCTGTATAACACAAACATACCCACAATACAAAAATCATATAATTACCATTTCTCCCTAAAGCATTGGAGTTGGACTCGACTACACTAAAAGCAGAAATCTCAGAAATAGTATCCACTTACATTTGAGTCTCCCATAAAATAAAGACAGGATGTTGAGAAATGTGATTTGAGAGTGTCAAAGAGTGATTTGTGAGTCAATGAGTTCCTTCCTCTATTTGCAAATATCAGTTAGAAAATAGGATATATAGCATTTAGTGTATTTTTGGATGTCATGATTTGGAAGTATTTTGTAGTTCTTTTTCTGGAAATGATTCAGTTCAACCCTACTGAGAAGTTTCCTTCATTAAGCCAGTGATATCATAGCATAGATTGCCAGATGGGAAAAACTGTTAAGCATTTTCTTTCAAATTATAGACATGAGCTTTTGAAGATATTTTTTCCCAGCATACTATAAAACATTAATTAGTTATTAGTGAAATTTCTCTATTTATAAAATGCAAAATCTGGTGTTCTAAGAAAAAACTTAGGAAACTGAAAATACATTTAAATTGTATTCACAACCAAGATTAAAATGCTGTGATCTAAAATATTACACTGCCGGTATTGATTAGGACATTATGGAAGAATTTCTTAAGTGTTAAATAAAGCTTGTAGATACATGCTTATTCTTTCTTATAAAATTTTATTTGAAGGCACGGTCATTTTGAAATTTAGCTGGTAGTTCTTTTGAGATAACTGAATGGTAAATAAGACAAATATATGGATGAAGAGTCTGATCTTTTTATCAGCAGGAACTACTGAAGGAAGAACATTGATCTCTAAAACTAAGCTCTGGTAGTGAAGTAAGCATACTAAAGAAGCTTCTGGAAGCCTTTATAATCAATCAGACAAAATCAGATAGTACCAAACTATTCCATTATCCAATGATAAAGGATTGAGAGCAGTTACCCTATAACTGAAACCCAGTCTTCAAAGAGGAGTAGGATAAGTAAAATGCCCTTTTAAAAGAAAATGCTTCTTTTACTCATTTTACTCAATGCTTCATTTTACATATGTTAAAAATCCTTCTAGACTCATTTTCAAAGGGTGTTTGGGTCACTGGGGATGCTATCTTGCAGTGGGACATGAAATGACTTCACATTTTGATAATGTCTGATATACTGTTGTTATTTTGTTAGCTTTTCTAAATGGTTTATTTTTTTCAAGTCCCAGCCTTGATCTCAATCAAAACATTTAACATATTTTGCAAAACAACATGTTTAAAATGTTGGGAAGTGAAATAATTCCTTGGTAATTTAAAGTTTTACACTTGAAAGTTAATGAGAAACAGAAAGAAATCTCTAAATGCCATCCATGAAAAGAACATGATATATTATAATTAAATAGAAAATTAAGAAAAACTTCACACTCTGAGTAAAGAAAGTAGGAGAATAGTCTTTTCTAATTAACCAGTTCAGGAAGTAAAGGCCCTTTTAGACTACATATTGAGAAAGGTAATTATCTTTCTAGCTACTAGCTCAAGTGAGACATGATCTGGCACAAAATCACCCTAAACCTAATAAAATAAACTTGAGGACTCCTAATCACCACCTAGTGACATTTTCATGCAAACTAATAAACAAACTGACTTATGGGCCTTAATTAAAAATTTTTACTCTTTCTCTATATTAAAAAACCCCAAGACTTTTATAGAATTTTGTTAACTTAATTACCATGTATTGATGAAATAAACCATTTTGGGATCTATCTATTCACATAGACTTTTATATAGTACATATATATACATATATATTTATATATGTATATATATACACACACATACACACACCTATGTATATGTATGTGTGTATATATATACACCTATATATAATCCATGTAAAATATGCATAGATAAATATGAAATCGAGCTTTTGAAAAAAAATTAAGCTTCAGGAAAAAATTTTCACAAAACAGATATATATGTGTATATGCAGATACATATCCAATGGGATTTTATGATACTAATGTTTTCTCCTTCCATATTTTAATTTGAAAATAAAATTATCAAAAAAATGAAAATAAAATTATCAAAATTAGGCATTAAACCTTTTGCTAGCACCCCTCAGAAAAAATAAATTATATTGACTTGACATGGCACGCACACTTAGAAACGTAACATATACATTTTGTGCTTTGCAATAGATAGGATGGTCTAATGCCTAACATCACATATTGATGATCTTCCTCCAAGCTCCCAAATATTATACTAATATGCTAGAATGTCTTCTTACCTTATTTGAACTTAAGCTGTGGATTCTATCACTAGAATAGCTGTGGGGTATTGGTGGGTCAGGGTAATTCTCAGCACCTTTGGTTGTATTCTTCTTGATGACTTCTACGTAGGAAACGGGGAAGATGCCTTGTCTGCTCGTTCCTGGAATTTTACCTTCATACCAGTTTTGATCAACTCTTTTAAGAAGAATAACTCTATCTCCCTGTAGTGAATATTAGGAAAATGAGTTATAAATAGAGACGTGATAACAACAGCAACAAAAAGTGTAATTGTCAATGTTTTCTAACAAACGATGGTTTTCCATCTGGGAAAGTGTGATACCTCCAGTTGTTATCGTTGTTGTTTGTTTTGGTTTGTTTCTTTTTGCCGGGAGAATACAAATAAAGTCTCTGAGCTCACACCCAAACTACAGGCTATCAACATCTATGCAATGTAATCATTCATTCATGCCATTAGATTCTTCCCTAAGGATGTGTGGTTCATGTGGATGGGCTTACCCATGTTCACACGGGTACCGTATCAAATGACTTGCACAAATTACTTTAAAAAAGCAGGATAGTTTAACAGGGAAAATCTCCGTCAGCTTCAGAAAAGTGCAACTCAGTTTGCTGTGCTAGTGTGTCTCAGATGGGTTGCAGAAGTCAGTCTCTGGAAGGGATGAAGTTGAACGGCACGCTGTTTTTCTTCCTTGATCTCCATGTGGTAAGCAGTCAAAGAGTAAGGCTAGCAGGCTGGGGCAAAGATGGTACCCTCACTAACCCCTAGCTGTGGCCAGGGCTGAGCTCCACGTGGTCTGCATCAAGCTCGTGGAGCACCACTATCCATTCTAATGGCTGGTGGCCACACCACAGTGGTCATTAAACATCTTTATAGAACCCCTGGCTTTAGTGGTCATAGAACTTCCTATGATCACCATTCTAGCGGCAGCAATCGTGTCAATGCCACAAAACCCAGCTTATGTTTCAACTCAAAACCACTTGCCAGAAATACAGAGGCCAAATGTGGTTACACCGCAGAAGCTCTGCAGCTGCATCCAGCAGGTGATATGGAAGTTTGGGCCACTGATTGGGCATGAGAGGTGGCACACAGTCAACACTTCAGCACAGGAGGGAGGCCTTCTTTCAGTGGCCATCAAGGTGCAAGCTTTCCTTTGGCCAAAATGCAGAGTGGTTTACAGAGCCCACTCCACACCGCCACTGCCACCGTGCAGAACACACGGGAGAAAAGTAAATCTCCCTAATCTTAAAATTGCACTGATTTTTTGGTAACACACCACTGTTGCTAGGTCCTCGCTTGAGCTATAAATTGCATTGGCAGGAGCTTCTCTCTTACTATGAAACATAAGCTGGTACGGTTCGTGGAAAGCTGTGTTGGAGCTTGGAGGGTGGCTATGGATTGGTTGATGATGCAGAACCAGGGCAAAGAAAGGAGAACGAGATGAGGTTATGCCAGGATAAGAACACTGGTATTTCCCTTCTTTGCTCCTGGCTAAGGACTTCACCGGTAGGTGAGGAGGTTCTAGAACCATCCTGCACATGACTCTCTACCCTGGACTCTGTGCAGACCTGTGTTTGCCTCTAACAAATGAATGCGACCGCTTAGCAAAGAATGAAAATTGTTCACTTGATCTTTCTTCACTGTGTAAGGCTGCAAGTCCAGAAGAGCTCTTTCTGATATTATGAAGAAGAGAGACTAGAATTGCATTGGCTGCTGGTGAAATTTGGGTCAATCATGAGGCCTGGAGAAGGCTGATCAAGGGAACAGCACTGTACAAACGGCTCCTTAAAAAGGCCCTGTAGTGACAAGGACCTTCATTATTTTAGGACTATTCCTTGATGCCAAGATAAAAGTAAATGTTGGAACATCATTTCTTAAAAATTTGAATAATAAGGCAGCAGGACAACAATATTTTGAGTACATGAAAGTGCTTTTCAATATGATGTTTCCCCAAATAGAGCTCCAGGATATTCAGCCCGTGGTGCCCCTTGGAAAGGATCTGGAGCCTGCCATGCCAAGCCCGGGAGGGAAGGTCTCTCTGGGAAGCTTTGTGTCCCATAGGGGATCTCATCTGGAAGGACACAGGAGCAGTAGGGGATGGTGCCTCAGGGCGGCCTTACAGAGAGTCCTTTGTAGCACACGGGGGAGACACAAAAATGTCCAAGAGAAAGGCAACCTATTTTAGTTTTGGAAATAGATAGCCTTTCCAAATGCACTGTTGAAGAAAACAGCCAGGGTTACCTTTCTCAGCGATAGCTCCACATTTGTGTCAGCACTGAAATTATATTTGGCCATAGCTTCTCCGATTTCTCCAGGCTGGGCTGGGGGAGGTGGTCTCGCAGGCTGTGCTTTTTCAGGAGGTATGAGTTTCTATGAAGGAAAACATTTATTTTTGATGTGTGGTGACTCTGGAAATAATGACCATGGGAGAGGAAAAGGAAAGGACTTACCTCTACATATGAGATCGGAAAAATGCCCACTCTCCCGTGGTGCTCTCCCTCATACCAATTTTGATCTATTTTCCTGAGGATGTAGACAGTATCTCCTTTCTTGAATGACAGCTCCCTGGAACAGACATGTTTCAGTAGGTTTTTTTTCCTGATGTATAGCAGTTGCTCTTAAGATCAACACTCTCACTTGATCTGCATTTGGCTGAGAAATACACTGTCAATAGTAAGTAATCTGCCGAGCCCGGTTACATAAGGATTTTCCTTGCAAACTCTTAAAATTCACTTATCACATTATAACTTCAGACGTGATTTCAAAAGAGAACACGCGTCAACATCACACTTGATATACATCAAGGGCACATTCATATGAAATTTGAAGGCGGGGCAGGCTATTGCTGTGTAATTGTTGTTGATAGTGGAGGAGTCATGAAGCTTGGAATAATGGCAGATGGGTTCTGCACTGGTTTTGTTTGTCCTGAAGCTAGTTAGCTAGTTAGCCAGATGCTTGACTTCTCTTTCTGTCTCCTTTTGATGTTCTAAAGCTTACAATAAACAAAGTAAATATTTAGCCTTAGCACAGAAGGGCCATTAGCAGAAAAATTTTTATTTATGCGTCCTTGAAGCTGGTTGTCAGGCATGTAGGTGGAATGTCTTGATATGGGATTTACTTTGTGTAAAGAAAAAGATCTTTTATTCTTCAATGGAGCACAGAGATAGACATGTTTTAAATATGAAGACATGTACAAATTGCTGTTGCTTTCTTTATGTCTTTTTTTTAAAAAAAGATGTAGTTATTTATTTTAGAGAGGGAGTGAGAGAGCACATGAGCAGGAGGGATAGGAGGCCAGAAGGAGTGGGAGAGAGAGGCAGAGAAACAGACTCCCTGCTGAGTGCAGAGTCTGATGTGTGGGGGCTCCATCCCAGGACCCTGAGATCATCAACTGATTAAGCCACCCATGCATCCCTAGATCTTTGTTTTTTAAAAAATAAAAATATTTTCGAGACACTAACTATGCTTTACCATCTGGGCTATTTCTAAGAAGAAGCTTAATTACCTGCTTCTTTCCTAAGCAGGTAAATGTGGGTATGTAATTTGAAGTTCTAAAGACTGTTAACTTATTTTGGATAATTCATGCCTACCTTCTCATGCTCACTGCATCTGTTTTTTCACAGCTTCATTATCCAGGGAATTGTGTCTGTTTGTTGTTTTGCCTCCATAATTATGTTTTGTTGGAGGACACTCATTTCCTATCTTTTCCCAAGAGCCCCACTTTCCTAGACATCTGCCTTCCTACTCCTGAATCTTCTGCATTGTTTTGTTCAGAATCTGGAGTTGGATCATGTATTTGGGGTGAATAGATAATGAAGAGACAGGTGGATATCAGAAGTGGAATATTTCTCATTGATTGAAAGCTTGAATTGGAAAAAAAAGCCACTGTTGCATATTAAAAGAATGACTGCACAATTAGACACGTGAAAATCTTCACATTGAACGCACATTACATTTTCAGTAACCCTAAAGACAAAGGAGATTCCTAGAGCCTCACATTCAAACACAGTACTTCCCTCTTTTATGCAAGTGCCCGATGTAGAAAACAAAAAACTAAAATATTTCATGTTTACTATCCAACAACTTTATTAGCACTGAGTGTGTTTTGTTTCTGGAAAGGAGACTAGGAAGTGGAGCTTTTTGTTTTTAAATGTCGATTGGAGAAAATGAACTTTTTCTTTTACAGCTGAAAAGAGATCTTTTCCATTTCTAAAGGCTAGTATTTAAATTTTTGATGGCAAAAAAAAAAATAAAAATTTTGATGGCTTCTAGGTGAAGGACAGAAACCTCACTTAACAGTTTTCAAAACTGTGTCCCTCTCATGTCAGACCTTGAGTTTCTGAGCTGCATCATGGTAAGCTTGCTTCTTCCCTCCCCTAAACCTTTTGAAGGATGGCCATTGACAACCTTTAGAAATGACATTTTATCTCTTTTTCCTATTTAACAATTGAGACATTACCTTTGGTGAATTACTGAGCTGTATTTTTAGAAATGAGAGTTTTTGCATTAGGTAAAGAAAAATAGTTTTTAAAATGGATATTTAATAAAAACAGATACCTCTACCTGTCTCTTGTTTATAAGATGTTAGGCATGAAAAGCACTTACATCTAGCTATTAGTTAAGAGCACTTCCGTGACATTCAGTGCTTCTGGGTGTGTGAGCCTTTTAAAGCCACGTGAATCATCCATAACCTCGATTTTGTGTCAAATCGGGTAACTACACTGGGGGCTGCTCTCTACATTTCCTGAGAACAGCACGAGAGGAATATGATTAAGCTGCAATTGGATCAGTTTACTTATGGTATGTAGGAAACATTTTTTTTTCCCCAAAAATATGGATGGCTTCCATGGGTGATTATTTAATGGATTTCTCTGAAGGCTTACAGAATTAGATTTTGTGGGCCTAGAAAGGCAGGGGGTGGTGCAAGCAATCATTCAGAAAGGCTGTGCCATATAAAAGCCTCGAACCTTTTACTAACTCTGAGCTTTTGTAATGAGGACATGGCCTTGGAGGACGGTTGTAAGGCTTGGTTGGCACTTGGAGCAAACAAAATCCAGCGACGCAATTAATACCCCAATTAACACCCTCTGCACTGCACATCATCTTTCTCTCAAAGCTTGTTTTTTATTAAGCCTTCTTAAAAAGCTGTGAGCACTGGGTGGATACCTTTCCTTTGTCATATGCCCTGTCATTCCTCCGGGTTTCATACATTTAAAAAAGCTTTTGATTGCTTGTCACGAGGAAGAAATGAAATATACACGTTCTGTATCATTATTTTGTAAAAATCGGCATGCATTGCATCCTACAAATCATTACACCGTACCCAAAGAGCAGTAATAAGGACTAGAGTGTAGTAGAGACAAAGCAGATGTTACTTATCTCATTCAACCGCCCCACCCCCCCATAAAAAAACAAACAAATTGTAAGCTTTTCTTCAGGATTTTTTTTTTAAACACAAGATTTAAGCCATGTTTGACATCTTAATTTCTAAAAGAGCATTCTCCTATTTAGTTCATTTCCCCATCTCAGCAGTATTACCAAATTCTAAGTGATTTTATTCTTTGTATGTCTTATGTCAGAGACAGTTTCTAGAACCATTAATTAATATAATGTGCCTTTCTACAAGTGAAATATTTTTGTTATTGGATACGTTCAGTCTAAACAACACAGGAAATTTAATGCCAATATACAATGATTTCAATATCTTGAATTCTAATTGGAAACCAAAGTTTCTTAAATCGGATCTATACACACATGGGCCATGCATAGCTGGAAGATTCCTTCCTATTTAAGCCTCCTTATGTGCTCAGTATTGGCTTTTCTTAACCACATGCCCATTTGATGAACAAGTTCCTAAGGACAGAAGGTTAAAAAAAAAAACCCTGCAACATAGAAGTATGAAAACACCAACATCGAAAGACCACAGGAGAGTTTTTTGCTCAGAATCTCGAAGCTTTGAGTGTTAAGCCATGGAAATTTGACTATAGGAATCTTTGGACACAGTTCTATCCTTCTACCCTCCAAATTATCCTAGCTGTAGTTAAATAAATAAATGTTATCAAATTCTCCCTGTTACTGTTAATTACTCCCTACACTTTACTTTTCATTCTTGACACAAAAATTCTAGAAACAAATATGCTTAGTTTCATTTTGTTTTTCCTATCCTTTTGAACTCACGGTGCTCTAACATGTTTAGTGTCATTTAAAACTCAATGTTTCTCAACTACAAATGAAAATAAAATGAACCCTCTCCCAATTAATTGTGAGGGAACCACTAGTTATAGTCGATCGCCGAATTGGGACTTAGACCTTATTTGTAATACATGTCATTGCTATAGTTACATCTTAAATATTACTGAAGTTTTTAAAGCCACCCTACATCATATAATGAACACTTATCTTACTTACTTAGATGTCTGAGCTTTAAAATCATAAACAGCTTTTGCAGGCAATTTCTGAAAGGGAAGGTAAACAATTAGCACTAACTTACAATTTGGATTTTTTACAAGAAAGCAATTTCATGTGAATTAAAGGGAAGTGAAAGCACAAGGAATGCTTAAACATATATAATGTAAGTCTTTTCTGCAATTTATAAATCAATTAGTCCTTCATTTAGGTATGTAAACTAGTAGATGACTTTTTCGTCATAACTACCGAATATCATATTTCCTCCTAGAAACTAAGGAAGATGAATGCTGTAATAGGGTTCTGTCCCAGGTATATATCTTTCCTGGGATAACTGCAGAGTGTCAGTTGCTTTAAGTCCTATATATTGACACAACTCCTTCACGATCATAATAAAATGGCTGGGAAGAGTCAGGGTGGAAGCTATCATCCCTTTTGCTAGATAATTATCCACCTAGTAGCAAAGAAATCCTAGCCCAGTTATCACTGGGAAGCTAGTGAGTGACCCAAAGCACAGGCTTGGTCATCTTGCATTGCCTGGAGGGCTCAGGAATTCCTTAGCACACGGGAAGCCAGCTGCTCACCCCTTTTAGTTCTGGTAAGATGAGATACACTCTCACCTTGGATCAGCCTGTACCCCACAGCTAGCCACTCCAGCATTTCCTTCTCCACTTCCCAGTAATCCCCTCACCCCACTCTCTTTCCCTGTGAGTCTGTGAACTTTAGGCAAACTGGAACATTCCTGACTTCTCTGAGGGTCCCACAGGTACCAGACTATAGGAGACACCTGTACTGATTCTCCTGGAATGGCTGCCAGTCTCAGACTGGCTTTTAGTTGCCACCAGATGACTCCAAGGTAGCCTGAACCAGAGCTCCGGCCCTGGCTTGGAGCTGTGGACACAGAGCTAGTTGGTAGGTGGTTCCTAGGAGGAGTGATTTTTCAGGGCTGTTCTCCAACAGAAGCAGGCCAGCCAAAATTATATATGTCATATCTATATTGATTTGCAACACAGATGACCTAGCCGCCCCCCGCCTCCCCCCAGCAGGCAAGTTTGTACAGGGAGATCTTCCTCAACGAGGCAGCCCAAGCTCACCACTCTCACACAGTTAATTCATGGATGTCAGGTCAAGACTCGGAGGGGCCTGGCTGCTCAAGCTGGGCTGCCTTTGGGGGAGATCTGTAGTGAGGGTCGTGGTGCATACTGCTTGGAGTCCTTTGTTTCTCTCCTGTCATTTTTATGTTCTTAATCTAGGTTCTTTACTGGTTTTGGACATAACTTCAGGTGACAGGTGCTTGACCAAATACACTGCAGAGAAGAGACTCAAGTAGCACTAAACAAACTACCTCTTTTTCTGGAGTTCCTCTTCTGTCCCGAGGTACACTTCTCCCCAGGTCACTCATGGTGGATGCGTAACTTCTAGGGGACTCGTGGTCTATGGGGAGAGGACGGGGTCAGAGTGAGTACCTGCTGAATTAAAAGCTGACCCTTTTAGCCATTTTTCCCTGGTGGCAACTATTTCCTCCTTCAGACTTGGAGAGATAACACAGTGGAAGACATGGGCATAAAACTCATCGGTAATTATAAAGTTGGGATAGAAGACACAAAACCAAAGCATTTCAAAAAAGGTAAAAAATAATCCGGGGTGGCAGAAGCATTATAATCACAAATATAATTGTTACATTGTTGAGGAAGCTATGCTGTAGCACCCGGTGTAGACAATTTATAGTCACAGGTATTTCTCATCTCAAAGATTGAATACTTTCTAATCCTCCAACTTATCATGACCTTTATAGGCTCCACAGAAGATGGACAATTTGAAAATAGCAACAGTTTACAAAAACTAAAACATTTTGTGGAACAATTTAAGAATGCAGTAATGAAAAAGAAAAATAAAGAATGTATGATGATGGACGAACTATGGTTGTGTCTATTCCCTGTCCCCATCCCTGCACCCCAATCGTTAAATATTCATTGAGTCTGATATGATGTCATCTGAAGACTTAAAAGGCCGCCTTTATCTTCCCTTTTGCTCAACTACCTTATCAGAAAGTATATATTTATTCCAAGAAACAAAGAAATAAAAATTCTCTAAACAGAAAGTATCATATTGGTTGCCAAACTGCTCATGAAATACTGAATTGCTTTTGTTCACCTTAAAACAAAGTATAGATAATTACATTACAAAATTATGATTACAGCTATTTCTTAATGGTCTCATACTCTATAGATTTATATGTGGAAATGTAACTAGAGGCTAAAAGTGTCCTAGTAATCTCTTATAGAATTTTACTGGTGTAAGTGGTCAAAATTAGTAAATTCTTTCTCTTAGCCTTTAACAATTTAGTTATACTGGTTAACAGAAGTATTAAAAATAAAACAAATACAGCTATAAAGGAGTTAAGAATGGCAATTCATAAAAAGAAAATATTGTTTAAAGATTTTACTCCTTTGACTATAAGGAAGAATTGTCTACTTCACAGCAGGTGGGGGTATCAGTTATGTGACATATAAGGATAAAAGTCTAACTCTGTGAATTTCAAAGTCTTTAGACTTAATAAGACAGCATCAGCATGGCCACAAACATTTCAGGTAAAACTTAATCAGTTATTTTCAAGAAAGATAGAGGATTATACGCTATATATTTTCTGTTTTAAATTCATATACTTATATGATCATAGGGCTCTCATACTGATCATTAAAATGTAAATCAGTTTTACTAATCCTTGGAATATAAACTATTTTTCAAGTGGGCTAAACAAATTTGGAAAGTAAATATTTTATTTAATTGAAATGCATTTCAAAGCCCCCTTAAATCATGTTTCAATAATATACTATAACTGTGCATAACATTTAGAGGTGATTATTGATCTGCTTAATTGAATAACTGGAATTGTCCAATATTGAAAAACTAGAAAAGGTAGCTAGGTTACTAAAAACTTAAGTTATGACATGTCTCAATCAGTGAAAATTTCAGATTGTAGGCATTGATTTAAAAAATTCTAAATTTATTATTTTTGCAGCATGTGGTGGTAGTATAAATAAAAGCAAAGATAAATACTAATAAAATAAGCGAATTGTGCAACGGCAGATAATGACTGAGCCACATACATTACATGCATGGGAAATTTTAATTTTTTTTTTTTTGGCTTATAGAGATTATATTTTGGCCTATAGAGACAAATTCTGAATTACTAGGAGTTTGAATCTTTTTTCTCCTACCTACTCCCTAAATGACTTTGGTCAAATCTCTTGTCCTCCCTGGGTCTCGATTGTAAAACAGTGCTTATAATAACACCTTTCACCCAGGTTCAGGCCAGTGCTAATGAGACAATGTGTGCTAAGCACTTTGCCGTGTCCCGTGCATAGAAGACTGTTGATAATCCAAATGTCAGCATGGAATATTCTTTCCAGCTTCTTAAAATTTATATAGTAAACAGATGTACTTAAGAATTGTTAAAAAGAATTGTATGAGAATGTCAACACATCCTTAAAAAAAAACTCAAAAAATGTCCTCTGCATTTGAAGTCCTATTTGCCCTTATGTTGCCACTGCAAGGTGATAAACCATCTATGAAAATGGGCTTGGGAGTCACGTTGAGTCCAGCGCCTCAGGGAATGTTGAACCTACATGGTCTAATTCAAATGTTGCTATAGGATTCTTTCAGTGGAAATAGATAATAAATAAATAAAGCAATGGAAAGGCAGAGAAAATGAAACACACTGAGTGATGGAGATGAGATTTCTGTGTATATAGCTTAAAGATACGTTCACAAAAATTTTATTCCATCGTGTCCTTTAAATGAATTTAAACAAATCCTATTCTTTTTTCATTTTCCACCAATTACTACATTATACACTTCAGTTTTGCTTCCTGAGTGTTTTAATGCAGTATCTTTATATTGGATGTAAGCAAATGATTTATTGAGTGAATATAACTTTATAATGTTAATATAAAAACAAGGGAAAAACTATTTGTTAAATTACTCATTTTGATTCATTTTACAACAACAAAAAAAGAGTTGTCAGTCTCTTAAGGATACTGATACTCAATCATGGTCTCTGTCTCGAAATCCTTTTAAATGGTTAAAATGAGTTTAATTTGTGTTCTTGATGTAAGTTGTGCCAGCCCTAACATTCAGCTACAAGATGGTTTTGCCTTTTGATTTTGAATGAGCAAATTTTTGTGAATTGGTGGTCACTTTAAGCCACACATCGAGTCTGAATATCACATGGGCAAATGAGACTATTCAGTGAGACATGTTTGCACAACAAGCATTTGCTTCAAAACACATGACGATGCCAAGTGGTCTTACAGTGTAGGAATGATGAGATGTAGGGATGGAAAGTGAAAGAGCTGGATGGTGGGTGTCTGAACCACAAGGAAAAAGAAAGAAAAGTTCATCCACCTTGGAGACTCTGCACACTCTCATGGTCTTGGTGGTGGTAGTTGGAGGCGGTGTCCACATCTGGGAAAGAGGCACTGTGAGGCATTCTCCCACAGTCGTTCTGGTACAATGGACAATGAATAGCACCATCTGGAGGCAGTGGGTGGAAAGGCTGGTGCATGGGGCTCCTTTTTAGAGCTTTGAGTGATGAGTTCCTCTCTGGAATATCTGGCAGCAGTTCACTGATAAGACGGTGCAGTATACTGTTGTCTGGTAAACTTCCCCTTCTCTTTTCAGCTTTAATTTGGTCACAGATGTCTTTAAGGGCAGAGTCTAGGGCCTCAAACACGGATGCTTTACATTTTGCCTTCTCAGTCTGTTTTTTGGGGGTCGAATTTTTTTTCCTGCGGAAAGGCACGGGACTGACTAGAAATGCAAGTTTAGAAAGGCCAGGGTCCATTTCCTGTCTCCTGGGCTCTTCAGAGTTTTCATGTTTGGCTCTTTCATGTTTTAGCATTGTGGTAAATCGAGTGTAGGAGGCAGGGCATCTGCCTTTGCAGGAGCTGATGAGGTGCCGGTGATGGTGGTGGTGATGGTGGTGGTGATGGTGGCTGGATCCATAAAAACTTTCCGAGGATGTGAAAGAAAAGTGATCAAAATCACTCTCACTGCAAAAGGATGATCCTTCCACGTGAATGTAATCACTGTGGTCGGACACAACTCCGTCTTGGTCACTATCAGAAAACTCCATATGAGTTCTCGGTTGCTCATCACTGGTGACTTCAATATGAATTGGCACGACGGTTTTAGGTTTGTAGCTTCGTTGTACATGAGAAGGGTGTCTACTTTGACTTTCTTCCTCCAGCAAAGACTCAATGGAGAATCGCCTTTTGGGACACAAACCATTTTGTGGAGGTTCTAGGGTTATGGGAGACAACATCTCATCTCCTAAATTGGGCATGGACTTTGACTTTTGAATCAACTTTTCAAATTCTGAAATGCGGGTCGGGACCATGTCCCTGGGCACCTCCTCAGTGGAAGACTGGCTCCATCCATGGAGCAGGCCCTTGTGTTGCTGCTCCTTTTCATACTGCATTATTCTCGACTTTACAGAGCAAATTACCTCTGAATTCATCAAATCCTTGCGGTTAATGCGGTGCATTTTCTTGTACATTTTTAGGAACCCTGGAGCGTCATGGGCTGACCTGTGCCGGAGCCTTGATCTGCCATTACTGCGACCCTCCTGGATGTAGGACGAAGCCCATGTTATGGGGCAGCTCTCTTTGGAATCCTCTTCACATAACAGAGAACCCATACTTTCTGACTTGGTTTTTGGGTCAGGGAAGCTATCACAGTCATCATTGAGGAGATCATCGCAACTACGGGATTTGATTTTGGGGGAGACAGTTTCTTCAGTGCTGCTCCAGATCTCTGCATTTTGTCGGGCCATTTGCCAGCCATTCTTGAAAGTAATGGCCCTCTGGGAGTCACGAGGGACATCCAAATGCTGTCTGTAAGTGTTACAGTAATCTAACTCATTGGAGGGGTTGCCGTTGAGCCCTGAGTAACCATAAAGGGATGGACATATATCATCCCCACCTTTTAATCCAGGGCAGCGTGGTGGAAGAGAGACATTTGGAGAAGTTAAAAGGTTCACAAAGAGGAGAGCATGTCATTTAGCATCAGACAGCACAGCAAAGAGAAAGCAGTTAGCGTGGTTTGGTCTAGACACTGATTGTTATACATGCAGCTTCAACTTTAGAGAAAGGAAGCCTAATTCTAAAGCCAGGTAATACTTTTTCAATGAAGGGAGCTTTGCAGATTTTAGAGTTAACAAAACCACATATAAGAAGTAATTAGCGTAGCTAATAGACCTATTTTTATTGTGTTCACACATCTTTCGGCAAACGTGGTATGCCAAAAGCACTATTAATTGTACCTTGAAAGTTAATAGCATGACCTGGTGGTAACCGAAAGGTTTAACAATTAAGGCCAAAGTGAGATAGAATTAATCAACCTAACAGGGTCAGGATTTGAGTCTCATTTGGTTTAAAATGATAAAGAGGTAAAGAGTAATTTATAAATTTGCATTTAAATACCACTCCCATAACTGTATCAAATAATTTTTCATGGGCATTAGTCAGAAAAAGCAGTGACACAAAGTACTTTCCAAAATCGCAAAACCAAGATGCTGTGAACTACTGCCGCTACTATTTTTCCGAGAAAAAAAAAAAAAAAAACTAAGAGCCTCTTTACCTAAATGAATTTACCTTTTTAATTGCTCCATTTTCAACCTTTTACGAGGCAGGTTCTCATAAGGATAACTGGATATAATATAAAACATGCATCAGAGATAAATCCATCTTGCTTTTCTCTGGGGAGGTTGTTTTTTTAAAATGTTTTGTAATTTGAGAATAGAGAGCTAAAACTGACCTAAATTTGGAATATGTTTGGAAACACTCTTCTCTTTTGCTCCGCTAGGTGAGCTAATAAATGGAAGGCCAAAGTACATCTAAATGGGAAATTTCCTTCTTAGGAGGAAACCTAATGAAAGAAAATACCAGTATTGATAGTTCCTGCCTTACAATCTTACCCACATTTTTCAAAAGTAGATAAGCACATGAGGTAGATATGTAATATTTGGGACATAAAGTTGACTTAACACTCCCCAGGATAAAAGCATTCATCTAAATGAATCAGAATCATTTTGGTTTTTGGGTGCTATCCAAGCATAATAAATCAATGGTATTTCATGACTTATTATCTTAAGGTATTCATTTGCATAAATGAGTAGAATGTGATAAAAGTATCTCTGTCAATATGACGAAAGGTGTCATAAAAGGGGCTCACTCCTTCTGAACCTTCTAGGTAGTATATACCATTGACTGGGCTGTGGAAAGCGACCAGGGCCTGCCTCCCTTCTATCCTGGAGTCCACTCATCCTCACCTGCCTGTCTTCTGCACACATACCAGCTACCGCTTAGCTTTAATTATCACATGGCAACCCTTGTAGCACTTAGGTTAATACGTGTAGCTGACTCTGTGTTATATTATGGACACGTCTGTTAGAGCTCAGCTACTTCACACACTTCAAATTCCTTCTGTGTTCTCTTTCAACCCCAGGAGACTGGGGGCGGCTGTGGAGCCCCATAAGCGTATAGCCTTGGGTATCTGTGGATGCTGGTTCAAGCCTCAGCCTCCATCTTAGGAATATTCTGGTCAGCATGGCAATAATGCTCTAAGCAGTCTTTCAACGACCCTGCTTTCTCTCAACAGAACTTGCTGAATTTCCAACGAGGAGGCAGGTCATACGGGAAAATGGCGTGATGATACCTAAATTTCTTAAGTATGACTTGAAACCAGTTAGTTCTTCCTAGTGGAATGATCTGAATCAAACACCATGTTCCATGCAGAACATGGATATTCTAGCATCTATATGATTGTTCAAAATATAGAACTGGTGACTAAACCACAACTTCAGTAGGTTAGACACATTTTTATCTAGAACAAAGCAATTAAAAAAAAATCAAAGTGTTTTAGGCAATAGTGTTCTTTGTTGCTACTTCTAATTCCTGTTCTAGAAACGTGATTAGCTTTACTAGTTGTAGTGAGATTAGAATATTTTTGACAGTATGCAAACATTTATACATGTGATCTTTTAAAAGCCTGACAATAAGTTAGATACTTTGAATTTGTCCAAGCAAACCCCAAAAATGATATATTTGGAAGAAAAAAACATGAATATACCAGATGATAGAGTCCGTGGAGCCCCTCAAGTGGCTCACCAGTCTGACCTAGTCTGTGTGAGAAAAGATGGTTAATTGTTTTGAAGTGATGTTGTAGTCAAGATGCTGTGTTTAAATGCTAGCTGTCTCTGGATGGTTATCCTGGACCAGCTCTCCCAGAGTCCCTCAGTTTAAAATTAAGCTAGTAAACTGCTTACATGTCAATCTATTATTGCTCACCTTTTGCTCTTGAGGGGGAAGAAGGAGAGGAACTGATGATATAAGACTTTGTCAGGGTGGTGCTTGGTCCTGGGAGGTCCGCTCCACCTGGGCTAGTCCTGCTCGCACTGGGATCCACGCCCCGGGGCGGCCCCACTGCAGGCTCGCTCTTCCTCCTTTTCCTAAAGTCACTGGCCATGCTCGCAGAACTAAAAGAAGGAATCAGCTTCAGTTAGGCTGATGTTGGAGGAGGTTCACCTGTGAATCAGGACGACTGGTGGAATGGGCTAGTGATCACGGCACAACTCTTACCCTCTATTCCCCCAAACTATAGTTTGAAGAATTCAGCCCTTGATATTAAACATGATTTCTTTATAATCATCTCTTTAAAAAAATTCACAGACAGTACGATTTTTAAGAGAAGTTTTAGGTTTACAGAAAAATTGATTGGAAAATAGAGTTCCCACATACTCCCTTTCCTGGTGCAGTTTCTCCTATGGTGACATCTTTTATTACTGTGATACATTTATTAGTTGATGAACCATCTGGACTCATTATTATTAAATGTAATTAAAGTCCATCATTTATATTAAGGCTGTTTTCTGCCTTAATCTCCATGTCTTTTGATGGTGTGATAGCTCATTTCTTTTTATTGCTAAGTACTATTCCATCATATGGATGCACCAGTTTGTTTATCAATTCACCTACTGAAAGGCAGCCTGGTTGCTTCAAGTTCTGGAAGCTATAAATAAAGCTGCTATAAACGTCCATGGGCAGTGTTTTGGTGTGGGTACAGGTTTATTTATTTACTTTTAAAAAGATTTTATTTATCTGAGATAGAGCAAGAGAGAGATCAAGCATGAGCTGGTGGGAGGGGCAGAGGGAGAGGAAGAAGCAGACTCCCCCTGAGCAGGGAGTCTGGCTCTGACTCCGGGCTGGATCCCAGGACCCCGACATCATGACCTTAGTTGAAGGCAGACGCTTAACCTACTGAGCTACCCAGGCACCCCTGGATAGAAGTTTATAATCCATGTTTTCAAGTAAAAATTCTCCTTTTAGTGTAATATGTTATGATTGACAATTCAGTGTTGTGATTTGTGTCACATATCTTTTCTCTAGAAAGAAGAGTCCCAACAATGTGTCTATATCCAGAGAAGGCATGCCACAGTGGAAGAAAAGACTCCAAAAAGGAAGACTTCTGGTGAGACAAATTTCTCTTACTTCAAGGTTTCCCTATGGCTTTCCTACTACTCTGAGCTGAAAACCTTACACTGGAATTCTAACATTTTCTTATTTAAATAATGAATGACTAATAATTTGGCCAGCAAGCAAGCTGTTAAAGGGGACTTTCACCCAGTTGTATGAAATGGCATCAACAATCTACAATGGCAGTAGTTTTTATCACGTTCTGGGTCTGAATACAGTATCATTTAAGACAAACACCAGGGGACGGGAGATACACACTACCCACTATGCCGTCTGTCAAATCATCACATAAAATTACATCAACAACAGCAGTTAAGAGCACCACCAGCTCCCATGAGTCAACAATACGCGATTTGCTTTGCTGACATTATTGTCTGGTGTAGCCTGCACAGCAAGCCTGTGAGGTGTGCATGCTTATCCCTATTTCATAAACGAGTGAATGGAACACACATATTGCAAATAGAGAGATGGGGCCAGACCTCAGAATTTGTCTGTGTTCTTCTAAAGAGGATGTCCTTCTTCTCCTAGACCTGTTTCTGCTGTCCCTAATCATGTCATAAGAGGGTCTGTGTATCTTTATAGCAGTCTTCAGGTCAGATTAGAACTCTAAAATTCAAACATTTTAGGAGCATAGATAGATGTAAAAGATATAAAAGGAGGACTTGGAGCTTTTTTCTTAGTAACATTGATGCCATTGGATGGCACTCATGAAACCCAATTTGCAAAGGACCCAACTTACAAAGTTTTTGACTTATGTTGATAAAAATCTATAGAAGAGCAGATTAATGTTATATCAACATTTGTTGTCGAGGGCACAATATGGCTGAGAGTTTGTATTATTCCCTATTGCTATTGAACTGTGTCCAAATTTCTACAATGCTATAAAGTAAGTGTGATATTTAAAGTCCACCAACAGAAGTTACCTCGGCAGACTCCTCGGAAGGTTAGGGCTAGAGGTTACAGGTTATTCTGGTTCAATTCTAGTTTGTTTCTGCTCCTTGCGAACTGTGTGAACTTGGTAAGTGATGTGGCCTATGTTTCATTTATGCAGAGATAAAGTGGGGAAGATAGTATTTAACTCATTGTGGTGTCTTAAGGATTAAATATATTTAGGTACCTAGAATGTCTGGTACATAGGAAGCCCTTGTTTATTGGCAGTAACAATGTTTCTGATTTGTGTATAATAAACAAATATATGTAGAATATAATTTAGAAATTTTCTAGTAATTTACAATATTTTTCAAATATACTATCATACGTATCATCTAACAATATTGCAAATTGGATTTTATAATTCCCATTTAAAGAAAAGAAAATTGGGTTTAGAGGAGACAGAGAAGGGAAGAATCTCTTGGCAAAGGAATCCAGAATTATTTCACTAAATTTTCATAAATTTTTGAATATGAGCATGGAAAATGATGCAAAAACAAAATAAAACAACTTCATAAAGTATGGTGCTCCAAATAATAACGCGTGATAACATAACCCTCATTATTATTACTTCACTGAGTAGTATTCCTATTGAAAAAGAAACCACTGGTATAGAATATTCTGGTTGTATAATGTAATGACGTTCTTACCTAGTGGGTCTTTCCAGGCTTCTGTCTAAAGAGGACTGATACAAGGAGGCCTGTTAATAGAAAAATATTTCCATGAAAATTTTTACCAGGAAAAAATTTCATTTGTCCATGAACATTAAATTAGGTATCCTAAAAAGAATATTATAAAAACTGACATTAAAAATACCATTTGTTTTGATCATAAAATGTCTTTCAAAGAGAAATTATGTAACCTGATTTCTATTTTCTTCCTATCTACTTTCTTTTTTGATATACCACAATGTATTTCTCTGTGTAACTCAAATTATCTACAGCCCAAACATTGCCTGTAGGAGAAAAGAAAAGTTAACCACTCCTTCACTTAGGAAATAGACTGTAAATAGAAATTTTCTGCATAAAGGAATAGTTTGATGTTTAAAAAAATATTTGTGGTCATCATTCAGTCCTTATACAATAGAAACCTTTTTAATAATTTTTTGTCTTGTTGCCAGGTGTTATCTTTAAAATATAACATTTAGGGTGAACTTGAGATCTTTCCTCTGTCAACACAGCCATGGCATTTTAATAATACCATGGAATTTGGTTTGAAATTAAACTAAATTGCCTGGTGCTTAAATCAGGTAAAGATTGGCATATTTCAAAATATTTTAAGTTCAGGGTTGGTTTAAAATACACGATTAATGAACTGAAATTCTAGTTTAAAAATGTCCTTCCATATGAAATTTTAAAAAGTCAGCTGAAAAAGCAGGATTTGACAGATTTTATCTTAAATTCCTATCACATTGAAATACTTTACCAGAGTTTTAAAAACCTAATACTTAGTGGAAATTAAACCACACTTTAAAAACTATTTCGATGACTTTATTTTCTACTTCTAAATTATCACCAATTAACCAATTAAAATATTAGTATTCTTTATGTAGATTCTTTACGTAGATCAGTCTGACAAGCCCTCTTATGCATAACTCTAAAACTGGTTCTGTTAATTAATATTTTCATTTAATTCTATCTTACTGAATAAGAGTGGAATATTGCCCAGAAAGAAACAAAAGCACCTTTCTGCAAGAGATTATCCTTCTTCCTTTTAGACCGAAAAAGCATATTCTAATATTTGTAATTCCTAGACAAGATTTAGATTCCTAGGTTCTCAATAAATATAATATTAGAAGAAAAAAATTCAGTCCACTAATCTGATAAATTTGCATGAGTACTTTGCTTGCTGAACTCTGAATTGGATACTAGAAAGGTGGAAAAAATAAATACTAAATAAAAAGGAAAGCAAATGGGTCAACAAATAAAACCAGATAATTATATTTTGATTTATAAATATTATTTCTAGGGCACCTGGGAGTGTCAGTCGGTTAAGTGTCTGCCTTAGGCCATGATACCAGAGTCCTGAGATGGAGCCCTGAGTCAGGCTCCCTGCTCAGTGGGAAGTCTGCCTTTCTCTCCCCCCTGCTGTGCTCTTTCTCACTCATTCAGTCTCTTTCTTTAAAAAAAAAATCCTTACCACCCCCCCCGCAAAAAAAAAGAATATTAATTCTACATGTTTGCAGAAAAGCAACACCAAGTAGCCTCAGAGTTACTGTTTCTGCGGATCACAGTATTCACGGAACACCCAACCACAACCACAGTTGATTATTAAAAAGTGTCAATTGCGGAACATCTTGGAGTGATCATCCTATAGTGACCAGAAATTTTGAATTTCAGGCTTGGAATGAGCCTAGACAAAACTGTAATGTGAGATAAAACATAGTGTGAGCAGCGAAGGCTCTACACTGATAAATTAATTGTGTTTTAGGTTTAGGCAAAGAAACTACAATGATTCCTCCTTGTGCTGGTTTCCACAATCCAAAAGTAACTGAAATTAGTTTTGTGATTTTTACATATAATCAAAGGAAAAAGTTCTTTATTAAATTATAAGGAAATATAAAAGGTCTAGATAGATGACTAAGAGAGAAAAACTTTATGATAATTGTATGAATGATACTCATTCTGAAGTGGAAATCATCTGCAGAGAAGGGGTAACTGATTTTACCTATTATGATCTACTGAGTATTTACATATAACATACCTAGATGAAGTTCATTTTAATAAGGTATGGACGCTGAATCACTCTTTCTGCTATGTGATTAAACTTTGCTTAAAAGTCCTTAATTGTTCTTCAATAATGCCAGTTTCTCAGTTTCATGGATTAGAAAGTATGCTATTCATGGGATATGCAAGGCAGTTGATAAATGATAGTAGGGTAATGTGTAATCAGTTACAGATTTTACCCGAAATGTTTTACATAAGGATATTGAAGATGGAATCCAGTACCTTATCAAAATATATGTTTTTACATTCTGAAAAGCCATGATGTGAAATTAGTATTCCAGAACCATACAACACTCCTTCTTCATTCCAAAGAGATAATGGCAATTCAGTTTAACCATCAGCAAAGTGCTTTTTTATGTGATTATTTTGCCACTACCATAACATGTAGAATGCATAGAAAGTTTCTACTATCTTTATTTAGCCCAAGAGTTATTGTGTAATATTAATTATAGGAACTTATTTCAGAAAAATAGTTAATAAGGAATAATATTAATAACTTGTTTCTAAAAGATTTGAATTCTAAATGTATCTCTTGGACATGCTAACATGTGGTATAAAGGGAATAGAATGGAAGCAAAGGCTTTGAGACTCTATTTTATTTTTAACTTGCCACCATCTTATCTTGTGATTTGGGATATAGTTTTAAAAAATTGTTGGGCTCTACTTTTTTGACTTAAAAATGAGTGAGTTGGACACAGTGATCTCTAAATTTTATGTAAATTCTCAAAGAAACAACCACCTTAAAAACATCCTAAAACTATCTGACTAAAATAACAGGAAACCATCTGACCAAATTGCATTCCAAAATAAATTCTTGGGCTCTTCATATGTAGAAATGATACCCTTTCTTCAGATGTGAAGGTAGCATAACATACAGAATAGAATTACTTTTATTTGATTGTCGTTAGATTATCTGTCTACAAAATATAAGCCTTTATAAATGACTGCATTCAGTAACTTAGGATGTTCTTGATTATTCTATTTTGCTTTTATCTAATATCTAAATATTTGATTACTTCTGTATGTTAATATGAGCACAATTTAGAATTGCAAATTGAAGCTTCAGGAAGTTGGATATTTCCTGCGAGACAGTGCCCATGATTCCAGTGGTCATCACTGTGTGTCAATAGTACTTCCTGAGGCATAGATATCTTACTAGTTTTATTTTCTAGTTGCACATATTTAATCAAGTGAAGACTTTTTGATGACGATATTTATTATTTTTATATATACTTAGGACCACAGAGAAACTACGGTGTAAAACCAGTTTATGTACTTTGCTCCCATTCTAGCTGCTTCTAAGAATTACCACAGGGAGGCTTTTATATAGCTGATGTTTAGCAAAATTGTCACTTTTGCTCAAGTCAACCAATAAGTCTTAAATCTGCTTTTCAAATAATTTCATTTTTCTTTGCAGAAAGCAGGATAAAAAGCTTCGACTCTGGATTGTTTCTTCCTTTTTCATACTTTCTCTGACTAAATCAAATAAAATTTGACATTGCCTGGCATAAATTTTTTTACCTAGCAGATTGTCATGAGCATTCTAAAATAGAGACGGCAAATGCACTTCATCTCATATGCCAGTTATAATCTATTATAGTGGTTTCCTGGATTATAGCATTGAGAAAGATTAGTAATGCCTGTCAAGGATGTGGAACTGGGAAATTGTGACATGTGTCCCAGTTGTTTGTCAGTCTTATTCTTGATTTTATCTGATGCTAAAATCCACAAATTGTATTTAGGCAAATGAAAGATTTACAAAAATTTTAAGAATATGCAGGGCATAAACATGTAATTAAGAATCTGTCATTCTGCACCTCCAAGCATGATGAAAAAATGGCTCTGTATAGTATTTTACACAATCTAATCAAAACAGATGGTTGATATATGCAGTACGCGTACTACTTTTGATTTTTTTGTCACACTCCTGGATACCAGGATTGTGTTGAGTAGTTCAACTGAAGGTTATGGCTGGAATGGTTCTTCACCTGCATTTTGGAAAGAGTCAACAACAACTTTGGAATAGTTAATGTCTAAGCAATGATCCTGGATACAACACAATGATAGGAAGACCGATTTTCCACAATAGCTTAGACACAGCAGTGAATCGTTAAAACACGGATGGTTCAGAATCACAGTAACAGCTCCTAAAGATAAATCTGAAAAAGAGAATAATTTGTTTTTACCTCATTGGAAACACCAGAAGAATGATCTTGAACATAGTCCAGAGCCTTTTTAGGAGGCTGGGTGTAGATGCACCACATAAGCAGAAGTGTAGAGATGGAATGGAGGAGAGTCAATGGCAGCAAGGAATGGACATGTGGAAAAGGTGACAACAGTTAGAGATTGAGTGCTGATAGCATCAGACACACATAAAGAGTGCATGAATGGAGCCAAATGGGGGTGGGGGTGGCCTAGGAGGAAGAGTGGAATGTTCGTAAATATTCTCAAGCACTGGGCAAAATTACTAGTGATTTGATTAGTATATTTATAAACTCATTTCATCAGACCAAAATGAACACTCATAGTCTCTAGCCACAAAGGAATGCAAGGTACATTAAAGAAACATTAAAATAGCAGGTGGATGGCATGCTGGTGAGTTTCCATGTGGCTGAAAATGATTATCAAAAAATGCTGATAATTTAAGCTCAGAAATTGGCTTAGTCCCTACAAACCAGGTAATTAATAATAACAATACATATAAAATAAAGCTAGAGGATTTTTTTTTCTCTAAAATAAAATGTATTTATGTGAATATGTGGATATAAATTAAGAAAAACACTTTTCCTTCTAGGTATAGAAATTCTAGGAAAAATTCTTTGGTTTATATTCACTTACAGTCACTTTTGATCCAGCTCAATAAAATAAGGAATCTAACCAAGTGTCCTTTGTTTTTTAATGGAGGAGAGGCACAACTCTAAGCACCCAGTATCCAATATATGGTCAGTTTGTGAGTATGTAAGTCAGTGTCTGATATAGTAAAAGACAGATTATACTCTGTGACCATCAACAAAAGTCTGTGTAGTGGAAATGTTATGTTCTTTAAGAATTTAAAATTCAGAAACACCATTAAGAATATTAAAAATATGTAACTGACACATACCAAATGTATAGGTATTGGTTGATAGAGTTCCCCAATAAAACTTCAGTAATAGAGGAAATTGTTGGGATGCCTGGGTGGCTCAGATGTTGAGCATCTGCCTTTGGCTCAGGGTGTGATCCCAGAGTCCTGGGATCGAGTCCTACATCCGGCTCCTCATAGGGAGCCTGCTTCTCTCTCTGCCTATGTCTCTGCCTCTCTCTCTGTGTCTTTCATGAATAAGTAAAATCTTAAAAAAAAAAAAAAAAAAAGGGAAATTGTTATTAAGGATTTGGGTTGACTCTAACCCAAACAGACTAAGCAATTCTCCTAAGGCCCGCCTTGGGGCAGGGGGGTATTTGTGGATAAGATGTTTTGCTAGCAAAATCAGAAATCAAGGTCCACAAGATTTTTTTTTTCTCTTTCCTTATATCCTTAAGAGTAATTGAGGTATTTTATAGTGGGAGTATACTGACAGTATATTATTGTGGAAATTGCCCAGAGATTTTTGGTTTGTTCCATAGGCCTGGGTTTAACTTCTGGCTCTAGCACTTACTATCCTGTGCAAACTACTTAACCTCTCGGGTTACTTCTTATTGGCGCAGCATCCAGAGAACTCACTGAGATGGAGTTCAGAACCCAGTACTCTCCAGTGCTTGGTAGTTCAACAGCAAACAGAAGCTATAATAATAGAACTATTATTATAAATATCACGATACTGCTTCTGATTGAACTAGACCAAAATGGACTGTAAACAAATATAAATCTTCTTTAAACCTGTAACAATTGTCTGAATAGTCTAGGACAGAAACTATCTCAGCATTTTTAATTTGTTTAGATATAATCATCCTAATGCATGACGCGTGCTAAGGAAAAAATACACAGGCAGCGTCAGAGCAGGTTTAACCATTTGGTACAGAAGTGAATGTGGGCTAAGCTGTACCCAGTTTGTCTATCTAGTATACATTATTTTGTTCTGTAAATGACACCTGTCTCTTCTGATAATGGTTATGTTTTATAAACCAAACAACATTCCCCTAATTTTCTTAAATTAATAGGCTAGCCTCACTTACCGGGCGTCCAAACTCCAGTTCTGAAAAGAATTTATACCAGGGCTCATTTTCTAAATCTATGTCATCTGGATTTATGCGATCAGTCTGGAGCAGATGTGAAGGCAAAGGGAAGGAAAAGGCATACTGAGCTGAGTGAGGGAAACGCTGTGTGGTATGAACAACACACACGCGCATTCGCACGCGAACATGCACCGACTCTCATCCGACAAATCTCAGCAGGAGAGAACAAAGGATGTAAAGCAAAATGAGTAAAATTAGGAAATGGAGATGAGCTTCGTTGGCATCACCTAGGCCCCTAATCACTTCCTCTGTCCACCTGTCTTCTCTTTTGACTTTTCTCCTTAGCCTGATGCATAAACTACGAAAAACTGTGACAGCCAGAAGGAGCAAGGAGAGCACACCAAAAATAGGCTAGATTCAGCCTATGAAAGTTAAAATAGACTCCACTTAGTCACCAAGTAGCTCATCTGGGTGAGTCACTCGGCTGCCCCTGCCCTCATTGATCCCAGCATGTAAGGCTACATTCTGCAGACAGTTGGCTCGGGTGCAGATATATGGAGAGCCTGGTGGAGAGGGGGAGGGAAAGATGGGAAGAGAGGTGGGGGGAAGGAGTGAGAAGTGCCAGGAGGCTGGTGGGGGTAGACTGGCATGAAGAGGGGGTCTAGTGGGGGCAGCAAGGTGGGGGTGGTGGTGAGTAACTAGGCTCCGATTGCCCCCTTAGCCTCTAGAGACCCAGGGCTAACTCCCTGAGATTCCTGAAGGGCATTTGATAAGGTAATGAAGGAAGGAGCTCACCCAGATGGGAGAAAGAGCTGGGGTGCACGGGCTCGGTAGGGGGAGGCCAGTCCTGGGCGGAGGGGAGGGGCTACCAGTTACTTCTCCATATGGTGAAACAGAAAGAGGCTTCCGGCCAGGTTCCCTTGAAACAGGTGTTGGAGTTGTTGGGAGAGAGGGCTGTAAGAAAGAGGGGTGAAGGAAACACTGATTCATTAGATGGAGGTTCTTGATGGAACCAAGAGGACACCAGTTAGCAGGAGGAGACGTTTCAGAAAGGTAAGGTGTCCCTGGGGAGACCCAGATAATTTAGGAATGGTCTGGACCACTGAAAAGATGTGAAGACAAGGAGCCTCCCGGAAAGTGAAGAATGAGCACATTTTGTGAGCTACCACCCCAAGAATCACCTACCTGTCTACCTTGAGCTGGAGTAGTGAAGGGGTTGGGTTTTCCCATTACTGCAGCTAGTTAAGGGTGGGGAGAAGGTGAGCAAGAGGATCCCACTCTGCTTTGGTTGACACTCTAATTCAGAGAAAAAGCCAATTTTTATAGTTGACTTGCTCCCCTCTGATGGTTTCTGAATATTATATTTAAGATAGAAACACTAGAAGTGTTAATATAAAGAGTTTGAGAAAATACATACAATTGCTTTAGTAATGGAAAACCCAGATATGGAGCATTTAGTATATCCAACAATATCCTTGATGCCTTTACATAACACATGCCTGATCAGACTGATTCAGGTTATTGATTTAATATTAAATGGAGATGCCTAAAGTACTACATATGGGTTATTACTTCTTTGACAATTGTTACATAACATTAATTAAACATGGTACAGTTGGACAGTTACATTTTAAGTCAGAAAAAAAGGTACACCCTAGTTCCCTAAAAGTCACCCACCCTGGCCAAGAGAGGACATATTCTTTGTAATATTGAGTGTTTTGAGATAGCCCATATTCTAACAAAAGCCATTATTTTGCCATTAGCTTGTCCAAATGTTTTATTGGCTTTTTGAATTCCCAATCTTTTGTTAATCGTATATGGTCTGGATGCAATAATCAATTATATCTAAAATATTTTTTTAGAGATGTGCTCTTTTTATTTCAATATTTTATAATAGGAGATTATGATGGTAGCTACAAACATTGATAGGAAAATTTGAGGCATCATAACAAAATAGTGAAAGGGCCCAAGTTATCCAAAATATGTGATCATAATGATAAAGACCGTGTAGTAACTCTGGGGAATGTTTATGGTAGAATGGTAAGCGATAAAAGTTGAATATGATCATGTGCTTGTACAGTATTTGCAATAGTATCACAAAGCCTGTGTCTGGATGAGACAGAAAGAAAACATGTACACAGATACAAAAAAACCCACAATGGTGCTCTGGTATTGCAATTGTTCTTTTCCTTCTTTTAAAATATTATTTTGTTTCACTATTATAATGTTGTGGAGAATATCCTCTAATTACTATGGGAGATATTGCAGAAAACTTGACTCAATTTATAACTGATTCAATAGTACAAAAGTACTAATTGAGATTTTGATATTACCAAAATATTGTCTTTCTCCAATTATCATTTAGATAATGGCTGCAGCATATGAATATTTCATGGAATAGTTCTACTGGAGCTGATTTTTAGAGTAATTGACATTAGAGAGAATTTTCTAGTAGTTTTTGTTCTTTCTAAAGAGGCCTAGTACTTCTTCCACAAGAAAACTAAGATTCGGTGCTTTCAAATCTCATTGTTTGTAATATAATACGTCTAATAATATTATAATTTTATATCTTGATTTTATAATCTCGATTTTACAATTCTTTATTTTATAAATCTGCTTTCATATGTAGTATTTTGTTTTGCTAAAGGGAGATAGAAAGTTAGAGGAAACAAAATTTGTTGAAAAAATATTTTGAACAGCAGAGGGCAGCAAATTTACTAAACAAATAAATATATTTACCAGTGGTTACAACTTCACTTTGACTTCCACCGTAAGAAAATATATAACAAACAGATATTATGAAATCCTGATTTATAGATACATATTTCTATGATAGAATTGGAAAGAGAGGAATATCTGCCATCCTGCACCAAAACTTAGAATGACAGTTTTTCATGAATTATGATTTTATAGATTAAAAATTTAATTCACAGTCTCAGTGGGCAACTATCTAGAATCCATGGCGATAGACATTGGCAGAGAGAATGCCCCAGACAATGATCATTGATAATTATCTATAACTTCAGAACTTAATGAAAATAGTATTTTGGGAATATCAAAATCTCAATTAGTACTTTTATACTAATTTGAGTATCGTCTGTAAAGAAATGCAAGTGGCAGAACTAGAATTTTCTTTTCAACTTGGTTGACCTATTGAATCCCTTTAGTTACGCAACAGTACTATGTAGCAATCTAGATTCACTGCTAAGGTACATAGAAGCCTCACAAAAGTCAGTGATACATATACAGAAAGTCAGCAACAGACATATACACACACTCATAATCTCACTAAATCAACTCTTTCCATGCATAACTTGAAAGTTCCTTTGAGTTGACACCAGTATGAACACTCAGAAGAAACTCACTTAGGAAGTATGATTATATTTTACTCGAATTGCTCATAAAAACAACAAAAAAGCAGATATACAGTTGCACATTTTTCTAATCCTTCTTGTTCTCTTCTCGTTTTGAAAAACCCGGCAAATCTGTGCTTAAAACAAATGCGTATCAGTGCAAGAGGAAGTACTTAAGAAAACCTAAGACTATAAATCAGACAGGATTCTTATTTAAAGGCAAGCAAGGGTGAACCATTTCTAAAGCTTTTGTTTCCTACAATTTCAAAGCATTTAGTTGCATTTGAGGTTATAGAAATTCTACTATTCTCAGTATTCTCATTACAGGCATATGATTTCTATATGTTGTTACCCCACCAAAAAAAGTGCCAACATAACCTAGGTCCTTAAAATTTATGCTCATTAGATTTTAAATCTTTAACGGCATTCACTACTATGTTTTATATTTATTGTGGTTCCACAATAAATAATACACGAATTGTCAGCTGGGGTCATTCTTTATGGTTCAAACCATCAGATGAAACTCCCCAAATTCTTACTGTAAGCTTTAACAATCTTCATTGATAAGGAAATGTAAGTTCACTGCGATTTAAATTGCATTTCGACTCTGCACAGTGCCTTCGATGATTATTTCTTTCTGCTTTTATCATTATGTGCCGGCTTAGTTATTGTAGAAAAAGGTAATGTCTTAATATTGTTTTCATTTTATTATGTGTAAAGAAATCCTGAATAAGTGCTTAATTTAATGTAATGTAATGTAATTTAATTTTGGCTCACCTATAAATATATCCAATCCAGATGGGATGTAAAGTTTTTATTAATAAAATCTCAGCAGAGAGTTTATATGATTGCCTCACGGAATACACGGCGGTTCAAGTCAGTTAAAGATAATTCCTGGTACTTGCAAAGGACTTTTGCAGATCAAACATTAGATCCCTTTAATCGATGTTTTCAAATTTATAGGCAAACGAGTATCTATGCACTTCAAAAAATTGCATTGACCTTTAGTTTCCTGCTAAAAACATGAATGCTTGGTCCACTGATTCCTAAGGAAGAAGGGGATCCCTTTGACCAAAGTCTGGGGAAGAATTTTTATTCGAGCAATCTGCCTCCTCTGCCCACCTTATACTCCGGGGAACCAGAGAATTAGTGAACCACAGTCACTGATAGCAACATGTCAAATCCATTGTGTGTGCTTTGATGGAGACCACTGTGCCTTTTGTCAGTAGGAGTGTATAGACTTCACAGATAAGCCACAGAGCAGGGATTCAGTCTCTCCAATTTCATCCACCAACTGTAGGAGTAAAGTCTATATTCATTCATTCATTCATTCATTCACTTATTAGATCAATGACTATTCACTGAACACCTACCATGTGCCCGGCATTGTGCAAGGTGTTGGGGATACAATGGGTGCCATAGACATGGTCCCTGCCTTCAAGGTAAGGGAAAGCTAGTGAGGGACATGGACAGGTGAACAGGCCCTTAGAATTCAGTGTGTGAGGAGGAAATGCAGCAGTGTGCTCTAGGCACACAGTAGGGGAGCTTCATACCCAGGGTGGAGAGGTCAGTGATGACACCCTGGGAGAAGAGATAAGGCCACAGATGAGATGGGATGGAGAGAGCTTTCCTGGCAGAGGAATAGCTTGTGCAAAGTCCAGGAAGGCAGGAATCGAAGGTTGTCTGTAAAGCTGGAATAGAGTGAGTTGGCAGGAAGGGCAGGAAGAGACATGAGGTCGGTGGGGGCCAGGTCACAAGGTCTTTTGGAAATTGCATGAAGAGGTTTGAATTTTGCTCCAAGGATACTTGAGAACCAGCAGAAAATTTCAAGCAGAAAGTCTTATAAAGTTTCATAAAGATTGCCCTAGTGGAGTGTAGAGGTGTGGAGGTGTGGAGACTGGATTGCAGAATCAGGGGGAATAAATGGGTGGCTGTCACTGTAATCTGGACAATGGACATATTGTGGACTAGAAGACAGGAGTGACAGCAGCATTTCTACCAGAGGCAGGACTTCGAGATCTTTGGGAAAGAGGGGAATCCAGGATGACACTTGGGAAGGCTGGGCACCTAGGTGATGGGGTCATCTAGGAGTTCAAAAGAGCAGCAGAAAATTACCAAGAGGTTGTGTATAATTTACAAAAATTCAATAAGAAAAGAGCAAAGGGATGCCCACAAATTATCTGGCAGTAAAAAGACAGGAGAGCGCATTCCATTGAAATCCTGGTTTTGTTCGTTTGCTGTTGTATCCCTATCAGGTGGCCAATCTGCTCTCATGCTCTACATCTTGTGGCTTACAGACACTGCAGACCCGTGTGTAAACCGCATCGGTAGACAGCCAGTCTCTGTGATATCACTGTGCATGTCGCCTTTTGTCTTTTTTTCTGATTTAGGAAAGGCAACGAGAATGAGTTCAGGAATGATGGCAAGAAAGAAAGATAATAGCCTGATTCTCGAATAAAGAAGCCTGGCCAAAATGATACAGGCGACTAGCCCAAATCTTTTTGCATAAGGCTGGTCTCCCAGCAAAGTTGCTTAGGAGGAATAAGAATGTTGGTTCTATTTCCCCATAAGATGTCCATTCTCATTTCCTTCCAAGTTTCTTGGTTCCCACCACTTCTTTTTTCCTGTGGCTGCAGAGCCCCTTCCATACCCAAATCTCCAGCAGTGCAAATGTTCCCAGAACTTTCTATTATTCTTAGAATACAAGTCTAGCTCTGCATACTCATCAAATGAAAGGCTCAAAGTTCCTCATGGTAGAGACTGTGTCTTGTTCAGTACTGTGTCCCTAGCACTTAATACAATGTCTGGCACATAGTTGGTGCTCAATAAATGTTGTTGAATGAGTAAATAATAGAAATATCCTGGTGAGGAAGCTTCTCGACTCAATCCTGCCCCCCCGAGACCACAGCTACTAAAGCGTCCCAGTACAATCACAACACTCTTACAAATTGTTAGAAAGATCATCAATGATCATTTTGTTATTTACATTTCAATCTGAGGCTCATTATTTTGCATAATTATTTTGCCACTTTTAATTTAAGGCAATGGTCACATCGTGGTTCACTCAATTCTCATCCCAGAAATTTCAAAGTATCATGCTATTCAATCATAGGAGCTAGTGAATGGGTTCTAAGTCTGCACTAAAACTGCAAACTGATGGCATTCCTTTTTTTTTTTTTTCCCTTTCAGTTTTTCTGGTAAAGTTGTGTTGCTCTAAAGGATACGAGTTATTTGAAGAAAGGCACAGAAGGCTTACATAAATATTATGTATGAATTATGTGATTATAAGGTTTTTCAACATGTTTCTCAAGAACATAACCATAAATACAGGGTTTCACAAATGAAATCAGGGCACTCATGTTGCATGTGGAAAGCCAAAGGTTTCCAATCAAATTTCAGGGCTGGCCTTGCATTATATATAATATGCTTTCTTGGATGGTCTTAAAGGAGTAAACAAAGAAAATCTTTTTCCTGTTCACTGACACCACCCAAATTCTTTTAAGAGAATGAGGAGAGTAAATTATAAATGGATCTCTAGAAGCAGGTTTGGATAGAAAGGCAAAGGAATTCTAGTTTCAAGGAGATCTTGAGGGCACTGATCTAGGAGGGGAAGCAGAGGACTCGGAAAGGAGGATTGGGAAGATAAACACCAAGAGGGCCAAAGAATAACCTATTTGTTTAATTGCACTTTGAAGAGGCAAGTGGTTATTTTTCAGGTTTATGTATTGTTTTGTTTGCATATACTAAATAACTATAGAGAAATCATGCAAAGTTAAATATAATCTTGATCCATTAGATTTGACAATCAGGAAGCTTGAGGCTTGGTAACCTGAGAGAGATTTAATAAGAATCAATTAAAATGACTTTTTTTTTTTTTTTTTTTAAAGAAAGGCATTTGGGAGATTTCCCCTTAATCCAAAGAAATATTAAGCAACCGATATGGAAACAAAGGGATGGGACTGTGTGGGCCCATTTGTATCAGAAGAGACTCGTGAATGGTTTTTCTCATTAGCCATGTAGACTAGCAATTAAGGATTGCATTTATGAATTTTTTAAAAAAAATTAAGCTCAGAGTCATGATTAGGCACAGCTATAGTTACATGCAAATGGGTTCCCTATTTTGTTGGTAGGGACAATATATTAGAGAGGATATCTTTAATTCTCAGATAAGATGCATGAATCATGATACCAAATAAACTGGATTTCTAAATACTGCCAAATACATAAATTACCTTTGTGACAAAAATTGCCTAACATACAAAATTCAGGTCTACTTGGGAACCCAGAAACCTAGAGAACTGGCATTTGGTTTAATCACAAGTGCTTACTGGTCTTTCATGCTGCAGAATCGATGACTTCCCAGGTTCATACTCAAAAATACTCCTTGGCTCAGAACGAAACTTTCTTGTGTCCACTTTTCTATCTGGAGGATCCCAGTCATGCCTAGAAATAAACAATAGTTATGTATAAAATAATTCTATATGCTTAAAGTAGTTCTATAAAACTACTTGCTCTCTGTTTACAGAGTTAATTTCAGTATAGATTTTTAAAAAAATATCTCAGGATAAAAAGTTAATCTGCAAAAATACCACATTTATATGTTGTTTTGTGTAAATGATTTAAAGAAAGCCATTTCTTTTATTTCATATTATATTTTCCTCTAATTTCTTTCATACAATATCCTGCTGGCTCAGTAACTCACACAAGGGGTTTGTAGATACACACACAGCCAGGGCTCTGCTTGTAAACCCTTGGGATGGTATACAAACAACAGCTGTGTATATTTGTGTTTAGAGTAAGTGGCAGTTATGCTCCATTGAGTTATGTGAGTTTATCTCACTACTCTGTGACCTGGCATCCTTGATCCAAAGTGACAAGGAGTAATGCACACGCCATGCTTGATATTATTTATCCTGCAAATGGCGTCACAGTTTGGGGAAAGTACAAAAGTGTCACTTGGGCTGCCATCCATAGACGCAAGCTGTGTGGCTGGGGAGAACCTTCTTTGGTATTAGCCTTGAAAAAGCAGAGTCAGACAGCCATCTTGCATAGGAGACCTTGGAAGCAGCTCTTTTTCCTGAACTGATAGCCTTCAGAAGGTGGTCAACGAGGGATGTTGAAAAATAAAGCTTTTCTGGGTAGCCAGGGCGCAAGAAGGCCTCCTTTGGGACAAACATTTTTCTCAAAGGAGGATTTTCTGACTATAGATGGGAGCAATTCTGACCCATGGAATGAGGTTAAATTCTGACTCTAGCACATTGGAAATAGAAAGAAATAGAAATGGTCTAAGAGACAGGAAAATTAGGGGCAGGTCCTGGCTTACCAGTAACTGGTAAATGATATTCAACAGAGAGATTCTGAGCATCACATGAGACAATGTATATGAAAGCCATCTAGGAATTTTTAAGAGTTTATATTTCTCAATGAGAAATTTGTTTCTACTAAACATAGGACAAATAATACATTTAAATTTGAGTTAATTTTGGATCTCTTGTAATAGCAAAGATACCATTTTGTGTCCAATTATTTCTCAAATTTAAGGCATCACACTTACAAACATATAGTCTATCAGGAGGAGATTAAAGTGATGTGTGTCTGTTTCATGATGTCTTGTATCCCCTACAACCCTCAGTTACTCTTAATGGTACAATGGTACAATGTAATATTTATGGGATGAATATGATAATTGGATGCTTAGTAATTAGTATTAACAATGAATAATTCTTATATTGTTATTAATTGCTAGTATTGCATGAACCATGGCTTTAGTCAGAGCTGAGTTTGAATCGGCTTGGACATATGAGCTTATGAGTGGAGCAATTTACTTTTATTTTCTAAATCACAGTTTTTTTTTTTCTCTAAAATAGGTTTAAGATAGAACATATCTCATTGGATCATTCTCAGAATTAAGTGATATAATACAAGGAAAGTACTTAGCATAGTGCTCGGCTCCTAGTGAGCTCTCGATAAAGGTTACCTATAAGCAGGATTATTAGTCATAATCCTAATAAAAAATTGCACAGTAATAAAGTGTGTTTATAAATTTTTATCTTCATGTGAATAGCTTCTATAAAAATTTCAGTGGGGAAATGAAAACTAGTATCATCTTGAGAAGTTGGTAGAAATGAGTCACAGACACAACTAATGCCTTATTTATTATTTATGAATAACCTCGCCTGCTTTCAAAAAAGAGGTTTTTGTGTACCAGAGGGGAAATTGTAAATCACTAATAGACCTAATATTCCAAACCTGAGGAAAACAAAAATTAAATGCAGAGTCTCTGACATGCTACGTCAGAGGAAGTATGTGTCAATTATTTCTGTTTATTTTCTTCCTATATGCATTTGTTGATCAAAAGACTGTGCTCATGTTACTTCAAGCCTTGGTGATTATAATATTATGAACCAGGATTGTGTTTGCCACAATCCCAATAGAGGAAGTCAACATGGCACATGTGTTGATTAAAGTAGTACATGTACTATCTCGGTAACATAAGCACTGAGTCTTCTACTAAGTGCCATATGGTCTTACTGTCATCTGAAACTAAATATAGGCCAGTTTGGGGGAAAATGTCTTACTTTTCTGTAGAAGATCGGTCTCTTGGTCGAAGTGGTGGGACTGGAGGAGGAACATGTGGGGGAGGGACGGGGGAAGAGGCGTCCTTAAAGACATCGGTGCCATTGTCAGAGTGGCTTTTGGAGAGAGGTCTGTAGGTCTGGGTCTTTGCAGCAGGATGTGACTGAGCACTGTAGGGTGAGTTGTACAGGCCTGTCACGAAACACAACACAACAAAACAAACAGAAGCAGATAATGTTTTAAAAGCACTTTAAATTATTTATACTCCAGAAAATATCCAGTGATTTGACCAAAATTTTTATCAGTGAGGATATTCATGATGCATGCATTGGGCAGTATGTTCTCAATCGATTTATGAATAGTATTAATTGATTAATCATTATTAACATGTTAATTTGTTAATTGATATATTTTATACGTAATGACTGATTAAGTAAATCTTCAACAATCATCTTGAAATTAGTAATAATTTAGACTGGTAATTAGGAATAAACTTACAGGTACTCGGCAAATTTTCTCCTGGATAATATAAACTAGTAACATAGATAAGTTTTCAGAAGAAGATTAAAAATAGTGCACAGAACTGTTTCCAAATCTCTTCTATTACTTTCAAAGCTCTGATTTACATGATAATTAAAATCTTCATTGCAATCAAACAAAATATTAAGCGAGTTGTATATGTGCTGTATATAAGCAAGGCTTAAAGACACAAAAATCCTCTGTAAGCTTGTACTGTATCTGGGGAAATGAGACATGGGTAGAATTGTGATTGAAAATAACTGGTAACATGAGAATGGCCAAATGAGGAAAACGCATATTAGGAATGAAAGATTTCAGAAGATGGTGGATTGGTCAGCGGAGTTATTTTGGAACCCATGGCACCAGGGTCAGCCCTGTAGGATTGATTTGGGTGAGTGGGGGAAGTGGGTAGCAGAGATGGCTTAAGAATAGAAACAAAAAGAAGCAGGAAGTACAAGACACAGCACCCTGGGATGCAGGGTTAGTAGCAGGGAGAGTCTAGTTGCAGTTGCTTTGTCTACCTATGAAACAGCAAAACTATCTTGAAAGGGCTCTGCAAGGTTATATGTAACTACTGTTCAATTTATTAATTGGATACAGAATTTCAATAGTAAAAATAATTTTAAAAATTCTGAATTTCCTACCACCTTAGTCTTTTGAGTTAAGTCAATTGTCATTCATCTGCTTCTCCTAAAGGTCCATACAAATTGCCAGGACAAGTGAAAAGACAATGTCTGGGGGCACCTGAGTGGCTCAGCTGGTTGAGCTTCAGGCTCTTGATTTCGGCTCAGGTCGTGATCTCAGGGTCCTGAGATCAAGCCCTGCATGCGGCTCCCTGCTCAGTGGGGAATCTGCTTGAGGTTCTCTCTGTCTCCCTCTCTGCCTCTCCCCACCGCCGGTGCTCTCCCCCTCTCTCTCAGAATAAAATAAATAAATAAATCTTTGAAGAAATAAAAGAAAAGACGATGTCTGCACTACCTGTTTTGCCCGCATTCTACAGTCTGATTTTAACTCTACAGCTTGATAAAAACAAAACAGGCCCCAAATAGAGTCACTTATGTACGCTAAGCTCCATGTCACCGAATGGAGACTTAATTACAGTTTTGGCTCTTCTAGAAATGGAATCTTATACCAGACAATCAGGAATCGCCTGGCCAGCACTAGTGAGGTCATCTCACTCATAGATGCCGACCATCCCTTAGAAGAAAGGTAACCTTGCAATCACCTACCCACTTTTTTTTTTTCCTAGTATAACTTCCTTATTTGGCTCCTTTCTGCCTATAAAAGTCTTTCATTTTGTACAGCTCCTGGGAGCTCCTTTCCATCTGCTAGATTGGATGCTGCTAGACTCATGAATCGTTGAACAAAGCCGGTAATATCTGTAAAAATTTACTGGGCTGAATTTTGTTTTTTAACAAGCTAAAGGATGTGTGGCTAGGAATAAAAGTTGAAGGAAAACATTTTATTGGGCCTCCTGCTATCACCTGGAAGAGTGAGGATGGAAACCTCAGAGGTCTTGCAGCTTGTTAACCTGGTTCTGTCCGGTTTTTCTTCTCTATTTGCCTTTGGGGACTGGTTAGCAGACTCCCTAACAGTTATAGGGCCGCCTGAGTGCTGGCCTTCAGGGAGGGGAGACCCTATGTGGTTCTGAGGCCAGGCTGCCCCCAGGGTCCCTATATGAGATTGCAGCTGTTGAGAGGGAGATGAGTAGCTTAAGCCTTGGAGCTTGCTCTAAAGAAAGGAAAAACAGACGCTGTGCAACAGTCCCCAGCCCAGGCTGGGAAGTGACAGGAGGCCCTACATGGGATCCCCTACTGTGACATTTAGGAGGAAGGGAAACATTTTGTAGGGGTCCTTCACTCCACGTCACAGGATACCAACGCACTCAAATACAAGTTAGAAACGTCCAGAACTGAAGTCGTGCCATTATGACCGTTGGCAACTGTGAGTCAGAAAAGTGGCCCAGCGGAGTGGGATTTTTAAAAATCCTTCAATGAATGGTTGCATTTTTGGAGCACAAGCATGGACAGAGTCACAAAATACTTTGCTGGACTTGTTTTTTGTGAAGTGTATCTGAGAGATCTTACGCAATTGTGATCACTCTCGCTGCTGATAAAAGGAGATCTTTATCTTATTTTGTACCCTAGTTACAGTGTGTTCTTTCATGCTGTCCTTCATACTTTGGTTAAACATTCCTGAAGCCGAGAATGAAATGACAGTGAGAATGAATGAGATAAAACAGTATTAGTTCTCATTTCCATGAGAAAAGATCGATCCTTTTGTCATGCATGCTTTGAGAAAAGAAAAACAGCATCCTCTTAATTGTATACACCGAAAACATGCGGCTCAAATAGGGGTAAAAAAGTGAGTGTGAAGTGCAACCAAGCATTGCCAGCATACAGGATTCAGTGCGAGCAAGGAAACCCGTCCTACCTGCATTATATGTATAAGGAGTATTATACATGTCTGTGTCATCATCTAGAAAATGAAACATAAATATTATGGTAATACAGATCCGGTCACCGTATCATAACAAGACAGTAGCACTTCAGAGAAACAAGCAAAAAAATGTGGTAGAAAACCACCGTATTTTGCCTGGTTCATAACACCATTTTTATAATTTTCTTTTTCTTTTTTTTTTCATTTTTATAATTTTCTAAGATAGTTTTGTTGCTGGGCTCCTGTAGCTTGTGCTCGCTTGTCTGTAACGCATTTGCTCTGTTGCCCTCTCCCCAGCATACAAGGTCAAGGGATTGTCCTCACTTCTCCGGGCAGCCTTCTCTTCCAAATCATGAAATTTCCTCTGGGAAGTGCTTTAAAGGTCTCTTGTCAACCTGGAGAGACCTACTTCTGCTCACTCGGTAAGCAGCTGACATGTGTGGACAGAGGAACAAGGATTCTGTTTACGCACACACCACCCCACACTGCTCCAGGTTGTGCCCAGGGAAGAAGGAAGGGACCAGAGCACCTGGAGGCCCTCCAAGGGTCACCTAATAAGAGCTTCTTGGCAGCTCGGCAGTGAGGCAGGAGCACAGGTGTCTGTGATTTGAGGGTGACGTAAGGAGAAGAGAAGAGAAAGAGGGCCAGCCACGGTGTTGCTAGGGTCCTAACATTTTGTGTGAACCAGAACTATACAGGAGAGCACACATACAGCCTTCCCCCATGGGGTCTGGTCAGAAAACCCAGTAACATACATACCTGGCTTGTGCACCATGTGAATCTGCTTAAACATTGTCTTGTACCAGTCCTTTGGTCTGTCAACTGTCTATAAAAGAGAATGCCCAATGGTTAAAAAACTGGTTCCAAATCAACAGGGTTCCTCAGTGTTTTTCTTTCTATATTTTATCTTTTCACAGAGCAGATTTCTGTTCTGTGATTTAAAAAAAAAAAATCTATCTCATGATGGTAGTACCAGCAACTTATCCAGTTATGCAGGCAGCTTGTAAATATGGTTATCCTTTGTTTGAGTTTAGGCTGAATTGGAACATCATATGCTATGGTTTTAATTTTTCTGAATCATACTGTGCCCAGCCCTAGATACTTGATGTTTGCACAAACATATTTATATAAAATTCATGGACTAGAAGCTGTGGTGTTGTAATAGTTTGCTTACCTCCTTTTGGTGATGATTATCATTATCCTTAAAAACATTTTAGTGAGTGTTCTGGCCAAGACATTATTTTTAGAATTAACGAGGGGATATTTTTGACTTTCAAACTCTATTCTTATCAGCTTAAATTTAGAGAAATAAAAATATCATATTTATTAGCCTAAATTACTAACATACTGAATGTACATAGTCCAGAGTACATAGTCTGGAGTCCTGCAGCAAATCTAAAAAGGTGTAAATATTGTTTTGAAAGTTTTTAAACATGCTAATAAAATGTATGTGACTTTGCCTGGCTAAACTGTAAATTCCTTTAGAGTAGAAGCTCCTTGCACACCCTGGGTTGGGACACGGTAGAAACAGTGGACTGTAGTGGGAAGAAAAAATTAGTGTCAGCTCAACATAGATCCAAATCTTGCTTCCTTTAATTATTGTTGCATAATTCTTAGCCATATGAATTTGGACCAGTTAAGTAAGCTTTTAGGCCTCAATTTTGTCCTTTCTAAGATGAGATAATTATATCTATATCATAGGGTTGTTATGGAAATAGAAGGAAACCACATATACAGTAAGACCTAGAACGATACCTAGAATATAAGATATGCTCAATAGATAATAGAGGTAGGGAGCATTACATATTTATTGAATAAAATAATGAATGAATCCAGGTTATTAGATGGAATGCTACCTGACTGCACACCTGTGAAGGAGACCTGCACCTTTATAATCATTAATGATTTTGCTTGGCAAGATCTTTATCTCAATATTTCCAGAAATACTCTAGCAAGAAACTCAATCATTCTGTGTATGGTAATAAATAAACTGGATTTTCCGAGACAGTTCTCTTGATATAAAATATTCTGTTAGGACTGCCACAAAAATATTCTTGTGCTTTTTATACTGAGCTTTTTGGTATAGACCTTATATCCTATTTTTTTCCCCTCAGAAATGTGGTAATTGCATTTTTCATCTGGAAACTGAAGAGTCTGTGCCATATCTAAATTTATTTTGAAATTTCCCCTCAGAAATGTAATTGCATTTTTCATCTGGAAACTGAAGAGTCTGTGCCATATCAGAACCTAAGGTATATGCTTCTGATAGTCACCATAAATATAGATTAACATTAAGAGCTACTTGACTTTGTTATGAATCACCTCATCATTCACTTGAGGCTCTTTCTGTAATGGAGAAGCTGAGGATAATGTTGATTGACCTTATATTCAGATGGTGGGAGCTGGCGAGAGGGGTGCAGTGATGAAGCAGGAGTCTAGTTATTATTTGCTGGGTATTTATTTATTTATTTATTCACTCATTCATGAGAGACACAGGGAGAGAGAGAGGCAGAGACACAGGCAGAGGGAGAAGCAGGCTCCATGCAGGGAGCCTGATGTGGGACTCGATCCCGGGACTCCAGGATCTCGCCCTGGGCCAAAGGCAGGCGTGCCAACCCCTGAGCCACTGGGGCTGCCCTATTTGCTGGTTTAAATACAGTAGCTGAACATGTGTCTTTAAGGGACGTGTTCATAAAAGATCAATTTCCCTTTCGTTAAGTTTTATTTCCTTTACTATTCAGCCATAGAAAATAAGACCTAACTTTGTGCCAACATGTTGCCCAGCCATACCTGGACACAACCAATAGCAACAAGGAAATCTAATAAGTAAGTTATATCACTGTATATGGCAATGTGTCTTGACAGACAGGATTTTTTTTTTTCTTCACTTGCTGGAGGGCACGTATCAGGCAGGAGCTCAGTTGTGCCATCTGCTAGCTTTATATGGTGAGCACAGAGATGCCAGGAAGTGCCCAACTGGTTGGCAAAGAGGAACGTGAAACTGGTAAAAGGCAATGCTAAAACTCTGTGTCCCTTTCTAAATGAAGCACTCTAAGCATTTAAAGTCTCTTTTATAAATGGCGTCATGGACATGTTATGGCTGAGATTGAGGCCAAGGAAATAGACGTCTACTCAAATTGAAGGAAGTTTACTTTCGTATGTGTCCTTCAAGGTTATCTTTGTGTGAACAGTTAAACTACTAGCAATTCAGGATTCAGTTGTTTTCTGTAATTTTGGCAGAATGCACCTGAATTTTACATTTCTACAGTTTACAAAGTATCAGAACTCTACATTGATTTATCATGCAGAGATTTCCAAAAATGGGAAGAGACACAGATTTCCTACATAGGAGTATACAGTGAGTCCATTCTATTTTTGCCCTCTCTAGCTTTGAAAAGGCTCAAACGGTGTTATATTTGAACTAGAAGAAAGGAATCTTGTATTTCACTTAACTAGCTGGCTTTAATTAGACAACCTCCTGAGACCTGAACCCTAGTGATTTTTGTTGTTGTGAAGAATGGCAGTAAAAGGCTAACACAGATGTCCCAGGTCACCTGAGAGAGGGCAGACCGGGAGCCTTCATTCAAATAACTCAAAGGTACATTTGTCGACTTTTGGCTTTCTAGAGTTTCTAGTTTACTTTACAAAATTCTGTTTCCTTGGTATAGGCTAGTTGTCTAAAATGAGACTATAACATGATACACTGAGACAGGACTGCCTTTGGTGGATACACGGAGCAGAAAGTCCGTGTGAAGCAATTCGAGTCTGATAATCATTACTTTCTACACGGATGAGAAAGAAAAACAACCTTGGAGATTCTTGGCCTGCGGTGGCTCAGAGATGGCCTGACTCAACATTTATAAACACAGCTATACTTGGGGATGTGCTCAGCAAGCCTGGAAAATAGGGACCTGTGAATAAGAGTCTTCACAGACCTGTGCCTTCTTTGCAAAGTTTTAAAAGTCTAAATAAGAGCACGACTGTACATAAAAATTAGGGCTCCTTATAAGGAACGTCTGGGCTGTTTATATTTCATTTTCCATTTTGTAGAAAGGAAACTAGCATCGAATGTTTAGTACATGTATCTGCTGATGCATATCTAAACATGCTGTGATTTGCAAGTAGAGAGACAATATAGAATTTTAATACTACTTGATTTTCACTAACTACGATGTCTGTTTTTTTTTTTCCTTTTGAAAACTAGTAAGCAAGTAAGCAAGTCCTTGCTATTTAAGAAAATTATGTCTTATGGATAAAAATAAAATTGGCCTAGCTTTTTGTGTGGTTTTTTATATATCATTTATCAAGTTAAAGACACACCCAGATATCTCAGATACAATCCTTTCAGACAGAAATCTATAACAACATAGAACCAGGGAATCTCCTAATTTGTGTATATACTGTGACTTGAGGGTCAATGAAACAGAACCGATGACACCATTCCTGTCTGACACTGTATCCTTCCATTATTTGGAAAAGAAGTTTCAAATTTAACCATTTTGAGTCAGAAAGCTTAAAAGGGAAACAAATGACAAACACATCACCAGAAACATATAGTTGTCATAAGGCTGTTAGTCACAATCCCTGAACTTTTTCTATTACTTTACTTAAATATGACAATCATCAGCTCCAACATAGATTTTTCTAGGACTTTGTAATTAGCCACATTCAACGTTCCCAGCATCTAGCAGAGTCCACAACCCCAGCAACTGTGTGCAGATTGACTTTCTGGCTTTCAATTCTAATACAGATGCTTGGAATAATCGATTTCTAACTCTTCTCTCAGAACACGGAATCCCCATGCGAGAAATGCAGTCTTACCACTGCTTTTTTCCCCCTCATCTCTTTCCCATTCTTTTCCTCTCCCCACTATTGTCTTTGGCCCCCCAGGGTTCGCATTCCAGGGAAGCAGCTCTTGGCAACAGCCCCGCCAGGTATGTGGCTGCTGCAGGCACGTGAGTGCAGCCTGCACCCACTTCTTGCACATCCCCCCAGTTCACCTGCAGAGATGCTGCTGCTCTCATCCTGGTTTCCAGAGTCTTCCTCCTGCCGTCTAGCACAAACCTTCTCTGCGAGTAGACTGGTCAGCGAGCCGCTGCCTGCCCAGGCTCTCAATAGCTGTCTCTGCTGCTGCGGAGCTTTGCCAGAAGGGGTTGCCCTGACACACTGAGCAATACTTTGGCAGAGTTTAAAGACTTAAAAAAAAAAAATCCAAACACTTTCACTTATCATCACTGAGGGCTCACAGCAGGCACAGCTGAAGAGGGACACGAAAACGTGTATTTCTCTTCACAGTTCTTCCTTTCCATGACATTAACTCCCTTCACTCCAAAATCATCTCACCTCCCAAAGCCCAATTCACAGCTCCCAATCTCCTGGATGTGAACACACATCCATTTCAAGAAACAAATCACTGGTTTATTTGCCATGCACGTGGGAATTCAATGCAGCCAAAGAATTCGCATTTTCTTGTTCCTTCTCTTTTGTCTCTCTATGGCCCTGACACTCGTTGGGAAAAGGTAGAACAAAACAAAACATACCTTTATTGTTTATCAAGATCACAATTTTCATGATTTTTAATTAGAATGCAAACCCAGATTGTGTGATTAGCTTCGATTGACAAGTTCTCTTTCTCCGCCACACACAGCATAATATTCATGAGAACTCAGATGGCACAGAGGGCAATCCTCATTATATAAGAGCGTAGGAATGCACAAAGCCATCGACAATCCATCCTTTGTGGAGTCTGTGCACAGCCCTGCAGCAACGCACACCCTGGCATTCCCTACCGTTCTAATTGCTGTGGGGATTCCAGATTCATCCACGGGCCCGATCCCCGGGTAGTGCGGGGCTTTGATGACGGTCACTCGCTTCTCCTCCTCTGAGGATCTGTACAGTGGAATGGAGCTGCCCATGGTGCCGTCCAGAGACTGTGCGTGCTGGGGATATGCCTCGGTGGAATCTGCGGAGACAGTTTGGGGACATATAATGTATTTGAGGCACAAGGAATCATAAATTGATGACGTGCCTCTTGCAGAGTGATGCCAACTCTATCATGGGGTTTATTTCCATCACTATCTCTTTTAACCTATTTACCCTCCATTCGAGCCACTGTTGTTATCATGGAGCTATGTACCCAACAGGATGCTAGCAACAAGGTCCTTGTCATTTTCAGAAGAAGGTTGAGAGGAAGAATAGCATTTGCTCAAAGTCCCAAATAGCATCTGAGATGCCTGGGTGGCCCAGGGTGTGACCCCGGAATCCCAGGATCGAGTCCCACATCGGGCTCCCTGCATGGAACCTGCATCTCCCTCTGCCTGTGTCTCTGCCTCTCTCTCTCTCTCTCTCTCTCTGTGTGTGTGTCTCTCATGAATAAATAAGTAAAATCTTAAAAAAAAAAAAAAAAGACTGTGTGACCCTGGGGCAGTCACTGTGTTAAGAAATGACTTAAAAAAATTTTTTTTATTGGAGTTCACTTTGCCAACATATAGCATAACACCCAGTGCTCATCCCACCAAGTGCCCCCCCCAGTGCCCATCACCCAGTCACCCCAAACCCCCGCCCATTCCCCTTCCACTACCCCTTGTTCATTTCCCAGAGTTAGGTGTCACTCATGTTTTGTCACCCTCACTGATATTTTCACTCATTTTCTCTCCTTTCCCTTTATGCCCTTTCACTAATTTTTATATTCCCCAAATGAATGAGACCATATAATGTTTGTTCTTTTCCGATTGACTTATTTCATTCAGCATAATACCCTCCAGGTCCATCCACGTCAAGGTAACTGGTGGGTATTTGTTGAAGAAATGACTATATGTATCACCTCATCTTATCCTTCTAGTATGTTTGGCTCCGTTTTATAGGTGAGGAGGCAGGAACTGAGACATTAGTATTTTTGTGACATTGTTGACTACTATTATTTAAAAGTGCAGAAATGTCCTCTGAGAACAAAAGATATGACTGGTGAGTATACAGCTGTAATTTCGTAAAAGTAAACTGAAAACAAAGATCACATTAGGACATCTCCACATCCAAAAAAAAAAAAAAAAGGAAATCTCCACATCCAAACATGCACTTACGTGTGAGGGCTTATGGATTAAATAAACGATTTTAAATCATCGGTGTTGATTTTTATTTAAGTAGCCACTATGGCCATAATGTCTTTGCTTTTACTTTAAAATACCAAAACCCACGACTTCTTGCCCCTTGAGTATAAAAATTGCCTTAAGCATAAAATTTAGTTGAGATTTATCATGTTCCTGTCTTCATGCCATGTTTATTAGCTTTTAGTATATTTTCATAAGAAACAGAGAGGACTTCGTGTACTATATATTCCACTTACGCTTAGTTCACAGATAATTATGAAGGTCAACATTATTACCATTCATCGGGCACAATTGATAATATGGCTCCCTGCTTTTTTATACTAAATTTCAAAATTTTGGTGAGCAAGAATGATTCTTGACATAGTCTGATCCAGTACTCAGGAAGGTCTCTTTCTATGTGGATATGGAAAAGTTCTAATGTTTCAGGGTAGCGTTAATTGATTACATATATATGTGTGTACATGTATGTATATCTATCTATTCATCTCAAAAGCTATGACTGTGTTTTTGTAACAAATTTATATAGAACTTCACAAGTAAGACTTAAAAGGATCTAACTCATCAGTATAAGGGAAAGTACAGTGAGGACCCCTATAAGTTAAAATATATTATAATATTTATAAGTGCTATCACTATTATTATGGCTATGTTCAATTGAGTTTGCAGTGGAAAAGTATTTTCAATCCGTTGCTGATGAAGAATGATTTCATGTGCCATTGTACATAAAAGCAGGATCCTTTTCAAGCCAACTCTAAATTACGACACAATGTGGTATTTGATTCTGATTTCCCATTTAATCCCCAAAAGGATTTGAGTCGGGAATCATGATGGTGGTATTTCTCCTAAAAAAACAAATATTTTTTAAGCACTTCGTATGTGCAAAGTCCCAGCCTAAGCAAACAGCATTAACTCTGTCTTCAAATATGGTTCACAAGATTCAATGAATTGATATTTACATGATACAAATTTAGACCTTTATTTTTTTTTTCCATAGGTGCACTAACAGTCATTTTTGTAGTCTTTTGTCCTCAATGTAAAGTTTCTTTAAGGCAGGAGAGATGTATATACGCTCCTCAGGACCTATCTGGGCACTGGCCGATTAGAATCTGCTCCATGTGTTTAGATAGGGAATTTCTTTCCACGTAGAATGGTTTGTCTGCACACTGATATGCTCTAATATGAAAGCCTGTCTGCATTCAAGGATTTATGTATTCTATTTCTTGGGGTGGGAGGGACAAAGTCATATTTATTAAGACAGATAATGAAGACAAAAAGTCAGACTCTGATAATTATTTGGGGAAATATTATGGCCTAGAATAACTTATAGTTTTACTATAGATGTGTGATAATGTATAGCTGTGTAAAAAACTCTAGGTATAATGGGCTCCCATCATAATACTGCACCATGGACTGATGGTTTAAGAGCAACTTCATGGCACAAAGGTATTCTACTTTCTTATACTCTAAAGGACCTCATTCTAAGATTCACAGATGATCCCCAGGAGCAGCATTAGAGAAGGCACAAGGATATTTAGACTTTTCTTTAATGAGTCTCAGGGCTACATGTAAGTGTAAGACAGGTTTTGTTGACCACAGAAGTTGAGATCCACAGTGAGCCTGCTGAATGTTCCTGGGTAAGCTGATGACATCATGTTTTTCAACAAACAGGGTTGGGGAAGATGAGGTCCTGCCTGCTGTCAAAAAGGAAATGGGGGTCAAAACCTCATGCTCTAATTTCTTTCTGTTGCTGGGTGGTGGGGTGGTAGCCAGAGCACTGGTCCTCTTCTGCTTTTCTGAGAGGTGTGCTGCTGGCAAACTTTCCACCGCCTTCCTCCCTGCTGTCTGGAAACCTTCCAGCCACTCAGCGTCATGGAAACTTTCTCAGCATGAATTCGGATGATGGTTTGATCTGGTTTGATTTTTAGTGTTTTGATTTTTTTTGACATTCTTAAAACTAAGAAATACTTCTGTTATTTTCTAAATAGTCCTAATATATTTTGCCACATAAAAATATCTGTTATCGTATAGTACAAGTTCTTATCCAGGAGGCTTCAAAGAGGTCACAAGTTCCATGAAATTATATGTTTAAAATTTTTCCTTATGAATGTTCAAATGTTTATTTTTTTTTTTTCTGGAGAAGACCTCTCTTTCATCCAATTCTTAATTTTCAAAGGATTAAGAACTCTCTATGACATTCAGGGCTCATTACTGAAAGGAACTCATATCCCTGGCCGATGGTCTTCTGGTCTCAGTTCAAAGAGCAGTTTATTACTTTGTGAGGCAGTAGTTTACTGTTTACTCTTTGGTGAGGCAGCCTGTTCCCTTTTTAGACTGTTTTAACTCTTTAACAATTCTTTATATATACCAACACAAATTTCTACAATGAAAACTTTTCCACAAAAGAATAGGCTCTCTTGAACATGGATGGTATTTGCCATCCAAGGAAATGTGCTGTATGAATGTTTTGGTCATGTGAATTCTCCTGCCTATCTGGCCACGTTTTTCTTTCTGCCCCAAACCCCAAATGCCTAATAGCCTCGGAGGTAGATGCAATCATTGTCTTGGAATAGCTGGATGCCTACTTTTCCAGTGTTGAATCCTCTGCTCTTAATTCCTCCCCTAGGATAGCATCATTAACTAGTGGTGTGTTGAATGTTTCTTCCTCCTTTTTTAAAAAAAATTACTCTGGTATTTTTCTCATGTGGTTTGTACTTGTTATATTGAAATTGTTATGGAAATCACGACTATCAAATGACTCACCAAGTGACCGGCCATGCTGCATGATAATGCTGGAATTGAGCGAGCCTGGGAGAGAGTAAGCTGAAGGGGAAAATGGCCTTTGATAGTAACTCATTGGACTCACAGCGCCTCCAGAGTTTCCATTCACTGTTATCTGGCTCTGGGAAAAGAGCAAAGACATCCTGTTATAGCACATAGTCCCCTGTAAACATCATTCCTTTAGATGACAATAAAAGACTTCTACTCACATGACAGCAATCAGCTGTCAAGTGTTTATTTACTTTGAAAACTGATGTCTACAGGGATGGGGTACATTTTTTCAATGTCTTCTCTATCTCCCCTTATTTCTGAAATCACTGTCTTAGATGTCAGAGGGCACAGGAGGTAATTAGGAAGAATAGAATCAGCTGACCATTGGGCATGCCACTCTGCCAACAGAGATGCCAAAAGTATCAGTGGGAGTCAGTATAAAATAAACATGGACGGTGAATTTGCTTTTAGAGTCATGACGGGTGGTCAGAACATTGTCACACTGCTCTGCATGAGGGATTTGAAATGAATCTTCTTTGACAGGAAGAAGGAGATTGGTTTTCAGGCTTAGGGATATCCTCCAGTGGATGGATGTTTCTAGGCAAGCTGATAATATGAGGAACACAACTGTTTGGATTTATTTATCATGAAGCAATCTATTCCAGAAGAATCAGATTTTCATTTAGCACTTTCATTTAGCACTTTATGAGCCTTTTTTTGTTTATTAATAATTCATTATTTTGATTGCTTTATAGCTGGGTATTTGATATCCCCAGTGATATCTCAAGATACTTGTCATATATAAGTTTCTATGCGTTCAGTCTGGTGCTAATAACATAGTAGATATTTAATAGATATATATTCTGATTGAATTGAATTGAATTGGATCAGCTGAGTTCACGGAGGTTGAGCTCACCACTGTTGAGCATGCCTCTCCATCCACAACACAGCCTGAAGCATGATGGAGATTACATAATGCATGCGGATGAGACAAAACGTTAGTGAGAGCGTTTAGTTAAAATACCTTACAGCTGAATATGCACAAACACACACATGCACATAAAGAACCATCATTTGTGAACTTTTTCTACTTATTTTAAAACAAATTAAACTTGTAAAATATAGGCCTGAAATGTAGGTAGTCAATTGCATATTTCCATGAATTTTCACTTTAAAGCAGATGTTTTGAAATGACCCAGGAGTTAATTTAATTTCATTGTTTTATAGCCATACCACATCTGTCCTACAATCAACATTCCACTATAATGATTGTGCTTACTGATTAAGTATTTCTCTAAACTCTTGCAGAAACCACTCTCATGTCACAAGCCACCATATATCTTCTAGATCTGCTACCTAAAGAGCCCTGGGCATTCAAACGATGTGAGGTGCTGGCCTACCCAAATGCTTCAGGGCCTGTCTGTAACTTTGACTAATTATGTGAGAATATTTTTGCCACCTTGCCCAAACCAGTTGGTTCTTTGTAAATATAATTGTAATACTATTATTATAGGGTGTTACAATGAATGTTAAAATGTTAAAAGCAGGAGAGTTCTTATTAAAAACCATTACATTAATTTGTTACTAAACTTAGGGAAATTGTCTTGAATCTTATTTTGACAGTTCCAGTAACATTGATGACAGGTTAAAAAATATTTATTTATATTTACTGCAAATAGACTTAGGGTTTCATTGTGCTAAATCAACTAGGAGTTTACTAATGAAATAATATCATAGAATTTTAGAAAATACTTTGTTGTAATACTGAAATAATTATTAGGAAAATCATCTCATGGAGAATCTAGGTGCAATTTAAATTGCAACTTGAAACTAAGTTCAGTTACAATTAGCTCTGAAGGTGCCCACAAGACTATATGTATGCCTTTCAGGCTCCTGAAGAGGGTTTTTTTTTTTTTTTTTTTTTAAGATTTTATTGATTTATTCATGAGAGACACAGGCAGAAACATAGGCAGTGGGAGAAGTCCTCACAGGGTGAAGAGTCTTAAAAATAGCTAATTAAATCAGTTAGTACCTAAATTGATATTCTATCACTGTTCTGTATCTTTGGTTAAAGGCCCTACCATTTTTTAAAGTTTTAAAAGTAAAGAACTATTGAAAATCCAGTAAGACATGGAGAGGCCCAGGTCTGCTGAGCTCCTGGCTGTAGTGGTAGGTGGGGTATACCCTGGAAAGTGAGGTATTTTTTAAAATTTTTTTTCTGTAGCCCAGTTACTAACTGGAACATTTCACAGCAAAGTTTTATATCTAGCCATTGAATGAATACTAAACCCCATCTAAAGCATTGTTAAATATTTAAGAAAGATACTAAAAAGTATCTTTTGTCTTCTGTGATTGCAATGTCCTGAAAACACAAGGCTTATATTTCTCCACGCATGAAATTTTCAGGTTTATGACCTTGACACAACATAAAGAGTATGTATCACAACTAAAATTTTGTTTATAATGGTGCTTATTTCGAACTTCATTATGAAATTAGTTTTAGAAAAAAAATCCCCCCCCTTTTTTTTGCCTAAAGTGATGTACCTTTCAAAGTGAAGCCCTTATCTACATATTACATATGACTGAAAATCTGTATCTTAAAATTTCAAGGCATTTTAGTCATTCACTAATCATTTATTGGGGACAACTTGTCATATAGACACATTTAAATGATGTCATATGTGTAGGATTTATATATTGCTCTAAGTGGAAAAGAAATTACTGATATATAAAACTGTAAATGAAGTCACAAATTTCTATGCCAGAGTTGCTCAAGAAAAATAATTCCAAAAAATCAGAGGGCTAAATTTCTGCAGTGTAGGCTAAGAGTATTTACATCATTCACACCTGTTAGACAGTTAGGTTCAAAAGATGTAGCAGTTAGTGAGAGAGAAACAAGAATTTGCATCATATGGTCAACAATTGTTAATGTGAGAAACAAGGCTATACGAACTATTCACATAGGACACACTCGTATGAGAATTTGCTGTTATCTACTAGGATTTAAGGATGGGTTAAAATTTTTGAGAATTTTTAGACTTTCCCTATAATATAACCATCAGAATATTATATGTATATGTATCTAAATTTCTGAGATAATTTCTTCTTTGAGATAACAAAATCTTATCAAGGCAAATCACTGTACAAACTCATTAGCTAGAGCAACATGGTGTAAATATAAATGACTCCAAAATGAGTGAAGAGAATTGACTCTTTCTCCTCAAAGGAGGCTTATGAGGATGACTGTCAAGGATTTTTGGGATGGACTGTATGGAATTGGCTTAGATATAATTTGCACCTATGTGAATAAAAGTGCTTGGCAGCAAAGATGGCAGACAAGAAATCAATCAGTCCTTGTGTTTGGTGGATGGGAATCTGTATAAAAAGTGGTGCAAGCAAAGGAAGGAAGAATAATTGCAAGCATGGCAGCAGTGGAGATCACGGTGGTGCCAGCTGTCACGGCAAACCTCAGACCCACAGCTGGGGATGGTTTCAGCTACCTGAGCTCATCTGGAATGGCAGGGGGTGCTCACTGGAGGGGTAGGACAAGTCGGTAGTGAGACAGCCTGCAGTGTAGATGTGGATAAGGAGGTCAGGAGTAAGGAAAAGGGGTTTATAAAAAGCAGTGAGAGGATCAGGGGTCTATGCAGCTATGGAGGCCTCAAATCAGCAGGTGGTGGCAGCGACAGTGACTTGGCTGGAGCCACCCTTGAGTAAAAAGTGGCTCAGTTAAAAAGCACCATAGGAGGAAGGCGTGAGGAAGAGGCTTCTGGTGTGCTTTCTCTGTGTGTCTGTGAAGCATTTACCTCCAGCACATTGGCAGTTAAGTTCTGGTTTCCAGGCTGAGTTTGAGGGAAAAATAAAAGAGATATAAATTATCCAGTTAATAAAAACATCTCTTTTTGCAATGTGCCAGAGAAGGCTTTATTCAGCTTTAACATCAGCTGTATGTGCAAGCCCTTAAGGAAGACATTCAAAGGATTAGGTGCCAGGACACAGTATAGAACAAGCATGAAAACATGAAGAAAATGAATCCAATAAGTGTTTTTGGAAATAAGACCAGTTTTCACACGGCACTGCATTGTAATTTTGAGTGGGAGCTTTGAGAGTATTGGCGTAATGGAGTTATTCTCTCAGAAGTTTTGTGTTTTGTATCCACGACAGCAAAATAATATCAGGTTGTCTATTGGTTAGAGAATTCACTTCCCTTCAACAGAAAAAACTCTTATTGCAGATTTCTCCTTACCACCTCCCCCCACCCGGAAATTGTCCCTAAGATATAAAACAGGTTGCCTCATGTTTTTTTTTTTTTTTTTTCCTGACTTAAAAGTCTAAGGAATGATGAATAAAAACAATTGGGTGGAAAGAGAATTTTGTTTCCTTTCCACTCAATGACTCTCTTTTTAAAAAAATTTCACTATAAGATACTAAGAGAATTGAACTTTAAAATATCCGAGCAGTGCAAAATAGAGGTACCTGTGGGTGAAAATGAAGTGGACACAAAAACCAGCCCCTGATGATGATTAGAAGTTGTCCTAGTTGGTTAGAGCTGCTGCTGGTTTTAAGTCTTAGGTAAAGGAGAAAGAAACTGGAGAAATGAAAGGTTTAATACCTCCAAGGCTATATAACCTAAGAGGCTAAACATGGTGGTGGTGGTGGGGAGGATGGTCTGTGAAAGGAAGAGAGTGGATGGCCCATTACAGGGTTTGTAAGTGTCCCTTCTGACTACTCTGAGGTCTAGCGACACAGTCAAATATGATGATAAGCATCAGCCTCATCATGAGTAAATGAAACTCTAAAGCAAAATTTTTTTTCTCGACTCTTTCCTTCCCCTGTCAGAAGAAAGGTTTTTTTGAGTGTTGATGTGGAGCCAGTTGTAAGACAGATAGCCAGAAGTATTATGGGGCATTAATACAAAGATAGGGAATAAATTAAAGAAGACTGTATACATTTAGAAATCTTGCCTGTTAAAGGTTTAAATGGTACTAATTGGTGTTCTTGACCAGCCATCATTTTAATAACAGTTGATGTCACAGTGGCTATTGATCTCAAAAAAGGTCATAATTAATTTTTTTTCTCAGACTTTTAATTGGATTTAAAAAATCAAATATATCTCTTTCTTTTAGTCATATAAACCTTAAAAAATCTGAGGAAAAACTATTGATTCTCCTGAGGAAAAATACACAAATTCATATATACATAAAATTCTCGATAAATGTAAGGGGTTCGTGGATACTGGAAAGCACATTCTTAATCTAACAAGTTAAGAAATTCCAACCCTAAAAAAACAAAACAAAAAAAAAAACAAAAAAAAAACCAAATTCCAACCCTGGATAAAAAGACAGATTTCCTTATTTTATTTTTATTTAATAAGATTTTTGTTGTTGTTTAAACACACTTATTTTAAAGGTGATACTTTTTTTTTTTACTGTATACAGTTTTAAAATCTCTAGAATTAACTGACAGAAATTTTCAAGTTAGCCAGAACTTAAAATTTTCTAGTAGGAAGATATCCATGTTATTAGTAAATTTTTATAATAAGGTAAGTAAAACTGTATTATTGTGAAGTAAAACTATAATGTTATAAAAGTACAGTAATTATAGCTTAAAATGTTAGAATCTTGCTAGAGGTCCAAATGCAATTCAGTATAAAGCTATCTTGGGTGAGGATAGTGTCTGTAGAATTTCTCATAATAATGCAGTTTCACTAAGGTGTTTTCCATATAACATCCAGTCTCTTTAGTTTTGCTTATGCTAAGTGAAAACTTTGTTAGATAATAGATAAATCCTGCCAAAGGATTTGAGTTATATGCTCAAAAGAGTTTTTTCTCTTCAAAATTAAAAGGAAAATCTAAAGATTGTAACCCTCACTGGACTGGTTTCCCTACTGTATGTACCCTTTTAGAGTTGATACATGTCAAACACTAAAGCCTACTCTCTCTAGAGCCACCATTGTCATGGGTAATGTGATGAATTTATTTGTATAGCATTATGTGTAGGAATGGTTTTTTCCCATTCATTTGTTCTTCCAAGAGAGTGCAGAACTATTTCATTTTTTGAACTTTTTTCACTATCTCCTGATATATTCACAATTTTAAGTCTTAACGTATGGGTATGTAACAGATGAAATAACTGTTGGTGAGTCATACCACACTTAAATTGCTTTAGATAAAACTAAGACATCAAGTCTGTAGGCTACCTACACAAAAGCAAAAGCTGTGAAATACTCTGTCGTAAAGATGTAAATTATGTCTTAGACTAGTTTTTTATCCCGATCTTATTAATGAAATTCTCTCTTAGACACAGCAGGAGAGAAAACCACATTATACGTGTTTCTCTGGGGGAAAATGTGGTAAGAGAGTAGGAAGAAGAGCCTGCAAAGGCAAGAGGGAGTATGTTGTTCACCTGGATCACTTAGCATAGGAAAAATAGCTTAAAACCAGAGTAATTTTTTTTCCTACTGAATTTGATGGCAGACAGACAGAGAACTACAGAAAATCATCTTAGTTGTTTTTTGTCTCCATCTTTCAAGACATGTAAGGTTCAGGTGTTTGACAATAGGCCAAGACTTACCAACTTTTGTTCTTTTTCCCTTATCTCCAATTGTTGAGCTATGAGAGAGGAGGGAGCTAGAAACACCAGTTTGGTGCTGCCTGGTTCCTACAAAGAAAAGGCACTTAAACCCCAAGATACTTAACATCCTAAGAAAGAGCACTGGGTTATTCAAAATAGCACTGAATATCTTGGTCCAAATAAATTTGACCCGAAATGCTAAGGTGCAGCTGTTGATGAAAGAGACCGCTAACTCTAGGTTGGGCTCCTTGAGGAACTAAGGAACGAGGAGACTCAGGAAGGATGCGTTTGAGCAATGGAAAAGGTGAATTGGTGGTTTGTATGCCTTGCCAACTCAAGTGCCCACTCTGGGCTGGGAATGTACCCAGAATGTGCAGATAAGACCAGGCATTAGATAAGAGGGAATAGTGGGACCATGGTGGGGTGGAGAAGGTATGTTCCTCCTGACAGAAGCCAAATTAAAAATGAAATGAACTCAGGAGCAAGCAAACAAAACATATACACTATACTTGTAAGTCCTCTGTGGTACTCAGATGGAGATTATGATTTTGAATCATGGGAAGGTGTCATATTTTAAGAACGGTGCCAGAAGATGGGGTTCAAGAGTCAGGTTATATCAGAAAAGAGACACAGTGGAAGTTGCTGGTTGAGCTGTGGATCTGGAGTTAAACTGGGGCAGATCCTGTAACCTCAGCTTCCTCACCTGTAAAATATGGATATTAACTAAACCCTTCTCCTAAAACTAGTGAAAATTAGGTGTGGAAATGTAAGTATGCAGTACCGTATCTGGTGTGTTTTCATAGCTCTCAATAAATGAGTCATTTTTAAGAAATTGAAATGCTTGGAAGCCACCGGAACACTTTGCACAAAGCAAAGAGCAGGGTAAATAAACAAAAAATATGAAAGTTGTCATATAGAAAAGGGAGAGAATATCATCTCTTTTGCTCTGTGGGAAGAATATACAGAAGTTAAGGCAGATTATGACTTAATATTATAAGTACTTTCTCATAATTAGACTTGAGAATGGCTTGAGCCCTTGTCCATACCTAAGTGTATTCAAGAAGAGGCTCATGTTCATCGGTTTGGAGGTGCTGTGGAGGAGATCCTTGGTGATTTCTAAATTCTTATCGGACTCCAAAACATGCCTTACTGTTCAATCATTCAAAAACCTCAAATGACATATGTTAGACATATGAAGAAATTGCCAAAGACCTGATCAACTAATAGCATAGCAGACCAATAAAGAAGTTGGGAAACTGGTTGGCTGGCCTGATGGCATATATGAGTGAGCTGGGCTGGTACTTACGGGATTGGTCTAGAAAACCTACTCTATATTCTACACCTTTCCTATCATTCCACACTGCTGACATTTGTTCATGACTCTGCCTTCCTTAATTTATATATCTTGATCCCATGGAGCAAAAGATATGACTTTTCTCCTTTTTCTACGTGACAGTCAGACTAATTTTCCTCTGAGTCTGCACCATATGGGCAGCAGCAGCTGTGAAAGTAAGGCTTTGGCAAATGATTGATTACGTTATTTCATAATAGAAGGGTCCAGTTTATCTTCCTGAAGCAAAGGACACAGCATTCACAAATGCCAGGGAAAATATTTAGGGTGTAGCTTTTGCTGTCTTTTCAAAGCTTCTGGCTTAGACCTTCACTTATCTGACATTGAAGAACAATGTGACATTTTTAGCAACAGGATATCTGTTCCCACAGTAACAGAAGGGTAACACATCTCATTTTGTATTCTCTGTATTCTCTCTATTTGTAACTTTGTAAGAAGATGAAAACATATGAAGTTTATAAAGCAATATGTTAAATTATCAAATACGGAGGGGATCAAAATGCCTGAAAGTAGGTTGCTGTTTTCTTCTTAAACCAACTTTAATGAAAACAACAACAACAACAAAATGTAAATGAAACTTGTACAACACCTAAGTTTCCTTTTCCCTTCTTAGTATAGAGAGTTTTTGTTTCGTGGGTCTGCTAATTTCTTGGGAGGCTAATTCTTTATTATAGAACCTATATTGAGCTGATTCATAGAGTGTAGCTTACAGCTCTTGGCATTTAATGAGAGTTCTTGCCAGAATGTGGAATGTAAGTATTTAAAATGAAAAGGTCACCATCGTAAGAGGCCATTACATGGAAAATGAGACTTAAAAATGATGTATATCAGCATAGGCAAGATACGGAAGCAACATGGATCAGCAGATGAATGGATAAAGAAAATGTGGTGTATGCATACAGTGGAGTGTTATCCAGTGTTAAGAAAGAAAGAAATCTTGTCACATGAGACATAAACGAACCTTAGGGACATTAGGCTTGGTGAAATAAGCTAGTCACAGAAGGACAAATATTGCATGATTCCACTCACATAAGGTATCTAAGATAGTCAAATTCAGAGAAGCAGGGAGTAGAGTGCTGGTTGCCAGGGGCAGTGGTGTGGCTGGGAATATGGGTTGCTGTTCAACAGGTAAAAAGTTTCATTCATGCCAGATGAACCAGATGAATAAGTTCTGGAGATCTGCTTTGTGGCTATAGTTAACGATACGGTATTGCACACTTTAAAATTTGTTAAAAGGGTAGATCTCATGTTAAAAACTCTTGCTACCAAAAAAAAAAAAAAGGTAAAAATTGCAACAATGTTATGCCACTTTTTGATAAAGTGCTATGAGAGACAACACAGTGTCACTTTGGAACAGAGTGCAGGGCAGATGACATAAACTTTAATCCACTCATAAAAAATGCATTTTTGAAAACAATGTATTTCTTTCTCCCAATCAGATGCAGAGTTTGAAAAAGGGATATTATTTTATTTATTTATTTTTAAAGATATTACTTCTTATTTTAGAGAGAGAGAATATGTGTGTGTGTGTGGGGGGGGAGTGGGTAAGAGTGGGGAGCAGAGGTAGAGGGAGAGAGAGAATTTCAAGGAGATTCCTTGAGATCTCGGGCTCAGTCTCATGAACCTGAGCTGAAACCAACAGTAGGATGTTAAAAACCAACTAAGCCACCCAGGTACCCCAGAAAGGATATTATTTAAAAAAAAAAAAAACAAGAACTACTACATGTTGAGGGATTACTATGTAGCAGGCACTATGCCAAACTCCTTATATACAGTATCTTACTCAAACCTCACTGCAGTGCTATGAGAGGAATGCTTCTATTATCCCCATTTTACAGATGAAGGACTGAGACTCAGAGTCGGGGAATCACTGGATGAAAGGGTTTACAATAATCACACCTTGAAAGGATGTCTCTCCAATTGCTCTTCTAGTGTCTCTTAAGCCCACTCCAAGAAAGTCTCTGTACCCACTACTAAGTCAAGGGTAAGTAAGCAGGACTCAGTGTACACTTGCCCTATCAGCAGTATTTTCTCGGTTAAACATCCCTTCTCCATATAATTTCCTCACTAGGCTTTTAGGATACCACATGTTCCTGGATTTCCTTCTCCCTTAGGGAATGCTCCTTTTTATCTCCTTTCCTGGTTTCTCCTCTTACTACGGGGATGCTCTTAGACTCAGTCCTTGGGCCTCCTGTTTTCTCTGTACTCATGCTCTGGTGATCTCATTCAGTCTCTTGCCTACAAAAACCATCTGTATGCCTTATATGATGGCTTATATCTCCAACCTAGACCTTTCACCTAAATGCCAGACTCCTACATTGGACTTCATACTCGGCCTCTCCATGTGGCTATCTAATAGACGTCTCAAACTTACCATGTCCCAAAGGGAACCTCCAATCTTTCTTCAAACCGTTCTACCCACAATGATCCAGTTTCTATGGACAAAGGATGGCAAACAGCAACTTCTCAGTTGCAAAGACCCAAACCCTTAGGGTCAACCTCAACTCTTTTCTTTCATGTCCCATATGCAGCCAGTTAGGAAGTCCTCTTTCCTCTGTTTTCAAAATACATCCAGACTCTCATTTCTCACCACCTCCACTGCTTCCACCCTGCTTCAAGGCACCCTCATTCCTCATTTAAATGGTTGCAAAAGCCACCTGACTGGCTTGCGCATTCTCCTTCTTGCCCTACTGTATTCTCAATTAAGCTGCCAGAATGATTCAATTAGATGAGGGGTCAAATAAAAATTGTGGTAGCTAAAGATCTTTCAATGACTCTCATTTTTATTGAGAATAAAAGTTGAAATACTGCAATGGCTTGCAGGAATTGCTGTCATTTGGTCTCTGTTACCTCTGACTTCACCTCTGCTTACTCTATGCCTCATTTTCTTCCTCTTCTTTCCACTGGATTCCTTGCTGGTCCCTGAGCAGCCCCAGCATACTTCAGCTTTAAAACCTTAGCACCAGATGAGCTCTCTCACAGGACTGAGTTTCCCCTTCAAAGCCATTTTGTCTTCTCAATGAGGATTCTTTGACTACCCTAAATAACATGAACTCTGCTCCCCAGATCCCTGCTTAGCATTGCTTATTTATAATCTCCCTCTGATGTATATAATCTACTTATTTCAGTTTTTATTAATATTTTTCCCTCCCTGGAAAGATTTTAATTATCAATGGTTTCAAATACAGCTCTGTGACTAGGACAGACTTGACACATAGTAGATGCCCAATAAATAATTGTTGAATGAAAAAAAAGTATGAGGATCTCGAATCTTAATTTGTAGATCATGCTGATCCTCTGGGGATTATGTGATGAAACCAACTATTCTGGTCAGTATGGATAGGGACAAGATCTATGGAAAAAGAAAGTTATCAAACTTAAATTTCAAGCATAATAAAACCATTTAGAAGAACCAAACTTTGTTAGATGAGTAAATGGAGTTGTTAATGTGGTGGTGTTTGCTATGACTTCTATCCTGCTTGGTGGAGGCGCATGTTCTGGGACACAACTAATTTTGCTCTCTGACACTGGCAGATCCCTGTTTGCAGATCCCTGATTTTGCTTCCCACCTCCTTCTGGGATTGTGGAAGTTATTAATAAATATAAATAAGTTGTAACAGTGCCTGCATATAATAAACTCTTAGTATTTGCTAGTTGCTATTCTTGTTATCTTGTTTATCATATTTCCTAGGGGCTTTCAAAAGATATTATCTTAACTCAAAGAAATTTCTCTAACAAATTAATTTTACCTATCATAATTAGCTGATGGAGATATTTTAGAGAGGTATGAAAATACCCATTTGTTTTTTTAATCATCTAAGCTTAAGGTTTCTGCTTTACAGATGGGGAAGGGATGGATTTGAACTGAAATCTGTTTATCCTTAAAGTTTATGCTCTTGACATTACACTGTTTTTGCAGAAACCAAGAACAGAAACACACTTCACTTCTAAATGATGAAAAAACGTCAGCAGAATGACACTATGAGGGCATTTTGCAGGTAGGAAAATAAACATTTACTTTCTAACAGTCTGAGTATTAAAGATCAATGAATATGCTTTCTGAAATAAATCTCAAGAGGCAGAAATCGATCAAGATTCGGTGAAAATTAATATTGAGCTACAAAGGAATAAATGCTGGTTGAATTAAGATACATGTTTCCTGCCAAAGTGAATTATAATTGCTAATTATTTCAAGACTTTATACATATAAATAAAGTAAATCTAGGTACTCAAAGGTCTGGCATAAAAAATATTTCTTTAAAACTTAAAAGTACTTTGAGCACTGAAGTGGTTTGCAAAGTCTTAAGCAATAATCAATCCATCACTGACTTCTAATAAATTCTTAGAAGGAATAAATTTTATAACATGGTTTCTGGATAAAAGATCTGTGTGTATACATATATACATATATATATGTGTGTGTGTGTGTATACATATATACATATAAATGCACATTTATATATATATTACTATTTCTTGATTAAAAGGTACTTAGAAATTTCTTGATGAATTTAGTAGGATTTTAAATAGGAAGATGAGGAAGATGGTTTCTTTCTCCTTTCCCTTCCTGCTGGGAGACTAACAAAGCATTAGGTTATAGAAGAAGCCCAAACCAAAGGAGTTAGGGTCTCTACTGAACACCTGTAACAAGAGATTGGAAAGTGTAATGTACCACCCGGCAGTCTGAGGACTGAGAGGCCGCAGCAACTGCAGATTTTTGTCTCTCTTGCTGAAGAGGTATCTTTGTAGTCTCTGGAGAAAGCTCAGGTAGCTGTTTGTGGCTTTTAGGATCGTGTCCTGAAACGGGAGTTATCTGAATGGAAAGAGATGCTGTGTGTATCTCAGGCACTGGGTTAGGGGGCGGTGAGCAAGGCCTTTTGGGGAATGATGATACTTCCACAGATTGGGAAAACTGTGGAGTATTAAAGTGGACATTACTTCCTACATCCTGGTTATGGATTAGTTTCAATGTAGAAATCCTTCGAGTCTGAGAATCTTGCATGTAGTCCTCTTGTAGAAATGGGGTGCTGATATCAGCATTTTGTAGGGGACCAGTGCTGGCAGCTGCTGGTAGTGGATTAGTGATTTTTTGTGTATATGATACCGTTGTGTTAGATTCTTCAGAATATACAATTGTCTGGTTGGACTCATCATTAGAATACATAGTTCCCTCAAGAGGTTTTCTGTTAGTAAAGTACTTTGTACAGAAGGGAGTTTGTGTGTTAGTTACTAGTTGGTTTAAAATGTCACCCTTTGTGTGATTGGTTATCAAGGAGCTACAAAAGCTCTCTTTTCTGGGTGGTGGAAAGGGTGCCTGGATTGCCAAAAACATCCGGAGAGAGAAATAATGTTGAAGAAAAAACAGAGAGAAAGTCAAAGTTAGTCATTATAGAAACCAGTGTCAACTTTACCCTTAAAGTAAAGCAACGTCATACCTTCTTCTTATTCTACACATTTTGTTGGCTGATTAAATGATCATTTTTATTCCATTTAGAATGCATTTTAATTTATTATCAATATTGCTCTCTGGGAGAAAATAGTTTTTATAGAGAATACATTACGGAGTTTTTTTCCACCTATACTCTGGAAAATTACGTTAAAAATGAACATGTGTTCTCTTGGCATATTTTTAGACTTTGAGGTATAGGTACTGTATGTTTAGTCACATTGCTTTAATAACAGTTTTCATGTTTGGGGCACAATTTTACTATCTCTCCAGAGTCCTTTTAGTTAATATAATACACAGTTGCATAACTCATGTGTATTGAATAAATACTGTGTTGCTGACCTCATAACTTCAAAATCCAAAGCATCAGCTACCAGCTTTTTAAGAATTAGAAAATATTGTAAACATTATGTTAGAAAGTGTTCTACTTTTATGAACTGAATCAGAAAAAAAAATTCCATAAAGCCTGTTTTGAGTTTAAAACTTGTCTTCTATGTTGTAAATAAAGTTTGGCAAAGAATACAAATACAAGAGCAAAACATATTAAAGATAAAACATGTATCTAAATATTTATATGGAACTCAAGAAGAGAATCTACAGCAGCAGTCTAATAGGATGCTTTAAAATAACACAGTAGACAAGAGTGTGCAAGATTACCTGAGTTGGTGATTTTTTTTCTTGTAAATTTGGTCGAACGCTTCTAAAACCTTTTGCTGCAAGAGAGGAATATGTAGCATCTCCGTTCAGTGTCTCTTGATTTCGATCATTGTAAGATCTCCAAGCTTTTATTAAGGGAAAACAAATTGGATACAAAAATATCTACATTCACTTTTAACATATTTTTGGGTAAAATTTATTTTTATTTCCAAAATTGAAGATTTCTTTTTTAGAAATTAAATTTAGTTTAATAGACGTAACTGTATATGCAATTGAAGTTTACTGTGAGGTCAACAATATGACTATGGATATGTTAAGAAATACTCACAACAAATGTAATGATTATTCAGAATAGCTTTTCTGTACCTGAGTCTGGTGACTGAGAATCACGCCCTAAAAGAAAAAGAAATGTTAAAATTAATACTAAGGTAAAAGAAATGAACAACCCAGTAAAGACTATTTGGCAAAAAAAAACCCACACTCACTTTTTTTTTTTTTTTTTGCAAACATTATCTCATTTCTAAAACTCTTAAGTAAGTCAAATCTACTAAATGGAAGGGTTGTGCATTTAGTTTTATTTCAATGACAGTATCATTCATTAAGTATAATATGTAATTAAGAACATATAACAACAACAACAAAAAGAACATATAACAAATACTGATTTTTTCCTTCAATAATATTGCAACCATGCAATTCTATTTTATTATTGCCTAAGCTGGATATATGAATTTTAAAATATCAAACCGTTTGATTTTAAAATGGTTTGTAAGCAAACTAAAAAAACAAAAAAACCCAAAAACAAACCCCAAAACTAAAATGGTTTGTAAGCAATGACTGCTTCTCCAAAGCATTAAATTAACACCATATACTTAGCTTTCAGTGCCCTGGTGTTACTAACCATACTCAATTCCTGTGTTAGGGGGCGATTGATTTTTTGTAGTTTGCATTTCATTTTTATACTTTAAGAAAGTGTATGTGTTTCTACCACATTATGTGATATTTTTCAAATCATTCTCTAAACTTTGAATTTTCCTCTTATTGCCATTTTAAAGTCATTGTGTATTCAAATATGAGAGAGCCCTTATAATATATTCCATTGTCTTGCAGTAAGCTGTGGAAAATGAGTTTCAGTATTAACAAATTGCTTTTGATAATGCAGCTGGAAAGTGAGTGGCTCAATGACATATTTACTGTCGGTTTTATTCAAATTATACATTCAAGAATCTTCTGTAACTTATGCACTCTTGAGGTAATCGTCTTGTATTGCTTGGCTCTTTCATACCACATGGTCAACTTCCTGTAGAATCAGAAAGTCTGAACTTTAGAAATGACCTTATGGGTCATCCAGCCTGATCTGTCCAATCCTGGACTCTTTCCCCGAGACTGTTATTAAAATGTTGTATTTCAATGCCTAATAGAACATGAATGTTATATGTAAAAGGGACTCTTCATTTTCTTTCTAACACTTATGGGATATTTTGAAATCTAAACACATGAATTTGGAGTGATAAAAATGAGTTGAGAAATGAGAGTTTGATTTTTAGATAAAATATTTGATATTCTTTCCAAACCAAGGGAAGAAAAAGAAATATGAATTAGCACAGAGTACATTACTGTATCTCCAGGTCAGGGGAGTTAGAGAAGACTAACAAATCTTCACCCTTTATAATAATTGTTAATTCAGGACAGAATTTATCGCCAATGAATTCAATATAGGTACCGCAAAGTAAAAAATAACTTTCAAGAGTCATAGGCAAAATGCTTGAAATTTTCGATCACTTAAATAATGATGAGGATTCCATAAAGACAGCAAACAGGGTAGCGATACGGACCAGAACAATCATTAGAATTCTGCTTTGGGGCACCCAGGGAGAGAGACGTAGTGACCACCTGTGTGTCATGGACAGTTTGTGGACAAGGAACAAGTTTGGGAACTTGAGGGAAGCAGCAGGAATAATTATTATTTATATCATAATTAGTTGCCTAATAATACGGAGTTCATTTCACTTTTAGTCTGATAAAACTGGGCTCATAAAGAAGGTTGTGTGGGTATAGGCTGGGGATGGAGATGGTGGGAGCCAGGTGCTTGGAGGTACAAGGGTTGTAGACATGGTGAAGAGGAGGAGGTATAGATAGTGAGCAGATTTGAAGGACACTTGAAATAAACTTCCTCTAACTGATAGTTTGTAGAGAGGTACTTCTGTTTCTTCTCACAGGTGACCACATTGGAGATTATGGAATCTACAGTGGGATAAATATTAAGTGTGAGACTCAGAGGACAGTCACTCTGGATTCAACCAGGGGCTTATCTCTCTCTCTCTCTGTCCTGGGCCCAGGGATTTCCAAATGAAACTGCTTATTTCCTCTACTACAGGAAATACGAGGTATTCATTATGATGAGCTTTTAAAACTATACTTAAATACAAAAAATAAGGATGAAATCTACTGCATGGTGGACACAGTTGTAGAATTATGAACAAGGGGATGGGAGAAAAATCACCATGGATTAAAACTTCAGGATGAATCCACATTTTAATGAATCTTATGGTAATGATTAAAGTCTACTCTTTAGTGGGTGGTCTCTTAAGAATAGTTAAGGGTACAACGTTTGTTTCTTTAAAAAAGATCCAGTTATAGATACTGAACACATCCAGTCCTGATTTGCTATTTTATTATAATTCTTTGGAGGCATTGAAACATCAACACCATCCCACATGATTACTATTCACTGTAGACTTGCTTTTATTTAATTTCTGCCAAGAAAACTTAGGGAGGGAAGACAGGGTGGTTTGGAGCAGGTAACAGAAAGCATCCTGGAACCACGCCAAGTGAAGAGAATATCAGTTAAAAAAAAGGGGGTGCCTGGGTGGCTCAGTCAGTTGAGCATCTGCCTTTGGCATGGGTCCTGATCCTAGGGCTCTAGGATTGAGTCCTGCATTGGGCTCCCTACTCCCAGGAAGCCTGCCTCTTCCTCTGCCTTCCTTTCTGTCTTCTTTCATGAATAAATAAATAAAATCTTTTAAAAAATAAGGCCTGGCATGTAAATGATTTGGCAGATTCATGGCGAAATGGTTTTGCCCAGCATCTTGAATATGATTCATGATTATTTACTTGTGAAAAGTCTAGGGATCAGAGCCTTTAATTTCTAGCATTCTTTAGTTGATGGTCATTGCTTCTCTGAAAATTCAAGAACTGAGTAAATGGGGCAGATTTATCATTCTCTGGCTATTTTTCATGGGAATATAAATAGGGTCTGTGAGAATTAAGAACCATAACCCACTCTTTGCTGGTACAATGAACATTCCTCATGTCCAGGCAGAAGGTGGTGGACACCTGTCACAGAAGTTGGTAAGGCATTCGTGGCTCACTTTGGGGATTGGGCTGGATGCCCTGAAAGGTCATTTCTGATTTTATGATTCCAACATAATGAATTTTAGGTAGCCGTGTTTGTGGTACCTGTTTCATCATAATTTTTACCCTGAGGTTTTATTTAAATTCCTCATAACTGGTATGCAATGTTAAACATTATGAACTACACTTTTCTTGAAAACTATGATTTTAATTCTTAGAGCTTCTTTCTTTAGAGAGCTCAAATGCTTTGCAAGAACTAATTAAACATATTAATTCAAGTAGACTAATTGAATGCCTACTGTGTTTCTAAGTATTGTGATAAGCCTTATTTATTATTTTCTTCATTTACTCTTATTTAATTAGGACAAATCCTTGTGAGTTTAGGAAATGATTAAGTTCTCAGAGATGTAGGAAAATGAAACACAAATTCTTTTTTTCAAAGATTATTTTTTAAAGATTTTATTTATTTATTCGTGAGAAACACAGAGACAGAGGCAGAGACACAGGCAGAGGGAGAAGCATGCTCCCCATGGGGAGCCTGATGCTAGACTTGATTCCAGGACCCTGTGATCACGACCTGAGCTGAAGGCAGATGTTCAACCACTGAGCCACTGAGGCATTCTGCCCTACTCTCCACCCCCCCCCCCCGCCCACCTTTTTTTAAGAAAGGAAACTGGAGATACAAACAGATGAAATTTCCTAAAGGTATGAATAAAACACACATGTGTTGGCTGGACCCAGTCTCTTAGCACAGTGGACCTGTCACCATAGCATACCACCGTATCAGGGTTGTCTTAGACTGCCAAGCATTTTGGTAAAATAAAATAGTCAACATAGTCATCACTGTGGTTCTAGCTTTGGTTGAAAACATCAGTGTGTGCTCTGAATTATCCATTGGGATTTTACTTTTAAAGGTAAACAAAGACACACTGATTTAAGGGATAAAGAGTTGATGAGTAGTAGCTCAAATTGACTCTATGACCTAGGGGGGATGGAGGGAAGCTTGGAATCCTTTGTGGAGGTAGTCTTTTACATAAAGGTTGTTTTATTTTAATAATATCAAATGTAGTAAATATTTACTAATCTCCTTTTGACTCACAAAGAGACACTGTGTCAAATAAGTTTTTATGAAGGCCACCATATCATGTAAGAGGCCTAAAGAGAGGCTGAGTTCTTTCTTCAAAATGTAAATAAATCTTCATTGAAAAATGGTTCATATCTTATGTGTCTAATGAATGCTAAAGAAATCCATTTTTAATGTAACCACAAACAAAGTTCAGGGGACTTCATTCTTACTTAGGAGAAATCTTACTCCTAGTGACATGACAGTTTAAATGGTCCAGAACTATTACATACTTTTATTACTGAAGATTAATTCATATTCCTGAAGTATTAAATCTTTTCTATTATTTTGATTCTGAAGCATTAACATTTTTCTGCTAAGTTGAGTGATATGAAACTGATATTCTAATTTTGACCTTCCAGAATGCAATCTTTATTTCAATCCACTATTAATTCCTTCATGGTTACTTCTGTAAATCATAACAACTTGGCATTGTTGAAGTAGTGCCACATTCCCTAGGTGGCCCCCTCAGATGGTCCACATCTGAAGAGCTTTACTTGGTTGAAATGTTAATGATATTTGTGATTAGGCATCCCAATTACCTGCTGGTCCTGATCAATTTATTTGTTTGTTTTCTAATTTCCCTTCATTCCCATTTCCCTCAGGTACTCAATATAAACACATTTGGGTTTTTCTAACATTTTCCCATGCTCATACACACATAAACAAACATGTACAAATACATATATAGATATTTTTCTTAACCAAAATGAGGTTGTACTATATACATTGCAATGCAATTTGTGTTTTTAAAAATGTAATATATTATGGAACCACCTGGACTGGTATTTAAACTTGTACATGGAAATCCATTTGTAAACTGGAGGTGGTGCTGGCTAAGAGTGGGAATTCTACACATGAAAGTGTTTTTTTCCTCAACATGGCTGGGTAGTTTAGGATCAAATGGCTTTAGCCAAGGACATTCTCAGTTATTAATTAACTACTAAATGTATGTGTGTAAAAGACACTGATATGCACAGTGTGAATTAAAATGATTTAAACACTCCATCTCTCTCCAACTTCTCCCAAACCCACAAACATTATAAAAAAAAAAAAACAAGGAACCCCAACTCAGCAACCCATAATCAAACCAACTAACCAGTCAGCCGACCAAACAACTAGACACAGGAAGGTATGGGCATTTCTCAGGGCCTCCAGACATGGGGGTTGCTGGGTTCACTTTGATCCTCTATAGCAGTAGCCCCTTGTACAGATTGTACCCACAGGTCTAGGTCATAAAGAGACACACCTCAGTAGGTGCCGAAATATCACACTCTCGATTAGCTTTCTACAGATATATGTATTTGTGGGTACGTGGTAATCTTACCTGGACCAAGACATTTAAAAATATATATTAGAAGGGCCTTTGCTGATTGGATTAAAGGAAGTTTTAAGATCTTTACCAAACTAATATTCTTTCATATTGTTTCCAACCTTTGGTGAAGAAGTGAATTAATCATAATCCACTTACCTGTAAATCCCTGCCCCTCTGTGTTCCCACTCCCCAACAGTTTTTAAATAAAAAAAACTAAAGCACCTGTGAGTTATCTTAACTAAACATTACATTACTTTAGTTCATGAGAAAAAAAAAAGCTTAGTTATTAACACTTGCAGTTGTTACTCAACACATTTTTGGCAGGTGACGGTTGTTTTTAATTAGATTTTTAAAACTTTTTTTTTTTTTTAACAAGCTATCAGTTTCCTTTGGCTTTTTATTTTTAGAACAAAAACAGTCAGAAGGGATAGGAGCTATTCTTGAGACAAGAAAAATAAGAACTAGTAGGGCTTTAGGAAGGTATTTACTGCTACTTTCATCATCCAAACGAGATAATTCTGGAAAGAGAGAAAGGTCAGATAAAGCCATTCGATTGTGACATTCTGTGAGTTAGCGATATTATACCTGCAGCCAATAGGTTTGGAGAACTTTGAACTCTCTTCACAGATGTTAATGTAACAGACATGGCAGCACGTTTGCGAGCACACCCACCGCTATCTGAAAGCAAAAAAATGATATAGCAGAGGCCACAGCAAAGGAGAAAGCACATGCACTATCATGCATTTTAAGTGGAATGTGCCAGACATCCATGAGGAAGATGAACAGTCAGGATTAGTAACCATGGAATACACTGGAAAATTTCACACCCACCCCAAACTAAAACAGACAAAACAAAACAAAAAAACCAGGGGTCTGTCTTAGAAACAGACGCCATTGCTTTAGTAAAAACACAGATTTTATACTTAATATTTTATGGGTTTCCTTTAAAGAAAACAGAAGCATACAACTCAACTTTGTTTATGCCATTTAAGTTCAATTACTGTTAAATTTATAAGCAGTGTGAAGAGCGCTTAGGGTCAGGGACAACTGATCTTTCAGTATTGGGAGCAATGGTATACCACACTTTGTATTCATCATTTAGGTTTTACTGTATTTTAGCTATTTATGATTCCTAAAGGTAGCTGGAATCACTTCTTGAAGTAAAAGTTATTAACTGATACAAGTATGGTATGATAAATAGGATTCATAAAGAAACAGATGTCATTACAGAAGTTCTCTGTCCTTTCATAGTTCTTATTGTTATGGAAATAATTAGCCTATTTGGAATCAAAGGCAACATTGATATATACAGTATTGAAATGACCAATATTTAAAAGATTAAATTGTTTTTATACTTTTGAACAATAGGTTGATGAGGATCCATATACTTACACTTCATGGACATTGCAATGTGAAATAAAGTACGTGAAAATGCATCAGTTATTTTAATGGGATATGAGAAGTTTAGAGTAGCAAGACTTCTAAAATTGGAAGGTTCATGTTCTATTTACGAACAGATTCCAATTTCGTTCCTACATTCCTTTGTATATGGAATGTGCAATAAATAGTTTTGCTCATTCTCCTGGAATGAAAACAACTGAAATTGGAATCTTTTTGAAAGTTATAACTAGGAAAACAAATAATATAACCACCAATATGATAACATAATCATTATATATTGCCACATGCTATTCTCATTATTCCCCCTTTTTCTTTATTTCTTAAAGAAAAGTATCCAGTTTGTTTACTGGAAGTGAGGGGATTTAAGAGTGCTTGGAACAATGACTTAATTATTGGTAAAATCACAAGCAGTAAGGTCAATAGAACTTAAAATTGGTAGAATGATTCTCATATCAAAATATAATTTCTTAAATACATGTTTAAAATTTCCTAATGCAGACAATAACTAATACAGAAAAATGATTTGAAGCAACATATGTGAAGTCAAATATCAAAGATCAAACACAGAAAGACAAATGGTAGAAACATACAATACTAAAGATATCTTTCAAAGAAGCACCAATAGGATTTTAGCAAATTGAAAAAAAAAAGCTACAAGGAAGGAGTGTTTCAGATAAAATGGAGGTAATGTCAGGGAATACGTGGTGTATGTATAGCAGCTATCAATGGTCTAAAAGGACCACGTAGTCAAGGATGTTGAAAGTGGAAATGGACCTCTAAGAAATTTTATTTTCTAGTTCTTGGAACTCTGGACATCTGAAAACTAGCAGGAATGAGAAAGAAAAATTTCACAATGAGGAGGTTCAGAGTTACTGGTTAAATCCATCGTTCCAAAACGTGTGCCAAGACACCTCAGGCCCCATCAGAAAGTTCACAGGGCTTGGGGAAGACTTCTTCTGTTCTTGAGGAGAACACAGTGATGCCTCTCAGATGCTGCATGAACCACTAGCCTTAGTTCCCATTTTCAGCATAATCGTTTGTGCTGTTTTCCTTTAAATGTATCATATTTTTGAAAAGCTGGGTTTTGGTGATCACAGGGGCAAAGAGCAAATCCCCTCTGAAAATAATTTTGGACCAGTAAAAGAGAGTGGCGATGTATGCTCTAATTCCATGGTCTGAGAAGTTTTGTGTGTCTCCAACAGACACACTATCCTGTTAGTAAGTAACTGTGGTTATAAAGAATAAATTAAAATGATTGGCTTTTTTTATTACAGTGTATTATTTTTTTAAATTGCTTCTCAGTTGGTAGAACATAAGTACTTATTAAGTTGTCTGCACCTACTACTTAATAAATAGAACTGTTAGGTATTTCTTTTGCCTTGAGAGTATGCCTAAAAATTACTAAGATATCTTGGCACAGCAAAACAAGAAAGGGTAGGAACCTCTGTGTCAAACAGTTTTTGTATTCTAAGCAGTTCTATGATCTACATAAAATGAATAGAGCATCAGTTTTTTATTAACAGTTTAACAAGGAGCTCACTTCGAAAAGTTGAGACATTTGTGAAATTGCTAAGAACAGAAAAATCGCTTAGATTTTCTACTTGTTGATACTTTCTGCTATTCCTTGAAGATATTTTCTTAAGATCTCAAAATGAGGATACTTTCTTGCACACTTTAGGTTATCCTAAAGAATCTTGATGCCACTCTCACCTTCAAGGTGGCATACTCTTGCACAGACCTGCAGGACTCCTGGGAGCTGCTTCTAATTTCTGGGAAGCACTCATGGGTAAATCACACACTATGAATTATTTGATGTCTTTCTCTCTTCCCTTTCTGGAATAGCTAAGATTTTCCTTAGAAGATAATGGCTCCCGAGTCCAAAGAGTGGAAATACTGCATGTTTTATAATTTCTATACATTGTTTAGATACTTCTGTATGAAAAAATGAATCACATTTCTTTGGCTCTTTTATAACATATTTGACCAATAATGGAAAGCTAATTTAAAAGAATCTCTTTTCAAAAAAATAAAAAAAATAAAAGAATCTCTTTTCAAAAACTTGACTGATGCATGGACATTGAAAGTAGTACTGTATCTCTTTAATGATTGATAGGTAGATGATGAAGAACAGTTTTATGTACAGATATTTAGGAATTAATCTCTCCTTCATTTTGTAGATATAGCAACAATGCTTTTTTCAACTTTCTATAGCAAGATTTATATCTATCTATCATCTATCTATCTATCTACCTATCTATCTATATTTTTTAAAGTGGTGTGGTTTTATAGCAAAATTATAGTATTGCTTTGGAATTTTAAACAAAGAACTCCAGTCAATTCTAATCAACTTTGTATGCATATGTTTAATATATTTTATATGCACATATGTGTGTAAATTTACCCAGATAAGTAAAATAAATGCAAATTAGCATTCCATATAGAACTGAGCTCACTCCTTTTAAATGAGAGCATGCTTTAGAGAGTTACATTCATGTTGCTGGAGCATTCACTTGACTCAAGTACCCTGGAGACCTAAGCAAATGTATAAATTTTCTCTTTGTCTACTTTGCTATTAGGGATTGCATCCTATGACTAGGAAGGTTAATTACTGAATGCATTATAATGAATATGGCATATTTATAGTATAATCACATATTCTATTTGCTTTCTTCAATCCTTTTGCCTAAAAGTATTTCTCCTTTCATTTCCCGTGTCTACCTGCCACATCTCCAGTTGTCCAAATGCCTTTACTTGGTCCATTTCTAAGGTTGTCATTTCTCTTGATTTCTAAGCCTCCCTTATTTATTTTGACTATTTTAACTATCCTCATCTTGCCTCTTACTCTCCACATTTATACCTGCATCTTCAGGGGGGCAGCTAACCCATGATTCTCCAAGGTCATCCACTGCAAGTTTTTGCTAAAGTCAGCCACAGAATCATGGACAAAGACATGTCCATGTCTCTATACTTGATCTAGGGATTAGATATTGGTTCTCACCAATGATTGTTAATCCTTCCTTGGGGCATTTTGCTAACAACAAGAGATAGCAAAAAGGCGAACTGCATGATGTGAGAAATTATCTTGGACTACCCTTCCTCCTCTGCCACAGAGTAACTGGCTAAAACAACTTTCAGTGATCACTTGTAGATAGGAAATGCTATTTTTAGAACACAGGTTACAGAATTTCAGTGAGAAAGTTGTTTAACAGAGTTACCTGATAGTGAATATAACCATGTTGGAGGAGGGAAAGCTGAAAATGGAAGTTAAAATATTTCTACTATGGAAAAAAATTCATACGTACCCAGCATGTGTCACAAACCCTGTTACAATTAATCTGTATATAATAGAGTTTAGAGACCTCAATGTTGTTGAAGCTAGTTAGAGATACTGCTCTCATTCTAAAAATAAAATGCTTATGACTTTATGTATATTGTGTCTAGCTTAATTAATCTGATCTCATATAAAGCTTTGGCACTCTGTCTGCTAACACTGTTAACATAAAGTGTTTATAGAAAAGGGAATTTAAAATGTTTTCTGCTAGAGCAATTTGCCTATGAAATTAGCCTATTTTAAGTGAGCAATTTCAAGTGTATGCGTCAAGTGACATGCTCCCTTTTCCTAGGGCATATAGGAGTGAATTTAAAGATACGGTTATAGAAAAGGGGAGTAAAAGTAGATAGCAAAACAGAAAATTCTACCTTTGATAGATGTAAGATTGGAGCATAAAAACAAAGAAATCAAGTAATGAATTTAGATCAATCAGATCAGCAGAGTATTAAACTTAATGATTTGGGGCCAAGATGATTTTTAAAGAGCAAGGCTAAAGAGTTTTAAAACTAACAGAGACAGCGTACCTGTATTCATTTTGACCTTGGAGGGTTTGCTATTAAAGTCTTCAGTTTTCCTGTAGAAAAAAAATGATGCATTAATTTGTTCACTGTATGGGGAACAAAATATCCCGAAAGAGTGTTTTTGTTTTGTTTCTGGCATACCTGTGAGTTAATGTCACATTATCCTTAGTCTTTTTTTTTTTTTTCCAATATCCTTAGTCTTATTTGATGTCAGGATTTAAAAAGGTGGGCACAATTTCTAATTCTATTCAAGTTAAACTTGAGTTATTATTAGTTCTTGATCATAAACCAACTTTTTGTCCAATGGTGACCACTAACGGATGAGAATCGAGAGGAATTTTGTTAAGAATTAAATTTTTTTCACATTTGTACTAATAGTTTTTGTTTTCTAAGCCTGGAAGGGTCAATTGGTTGTTAAGTGTCTTCTTTTGGAAGGTACCCTGGTACTTTGAAGTCATTACCTTATACCTACAGTTTTTTATATTATTTAATTTTTTAAATTTGAGATCATGACCTTACACTATTCAGTTTATTACTGGGCCAATGTATCGAACATATATTTTGAGCAAAAGGTCAAGGTAGAGGAGATGCACCTATTTTTCCTTAAGACAGGAAACAAGTAATTACTACAAAATCCATTTCTGTTTCAGTATTAGATACTGTGGTTTTTCCCAACAAGTGTTTGATGAATAACAATTGAGATTAATTCATTAGAAATGGTTGGTGGAATGTTGCTTGCTGTAGAAAAAGTTTGAAGATTTTGTGTATTATTTTATATGTGCGGTGACTTTGTTCTTTCCTGGTATATTTGTCTTAGCCCATTTTTAGAGTTTCTTATTTATCCACACATTAAGACCAAAGAAGAAGGACATTCTGTCATAGGAAGCAATTCTTTTAAGAGTGAGAGCCCTAAAAAAAAAAAAAAAAAAAAAAAAAAAAAAAAAAAAAAAAAAAAAAAATAATAATAATAATAATAATAATAATAAAATAAGAGTGAGAGCCCTGACAGGGATGTTTAACCTCTTTGCTGCCTTTGTTCCTGAGTAGAACCTGTTGTTAGATGAATATGAACTTCTCCAGCCCCACATGGTCAGTTTCCATGTACATTAGGACTCTAACATCCGATTATTTAAAATATTATGCATTGTGGTCAAGTGGGGGTAAGGTTGAAATTAAAAAAAATCTGTCATGATCTGCCAAGAAAGACTTTTGATACAAATATTTTCCTCCAGTCTCTATAAAGAGCACCAAATGAGTTCCCTGACTTTCTTGTCCTTTTTGTCTTTTCCCTCTCCAGAACACACAGAAAAATGTGGCAGCTTGTGGAAGAACTCTACTTAGTAGCCCTAACATGGCCTGTGTTGAAGAAATGCCAGTGAAGTCAGGGGAGAAGGCTGTGGTCAGTGCAGGAGCCTTGAGAAAGCTCCATCAAACATATTTATTTTAATCTCTCGGTAGCAAAACTCTTAATATGTTAACCTTAAATGGATAAAATAAATGGAAAAGAAAAGCCTCAGGGGATGTCTGTGACCAAGTCTGAGGCAACTGCTAAAACAAGAAGGAATAAACAGTCTCCAGAAAATGAGGACTAGAAGAACATTTCCGGAATTCGACTCCTTTTCACTCCTTTTCAGAACACATTTTGTTTAAAACCATCCTAAGTTTTAAAACTGACTAAGGTCAGGTTTGCCTTGGAACAATACTGATCGTGATAGAAAACATCAAACAGAAGGAAGGTTAACTCTCCGTAATACAGAAGCTGCCAATACAAAATCATAATGTTTTTCTACCAAGCTAGAGGATGAATTGTCAACACTTGTTGTCTGAATTCAAATGCAGATATTTACAAAACATCTGCCACTCAAGAACAAAATAGGATTAACAGGAACAAAGAAAGGCGCCACAGATCCTTGAGCTTTTCATCTTTAAAGTGATGTATCCTGTTACTTATAAATGTAATTTGGGTGGTTTTTAAGCTTCTCATTGTTTTAGATGTCAAAATGTGAAATGACTAACTTCCTAATCAGGCAAGATATTTTCCAAGTTGTTAAAAGAAGAGCCTTGGTGATTGAGCTTTCCAGAAGAACCTGAAACTGAAAGGCTTCTTGGATGACCAATAAAAAAGCATGATTCTATTTCCATTATTTGTACGAAAGCCATTAGCAAATCCACAACTGAGAACTCTCTTTAGACAATTTAACTAAAGCAAATCTAATCTCTTTTGTTCTGTTCTGGAAAAGTGTCTTTAATTGTACTTACAGAACAAGCATAGATGATTCAGGAAAGCATCAAATTCCTAGAGTGTTTGCATGCTTCCTAGAAGAGACCGTATTTCAAGTATTCTCCTAAATTGGAATTGAACAAGGGCCAAGACAATGAAAACGGATGATAAAATGCAGACTACCTTCAATCTCAGCAAATAATCCACAGAGCAAAGAACTCTCTGTGCAGTAGTGTCAAAATGATTTTCAACAGGTGGTGTGGAGCTGTATTTACTTAAGTTCAGTTCTTGCCCAAGTCTTATTTAAAAAGCAACTTTCTACGTGTACTAATTTGTATATAGCGATCTATTTGTTTCTGTATGGGTTAGAGCAACCTTCATTCCCAATATGCATAGGGCAATACATTGTGTTTGTTGTTCATGCATGGGCAGAGACGTGACTTTGTGTCTGTAGCCTTTGGATTCTGCTTGAATTTCTTTTGATTATGTGACCTCTTATGGATCTGAACCATCTTTATTCCCAACAAGCATAGGACAACACAAATAGAGAAGTTTTGATTGTTCCTGTAGAGGCACCAACAGGATTCTGTGCTCCTAATCTTATAATTCTGCTTGAATCCTTTTGTTTATCAGGCATCCTATTTCTGAAGAGAAGCAGAGGCAAAATCCTTTCTTCAAGTTTGGCCAAGAATTCTGTGTACGTCATTTTATTTTTGTAGACTTGAATTCAGGCACCAAGACCATCTATAAAACTATGGAATGAAGTTTTAGCTCAGCTAACGTGAGAAGTTGCCCAAAAGATTCTCCATAGAATAATTTTAATCCAATAATTGCTAGGGTTCTTTTGCAATTGATCTGTTCACAGTTTATATATCATCTAGAAGAAAGGAAATAGTTTAAGTGGTAGGAAAACATTGAGGGATGTTAGACTTTTTAGAGACATAGTTTAGACACAAGAAAAAAATGATTTATGTTGAGGTTAGGCACCAGATTTTAACCTGAATTTACTTTGGAATGGATCATGTGTATCATTCTTTCTGGATAAACTTACTGAGTGGTCAATGCATGTCTCTCTGTCTCTGTGTCTCCCTGACAGTGGTAGGATTAGAAGTAGTCTTATGTGCCAAATGAATTTACTTTTCAGTTACAATCAAATGACCTATTTTAGGTTGATTACATTCATCTTTTTCATCTTTTCTGTCAATATGTTGTCTTGAAATTTTCACAGGAAATACCCCAAGTCAATTATTTTGTTCTTTATAGTCCCTGAATTTAGAAACACAAGAATACACCTCAACCTCTTTTCCAAATGGTTTCTCTGAATTGATGATAAAAGGTATATGAAACGGACTCGGGACTCCTCAGGTGCTTCTGAGTGGGTGGAACATGTTGTAGTTAATAGTGAGGGCATGGTTTTCCACTCTCAGCCTTCACATAAGAACTCAAAATTCCTCCCAACATTCTCGAGCTAAAGGTGCCTGAAGATGGGTCCTTATTATTCAGGAACCAAATTATCCACAGTATTTATACATGAATGCTGGGGTCAGAATACTTTCAATATCATTTCTAGGAATAAAGATAAATCATTACCATGAATAGTGAAGAACAAAGAACATGAGGCCATTGATTATTTTTATAAGAATATACAAAAATTTTTTTTAACCAAATTTAATCAAAACACTCTTTCATACCAAATTTCCTGGTACCTGGAAAAACTTTCTGAAGAACAAAAGCATGTTTATCATGGAAATTAGTGATTTTCTTTTTGAGACTCTGCAAAGCTAGCTAGTCCAAATACTTAACAGATTTTTCCTAAAGACCATCTACTGGTTAAAAGAAGTCAATCACCGGTAAATAATTTTCTTTCTGAAGGTATTTCAAAGCCTCAAAGACTATGACTCACTCTCTTATTTAATTATAAAAGAATGCTGATTCCTTTTCACATACAATAGTCATGTGATTTAATACTACCTAGTATCCTACATTCATGGTACCTTTAACTTTTATACTGAGGATGATTATAAGATATATGTAAATACTTACAGATTCTTTTTCTAAAACAAAGTCGTTCGTTCAAAAGTACTAGAAAAATTCTACTGGCTTCTATTATGTAAATCAAAAGCCAAATGGGTTCCTAATAAAAAAAAAAAAGCAGATTCCTAATGGGGATCTGATGAATTAGGCACATTATCAAAGAGATGTGAGGAATTAATAGAATATTAACTTACAGATGAACTGAGTAGTGTTGGAAGGATAGGTCATGGAGTCACTCAAGCCTGGATTCAAAAGCCAATTCTGGCCATTTCCAGTTATCTAAATTATTTATACTAATGTCATTATCATCTCCTTCAACAGTAGCAATAGCAGCAGGATCAAATCTATTTTCCTTCCCCTGGCAGTAAACCACCCCAGTCAAATTGACATGATTCTCATTCACCAGTATTTCAAGTAGTTTGAGGCATATCTTTTGTCTTTGATTGAATCCTGAGAAAATAATATAGATTTCCCCGAAAATACCTAGGACATTATTTTATTGATTTAAATTGAAGTGAGCATCTATGGTTTATTAGATTGATTTATATGGATTTTCCCATCTTCTAATTATCCCATCCCCAATTTAGAAACATATTGGAATTGAAAAGGAATTCTGCTTTCTAGGAAGTTTTTTTTTTCTTTCTTAAGCAGAGCCTTCTCTTAGCTGAGATTTTCTTTTTTCCACACTGTAGTCAACAAGAGGAGATAAACCCAAGAAATAGTTGAATCAAACACTTGTCTTCTAGCCCAGCTAAGTTATTGCTAGTGAACCTAAGGGAAAGTAACACTTAAAGGTTGTGACAATTTGTTTTTTGTAAATCCTTTTCCATTACTTTTGACATCTTAGAGCCCAAGGGTGATAGTTGGAGGAAAGAGATGTCCATAAAATGTCACACAAAGAGTTGTGTGACAAATTGCAGTGATAACATCCTGATGACAGACATTTCTGTTCAGTTTCCTAAGTGAAAGTATCTCCCCTTCTTTCCACCATTGTACAGAGTACCATAAATTTCTATTTTGAGTAGCAAATCTTTGGTCTTTTAAAAGAATCCTTTACTTCTTTTCTGATTTGGAAGAAGTAAAGCTGTCTCTATTTAGATAGCATGATATTATATATAGAAAACCCTAAAAATTCCACCAAATGTTAGAATTAATAAACAAATTCAGTAAAGTTTCAAAATCAATATGCAGAAATCAGCGTATTTCCATATACTACTAATGAAATATCAGAAAGAGAAATTAGAAAAAAATCCGATTTATAATTGCATCACAAAGAAAAAAAATACCTAGAGGGGTGCCTGGGTGGCTCATTTGGTTGAGCATCCAACTCCTGATTTCAGCTTAGATCATGATCTAAGGGTTGTGAGACTGAGACTTGAGATGGGCTTGGTGCTTGGCAAGGAGCCTGCTTGAGATGCTCTCTCTCCCTCTTAACACCCCCCCCCCACCATTCCTCATGAGCACATGTGCACATACACTGTTTCTCTCTCTCTAAAATAACTAAATAAAAATAACTAACTAAATGAATGAATGAATGAATAAATAAATAAATAAATAAATAAATAAATAAATAAAATCTTTAGGGCACCTTGGTGGCACAGTCTATTAAGTGTCCAATTCTTGGTTTTGGCTCTGGTCTTGATCTCAGGGTCATGAGATTGAGCCTCTCTCTCTCTTTCCTTGCCTTTCTCACTTGTGCTCTCTCTAAAAAAAAATACAAATAAATCTTTTTAAAAAAAGAAAGGAAATAAAAAATATCTAATGATAAATTTAACCAAGGAAGTGAAAAATCTGTACACTGAAAACTATCAGACATTGATGAAAGAAATGGAAGAAGATGCCCTCCAGCACCCCCCACAAAGTGAATGATATACCATGCTCATGGATTGGAAGAATTAATATTGTTAAAATGTTCATATCACCTAAGAGAGTCTACAGATTCAATGTAATTTTTATCAAAATTTCAATCACATTTTTCACAGAAATAGGACAAAAAATCCCAGAATTTGTATGGGGTCACAAAAGACCCCAAACAACCAAAACAGTCAGGAGAAAGAACAAAGCTGGAGGCATCACATGTCCTGATATCAAACTGTATTATAAAGTTATCATAATCAAAACAATATGGTATTAGCATAAAAACAGACAGGTAGATCAATGAAACAGAACAGAGAAGCTAGAATGTCACACAAAGAATTGTGTGACAAAACTGTGATAACATGCAATGACAGCCATTTCTGTTTGGCTTCCTAAGTGAAAGTATCTCCCCTTCTTTCTAACATTGTACAGAATACCATAAATTTCTATTTTGATCACATTCATGTGTGGTCAATTAATTTGATAAGAGAGCCAAGAAAATAAATGGAGAAAGCATAATCTCTTCAATAAATGGTTTGGGAAGACTGAACAGCTATGTACAAAAAGAATGAAACTGGACCCCTATCTCACACCATACACAAAAATAAATTCAAAATTGATTTAAGAATTGAACACAAGATCTGAAACCATAAAAATCCTAGAATAAAATGGAGAATAAGCTTCTTGACATTGGTCTTGGTGATGATTTTTTGGATTTGACAATAAAAACAAGGCAAACAAAAGCAAAAATAAATAGGTGAAAGTATATCAAACTAATAACTTCTGCACAGCAAAGGAAACCAATGAAAGGAAAAGGCAACCTACAGAATAGGGGAAAATATTTGCAAATCATATATCTGATAAAGGATTAATATTGAAATACGTAAATAACTCATCAACTCAATTGCAATACAAAACCCCTCAAACCAAAAAAACAACAAAAAATTTGATTAAAAAATGGGCAGAAATATAGACAATTTTTTTTCTAAAGAAGACAGACAAATGGCTGACAGGTACACAAAAAGGTTCTCAATATCACTAATCATCAGGGAAATACAAATCAAAACCAAGACATATTATCCCACACTTGTTAGAATGGCTATCATCAAGACAAGAGAAAAAAAGTGTCAGTCCAAACACTATGGGAAACAGTATGGAAGTTCCTCAGAAAATTAAAAATAGGCCTACCATAAGATCCAGTAATCTCTCTTAGGCTATACATCCAAAGGAAATGAAAATAAGATACTGGAGAGGTATCTGCACTCCCATATTTATTGTGGCATTATTCACAATTGCCACAATATGGAAACAGCTTAAGTGTCCATCAACTGATGAATGGATAAAGAAAATGGAATATTACTTTAGCCATGAGGAAGAAGAAAATCCTGCTATTTGAGACAACATGGCTGGACTTTGAGGGCATTATGCTAAGTGATATAAGTCAGACAAGGAATGACAGATATTGCATGATATAACTTATATGGGGAATCTATTTAAAAAATCAAATTCATAGGAACAAAGAGTATAAAAATAGTTTTCCGGGGCTGGACAATGGGGAAGAAATGGTGAGGTTTGTAAAAGGGTACAAACTTTCAGTTATAAAATGGATACAATCTGAGGATAATGTAAAACGTGATGACTATAATTGATAACACTGTATTATACACTTGAAATTTGCTAAGAGAGTAGAATTTAAATTTTCTTACACATACAGAAAAGGGTGTGTGTGTGTACATGTATGTGAGGTGATGTGTTAATTAGATGGTGAGAGTCCTTTCACAATGTATAAATATATCAAATTTCCACGATGCACATTTTAAGTATCTTGTAATTTTATATATCCTCCGATAAAGTTGAAATGAAAAAAGCTAATAAACATGTATATGTCATATAAAAGAAAGAAAGGAGTAAAGAACTGTTAGAAAATTTTTGAGCTTTGCTAAATAATTTTCCCCTTTTAATTTTCAAACCTTTCATTTTAATTTTTATATATTGATATCACAAATTATCTGATATAAAGGAAATTGTGACCTAGTTTTACATGTATAATACTTAAATTTTTAAAAACGATTCTATTTATTTATTTGAGAGCAAGAGCAAGCCAGAGAGAGATAGAGAGCACAAGCAGGGGGAGAGGGGACAGGGAGAGGGAGAAACAGACTCCCCATTGAGCAGGGAGCCTGACTCAGGACTCCATCTCATGACCCTGAGATCATGACCTGAGCTGATACCAAGACTTGTACTCTTAAACAACTGAGCCACCCAGATGCCCCACATACTTAGAAGGTAAGTAGATACAAACATTAAATGCTGTGGCAGGCGAAAAGAAGTATGATTTTACGTGCGTTGCATTTTTTAAATAGCTCAGAAAAGGATTTTTGATCAGTCTAGTAATTTTTGAGCTTAGGCATTTCAGGTTGGGAGAAATGACTGTTACAAGATCAAATACACTCAAAAATGCACTCTCCTGATGGTAGGCAAAGAACAGGTATCTTCCTGTAAGTAAGATGTCTTAAAATGTCAATTGAAATCAAGATAATTCTCCTCAACACATTACAATTATTTACAATACATTAAGTTAAGCATAGTGCTTAAGTTGTGAATCATGTGTGAACGGGTTTAAAGGAAAGAATGAAATATCAGGAAGAGGGGCAGGAGAAGGCTAAATGGGTCAATGAGTAAATAAAGGCTATTGACAGAAGACCATATACTACTTCTTTTTTTAAATAGAGAGACAGAGCGTGCATACATGCAAGCGGTGTGGCAGGGGGTGGAGGGAAGGTGGGCAGTGGGAGAGGGAGAGAGAGAATCCTAAGCAGGTTCCACGCCTAGCATGGAGCCCAACACTGGACCTGATCTCACAACCCTGAGATCATGACTTGAGCTGAAATCAAGAGTCTGATACTTAGTCAACTGAGCCACTCAGGTGCCGCTATACTTACTCTAACAATATGAAAATAGCGGCTGTTTATGACAAGGACTCCTTTTGCCCAACTACTGCCATGGTCCAAATGGAAAGTTTTATTTAGCCAAAGCCCATACCAATGGCAATATTTTCAGAAAACCTCCGAATTTTAAGTTAATAAATATGCTTATTCTAATGTATTTCCATGGCAATGTTATTTTATGAAATGACTACAGTTAAATAGTCTTGCTTATTGTTTGAAAGAAAGTCCCATTTTTCTTCTGACTGAACACATGTGCTTCCTGAACACCTGAAATAATGCTTCTACAACGTAGCGATGTCAAGGTGTACTCGTACATATTGTGTACTTGTGTTTGTATGTGTCTCATATTAAATGGTGAAACTCCACGTGCTCTGTGAAGTTTGAAAAAAAATATTTGGAGGGTGGTAGAAACTTTCTTTAATTTGCTCTTTAAAAACCCATGGAAGAAAATAACAGGGATGCCTGGGTGGCTCAGTGGTTGAGCATCTGCTTTCAGCTCGGGCCGTGATCTCAGAGTTCTGGGATTGAGTCCCACATCAGTCTCCCTGCATGGAGCCTGCTTCTCCCTCTGCCTATGTCTCTGTCTCTCTCTCTGTGTCTCTAATGAATGAATGAATGAATGAATAAATAAATAAAGTCTTTAGGAAAAAAAAGAAAATAACAGGCTAGTTGGGGAAAATACTGTCATTGAGGAAATTTTGAATTTATTAAAATTCAAAACTTCCGGTATTTTTGTTGAACAGTGGAGAGTTTATGACACTATTCATTTGGATCTAATGAAAATGGGTAATAAAGATAGATATCTTCTATTGTTAAAATTATTTACTTCCAATGAAAGTAATATATTATTATTATAATTTTTATACTACTATTTCTTTGGAGTGCAAGAATGGTTTTTGCTAGGTTTTGGCAAGGAATTTGGCAAAATTCTTCAAGACCTCTCTGTGGATTAAATGTAAATGTATTAGGAGGGATTGTAGGTGAATAAAAAATCATTTTCAGGAGTCTTTCTCTGTGTGTCTTCAACTTTTTATTTTTGGAAAAAGTAGTGACATGCTTATCAATTCTACAGAAGGCATACATGTGAGAAAGAAATATAGGAATAAGTAAAGGAATATAGCCTCTTGATAGGCTTCATTAAACTTTGACAGGGATAAATAAGAAGTCTCACAATTTAGCTAAATCAAATCATTTTATCTGAAATAAGTCTAGGGGCTTTATTAGACTGTGAACTAAGAGTGACCTAGTTGTTTTAAAAATATATTTAGGGGCACCTGCGTGGCTTAGTTGGTTAAGTGTCTGCCTTCAGCTCAGGCCATAACCTCAGGGTCCTGGGATCAAGCCCCACATTGGGCTCCCTGCTCAGTGGGGAGACTGTTCCTCCCTCTTCCTCTGCCTCTGCACTCTTCTTGCTTGTGCTCTCTCCTTCTCTCTCTCAAATAAATAAAATCTTAATAAAAATAAAAATATAATTAATAAATACATAAATGAACAGTGGTTACTGTATAAATCAAACAAAAAAGATTGCGATCCCACTTTCATGGCCATGTTGGGGCCTTGTTGCCTCAATTTAAAAATGCCCTTCTTTGTATTTGTCCGTGAACTGGGTCATGGACATGAGTATCTAAGCAGCCTTTCGAGGTTGTCACTGACCATGGAGGAGGCCGCTGAGTGATTTGGTAGAAACACCACAGTGAGCTGCCAGGTGAGTGCTAGCAGCAGTAAGAAAAATTAGTGACATATACATTGTTTTTGTTGTTTTTCTTTTTTTTCCCCTTTCATTTCAGGGGAACCATCTTAGTGGCTTTTAGGGTTAATGCTGTCAAGTAATCCACATTTATGCTTGGTATTGACAGAAGACAGATGGCTAACAGTTCCAAACTAGAAGTTTCAATATTCCCTTAAGATGCACCGAGTTTAAGAAACATGATATCCAAATTTCTTGTTTTTTAACAAGCTAGTTTATAGTTCTCATTGGAAAGAATGTGAGTCCATCCTAGAACTAAAAGCTTTAAGATATCTGAATTATACAAAAAATGGGGGTTGCTTTCTATTGCCTTTTGTTCAGCAAAATGCCTACCCAAATGACCTCACTTCTAGTTCTTACCCAACTCACATGTTCCCAGCATTCTTCATTTTTCATACCTAATATAGCCCTTCATACCCTGCCACTATTTAAAGCTAAAACTTTCACTCAATCTACCTAAAATAGGCAAAGAAAACAACATACAAATTTATACTTAAATTATACATTGGAGAACACTGAAACTTATTTGAACTGAGATTTTGTCATTTCACAACATGCTTACTTATTTGACATGGTAGCTAACTCTAGAAATGGTTGAAATGTTCTTTACCATGATCGTTGGGCATATCTCAATACATGTATTTAAATATTATTTGACCTACTCTTTATTAATCTTTTTTTCTCCCCTTTATCTATGGAAACAGGTGCTCCACTTTTTCCCACCTATCCTGGACTTCCACTGCTCTTTGAAAAGCAGAAGAGATTTCATCTTGACTTCCCAACTGCATGAGGATGTAAGCTCTTTCAAGGCAGGCTGGTTTCTCCTGCGGTGGCATGGAGCCTTGAATTTAAAGACCCAGCCTGGGCTTTTTGTTCATATGGACCCTACTGCTCTACTTCAGGTTCACAGGTGGAGATATCCAAGTCTATGTGGGTCTATGTGAACATACCCATGACAAAAATCTGATAATTGTTGACTTCAGTATCATGTCTTCTTTTGTAATGGGGGAGCACAAGCATTTCCTCATTTCTGTTGCGGCATTTGGTGATGGAAATTTGGAAACTGAATCATGATCATATGCCATGATACTGAGTCCAGCTAATATATTTGAGGAAGGTGATTACTTTTCTATAGTATATAGAAAATTTCTAATGTGAACTCATTATTGGGCTGTTGGCTGTCTGCCCTTCCTATGTCAGAGTTAAGGATGAGAATCTGTAGGTCATCATTACAGCACATAAATGTACCAAATCCACATATTACACCTTAAACTTATATAATGTTATATATCAGTTATTGCTCAAGTAGAAAAAATATGACTCCTATTGGGAGGGAGCAAATGATAATGGATAGGCTCAAAGTTAGTAACTTTCTTCCTTGTGGGAGTAGCAAGTTCAGAAATACACATATAAGTTCATCAACAGCTGGTAAATGGCAGAGTCAGGATTCAACAGCCCAGATTTTAGGGAACTTTCAGGTACTTGCTCTTAGCATTCCATTATATTCCCTATTGTACTAAAGTGGGTGTCAATATTAAGTCTTATGTGTGAATGTGTGCTTGTGCAAATCACTGCACTTCTTTGGGCCTGAGCTTTTCCATTTATAAAATGAAAGACCCGTTTTATTTACTTTTATTTATTTATTTTTAAATATTTTATTTATTTATTCATGAGAGACACACACACAGAGAGAGAGACAGACAGAGACAGAGACACAGGCAGAGGGAGAAGCAGGCTCCATGCAGGGAGCCTGATATGGGACTCGATCTGGGGTCTCTAGGATCATGCCCTGGGCCAAAGGTGACACTAAACCGCCGAGCCACCCGGGCTGCCTGAAAGACTTGTTTTAAAAAATCAAAAGCACATAAGGCCCTTTTATCGTTTGGAATTTTCCTAAATCTAAGAGGGTATATTTGGTTGATGAATATTTATGAAGCTTTCATGTGCAAACCAATATGCTTATTAACATGATTGTATATGATATCAAGCAGAATCTGACGGGAAGCCAATAGCCAATATTTTAATGACTCACTTATATATTAAAATTCAAAAGAATGAGATTTTTAAAGATCCATATTTATAATAGCATCAGAATGAGATGGACATGTATTAACTCAAGACAAAGCCATTATCCAAATCTGACTTCCTCTTTGCCGTCTTGGTTACGTAACTCTAGAAATGGGATCTATAGGATTCTCTCTATATAACATGTCTTCCTTTATTAACTCAAAAGTCCTTGAATTGAGATGATCCATTTTAGGAATTCAACTTACCTAAAATCACATCCATGTTATAAATCTATACCAAAACAATTTGCATAAAAGTAAACTTCAATCAGTAAATTAGCATCACCTTTTTAAAGCCTTATTTCACCCCAGGTGGTGGTGTGGTGGTAGGGACTTTGGGGGTGACAAGGATCATTGATTTTTTTTTCTTTTCTATTAGAGTCTGCAGTAGAGAAGTCCTTCAAAGCAGATAAGTCATGAATGCAGGTTCATATTCCAAATGTTACATTCTTTGGCGTGTCTCATATTTCAAAGAGTAAAGTCTATTGACCTTTGAGGAGACAAAAAGCTGGGAGATCTTAGGCACATTGTGTTCCTAACCAATATTTTCATTACAGTTTCCTTTCTGGCTGAATCAGTCATATCATCACTTGCTAAATTGCCATAGCATAGGAAGGACTGTGACATTTCAAGTTATTTTCCACGTGGATGATTGCTGCTCCATGCTTTGGTTACTGTTGTAGAAGTTTGGTATCAGCTTCACAGACAAATTGCCAGTCTCATGACTGACAGAAATTTCAACCAGCCTGTCCTCCTCTTCAGAAGTTTTGGAATTAGAATGTTTACCTGATATAAACTATGATTTAATATGCTTGGCTATTTGTAAGGCCACTGTGTGATAAGTGTATCATTAATTTGAAGTGATTGAGAAAGACAATCTGAATTGGGGAGAAAAGTGAATTATGGAATGGTAAAAAGAAGTAATTTATTTTCCTTAAAAAAATATAGATTAACTCTAGGTCTGGGAAATAATGTCCAAGTTGGGTCCTTTAAGGTCCTATTTTAATGAACATATAAGAATGATTTGTGCATACCATGTCAATTTTCAGGTAGTAAATGTTTCAAAAAGGGTTTATTGTGGCTTAAGTATTTATGTTAACGTTTTGTTTAAGAATCTTGATTTTAATATTATCAAAGGAAAGTGACAGCCTGGGCCCTCTTTCAATTATCCCGGTTTCTAAATTGCACATTTAAGGTATAATTTAAATATACTTTATATTTATTTCCCATTTCATGCGGGGTTCATGATATTCTTTCCTCCCCAAATCTTACCCCACTTTCCACCAATCTCTAACCCAGAGAATGGCACCAACTAGTCATTATTTAGTTCAATAATCCATTAATCAAAGAATTTGAGAGCCAGTCTTGTATAAGTAGAACTTGGTGTTTACCCTTATCATTTCTTTCTCTTGTAACTCTGTGTGTTTTGAGAAGTCAAAAAGAGACACTCAGCTCTAGAAAGGACAATATCCATCTTGGCCCCACAATTCATATAGCAAAGAGATTTGGATGTGAGATTAAAAGTATTTTTAGTGGGTTTTTTTGGATTTTACATAGGCCAAATTCAGGTTTAGCATAGTTTAACACCCAGAGATGGGTGTAGGGGAGATGAGAGCACAGCACCAGCTAATGGTGATACAAGGACTAGTATTATTGCCTCATGTCCCCATGACAACAGTAGCCATAAATGGATGATCTTCCAGTGGTATATAGGTAGGGGCAGCTTGGCAGATAAAAGTGGGTGAAAAAGCAACACACACGCACACACACACACACACACACAGTCTGTGTATCACATACCACTTTTTTGCAATACTTTTATTCTCTTGGTTCAGTATATGACTACCTCAAAGATGGCAGATGTTAAAGCTTCAAAGAAATGACCATATCACCTTTGTCCAGTGTATTATCTAGTACACTCTTTGTCTTAGCAAAGACTCTTTAGGAATACATACATTGAGGTGAATAATTTTAATACTAGACAAATTCATTATCAAGGTACTTAAAGTTTAATATTATCTATTCTATAAGCAGACACTATGAGTGGGGTTTTTTTTTCTCAGTTCTTTTTCCTGCCATCCCTTCAGCCCCTAATAATGCCTGGGAGGTAGTATTTGCTCAGTAAACATTTATAGAACAAAGATACCCTGGGCGCCTGGGTGGCTTAGTTGGTTAAGTGTCTGACTCTTGATTTGGGCTCAGGTCATGATCTCAGGGTCATGAGAACCTGTGTCAGGTTCTGCACTGGCCATGGAGCATGCTTAATATTCTCTCTCTCTCTTCCTCTCCTCATACCTCACCCCCTCAACCAGCTCTGGATCACATGCTCTCTCTCTCTGAAAAAAAAAGAAAAGAAAAGAATGAAGGTTTCCTTATTTACAGGCATGATGGAACGATTGCCATCATAGAGCAGTTTGTCAGGGAGGGAGAGCCTTGTAAAGAAGCTTGAAGATTCCCCTCATTTGCCCATTATAGTCCCTGCCTTCACTTTTACCAGGTTATCTATGACCTTTCTTTCTAAATTTTTCTTACCTGAATGTAGTGGTGTCTTTTCTGGCATATGTCACTTCACAACTCTTTGAATGAGTTAAAGGTATCAGGCCAACAAATCATTCCTGAAAATCACTAGCAAGTGTTGAAGTTGGTTGAATCTATTTTGGCAAGTTGGCAGGATGGTTTTGTTTGAAATGTGAAGTGTACTGAAGAAGTTATTTGGGATCTCTGTAGTATCAGGGATCCACGGTAGTAATGAAGGTAATGCTTTATTTAACCAATAATCACTAATTTCTATCATACATTTTAAACAAAAGCATCTTGCACTGTCTGAACCCCAAGTGGTAACATGACCTGTCATTTTGTTTTTCTAAGAGAAGACTAACAACAGTATTTATTTTAGAAAACTCCTCAGTACATATGCTGTTTATATCTACTTTATTACTCTTTATCCCAATCAAAATGGGATCAACACAGAGCAAACAAGCAATGCCTTGGCTCTGTTATCTTTTAATTACTTGTAATAAAACATTAGTAGAATTGATTTTTAACAATGGACAATGATTGTTGTTATTTGGGGAGTGTCTCAAGGATACACAACTGGATAAATTATGATCCTTGGTTCACGACAGAGTCTTATCATAGGTCCACATGTCTCTCCTTCTCTCTCTTCCTCCCTTACCCCTGAACACCTACACACCCGTCATCTAAAGCAAAAAATAGACTTTTTGATAGGAGCCTGCCTCTAACCAGATGGTCTGGGTCATTATTTCATGTTTCACTTCCCCACACCTGAAATAGCCATCCTCCTGAATTCCATGTGGGGCATTCTCTTGCCCCACATGGAATTTTTATGTATTCCATGTATTTTCATCAAATACATGTATTTTCATCAAATACATGTGTCTCCTGCAAGTATATTTATTTGAGTTTTTACTTTTATAATGATGCCATCATACTGGATATAATTGTATTGCTAAGATTCATCCATGTTGTTGCCTATTTCCATAGTGTGCTCATTTCGCCTTCTCTGTAATATTCTACTGTGTGAACAAAGCAGTTTATCTGTGTTCTTGTTCATGGCTGTTTGGGTTGCTTTGGAGGTTTTTGCTACTTTGAATAGTGCTGCCATGAATATATTTGTACACGTTTCTTGTTGCTTTGCTTGTTAATTAACTGCTTGCCAGAGGTCTTGAATGGTAATAATAGATTTTAAGTGCTTTCCGTGTACCAGGAACTATTCTAAGAGTATTTACACGTATATGAATTCACTTGAGGAAGAAACTGTTGTTATTTTACTGATTAAAAAAATGAAAACTCAGAGAAGTTAAGAAACTTGTATAAGGTCACACAGCTTTTAGGTAGCAGAGTCAAACTTGGGAATCCGGGCAGTTTGGCTTCAGAATTCATGTTCCTAAACACTGCACTATCATGTCCTTCTTAGATCTAAGAACCTAAAGGATTACAACAGTTTATAAACGTCTATCTTGGGTATTGACCAAAATTTCAGTCTAGGACTGTCATAATTAGAATTGATCAATGGGTATTTTAACCTGCATTAAGCAATACTGAAAATGCTTACGTACATTACAGCTACCCTGAAAACATATTGCATATAAACTTTCTTGCATATTTTTTTTTATCATAGGCTTTGCAAATCTGTTTCAAGGAGAGGACCACAGTTTTTTTTTTTTTTAAGTTATCTTTACATTCAACAGGGGGCTTGAAATCATGACCCCAAGACTGAATCACACACTCTACTGACTGAGTCAACCAGGTGCCCCTGAGACCACTGTTTCTGATATGCAGATTTACCCCCAAGACAGTGGTGGCAGTTCTCTGAGGTATTTCCCAGAGACACGTCTGGGCATGTCATTCCAGATCACAATCGCAGCATGCTCTATTCCCATCTACATTCCCCTTTAGGGAGCCTAGGCTTTTTTTGTTTTTGGTACTAAAGACACAGTGTGGGCCCCAGGTGGGTCTCATATAATCAGATAATGAGTTTAAAGCAGAGGTGACTTGGATTCTCAATTTTTAGAGGAACAGACGCTCTTAAATGAAGAGCAAAAATGTTCATCAGTCAGTAAAGCAGCCCATCCCTCCCTCCAAAAAAATGTATGGAAGTTGTGGCAAATGTCAAGCATGTCATTCCTAAAGTTTCTATGTGTTACTACATAATAACCTATAACAGATGCAGTTGGTCAAGACACTCTGTTGTCATAGATACACGTAAAATATAAAGACAGGAAGTACATACAGCATTTGTTTATTTTGCAAGCACCAAAGCCATCCTCAGGACCACCCTCTGTGGCTCCAATAATTTCTTGTTCATCCTGATTTTGAAGGTTTAATCTCAAGAGGAAGAATGAGCCATCAGTGGGATGAGTCATATTTTCGTTATAGTCACAGGAACATTCAAAAATGAAATCATTTTATTCAACTGAACGAACCTTATAAAAAGTAAATTACTTCATATACATTTGGCAAAAGACTAATTAGCTATTTTGAGTTCTTCCTGGAATTATCTTACCCATTCTTTCCACCCTCCATGACGCCTGCTTCCAGCCCTCTCCTTGCCCGGTGTTTTCCTGGTCATGTTAATAAAAAAGGAAAAGAAGAAATGTGGCTTTGACAATCTTCAAATCATTAAGGCAAGGGGAAGAGGCCCTACAAGCAGTAATCTTTAAAAGTGAGCATCTTTCAAAGATACAAATACCTTCAAGACAGTTTAATATTATCTTAATCATTGTTTTTATATGCTATCTTTTAAAACCTGAATTAGAGGCACACCTGGGTGGCCCAATGGTTGAGCATCTGCTTTTGGCTCAGGGCATGATCCCAAGGTCCTGGATTGAGTCCCACATCGGGCTCCCTGCAGGGAGCCTGCTTCTCCCTCTGCCTATGTTTCTGCCCCTCTCTGTGTCTCTTATGAATAAATAAATAAAATCTTTTAAAAAAGAAAATAAAATCTGAATTAGAGGGGCGTCCAGGTGGCTCATTCGCTTAAGTGTCTGCCTTTGGCTCACGTCATGATCTGAGGGTCCTGGGGTCAAGCCCCACATGGGGCTTTATGCTCAGTGGGGAGGCTGCTTCTCCCTCTCCCCCTGATGCTCCCCTGATTGCATGCTCTCTCTCTCTCTCTCTGTGTGTGTCAAATAAATAAATAAAATCTTTTTTTAAAAAGTCTGAATTAGAACATTATTTCCGGATTTCCCATCTCTAGCTCTATCTGTATCTATTTCAATGTGTGTGTGAATGTATATCTCTCTCTCCCTTTCTCTTTTTCTCCAGGCAAATTCCCTAATATATATCAACACTTAAAAAAAAAATCAGGACTGCTTATGTATAAACTTGAATTCCTCTTCTATCATTTGTCAAAAATTTCAAATCATTTCTTCAGCTTTCCCCCCCACCTTTTTATTTTTATTATTATTTTTAAAGATTTTATTTATTCATGAGAGACGCAGAAAGAAAGGCAGAGACACAGGCAGAGAGAGACACAGGTTCTCTGCGGGGAGTCCAATGTGGGACTCGATCCCGGGACCTGGGATCATGCCCTGAGCCAGAGGCATGAACTCAAAGCTCAACCGCTGAACCACCTAGGCGTCCCTTTTCCCTCTTTTTAAATAAAAGGCCACTTAAATAGACAATGAAGGAGCTTACATTTTGCTAAAACGAAATGGGAGGTGTCAGGGGGTAGGGATAATTATTAGTGACTTTTTTTCTCCAATATTCTAAGTGTTTGTGGTGTATTCTTGTTACTTTCTAAATAAAATGACAGCATATCCACACACCTGCATTTAAGAGAAGCTAGCACTGTGCGCGGCAGAAACATCGACCTACAACTACTCTAAGGTAAACCTTCCCGCTCCCTTTAACACCTTGGATTACCTTATCGAAAGTTGCTTCTCCAAGTTTCCATCAAACTCTTCATCGCCCCTGACCTGGGCTCCATCACCCACATCTCTGGCCTGCATGGCTAGGGCCTTCCCACAGGTGCCACTCATCTGAGGCCGAATTGTAAGCTCGGGCAGCATTCTGATGTGACTGCAGTTGATTTAACTTTTTATAAATGCATCACCTTTCTAGCTACATTTTAAGAACCTTGCAGGGAGAGACAGAGTCACTTAAAGCTTTTGGCTTCGGTGTCCTCATCCGTAAAATGAACAGGACTGGACTAGACCTATAACTTTTTATCAACTCTAGCATGCTAAGATTCTTGGTCCCAGAGCTGAAAGTCACCGTTATTCATTTCGCTTTGCTTTCACAAAACTTTCCCTAGCCCAGGGATCCTAAAACCTAAACTAGAAGATACAGAACAATGTCTCCTTCTTATTCCTTCCTCCTCTTGGGCTGTAAAATGGCAGCATGTCAGTGGCCAAAAGGTATTAAGTGGACAAACTCGTTCCTTATGTCATTTTTTTGTTAAATAGGCATAAGAGAATTTATGATTCCGGATTGAATGTGTCTGGGTTCTTACATTTTATTTGAGATCTATATTTACCCCCAGTTTTCAAGATGGATTAAATATGCTTTCCCCTGTATTTACCACCTAAGTTCTTTCCCACACTATGGCATGATGCCTATATTCGGATTACGGTTGTTAGTTTCTAGCACTGAATTGCTTTTTTTGTTTTTGCCTTTGCATTCTGCGTGAGATACACAGCTGCCTTACAGAGTCCCCACCTTACCAGTTAAGGAACTTGAGCTGTGTCTTAGCAGTGGCTGCTAATGGCAAAAGTGAGCCCTGGCCAGTCCACCGCCCACACCTCATGGGAGGCGGGGGGATGGGCTGCCACTGGAGATGTGGGGAGCCCACATCTGATGGGGCATAGAGAAGCCAGGGTCTTGGGTGAACACTGATGGGCCTTGAGAGACACGAAACTGAGTCATAGCTCTATTAATGAATTGCCAAAAAAAACCAAAAAACAAAAAACAAAAAAAACAAAAAACAAAAAAAAAAGAGAGAAAAGAAAAGAAAAAGAAAAAGAAAAAATGCCCAAAACATAATAAGGATCCTATGCACTAGATACTTGGAATTATTTTTTTTAAGATTGTATTTATTCATTCATGGGAGACACAGAGAGAGAGAGGCAGAGACACAGGTAGAGGGAGAAGCAGGCTCCCTATGGGGAGCCCCATGCGGGACTCGATCCCAGGACCCCGGGATCATGGCCTTAGCCAAAGGCAGATGCTTAACCACTGAGCCACCCAGGCGTCCCTGGGATTATTTTATTTTATTTTATTTTATTTATTTTATTTTATTATTTTATTTTATTTTATTATTTATTTATTTATTTATTTTTAATTTTTATAAATTTATTTTTTATTGGTGTTCAGTTTGCCAACATATAGAATAACACCCAGTGCTCATCCCTTCAAGTGCCTGGGATTATTTTAAAACCGATTTAACACCCTCTACAATTCAGATAGAATTGCACCACCGGTCTAGACAACTTTTTAGTACAGATATTTAGTTTCTTAAGTTCAACTAGAGAGATTTGTAGAAATGTACAGATCTCATCAATGTTTCAGTCCACATGGACTCCTGCGGGACAGCATCATCCAAATGAGTTCTAAGGGTCAAAGAACCTATAAAAATTGCAGAGCAGGGGAAGCATGTCTCTGGTATCCTGCCACCCTTTCCGTTTCCCTCTCCCAACACCTTTTTGCATTGTTTTGTGTTTCAGCAGAGCTGGATCTATACTCCTCCCAAGCAAAGTTCCCAAACTTATGTGGGGTTCAGGCGACCATACTTGAGGCAGTTACAGAGTAAAATATGAATGTACTTGAAAGAGGGGCTCTGTAACTTAAATCAGAATTATTTGAAGATTCTAAATTTAGCTCTCAAATCCTGACCTATCCTCCAAATGCCAGACTTGGAATGTGAACTGCCTATCCACAATGTCCACTTGGACGTCCACCAACCTGACCTCCCATTCTGCTCCCCCCACCCCTCCTCCTGCAGCATTTCCTTTCTCTGCAAACAGCATCACCATTTCTGTTGTCCCAAAAACACAAACAAAAAAAACAAAAACCAGTGACATGAGATGGCTCCTATATCTCTTACACTTACGAGCAATGCTAGTAGAGCTAGTAGAGCAAATGCTAGTATCTCTGCCTTCAAAATATACCTAGAATCCAAATCCTTCTTATCATCTTCTCCACTGCCACCTTCCAGCTGTGTCTAAGGCCGCACTATTGCAGTAGCCTTATGATTGGACTCCTTTCTTCCACCTACATCACTCACATTGTCCTATTCCCTAACTACTCAGAATGAAGTCTCCAAAATCTGAGGGCGATCACTTATTTTCCTGTTCAAAGCCCCTTGTGGCCTCCCATCTGCCACCCAAACCATGGCCTCCAGCGTCCTCCATGGCCTGGGCCCTCATGATATCCCTGGCTTCACTGCTACCACTCTCGCTCCATGCTTCTTAAGGCTTGCTGACTGGCCTCACGGCTCCTTGGACATGCCAAGCCCACCATGAACCCATGAACCCAGAATCTTTGCCACTGCCTGGAACCCTGCCCCTATCAATCCCCAGCTCTCTCCTCTAGTTCTTCGGGTCTGTGCTCTAATGCCACCTTCTCAGAGCGACCTGTCCTAAGCACCCCAAATAAAGTGCTCCCCTCCATATTTCGTTTATCCTTTAAAAGTTCTTTTTCTTCAGAGCACTTCTCATCATCTCTCCTCTTATGTGTTTGTTTATTATCTCTTTCCCACCATAAGAATGTAAGCTCAGAAGACCAGGGCCATTATGGGGAAAATGTGATTCACAGTCAGGAAATTCAGTCATGGGGTAGAGCCTACGGAGTTTCCACCTGCACAATGGCATTCTGTGGCTCCACACAGGTTAGTGAGGGGAAGGAATGAGTATTACACATTACTGAAGTCACTGTATTTTTTTTTTCCTTAGGAAATGCCAAGAGGTAGTCATCTTTATCAACTTTAGCCCTTAGGCAGCTGTGGAAAACATGGCTGTGTTGGACAAGAGTGCAAGAGAAAGTCAGAGTAGAAACAAACCAGTGCTTTATAATTCGGCCAATAGAAACTATAGTCATATGGTTATGTGATAACTATTGGATAGTTTTAGAACTATAACTGCTTGGCAACTAATTATTTGCTAATTGTTCCACTATCATTATATTCCAGCACTGCATAAGTTAATATGGCCATATGCTCATACTGAACACCATTATTGGCCTTTGCTGTATTCTCATGTGAAATCAGACAAACATCGTGATCAGACTTTGGACTCTGATCATAGGCATTGATTCCAAACAATGTTGACACAATTCAGTGAAACTTGGAATCACCCCCATTACTTAGGATCTTTTTTTTTTTTAAGATTTTATTTATTTATTCATGATAGACACACAGAGAGAGGCAGAGATACAGGCAGAGGGAGAAGCAGGCTCCTCGAGGGGAGCCTGATGCGGAACTTGATCCCAGGACTCCGGGATCATGACCTGAGCCAAAGGTGGACGCTCAATCACTGAACCACCCAGGCATCCCCACTACTTAGGATCTTAATTTTCAATTTCATAAATACGATAGAATAGCTACCATCTATTCCAGGTACAATGAAAAAAAAATTACGTGGTGGCAACAACTTTCCCTATTTAGTTGTATCTATGGCTGATTTCTGATCTTATATTTAATTTCCTTTAGTTTTGTTAAGATAATGAGTAATGAAGTACTGCCTATCCAAACAACACATGTGCACTTTAATGATTCATCTACAAATTTCTTTCCAAAGAGTATCCCAAATAATTGGAGGAGCCAGCAGCTTGGATATAGGATATTTCTGAGCAATGTCTTACAGTAAACCTCAAAGTGTACCACCAGTCCCCCACCTCGCCCTCTGAATCTATGCTTGGCCTATACTTGAATTTCATGAATACACTGAGCTGGCATGATGTAGAATAATGGCAGATTGCACAAACTGAATATTTATCTATCTTTATTTAAATTTGCTGTCAGTTCTTTTCTACCTCATCAGCACACAGAACTTGTAACCTAAATTTTGCACAGAAATATGTTTTACAACAGCACTAAGTACTGTTGGAGCCCCCCCACCCCCAATTATTTGTGTTTTGCTTTCTTCCATTTCAGTTGTGATGTTCACATAACTTTTATTACAATATATTATCACTGTTCTATTTTATTATTGTTGTTAATTTCTTTCTGCGCCTCATTTAGAAATTAAACTTTATCATCGATAAGATATCACATATAGGAAAAAACACAGAATATATGAGGTTCAGTACTATCTGTGGTTTCAGGCATCCACTGGAGATCTGGGAAAGTGTCCCCTGAGGATAAAGCGGGGAGGGGGGGGGCGGATAACTCTAATACCATCTTGCTATCTCTGTATCTCAAAACATTTTAGACTTTCACAGTAGTCCTTTTTCAGAACCCATGACTCTATAAAAAAGATAAGGAATTGTGGTTTGGGGACACAAGTTAAAGGCTTGTAAATCATCATTTAAAGAAATAATCTACTTTACAGAGGCATTTTTTATCCTAGGTTTTAGGAAATATCAAAATTTTCTAGTATATATACATGAATTTGTTTGCAAATAAAACCAGACTTGTTTTACTTAACCATTAGCTTTATGCTGCTTCTGGAAAGCATGCCTACATAATTTATACAAACTGAGAGAGCAATATTAAGATTAAAAGGGGGTCTCATTAATATTTATGCTGACTTGACAGGCCTAAAGCAGGATTATCCCAGGCAATAAAGCAAAAAGGGGATGACTTAACAAAAGTCATTCTGTTTTAATATTAATTATCTCTAGCACCTTATAGCTTTTCTTTCCAAGAAAGACTTCTGCATTCCAAGAAAGAGATAACAAAGTTGCAAAGAGCATATAACAAAGTAAAAGGGACAGATGTAAAGCTAAATAACACAACTTTTCAGGTTAAAGGAGAAGAATTCTAAGTTAAGCCCAAAATAATGAAGGCTGAGAAAATGGGACTGACATTTTAAAATCAGAAAAAGCACTGGTAACATTAACTTCCTTTTTTTCCAAGCCCTAACTCACCAGGATTAAAAGACACTCCACTGAACTTCAAAAATCTTTTTCATAAAAGTAGATCAAAAACCATTTTATGTAGTGAGTAGAAAATCTCTGGGGCTCAACAATTTAAAAATGCAAAAGGCTGAAAATGTGGACAGAATCAAAATCCTTTGGAAGGAGGCATGAATGACAGCTTCATTCATGTTTCCCCTCTCTTGGCTATGAATGGATTACGGACAGAGATCATAATTGATAAAAAATAGTTAACTGCTCGATAGATGTACAACAAATACTAACTGCTCAGTAAACGTTTCTGGGATATGTAACAGAATATTTTTTTTTGAAGATTATCTCATGTTCCCTGTACAATGTCCTAAGGCAAACACTGAGCAAATTGAAATCTACTACATTTTTATTTTCAGTCTGCTCAAAATGAGACTTTTTTTTTGAGGATACTTTTCTGTGTGCAAACCACAAGCAAGAGACCCAAAAGAAAGTAGTCTTCTTTGTCTGCATAGTCAACAGAAACAGACAAAATTTCTCTAGCATCATCCGATGTCATAGAAAAAGCATTTCAGAAGTAATGTTTATGATCCACAGTATGAGCTCTTTTCAAGAGCTGTAGCATCACCTTCTGCCTTGTTGGCTGACAGAGACAGGATTCTCCACGATGATGTCTGCTGCAGGGGCGGGCTAGTGTGGTTGATCCAGAGCGCTGACTTTGGGGCCAAGCCAACTGGGTTAAAAGCCCATTCTACTGTCTCCACATGGATAACTTCAGGCAACTTACTTACCCTCTCTCTGAACCTAAAAGTTTCTTCCTCTAAAAATAGGGAGAACAATGGTGCCAACCTCCTAGAGTTTTTGAAGGATCCGATGATTAATATGCATAAAGCACTTAGAAGTAGGTCTGGCACATAATGCCAAAAATGTTACTACTACTGCTATTAAAAAGCCAATGTTTCTTTGGTGTTGATACTTGTGACTAGTGGCTGAATCATTTCAGATATGGGTCCCTCATCTGGCCTCTTGGTTTTTTTGTTCATATGAGTTCTCTGGTGGGGTCTTCTCTTTTTATAAACCAATTATATGAGAAGTGTACTAAATTTTGGTTTGAAGACGTGAAATAAATCCTCCTATGGTCACATTTGTTTCTCTAATGCACAGATGGCTGAGTAAGATCTGTGTTGATTTGCACCTTTATTTTGTACAGTAGGCTCTGAGAACAGCGGCTTCCTGAGATTGACTGGGAAGCTGGTTTTGATTGATCCGTCTCACCAGCACACCAGACTGTGGGGGCAGAGAAGAAGCCCACTGGGAGCAGATAGCAGGGAAGGTAAGGATGCCATGGTGCAGGCCAACCCTCGGCGACAGATGTCCCTTTATAAGAGAGAGTTGAAGAACAGGCTTCGGCAAAAGGAAGCTGCAGATTGGCAACATGATCTTGATTACTAGTGACATGTAATTGCAATGAGATTTTTTTTTTTTTAGCAATAACAAAAAAAGATGATAAAACTCTTCAGGTTCTTTCACATCACACTGCCCATGCTCAGAGTATTTTAACGTACATTCTTCCTGCAGCACCATCAAAAACAGGTTCACTGTATTCACAGGATGCTGAAAAGAGTTAATGGCCAGTGCAGGAGTTCTGCTGGCTTCAGAGTTCAAAGTTATCTGCGCTCAGACTCAGCCACACAAATTATTCCCTGAGAGTAATCTTCAGTGAGTTGCTAGGAGATGACCGGTTTATGTTTTCCTTTGATTATAGGGCATAACCGCCCCATTGTCAAAATGCCAGAAGTCAAAAAAAAAAAAAAAAGGCAGTGATTGCTTAAGAATATTTTTTTGTTGTTGTTACCTGCAGGGAGGCATTGAAACCTGGATTGTTTTGCCTGAAGGGAGATAAGGGAGCCCTGAAGATCTGTGTAGTAGAAGTACACAAGAATTGTTCTCTGTGTAAGACCCATATTTCTCCAAATGTGGTCAATGTGTGACCAATGTTTAATGCATATTTGTTTAATCAAAGCAAATCACAATTGTTTAGTAATTTCTTAAAAAATAGTATTATGCATTGGTATGGTGGATGGTTTATGGTTTAAATGAAATGATTATACATATTTGTAGAAGCCTGGCATGGGTCAAAGAGATAAAGGGCCAGAAACTGAGGAGTATAATTAACTCAACACAACTTATTAGCCGTGTGGGCTGGGTCGATTGACTTATATTCTCTGTGCCTTCATTTCCATGACTATAAAATGGGGGAAAATAATAGTACATACCTCATAAGATCAATGTGAAGAATTAATCTATATAATTATAATGAAATAATATATGTCATGTACTCAAAAAATAATACTCTTTTTTTTTTTTTTTTTTTTTTTAAAAATAATACTCTTAGTAAAGTACCTGCTACAAAATATTGATTCGGGAAATATAAGATAAGCTATACTATTCACTATGATTATTAGCATTATTTTATTGCATCCTGAACACAGCTCAACACTACCCAAGAGCTTGAGGATCAGGGATATGAAACTTGAAACTTGAAAAAGTTGGGAAGCCACAAATTCAGATAAATAAAGGCAGGAAGTTCAAGGAAGCAAAGAGAAAGCTGAGGTTTCTGTCTTGTTGGTTGTGGATTACAACTCTATTCTCAATAATTTGGTGTATATGCGCTTCAGGCTACCTCCAGTTGGCCACGTATTAAGCAGATCTGTGCACCAGGACATCTATGTTTATGACACTGAAAGTCCTGTTTACCTGAGTGTGGAGCAAGAAGAGAAAGTGCACTTCTCTGGGATTTGGAATTTCCAAGTTCTGGTCGATAATTGGATGGGTGTCCTCAGGAATCTTTCTGCCTTCATGGCATTCCATCTCCTCATTTGCAAATGAGGTCATTAGACATTGTTTCTTTGATCTCCATATTTTTGTAATTTTATGATCTATTGTTACAAGAGCAGTTGGGCGCTGTATTTTCCTTTGCAGGTTAGCTCTAGGCAAATCTGTCGTGTGGAAACCCAGAGTTATAGACCAGAAACAGATCTAATTTTTTTTAAAGACTTTATTTATTTATTCATGAGACACAGAGAGAGAGGCAGAGACATAGGCAGAGAGAGAAGCAGGCTCCCTGTGAAGAGCTCGATGCGGGACTCGATCCCAGGACCCCAGGATCATGACCTGAGCCAAAAGTAGATGTTCAACCACTGAGCCACCCAGGCGTCCCAGATGATTTATTTTTGCTCTACAAACGAGTAATGTGCTCCATAAAGGGACTATCAGATCCCATTAAATAGCAAGATAGCCCAAAGCCTCTAAAATAGAATCTGGTTTTCAATAAAATAGCTTATCTGTTACCCATTGTATAAAGAAAAGTATGTCATCGAGGTGTTTAAATGGCACATTTAAACAACTACACCGGCAAATCACTTTCTTAGAGAGAGATTACCAAGAAACTTGAAAAAGGAAAATTCAGTCTTTCTGGTTTGCAGAGGTAGCAGGTGTGAGTCACAGCTCTGATACTAAATCTAGAAGGTTCCTAGGAGAATGACGTAAACAGACTTGCCAGTATTATTTTTATAGAGACTCTCAAACCAGCGTGAACTGTACACTGTAATCAATTATTAAACGCGATTCAGGCTAGAGCAGTTTGTGCTAACACAATTCAGATACGTTTTTCTCTCCAGCATTCGGTTATCAGTTATGTGATATATAGAGTAACAGTTATAAGGATCAGTTTCTGCAACTCCATCCCGCAACCTACTTTTTTATTGTAAATAAACCAGATGAGGGGGTGGGGGGGTAAAAGGCAAAGGGAGAAAGTGCCATGTTTCAAGCCATTTGTCTTGATATTTTAGTGACAAGCTTAATCTAATTAATTATATTTGGCTCTGACTAGTTTAGCATAAGGTGTTAGCTTTCAGCTGCAAATGAGTAGCACTTGACAAGGTGACAAATCCTCCTTTGACTGTGAAATCATCCAAAATGCATTTCTAATGGGTTTGGGAAATGAAAGCCCTAGTGATATGTGATTTAAAGAAACAACAACCTTCCTTTCTTACCCAGAATAACGGAGTTCTGCAGTGGAGGCATATAGCTTGGTCACTACACGTGGCAGAGACAGCTGTCCTCTCCTACCCAATCTTTCCTTCTTTCCTCTAATAAATTTTTTAGCTTGGCACATGGTTTTAGCCAGACAAAGACTGCATCTCTGTTATCCTTGCTTTGTGACCAAATTTTGGTTGACGAGTGTGAGTGGAAGTGATGTGTGTACCCTCCAAGGAGCTGTGGCCTGAAGGGGAAAGGCCTTTCTTTCTGCTCTCCCTCCTTCTCCTCTCTGGGGGCTGGAATGCAGACCTGGTGTTAGGATCTGGAACAGCCATCTTGACCATAAAAGGGAAGCCATGTGTTGTTGAATGTGAAGGAAGGAGCCCAGGTCTCTGATAATTACGGAGCAACTGGTCTCGCCTTACCAATTTGCACTTTTACACGAGTGGGCAATAAACATCTCTCTTGTTTAAGCCTCTATTGTTTTTGGATCTCTGTAGCAGCCCTGAGCTTTCATCTCAGTGAAGGGACTGTGATATTCAGAATCCAGCACATTAAAAAAATAATATTATATATTGGCATATATAATATATATACACTATAATTTATATTTATTCATAGTTATAAGGAGAAAGTCTGCAATTTTATAGTAAATTTTATTTTCCTTCCAACTGTCACATGTTGAAATGTTGGCTAGTAAACGTATTCCTGGTGGCCCTCTAATCCTTGTGCCTCTTTTGAAGATCTTATTTCTTCCCTCCAGTCCTCCCTTCCTTTCTTTTATCCTTCCTTGAATGCCTTATCATCTCCATTGGACTATAAATTTCTCGACAAAGACAAGACATACTTTCCATGTTCCAGGAATTGTTTTTTGTTTTTATCCAGGTTTTGTTTTTGTTTTTTAAAGATTTTATTTCTTTATTCATGAGAGGCAGAGACATAGGCAGAGGGAGAAGCAGGCTCCCTGCAGGAAGCCCTATGTGGGACTTGATTCTGGGACTCTGGAACCATGCCCTGAGCCAAAGGCAGACGCTCAACTGCTGAGCCACCCAGGTGCCCTTATTCTGTGGTTTTGTATCCCTGAGACTAACCACAGTGTTTTACACATTTAAACAGTCCTTACTGAGCCTCTGTTAAGGAAGTACTCCAAAGACATGCAAAGATCTGTATTAATTTTTAACTTTACCATGCATTTAATTGAACTCCTGAAATGAACAGTTTGAAAACAATTGCCTAAACTAAATATATAATTTAATTTCAAAGTTTTCCCAGACAGAACTTATTAATCACTAATGATAACTACATTTAAAGAGAGATTTCAATGGAATTTTATTTATTTTTTTTAAAGATTTTATTTATTTATTCATGAGAGACAGAGAGAGAGAGGCAGAGACATAGGCAGAGGGAGAAGCAGGCTCCATGCCGGGAGCCCAATGTGGGATTGGATCCCGGGTCTCCAGGATCACACCCTGGGCTGAAGGCAGGCGCTAAACTGCTGAGCCACCCAGGTGTTCCTTCAATGGAATTTTAAATGATTCAGTACCTCAAGACACAGCCTGAGGCCCAACAAATAGTAAGAGTAATATGATATATTTAATAGGATGGAATTTGTAAATCTGTAAAGCCTTTAAGTATAAAGCACTTAAAGCCCAATATTTATCCCCTTATTGACCGGTAATACTTAGCTGAAGGTTAAGAGAGTCTAAAACCATAAAAGACAAAATATCCATGGAATGTATTACAGGAAACAAAATGATTTATTCTGAGGTTTAGAAAATAAGTTGAAAAAAATGCCTTTAAATTCCTCATTTTTCCTGAGTTGATATTATAATAGTAGAGTCTGATTACTTACATATAGTGTACACTTCTTTTCAAGTGAGAGGATCACTACAATCCAAGGATGAGTCAAGTTGTATTTCACCTTGTGTATAATGCATTGTGCACACAATGCATTTTGTCTTTACAGGGCAGAAATAGGGACAGTGTTAGGGTTCCTAGACCTAACATTTTTCTAAAAAATTTTCAGAAGCATATTTTGGCCAATAAAAGGCAAACACTTCCCTGTATTAAAGAGGGTGGCTTTGGCTCCCAGGGGTTCCTTGCTAATCCACCTTATGTGGACACTGTACTGGGTGCCATAAGACATTTTGTTTACTATCCTTTGACTTTGAGACCTATGGAATTCATTTACTGAGTTTTTGAAAGATATTTACAGTACATCTCAAAGAATGAACTACTATTTTTTCACAGTGGAGATATTGAGAAACCTTTCCCTTGGACTGAGGCATTGTGTGATGAGGAATGTGGAATCAAGCTTTAAAGATTCTGGGGGCACCTGGGTGGTTCAGTGGTTCAGCATCTGCCTTCGGCTTAGGGTGTGATCCTGGGGTCCTGGAATCGAGTCCTGCATCGGGCTCCCTGTGTGGAGCCTACTTCTCCCTCTGTGTCTCTCATGAATAAATAAATCAAATCTTAAAAAAAATTAGATTCTGAATTTAAATGGCACCACCAAAAAAAGGGGGTAAACCTGTGAGGTACTGGATGTGTTAAATAACTCAGGTGGGGGAATCCTTTCATTGTGTATATGTCAAATCACCATATTATATGCTGTAAATATCTTATAATTTTATGTCAGTTATACCTCAGTAAAGCGAGAAAAAAAAAAACTTAGATTTTAGCCAAGGCTCCAATATCTTATCCATGTGACTGTAGGCATGTCACTTTGTCTACCTGGACTTCTGTTTTCTCTCCTTTGAAATGAGAATGTTGGTAAAGGTCCTGGTCTGTCTACCTCATGGGATCTGTCAGGCTAATAGGAGACAACTAGGACAAAATACACCATGAACAAAAATGAATTGCAATAGAAACTGTCTTCCTAATTCTCCTGTTCTTTAAGTGTGATAGGAGCTTTTGATCTGTCATCTATTTATAGGCAAGATTGCTGCGGTGATTGAATCTTTGCCCTGACTTTCTGTAAGCATACAGAACAGGTAACAGCAAAGCCTTTTGAAGCTTGTGTAAGCAAACTCTGGAGCAGCCAGTGAAAGACTAAACTCTGTTTTCTCACATTCAATTGCAATTTTGATCCAGATGCAAAACGCAAATGAGGTTGAGAGGCAAACGCTTGGAGAAAGGATTTTTTTTTTTTTTATATTAACCAGGAGATGAACCCTAGACCACAGTTTCAAAGAAGCCAAATATTTTACTGTAAAGTAGGATAAAAAAATACCATATCTTTCTGCAAGAGCAAAATGGTTTGGGTTTCAAAATGCAGTGGAGAAAAGGAAAAACAAGAGCTGTTTGAGGAGACTCTATCAATCACTTGAGGAAGGGCCCTGCTCCAGAGAACTGAGGTCTTCCTCTTAGAAATTATAGACTTTGGTTCCTTATAATTAGGTCCTGTGTTGCTCAACTTCCAAATAATTTAGAGGAAACTATTATGTGAGATTATAATTTTCCTCCAAAACAACCTTGTCAGTGTGTAGCAAAATGTCCTAAGGAATGAAAATGAGAAGTTCTTTAGATTGTAGCCAAAACAATAATTTAAGCTCCAAGTAATTATAAAAATGGACACCACTCATACCTGTTAGAGGGTCATGAATTCAGTAAGAGATGTTAGAACTAATCGCACTTCAGAATAACCCTCAAAAACTAAATGAAGAGGAGATCATGTTTTGTCAGTAGGCGGACGGAGGGCAGACAGGGGGATAAAACAGGTTGATGAAACATGTAAACTTTGTCTACTTATCTGAAGAATGGTGTCAAGGATGTATGTTACTTTGAGTTTTGTTTTTTAAAAAAAATGAAAAACATCCATGAAGCTCTGACAAGACAGGAGAGTTCCTAATTCTTGGGATTTCAAATGATTCTTCAATCTTAATCAGCTATGAGCAATTAATATTTATTATTATTATTATTATTATTATTATTATTCGTGAGTATTTAATTAGAAAGTGGCATTATTTGGAAGACTGTTTCTGCAAATTAGTCTAATTGAATTTAACCTGAAGCAGCTACGTTGCCTTTTGGGATATTTTTGAGGTGTGAAAATCCTATATATCACTGCAGACTTTATAAAATGGTCATCTACCATGAATCATTGCTGGCATCTGATCACTAGTAGAACACAATCAGGGCTGGATCAGTGGTTATTCTGGGCCAGAATTCTGAAAAAGCTTTGAAAGAGTAGGATTTGAAGAAATAGGAAGAGTCCTGTTCCTTCATCGCTATGTCGACCCTAACAACTTTGTCCCCTTTTCCCTTTACTTAAAGTCTGAGGCATTGGTAGGTAATACTATTGATATTCACTGTCTATCAACCAGAAGCACCTGAACTTTTATTAACACTGCTTTATTTTTTTAAATTTATTTTTAAAAGATTTTATTTATTTACTCATGAGAGACACAGAGACACAGGCAGGGGGAGAAGCAGGCTCCCCGGGGGAAACCTGATGGTGGACTGGACGATCAACCACTGAGCCACCTAGACTTCCCATTAACACTGCTTTAATGTTACCTAAAGTTCTACCCAAAATGGGTACCCAAAGTGCAGGAAAAGAACCAGTTTTTTAAGATTCAGTATAATTTAATTTGTATGATAGCTGAAGCGGGCCAGAGCTGAATTCACATCATCAGAGGGAGAAGAAGGAAAACATCTGAGAAATTAATCAATCCCAGAGCCGCTTAAAAACATACTGTATTTTGGGCACAACGTTGCCCATAAAAGCAAGTGCCTGAAATAACACAGATACCTTTTTGCTGTAGCATAGCGGCAACTTCACTGAAAACAGAAAAAAATACTCTTTTGCTCCATCTCCTTTAAGAGCTTTGAAAACAGTCTTCTGTTTTGAGAGCATAAGTACCAACTTAGTTTGAATCATGGATCACATGGAACGGGGTATGTGTTAATGAGCTTAAATTGAAGCAACATATGTTAACAGAGTGATTTATTTCTATAAGGATCATGAGAAAATAACTGTGAGGTTTTAAGGGAATCTAGAAGAAAGAAGAGGCCCAACACGCCAGTACAAAGTATGCTCAATACCCCTGAAAAGCAGAGACGCTGATTTGCCTCAAGGGCTATTCTGAGCCTTATTCTACTCATCTCCTTAGAATATTTTCCAGTATTTGTTAAGGCATGGAGAACTGGGGGCTCGATGGGGGGGTGGGGGAGTGTGTCTTTTGTAATTACGTCCTGCTTCTTTCTTAAGCATGTGTCTTTCTAGTTCAATGATCTCCATAGGGCCTTTGAGGAACTGGCTTAGTCACAGCTGCAGAGCAGGACATCGATCAAGCTTCAGTGAATGTCAAGGTCCTTGGGTTCATCAAGAATGAACTTAGAGCACCTGGCGTGTATTAATCCCCACTCCAGCAGTGTTACAGCTACGCATTTACAACCCCCTTCCTCACTTCACATTTTCTCCGTTATGCCTTCTATACAAAAGGCAGGTACCTAAGAAGGAACAATCCTCGTGGTTTTTAGCATGCTTGTCAACACCTGTTGCTCTGAGGAATTTTGTTCCTCCCTTCCACGTGTCAGTTTCTTTACAACTGGGCAGCAGGAGGCAGTTTTGAGGATATACGTGAGTCTTTCATTGTTTCAGCTTCCAAGTAGACTTAGCAATCCAAGAAGCCTAGTATTAAAATGATCTTGGGTTTCTTGACTTACATAGAGCTGCTCTGGCTTTTTTTTTTTTTTTTTTTTTGAGGATGCTTGGGTATTTTGGGGAAAAAGAAGACACCATAAATTTAGATCTTAAGCAGAACTAGGATAGCTATTGTGTGTTTTTATTGAATACTTGGGATATATTCATGCACAGAGAGTGAAAAAAGACAAAAAAAATTGAGCAGCTAGTTAATGGTCTTCAGAACTACCAGAAGTTGCTGGTTATCCTTCAATAACAATTATTTTCTGGAGTGCTGTGCTACTTGTAGGATTGATCTCCGTGACAGAGTCTGATGTGCCATCTAATGATCCGATTTATAGTTTGTCTTTAAGATCTCAAGTAGGTGTACCTAACTGAGCTCTCCTACCTCTCTTCTTTACCATTTGTACTGGTGTCAGAGGACTCTTCTTTTTTTTTTTTTTTTTTTTTTTTAAATTTTTATTTATTTATGATAGAGAGAGAGAGGCAGAGACATAGGCAGGCTCCATGCACTGGGAGCCCGATGTGGGATTCGATCCCGGGTCTCCAGGATCGCGCCCTGGGCCAAAGGCAGGCGCCAAACCGCTGCGCCACCCAGGGATCCCAGAGGACTCTTCTAAAACCTTGCCCAATTACCCCACTCCCTTTTTTCAAAACTTATGGAGGCCCTTCATCATCGGAAAGGCCAACTTCTTTTTCTTTTAAGATTCTATCTATCTATCTATCTATCTATCTATCTATCTATCTATCTATCATCTATCTATCGAAAGAGAGAGAGAGCGCCCAGGCAGGGGGAGGGGCAAAGGTCAAGGGATGCGGTGCTTGATCCCATGACCTTGAGATCATGACCTGAGCAGAATTCAAGAGTCGGATACTTAACCAACTGAACCACCTAGGCGCCCCCAGAGAGGCCAAAGTCTGACAGTCTAGAATGACCTCAAGACCATCCCCAGATCTGACTCTATTCTCCTTTCTCAGTCTCATTTTTTTCACCGCATCCCTCACTTGAGCCATGTCTCTCTGCTCTTCCCGAATCCACCATGAGGTCCATACTGTTTTCCCAATCTGGTTAAAGAGTTTCCTTAACCTTTCATCTTCCAAATTCCTCCCAATCTTCAAGGCTTCCCAACCCCTGAATTAATTACTCCTTCTTTATGTGTTTTATTTTTTTTAAGAATGCTTTTAGTCTGTTTAAACATGCAATTTATTTTGCTCCAGTCAAAAATAGTGTCTGAAACCATGTACGTGTATTTCTCATAGGTTCGAACATGGAGAGAGACTCACAAACCAGCTTGTTGGTGGTCCAGTGTACGGACAATGATTACTCTTCCTGTGTTCTGAAAACACTTTTTTTTTTAGCAATACTAGAATACTTTTCCTTCATGTCTGTTTCCCTCAATATAATATCTGGGTGATTAAGGCTAATTTCTCTAATGTTTCTCATTGCATTCAGCTCAGCACCTTGTCCACCTTATATGCTCAATATGTTTTTTTAAAAAATGAGTCATGTACAAGATTGTGTTGCCAGTTTATATTGTAATGGAGAGCTTTTTTTTTTTAAAAAAAGCAATTACAGTCAATCTTTGACTAGTTCCATAAAAACATTTAGACATCTATTTTCGAGCATTTCTCCTGTTAATATTTACAGTGAACTTCAGCCTTCTGTGGGTCAACAGTTATGAACCATCACAGCCTGCTATAATCCAGTAGTTATAAAAAGGGTGGGAAATACCTTGCAAAATGCACCACGTGGCAGAGATGCTAGTTTGGAATCATTACCACTAGCGCTGGATATTTTGGCTAATCATCCATATTCAAAGGAGAAGCAGCATATGACACAGCTTCTAAATGCTGGTTTCTGGCACCTACTACATAGAACTCTATTTCAGAAGATCAAACAAAATACAGCATCCTATATAGCTCTCACGGCGCTATCTTGAGGACGCACTTAATCTCCCCTAGTCTCATTTTTTTTCACTAAGGAAAATTGTGTATTACCATTCTGTGGTGACAGTTCCAAGAGATAATCAAAGTTCTAACTTTGTGCTTGGATGAAGCATTGATCAGCAAATATTAGCTCTTGTTGCTTTTATGATGATTTTTATTATTGTTCATATAGTACTTGTCGCCACTGCTGTTAATTTCCGGCTCGTCATTTCTGTCAATTTCACTTTATCAAATAAGTTATCGTAATAATCTTTTCATTGGTTTTTCTGTCTCCAGTTCTCCCCCCAATCTCTCCTTCTCTCTCTTCCTCTCTCTCAGTTGCATGGTGCAGTTGGTGCAAGGTCAATCTTTTGAAAAGGAACAGTGACTTCACATTATCTATTAATAAATTCCAAGTCAAGCCCAGCACAATATGTTCCCAACCTAATTTTCAGGACGTTATACTCTATTTCCCTTCTTATATTCTGTTCTTCAGTAAAACTGGACTTTTTTGCATCTCCTCTTTATGTGCATTATACGTCTTAGCCTTCATTTGAGTTTTCTGAGCACTTAACTGGGGCCTTGCTGTGTCAGACTTGTTTTGGGTCTTAGGGGTGCCAAGATAATCAAAACAAGTCCTTGTCTTCCAAAAGCTCATGACTGGTGTGGCATGACAGATATGATTCTGAGTCACGTTTTTTTGTGATAGATGTCTTCCACTGGGATTACTTCTAATTACTCTTAAAATCACATCCATTTCTTAGAGGCTCATCTCAGAGTAGCCCTCTCTATAAACAACATAATTCCTCCTCCTCTCTTTTAAACTAATGTATTTCTTCATCTGAGCCACTTCATCTGGTCTAACATTGTTATTTGTGCTTACATTTTTTTTTGAGGATAGGAACTATATTTACTTTTGTATTCTTCACTGTGACTTATAAATAGTAGGCTTTTGGGAGATATTTGTTGAATTATCAAAGCAGCATATTAGTAGCATTTGACTTTAAATAGAAAAATACCCAGTTTTCACGGTCATTTTTTTAAAGACCTAACCCCAAAGATACTTAATCTAACCAAGTTTACTTGATAGGAACCACTTAAGCTGAAGAACTGATAGTTTTAGAAACCACATGTAAGGAGATATAAGGACACACACACACACGTGCATGCGTGTGCACTCAGATGTGTGTGCACACACACAAACACACACTCTAGACTTAGCTTGAGTGAATAAGGAGGTTGGGTGCTTATTTTCTTAATGTTCTTTTCTTGTACTGTTTGTCCTACAAGCATATACGATTGATATATTAGAAAATGATGGAAACAGAAACAAACAAACTAGAAAGACATAAATATAAATATACAGATCAAGATAAATATAGTATGGGAGCCTGGGCATTGACCAGGGATTTCAGAAATAGAAGTATTAGAAATGTGTCTGAGAGGAGGGTCTGTTTTTAGCACATTTGGACACCCATCTTTAAATATGAGACACATTTCTGGAAAGAACACAGGGTCCTGTGAGTGAAGTATTGGGTTGCCTTGTTTTATATTTACTTGGGGCTACTACAGAGAATCAACAAAAGTGTGAAGGGAAAGAAAACCCAAGTGAGTCTGGTTTTAGAGACATTAAGCATGCTTCTAACAGACTTAGATCCCTGAACAGATGTTTCCACAAAAGCAGCAGCATCTGGAAGGACACACACATGTTCCTCTTTTCATACTCCTTGCTGTTGTCTCCATGGTTACTAAATGAGTCACTCACTTCAATCAACAGTGATGTGATAGAAATAGCTTCATCAAAGCAAATTCTCTTCTTCTCTGGAAAGTGGACAGATTAATTATTAAGGAATGTCCACAGTTTGCATTAATGATCCTATTACTTCTCTGGTCACAATTGCAGCTAACTTAAATAGGAGCCAGAGTCAATATATTATGTTAGTGACTTACTCTCCAAGTAATAGTACTCACAGACAAGAAGTTAGGAAGATTTTAGTAAATTCAATAATCGGCTCTTTATTATATTTTATTAATGTGTAGGACATTTTTGATAAGTCAATCTTATTTATTTCAATGCTTTTGATATTTTTTAAAAATTAGCAAAAATTTAGCAATTTTGGTACTGGATTACCAAATTGTCTTTTAATCAGATCATACCTACATTAAAAAAAGGAATGCCTGGGGGGGATTCTTTTCAATAAGCTTCTTTTAAAATGTGTTTATTAGGACACAAGCCTTATCTATCAAGGTTATTAATCCATTATGCATTAATAAAATTTGATTACCAAATAATGTCCTGTGATTAGGGTTATTTATTATTATTTTTTTTGATAAAGCCAGGTTTTCTACACATTTTAAGATAAAGTAAAAAGAATAGCTTATTCAGGAGAAATAATTAAACCCAAATAGAACCACCTCAATCACTGTTTTGAATTACTGGTTAATGTTTATCCTTGAATCTGCTCCAGGCAAGCAGGTTTCATGCTTTCTTTGATGAGTAACTCTTGTGGGAATATGTTTGGCTTTTAGGTTAAACTCATCCTGGTGGTATAGTCCTTGACCAGGGGTCTGATATTAAAAAAAAAAAAATGTTTGAAGTATACATAGTTTCTTATAAATAATTTGAGGTTTAATAAACCTATGGAGTAACTTTTGTGAACATTACTAGAATGTTCAAAAAATATTTTTATTCCAAAAGCAAAGTGCTTGTTTTCTGGGTCTGTGGACCTATCCAACTGGCCCAAGAATGAGACTCAGTTAAGATTCTCCTTGCCTTGTGGAGCTTGGAAATGGAATATAATGCCAGTGACTATATCCCCTCAAGAAGACTCCTTGGTGGTGTGATGGAAAGAATGTGATTGCGAATCTATGCTTTCAGGGCTCTGGTTCTACCATCTGTCACCTACCATTTGTCAGGCAGATGTTTTCACCTGGATGTGGGGTTGCTAAGGATCTTTGAATTGCCAGAAAAAAAAAAGCCCACTGGAATGGTAGTTGGGGATCACTTGAAAATATTTTGCTAAGGTTCTGTCTTTGCCATTGTATGTAACTTTGATAATCGTGATGAATCTTGTGTTCTAGGTAAATACTGGTGAAAACTTCTTTTCACTATCGCTACCTTACAAGCATTCTTGTCTCTTCTGTGGAGGTCAAGGAGACTATTTTTGGTGAACTAGCAGAACTACAGGGCCTTATTTCTAAATCTGGTTAATCAGATGCCTCCTGCATTTACTTGGCTGTCACAAAATGATGCACAATAGCACTAATTATTTTGATTTCTAATTCTAAAGTTAATTATCGTGATTTTCAAATCAGGAAGAAAATAAATTAAGATGCAATGTTATTTACTGGTCTCCTGGGAGATCTCACAGGTTTGTCATTAAATCACACTAACAGTGTTGGGTTTCAGTGCTTTGAAGACAGACAGTGGAAATCCCACTGTGAGTCCCATTTGCTCTGTGAAGAGGCAGAGATGATGGCCCCTTTCTAACAGTGTCTCCAGTACTCAAACTGCTGGTCACACTCGAGGAGCCAAATGAAAGAACGAATGAAGTCAGCCCTCCAAATTTTCCTTCCTCAGCTGTAGGATGGAATGATACATGGTTACCACAGGTGGTGTGAGAATTAAATAATACACATAAAGCGTTTCATGCAGGGATTAGCATATGATAAGAATTCGATAACTGGTAGTTGTTGATACTTGTATAAGAAAGCCACATCTCCGATTCATAGAGACTACTTTTTTCTTTCTTTTTCTTCCTTCCTTCCTTCCTTCCTTCCTTCCTTCCTTCCTTCCTTCCTTCCTTCCTTCCTTCCTTCCTTCCTTCCTTCCTTCCTTTTTTCTTTCTTTCTTTCTTTCTTCTTTCTTTCATTTTATTTATTTATCTGAGAGAGAGACAGAGACAGCAAGAGAGATCATGAGCAGGGATGAGAGGAAGAAGCAGGCTCCTTACTGAGCAGGGAGCCCAATGCAGGGCTCTATTCCAGGACCCTGGGATCATGGCCTGAGCCAAAGGCAGATACTTAACTGATTGAGCCACCCAGGCACCCCTAGAGACTGCTTCTTTGTATTTTACCTTCCTTTATTTTGTTATGTGATAAACTGTAAGTTCTACTGGTTTAAACATGTAAAACTCTTGTTCAGGATAAAGCTACTAAAAACTTTTAAGTCTTGGGATCCCTGGGTGGCACAGCAGTTTAGCGCCTGCCTTTGGCCCAGGGCGCAATCCTGGAGACCCGGGATCGAATCCCACGTCGGGCTCCCAGTGCATGGAGCCTGCTTCTCCCTCTGCCTGTGTCTCTGCCTCTCTCTCTCTCTCTCTCTGTGACTATCATAAATAAATAAAAATTAAAAAAACAACTTTTAAGTCTTTGAAAATCCAATTTTTTATTGACTTTCTATCCATCTCTCTCTGCATCAGCTGAGCAAATCTTCACTTTTTTTAAAAAAGATTTATCTTTTCATTTCAGAGAGAAAGAACAGAGAGGGACAGAGGGAGAGAGAGAGTCTCCAGCAGACTCCCTGCTGAGCAGGGAGCCTAGAGCCTGACACGGGGCTCCATCTCATGGCCCCAAGATCATGACTTGAGCTGAAATCAAGAGCCAGATGCTTAACTGGCTGAGCCACCCAGACACTCCAACAGTTCTTCACTCTTTTAAAAGACTCCTCTCTAAGGGCCTATAGACAGGTTTTTCTTCTGTATTTCCATTTTCTGAATAAGTAAAGAAGAGAACTAGATGGTGAGTGCCTTCTCTGTCTGCCTCATCTTTCTGTTAAACGGATTTGCGCATAACACCCCTCCTTTCCAGCCACTTGACACAGTGGCAGGCTGTGAAGGCTCTGAATCATGACTGCTAAGGGTCATCTAATTCTAAAAAGTCATCCCATCTAACATTTGCTCATCTCCCTAGTTTCCAGCCTGTGAACTACAAGGAATGATGCAGATCTTCAGATTTCTGAGAAGGCACTTTATTACTTTTTCTCTTCTCAGTCTAATGACTCACATTCAGATGGTTCTGCCCAATTTTAGAATTATCATGATCTACTTTGCAGGAGAAAAAAACCCCATAACATTTTACATACAGTATAACTTATGTAATTTTTTTCAAAGGATGAGAAAACTATAACGTTCCATGCGGAAGTATTTCTGGCTCTCCTTTAACATTAAGAGATGTAGAATTTCAGTATGTTATCATTGGAGTGTGTTATAATTTACTTATTTACTGTGTATTTCCCTTTGCAGCTAATGAATTTGCTTTTTCAAAGAATACTTAATGATATGGAAAGTTATCCTCAAAACAGTGGCATAAAAGTATAAGATGCGAATCATTGCAAACAGTGTAATTCCAATTTTGTTTTTTAAAAAGGTCACTAAGATTTTTTTAAAAAACAGGAAGGAAATATCCCCAAAAGTATATTTTTATCATCTCCAGGGTAAGTTAAATTTTTGTAAAGCCATCTTTTTCTCTTTGGTGAAACTTGCATTCTCCCGTTTACCAGTTCACCAGGGACCCTCGTCAGGACCACTGAGAGACTTTCCTAAGTCCTGTTTCAGCAATTATGAATCTTCAAAAAATAAAGGCAGCATGTGCATTCAATGAGTTATAATAGAACACTGATGACACAGCATTTCCAATAAGAAGTCCTTGAGCAAATTCCTTTTTAGTCCCTAAGAGAAAGGACGGTCAGAGACTTATCATGTGAACTGCTGTAGGCCACTGGGAGGAGGCCCCGGGCTGCCTCAGAGGGAAAATAGGGGGTTAGCTTGGTGCAGGGCCCTGCCCCAGACCTCACCAACTGGAGGAGATCCAGTCCAAAAGGGGAGCTGGGCACCCAGGCCCTTGGCCTCCCTGCTGGAACAGGTAAGCAAGTGTCAGCCACTGTGAAACCGGGAAGGGGCTTTATCCTGACCTCGCTGCAGATCAGTGTTCTATCCAAATTCCACTGTGACTGATACAATGGTATATATATTGATATGTCTTTAAAAATTGATGTTGGGGCTCCTGGGTGGCTCAGTTAAATGTCTGCCTTTGGCTCAGCATGTGATCCTGGGGTCCTGAGATTGAACCCCACATCAGGCTCCCTACTCAGCAGGGAGTCTGCTTCTACCCCTCCCTCTGCTGCTTCTCCACTCATTCTCTCTCATAAGTAGTAAGTAAATAAATAAATAAAATCTTTAAAAAAATTGATGTTATCTGCTTTTGAGGATTTTTCCACAATTTTTTTTTTTCCCTAATAGGGGAATATTTGACTCCTGTCACTCGCTATTTTGCATCTTTTTCTCATGGTCAAGTATCCATACTCTTAATAGCTTAAAAAAAAACCCCTGAAAACCAAAACCAAAACCAAAACCAGTCTCAGGGGTTAATTTAAATCCTTTCCTTCATCTGTTATACATACAGCTTACTTCAGTACACAGTCTCACCAGGACACATTCAAATACAGAAGCTCCAGTGCTGCCCACCTAATATGGAAGGAGTTGGAACTTAGAATAGAACTTTTCTCCAAATGGCAAACAGCTCAGATGGTTAATGCAAATGAGGAATTCCAATTGGCTTTGATGTAGCATAATGCAAAATAGCCACCTCACAAATCACTTTCTCTTGTATCTACTTATCAAAATATTTATAAAATGTCTTTACACTGTCATACCTAACTAAGCCTGTTGGTATTTAGTTTTTCAGTAGATTCTCTCTTGTTCTTGCACAGTCTGATACAGCGATTGAGTATTAACTGTTAGAAAGTGGACTCTGCCTCTCATTCTGCCTCTGTCTGTTTCTAGATACGTGATCAAATCAGCATGCAAATGGAGGACTAAAATATCACACAGATTATTACGGCCGATCGCAAATAATACGTTCTAAATCTGATATCTGTGCCCTGATGTGTGCTCTCTTTTCTTGAAAAGTATGCACATTTAAAACCTGATTTACAATTGAGGAAATGAAAACTTTCCTTTTAAAAGTAACGCATTAGTGGAGGATGGAAAGCACAATAGAAATTGGTGAATTTTATAAACATTTTTGTGGGAATACATAACTCCGGGGCATTCTCTAGCTCTCCAGAACCACAACCATCAAGAGACACATCAACCTTTTAGGAGAACTCATCCTCTTGAAAGATAGTCTCCGTATCTGTGTGTGGACATAAAGGCCATCAAAGTGAGACTGAAAGGATGCCAAAAACCAGTGATTTGAAGTATTGTAATTATTGTAACAAAGTAAGCTGTAAGTTTGAAGTTCATATAGATATTTTCTAAGGAGTAGTTCTACTTTAGCAATTCATGATTTCTCATGGAGAACAAGGGTCTAGGTAATAATGAGGGGTGATTAGTCCTCTGTACTCTGGCCTCACTCAGAAATAGCCCAGACCAAGTGGGTCAGTCTGGACAGTGAGATATCACTGGACCTCCTTAACCCCTGTAGAGTGGGTCAATTCCACAGATGTCGGAGGGGGTGAGTGCTGTGTCAGGGGACTGATGGGTGTGTTTTGAGCATGTGATAGATTCTTTGGAGCTACTTCTTGCTTGAGGATGACCCAACATCCAGTAGTGGTTATTGTGATATGAATTATGCCCCAGAAAGATATTGTGAAGTCCCAATCCTCCATACTTGTGAAAATGATTTTATTTATCTAGAAAATAGGGTTTTTGCAGATGTCATCAGGTTAAGATGAGGTCATACTAGATTTGGGTAGGCCCTCAATCCAATGGCTGGTGTCCTTATTAAAGAGAGACACATAAGAAGAAGAAAGAATACCATGTGACACTGGAAGCAGGGATTGGAATGACCTGGCATAAGCCAAGGAATGCAAGGCATCCACCAGAAGCTAGGAAAAGGCAAGGAGGGGGTTCTTCCCTAGAGTCTTCAACCAGGTCATGGCTCTGCTGACATTTTGATTTCAGACTTCTAGCCTCTGGAACTGTGAGAATGTTTTCCTGTTGTTGTAACCCACCCAATTTGTTGCACTTTGTTATGGCAGGAAACAAATAGGAAAATATATCCTCTCAGTTTCTCCACTTTTGCAATCCAAAGATTGAAACAATTCATCTGGAAAGGGTAAGAGAACTAAGTCAATTTTTTTTTTTTTTGAGGGAGGGGATAGATTTGGATAGATTCTTCCATGATGAGATAGAAGAGTAACATATGGTAGAGTAGAATCTAGGTAATATTTGGCCAGGGTGATTTCAGAAAAAGAGCCAAGAAGCTTGGGGAGTCAGCAGCTGAAGCATCCAGCTAGCCCAGAGCAGCAGACAGAGACATCCAGAAGAGACATCCTTGCTGTTACCTGTCACCACAGGAGTGGAGTGGGATGGAGAACCAGGGAACATCTCACAGAGGAGGCATGGAGTGGCCTGGTGCGGGGGGTGGGGGGTGGGATGTGGAGGGTGGGGTGGGGTGGGGGGTAAGGAGTATATGGTGAGAAGCGCATTCCTTGTGCCCCCATGAAGTGTTGACAATCAAGAGACATCTGTGATAACAAGATGGGACTTCATCTTAGGGACTCTAAGTGATGGCTGTAACTGAGAAGCTGCCCGAAGAAGGATTTTTAGGGCAAAGGGGGGGGCAGTTTCCTCACAGGGTTCCTAAGACCCCCAAACATTCCATTGTGAATCAGAGTAAAGAATTCCAAAACAGCCACTCTGGAAGAGTGTTGTCTGACAACCCTTTCACATTCCTTGCCTCACTTGCTCTGATTCCCCACTGGCTTCCTCTACATCACAGTTTAAATCGAGAGTATCCATGCAGAATCTCAGGACAGAAATTCTACTGGGAACACCACAGGCATGGATGTGAGGAGAGATCTGAGTGTACTCAGATTCTTTGGTGACCAGCATTTTATTTCTTTTACTTCACTAAGAAATCTTTTTGTTGAAACGCATGCATAGATTTCCTCCTGGCCTCGTCAACCCCAAGCCCAGGCAGCCACGATTCCCCATGAGCACAGCGTACCTTCTGAAGAAATGCACCCAGATCAGAATGGTATATGAGTCTGTCCTATTCTGGCTCTAGAAAGAGAAATGTTACAATAAATTGGTGGGTGGGATGGTCCCCACAATCATAAAGCAACCAAAATAGCAGTGATATCAAACTGAGGAAAACTTAACCTTATCATTATATACTTTGTTCTTCACAAGGTTTGATACCTACTTCCTGCGGGGGGGGGGGGGGGGGGGTAGGAGGGGGGCTGTGAAAAGGAAATTGTGCAAATCCTTGCCATTATTTTTAGTTTGTTACATATCACAATTAGTCACCAAGATTAGATGGAAAAGGGTAAAGCAGGGCTGTTTTACCAGGGTTAGTCTTGTGGGGGTGTGGCGGGGGGAGAAGTGGGCAGTGTGATTTTGGCAGCTCTGATTTGTTTTGCTGATTAACTTCTACTTTCCTTGTTTCTTTATTTAAAACAAACTTTCTCTAGCAAAGTTTCATTCCCACTGACCAGCATGTTAATAGAATTGAAGTGTGCTGTATGGCAAAGACCAGAGTGTTCATGTATATCATCTCTTCTTGACTTCCCTAGTTCTTTCCAGATCTGCGAGGAGCAGGATAGGAGAGCAGGGAGACATATAGGATAAGGGGGAGGCAAACCCATTTCCTGCAGGTTAAAGTCAGCTCTTCCAGAGTGTTCCCACCCTTTAGTGCTCAGCTACCTTCCTTCCACCCAAAGAAAAATTCATTATAGAAGGAGGGTCCTTTATGGCCCCCTCTTTAGAGAATCTTTCCTTGATCTATACACCAACTCAACGCTTTCTTTCTCTGCAATTCGAATTTCTATTCCCTAGACTCTTCCCTAATTGAGCATCACCACTCAAGGACTTCTCTCTGCAGCTCAGAGGGGTGCAGTAGCTTCTGAGACCATCTAAGGCTCTAGAATATGGTAACAGAAGTTGAATACATTCCCCATTCTCAGATAAATGATAAGGTATTTTAAGTGAGTCATGTATATTTCCTAAACACTCAGTAGACACTGAGTTTCAGGCCAGGTAGGAAGTGAGGGTCATGGGATGTGGGGAGCTCCGTGGGGGCTAGTGGGTCAGGAGTCCTCATATTCCTTTAAGAGGTAGTCGTGTATTAAAATTATTTCAAGGGATAGTTCTGACTTCATGGTGAGAAGGAATACATGTTTCTTCAGAGAAATCAATCCTCTAATAGCAATAAATAATCCATTTTGACATCCTAGGAGATTCACTTCAAATGAATCATAGTAAGCTATTTTTTTTCCTTCTGTGCAGAATACTATTTGCAGATATCTGCAAATTTGGGAAGAGAGTTTGTTTCCTAAATGGAACTATTCTGGCAACAAGGAAGAAAAGGTGAACTGCACACAGACACACAGACACACACTCATACACAATTTTCCCTACCTCCTGCCCCACCTCAAATTCTCTCCAAGTCTTCATTCTCTTTAAACTACCTTCTTGTAAATAAAATCTGATGAAATGTCACTAAAATGTATCTGCTTTTATATTAAACTTTAGTTAAATCTCCTTTCCTGGACTGTATCATTAAAGTATTTGAGTGTGTGTATATACTTTTGTCCCTTTCATCTATAATGCATCAAAATAAATGGTTTATCTACAGATAACAAAAATTCTGTACATGTGCCTCAATGAAGTTCAGCTTATTTAACAATTGCAATTAGTAAATGTCTTAGAAAATGTTTAGAATTTAATTTTAATACAATCATCATGTTGCTGAGATCCCAGCAGCACAATTATATTTATTGCAGCCAGGATTTACCATGCTTGACCGTGTGTCAAGCTCTTTTCCAAGATTTCAGGTAAATTTCCCAGAAGGGGAAGGTAGGGTTATTGACAGTACCAAATAATCCAGGTGTAAGTGGTGGGATCCAGTTTCCTACCCAGGCAGCCCGACCCCAGAATCAGTCCTCAGGCATACTCTGAATTAAATATGATCCACTGTGACTATCCTACCCTCCCCGCTCAAAAAGAAAATTGGCCTCCCAGTAGGACACATAAACTCATGTAAATTCATGTACAGAAATGTAAGTTTCCTCCCTTGATATAAAATATATTCCTTTTTTTAAGATTAAAAAAAGTGATCCATTATAATAGTCCCAAATAATTTGCCTTATCATAGTTTCTTGAATGTGTGGATACTAAGTCTATGAAAAAGCAACCTCAATAAATTTTATCATGTCATCCTAAAAAAATCACCAACCTTCATGCAGGTGTTATAGAGTAAGTCTGAGCTTGTTCTAAACTAAAAAACCAAAAGTATGCTTTGCACCTAAGGCAATTCATAGGATTAAAACAAATAGCAAATGGATGTTCTCATTTAAAAGCAGAAGGTGCCAACCCAAAATATGACTGTAGGAGTTTAGGACATGCCACCCCAAATATACTGTATGTTGGTTATCTGCGGCTATAGGCACTTGGAGAAACAAATACAGGGAGAGGCTTTCTCTGAATTTCCCTCATCTACCTCAAGGCAGCCCCTCTAAAAGGAACTCATTTGTCATAAATGTCTTGGGAATGTCATCAACCAGGGAGGACTAACAGCTGTCATGTGAGAGGAGACTAGAAGTTGACACCACACACAGGCAAATTTGTCACAGACTATTACACCTTTCAAGTCTTCTTCCAAGGACCCATTCATCTTTCCTAAAAATCATTTACTCTCCCCTCATAAGCCTGCATCCCCTCTTCCGTTTCAGTATGAAGACAGAATTTAAGCCTGAATTCTAAGCCACCTCGAGGAGTTACTCATTTTTCTCTGGCTATTTCCTATATATATATGATGTATATATGTTAATAAACTTCTATTTTTCTCCTGTTAATCTCTCTTTTACTATATGGATCTCAGGTAAGGACTTAGAAGGGTAGAGAAAGATGTAATTTTTCCTCCTCTACAGAAGTCTTCCCTGGTCTGTGAGGGCCCTGGGACTATTAAGTTTAGAGAAATCTGTGCATGAAGGAACTGGTATACTGGAGGTTACTGAGCAGACTTTAAGACTCAGGAAAAAGTAGGAAGGGGAAGTGGAATTTAAAGAGATGACATTCAATATTTGTGAACTTTGACAGTCTGAAAGTGACGCTTCAGATGAAATGCCATTGCCAAATGGAGCCAGTGCTTGATTAGTCACAGGTACAAAGTATGCACTATGGGTGACATTTAGTCCTTGTCTGTTCTCAGAGTTGTCTTCAGCTCAGAGCCACTCTTACACAACCCAAGGGTACAAGGGTACTCCAAGACTATACTCAAGATCCTTTCATCTGTGTTTGCCACCTACTTGCCCCACAACCACTGCAGAGTGAAAAAAAAAAAAAAAAGGTCATCTATGCAGCAGCTCACTCTTGGCAATGACTTGGAATCAGAACTGATAGTCCATGTACAGATAAACTGAAAGGCTCCCCAACAAAAGAGTCTAATCTATTTTACCTAATGATACCATGCTTAGGGGTGTAATTTCTCCCCTTGTTTCCATCACTAACAAGTCCACTCCAAGTCAGCATGTCAAGTTAGGGATAGTAAAAATGTCAAAGTTTTGGGGTGCTCTTAGAGACATTTATTAATTTGAGCTTCTGTCCTTCTTTACTGAAGGATAATAACCAATGTAAGAATTGGCAACATTCATCGGCATTCAGATTGCCCACAATTTCTCCCTTTTCAGTGATTCTTTAAGTACTTTAAAAGAACTGCTTCTTTACTGTTTTTCAGGGCATGGCAGAAGGAGAGGTTGGTTTCCCAATGATTGTTATGACTTGGCATTTATACTTAAAATTTCTACTGCTTTCAAGTTTCAGGTTTGGGGCTTAAGGAGATTTGGCACAGAGAGCAACAGCTATCCAGCCCTGACTCCCTGCTCATACCTCCTCCAGGACTGGAGGAGAGAGGGAGGTGGACAAGGACAACAGGGATTATCAGGAGCCTGGGTCTCCTTTTACCTCAATCAGTGTCAAGAATTTGCTCCGCTAGAATGCCCTAGAATGGCTGTATTTTTTAGAGACCTGTGTTGACCATGCAGGTATAATACAAACAAAATGAGATTAAAACAAAACAAAACTGGGGGCTGGAGAGAGGAGAGGGAATTCTACTCCTAACAACACAAAAACCAAACAAATAAAAACCTTAAAACATCGTCTTTTCCAGAAGTAGATGGTCTATAGGACCCCTGGCAGTTCAGAGGTCCAATTACTGAAGCATGGATGGGGAGTTTAGGTGTATATGGTATTATCCCAGCATGGTGGAAGGGAGGGCGCCTTTCTGATGATTTGCATTTTACATAGAGGGGAGGGCAGGTGGAAGGAATTAAAAGAATTTCCTGTATATTATACAAAATCTCTACAGAATCGGGTTCTAAGGTCTAAAGACCTAGACCTCCTGTTGAGCTCTGTGGTGAAGTGGGGAAACAAATTTAATAAAACAGTGAAATTTCCTCTCAATAAGCAAGCATTTTCACTCCCACTCAGCATATAGAATTACACTTTGTAAAAAAAAAAAAAAAAAAGAAGAAGAAGAAATACACTTTGTTTACTGCAAACAGGAGACAAAAAGAGTACAATGGCTTACTGGTTTAGAAGAGCTCAGTTGCTAGTTGCTTAACAACCTCAATGAAACCACTTTACAGAATTTAACACACTATGGGACAAAAAACATTGAAAGAAGCTAGAGAATTAAGAAGGACTAGCAATAGAACATTTTTTTGTGTGTGTGATTTCTGTGTCTTCTCCAACATCTGCCTACATTTCTGATTTAATCAAGGCAACTTGTTTATGTACAGCTTTTAGCAGACACAGATACTTTGCTGACCCTAAAAGAACACATTATCCACATTCGAAGCAATTTTCGTGTAAATGATTGTGCTGTTAACCTCCGAGGGTCATTCAAATATTTTCTGAGAAATTGGCTGCTTTAAGTTCTTTCTCAGAATGCCATGTGTTTCATTTTTGTGCAGAAGAGATGACAGGCTGGGCATTCCAACAGGAGTTTAGTTAATTTAACTAATCTCTGTCAAGAGAAGCAAAGTGATGGGACTCATAAGGCCAGTCGCAGCCCAGAGTTTCTGTTTCTTCCGTAATAGAAAAAGCAAAACATGCAGTATGGTTTTGCAACTGGGCAAGTTTAGAAATATTTTTAAGCTTTCTGCTTTGCCAAGTGTTTCATAAAAAACTCTCTTCTTTCTATTTCATGCCAAAAAAATGTTACCCCATAAATATGTTTTCCCATATCTGGCTACATGTCCGGGATTTCTTCTTTCTTAAGAATAAATAAGTTTTCCGGGGTATAAAAATGCCACTTATTCTATCAGATTAAACATATCTTTATATAGAAAAGGCATTTGAAACATTCCACAATGGGTCTCAGGAAGGATCCTTACTTAATATGATTTTGTTAAATTAATTTTGATTGAATATTTGGTCTTTGAATTCTTTATGTGACTCCATGGAAAGTTCAGGCTTGTTTTATAACACTTCCAATCCGACATTTTTTTTTTTTCTCACTGCCCTCACACCATCCCATTTTGCTAGAAAGCATTAAATAAAAATCAATTTCTGTCTTTGACCAAAATAATACCTTGGAAAAGATACCAATGCAAGGGAACCCTATGGGTTCTATTCTCTATCTGCATATTTAGCTGGGGTGAGAAGGGCTCAGGTGTCAGGGTTTGAAGAACTCTAGCTTTAAAAAAAGTGTGAACTTGCAAATTAGCTATCAAGTTTAATAGAAAGTGAATAATGCCACCCAGAGCTAACTTGTTTCCATTTCTGGAGTCCTATTGATTTTGCTGTTAGGGAAAGCACAGACACATATGAATGCTGATAAGCAGCAATTCTTATGGGTTGGTTTGATATTTTCTTTTTTTACCAGCTAAAAATGGTTATTACATTGACAGTCGAAAAGTTGAATAAATCGTCTGAAAGTGGAGAAAATAGGACAAAACAAAAACATGCTTGAAAAAGCAATAGCTGGAAAAAAAAAAAAAAAGAAAAAGCAATAGTTGGGACGCCTGGGTGGCTCAGCGGTTTAGCGCCTGCCTTCAGCCCAGGGCGTGATCCTGGAGTCCTGGGATCGAGGCCCACCTCGGGCTCCCTGCATGGCGCCTGCTTCTCTCTCTGCCTGTGCCTCTGCCTCCCTCTCTCTGTGTCTCTCATGAATAAATAAATAAAATCTTTTTTTAAAAAAATAGAAAAAGCAATAGTTGTACACCTAACGTGATCAATATTTATAAAGAAAGAAGTCATACAGCTTTAGCTCTTGTAAATCGCTAATGACCTGAAATACAATTCAGATTTAAAGCTTGACACTGGGCAACTTTAATATATGGTTATCTGTTATTGATATTTAATGAATCATTGTAAGTAAATCTACTGTAAGTAAAAGGTATTCTAAGCTGATATATAATGTTATTGCTGGTTAGCTGGTTAATTTTTAAGAATCTCTGTGTGTTAGTGTGTGAAGGTGTCTATGTGTGTGTGTGTGTTCGAGATGGGAGGAGGAGGAGGAGGCTATGGTCCTTTATAAGTGATTTCCTCTCAACTCTGTTTTTTTTTTTTTTTTTTTTTTTCAACTCTGGTTTATAAGTCTTTGCCATTCTTCTTAAAATCTAAAAACACAAGCTTATTATGTTTGGAGAGCACATGCAGAAGTGGATGTGAAAACATTTTAGAAAGAACACATGAAAATATGATTCTGAAGAGTCGCAAAGTTGCTAAGAGTAAACCAAGATTCTCTTCAAAGATCAATGCTATACTGAGAAACCGGAGGTTGGAAGAAATAGTTTTGCTCGTCTTCAGCCCACTGTCATCCTGCCACAAATGGTACCAAGTAAAGCTTCCATCCTTATCCCATCTTATCATCACATGGCCCTTTCCCCCCCCACGCATGAGGAATTCATTGTTTACATTTTGAAAATGTCAAGCATCTCAAAGCACTTACGTTTTGTGGAACCAGGTCTCCCATGGTAAATGATAAAACCCAGCACCGTGAGCCTGCTTCCTAGGAACGGCAAATCAGCATCGTGATGCTCCCAGGCCAGAAATAATACCCTCCCTTAGCTGCAACTGGTTTAGTATCAGAGCCATAAAAAATAGATGATGGAAAACCGAAGCCTTTGACAGAAATACAAGTCTGCTGTGTCGTGGCTTCTATAGGGCTGGAGCAGAGTGAAGTGGTCTTATTTATACGCTGAACTTGGGCTTCACCTACGTGGGCCAGCAGACACACGTGCGCAGCGTACTCATGCTGTCAGGGCACTCAGCACCAAAGGCTGGCAAGGCCTGATTCTATTTACATAAATGGCAGGGAGCTAAACATACACCCTCCTGTTAGAAGTCAGTTGGCACAGAAATTTCAGCCTATGGAATATGACTGTGGAGTGGGCAGGCCCAGATATTTATGGTGCTTGGGTTGTCCTCTTTGCTTTGGCAAAAAAATGCAATTTCCAACACAAAGATGATCTCTGGCTTTGGCATCAGGAAAGCTAGAAGCCAGTGACATAAAGGCTTGAAGGTCACCCAGTCTGCTGCAGCAGAGAGAGATGTTCTAAGGCCAAAATGCAAAATAAGCACCTCAGATCAGCTCTCACTGCATGAACTTTTTTTTTTTTTTTTTGCATAGAATTGGAGCCAAAAATTGTGTAGAGAAAGTCTAATGGAAAATCAGGACCTGTGGTCTGTGCCTTGCTTGGATATGACCAATATCTATGAATACAAGAATGCAGACTCTGATGGACGTAAAGATGTTAAAGAGACCATCATTCTGAAATTTTAATGTTATGTAGGAGAGAAGAGCAGGAGTCAAGAAGGAAAAAGGCAGAGTCAGAGAGAGAGAAATGCATGGAGAATACCTTTTGTTTCTCCAGCCCCATCACGGCGGACGAACCAGATATTAAGCCTGAGACTTACTTTCCTCCTTACCTTCCATTATGCACCCTTGCTTTTATGGCCCTGGTTGGACACTGCACATCGACACAAAGGAGACTCAAAATGTGCTTTTGTTTTTGTTATCCGCCTTACTTCTGGTCCATTAGGTTGGACTAATGCAGCCACGAATCACACACTGGACAGCTTTGAAGAGCAAACTCGTGTGCTTGGTCTTAGAGGTGATTATGAAGATCACCTGCCGCCATACCTAGGCCTCCACTCAATCCTGGTGGTTGTTGGCTTGTCTCCTTCGCTTCAGGAGCTCCACGCAGCCTCTAGTTTCTCCAAGGTTGGGGGGGCCCTTCCTGGTCCCCCCACTTGCCTTTCTCTGAAATTGGCGTCTGCACCCCCTTGTGTTATTTCTGATTTCACTTGCCCTACTGGCTTCTTTTCTCTGCTCATTCTTGGTGGAGATTCTAATTTCTGGTTCTCCAGGGCCAGCCCTGGCTCCAAGGATTTGGCTGTGGCATTCAAACAACCCTAGAGAATTTTATCTTTCAAACCTGTCAGTTGACACTTTAGGGTTATTCAGTTCCTACAGCAAAGACTTGAATAAAAACAAAACAAAACCCACGGACCTGTATAAAAGCAGTACCTATCACATCAGGAGCGCTGTCTGTGGGGACTGACTACCTGGCTTTGCATCTGGTCCTCCCCTTCGATTGGCCATTTAAAAACCTCGCACGTTGTAGGATGGGAATAATAGGAGAGAAAATATAAAATCATTCAAGAGTCTGGCATATATTAGATTCTCAGGGTTTCCTGATCATTGACTCATCCTATTTGATGTAGTGGTACAAACTGGGAACGGGTATACAAACCCTGCCCGACACCACCCCACAGCCACCCAGCGTCCTCCTTAACTCTAAAGAGGCACAATGAGCATGGCCACCCATGGCTGGGAGCCCTCTGGGCGTGGGCAGGACCAGCTCCACGTTCCAAAGAAGGGATCTCATTTACACCCGTCTCTGAAAGCACCCTAGATCTGAACCTTAGACCTCAAGATCTGAAGGGGTGGTGGTGGGGGTAAAATTGAGGTTTTGTACTGTTACTTTTTATAAGACACATTGTCTTTTTTTTTACGATACTGTATTTTTACAATAATTTCCATTTCTTATATATATTTTTTGTAGCATCCTAATTGGAGGCAAGCTAGTTTTAGAAGGTACGGCTTAAAAGAGATCAACAATTGATAAGTTATTTGACCTCACTGAATTTCAGCACAGCATAAAAACCTAAAACATTTTCATTCACTGTCTCTTGCAGACCCACTGATCCCTAATATTGCTGTTGATTTTACAACAATTGCTTAACTCCCCAGGATGGTGAAGAATGGGACCAATACTCCCTCAGCCAAGAAGTGTCAAACCAGGCTCTAAGACTTGAAATTATTTATTCCACGTTGTCTTTTACTCCTGAGGATGAAGACAGAGAGCTAAAAAGTGTGATGTGCAATGATGTATTGCCTCCTTTCAGTATATACGCCCAGGAGTTTAGAGCTCTATTTCTTGATATCAGAGTCTACTACTTCGCATCTCTCTCCTACTCCCACACACTCTGTTACATGGTGGTTGGACAAGGCAAGCTAAGAATTCCTCATATTCTCCTCCTCCTTCTAATTCTTCCTCTTTCTCTCTTCCTCCTTTCTATCTTCTTTTTCTTTTTTTTTCTTCAGATTTTATTTATTTATTCATGAGAGAGACAGAGAGAGGGAGGGTAGAGACATAGGCAGAGGGAGAAGCAGGCTCCATGCAGGGAGCCCGATGTGGGACTCGATTCTGAGACTCCTGGATCACACCATACCTTAAGCCAAAGGCAAACATTCAACCACAGAGCCACTCTGGCGTTCCCCCCACCCTTTATTTTTAAATTACTCTGTCTCCCACTTTTGCTTCCTAGAAATTCACCTGGTTGGATGCTGTTATAATGATACAGTTCTACTATGATTATGGGGGTGCTGCTAGTTACAGAACAGTATACCCCACCATCTAAATTATTGCATTCCTGTATGATCTGGAAACATAGTAGTTCCATGCAGCCTTTTCCAGGGCCCCCAAGAATATTTGGTGGGTATTAGATCTAATTTTCTGTATTACTTTTTTTTAAAAAGATTTTATTTATTTGACACAGAGAGAGAGAGAGCACAAGAGGGGGAGCAGCAGGCAAAGAGATAGGGAGAAGGAGGCTCCCCTCTGAGCAGGGAGCCTGACTCAGGGATCCATCCCTGGACCCTGGGATCATGACCTGAGCTGAAGGTAAATGCTTAATTGACTGAGCCACCCAGGGGCCCCTTTTTATATTACTCAATTAGTATATTACTCAAATCTCTAGTGTACTGGGTTATATTTAGCAGAATACTCTCTTTTTTTAAAAAAAGGTATTTATTTATTTTGAGAGAGAGAGAGAGAAAGTGAGCAAGAGGGTGTGTGCATGAACAGGGAGAGGGGCAGAGGGGGAGGGAGAGAGAGAATCTCCAGCAGACTTTGCAATGAGTGCAGAGCCTGACTCAGGGTTTGATCCTATGACCCTGAGACCATGACCTGAGCTGAAATCAAGAGTTGGGCGCTTACCCAACTGAGCCACCCATTTGCCCCAGTAGAATATTATCTTAATACTTGGGGGAGAATTTAAATTTAAATAATTTCATAGGTAAAAAAGTAGTGACAGACAAGTAGCAAACTAGCATTTCTCTTTTTGGTTCTCTTTAGCTGGTAGATTTCATTTTTAAGCATATAGTCCCCACTGCTGCCCCCCCCAACCCCAAAACACAACTTGGGCTGCCTGCTGAGGTCCTGTGATAAAAGCCTGTGTCATCGTTCCCTATTGTCACTATCTCCTGCCATTCTAGCTCTCTCTGGAAAGTGGGGCAGGCCCAGCTGTCATAATTATGACTTCCTTGTCATATTTTTGTTCTCTTCACTCATCAGCAAAACCTCAACTATGTCTTTCTATGTTATAAACTGTGGAAAGATAATGAAGGGAGAAATCATAGAAGGAATAACAAAATGACAGAAGCATAGGGGAAGAAACAGCAAGTGGCTTTTCGTCAGGGTTGCCTTTAGGTAAGATTTACAGGAGAGAATGTTTTCCCTACACTTAAGTGGCCCAAAGAGTTATAGAAAGATGATTCCCCAGTGACCTACTTCAAACCCATTTAGTTGTTTCTGAAAAGTCCTCCACTGACATCACCATAGGGCATGTCTTTCGGGTTGTTTCTCAGCAGTGTGATGGATTTCTGTGGATCCCTGTGGTCTCTTTCATCTGATTAGTGGGAATGCAGATTGTGGCTATAGGCTGGACAGGCAACAAGCAGCTAAATTCATCCTGGGTTGATGTGTGGTTAGGAAGACCCAGGAAAATATTCCTGTGTGGAGTTAGGCCGGGTAAGAAAGCACCACTTCGTGAGGAGATTTTCCTCCTCCATCAACCAGACTGTCCTCTAAACTAGAGGCAGCCTGTAGGCTTTAAGCTATAAGCAAGAGATGTATCTGTTTTGTGATGCAGAGATTTGAATTTAGTTGCAAATATTTGAATGTGAGCTCAGACAAGCTTCCAGAACTCTGATTGGAAAGGACTAGAGGGTACTAGTTCATGCTATATCTTCAGGGGTGCCTGACTTCCCTTGGTAAGAGCCCCACAGGGGGTCGGCAGTGGCACAGGTGCTTCTCATGAAGCAAACCATGGCTAGGGCCTCAGTGTGTGTGAAGCAGGGCTATAGGAATCACTGGCTCCATTTTTGGGAGCCTCATACATCCACGCACGCTACCTGAGGACACTTAGTCTTTTGGGTGAAGTTCTTTTGAATCATGTTGGCTTTGATTTATGTATGCCATTTGCTCTTGAAAACATTTTCAGTTTAGCATCCTCAATTTTGCCCTTTCATATATGTACATCTGCTTCTAGGATTTGAAGTGAGGTGCAGTGCAGACCAGAGAATTGCACAATTTCCCTGCACGGTGAAGCAAAAGCACCCTCTAAGGCCAATCCCAGCTCTCAAGGGAGGGCCCCATGGGCAACTTTAAGGAGGGAAAAAATTAATGATAAGAGAAGATTTATTATGGATTTTCTATCTGTAGTTTTGACATTAGTGACATTTGGGCATAAAACTGATTTGTTAACTACCTCAAAATAATTTTCCAGTCTAATTAGATTTTGTTAGTGAGCTAATTTATCAGTTTTTTTTTTAATAATCCAAGGAATGTACTGAAAAAAAAAAAACAAACAAACAGCCAAACCTGGCTTATTATTAGAGCTGGTTTACATTTAACTTTGGCAGCTCTAAGATTTCCCTGGGCTGTTTCTGGAGCCTAATTTATTGATGAGTCCCTGCGCCCTACTGCAAGAAGCATCTTTTCATCTGAAGAAATGAGGGGGTCTCACCTACATTATTCTTGGAAGAGAACCTGAGGAAAAACGTGAGGGAACCTCAAACTAGAATGGTCTTTTTTTAGAGGGTGGTAGACAGCAGCCAAAAGTGTGTTTAGAAATATGACTCTGCTTGCTACAGGTATGGCTTTTGTTTTTGTTTGATTTGTTTTGTTTTGTTTTTAAATATATATTTAGGGAATTTTGAGCAAGCCATCTTTAATAAAAGCTGGTCTTTGGGGCACCTGGGTGGCTCAGTGATTGAGGACACAGAACAAATCAGCCTTCTTGGGATACAGAAGGTGGCTCCTGGGCATCTGAGGAGAGAAGAACTGGGGCAGTCAGTGCAAGTTGCTATTGCAAAAGCCATGGAGTTCTGGGAGTGCTAAGAGCACCAGCCAGCAGCAAAAAGGTATTATGTTGACAAAAGCAAACAGTTCTCAGATATTGCCCTACTCTGAGCCACCTCTGGGAATAGTAGACACTGACAGAGAAGATTTAATTGCTTTGAGCTTCTTGCCTTCTTGATATGCCACTGAGAGTTAGCCTTGAGGGAAAAGGAGGTAGAGTCCTCATGTTGTATTGAGCAACAAATAGAAAGAAAGAAAAAAGGACATTTTTCTCCTGAAAGCTTGATGAGATTGGCTATCAGAGCTAATTATATACAATTACTTAATCTCATGTACCTCTGACTCCTGGTCATTCTGGGTCAAAATTACAGAGACACGTGTATTTAAGTTGCAGAACCTTAGGGTATATGGATTTTTGGGCCAGTGGAATTTTATGAAGGGAAGAAACTCTAAAGATAAATTAGTCTCATGTATGCAGTAGCATATGAGGAAATAATTTTGGGGCTGTGGCAGAAGCAAAAGCAGAATGGGCCAGAGCAGACTAGTTTGCCAAGAGTTTCTGAATCTAATGGAAGACCTTCAGTTGCCCAAGTATATAAAACAAATACAGAAATGGAGACCAAAGCCTTTAATGCAAAACAAACAAACAAAAAAAAAAAAACAAAAAACAAAAAAAAACAAAAAAAAAAAAAAGAAAGAAAGAAAAGAAAAGAAACTGCATGTCTACCATGCTTACCAAGTGTAATATCCATTAAGCTGCTTATAAACAAAAAATTAGAAGCTATTCTTTGGAGATTATTGCTCACCTGCTGCCCCAACTGAGTGCTATGGCTTCATTTTCCATCTATAAACACTGGTTAGGCTGGTTGCTAAGTATATTCACTGGGGAAATTGTAAACTGTTTATATGTGACCACTTAGATGGATACACACAAATACTTCCCTTTGACCCCATCAACATATTGTGGAGAGACTATATTGTAGTGGACTGATCTTGGATGCTGAGAGTCATATAAACCTAAGTTAAAGTCCCTGCTCTGCCACTTACTAGATATGGGACTTTGAGCAAATTCTTTAACTCTTCTGAAGCTGTTCCCCATTGTAAATGAAAAGGATATTATTATAAAGCACCATTTTAAGTGTCAACTCTGTATTATCAAATACGTCCAAATGATAAAATTCTGCTTAATCACCATCGAACTGTGGGTTTAAATTTGTTCATAACTCTAGCAATACTTTCTCTTCCCCATTGGAAAATATCAACACACACGCATTCAGCAGCTATACCCCTTTAATCATATATTTGGAAAGAGTCTCATAATTCAATAACACTGTATCACCTGCCATAATAGTTAAGATAATCAGCATGCTCTGTTCTAGTCATATGACACAATGGAAAGTCTAGGAGGGTGCTGTGGAGTCCCCAGATTTGGTTTTCTCCAGCATTTATTGATGAAGTTGGTACACTCTTTGCATAAGAAAAATAAATGAACTAATACCAGAGTAACAAACAAGCATCACTTTCAATCACATTTCCTATTGTGTTGCTCATTTAAGGATTGAATGCTCCCTTTTGGTTTAGTGAGTAGTGTGGAAGAGTGATAGATATATTGAATGAAAAAATGTGGGTCTTTATTTTGTTTTTTTGGCTTTCATTTGGATTTGGAAACTTGGGGGCAAACTATAAGCTACTTAAGAGCACTTATTCTTTCCTCTCTTTCTTTTGATATAGTTGCTTTCTTTTCTTTTTTAACCTTATGTGGGTGTTGGGATTCAAATCACATGAGCAAATAGCAATCAAATTCTCACTGTATATATTGCACTTCAAGGGATGCAAAGAATTTACAACACAATTTCTGTCTCAAAAAGTTTATAGCCTTGTTTGGGGGAGACAAAACATACCACATGAAAAGTTCATGATAGAAGACTTAAACAAGGATGCAAACCAATCACAGATGAGTTGTTACATAACATGGGAGCTTAAATTAATTACTGATGAATTCTATTAGCTCTAAGTACTATATGAATTTGGAAAAGAGAAGTCCATGAGCCTTTCAGTTAGGATTGAGATAGAGAGCAGGGGAAAAATGAGCTATATGAAGAGAAAGTCGGTGGTGCAGTCAGATGTATGAAGTAGTACTGAGATGCAGATGGGGAAGCCCTGAAACAAGGCAAGAAAAAGTGAGATAAATAGAAAGCCAGCAATCATCTTTGACCTTCTGCTAAACTGGGTGGCAAAGGAGCAAGAAATAGACACCCTTAGGCAAAGTCAAGCTCTGCTCAAGGTTGAGGAAGATAGATTGAGGGCTGTGAGGGGCAGGAGAGGCAGCTACCCACCTGTCCTCAGAAGATAGTTGAGGTGTTCTTAATGCTGTGGTGGTCATTGACCACCACAGAGACAGAGTGTGTGTGTCCATGTGAACACATGCATGTAAGAGGATGGGAGGTCTAAGAGCAGAGGGAATAAAGAAAGACAGGAAACCAAAGAAAGATGACATTCCCCAGGAGAATCTTAGATGGAGGAACAATTGGAGCAAGTCCAAGATGCTTTGGTGAAGAGTTTTTTTTGAGTCAGTGCCTATTTGTTAAATATGAATTTAAGCAACAAATATTATAATCGTTAGAATTCAACATATACATCTAATTCAAGACTCTTAAAAGCATATTCGCAGCTTTATCACCCTTTTTTACGAGACTGAAAATAACTTCCATCAAAATCATGCTAACAGAAAGCAATGATATGCTGAGCACACTTTCTTCTCAGAAAGAATTCAGATATAATGAGTGGAAAATTGCCTTAAAGAAAAGATCGAGGGAAGTGACAACTTAATTAAACCCAGGAGCTACTGGTCCCATTTTATATTAGTCTTTCCATATTGTAATGAATTCTGACCTATTTAGTCATGACAAGACATATATTCTGAATAATCTGTATCCCTTTTGAGGTAACTAATGGATATTTATCAGACATGAAAACATTGCATGTCTCTTATTCATGATATTTGATCTTTAATTTAGCATTAGTATGCTACATTTAGAATACTAGGAGAAACCTTAGCCACATATATAAAGCAGCTACTGAGATGAAAGGCATTCCACAAGGGGGCTACTGATCTCAGAACCAGTTAACACAGCCATGAGTACTTTATGGGCTGCTACAGCACATTAGCCACAAACAATTTCCATCCTAGGAAGTACACTTAGTACAGCTACTGGTGCATAATAAATATTTGATCCTAATTAGACATAATGAATGAACCTTAATTCTGTATCCACTATGCTTTTGTAGGACACTGACCCATAAATTAAAAAAAAAAGTTTTGGGGGTGTGAGTATAGAACTAAAGCCATTTTATTACCACTAACATGTTTCCTATTTCTAAGTTATTTGATGATGATAAAGAATTGTCTGGAAGTCTCTTAAAAGATAGGTATGGTATAAACACACACACACACACACACACACACAAATCATCAAGAGAATTCTAAAGTGCATAAGGATATATACGTCAATATGATATATTTCATAATAAGAAAATCTTAAATTTCCTTTAACTTACTTTAATTCATTGAGGAGTTCAAGGTAAATATGATTTTTAAAAATTTAATCTGACAAATTTTAATTAGAGTACTGATTTGGAATTTGAGAGATTCAAGTCTGTTTTGAAAGATTATTTATAAAAATGCTCTTCTGGGATCCCTGGGTGGCGCAGCGGTTTAGTGCCTGCCTTTGGCCCAGGGCATGATCCTGGAGACCTGGGATCGAATCCCACATTGGGCTCCCGGTGAATGGAGCCTGCTTCTCCCTCTGCCTATGTCTCTGCCCCTCTCTCTCTCTCTCTGTGTGACTATCATAAATAAATAAAAAAAAATTAAAAAAAATAAAAATGCTCTTCTTAGATAAAGTAAAAAGGATAACTCATTTGGTAGAATTTAAAAAAAGTAATGTCTTGTGCATTCTAACATTTTTTTTTGAGAGAGAGAGAGAGAGAGCAAGTGCATTGTGGGGAGGTAAAAAGAAAGAATCTTAAGGAGGCTTTAAGCCCAGTGCAGACTCCAATGCAGGGCTCGACCACACAACCTTGATATCATGACCTGAGCCAAAATCAAGAGTCATCCATTTAACCAACTAAGCTAGACATGTGCCCCTTTTTTACTTTCAATAGTATAACTCGTATCCTCTTAGAAGATAGAAATAGCATTATCCGTAAGACATGTATGTAACTTAAATATTTTCAAATGAAGTTAAAAAAAGTTAAACTCTATGATGATTTCCTCTTGTTTTAAAATCATGGCACCACTGGATCTGAGTTTCTAAAATTATTCACCTATCTTTTAAAAAATTTACTCTTGAGAAACGTATCTTCATATATAATTACACAACCTATTAAGATACACTGACATATTACACATTAGAGTCATGTAGCTCTGTGATTTTACCAACTGTGTAAAGTTGGCCATTGTCTGTAACCTACAACCCTCAAATTCTAGTGGGCTCAACACAAGGAAATTATATAGCAGTGCAGGTCAATGGAGTGTGGGGATGAGAACTGGGTGGATACAGGAGACAGGAAGGCTTCTGTTCCAAGTAGCAATTTGGGAACAAACCTAGTCAGTCATCATGGCTAGATCACCCCCTTGGTCTTCCAAGAGATATGCTCCTTTCCCTTTGTGATCAATAGTCTTGTTTTTCATAGGAATGGTTTCTAGTTTGTGGGAAAGAGTTGATTAGTATCACCTCTATTTTGTCTTAACTGGAGGAAAAGACTTAGGTGTTAACCTATTTACCTATAAGTGCATGTAGCAGATAAACTTTTGTAGGCTGACCACGTATAGTTAAAGTTATGCAGAATTCAGGACATATTCAACACTGAGTAGACCTTGAGCTTTGGATGCTTCAAATATATATACTTTTTTAAATTTTGAAGATGATTGACATGATTTCTTTTTCAAAGATAAACTACTTAGATTCCACTGTTATCTGGAATCAGACTATAGATTCCACTATCCTTAGACTGTATCAGGATTATGCTTCTTTAAAGTATTTGAAGGGAAAGTCACAAGAAAATAATAGCCACCAGAGATAACACAGATGTGAGGAATCTGACATTAAGACAGTTTCTTAGTTATAAAATATGTAACTTGAAATTTGATATAAACATCAGATCCTGAATTATACTAGCCACATTCTTACTAGTAGACATTAGCAAAGGAGATAGGATACCAAAAACTGTCATAGAGCTTGGAAGTAGCAACACGTTAAAAAAAAAAAAAAAAAAGAAAGAAAACCACCCAGATTAGACTATCAAGCAGAGCTAGAGCATCCATTAACTCAGATCACAAGAGCTAAAGGTCTCATTTTGACCTTATTAACATTTAGCAAATATCACTGTAGGACACACCATCAATACCACTTTGGACTAAAAACAATCACATTCATTCTTTCAAGAACTTTCCTTCTAATGATATATAAAGAAGGCAATGGCTTCTCATTCTCATATCTCATTTGGAATAAAAATCTTTTGTTTGTTCATCTCGCTTATTCTGATCTCATACCCAGTCACACTGATTAAAAGAACAAATTTAACTTTGAATGCTGGAAAACAGATCTGAAGTAAATATCGGTGTATTATCTGATAATACACTGATTAAATGTAAAACTAAACCAAAAAAATTTTAAAGTCCCAGATTTTTACAAGTGTTATTTTTTTTTTTTAGATTTTTATTTATTTGTTTATGAGAGACACACAGAGAAAGGCAGAGACATAGGCAGAGGGAGAAGCAGCCTCCCTGCTGGTAGCCCGATGTGGGACTCCATCCCAGGACCCTGGGATCACAACCTGAGCCGAAGGCAGACACTCAACCACTGAGCCACCCAGGTGCCCACAAGTGTTATTTTTTAAAGCAACCATAAAATCAAGGCATCTTGGTGTAAAACAAATGAAGACATCCAGGAATTTTAATAGTGTGCAAATGATTGAGACCAGTGGTTGGTAGAAGTTAAATCAGCTGACTCTTCACTTATAGTTTCTTAGAGAGAGGATGTTCCAAGAATATCAAATAGAAGATGTGCAGGAGAAGCTCTTCTCAATCCAGCTCATGATTGTTAATTTGTTTATATTATCAAAAACCATTACTCGCATTTGAACATGTATCTCTATAAGATTTAAAGATTACTGTAAATCAAATTTAAAAATTCCTCTCAGTACAGTATAATCATATAGTATAATTTTTCTGTTTACTTTAGATAGATTTTTAATCATGATTTCTAAAAACCTAGGCAGTTGATTTCTGATAAAGAGAATATCCCATGAAGTTTACTCTCTTGTTCTAGGATCCTGGTTCTAGGTAGCTTATTCTTGAAAAAGAAATCATGTCAATCATCTTCAAAATAAAAAAAAGTATATATATTTGAAGCATCCAAAGCTCAAGGTCTACTCATGTTGAATATGTCCTGAATCCTGCATAACTTTAACTATACATGGTCAGCCTACAAAAATTTATCTGCTACATGCACTTATAGGTAATACAGGTTAACACCCAGGTCTGAATCTTGAAGAGAGTTTCCATTTCTCTCCTTTGGGATAGTTTTCTCATTGAACTACATGGAAAACCAGGAAGCTCACTAGTCAGGGGGCCTGATTTTCTACTAAGAAGACTTTAAGATATTGTCAAGTTTAGTTCACTTTTTTAGACTTCCATGGCTTCTATAAGATATTGAGTGTGTGCTAAGCCCTTCAGGAAGCATGACTTTAGAAAAAAAAAAAGCCTCTGATTATGTTGTTACTTCATGATTAGCTTCAGAAATGAGACAGGAAATTCATGTATGTGACAAAGGCATAGCAGGACAAAATACCCTTATTGCCTTTCAAATTTTGATTTCTGGGAAGGAAAACACACACACCTCCTATCAAATTTTGGTCTTTAATTGTACATCATAACATTTAGAGATCTTCATGTTTCTTTTCATTGTTAACTTGATATTCAAGAGACTTCAGACACGAATGCCTTTATAAAATAATCTCAAAGTATGAAAACAGCATTTATCTTTAATGACACTTGCTTTGTACCAACACCACAATTCTATTTTTGACAGCTATTCTTAGACCTAGGAATTTGAGCCAATGTATTCATTCCTTCAAGGTAACATAATGAAGACATAGAGGCATAACAGTCTAGCAGAGAGAAATCAATTTGGTATAGAATTGCTCCCTATTATATAATATATCACAGAGAGAAGTTAGTCCAGCTATTTCAAGTCATTAAAACATCTGCTTTTTCTCCAGTTAGATCTATACAACTGGATGGTAAAGATCAGGCATAGGTGTTTAAAAATGGTGCCATAATGGTAGCTCTCTTATTTTACTCTTATTATGGGAGTTCTCTTTAAGCAATAGCTTATACAAATTGGTTGGCCCACTGCTATGACTGAATGTAATAAACGGAAACTGCTATAGATTATTAACATAGAGGCTGATGACCAGAATAAATACTTCTATATTTGATATATCTTGGGTTGTGGAGAGACTATTGTTCATAGCATTACTCACATCAAAGCATGCAACCGTTCACACAATTAATAAGAAACTCTTGGCCCTAAACAATAATTCACAAATTGCCAATAAATCAGAATAATTTTGTTTGTATTATACCTCAGTGTTTTTTTTTCAGTAAATACATTTATCAATACCCATTTTATATAGTTCAATGAAATAATCCATTCTTATAAAAGCTTTTTTAAAAAATAGCACCTTATTCCATGTAAATACTCAGCAGTCAGAATCATCTGCAGGAAGTACTCAGATTCATAGTGTTAGGTTTAAAGACTTCATTGAATGTAAATATTTCATTAAACAGTGGTGCTTATGTATTCAAGGGGTCTGGTGGCTTTGGAATATATGACCACTGGGTATATGGGGTATAAACAATGTGTAAGTTTAAATCAACAGGAAGAATAATCCACCAACAAAAAGAAACACTTCAGTTTTTCATGCCAAAGTCTTTCAGAACTATACTACTGTACTGCAAGCAGCCAGTGAGTGATCCTTTTATAAAGTGCCTCTCTGATCTCATCTCCAGTAATATCCTCTCCTCTGCAGCTTCCTTGCTATACCTCAAAGATGCAGTGACCACCTTAGGCATTTGCAGGGGCAGTTCGTTCTGCCTAGAACATACCTCCCCCAGAGAGCTGTATGCAGATGGCTGTCCTGTGCTGTCCTCAGCACATTCTCCAGGTCCTCCTCACTTTGCTATATGTTGAAGCATTTTTACTGTCTTTCCTACTATATAATTTCTTGTTCTCTTTATCTTCTTTTGTTTGTTTCTTACAGGGGAATATAAGCTCTTTGAGGGCAGGAATTTTTACTAGTGTTCTCTGATAAGTCCCAACCACTCAGAACAGCGCTTTCCTCTTAGGGTTACTCAGATTGTATCTGCTCAGGTGAAGGACTTTGCTCTCTCTACAGTGATGAAGATGTTGGTGCTGCTCTAAGTTTAAAAATGAAGCATGACACACCAAAAGCCTGAGTGAAAGATAAGTTTCTTGCTTAAAGGTATGAGGAAGGAGTGAAAACTGTTTCTGCCTCATAAAAGGAGGGCACCTTTCAACTAAGAACCTCAAAGAGGTGATTGCTTTTTTTTTCTCAGTAATTATCATAATACCATGCATTATTAGGTTCTGTACTCTTTTCCATAGCTGAGGATAAAGTGCCCCAGTTGATCTATCTAGAAACAGAACAAGATGTGTGTGTGTGCGTTGGACAGGAAGAAGGGTATCTTATTTTAAGGGTTGAGCCACATGACTGACAAAGTATATTTAATGACAGTTGGTAGAACATAGATACAACAATTCACAAGATTTCATAATAGTGGTCAAATAAAGCTGAGAAGACCTAGAAAATTTATGAAATAGATGAATTGTTAAAGAATATGGAAAATGGAATAATTTGATAAGATTTAGCTGTGTTTGGATGAAATGCTGTAAGGACTTAACCCCAATGATAAATATCCAAAGATAGATGGTGGTACTTCAGATAGTTCATCAATAAAATAAATCTGTAAGATTCCATAGTTATAATTCCATTAATTGCTTGTATGCTCTTATGTTACTATTATATTATTTCAAGTTTATCACATTTTGCAATATCCTATACTTGTAATCAGCTTTCTAAGTCAACTTTAGAAAAAAAAAGTCAACTTTAGTAATCAATTAATATTAAATATTCAACTTCTATAAAATACACTATGCCATTTCTGTTTTCCACTGCAAGATGGCTCATTGAAATGACATATACTCAAGAATAGCACAGCTTGGGGGACTCCACTTTTATTGATTTCTACTTTATTTAATTTCCATGCTGATTTCCACTTTATTTGACATATTCCTGTTCCCTATTCATGCCCAGATTTCCCAACTCTCAACTTCAACTCTTACATTAGGAACAATGGTTTAATTGTTTAATTATTGCCTAATATTTATTGAATTAAAGGCGACTCATCTTTTATTACTCTCTTTAACTCCATTCTATTACTGTCTATGGTTTAGCCAAACATAAGGCAGGACTAATCCGAAAAATTAACAAAACATATTTATACAGACATCCACTTTGTGATTTCAACAGCATTTTCTAGAGCAATACTGATCCCGGAAAAGAAACACCATAAAAGTACTCAGCTGCCTTTTAAAAATATGAATTTGTGAGCATGTCCAGAAAAATTAAAATGTGTAATGCATTAAAGACCATGTTTCCCACAGTGCATGCAGATATTATTATTTAGAAACACATTCTTAAAATAAATTAGCTTGTTGCTGATTTCAAAAATATGAGTAAGTATAAGGAGCAGAAGAAAAAATTGTTAACAATCCTACTCTGAATAAGTTGTTACCATACTATGAAAACGGAAAATATTTTAAATGATTAGTATTTCAGTTACATAATAAAAATGAACAGATATAACCCCAACCACAAGACTTAATTCACATACACTCACACACACACACACACACACACACAAATTTGTTTTGGTCTATGGTAGAAACACATCCTTTATGTTGAAATTATGTATTTCTTTGAAATACAGTTAAAAGTGAGAAAGAAAACTTTAAACATTTTCTTTTGCTTTTAATTCATATGCCTCAAGGCAAACACCTTGAACACATGTCAAAGTACTCAAATTCATAGCTGCAGTCAGTAAGGTCTTTATTCATTGAGAAATTTTGTTTCAATATCCCTCTGTTAGACTTTTTCTTGGATGTTTATCTTGAAAATCCTTACTCAAAGCTGAAATAAGTTTTTCTCCAAAGTCACATTCATCTTTCATAGGTCATTTCAGAAATCATACTCCTTCAATATTTAAATAGGAGCAAATACAGCACTATCTCTATAACCCATGGAGAATTTATATATAATAGGATACCTAGCTATCATTCTAATGATGTTTTCTCCACGGGTCAAAGGTCATCACACAAATAGACTTGTATTTAGAGAGTAGATGTTCATGGTGGTAGCTGTTCTTAGAGAAATCACACCCCAAATCTCTTTATTCTTCACTCAGAGTGACTCACAAAGGGGGCTCTCATTCTAGGAATAATGCAACACCTTTTCTGATTCCTACCCCAATAATCTATCTTCTCAATTATTTCCCCAAGTTCTAAATCTAGAAGTCTTTGTGTCATTGATTCTTGGTTCTCAAAATTGCAGACTGCTCTCAGCCTCCTGCATTTTTCTTTCATATTTCTCTTTGCAATTTCAATCACGTGGCTGTGGTAATTACTTCCCAGCAACTGTCTCCCACAGCACTGTGGACAGAGTACCAAGTAGACTCTCAACAAATGGTTATTGACTAATGCCATAAAGACAAATGATGCCATAAATATTAGATGATCCAGAAGATTGATATTTCAGATTTTATCCTTTATATCATGCTATTCAAATGAAATTATGTTTACTTTAATTATCATAGCAATTCAGTATGTATCATAATAATTCAATGACCTTTCCTTGCATATGATTTCATCTCCTGTTTTTGTATTTTTACCTAACATTATAAGCTTCATACATTTAACACTTGGCTGTGCTTATATTTAAAAAGAATGATCTTACAGATACATCAGAAAGGGAGGAAATTAGGAGTTTAGTAGTAAAACCAAATAATGTTTTAATTCACAATAATAGTGAATTTCAATGCCTTAAGCAATTTCATATTTGTTGAATGAAATATTGTCATATCATCTTTTCATATTGCTTTAGTCACTTATTTTACTATTTAGTTTTGAAGATATGTATAATTTGTTTGATTTAAATCTCTATTTAAAATAATTTGTTTCTTAAAGCCTTCTTCCGCTACCACATGAATCATAGGGAGCTTGTGGTTTAAAACTTTGTGTTCTGGTCATAATCTAATTTTTTCAACAGAACATTTAGCATTTGCCTACAACCATCACATCAGTACATAATAAATGGTAACAAAGCAGGTGATTTGTGAACACTGTCATAACTCTGTCAGAAGGAGAATCTTGAGGACCAGGGTTTTTTGAGATAAGTAACAGGACTGACTTTGGATCTCTGGCACAGTAAGCCACACCCTTTTCCTACTAATGAGTTTGGAAAAGTTGCCAGCTCTGCCTTTTATCTGGGAAAACACAGGGCTATTGATGCCTAAACACCATGCACAGAATTTATTTCCATTGGTTGACATGGTCATCTTTCCTGGTGCTTAAAGCCTGAAGAAAAAGCAAAGGGAATGTATTTACTATATGATAGGGGAGTTTAGTAGATAGGAAATCCACATGCAAAGTGTTTATTTTGTTAAAATAACTCTAGCTTCAAGTAAGACGTGTGTGTGTAGGTTGAATCAATTAATAGGGACTTAAACTGGTACGAAGAAAAACATGAATACTTAAGGTTATAATCTTGAGTAACTGGGTGACACAGTTATTAAAATATAGACCTGGAAGAAGATCAAGTTGGGAGCTGGAAGATGATGAGTTTTAGAAGTATTGAGTTTGAGGTGCTCTGCAGACGTTCATATGAGATGATTACCAGGTGCTTGGATGTGTGAATATGGAAGACAGATCAGGGATAGAGACATAGATTTGGGGATTATCATGAAGGAAGAAACAGGTGAAATCAGGAGAGACTGAACAAGAGGGACAGAACCCAAGGGAATATTTTTAAGGTCAGGCAAAGAAAGAGATACCTGTAAGCAGAATTGAGGAGTAATCAGAGAGACTGAAGGAAAATACTCCAGTGTGACAGAAGACAAAGGAGAAGGGATTCTAATGAAGGTCAGAGAAGCAGCACTGTCTAATGGTAATCTGAAAGTCCTTTTCTCATATTTGTTTCCAAGTATTACTCTGTATTAGGAATGTAATAATTTGTTTCTTAGCTTTAGTAACAATGACATGAGGAAATTCAAACTCTCAACTCTGGAAAACAAATTGAGGGTCCCTGGAGGGGAGGTGGATGGGGGATGGGGTAACCAGGTGGTGGGCATTAAGGAGGGCACACGATGTATGAACACTGGGTATTATAAGCAACCGATGAATTATTGAAAACTACATCTGAAGCTAATGATGTACTCTATGTTGGCAAATCAAATAAAAAGTTACTCTTTGTATTATTAGAACTTTACTATTTCTCTCAATGTGTTTATTGTTAACCATTTAAATATTTTTTTATATACTTTAGTGGAATTTACTTAGAAACAAACTATTTTTTTCTTTGAATCTTATGATTTAAAATAATGAGATTTTTTTGGCTTGCACTGAATTTTCAGATTACATGTAAAATTACCTGTAAAAACAACAACAACAACAACAAAAACAGAAAAAATTATTCAGTATTAGCCATCATTGGTCAAAACTCCTAAAAAGATAGTGATGTCTGCCAGCATCTCCATTTTAGCATATTGGAATGACTTTCTATATAAAACAAATAGGAAAAAATCAGAATAAAAATTCTCAAAATTAAACATTGATTCTTACCAAATGATAATGAAAAATCATTAGGTTTTTTCTCCCCTGTGATGTCCAAGAAGTGCTAAGTATAAAAATTAAGAAACAACTGTACATATGTATGTTTTCAAAATAAGTTAAATGTCAAGAAATTTATTGTTACAGTCTTTATATTAAATAGAGGCAATACTCGCTTTGTACAGTATCATGTTAACTGGGAATCCATGCATATCTAACTGTATCTTTGGTCCTTGGCAACTGAGAGGATTGCCTAAATATTATAAAATCACTTTTCATAATCTACTGCATAGAGCATCTTAAAGCAGTAATCCTTTCTTCTCAATCTATTATATCAGAGCCAATATTAAAAAGATAAGACAAATATACCTATTCACTGTCAGATCCAATCCCCGTTAAAATTTCCATAAAGCATAATGACAAATTATTTAATAGCTTAAAGAGTAAATATCACGTTAGGAGGTTCTAAGAATTGTATATAACAAGGTCTTATGGAACAACACACAATAAAAAATGATCATGATTGTAGGTTACAATAGATTCTTGTCTGCTAAGGAACTACATTCATTTTCTTCTCTAATTCACCATTCATAGAAAGTTTGGACTGTAGGCAAAAACATGATACCATTTGTTGTATTGTTTCTTCTTCACAAATTTTCAGAAAATCTGGGACAGATTAAGTAAAAAATTAATATTGTCTCTCAATATTAGCAGCTGAGAAACATGTTTAAAACTCTATTGTGTTTATAGAATACTTCTTAAACTTAAGGCATGGGAGATAGAGGGAAAAGACTTTTTGATGAAGGTCTTTATTCAGCATTCAAAGGATAAAGAGAATAATATAACAAATATCCATGTACCCACCATTCATCTTAAAATAGTGGACATTTGAGTTCAGTTGAAGTCTGTTGTGAATCTTTCCGATTGAAAGAAGCATCCTCCTGGCCTCTGGCGCCTGACTTTCATATTTTTCAGTCCATATATTTCTGTGTACTTTTATGATACAGGTTTTTGACTGATGCTTTTTTTTAAAGGTTAAAGCAATTCCTCCCTATGCTTAGTTGTGAATTTTTTTCAGTTATTTTTCTTTTATTATTATTTTTGATCTTATTTATTTATTTGGCAGAGAGAGAGAGCACAGCTGGGAGAGTGGCAGGCAGAGGGAGAAGCAGGCTCCCCGCTGAGCAGGGAGCCCAATGTGGGGCTTGATCCCAGGACCCCAGGATCATGACCTGAGCTGAAGGCAGATGCTTAACCGACTGAGCCACTCAGGCACCTTTGGTTGTGAATTTTTATCTTGCAACGTGCTGTCAATTTTTCCCACTGAGGTTGGTCCATAGAGTGTACGGTTTAAACCCTCAAGCCCCATATGATTCACATATAATAGGAAAAGGAGTCTCTCAGAAATAAGTGACTGAGACGCTGTAAAAAGATCCTTATGACAATATCTCATTCAATGAATATGAAATGCTTAAGGCACTAGAAACAGTTATGGTCACTGGAAAACAGTATTTGGTTTGACTAGTAAACTCCTAATTGTCTTCCCTTCTGATTTATAGGTAGACCATTCTTCTTAATTGATAAGCCCAGTCAAGTGTTAAATTTACCAAGCTATGATGTTCACTGAAAAATACAGAATGATTTCTGCCAAGTGTTTTTACATATATGCTCTTAGTTATTCAGATTATTATTATTTTTTAAAGATTTTATTTATTTATTCATGAGACACAGAGAGAGAGAGAGACAGAGACAGAGACAGAGACACAGGCAGAGGGAGAAGCAGGCTCCATGCAGGAAGCCCTACGTGGGACTTGATCCCAGGTCTCCAGGATCAGGCCCTGGGCTGAAGGCAGTGCTAAACTGCTGAGCCACCCAGGCTGCCCAGTCATTCAGATTATAGATTAGAAAAAGGATACATGTAAATATATAAAATTCTGATGTGGGCACAAATGACTTTTAACTCTCAATGCTTTTTGTTTAATTTCAATATCTAAAATAGATAAAGTGTTGTAAAGAAGATAAAAATCTCACTGCAATCACGTTTTCTCACCTCAGCAAAGAAATTATCACTTTGTTTCTAGACAAGTTTTTACACGTTTTTACACAAGCTATGGTTAGTAAGTGATGGATCTTCCCCTGTGAGACAAAGCTTGAGTCCCAACTCTGTGTTAATTTTGGAACATGAAATATATTCATTAATTTTTAAAGTTGCTCAAACACATGTTAAAATAAAATGTATTTTGTATTGAAGACCAGTAATTATCTTAAAAATTACTTTTTTTGTAAAAGGCAACTTTCATTATTCTTTCCATGAAAAATCATCCAATGCCTACTGAATTTGCTTTTTCACTCAGTTTTTATTTTTCTTATTTTTGAAGTTTATCATAAGCCACAGTCTTCTGTGTTATCAATGCAAAGTTCAGAAACTTGTTTATTCTACCTTTAGTTTTATTCTGCTGTGACTGAAAATAATTATATTTGATAGAAAACGAAAATTTCAATGATTTAACTTCTTGGCAGAAATAGTAATGGTTAACTATTGATTTTAATAGTAAACAACTTATAAATAATTGCATTGTTATATAAAAGCAACATGTTAAAATTTATGTTATATGTAAATAATTTATATTTCAAATAGTTTATCTAAAATTCTATTTTAGTTAAATGAATAGAAATATAAAACAATTCATATTCTAAATTATAAAATGAGCTTTATAGTGTGCAATTTGATTTCTTATTTAAACTCAGTCACTAAGAGGTGATACTCTGGAAGCTATATACTTCTCCAAAAGTTAGCATTTTATCGCTATGTATAGTCAAGGACAATAACTACTTCTTCCTTGAGAATTAGACATGGATCTCTTAGTTTGACATTTAACACCCTTCTTGAATTAGCACAAAATTTCTTTATTTGTCTCCAACAGTCCACTGCTAAATCTTTCTATATAGGCTCACTGTTCACAGATTGTACATGAAGGTCAATCAGATGCCAGGCCATACCTTCTAAACAATTGGCTCTGCTGCTACCACAGGATGGTGTTTCTAATATAATTGCACATTTAGATAGCCATATTTGTTATTGGATAATTTTCCATTCTTAACCATGGTCTTAGTTTCAGTATAATAACAATTTTTTAAAGAGTGAATACTTTCCTAGTAAAAAAGATAAATGTAGAATAGAAAACATTTTTTTAGAAAACATTTTTGATCTTAGATCAAAAGTACATTTCTTAACTGCATTTGGTTGCGTCTTAATCTCAGCATAATAACAATTTCTTAAAAGAGTGAATACTTTCATAGTAAAAAAGATAAATATAGAAAACATTTTTGATCTTAGATCAAAAGTACATTTCTTAACTGTATTTGGTTGCGTTTTAATCTCAGTATAATAACAATTTATAAAGAGTGAATACTTTCACTGTATTTGGTCACATGTTCATTAAGTTCACTTAAAACGTATCCACATGTAACTTTTTCAACATTCTTGGGTTGTTTTTAATAGTAAGAATTTGCTCTAAAAGTTGAATGCTGCAGTTTTAAAATATTTAAATGGTCAGTTCAAACAAACACAAAACTTCTGAACACTATTTGGAGTGTTATATTCAAAACCAACTAAATTTCTTAGGTTGGCAAAATTGAACAAGAGAAGTACCACTGAGCTGAATGCATGTCAAGAGCAGTGGCTGCACTAGAATTAAACTAATTCAAAGTTGTACTTGGACTAGGATATGCAACAAGTCAAAGTAATCAAAATATAATGCCATAAAAACACATGCTGTACATGTGTTTTTCCATTGAACTCAATTCAGTTTCTTTTTTCAGGCCCAAATTTAGATTTAGAACAAGAGACTAATATTTCTATTCTATCCTTTTGAATACTTAATTGACCCTTTATAAGAGAATACATTATTTTTCTTAAACTGTGTCAAATTTCTAAACATTATTATTATTATTATTATTATTATTATTATTATTATTATCACCCTGTATCTTGTTTCTATCAGCCTAGTCATAACCTTTGGTTCATTATATCATTGGCACAATAATATCTTTCTCTGTAATCTTCACCCCTTTTTTGTTTATGTTTTTTTTCTCAGTTAAGTACAGAAAGTCAAAATTTGTTATAATTCAGAAATACCTCCCTCATTGCTTGGGCTAATCATTTTCTTTCTTCTTTCTTTCTTTCTTTCTTTCTTTCTTTCTTTCTTTCTTTCTTTCTTTCTTTCTTTCTTTCTTTTTCTTTTCTTTATTCTTTCTTCTTTCTTTCTATCTTTCTTCTTTTTTTTTAGAGAGAGAGAGAGAGCACACATGAATTGGTGGTGGGGCGGGCAGAGGAAGAGGAAGGAAGAAAATCTCAACCAGGCTCCGTGTCCAGTGTGGAGCCCAATGCAGGGCTTGATCCCATGACCTGAGCCAAAATCAAGAGTTGGATGCTTAACTGACTGATCTATCCAGGCACCACATGAACTAATCATTTTCCTATTATTCTTTGACTATTATTTCTAACCTACTTTATATGTTTGTATTTTACAACTGGGTAGAATGGCACACTTTGAAAAATCATGGCATGAAAGTCAATCTACCATTTGCTATTTGCTAGGGACATAAAATGGATGATACCACAACTTACCTGGGTGTCAGGGTCCTCATGTAAACACTGGTGAACATAATGCCTGCATGACCAACCCCATATTAATAGTAATACCACCCTCGATTAAAATGCACAATCAAGCAAATCAAAGTAATTATTGAATATGAAATAGCTATGCATTTGGTGAAACAATAAACAGACAACCTATTATCTCTGATAATACTGAATATTAAATAAAGTTATAGGCACAATCATTTTGCAGGTAGACTTTCAGTTTCTAGGGCAAAGTCTAGTTGAAGATGGCAGTATGGAACAGTCCTGATGGTTCATGCTGTATGGCAGCTGATCTCCTTTTCTTATTTCTACTTTGCCCCCTTCTTAATCTGCTAATAATGTCTGCTCTATGCTTATCTCCCTAATCATCTTGAACACTGGACAGCATAGTACTAACATATGGACCTAACTGTAAAAATTTTCTTCTCAACCAATGAACGCTAACTCAATATACCTTTCCAGGGGTCTCCTGTCATACCTAAGTTTTTGCATACCAAATTTATGGATATTCTTGGTCTACTGAGTTTTCTCTCCTCTAAGTCTTTATTCACAATCTTCTACCTGAATGCTCTTTCATCTGAACCAAGGATTCCATTCAAATACAGCTCTTCCCTCTGTGATAGTCCCTCTGATTTTCTAGTACTATCAAAGCCTGATTCTCAGTCCTAACTCTGTACTCCCATGGCACTATGGACCTCTGCATTGCCTATCTTCTTTTTTTTTAATTTTTTTAAAATTTATTTATGATAGGCACACAGTGAGAGAGAGAGAGGCAGAGACACAGGCAGAGGGAGAAGCAGGCTCCATGCACCGGGAGCCCGATGTGGGATTCGATCCCGGGTCTCCAGGATCGCGCCCTGGGCCAAAGGCAGGCGCCAAACTGCTGCGCCACCCAGGGATCCCCATTGCCTATCTTCTGATGCATGTTCACTAGCTGTGTTGTCCAAGTCTTCTGGGAGACTGTTAAGCTGCATGTGGCACAGCTCCTTGAACATGGTTAGTGGCAAGGCTTGGCATGATTAGTTGCACATTCATTTAATGATCTTGATTGATCATATTTTAAATAATGTAAGGTGTTCTTACACCTATTTAAGGAAGAAACAATTTCTACCCTTATTTTTATTTTTAAAAAGATTTTATTTATTTATTCATGAGAGACACACACAGAGAGAGGCAGAGACATAGGCAGAGGGAGAAGCAGGCTCCCTATGGGGAGCCCAATGCAGGACTTGATCCCAGGACCCTGGGATCATGACCTGAGCCAAAGGCAGATGCTCAGCCACTGAGCCACCCAGGTGCTCCTGATTTCTACCTTTAAATAGTGCCTTTAAGACTTGAAGACCAGGGATCCCTGGGTGGTGCAGTGGTTTGGCGCCTGCCTTTGGCCCAGGGCGCGATCCTGGAGACCCGGGATCGAATCCCACATCGGGCTCCCTGCATGGAGCCTGTTTCTCCCTCTGCCTATGTCTCTGCCTCTCTCTCTCTCTCTCTCTGTGACTATCATGAATAAATAAATAAAATCTTAAAAAAAAAAGACTTGAAGACCATATCTAAGACTTCCAGTTTACCACCAAAACTAACAATAAAGTACAAATTTGATCATACTGGATTCAATTTGTTTCCAAATCACCTTTCCAATTCAGAAAGGTGAATATGTAAGGGCAGCATGTGTTCTATTAGTCTAAAAAATCAAGAAAGGCTATCCTTACATACGTATCAAGTTATTACCAGTTATAGACTGAAAATCCATAATTAAAAAGGACATTTTCTTCAAGTGAAAAAGTAAGTGGCTGATAGGGTCACATTTGAAAGTTAAAATAGACACTCTGGTCTTTTATAACATTCTTCAATAAAAGGATCTAGAGCTCCTTGAAGAAGTGGCTGATTCTAGGACTGGGACAGGAAATATATACAATGAGCCTGAAGCCTCTTGTAGTACCAGGGAAAAATTCCTCACAATGATGGGACTATGTTAAAGGCCATAGCAGCTTAGTGAAAGGGTTGCCCATGGCTACCACTGGAGCCATTTGCACAACAGTTTGAGCAGCTATTTTACTTAGGTAGTATCAGATTTTAATGCAGACATGGAATACATATCCATGTATTCATACTGATATGAATGATTGAATTTAAATAAGCTGGGAAGAATAGAATTCTACCCCATGTAGAATTCCAAATAATTTATGCAGATACTCCATCAAGAAGAGGAGTATAACCCTCTACTCATTAAGTGTGAGCTGCAGGAAGTTACTGCCTCCAGAAGAGCACAGTTAGGTAAGAGGGAGAAAGAGTCACATTACAGTGGAGAAACCTGACAGACACTCCCTCAGCCAGGTGATCAAGGCCAACATCAACAGTGACACCTCATGTTGATAGTATGTGCCCTCGATATGACGTGATGAGAATGGCACCTTACCTCTGTGGCCTTCTTCCCAATAACCTGTAACCCCGGTCCAATCATGAGAAAAACATTGGATAAATTCCAATAGAAAGTTGTTCTACAATATACCTGACCAATACTCCTGATCAAAGTCATCAAACACAAGGAAAGGGTAATAAACTATCATAGCTAAGAGGAATCTAAGAAAACATGAGGACTGAATGTAATATAGTACTCTGGATAGGATCCTGGAACCGAAGAAGGACATGAGGTATAAACTAAGGAAGTAAGAATATTAACTCAAGTTAATGATGTATCAATATTGTCCACTAATTGTAACAAAGTTACCATATTAATGTCAGATGTTAATAATAGGAGAAACTTGGTATGGGGTATATGGGAACTCCGGTCCCATCTTCACAGTTTTTCTGCAAACTTAAAACTGTTCCAAAATAAAAAGTTTGGTTAAAAAAGTAGATATTTTGTTTTGACCTGAGAGGCTTCCCTCATATCTACTTTATTTTTATCCTAGTATGAATTATTCAACAGTTACTAAATATAGCTCTACCTGTGGCACACATGCAAATGCTGTCCTAACTCAGGCGGCCATGGGCTAGCTTTGTATGTGTATGAATCTCATAGCCCCCCAGAGCTAACTCCCTTGGACTTTTTACTCCTCCAACAACTCAAGAATGGCAAAATGTGCAGGGAAGACCTTTGTTTCTCCTGGAAAAAGAGAAGGGGAAATAATAAAGAAGAGCCATGAAAAAAGAAAAAAGAGAACCAAGACACTCAGAAAAGGCCTTCTACCCAAGTATAGAGGAAAGGGATCTCCTCCTCCCATCTCCATCCTGACTCTAGCCAGTGGCCCAAGGGGGCTGCACTTCCTAATAGGTACAGGAGTGGTTTAGAGGGTTACTGAGGTCTCCTACCCTATGATCCCCCAGGATAAAGCTCCAGATAAGAGTGGTATTAAAGAGACTTGACTATTCCCAGATGGCAGTCTTTGGATTTAAACCTACAAGAATTGCCACACATCCTTGATAAGTAGGAGAAAGCCTTAAGATCTTTGTGGTGTTTTGGTATTATAATTATTAAAGCATGATTTAAAGCCCTACTTCTTATGTCACAGAAAATTATAATATCCAAATAAGAAATAAAAAATTTGTTGGAGAATGATGACTTTCTTGAAATGATTGTTTTAGCTGCTTAAGGTAAATAACCCTCTTCGGCCTATGGCGGGGGAGGGGCACCCTATTGTGTCATCATGGTCTGATATGGTATCTACCACTGATATCTATCACTGACACTAAAAAAAAAAAACCTAATGTAATATTATAAATATGGGCTATATTAAATATATTCCTTAAATACTACCTGGACTCCATTTTTCTGACAATAAAGTAAGCACAAGAGAAGATTTTTAAGTGACTGAGTTTTGTGTTTTTTAATGACTAGTGAGATCATTTTTTAAAAGATTTGATTTATTTATTTGAGAGAGAGAGTGCACAAGTGGGGGCATAGTGGGGAGAAGTTAGAGGGAGAAGCAGACTCCTGGCTGAACAGGGAGCCTGATGTGGGGCACGTTTTCAGGACCCTGAGATCATAACCTGAGCCAAAGGCAGAAATTCAACCTACTGAGTCACCTGGGCGGCCCTAGTGAGATCATTCTTGGAAGAAGGTCCTTTCATGATTTAAAGAAACATTTGCATATATACAAATTTGATGTTTATTTTCAGCCTGATATTTTTACCCTTTCCCTTTTTCTATTTTTTAATGGATGATAGTTTTTGAAATATCAAACTCTTTGTACTATGATATATTTAGGGAGAACCCTCTAGTAGGATGGTCCTGAATTGTTTTCTCCCATTTCCTTTACAATCCCATTTGAGCATCTTTCTTTCCTCTGCTCTCTTGTATTAGTTTTGGGATTACAAAATCAGATATGGTACATTATGAATAGTGAAATCAGTGTTAAAATGCAGCTCCTACACATGACCCCCAAGTTTTGTTATTGTCAGCTTTTCAAATGCCTTATTCAGTATGGGATCAATCACAGTCATTTTGTAGATCACCTGATAAAAATGCAAACTGTATCTTTAATAAAACACTCTATTATATTAAGGATAAGATTATAAAATTTTCAAAATGAAGTTTTTGATGGTAATTTCATTTTATAATGAATAACCATAAACCTCACTAAATTTAGTTGAACTAAATCTTTAGGGAGGTCACACATTTATTTTTATGAAAAGCCCTCAAATGACTTCAGAAATCCTCCAACTAATAAAGAGACATCAACTACGACAACCACCTGTAATGTCACAGTAGCATGAACATCTTTCTGAGACTGGCTTATGCAAGTTCATCTACAACGACGTCGGTCTCCTAATCGGTCATATCTTTATCAGGGATTATTCACCACTTCTGGAATCCTAATGATCAGAATGTAATCCTTGGTGTCTTTAATGAGAAAAATAATATGCCTCCCCCTCCCCAAATTCAATGTTTGGCCAATACGTAAGGTCAACAAAAGAAAGGAAAATTTTTTAGATCAGGAGCTTGACTATTTTTTGTTTTAGATGTGACAGATTCGCTGAACAAAGCTCACAAATTCCCTGTTCCTCTGTATCCCCGATTTCCCCAATCAGCGCGCACACACACACACACACACACTCACAGACACACAACCCTTCACAGCCCTGTGCCATCTGACTGTTAATACACATCAGCTCTAGGTCAGCCAGCTTTTCTGAAGGAAATTAACTCTGCTGAGTACTCCTTTATTCTCAGTATATGTTACATTACAAGTAATAGTACTGAACTTCTCAATGCTTACAATGTTCCCTAGGAGTGTATCAGTTGAGCTGGTGGAAAAAAATATCTGGAAGTTTATTATTTTTCCACCAATATATTTGACACCACCTTTGGAGGGGGAACAAAAGGCATACTGTCAAACGGATAGACCTGGACAAAATGTTACTGTTTGTTCCTCACGAGCACAGAGGTATATTTAAGCAAAGAAAGACATTCCATGACTCTCCTGGGACTTCCTTCCTTCAGCTGAATTATACCAACATGTTCACACCACTGTGGTTCAGACTGTGTTGGAATTTAAAATGCAGACTTCTATTTGCCAATGTTTAAATACCACAGCTATAAAAATTCATATTAGGACTGAACTTGGCCTTAAAATATCACAGGACAAATGAAGAGTTTATTGGAAAAAAATGTGCGGACACATGAAGTTACAGTAGAAGATATGAAAATAAGAGATGCCCTTGTTTGACAGATTCTGCACTTACACAAGAAAGCCTCAAAGTCGCCAGAAGTCACCGGGTTTTGGATTATGTTTCAAATCCGGACTCACTGACATTCATGAAACTTTTGGTACAACGCGGGCCAAGTTTCGAGCGAGGCTGGGCCTAATACTTCTTTCATGTGGAACCTGTGTGGAACTCAGTTGGCTTTGGCTGGGTCTCACCTTGAGTTTCACATCCAAACAAATCCAAAGTTTCAGAGTAAAATTAAGGGTGAAGGGAAACAAAGAAACAGACCAACCAACTCCGCCACAATGACAAAACCGAGAAAAGATGGCTTCCTGGAGAACAGAAGGGCTGTCATCTTCCAAACCCATTTCATCTTGGCACCACTGGATCCTGCAACTAAACTTGTATTGCTTCAGCAATTCATTTGCACTCCGCTATGCCAAATCAAGACTTCCCAGTACTAAAGGGGAGAAAATTCTAGGCCCCCAAACGCCCCAGGAAGCTGTGAAGCACGTGCTCAAAATAACCAGAGGATTTAAAATTTTGGCTGTACGCAGAAACGAAATGATGACTACGCTCCTTAGAATGCAGATTTGGAAAGGAAGAGGTAGCAATTCAACGTCCGACTTTTGGAAATTAAAAGAAGAGGCTGACTGAACACCCCTGGGTTTTCCCACTAAATTCAAATTCTAGAGGTTATGTTGCATCTATGCCTAATGTGGAGGGGCCTCTCCCACAGTGTTCTCCAGAGCTCCGCCCCCTGAAAACTCGTCCTACTGGCCACTTGCTTCCTTTTTCTTAGCAAGGTGCAGAGTACAGAGAGCAGATTGTGTCAGCTGTAAGGAGCCCCAGTCCTTGGCTGGGACTGGAACAGTCTCCTGACAGGATTAGGCTCATTCTACTCCTACCCTGCAACACAACAGGCAGGGCCAGTGTGCCAGGGTATGCCAAGCTCAGCCTCTAGCAGAGGACTTTGAAAAATAACAAATCAGTGTAACAAACACATGAATTTTCTTTAAAGTAAAGAGAGCATTTAAAAGTCAACCGAATGGAAAGAAAGTGCTCCATTTGGTCTATTTTTTAGGAAATGCACTTTTCTAGAAAAATTTCTTATCCCTCATTGAGCAGTTTTTTTTCTTTCTTTTAATTTTTTCTTCTTGTTTTATATATGTGTGTATATATATATATATATATATATATATTAAAGTTATCCAGAAGATCACAGTGGGTTTAAAATGCGTATTTTCTTTTGACATGTGGTCTGAAATACCAATAAACTTCTTTGGAGACAAGAATCTTTAAATTCCAAGGATGTTAGTGTCCATGTTAAAAAAGCAACATTAGGCCCCAAGGCACCCTGTAATTCTGAGGCAACAGGGCACTCAAGGGAGGGGTTGATAGATTCGGGCTGTGTGCACTGTCCTTCGCTGCTTTCACACACATCTGTGTGCAGGGCGGGGGCAGAGAGTTGTCATAAAGTCTACACAATGAGAGACTTGGCCATAAAAAAAAAAAAGTCTTTTTCTTTGAGTTGGGGGTTCCTATACAAGTCAAACCTAAGACATCATCAATGAGGAAACCCGAAGCCCAGTGGATTATTGAAAGGAAATGGTATCAAAGCATTAAGCAAACAACAACAACAAAAGACTTTTTACTGAACATAGTAAATACCCACAATCAAAGTAAATGCTGTGTTTGTGGTTAAAGTCCACAGATCAAAGTACTTTGCAAAATGTCAAGCTTGAGCACAAGGAAGGAGGAGAGAAGTGCAGAAAACTCACCCAAATATTGTACTGTCCCCTTACAGACAGACCTGCCAGCAAGAGACCTTCGGCTAGGTAAGGCATTTGCAAAACTGTCACCTGAATGGTGCTAGGAACATAAAATAAACGACACACACAAATAAAAAAAACCTGTTCTAATTCCACACTCACAAAGAACAAACCAGAGACGAAAGAATAAAATAAAATAGAGCTGTCTCATTGTCCTAAAAGACCAATTGCTAACATTTTCTTTGCTCAGGTGCTAACTCTTTTTTTTTTCCCTTTTTTTTTTCAGTGCCCTTAGAAAGTCAAAAATAACTAAACAGTCTAAACAACAAAATTATGATGTCTGGAAGCCCCTCTCACTGTCGGCAATCAGGTTAATTAGAGTTTGGATGTGGCTCAGTCACAGGCGAGTGTGTATTGTGGGTCAACATGACAGAGCTCTGAGCAAAGTTTAAAAGTACAGCCACAAAAATGCCCAGATGCCACTGCTGTATTCCAGAACACCGTATTTACCTGGAAATCGCTGGCAAACCCCCACTGATGTTCACTAGAAATGAGTTATTGAAAAGACATCCGTCATAAACATATGATAAACCAATGAGAGAATTCCAGAATAAAAAAGTCTTACCTACAGGCAGCCGGGGTTCAACAGTTGCTCTAAACAGAGGAAGTAGGAGTCAGTGGCCTTTTACATGTAGAGATTGTTTATTTAGCCCTTTTTAAAAGGTCTTGAACTCCAGAAGTTTAAGATTAAGTCCAATCCAAGGGTCTGAAGGGGGAAAAAAAAACGCAAGAGAGAAGGCAAATGAGAGAGGGAAAGAATCCCAGCTGCTGGGTGGTGCTACTGTTCTGAGAGCATTTGAGCTATTTTCAGCATTCACAGCAGCCGGAGTTGTCTGCAAAGGGATGAAAAAGCCGCGCCTGAGTGGCCACCTCCCTCCCCCTTGCCCCACGTGGTGGGGGGGGCACACACCAGGAAACCCACAACAACTTGGTTCACTGTACAACCACTCATTTAAATTTTGAGGAAAACTGCCAGCACCACTGCAAATGACAACCAAAAAAAAAAAAAAAAAAAAAAAAAAATCTTGAAGTCTTAAAGCAACACAGTGCCTTGCCATAATCCTCAAGTTTTCAGAATGACTTACCTGACCTGTTGAACAGAGGATGGTCTGTCTATGCCTCCTTGAGAGGCAAGATGTTTCTTCTGATAGTCACTCGCTTAGATGGGTCTTAAAAAATATTTTAGGTCTCTCTGAGGAGTATCTGTTCTCACCCTATCCTCCTTAAGACGGGAAGACAAATGGTTTATTTCTAGCACGCACCTAAATTTCCAGTTTCATCGACTAGGCTATTTTTGAAAGCTACTGGCTTAAGCTGTTGACATTTCTTATCTGTTGGCAGAGACTGGGGACCATTCAGTGACATGATGCAGACAGACACGGATCCCCTGCTTCTGCCTCCAAAGAAGTTATTCAGATTGGGTCGCCAACAACGACTAGCAGACTTTGAGCTTTCACTTTGTCTCTAGAATTATAAATGAAGATCTGGAAGTTCTGTTCATTCATTCATTCATTCATTCATTCAGCAATTTATGTGGCAAGTACATCTGAGCCTCCCATATGCCACACATTCTGAGAATACAGTAGCGAGCAAAACAGTGGCCTTGCCTCAGAGGGTTTACAGCACACAGAGGCAGTGAGAATAAAGAATAAAGAGAATTTGTTATAATCTTTTACAACCTCTTTTTCACAGGAGGAGACTCTTCAAGGCAGAGCAACTAGAGATCAGGATTTCTTTCTACTCTGACTGAAGGAAGATACTATGGGTGGTCGTCAGACCAACTTCTGGCTTCTGTGGCATTACTGTGCCTTTTACAACAGCCCTTAGAAGGAAAATTCGTTACTTCCTACCTGAGGAAATATATTAAGTATTTTCTTAAAAGCCTTTAATCCATGTAGATGAAATCCCTGAACTCTTTCATCTCCCTGCTCTAGTCACATAGAAAATGCTTAGGTAGAGAGAAGGTACTGCTGAGAGCTAAGAGGAAGCAGGAGAAGATTCTCTGATCCTTCGTCCAGTGTGAAAATCACCTGTATGCATTTTATAATGAATGTTCTGAAGGTTGGTTACTAGATGCTCAGATCAGATCCAATTGTTTCTTTGTGATTAAAGAAAGACACTGGAACCGATTATTGAAAATACGGAGGCTAATGTGTGATAGATTAAAAAAAAAAAGAGTTGTGATAAAATAGGGAGCTCCTTCAACTATCTTCCATTTTTACTAAAATTAAATTAAATTAAAATGTAGTTATTTCTATCTTAAATTTAAATAAAGAAGAACTATAACGTAAGTTTGAAATATCTAATCAAAATTTTAAAATAAGATTATCTTAAAAGCGTATAGTAGAGTTTTGGAAAATGTCTATAGAATCATCTATTTTTCTGTTCATTTATTTTAAATGGTCACATTTTAGTGTATCTTAAATGCTTGCCAGTTTAGAAAAAGGATACTTACTTGGTCAAAATGATAGATGGTGATTCTGGCAAATTCTACCCTAAGATAGAAATTCCTTATTTTTTTTTTAACAGTTTTAACTTTTTCCTCAGATAGAAATTCTTTTTTTTTTTTTTAACAGTTTTAACTTTTTCCTCCATATAGTCATTTATAATGAAAAGAAGAATACATGTCAAAACTGGTCATCCTTGGGAAACTGTCAAAGTTAATAAAACGAAGACTACTAGGTCAACCATTACCTTTAAATTCCAAACTGCACTCTTTCTACACCAACACTGAGAGAAGCCTGTTGCCTCACGTTTAAATATTGTTAGAGTCATTTTTTGTCATAGTCTTGAGGGGACAGGCTCCGACCCTGCTAGCTGCTTCCATTTAGGATGAGCCACATGACTCACCAAGCTCCCGTTGTTCCCCAGGGGTCCCAACTATCCAAACAGCCTGCCAGTTAGCACCTCTCCACAGATCTGATGTCACAGAAGAGTGCAAGTTGGACTTCACGCGTATTTTTAAAAATTAGAGGGTAGCACGTATGGACTTCTCTACTCACCCAACTACTATGACTTTTATAAGCGACTCATGTCTTAGCAACTGTACTAATAGTACCAATACTAATGATTTTATTTCTATTTTTTCTCCCTTTCATTTTTGTTTTTACAAATAAAATGATTTAAAATAATTGGGTAATGCTTGTATTGGAATGGGCTTCCTATCTCAGCGAAACCCCAGATAGGACTTTAACATCACTTCTCCCCTGTGTAAAGTGGAGATGAAGCCATACCAATCCACAGCACCAATCCATAGGGCTTATATAATAATGCACATAAAATGCTTAATTCAGTAATGCCTGACACATAGCATGTACTCAGTAAAAATTAATACTATTATCACTGTTGTAAGTCTACTTGGCTGTCCAATATGGTGGATACATGGGCTATTGAACACAACATGTGGTTAGTCAAAACTGAGATGTCATATAATTGTAAAATGCACACTGGATTTTGAACATAGTATGAAAAAAAGAATATAAACTATCATATTAATTTTTATGTTGACTATATGTTAAAATATTTCAGGCATAGTAGGTTAAATAAGCTGTTTTGGTAAAATTAATTTTACCTGTTTGATTTCATTTTGTAAAATGACACCTAGGACATTTTAAATTAAATATGTGGCTTGCATTATATTTCTGTTGGTGTCCTGTCATCTCGACCAGTGGTCTCAAATTGTAGTGAACATTGGAGTTACTTGGAAGACCTGTCAAAACGCAGATTGCTAGATCCCACCCTCAGTTTCTGTTTTAGTAGTTTGGGGGAGAGGCCTGAAATTTTGCATCTCTAACAAGTCCCCAAGTGATTCTTTTTTTTTTTTAATTTTTATTTATTTATGATAGTCACAGAGAGAGAGAGAGAGAGAGAGAGAGAGAGAGGCAGAGACACAGGCAGAGGGAGAAGCAGACTCCACGCACCGGGAGCCCGACGTGGGATTCGATCCCAGGTCTTCAGGATCGCGCCCTGGGCCAAAGGCAGGCGCTAAACCGCTGCGCCACCCAGGGATCCCCCCAAGTGATTCTTAACCACACTTTGAGAACTGCTGGTCTTGAGCCTTGCTATTTAAAGAATGGTCTATGGACCAATATCAAAGTCATCACTTGGAAGACACCTGGGTGGCTCAGTCAGTTAAGCATCTGCCTTCAGCTCAGGTCATGATCCTAAGACCCCAGGATGGAGCCTCTCTTTGAGCTCCCTGCTCAGTGGGGAGTCTGCTTCTCCCTCTCCTTCTACCCTGCTCCCTCCACTCATGCTGTCTCTCTGCACTCTCTCTCAAATAAATAAATAAATAAAATCTTTAAAAAACAAAGACAAATAAAAAAAGCCAAAGTCATCACTTGGTATCTTGTAGGAAATGTGAAATCTCAGGCCTCACCCATACCTACTGAATCAGTGAGTACATTTTAACACCATCCCCAGGTTATATGTGTGCACAGTGAAATTTGATAGAAACTAATATAGAGTAGTGACTCTCATTCCTGGGTAAACATGAGGTTTATCTGGAAAATTGTTTAAAATGCCAGGACACTGCCAGTACACTCTAGAGAGTTTGCTTTAACTACTCTGGTTGAAATCTAACATATGGAGAAAGCTCCCCATGGTGATTCAAATGTAAAAGCAAGCGCTGAGAGTTTAGTGGGCAGTGGCGCCCTCAGACCAGATGCAGAATTGTCAGGATCCAGAAACCAGACAAGTTCTGGGGGATGCAGTGAGAGGCAGATGTTTGGGGGTTGTCAGGTGCGAGGAGAACAAGACTTGAACAGGCTGGAGTTGGTGGAAACCACACAGCGATGGAGTTGGGTGAGTGTTGCAGCCAGCAGGGGGAGACGGGCAGGAAGCCTTCTGGCTTCTGCAAGTCTGACGGAAGTCCCCAGTTGCCCCAGCTTTGGAGTTGCAGAGAAGACTGGAAAAAGCAGAGCATAGCCCTGGTCTCAGAGGAACTAGAATACGAAGCCAAGCTTTATATGAGCAGAAAGGCAGGCTCAAAAAAAATAAGATGAGGACCTACTTAGAAAAAACCTGGTGGAAGTCATGAGTGGGACCAGCAGCTGTGTTAACAGAGTCTCTTAAACTCTCAGCAAGGACAGGATTGGTTTCAGAGGCTCGATCTGGAATACTCTTTCAGAGATGAGGAGGGGAAAAAATGAACAGAAATGTTGAAAGTCAGTTTAGCTGGACATTTCTTTCTCCCTTTCCATTGTGTGCAATAAAAGTTGAGACTGTTCTCAGCTAAGCAGTGGTCAAATCAAAAACAATATTTGCTAAGACACAGTTGATACAGACCAAACTGTCCTACAGGATATCTCTATCTCCACAGAGGATCTTGGTAGGTCATGGAACTCTCTGTTGCTAGAACCCCGAGGAAGATGGGTGTTCTGGAGCAGAGAGACCTTCTGTTATTCTTCAGTGCACTTCTGTTCCACCTTTAAATAAGTGAGCACTTTATTTGGAACAACCTCCCCAGTTTGCCAAATGACTCCTCACTTTTTCAGATGGCGCCGGAACCTTGTGTGCTCCAGAGGGCTAAAGAAAAATAAAATCCTCCCTGTAATGGAGAATGTGGGCCCACATTGGAGATATTTAAAACTCCTAATTCTGTATTCAGAGACCATTTGCAGCTTCCCTTCTCCCTGTATTATTTGGTTGTTTCAGAACACCTTATAAATGTGTAAGGCTTAAGAACAGAGGGTCTGGAGCCAGGTGTCTGGGTTTGAATTCTGGTCCTGCCACTTTTCTGTGACCCTGGGCCTGTTACTTTACCTCCCGGTGCCTTAGTTTCCTCCTCTGTCACAGGACCTCATTGGGTTGTTGGGAGGATTAGAAGAGTTGCCTGAAAAGAATGTGGAAAAGTCTGGCACTCTGTAAGTGCTATTGTTGGCTTAACAATGAAAATACGGTAAAATAATCGCAGGTTTCCAAATAGGGTCAAATTTAGTAACTTTTTTGATACCACAATGACTTTCAGGGACTTTTATGTGAGTGATTCTTGAGTACATGTATTTTGAAAGCTTCTTTGAGAGTTGTTTAAATTTTTTTTCCCAAGAGAACTCAGAATTCTCAATTGATTCCTCGTCACTTCCTATTATTTGCGAGGATCTCAGTAGGAAGGAAGTGAATGTAGTTTCCCATGAATATTGTTTTCTAGGTTACATTTTTTTCCCCCTGAAGTCCTTTGAAAAGTAAGTTGTACTATAAAAATGTTTGAAGGCTTCTGTGGCCCCTGTCAGTTGAGTAGCATTGTCTAATATTCCAGGAGAACAATGTATCATTCTCTTAGTCAAATATTTTAGTGCTTAGGGAGAGGCAGCAAGGCTGCCTGAAATACTGGCATGAGTTTCAAAGATGTATTGAAAAGGCAGTCAGAGTCTCATACTACAGAGACTATAGAAATCCGATAATGCTGATTAAAGGAATGGGTCAGGCATGTTGGATGCAAAATGAAGGCTCGAATAAGTGTAATAACATCCTTCACGCTGGTCTGTTTTAACCACATGAAACAAAGCATATGCAATGGACACGATGATGCTCAGTAGCATCATGTACTTAGTGTCAGCCAGGCCATCTGCAGGAACTTCCGTACGTTGAATGCTAAACAGGATTAAATGCATTGTGGGGGGAACTCAAGCCCACGAGCTTGAGTGATTTTAGACCAGGCATGCAAACTCTCTACGCTTGCGCTCTGAAACACAGGCAGAGGGACTGGGCTATTAACCCAGGCTCCCTCTGTCTTAACTCTAACATCTGTGCTTTTGCTCAGGTTTCTATAAATTACTTTTGGCAATCCTCATCATAATCTGTACCTGCAGGTGTCATTGTGTGAAAGCTGTCAAATCATACGTTCAATTATTTCTACTACCTGGTTACTGAAGTAAAGGAAATGCTTTTTAGGAGATGATTTGCCATCAAGTGTGCCATTATGCAATCTTGGGCTGGACTTTACCGAGTAACGGGAAATCGTAAGGAATGGCTAAAGAACTGTTATCAAATGCAAGAGATTCTATAGGAATAACTTCTTCGAACCTGTCAAAGCTCAGATTTCTAGGTAAAGCTTTATTGGTTTTATACGTGCTGCCTAAATCCCACATATATTTAAAAAGTACCTCTGCTGTTTATATAACCATGACTTAGCTTTTCTTGATATTTATATTCTATTGAAATTGAGGCATATGCAACAGTTGCTAAATATGGCATAAAAATCTTTAAGATAAGCCTTCTTAAAGTGGCCTATTTAAAGCTCTGCACGATTTTCTTACATCTCCACCTACCTCTGTCTACCTACCTTCCAGTTCCCTTTCTTGTAGCCTCTCTGGCCCATCAGTTCCTAGAACGGGCCACATTTAGGGCTTCTATGTGCACTGTTCGTTCTCTCTCTCTGGGACACCTTCCCTGCTCAGCAGTTAATGCTGTGCACCCTTCAGCTAAAGCGCCCCTTCCTCAGGAAGGCTTCCCTGAGCCACCCAAGGTCATGTGTTTTTAACTCTTGAACAATCATATTCTTCATTTCCTTGAGTGTCAACCTCAGTTGCATTTATTTCTGTGATCAATCAATGTATTTCTCCTCCATTGGCCTGTTGGCTCTAGTTTACCCTTCACATTGTATTTCCCACATACATATTGTATTTGTGCCTGGCACAAACTAAGTGCTTAATGTATATTTGGTAAATAAATGATTCAGTAGGTTCTGCAGAAGGCATTAGGCAATGCATGATGCCATCTTTGCTGTGCACTTATCAGAACCTGTGGCATAAAAACTATCTTCTCCTGTAAAAAGCAAAAAACTATGTATTCTAATTAAGCAGCTCTTTCTAACCAAAAGGGTTCCCAGAAATAGATTACTTTGTAGTTACGTATTTGGTTTAAAAGCGGTCTTAAGAGGCAGATTCCACTTCTTTTCCCCTTCAGGATACACTATATTCTATTATCTTAATAATTTGCATTTACCTTCTAAAATAGGTTTGAAATAAACCAAGTTACTTGCACTCACACGTCATATCGCTAGGCCTTTATCAGAATGTAATAATACTCTAGTAGGGATATTAATCATACTCACTCAGTTGAGGTCTCTGGTAAAAATGATTAGGGTTGTTGAGAGAGAATTACATATTTGTCTATGTGTTCCTATATGGTTACACCATCTGGTTCTCTGAGACTCATATCTGATTGATTAGTAGTTTATGAGTAGATGGACATGAAGTTTCATACCAATAATGGCTACCCAGTCAGGCCATTGTCATGCCTTTGGCTGAAGCTCTTTCTCTCTCTCTCTCTCTTTTCTTTCTTTCTTTCTTTCTTTCTTTCTTTCTTTCTTTCTTTCTTTCTTTCTTTCTTTCTTTCTTCTTTCTTTTTTTTTTTTTTTTTTTTTTTTTTTAGAGAAGGAGTTGGGAGCGGCAGAGTGAGAGGGAGAGAGAGAGAGTCCTAAGCAGGCTCCACACCCAGTGCAGAGCCTGACTCAGGGCTGATCTCACAACCCTGAGATCATGACCTGAGCCAAAATCAAGAGTCAGTTGCTTAACTGACTGAACCACCCAGGCGCCCCAAGAAACACTTTCTCTTGCCCATGTTGTCTGTTAGTTATAAACATACAATGAATTACTGGTCACTGACTGAGATGCTGGGGGATTTGCAATCTTGTTCTCTGGCAAAGGGACACATGATATCAACAGGGGAGAGAAGGACAGCTGCATGTGGCTTGGGCTACAGAGCAGGGGGTGAAGGCTGGGGGATGGCATTGGCCGTGCTGCTTTGGAAGAAACTGTGTGATCCTCTCTTCTACTATGGGAAGAAGGACACTTGTTACAGGTAAGAATGTGTGAAGGTGTACTTTTGTATGTATTCTTTAAAATTTAAATTTGTAAAATCCTTTGAAATATCCAAGGCACAGTATGAAAAATATCTTTTCTGAGGCACTCAAAAAATGAATTAACTCAATAATCCATGGCACATTTCCATCATTACTATGACCATAGAAGTTAACTTTACAAGGATAGCCACACACATAAGTAATACACAAAATGTTAAAAAAAAAATGTCCTTAAAGCTTGCAGATGGTGGATAAGCAAAGAACTATAAGGAACACGTGGTATCCCTGGGTGGCTTAGCAGTTTACCGCCTGCTTTTGGCCCAGGGCGTGATCCTGGAGAGCCGGGATCGAATCCCATGTCGGGCTCCCGGTGCATGGAGCCTGCTTCTCCCTCTGCCTATGTCTCTGCCTCTCTCTCTCTGTGTCTGACTATCATAAATAAATAAAAATTAAAAAAAAAGAACTATAAGGAACACTTGACCAGCATTCAAAGGTTAGAAGACACTATAGATTCATTATATCAAGTGTATAAGAACAACTTCTTCCAAATGAATGCAAGTTAGAGATGGAAAACTTTAGAGATTGGACATAGTAATATTGTTCTGTGTGTCGTCCATCACCTGAGCCAGACCTTCCTACCTCTTTGTGTGACCTATTTGTGTGCTGTGAGCAGGTTACAGATGTTGCTACGATAATGACCCCTCCAGTCCAGGTGGCCAGCTGAAGCCCAGGGCTGCTGGTGCTCCTGGACCAGCCACCTCTGGCCGGGAGTAACCTCACTTGTTCACCTCAGTGGGCCTACAGATATTCTTACTTTCATGTAGGCTACAGGTAAAGACTTGACCAGCAGGGTCAACCTACTAAAAATAGCAACAATGGTCTTACTCACAAAGAAGACACAAGAAATTAGATGTTATGGGAAGGGTATGTCAGAAACGTCAAGAAATGAGTAACGATATCTCAATTTTACAAAGGAAAGAAAGAAAGAAAAAGAAAGAAAGAAAGAAAGAAAGAAAGAAAGAAAGAAAGAAAGAAAGAAAGAGAAAGAAAGAAAATAGAATAAAAGATGAGGAGGCTGGGGGAATCAGTCTAGACTCTTGAGTCTGAGCTGGAACTCGACTGGTCTCCAGGGGAAGGTGCGAGGGAGCCTGCCTGTCTGTAGCAGTGGATATTTTGTTGTTCAGGCAGGGAGTGGGGATGGACCTCTGAATCAAAGCAAATACTCACCTTTTGCCTTCTAGCAAATGCCCTTCTTTTTACAGTAAGTATTCCTTAAGGGTCTTTTTCTTTTCTTTTCCTTTAAGATTTTATTCATTTATTTTACAGAGAGACAGAGAGACGGAGACAGAGCACAAGCAGGGGGAGTGGCAGAGGGAGAGGGAGAGGGAGAGGGAGAAGCAGGCTCCCCATTGAGCAAGAAGCCTGATCCTAGGACCCTGGGATCACGACTTGAGTGGAAGACAGATGCCTAACTGGCTGAGCCCACCCAGGTGTCCCTTAAGGGTCACTTTCAGTTGGAAGTTTCTCTTTGATATATTTTATTTTACAATCAAGTCACTATTTCCATACTTATTCTTAAAAATAAATAAATTCTATAACCCAGTTGTGGCAGACACTGCTTTCTACTTCCCAAGAGTCTGTTTTTGCTTTCGTCTTTACTACAGAATCCTGATAATATGCCTATTGCAAAACCTACCTTCCCAGATTTTCTTGCAAACTGTTCTGATCAATAAGCTAAAGGTGAGACACTTCACGTACACAGTAAGAGCAGGGAAAGCTGCTCTGCCCTTTGCCTCCTAACCATTCGCTGCTCCTCCCAGCTGACAGAAATGCCGACTCCATTCTGGGAGGCACATGCTAAGGGTGGGGGGATAGAGTTAAACCTACCCTGGGCTGCTTCTTGTTTGCAGTAAACCAACCTCTCACTGGGCTAAGTGGTTGTCTTGAGATAATCTCTTACTTAAAGCTGGAAACGTACCTGACACAATCACCTAGGAGCTACTTTATTATATTAGGTAGGTGGAAAGATAGTAATAGACTATATAGCTTCAGAAGTTTTGAAAGGACCTCTGGCATCAACAATAAGCCCTTACAATGCAGTGTGTGGTGTACAGTTTTCAAGTCTGTTATCACTTCCAAATGGAGTGAAGACTGCTGTGACAAAACAGAGCCTATGTGTCTCAAGCCCCAAGAACTGGATCATTTGAATAGAACCAAAAATTTTGGTTCTAAACATGGTAACATAGTTGACACTTCCCCCCACCCCCCTAAAACTAACGCTGAATGATCAGTGATATCAAGAGAAATAAGAACACAGTAATCATCTCCAGGAAATACAAAACAGGAACTCACTGTTTATCCTGTTCTTAGTGTACATGGCCACAGCATTGTTCAGAAAACTTTGAACTTCTATGTAGGTTACCCAGCCTTCACAATATAAATTGAATGATAGAATTTTGTCCTTGTTACAGAAAAAGTTATTTTGAAAAGATATTCAAGGCTGGTAATATATTGAGTTTGAATATTAAAATACCCTTCAAGAGTTCTCCTTACAATTTTTTTTTTTAAATGGTGAATGCTAATAGTCACAGTTGAGGGGAAAGTATGTTGGATTAGGAAGCCAAGAATTTCCCAGTTTTAAATAAAACTTAAGATACACATACAATGTGGAAATTATTTTAAGCATTCTTATTTCTTGTCTCATGGCTTCTGATTAAATACCATAGATTGAAGAAATGACTATAAATCATAGTACATTCCATTCTATAACAGGCAGTCATGTGTAAATGCTTTGTCTTTCTATCAATATTTGCCAAGAGTATAATAACTGACAACAAGTTTCTGGAGGCTGCCTGCCAACCATCAAATCTGACTCTACTGCTCCCAACAGTGTGGCTACTTGGATTTCCTCATGCTCAGTGTTCTTATTAATGAAATAAGAATCATAGCAATATTTGTCTCATATGATGGCTATGAGGAAGAATGAGCTAACATACGCAAAACTTTTAAAACAATGCCTGATACAGGGTGTCTGACTGGCTCAATCGGTAGAGCATGACCTTGGGGTCATGAGTTTGAGCCCCATGTTGGGTGTAGAGATTACTAAAAAAATAAACTTTAAAACAATGCCTGATACTCATAAGTGTTGGTTTTGCTGTTATCATCATTATCTCAATGATGCACAGCATGTAAAGTTAAGTTATGCGCTTTGAGGATAAATAGTCTTCAGTTAATTTTCTGGTTCTGCCCCTTATCAGCTCTTTGATTTGGCAAGATCTTTGAGAGTCTCATTTCCTTCATCTGAAAAGTGGGGATATCATTAATTACCTTTGAGCATTATTAAGAGGAGTGAGAAGATAATGTGTGGAAACCACATCTGGCACACAGCAATCATTAGTCATTTTAAAAAATCAGATAGGAAAAGATCTCTGCAAATATATTAATTAATCTTCACAAATATATGTACTTTTACTTTGTTGATGGGGAAAATGAAATGGATTGGACACACCTAGATACTGAATTTCATTTCCTTATAACATTTCAGATAGCTCATATTCAGACTTTTATGGATTTTTCTTCTCAATTTTATTTTATTATTTCATTTTTTAAAAAGATTTTATTTCTTTATCCATGAGAGACACACAGAGAGGCAGAGACACAGGCAGAGGGAGAAGAGGCAGGGAGCCTGATGCGGGACTCGATCCCAGGACCCCAGAATCACGCCTGAGTTGAAGGCAGATGCTCAACCACTGAGCCACCCAGGTGCCCCTCTTCTCAATTTTAAATAATAATTCATAGAATTGTCAGACAACTGGATTAAGAAAATTCCCATCTCTGCTAATGACTTTATCTATGGCTTTTGCCTCTTTAAAGCAACAACATTACCGTCATCTTATTGGGGTGAGTAGAAGAAGGTTGGAGAGGAAAGATACTTGCGTTAAAAGAAATGACTTGGGAGAAGCAGAGAATCGACTTTGTAAAACCCTTGTACGAGTCTATTGTACCCTTAGCAGATGGGAGAAGCAGAATTATAAGCTTATCCATCTTCATTACAAACAAACAAATGCTTACATCCACTGACTACGATGATCATGAATGATAATTGAAGGATAAGTGTTCCTCTATTATAGCAATTATTACACTTAAAAAAAAAAAAAGAATCAATTCTTCAGAATCACACAGAGCTGACCTGAAGGCTTAATTTCCTGAGTGGCAAGGACTGTCACTTTGGGCAAGTTAATCTGTCTGAACTTTGATTTTCCTGTATATAAAATGCAGACAGTATCAACCACCTCTTTTATGCTAAATGTTGGCAAATTGAACTCCAATAAAAAAATAAAAAAATATATCAACCACCTCTTTTGGGGCTTTTTAAAAATTTTTTTGTTTATTTATTCATGAGAGACACACAACACAGGCAGAGGGAGAAGCAGGCTCCCTGCGGGGAGCCCGATGCAGTCCTCGATCCCAGGACCCTGGGATCCCAACCTGAGCCAAAGGCAGATGCTCAACCTCTGAGCCACCCAGGTGCCCTGTCTTTTGAGAGAATGAGATGAAACTGTGAAGATCAGTTACTTAGTTAAGAGCCTGTTGCAGAATAGGGCGCGGGTTCAATACATTATTGCTGTTTATGCTCTCTTTTTCTTACTGGACTGTTGGCTCTGTAAGGACAGGACTCCCTTTAAAAAGGTAAGCATAGGCAGTTCCTAGAAAAGTGGTCACTAGAATGTACTGTGTGTGCATGTGTGTGTGTGTGGTTCAGTGGAACCAAGACAGGGATACCTTGAAAGGAAAACTAAAGCAACCCCAGAAATGCACAGAAGGCTTCATTTGTTTCAGTGAAAACATTGACAAATGCAACTGATGTTCCGAGGAATAGGTTTAAGTAAAGAGCAAAGAAAGGACAATATTTTCCTCACACAACCTATTTAGGAGGGAAAGACAAGCTGTAAGGGACAGAGAAGCATTCTCAGTGGTGAGTGTTATGGATTATAAAGAGCACCTTGAAATGGGGCTATTTCTCTATATCACCTGCACTTTCTTCCCTCGTACAAAGATGGCGGTGACTTTAGGTCCATGATTTTTCTTGACTTTGTCTGACTTCTTTAATTCACAGGAGTTTTTATATAAAACTCAAATCTTCTAACTTCTCTCTGAACCCCTCCTTCCCCCTCCCACATTCTGTCTTCCTTACACAAGGTGCTTCCATGTTGGGGGCTCATGGGTTTTATGTCTCAATCCAGTGACACTAATCCTAGGTTGGTAGGCTTTGCGTAGCAGTCCTTCCCTAAATCTTTTCTCAGATATGGCACCATTTGGAGATTTTCAGCATCAATTTTGGCATCCCATATTTCTTACCTTTCATTTAACCTTAAATCATAGCTGGTAGAAATATTACAAAACCTACCTAATCGTTCCCTTTACATTCTGACTTTTGGGGTGCATACGGGTACTTTATAGGAAGGCCATTACTAGGACCAGGGTCTGAGGGGCTTTGTCTTGGTGGGGGTGAAAAGGCATTGACAATGTATTCTAGATCTATGATGGGGGTAGATTCTCCCTACATCTTGTCAGTCTGTATCTTGAGTACCAAGGCTACTCCAGCACCAACTGCTACTTCCCTTTGCCTGTGAGGAGCTTTGATAGAGATATGCTATTCATGCCCTTCATGCTCCTAGTGAACTAAATCAGAGGGTAATGCTACCCACGATAGTAGACTCAATTTAAAGATCAGGGGATAGTTTTAATGGCAACAAAAGGAAGTTTGCAAAGAGATAAGAAAACAGGAGTGGTAGGAATTCTTAATAATTTTAGTGAGAAGGGATTCAGTGGGGGAAAGAAATGAACAGACTCTACTTTAAAGAGAAAAGTAATATTTGGAGCTTCAAAGTTTAATATTAAAAATATAATTGGGGCATCAGTGTGGCTCAGTGGTTGAGCATCTGCCTTGGGCTCAGGTCATGATCCCGGAGTCCTGGGATTGAATCCTGCATCAGGCTCCCCGCAGGGAGGCTGCTTCTCCCTCTGCCTGTGTCTCTGCCTCTCTCTCTGTGTCTCTCATGAATAAATAAATAAAAATCTTTAAAATACACATTTTAATTGAGACATTGGCCAGACTGTCGAGAAGAATAAAGTGATCCTGGGATCAATCAATTATCAAGGAGAATAACACTGTTTATGATAAGTAGAAAAATGGCCTCAGAAGAGATAAATCCATGAGAAATTATTTTTATTAGTGTAGGGCTCTCTTCGTAAAACTCTCCCCAAAAGTAGAAACCCACAGCTGAGTTTATTTTATGGCGTTATATTGCAATGCACTTATTTGGCAAGTTTTACAATCACACCCTGTAATGAATTCACCTACAAAAAAAGACAAAGGGGACTAAATTCAGGTTGTCCATAAATTTGCATATACAATAGTGGGTAAGAGAAGAAGGAATTGGAAAGATCTTAGCAAATGATGCCCATCGCTTGCGGCCAAACCTGAGCTATAAATTGCAGCGGCTCTACCGTTCTGTAACTCGAACTCTGTTTTCATGTTGCTGATTAAGATCTATCCACTTGGCCTCTTTTTAAAAGACTTGGCGCACACTTGAACACACCTCTGAGACTCCAAAATGGACTTCTGCACCACATTCTATTTTGGGTTAGCACAGAGGTGCTGGAAATTTCAGGTAGCTAAAGAACCCGAGCTGGTGAATGATTCCAGGGTTTCAGAACACATCCAGGCCGTGGGCTCCAATTATTCTTTGAGGTGTTTGACTTACAGATCTAGAACAGGTTAGGTCATCTTTATTGTGATGAGGTTATTCTTCCAGTTAACATAGTATCGTTCTGTTCCCCTTGTCCCTTTCCCCTCAAAAATCAGGTTAAAGTCCAATTTTAAAGCTTACTTTTGTGCTACATTGACATGCTTATTAATCACTGTTTGTAGGAAGTGATATTGCCTTCCATTTCTGACCATCTCCATAGAGAACTCATTCTTATTTACTGTAGCTCATCTCACCCACAGGTGAATTAGAGAGATACTCAGAGCCTTCATGTTTCATGCAGAAATTATTCAAAATGAAGTCAAAATCATTTTATTTGTCAAGATGTAATTTATCAAATCAGCTATAAGTTACATTTATAATTATAATTTATATGTTATACTTATATTAACTCTATATTATATAAGAGTTATATAGTCATAGCAATGAACTTATGTAATACCTTAGATATAATTTGTCAAGTAAAGACAATTTTATTCGACAAATTCATCTTTATCTTTGTTTTTAAAGGGATAAATTTGCACGGTAACCTCAGAAGACACTAGTTTCTTAAAACAGAATCATTCAAGAGAGATCTGATATTTACATCACCTTACTTTTTAATGCAACATTTCATTAAACTCCTTTTTAAGTATTAAAGAATTCTTGAAAGTGTACAAGGTGAGGAATGGTTATGTAATATTCTTGCTTCTCAACCATTTTCTCACTGTCTTAGTACATTTGGAAGTTCCAAATTTTTTATTTGGAAGCTCAATACTTTTGAACTTGAAGTTTCTTCATACATATAGAAACACATATAAACTCTGTGGCTGTTTCCGAATCAAAGTGAGCAGTTCCTCATGGGCTGTGTTTGCCATTTCCGTTTCAACAGGAAACAATTTATCACTATGATTAAAAGGTTTATGGACAGTCCTTGCTAATTTCTAAGCTGATGAAACATGGCTCTAGTTTCACAGACTCCAAGGAGGCAGGAGATTTAGGGTCTTGTTTCTCATTACTTATCTCCACTCCCTGCTTCAGTGGTTAGGTTAACTCTGCTCTGAGAGGAACTAGCACTGGGTTAAGAAGTAAAACAGAAACAAAGAAGTAAGTAAATCAGCCTCTTAGCACATACTGATTAGTGTCCACACTCACACACAATGCCACATTTAAACTAAGACATTCCAGATTCTCACTTACATGATAATCACTGTGGCTCTACAAGTGAAATAAATGTATCTTTGTCATTTCATCTGTTGAGTATGCACTAATGGCTTCCCCAAATGGATAAGGGCTATTAACTTTAGGAATTATTACAAGATACCTGAGTAGCTGAGTGATTCTAAAATTGGAATTGTTTCCATCTCAAAAGACCCAAGAATTATATGGACTCATATTTTACTACATTTATTTGCACACCCACTCACACTTTTAGAAGGTCAATTCAAGTAAAAGTACCTGTAAGATTTTAATATCAAGAATATTAATTTCCTCATTCTCACAATAGTCCCATGGGCTGGTAGAAAGTCTCTCTCATTTCACAGATAAACACACTAAAATATATTTATCACCTAACAATTGACTTTATTAGCTTAGGGCACAATTCAGGATTCCCTGCTCATATTTTCCTGGAATGAGACACTTTAGTGACTCAGCATTGAACAATATCATTGAAATTGTCCTTTTCACATCACACAAATGGAAAGAAGCTGATTTTGGTACTTAATTATAAATATTCCTTAATGTGTATTCTCTGAAAAATTTGAACATTGAATTGAAAACCATGAGGATGGGGAAAAAGTAATTAAAAATACCAATGTGTGCTTTTTTTTTTTTTAGATTTTATTTATTATTCATGAGAGACATAGAAAGAGAGAGAGAGGAAGAGACACAGGCAGAGGGAGAAGCAGGCCCCATGCAGGAAGTCCGACATGGGACTTGATCCCAGGTCTCCAGGATCACACCCTGGGCCGAAGGTGGCACTAAACCACTGAGCCACCCAGGGATTCCCCTCAATGTGCTTTTAATATAGGCTGCAATATGCTGCTTGTGATGATCCTGATTAAAATGGCATTTTTCATAAACAACTTTGAAGGTTTTTCTGAGTATTAATTCTGAAATGTATGCTAATTTTCAATACAACTTAAAAACTACACCTGTGGGATCCCCGGGTGGCGCAGCGGTTTGGCGCCTGCCTTTGGCCCAGGGTGCGATCCTGGAGACCCGGGATTGAATCCCACGTCGGGCTCCCGGTGCATGGAGCCTGCTTCTCTGTGCATGGAGCCTGTGTCTCTGCCTCTCTCTATCTCTCTCTCTCTGTGACTAAGATAAAAAAAAAAAAAAAACTACACCTGTTTATTTTATTTTTTATTTATTTTTTTAAACTACACCTGTTTAATTAGAACGAGTATACTGGCTTTATGCCACACTTTATTATCATGGTATGCATAAATTTATCACCTACATAAGAATAAAATATGGGAAATACATTTATGAATATTGTAAATGTTCAAGAAAAAACTTCCCCACATTTCATATATGTTTTGTTTACACAGGCTCATATACTCATGAATTGGGCAATTCAGCCCCATCTACAAAGTATAAATAGACCTTAAGAGTATAAGCTTCATGAGGGCAAGAACTCCTGTCTTGTGCTTATAGTATAGTGCCTAACTCATATGGAAACCGTACCTAATGTTGATAAAAATGAATGATGGACAAATAGAGTCAGACAAAGAGGGTCAAGAAATGGATATTGAACAGTGAATGCTTTGAGGATGATCTTTTGAATTGTTCTTTTTTTTCCTCTTATTTTTCTTATTTTAAATGGATGATCTCTTTCTTCTGGTGTGTTGAACTTACTGTAAAATGGAAGTTATCAAAAAAGTTATTGCTCACACTTGCTATGTCTCCTACTAGGTAATCTCTTAAAAATGTGAAAAAAAAAGAAGATTGTTGTTCCCTAAAAGTATACACTCTTGGAGTGGCCACTTTTCTTCTTTAGATCAGAGTGCTCTTAACAAAAGGAAATTGTTCAACATGTACATAGCCACAAGGCTCTTAATTCTTCTCAAACTTCAGCTGAGCTGTATTTGGTTCCAAAGTAGAACTAATCATTTGTAATCCAGAGGTAAAACCATTGCTGCCAGTAAACAGGCCCATTGACATTGAGCACAAAAACCAAGATGGCAGTGATCAGTTTCCTAGCAGTACATCTTCCAAGTCATCTCCTAAATTAAAGTGAAGGAAAATTATAATAGTAAAAGGGAACTGATAAAAATATTTATTTCTGGAGATTTTTGTTTGTTGGTTTGTTTTGTTTTCAATTTTGATTGCTTAGCATTGTAACATCATTATTAGATGTGTAAGCATGATTGGTGCCACACAAACTTTCTTTGTTCCTCATCTATCTGTGCCTCCTTATTTTGAAATTTTCATAACTTCAAGAAAATTTAGAAAATATGGACAATCAAAAAAGAAGGAAGGAAAAACCATCCACAACTTTATCACAATGAAATTATTGACCTTCTTGATTGTTTTTTTTTTTTTTCCTCTCTCTCTCTCTCTGCCTCTGTATTATAGTGCTATTTCTGGTCTTTATGAATAAAGAAACTTGGTGCATTCTTGTAAGTGAATGTTTTCATAAAGCCTGAAACAAAAACATGAATAGGATGATAAAATGGAAGTTATAACATTTTCTTTTGGCCGATCTGTATTTCCCACAAATAGGCAGTCTAGAAAAATAAGAGTATAGGGTTTGGAATCTGGCTGACCCAAGTTTGAATTCTATCTCATATGTGACCCTGTGCAAGTTGTTTAACTTCTTAGAGCCTGTTTCCTCTTCCGTAAAATGAGAATAATACCCTCATCAGAATGTTTCTGTGAATAGTCAATGAGAGGTATTTAAAGAATTTGGCAAGCTGCCTGACACAGTATGCATTCAGTGAATGCTAGCTATTATTATTATTATTTGTAAGAATACTTACTGTTAGTTTACATTCCTAACTGACCTTGTAGATCAGAAAGCTCAACATCACATGACATGAAGATTAATTTTAGATCAGTCCAAAAAAACCATAATTAAGCAGGTAAATCTATTGGAAAACGTCCATATAATGCATTCTCAAGCAAGTACTTTAGAATTCTAGGATTAATTAACATTCTTCTCTGTTAGCATAGTTAATGGAAGGATGGTTATTCTTTGAAATTAAGATGTTTAAAAATAGTGATCTCCGTCATTCTATCCTAACTTCATGTTTGCAGCTAATACTTTGCATAATTTATAACCAAAAGATTAATTTGCCTTGGTTTGATACAATACAGCCAAGGCCAGAAGTGTGCTGTTATTCTCTTAGCAGTTTCTTTGAGTTTTAAATTTAATTATTTATCTATTGTGGAAGTTGATTTTTCCTTATTTTATGTAGGTTTTTTTTTTTTTTTTTTTTTTTTTTTTGGTAGGGGTTTTTTGTTTGTTCATTTGTTTGTTTGTTTTGCTCTGGACCCAGTCAAGCTCTAATATGTCAAGACCTCTGGAAGATCTCCATTTCTCTTTTATCCCAGGAAATGTTTTTAATAGCGTAATTATTTATTGAGAGCCTGTTTTGTGCTGGGCACTGCCATGGGTACTTCACATGAATTATTTCATATGATAGAATGAGTGGTCCTGTGATCTAGGCATAATATCCTCATTTTTGAGGTGCCAAACCTGTGGCTGAAGGATGTTAAGTCACACGCCAGGGGTCACACCTCCATGATGGCCAGGGCCACCACAGGACCTTATACTCTACAGTTCCCTACAGGGTCCTGCCCTGCCCTGCATGCTCCCTCCATTTCTGCAAAACCAGGAGGACTTTCATGTAGGATCTGAGGAACCTTGACTTTGATAAGGCACATACATGGGTGAAATCAATTTTGGGATAAAACATATTAATGAATATCTATTTCATGCTTTCTTTTTCAAAAGAAAAAAAATATTGTCAATTACTGACTTTTAAAATTAAGCAACCAAGAGCAAATAACATCAAATTGCTTACTAAATATAATAAATGGCAAATTATAATTTGAATTTTTATGATAATCACATAAAGTGGTGATAGGATTCAGAGAGAGGGCAGAGAAAAGAGTATGGAGAGACAGATGGGGGAGGAGATAGGGGGAAATTAGACTGGGGCAAGGAGTGTAGGGAGGCGCACTAACATTGGTGAGGGTCCAGCACCGTTTTGGTGCTTGGTGCTATTTAATGCAGCAGACAACTACTTTCATATATAATGTGTGACAGGGAGTCTGAAATTTGTCATTAGATTTATACTTCAAGATAGAGGGAGTTCCATTCACAGAAAGTTATCAATAAAAAAAAATTCAGGGACGCCTGGGTGGCTCAGTGGTTGGGCGTCTGCCTTCGGCCCAGGGCATGGTCCTGGAGTCCTAGGATCAAGTCCTGCATCGGGCTCCCGCAGGAGGCCTCTGCCTGTGTCTCTGCCTCTCTCTCTGTGTCTCTCATGAATAAATAAATAAAATCTTTTTAAAAAATTCAAATAGGAGTGCCTGGGTGGCTCAGTGGTTGAGCATCTGCCTTTGGCTCAGGTCATGAACCCAGGGTCCTAGGATTGAGTCCCGCATCAGGCTCTCTTCAGGGAGCCTGCTTCTTCCTCTGCCTATGTCTCTGCCTCTCTCTCTTTCTCTCTCTCTCTCTCAGTGTCTCTCATTAATAAATAAAATCTTAAAAAAAATTCAAATAATACATCTTCAAGCATTGGCCTGGAACCAGACCTGAAAATGTACAGCCTACCTCAAACTCTGGGTATCTGCTTATCTGAGGGGATTCCAGATTATGTTCCCTTGGTCCAATGCTCCTCCTATCCTCTGAAGAGGAGGCTCTATCTTTAGACTTCCATGTCAAATGCTCTCTTAATCATGGAAAGGGGTAGGGAAAGAGGGCTTTCTAGAAGGCAGAATGATAATGAGGAACTGTCAGATACCTACTAGGTTGGGGGCCCCTGTGGGCCCATTCAACATGAGGCAAGAACTGGGGTGATGATGCTCTGGCCTGACTGAGGTCCTGCCCATGTGGGGTTATATGGGAAGGGTATAGCAGGACTCATGCATCTCAAGCACCCCAACCTGGAAAAAAGTTGCATTTCCTCAAGCTGGGAAGAGTGTCTGCCAGGAGTGATGCCCCATAGTATCATCTCATTAATCATCTCATTAAATATATTGCATTTGATTCACAAAAGACAAGATGTTCATGTATGATGCATACAAATGCAAGCTGTGTGCTGCGTTGGCCTCACAGGCCTGTTACCCAAGCGTGTACACCTGACCCTGCACATAGAAAGGCCAGTGCTGGGTTTAATACTCTGTGGTTATCACTTTCAAATTATTAACAATTCTCGAATAAGGGGGTATCACATTTTAGCCTTGCACTAGGCTCTGCATATTATGTAGCAGTTTCTGGTTGTGTAAAAGTTCAACAGAAATAATCAAAGTCTCCTCAAATTTCTGAGACCTTAATTTCACATCTCACATCCTTGAAAGATAGAAGATTGAGGTCTGAGGGCAACTGTGGCAATTCCTCCCACTGTCCTGCCCTTATATAAGTTCTCTTTACTCCTCCACAGCTCCCCGCCCCCCGTAAGCTCTCTTTCATTTACAACTTCAGAAAAGATTTTTATTCTGGTCCCTCTCAAATAGACATCTTTGGCACAGGCTCTGAAGGTCAAGAGCTGTGCTGTGTACTATGGCAGTGACTAGCCACCAGTGGCTACTAAGCACTTGAAATGTGGCTAGTTCAAATTGACATGTTGTTAAATGTAAAATACAGACTTTAGAAATACACACACGCGTGCGGTTATAAAATAAGTTATGAATTTTTCTTAATACTGATTATTTACTGAAATCTTTTGGATATATTGGGTTACATACTATATATTATAAAATTGATGTCATCTTTTACCCTTTTTTCGTGTGGCTATTAGAAAATTTAAATTTACATGTGGCTTCAATTCACAGCTTAAAATTTATTTCTATTGGTCTAAATCTCCTTTTTTTAAAAAAAAAATCACATTTTGATCTATTCTACCCAGATATCCCACTTGCATCTCCATCTCAAAAAGTCTCAAACCAGTGTCACTATATTCTCCTCTGAGTGTTCTTTTTCCATCTTACTTTCCCAAGACAGTAAACTGGTAATCAAACCATACCCTTGCCCTCATCCCCAAATGAATATTAAGTACTACTGATTCCTTCTCCATGTCTCTTGATTCTAGCACTTTCTCTCCAGACCTACTGTCCTGTCCTAGCTGAGGCATAGAGACTTTGTTCCTCTAGTTTGCACTATCCCTCTATGCGACATCACTGCAATACCTTATCTCACTCTCATACTTTTACACTGCTAGATGTCTTATTATGGAAATCTTATTAATTCACTTTCTCGCTTGAACTCTTTCAGTGTCTTCTAATCTAACTTAGTGTGACACAGCTACATTGCAATCTGACTCCGGTCTGCTTGTCCAATTTTACTTTCCATCTCTCCATAGCAGGCACCCTGCATTCCAATCATACCAAGGGCTATTAGTCCTTGGAACATATCCTTCTTGCCTCTGTGCTTTAGCACATACTGTTCCTTCTTCATGGTGGGCTCAGCACATTCCAAGGCAAATGTCCACATATTCTTTAGCCCCTAAACATTTCCTCAGTGATGGCTCAGCTCTTCCTCAGACAGAGTAGATCCTGTGTATGTCATACATCTCTATTAATGCAATACCACACTGAATTAAGATCGCCTATTTTTGGGATCCCTGGGTGGCGCAGCGGTTTAGCGCCTGCCTTTGGCCCAGGGCGCGATCCTGGAGACCCGGGATCGAATCCCACGTCAGGCTCCCGGTGCATGGAGCCTGCTTCTCCCTCTGCCTGTGTCTCTGCCTCTCTCTCTCTCTCTCTCTCTCTCATGAATAAATAAATTAAAAATCTTTTAAAAAAAAAAAAAAAAAAAAAAAAAAAAGATCGCCTATTTTTAAGGCTGTTTACCAGTCACTGTTTTAAATGCATTCCAGACACTTAGAAGAGTGACTGACACATCATAATCTTGGCTGAATAAATCCCTCACTCTTTTCTCCCTGCCCCACCACTTTGGTTCATTGCCTATTTTTCTCTTGCCTAAAGGATTGAAAGTATCTCTCTATAACTATTTCTTACTCTTTTAAACTTGATATATTGTTAACAGTTACATCTTTTTTTTTTTTTAACATACAAACATGAGCGTTACTTTTCCTCACTTAAAGAAACTCCAATAGTGGTTTTATTTTTTCAGAGAATTAATCCAAACTACTTAGCATGAGGCTGATCCTGATACTGGTGATAAAAATACCATTCCTTCTGTGCTTCTGATGAGCCAGGTGCTATGCCAATCCTTTACAATAATCTCATTTAATCCTAATGACCATCCTCAGAGGCGAGTTCTATTATATCCACTCTGCGGGTAGCGAAATAAAGGTCTGGAGAGGTGGAGAGATTTGTTCTCACATACTCAATTAGCAATCACAGAGCTGGACATGAAATCCAAAGTTGTGTGACTGCCAAGCCCATCTGCTCACCCTTTACCACACCAGACCCACTTCTTCCTATTGTTTCCACATCCCAGACCCATCAAAGCACCTTCAGTGTTCTTTCATGTCTGCTTCATTTGCACATGGTGTTCTCTGGACCCACAACCTCCCCAGTAGCTTTGCACACTTCTGAAATCATCTGGGCGGATCATTCACACCTATTATGAATGTTCGCTCCCCCCTGGGACTTGTGATGCTGTATGATTATTAGGTTTTCTTCCCTCATCCCTGAAGAGGGAAGCATCCTCAAGAGCTGTGACTGACCACTCACCACTGAACTGGGATAGCCTGGACAATCGGTGGTATACAGCTCTTGCCTTTCTATTGAACTCATTTCTATAAGAATGATAGTAACCCTTGCAAACTCTTCTTGAGCACTCTCCACATGCATTCTCAATATGAATGCACAATCCATGTAACATGCATAATCCACTTCATACTCACAAAACTTTCTGAGATGATGTCTTTCTCATTCTTGTTTGTATTTCCCAGGAAAGTTAGGTTTGTAGCACTTGTAACTTTAGTAGAAAAAACTTTTGTTCATTGCCAAACTCATAAAATAACTAGCTTGCCTAATACTCTGGTGGTTGTTGATTTGCCTTATTTCTTCCCAACAACTGTGTTTAGACCAATGAGATGTCATGTGTTTTTTAAAACAAAGAAATAAAAAAATTATTACTTGCTTTTAAAATTCATGTGTGAAGATAAAAAAAATAAATAAAAATAAAATAAAATTCATGTGTGAAGATAAATGAAAAAACAACTGGTATTTATTTTAAAATAAAATAAAATTCATGTGTGAAGATAAATGAAAAAACAACTGGTGGAAGATAAAAAAAATAAATAAAAATAAAATAAAATTCATGTGTGAAGATAAATGAAAAAACAAATATTTAAAAAACAGTTTAAATATTTTGACCTCAGTATACTTACTGACCACGTTCAATGGCTTAAAAACAAAACAAAACAAAATCTACTTTTTGAAATGTGGATATTTTCCTACAGAGTGGCTAAAAAGGCATCATTATACTCTTTTATTAATAAAAATGTTATAATCAGAAAAATGACTTTAGTAGAAGTAATACATATTACTGGAGGTAATATAATATTGATAGAGGTAATATATTCTCAAGCTATATCAGAAAAAATGACTTTAGTAGAAGTAATACATATTGCTGGAGGTAATAATATAATATTGATAGAGGTAATATATTCTCAAGCTATATAAGCGAAATCACCTTCCAGATTCTCTAAGAAACCTCCCTTCCCCAAGCTAGCTATTACTATCTTCTAGAACTTCACCTCTTGAGACAGAGTTTTTACATATTCATTGTATAAAAGTAATTTTTGTGTGTCTTTTTGAAGGAATAAATAAATGCATTGATTATATCCCCCTTACAGCACTTTGTCACTTTCTGTCTTCAAATATAGTAAATTAGGGTTCCTGTCTCTTTCAGTAGTCTGTAAGCTTTTTAAATGGCTTTCAGGCTCATTTTCTTATCTTTTCATCCACCTTAAACACACAGTAGGTCCTTGATGGATGTGCAATAAATGAATACATGAATGATATGAAAACCCAAAATCCATTTGAAAATATACACTTATAATTTTGATGTCATATTACACTTAGGTCTGTTCTCTCATTAAGCCATACCCAGAAAGTTGGATCTTTCTCATTCTCTGCTTTTCCTATCATAGCCTCCTTTTCAATGTCATATAAAACCAGAAAGGATATGACCAGTGAACTTATATCAATGTAAAAACAATCCAACAATCTTTAAAAGTCTAGAAAGAGGAGAATTAGAGGACTTGTCAGTTTATGGTCAAGTCTAACCACAGGAAAGGGTGACTCCAGATATTTTAGTCCTCTCAGCAGTTATGAACTCATAGCCTTGATGTATTTATTTGTTGGGCATTTGTCACCTGGCATTATACTTGCCAGATGAAATTCTTACTTTGTTTCCCGAAAGAATGCACTGACCAATTAATTTTGGGGAGTTATAGTTCTTGATGTCAATCAACGAGGGACCATTCTGTTTTATTGGTGAGATAAAATACTCATACTCTCTGAGATGCATTAGATAGAATGGATAGAGATTCCTCAAAAGTTTTTTGCTTTTGGTTGGAAATCAGAACATAGAGATTTTATTTATTTATTTTTTAGAGATTTTATTTATTTATGAATGAGAGAGAGAGAGAGAGAGAGAGAGAGAGAGAGAGGCAGAGGGAGAAGCAGGCTCCATGCAGGGAGCCTGACGCGGGACTGGATCCTGGGACCCCGGGGTCACGCCCTAAGCCAAAGGCAGGCGCTCTACCGCTGAGCCACCCGGGGATCCCCCAGAACATAGAGATTTTAAACCAATACCTTTCCTATTTTCTATTGAACTCAAAAGCTCTTTTGGTTGCATGACCCCATCTGATAACAAATACTTGGAGGACCAGGGTCCTTTTTGATCCTGGTTCATAACCTCCTGTTCTCTCCTCTTTTCAGGTTTTAATCTGGACCATGGAAACCTAGCACCTCTTCTCACAGGCTTGGTTAGAAGCAAAATGCAATAAATGACTGATGAATCTGGAAATAAGGCAGTTCATGAATGGAACATTCCCCAGGAAGCTTAATTTTATGATCATAATCTTTTAGTTCTTGACAGTTGCATAGTTAAGTATCAGTGCAGGAAGAGTGAGCCAGAGTTTTGAGGGCATGTTTTCCCAGTTCATTTCAAAGGAAGCAAAAGTATAGGCATCAAAATGATTATGGTGCTTTAGTGCACCACGTAATAATATAGAGATCAAGTTAAATTATTTTACCAGATAACTGCCAATACGAGGCACATGTCGCACTGAAGGGACATTTAGGACCTTGTGTCAAAGGAACATGATTTTCAGACTAAAGTAGATTATGTAGGGCTTTGATTGTCATTTGCTTTTATTTATATAATGAGGGTGATGGAACCCCTCTCTGCTGCCAGTAAATCTAGAAATTAATTTATAATATATTAAAAACACTTTGTGCACTTCAGGAGGAAGTCTTTTTTAATTCAAGAAAAAAGTCATTGTTGTATAAATCAATCAGTTATGTTAGTCTTACAAAATTAAATCTCTGGTAGAAAGGAAGTCAGTGATATAATCAGCTTTCAGACCACATATCATATAAAAATCAGGTTTCTAAATAAAATCAGTTTCAAAGAATTCAGGATATATTACCAGTCATCTGATTTATTGACCTAAAAAAGCTCTTTTCCCAAAACAGATATTTAAAAAAAAAAAAAAAAAAAAAAAGAATAGTTTTTCCGGTAAAGGAGGTATCTATGCTTTCCCGCATTTTTGTTTTCTTGATTGTCAGAAATAACCGACATATAGCTAAACTGTTCAGGAGATTAAATCAGGGAAGAAGTCTATAGTAGTTTAAATGAGCGAGATCATTTTAGATTGTGTTTCCTCTGTTGAGAAGTCTGATGACTTAAAAAAGGATTGCTCTGACATTTAACTTAGTGTTTTACATGAAATTCTAACCGAAACCACCGGCCAACCAAAGTATAAAAAAACAAAGCAAACAAGCAAACAAAAGCTAAGGATGTGTGAACTGAATTAATTTTCTCATGATGAAGGTTACATGGAAGCACATACAGTGTATATTACTTTGACTCCATCTCTTTTCTTTGGTGTAGATAGTATTTGTTGTCATTTGATACAACCACCTACTTGGGCTAATCAGCCATTGCTCATGTACTCTTGGTCATACATGTGACAAGATGGTAGTGGTAAAAACAGAATAAAAGTCTATTGCTTTCTCATGGAATTCACTTCCATATGCAAATATTAGACATATACAGAAACTTCATTAAAATGAGATTACAAAAATATAATGTACAAACTGGGATGAGAGCATCTAAGAAGGAGCAATTAAATGTGTTGCTCAGGAAATATCTTTTTGGGAAATAATTTAAGATCATTTGAATACTTCTAGAAAATTCCAATTCAAATGACCTTAGAAGTTTTGTGATTTCCCAGATCTTTCATTATGAGTTAACATGTATAAAGCTCTTGGGAGAGCAGCTAGCACAGACTAAACTCTATATAATTTGATATTATCAACATCTTTTGGATTGAAGAAATTGAATAATTTTTTTCTGTAGTTTATTGAAACCTAGTTACTCAGGTTTTTAGTGTGTTCTTAGTTTTAATCAGAAGCAGATATTTTGACTGACCTTATAAAGTTTTCCAGCTCTTGTGGTTTTTAACTTGAAAATATCTCCCAGACTGAGATCTTTTCCTATCCTGAATTCTCTGTTTAACTATATTCTAAAGCCTTAAAATATAGATCTTAAATCTTGTAATTTTAGGTTCGAACTTTTCTAAGGCTTATTTAAAAAGGAAAAATTTAACTCTCTAGTTGATGATGTTGCTTGATGAATGTGACTATAACCAGAAGCTTTAAGAAAGTTAAGAGTAGAAATCAATTTTTCTTGGTCTGAATTATTCGCCAAATGATGTGTTACATTTGAGCTTTATCTGAGCTTCTGGTTCCACTCTTGTTTTATATGATTATTAAATAAAGGGCTTTTTTAGGTCAATAATTCAGAAGACTGGTAATATATCCCAGATTCTTTGAAACTAACTTTATTTGGAAATATGACTTTTTATATGATATGTGGTCTGAAAGCTGATTATATCACTGACTTTTTTTTTTTAAGATTTTATTTATTTATTCGTGAAAGACAACACAGAGAGGGGCAGAGACATAGGCAGAGGGAGAGCAGGCTCCCCATAGGGAGCTTGATGCAAGACTCAATTCCAGAACCCTGGGATCATCACCTGAGCCAAAGGCAGATGCTCAACCACTGAGCCACCCAGGTGCCGCCCACTGACTTGTTTTATGTAAATTATTAAATATACCTCCTTTACCAGGAAGACCATACTTTAATTTTTAAAATCATAGTATTTTCTAAGATGTTTATGTTTTTTCTCCTTTGTTTTTGTGATTTCAAAAAAAATCACAGTTATTGTAAATTGTTATTTTCTCTCTCAATTCAAACAGTATTTTCTCATCAGTGTTTTAGCATTACACAGGGTTGTAACACAGGGGTGGAGGGGAAGAACTGATCACTATGAGTCATTTATCATTCCGCAAATACTGACGGAAGATTTCATATATTGACCTGTTTGCTGCATGCCTGCAATGTTCCAATGTTCCAACTCTATTCTAGAGCAAGCTGAGTTTTCCCTGTAACTTTCTGCCTAAGCAACCTGTACCTTTTCCTATTGCCAGTTCTTGCCACTCCCTTGCCTCGTGGACTGCCATTACCTAACTTGTTCAAGCCCGTGCCAAAGGTAAATCAAGCAACACAAGTTTTTCACACTGTTCCAGAACAGCTAAGTGGTTATAAAGTTTTTTCTCTTCACTACTAATAAAGCTATGCTATACAAGTTTTCAAATCTAGATATTAAGAGGTAAATTCTTTTAGAAGTTATCTATCCCCACAGGATGCAGTACAAAATAGTCACTCTACTGCAGATTAAGTGTACTTATTTCAGAGAGGGTTCAAACTGTTCACCACATGACACAATTAGCACAGGACAAATGAAATTGTTATCTAATCTTTTTTCCTTTGTTAACTTTAGCACAGAGAATTGAAATAATTAATTATTCAATAATAATAAATGCAAAGGCATCTTGGTAATCTACAAAATAGCTCACTTTTCGGCAACAAACTGTTGCCTTAAACTTTTTTTGGTTAGTAATGTTAAGTGTAGGAAGACCTTATAAAGCATTATGATCGAATATTAATACAGCTCAAAGAGGCAGAAGTAGCTGACTTGTCAGCAGGTTGATTCCCCCACAAAATCAAAAGCATAGGCATGTTTTGTTTTTAATTAACGAGCTGCTGTCACTACACACGTTCACCTTCATAGAGGATCAGATGTCTTTGAAGAAGCTAACTACACCTGCTTAGAAGGAAGAGGAACTTCAACTTTTTAGAGGAGGACAAAACAAACATTTATATCAATACATTTTCTACAACATGACCAATAATAATTCCTTAGAATGTCTCACTTGCATATGCTTTTTTCTGTGCATTAAAAAAAAAAAACATCTTTCTTCCATTCCCTACTTGTACTCTTAAAATTTTTTTACAAGTCCTACAGAGCTTGGTTACAAGCTAATTTTTGCTATAGATTTTTGGATTCCTTATGGCTGACCCTTAGAACCACGTTATTCTCAAACGGATGTTCTGGATAGAATATCATGAGGTTTAGAGCCTGCAAGTTTTATGCTGTTCCTCACGTCCAGCTTTTCCTGAAAAAAATTTATTAGGAAAAAGAATCTAAAAAGAAAAATTATTACTACATTGATTGGACCAACTCTCCTTTTTAAAGCAGGGTATATGATTAATTATAAGAAAGTATTTTTGATGTGCAATTTATGCTGACTACTGAGAACTCATCTCAAAGAAGGCTAGAAGATTGAATGTCTAGGGTAAATAAAATAAAAAATTTAAAAAGTAGACAACAGTACAAGTTTTTAGAATCACTGAAATTATCAAATAGTGTATTTCATTAAAAATAAATTCTCCTTAAATTATAACATGGATCTAAAAATAAATTAGGAAATATAATAAGAATATTGCTAGATTTTTTTGAAGGTAGGAAAATCTTCTTTGAAAATGAGACCTTTGGCTAGATTCAGGAAATGTGAGAGCTTTTTTCTTTTCTTTTCTTTTCCTTTTTTTTTCCCCCCAAATAATGCTTTTTAAAGGTGCAGAATCAATGCTGGATTTATGTATACCTGACCTATATGGGGAAGAGGAAACCACTGTCTTTTGGCTGAAATTCCTAGTTGGTAAAATAGACATTTCTGTTTTGAAGACAAGGGAAGAATAAAATATAGTGTAGTTCTATATGGCTACATTAGGCTTCTAAAACTTAAAAACAAACAAAGAAACCTATCTTTGCTGGTTCTCTGTCACTTACTCAAATAAGATGATCTTAATTGAGCTGAAGGTGGAATAAGAGTTTGTAATTGTCATATTTAGAACCCAATAGTTACAGAGCTGTTTCCTTATGGCTAAAGGTATATGTCTCAACTTTTCAGAAATGATATAAAGAGATTTTGAAAAAAAAAAAAGAAAAAGAGATTTTGAAAATCCCCATTTAATTTTCTGCAGTAATAGTTTAGAATTTAATAGACATATCCATAATTAAATAATTAATTTGAAAAACTTTTTAAAATGTTATTTAATATAATCAAATATTATACTACTTTATTAGAAAATGCAAAAAGAACACACTCATTTTGTTTGAATATCAAATATAGTTATAAATAATTTAGGCCTTCAAAATAGAACTTACTTTAAAATATAAAATACTAAAAATGATGCAGAACTACTCTGGACTCGTATGTCCTAAAATCTAATTGCTATATGTAATTTGAAATAACTGATTAAACATGAGTAGTCTTCAAGAGAAACAGAACCAGTGCCATCTTATGCTATTATTTAATTAGCATGCTATACACTAAAATCAGCTGGAAAAAAGCCAAAGTAAGCCTTAAAGGACAGCATGATAATTAAGAGTGCCACTTCTCTTATTTTTATCATAAAATTCAGTCCTGGAATACAGTGTGAAAAAGCCTAGAAACCTGAATGTAAGTGATTTCCTAATTATTTTGATTTTTAATTCCAAACATTTGGATATTTTAAACTCCTAATCTTTGCTAATTTAGGGATAAAAATTCATATAATATTAAATACAACTTTTGCTGTCAACATGGTTATCTTGGAGACCAAGGATTATATATTATTTCTTCTTAATAAAATTTCTAATCCATTCTTATTTTTTATTACAGCATTGTGGCAACTTTTCCATGAAAAAGCTATAAACATTTAGGCCTAATTTAAAAAAAATAATTATTATGCCATCTAGTATAAAAAAAGTGGGAAGTCCCTATAACCAAAAGTATGTTTATACCAAGAGAGATATTAACAGAATATTCTCTCCCTCACCCAGGAACCCACATTGTAAGGAAGCATAATGTAACTAGTGATTATCAGTAACTTTTTAGGCTTATTTAGGCAAATTAAAAGAAATTGTGATCATAGATTTTATGTCAATTATTTGATCTCTTTCTAGTTCATGAGCTCTACTTTCTTCTAGCTTCAGTATGCAAAACAATTCCATAAGTATCTTTGCTATAATCAGCAATTATGAGCAATTCAACATTAATCTTAAATGGTCTGATTTTAGAATAAATTTCTAAATTTAGAGTCTGACATTCAATAGCTTTTATCAAATTGTGATACTGAAGCCATATTTTCATTATCAGGGAAGTTAGAGCCTAATTGCTGTTTTTAAGTATCCTGGGTTTCTCTGATAAAAGGTAGTATAATATATAATGGGATTTCTTTTTTCTTTTTTTTTTTTATAATGGGATTTCTGCTTCAAGATCAAATCTGTATTTACAGTAACTAATGAGAAAATAGTGAAGTTTGAGGTTACCAGGATAATGACTGAATGCCAAGTCCTAGACACTGGACAAAGTACATTCAGGGGTCAATAAAACTCTGGGAGCCTGTGAGCAGAGGCAAATGCAGTTTGGTGCAGTGGACAGAATATAGACATAAGATTCAGATGTAGCTGAAAGAGAAAGTAAGGAAGTGTCTGGGGAGACATCCTGGCTGCATTTTGAAGGATGCATGACAGGTGGCTGCCACTTTAGGGAGATTTAAAGAAAAAATCTGTGCAGAGGCTCTGCAAAACTTTGCTATAGTGCATTTGGGAAATTATGAAGTGTTTGATATTGCTAGCAAGTGAGCTGGAAAGCAACAGAAAATGAGGGTCTGTAAATAGCCAAAAGCTAAGGGGCAATCTTGAAAAATAGGAATGGTATTTCTGTATGTGGTTCTCAAAGGCACTGAATTAGTAACTATGTAGATATGCTGTGTACCAGTGGTCCTGGAATGCTAATCTTTCATAGTGTATTGCCTTTAAAAGGTTATTAATGTAGGAAAAAATAATACAGGTATGAAGTCGGTGTGGCACTCACTCCTCCCGTGGGCCAAGGCTCCCATCACACATAGCGGGCACGGCAGGCAGGTGTGCCTTAGGGATTCCGCACCCTGTTCTTCTCAAAGCTGCCCTAAGAGAAGCTAACACAAAATTGTTTTCTTGCTGCAGGTCTTTTCACCGTGCTAATTCTTAGAATTTTTTTTTTTTTCCTCACTGCAAAGCTTTGAAGGGAATTAAATTGGAGAGAGACTCCACCTTTAATTCTGTTGTAATAGAATCACTTCCTTGGCTGATATTTTTATTTACAGAATTTAACTCAAAACGAAACCTGTTCTTTAGCTTTCCTTTGAAAGTTAAACATAAGCCCAAGGCTGTCACTTCACCATTTTTATCCCCAACAAGTCTCACACACACAGATAGGCATTATTCCTATTTGTTCTCATCATCAAACATTTGGACATGAATCCCTAGGTCGAGTTTGCTCAGTCTGTGTCTCTAGATCTTGAGTACTGGTGACATTTAGAACGTAAGTTTCCAGAAGTATTATCCTTGTACTTTATAATTCTTTTATCTGAGGGCTGTTGACATTCCTGTATCACCTGAAACAGGTGATGTAGGCTCACGTGTAGCAATAAAAATTCTATTATTATTCTTCATTAAAAGGTGATACCCATGTCATCTACATTTTGGGGGGAAAGGTAGCAAATAAAAGTATATTTCTTAAACGTAGATCTCAGATACTATTTATTTTACATTTCATGGCAGATTCAGTCCTCGGTAGAGGTTTTTATTCAAAGTTTTCAACACAATGTTTTTCACTGAATATTTTCAATAGCATTGTAAATGATCTGATGTGTCGGTAGACCAACAATAGAACGGACTTAGGTAAAACTGGAATGTTGCTAAAACCAAATGTAATCATCCTTTGGTCATTTCCTTATCAAGGATTTCAGTTTGACTGACCAATTTCAATTCATGGTAACAGCTTTGTTCCTAAGAGGCTCTAAATCAAAGAAATGCTCGCTAAGGGGGCAGTTCCTACTGCAATCCAAAGTCTGTGCTATTATCACGTAGCAGTGACAGCAAACATCCGCTGCGAATGTCAGCCTACATTTGTAGGAGGTGTGTGGTGTTTTGGGTTTCACTCTATCTCTGAAACCTATCTGCTTGTGAGAAAAACTGGGCAATAAAAGAAGTTTTACCGGCACATACTATAGCTGAGCTTGGACTCAATGCAGAGATTTCACTTCCTTTCTTTCCCTGGATTCCGAGCCTGGGGAGCACAATGGGGGTGTTGTGCTCTGGGCTAGCGTGGCATGCATGATACTAGGAGAGGACGTGTGAGCAGCTTCCAGTTATCTACACCGTTTGCTTTACAACTACCCTGAACTAAATCAAATGGCACCCCAAGACTCTAAGTTCAGGATAAGCGAGTGCAAAATCCACCAGCTGTTATGACCTAAATAGGGAACAGAATCCCTGAATTCAAATGTAGATACACCGGGTGTGCTAAGAGTTCAACAAATCATTGATGAGGCTTCCGAAATGCTGCACAGTTATCAAGCTGCTGATTTTCCCCCTAATTCTCCTTAACGCACGCCAAGGTACAGTTAATTAAAGGATCCATTGTTTATAAGGGAGAGAGATTGTTACTTACAAAGACTGTCCAGAACGACAGGCTGTCATGGTTTGTCAAAACACGAAATATCTTAAGACTCCAAGGCATATCAGTAATGTTTTTTTGTTGTTGTTGTTTTGTTTTTGTTTTTTTTTTTTTTTGGTCACACAATTTCCAGGACATGAATCACTGCAACAACTCTGTTCCCACACTATTTTGTGGACATGCCTGCGTGTGAGTGCATGTGCATGGTAAATCCAGAGAACACAATGAAGGTAAATCTTTTAGGTTGAGTTTCGCTCCAAATGATTGCTATGCCCTGCTTTAAAAAAAAAAAAAAAAAAAAAGGCAAAAAAAAAAAAAAGGCAAAAAAAAAAGGGGGGGCAAAAAAAAAAAAAAAAGAGCTTACCTTTTTGAATCCAAAGCGGGGTGGATTCACAGGGACCTCCTTCCCAGCCTCGGCCTCGGCCGGAGGCAGATGCTCTGGAGCCCACAGGAAGCAGCGGCGCCGCGTTGCAGCCCCGGGCCGGTCCGAGCGCACCTGCCGCTCGCAGGCAGCAGCCGGGCCCGCACCGGCGTTTGCAGAGGGGAACAGCCTCCTTCCGGGTCACTAGCTTTCAGGGTGAGCAGCTAGAGAGCTGCCGCGAGGAGATTGCAGGGAAGGCTTGCCTGCCCCCAGACAAAAACCCTTTGGGCCGCCTGATCGCAGACAGGCAGCATTATCGCTCCGCATTCCACTTTCTCCAATCAGCTAATCGCAGCGGCCGTCAGCAGCTCGTCCGGACGGCAGCTCCGGCTCGCGGCGTGCGTGGCTGCACCCACCGCCCGCTAACGTGCCCATTGCTCCGCTCTTCTCCGAGGGGATTTGGAAAGGACGCTCCTTCCAGGGGGCGGCTCAGCAGACCGTGCACCCCCCCCCCCCCCCCCCCCCGCCCCGGGCTTCCAGGAGGGAAATGGCTGGTGCTCGCAGCGCCGCTGCAGGCCGCTCATTGGGCTCCCTGGCTTTCCGTGGCCATGGCAACAGCCAACAGCCTCCCTTCGACGGCAGGCACCGCGGCTCAGGTGCGGCTCGCCCCCGCGGCTGCTTCATTTCTTTCCATCGAGCTCATCATTTTCCTTTTCCCTCCCCCGAGGACGGGAGCTTCCGTCCTCTTTCTCGTCCCTTGGGCCGGAGCGCGAGGGGCTCTGAGTTTTCAGCCTCTGTTCCACGAGGCCGTGCTCCTTGCACGGAGGCTGGGAGGCTGGGCGGGGGGCGGGGGGGCCTTCTCGGTAGCTGCATTCGGGTCCCTCCTGGTTAGTCACCCGCAAGTCCGCAGAGAGACGCTAGTGGGAGCCACTGGCTGGAGGCCTGGGGGCTCCGCGGCTGAGCACCTGCCTCCGGCCCGGGGCGTGACCCTGGAGGCCGGGGATCGAGTCCCGCCTCGGGCTCCCTGCATGGGCCCTGCTCCTCCCTCTGCCTGTGTCTCTGCCCCTCTCTCTCTCTTTCTCCTCTCTCTCTCCTCTCTCTGTGTCCCTCTGGAATAAATAAACAAAATCTTAAAAAAAAAAATAATGGGAACCCCTGTCAAAACAGGTTGTAGCTTTGCGTCATCTCGGAGGCATAAGGGAGGTCTGCAGATGCGGGCAGTATCACCTCGTGTTTTCAAATAATATGCTTGAAGCCACTTAACTGAAACAAAGCCCCAGGACTCATTCTGCGTGGCCCAAATGACAACCAAGTCCCATAAAGGTATCTGTTAGACGCAACCTAGGACTTTCATGTATCGAGTTACTGTAGTGTATTTTTAGGTATTACACAATCTAAGATAGAATTTAAGAAAAAAATCCTGATTGTTTCCTATCGCAGAAAATGATTAACTTAGTTATAGTTTATTTGTGATTTAAAAATATGTTACTGGGTGCCTGGGTGACACAGTTAAATGTGCAATGCTTGGTTTTCACTTGGGTGGTGATCTCAGGGTCATGGGATCAAGCCCGGCATTAGGCTCCTTGCTCAGCATGGAGTCTGCTTGAGAGTCTCTCTCCCTCCCTCCCTCTCTAAAATGAATAAATATATCTTAAGAAAAATAAAGAGACTTTAAAAATCCAAACCAAATTAAAAACTCTTTGCTTGGGTAGCCCGGGTGGCTCAGCGGTTTAGCACTGCCTTTGGCCCATGGCCTGATCCTGGAGACCCAGGATCGAGTCCCACATCAGGCTCCCTGCATGGAGCCTGCCTCTCCCTCTCTATGTCTCTCATGCATAAATAAATAAAATCTTAAGTAATAAGATTAATAAATAATCTTAATAAAATCTTAATAAAATAATCTAAATAAATCTTAATCTAAATAAAAAATCTTAATAAAAACAAAAACCCTTTGCTTTAAACATTACCTCCAGGAGGAATACTCTTACTTTCTCTGATAGATGGACCACACCACACCCCTTCCTTAAAATGCCACCTCCTTAGGGAATTTCCCATGATTAATGTCATTAGCCATTTTACCTTCTGCAAAATGCCCACCCTTTTCTTTAACACTGTCACCAGTCACAATCTATTTGTTCTATATCCAAGACACCACCCAATTCATTTTTGTTTCCAGCAACCTGTCTGTGCTAGCTGTATTAAAACTTTGGACTTGTAGATGCTTCCTTTGCTAGGAGTCAATGACTTAGTGTTTTCTAAGTATCGTATTTCTCCATCCACATTAGCACTCTTGGCTTCAGGAGCAATTTGCCAACTTTAGTTTGTTGAGAATCCTGTGGACACAGATTTGGTAATCCCGTCTCCCTTTCCTCTGCAACCAGATTCACTTTTGGTAGGTGTGAGCCAGCTTAGGGTCAGCGTATCTACTGAAGAAAAGTGGATGGGCCTTTCTGCTTGTACGGTCCTCACCTCTCCATGTTGATTTAAGTCTGCTCACCTGTTCTCATTTAAATCACCTTCCCTTAAGTTATTTTGAGTTTGCAGCACCTGAACTGGCCCCTACCTTCAATTTCAGCCTCATAATCGATGCTTCCTTCCCCATGCTTCAGCAATCTTGAATTACATCCTATTTCTTGTTTCCCTGACTAGCAGATATTCCTGCTACCTAAAAGCTTCTCAGCCAGATTTCAGCCTCCCAGCACCTTTTAACTCCCTCCCAATTGGCCTTCTCCTTTATTTTTCAATGATTTGCTCAAATACATCACCTCACCAATGACCTACCTCAGGAAGGGTATGCAGTGGCCTCCCCTGCTCCATTGTACCTGGGATCTACCTCTACTGTTACCATACTTGTAATACCCTGTTGATGTATTAGCCTTATTAGACTTATTTTGTAGACTTAGTTTGTGTCTGACTCCCGTACTGCTCTGTCAAATCCCCAGGAGCCAATTTGGTCCATTCATGTCTTACTTGTCTTCCATGTTTTATTTTTAATTTTAAGATATTTTAGTATCTTAAATGAGGACCTACAGTGCTGTCTGAACAGGCACTGAATGGCAGCCTAGTGTGTGAAGTCTGTGTTTGAATTCACCTCTTCAATATCACCTATTCGTCAACATTGAAACTTCAGAAGAATTTAAGGGATTTTGATTAAATGTTGGCATGTTAAAAAAATTACCAACAAACATCTCAGTTCATTTTGTGTTTTAGAGGGGTTTTCTTCCGTGTTGTTTAAAAATGTCTTTATTCTACACTTATACCTGATTGATGATTTGGCTAGGTGTAAGAATAAGTCATTTTCCTCTGGGATTTTGAAGGCCTTCTTTTTAAAAATCTCGTATATTCTTGCCCCACTATGGGCAATTATGCCCCCAACTGTGACTCCCCCAAAAGAGAACTAAAAAATACCCAAGTTACACAGGATAAGAGGCTGGCAGAAACTGAGGCTCCTCTCTTTGCATTTATGGCGTCCCTCATACATCTCTAGGAATTGTTATATATTACTTTCTGCAGGATTCTGTTATTTCTGTGCTCTTGGGCTTTTTCACCTACCCCAAGCCGTACCCTTCATTTCTCTGGCCCCCATGGCTCATCACCCTCTAGCTATGCTTTACTTCATGTCTCTGATTTCCATTGTCCCTCCCAACTTGATCATTAAAAAAAACAAAAACAAAAACAAAAAAAGTTGCTAAATGCAGATTTTCAAGGAACAAATGGGATTTTTCTATTTCATCTTTCTAAGCCAAATAAGGTAACTCATAAATTGCCAGCAGCTTTATACCTAGAATGCCCTAAGTCAGGTTCTAATCATTGGTCCAGTCAGCTCTGGTAGGGACACTTGGCATTACATTGTTTTCAAATTTTTGACAATGCAATTGGTGTACAGTAACAGCTCATTATTGTCTTAATTTTTACTTCTGTGATTACTGATAGAGATTACTGATAGAATTAAACATCTCTTCATGTTTGATGGTCTTTTGGGTTACCTCCTCTATACACTTCCTGTTCATAGCTTTTAGCCTGTTTTCTCTATTAAGGTTGGTGTATTAGAGTGGAATTTTAAACAGAATGGTCATTAAAAGCATTTTCAAAATTTTTATACAGTTAAGCATGACAATTAAACTTGTTATATAATTAGATCTTAATAAGATATCCATTGACATGTAAAGGGAAACCAGTAATTCACCCTGCTAATTGTTTTGGTTTTATTTCTTCAGAAAACCTCTATGCAGAATTTTTTTTTCTGCATGTAGTATGAAATATTACTACTACCATAATATGAAGAATGACTTTCTAAAATAAAACCTAAGATCATACAAATCTCATCACAGAAAATGTTGGCATAGAAGTGTCTTGCAAAATTAATATTGCTCTCATGTTTAAAAAACAGCAAATAGCATGAATGAAAAAGGAGGCCGAAGAGCTGGTTACAGATGGAAGGAGGGCAAGGAGACAAGCAGAGTGCAGTGTGTGACTCTGGTCTGGGCACTGGGCCAGGAGGAGGTGCCATCAAGTGCATCATTGAGACAACTGGTGAATGTGAATGTGGTCTGCGTGTTAGGTGATAGCGGTGTTTGCATTTGAGATTTTCATAACTTGATAATTATATTGTGGTGTTAAAGTTTGCAGGAAACATGATGAAGTGTCACGTAGTTCAGCAGAAATAATAATAATGCATGATAGTATATTTGTAGTGTGTGTCTGCATGGTGTAATCCAGCTCTTACAATGATAGATATGTGATCTATCTATGGAGGGCTAGCACAAATATGGCAAAGCAGCAACACCAGGTGAATCCTGAGTGAAAGACATTTCTGGTTTATTTTACTATTCTTGCCAAGCTTAAAGTTTTTGTTGTCAAGCTAAAAAGCTTTTGAAAAAGAAATAAAATGAGAACAAAATACAGTGTTCGGAACAAAAATAGATTAAAATAGATTTAAGGTCAGATTACTTGATGACGGCCTATCAGAATTAAAATTAAAGTTGGTAAGTTAGGGACGAATTAAGGTAATTATTATTGTCACTATTTTTTTTTTTTTTTTTGAGATTTACTATTTGAGAGACCTACAATGAGAGAGCAGCAGGAGGGGCAGAGGGAGAAGGAGAAGGAGAATCTCAAGCAGACTTCCTGCTGAGTGCAGAGCCTGACACGGGGCTCCATCTCACCACCCTGAGATCATAACCTGAGCCGAAACTAAGAGTCAGGTGCTTAACCGACTGAGCTGCCCAGGCACCCCCACTATTGTTACTATTATTAACATTATTGAGAGACTACTTGGGTAGAAAGTATTGGAAACATTTTTCATTTTCTTGAAAGAAGTCTGATTTCCCTGGATTTGCTGCTTCTCTGTATCCTAATATTAAGCTTGGCGATACAGTTATATAGTTAAACTAATATTTATCCCTTGGTTCCCATGTTGAAATCTGTCTTAATCCAGTTCCTTCACCACTGTAAAAATAAGGTGAGATCGTTGTTGATCAAAGCAACGTGTTCTCCTGCAGCCGCACCTGTTCCTACAACCTCCACGGCTGGGTGACAGTCTACCAAGGGATCCGGTCCCCAGTATAACAAAAAAGCTCTTTGTACAGCTTAGGGAACAGAATTTAAGCATGGTTTGTTTAATAGGACAGCATAGACTGTTACGAGGCTTAAACTGGATTTCTAATTCCTAAAGCAAACAAAATAGAATATGCTAAGTATTGTTCCTAAATCTTGCATATTTAGTTCTGTTGGCAATGAAGTGAACAATGTGCTGTTACATGGGGCCCAGAGAGGAAAGGTGACGATCACTTTGGGCAGGATTAGACAGAGCATTGGAGCATCTCAGCAAAGCAAATTGGATTTATTTTTCAGATTCCATCTTCTAAGAAAATGTATGGTAGGAAGCAGACTGGCCCACAGGCTATTAATCAGATGCCTTAATAGCCTCTGCGAGAGTCTGACCTTGATAAGAATCCAGAATGACCTTGATAAATTAGAGGTACCTGAAATCAAAACACACCCAGCAGAGGGAAGGCTTTATGGAAATCTATTTACTCGAATAAATTAAAAATGAGAAAATGATTACAGAAGAGCAAAAACCTTACCAAAGTGTAAATGATAGAAATATAAATGTCAGCAATATAAAACTGTTTTTAAAATCTGAATATAGGGCACCTGGGTGGCTCAGTGGTTGAGCGTCTGCCTTCAACTCAGGGCGTGATCCCAGAGTCCTGGGATCGAGTGCCGCATTGGGCTCCCTGCATGGAGCCTGCTTCTCCCTCTGCCTGTGTCTCTGCCACTCTCTGTGTCTCTCATGAATAAATATCTTTAAAAAAATTTTTTAAAAATCTGAATATAAAGTAAAATCTACAAACACAAAATTAGCATGTGTGCATCACAGAAGAGACAGTTCAGCAGTTAGCAGAACCCACCTGAAGCTCTATATCCCTCCTAGATGAGGAACAAGAGGAAAAATGTGGCAAGAGGTACAGGAAGAAAGTTTGGCCAGGCCTATCCCTGGACGTCTCGGTCTTGACTGGCTTATAATAACAACATTGTTTTAAATATTTCAGGTTTATCAAGCTCTGGGCTGGTGAATGCCTTCAATCACAGAGGCTTACAAGAACAACTTCATCTTGAAATGGGCATTAATACGTGTCACTGCCAGGTGGGGAAAAATTGCAGTGTTAACCAACAACAAAAAGGAAAAACTAGCTGCTGACCATCCATGCCCTCCCACCCCCCAGCCCACCCTTAACCCTAGTAAACCCAAACACAGATAGGTCTGGCTTGTTCCTGCTGGAGAAGGGGGGGTGGGGGGAGGCAGACTTGGCTTTTATTAAGGCCACAGTGTGAGAGCTTCTGTGAGCAATATTGAAAAGGCTGCACTTGTTTCCAAGGAATTTGATTGTTTATACTTCATAATGATAAGCTTCAAAAGTGACCTGGAAAAAGAAGGCTGCTGGCTTTTCACTCCGCCAGGAGGGGCTGTGCTTTGTTCTCTGAGAGGCACTCTGACCAAATTAACAGAGTGTATCTCTCGTGACCTTTTCCACTTAGCATTGTTTCTTAGGGAAACAGTGACTCCAGGGCCCCTCCAGGCTGTGTGCGACAACGCCCCACCGCACAGAAGGGCCTTGGGCCTCTGCCGTCACTGAGTTATTGAATCAGTAACGAAACACATCAGCCTTGGCAAATAAAACCTGGCAAGAAGCGTTTTAAAACAAATGCTGCTGGTTTCACCTGAGCCACTGAAACAAATTATGGGGCCCAAGGTGAAACTTGGCAGCGTCTGTGAGCTCTGAAGTGGCCAGCACCAGGGCCCTCGCTTGCCAAATGCGCAGATCGCAGAGGAATGAAAATTAGCAGTGTTGCCCCCCACACCCCCTGCCCTTAGAAGCACTTCTGATAGAACTGTTCAGTGAGATTTAGTCATCAAAATGAGCAAAAAATATAATGAGGTCTGAGTAACATATGATGAGATACTTGTTTGAGAATCCAATGGTCTGATCCCAAATCAGAAAAATGGTTGAAGGACAACACCCCCCACCCCAAACACACACACACACACACACACACACACACACACAGATCCCCTGGAAACAAAAATGCACTACATGTCCTAGATATCCAGTTAAAGGCAGTGATGGCATATACAACTTGGCAAAATAATCTCCATGACCTTATGGAATACTGGACAGGGGTTCCATTTTATCACGTTAGGATGGTAATCAAGAATGGTAATTATTTCACCAAGTTTGTCCAACTCAGAATTCATTTCCTTTGTTTTCAAGAGTAAGACTCACAGGTCCTAATTTCTGGCTAGTTACCTTGAACTGATAACGAGGGAAAATACTCTTCTTTTGGACACTTTCTACGTCAAAGGAAGAAGATTAGTTTTATAAACAGTCCTTGTGTTTTTCAAGTTAGCACAAAAATCATTTCACAACTAACTTTACTACAGGCATGAGGGTAGATAAAGAAAACTCTACTAAGAGCTGACACCTAAACTATGTCTTGAAGGATAAGGAGGGGGACTTAATGAAGGAAAGACATAACAAAGTCTGTAAACCAAGAAAATAACGTGAGCCAAGTCTAGGATACATGAGGGGGGATTGGTGGATTTTCTTTCATAAATTGGGTGAAATAAATGTATCCCCTGATTTTCTAACAGGATTTTTAGTGGATCAAATAAGGTAATATATGAAGGAGTTTTAAACTCAACAGTTATAAACACACTCAAGCTATTATTTAATTTTTGGTAACATGAGAAAGTTTTATCACAGTATCTATTAGGATTAGGATTGGCTGCATATATGGCAAAACCGAATAACAGTGCTTCAACAAGACTATGCTTAAGGGATGAGGGACCAGGAGTTCAGGGCTAGTGGAAAACTGGCCCCATGGTCATCAGGATGCCAGCTCCTTCTCTCTGTCCTGCCATCTTTGGAAAATAACATCCGTCCTCAAAGCATCCTCATGGTCCAGAATGGCTGCTTTTACTCCAGCCAGCATGTCCATGTTCCAGGCAAATGAACAGGAAAGGGCAAAGGGGCACATTTTCTACCTGAGTTGGCCTCCTTTTTTTTCTTTTTTTAATCAAGATATAATTGACATATGATATTTTGAGTTGGCTTTATGTAGAGAACTTTCCCGTAACTCCAGCATTTCTGCTGACATCTCATTGCCCAGTCCTAGCTACAAGTGAGGCTCAAAAAACGTCATCTCTCAGCTAGGCACATGGTGGCCCCAGATATATCAGTGTTCTATTATTGAGGAAGAAATTGAGAACAATCATGGGTTGGCAGCAAGCTGCCTCTGCCAGATATCAGCCAGGGGTCATCAGTCATGAATCTTTAGGCAAGATTCACCTTTTTCTTCAAGCCTGCAGCTGGACCTTGAAAGTGACACTATTTACAGACGGGGCTCTAGGGCAGCTCAGTTGCAGATGGACCATCACATTGTGCAGTTACCTTTTCCTTGTACACTTATTTATCTAAACTCTGTCTATCTTGTGGGACTATAAACTTCTGGAGAAAAGGGACCATTTATTTTGTCTTCACCCTACATTTATTGCTTAGCACGGCACCTGGCATGTAGAGACAGATATGATGAATGAACAAATGAATGAATGACCAGGCTGGGGAAGTCACCGTGAATTGTATCTTCCTCCAAGGCTATCCCTCGATCCAACCCAACAAGCATTCCTTTATCCCGTACTACATGCCAAGAACCTCATCCGGTGTTAGATTACTAAATTACAACTCCCATTCTGGGTGGGAGAAAATACAAGTGAATAAATGGTTATGTTACAGTGTGATTTGCTTTGCAGAACAATGATATCCAGGCAGTCATGGGTGAAGAGAAATAGCTAGTCCCTCAGCTCCATGAAGTGGCTGTGCTTGAGTTGGGTCAAAAGGATAACGAGGGGCTTGGCTTGCTAGTCTGGGAAATCAGGGGCAGGATTTCAAGAGCAACACAGACACTGGAAACCAACTTGGCAGTTTGGGGAACCCAAGGAGATTTGAATGCAGCTGAAGTGCAGATTGCGGAAGGCATGAGAGGAGAGAAGATTGAAAAGATGGATGTGCGACAATTTGTGAAATGTTTTGTTGTGCACGTTAAGGACTTTGGAGTTTAGCTTTCAGGAAACAGGAAACCACCACAGGGTGCTAAAAAGAACAAAGATGTGATCGTGTTTGTATTTTAGGAAGATAGCTTTGGGACACATTTACCTGGGCAATCTATTTTCATGGAAATATAGCTTCATAGGACTTTATATTTTGATTTCTTTTATTTCTCATTTCATTAGACATTCATTGAGCACCTTCTTTATGTAAGGTATTGTATTAGGTGCCAAGAGAAGTACCAACATTAGGAAGGACCCATAAATCATAAGACATACCAATATTTATGTTCCATCGAAAAGAAGGAAAATGACAATGACATTGTAACAGTGTTCTAAGTTAGAAATTTTTAAAAAGACTGTATTTGACAAAGAGAGAGAGAGAGAGAGAGAGAGCGAGCACCTAAGCAGGGGAAGGAAGGAGAAGCAGGATCCCCACTGATCAAGGCGCCTGATGCAGGGCTCCATCCCAGGACCCCGAGATGATGACCCGAGCTGAAGGCAAACACTTAACCAACTCAGCCACCCAGTCACTCCTAACTTAGAATTTTTGATATTTGTTGAAAGAATTCTTTTAAATGTAATTATTTAAATTTCATCGTGTTTCACTCTGTGCATACAAAAAAAAAAAAAAAAAAGAGGGGCACCTGGATGGCTCAGTGATTGAGTGTCTGCCTTTGGCCCAGAGCGTGATCCCAGGATCTGGGATCAAGTCTCACATCAGGCTCCTGCATGGAGTCTGTTTCTCCCTCTGCCTGTGTCTCTGCCTCTCTCTCTCTCTCTCTCTGTGTCTCTTATGAATAAATAAATAAAATCTTTAAAACAAAAACAAAAAAGAAAAAGAAAAAAAGTGAAAGTAGTTAAGATACTCCTAAAATTCTTCATATTCATATTTCTGAGTGGCATTTAGATCAGGGTCATTGGTATTCAGGACACACACGCACATATACACACATCAACATCATCTACCTGATAGTTTTCAGTCTCAAAGTTTGTCATGTATCGGAATCAGTTTGAAAAGTGGTAAAAATAGAGTTGCAGGCCATGTTCCATTTCAGCAAACCTGGGCTTCTTATATTCTATGTCAGTACTTCAAGACATTCTAAGACCCTCAAAGTTTAAGAAGCACTGCTCTACGGCATCAGGAGAGTTATTGTCTCAGGACCACTTCTTAAAGTGAATGTACCACTTACGTTTTCAGTATTTTCTTGTATTTGGTGAGTTTTGGTGTAATACAGGACAAAGGTGTCACAGTTGATACCTAGCTGAGAGCTACATTGTTTCCTGGGATGTTAAACTGTAGACAGTGTGTGTCTTAGAATCAATGAACTATGCTATTTTCAAAAGGATGGGAATTTTACAAAGCATGCAAGGAATAGATCAAAGATAATGATTGCCTGATTTTTAAAAAAAAATTTATTTATTTACCATACTCACAGAGAGAGAGAGAGAGAGAGAGAGAGAGAGAGAGAGGCAGAGACACAGGCAGAGGGAGAAGCAGGCTCCATGCACCAGGAGCACGACGTGGGATTCGATTCCAGGTCTCCAGGATCGCGCCCTGGGCCAAAGGCAGGCGCCAAACCACTGCGCCACCCAGGGATCCCCCTGATTTCTATAATAAGGAACTGATAGATTATGGTGCCTCCACATGGAAGATGGTCTGTGTTTAAAAATAATTATGTAGAATGATATTTTTATTTTTTAAGATTTATTTATTTATTTATTTATGAGAGAGAGAGAGAGAGAGAGAGAGAGAGAGGGGCAGAGACACAGGAGGAGGGAGAAGCAGGCTCCATGCCAGGAGCCTGACGTGGGACTCGATTCCGGGACCCCAGGATCATGCCCTGGGCCAAAGGCAGGCACTAAACTGTTGAGCCAGGGATCCCTAGAATGATATTTTTAAAAGGGTGTTCTATGAGTGGGTATTCAAAAAGGGCACCAGAAGAAAAAAAAAAAATAGAGTGAGAAACTTGCAGACCATGTCCCTCTCTTAGAGTTTCACAGTGCATTTGGGCATTGAAAACTCTGAGAAAGCTAGGAGTTTTTAACCTATAACTTTCTGATTTATGGCATAAAAGATATTCATATTTTATTTATTTATCTATCTAAATATCAATTTGTTTATTTTAGTTGTCTCTACACCCAACATGGGGCTCAAACTCATAACCCCAAGATCAAGAGTTGCATGTTCTTCGGACTGAGCCAGCCAAGTGCCCTTCATATTATATTTAAATAAACAGCAACAATAATGAAAAAGTAGGTGCCTATTTTGTGAGACTTTTTCAGTTCACATGAGACTAGAAGAGAAGTGTTAGTCATAAATTATAGTAGAGGAAAGAAGAACAAAATGAATGTAAGCATCATGTACAATTTTTGGTGCTTTTCAAGGTCATATATCTATGTAATAGAGATTTTTAAACAAATGAGTCAGCCTGTTTTGTCTGTAGTTTGATATAAAGGCCAAGTAGGGAACTCAGTAAATTGTATCTCGAAAGTTATTCAGCTATTGAGGAGAAATAACCTCAAATGAACAGTGTACAGCCTATATCATACGTGAGGTAAGCAGTACCTGATACTAGTTACGTGATCTTGGGCAATTGCTTTAACTTCACAAGCTCATTTTTTTTTTTTTTTTTTTTACATCAAAATGGTTACAGGTACTATATTTGATTCCTAGGGCTGCTGTAACAGACTACCACAGACTGGTTGGTTATACACAATGGAAATTTATCGTCTCAGAGTTGTGGAGGCTAGAAGTTCAAAAGCAAGTGTTAGCAGAGCCATGTTTTCTGAAGCCTCTAGAGAAAGATCCTTCCTTCCTCTATGTAGCCTCTGGTTGTGAGAAACCCCTGGTATTCCTTGGCTTGTGGCAGTATAATTCCAATCTCTGCTTCCATCTTCACATAATCACCTTCCCTCTGTGTGTTTGTGTCCAAATTTTCTTTTCTTATCAGGACACTAGTCACTGGAGTAGAGCCCACCCTAATCCATTACGACCTCAACTTGATTATATCTGCAAAGGTCCTATTTTTAAATAAGGTAACATTCTCAGGTTTGGGGGTTTATGACTTCAATGTATCTTTTTGGAGACACAATTCAACCCCCATGATGATGTGATAGTTATTCTTTTTTGAGGAAAAAGTTATTGGTCTCTATTCAACGTTGGGTCTACAAAGAACTAAAGTATGGCTAATTCTACAGAACAGACTTGACAAATGAGTGAATTCCTAGGAAACCGGTGGAAAATATCAAACAGACTGTTTATTTGGATGCTTTTTTGTTTTTACTGAACTGACTAGAAATTTCCTCTATCGGATTTGGAGTGACTCTACCATTGCAAAATTGAAGCAACAGTAACAAAAAGGAATATATCTTATATGCCAAAAAGATCCTACCAAATCTCTTCCAGATTGATGTCTTTTTCCAGAAGAATTATCCAAAGCAACCTTCCCCAAACCCATACTTTTACTTCAAAGTTCATCCTCCCCCCATCTGGGCAGTAGGTAGTCTGATGCTCAGGCAGGCAGCTCTTTGAGATTGATCAGTGGGCTTCTGAATTCTCTTTACCCATCAGTTGTTGAGAGGAAACATGTATGATTTCATCGTGTCTCCAAAGGCAGTCATTGCTTCTTAATTCAGACTCTCAAAGACATTCATACCATCCTCTGGTTATAGGTCAAGTGGTTTTAGCAATTTCAGACCACCAGTGATCTAAAGTAGATACTGAAGCTTTCAAAGGTGCTTAAAATTGAAGAGAATTATTAGGCACATGGAAAACAATTTTTTATTTGTTCATTATGTTCTGTTTTTAGTGTATTGGAAATCATTTCTAGTTTCAAAGCACAGTGTTATAATAATAGTCAATGTAATTTATTTAGCAGATTACCATGTGCCAGGCACCATGCTACAAGTTTTATAAATATTAAATCTGTTCCTCATAGTAGCCCTGCCAAATAGGCATTATTTTTATTTGACAGATGAGAAATTAGACTGAAAAATCATGACTTTCAAGGTCAGAGAATCACATTAAATCTACCATACTACGTTTCTTATTTAAGCACTGTTTAAATTAGTTGCCTGTAAATGTAGAGACTCTTGTTAGCTCTGTTTGAATCAGATTACTGAAAGTCAACTTAAAAGGCAGTGGTGATATTCCCAACATTTTTTTTTTTTGCCATTTATCTTGGATAAATCATTTTGATCATTCTCATTATAGTTTCTGCATCTTAGAATAAAGATATTCTATTTTTCATTACTTTGAAGTATTGCACATAGGACTGTGGAAAGAGAGAAAGCATTATTAGGATTTAGATGCTAGGTAATTTTACTAGCAACAGTCATCACTTAAAAATCAAACTACAGAATTGCTCCTGAAATGAATGAAACCATTTCTGTTTCCAGCTGTTCTTTACACTGGGCCTAAGTCCACTGTGAAGAAAGAAGAATAATGGTTTTGATTTTTCTCTCAGTTGCAATGACCTAGCTCACTTAAGATTTCCTCTCTGTGCCATAGAATATCTTCACCTAAAACTCCTGCAAAGTGAAATAGCCCAGGTCACCACAGGGAGTCTTTCTGCAGTTAATTAAACAAGCTAGCCTGAAAGCGTTTCAAGTCCATGGCTTAACAAGCCAAACAAGAACTTTATTCAAGCAAAATCGAAGTAGGGGAGCAAAATTTTAGTCAGCAATATTTTAACCAGTGACACCTCATCAAATGTGGTCTCAAATTCTTTTAAATCCATTGCCATATCACTGCGTTTATATAATAAAAAACATTTCTTAGCGTTCCCATGCTCTTCAGAACCAGGGTGGTTTTCTCTAAAGTTTTTCTTTGTATCTAAACTTGGAGGAAATATTTTTTATTCAAGAGCAGCCCCTCATATATGCTCACTGGGCTGAGGTATGTGCATTTATTGACCATTGATGCCTGTTATTCAAATTACACTCGTTTATGATAAACATAAATCCAGGGCTACAGCACAGTGTGTCAGCATATCATGGAAATCTTTCTTGAATTTTCTTTGGAATATTTTCTTTTTCATTGCCTTGTACATTATTCATGTATGTCACCATATTTTATAGACAAAAGAAGTTGGTCATGTCAGCTGGTGTGTATTAGCAAATTCATTGAAAAAATAATTCAGCATATTTGGAATTACGATTCTTTTGTAAAATTGGGGCTATTAATATACACTATTCCCCTCCCTTCTCTGTAATTTGCAGGGTTAGTGGGGAAAAAAGGAAAGATAAAGGACCAATGAAATCACACTAATTTGTGTAACAAATGTATTTCTGAGTTCTTTGATGAGCCAGGCACTATAATCAGGTGAAATAACATTAAAAGGAGAACCAGTAGACAGAATTACTATAGAATTTATCCCTAATTATATCATCATGAGCAAATTACCAACTGCATTTCTCAGCTCCCTTATTTGTAGATTAGGAATGTCTTGGGCCCCTGCCCACTCACAAGTTATTATGAGGATCAAATGAACCTTTTTATTTGCTAGTATAAAGGACAGTGAGTTGGAATTCAGCTTGCTTTCCTTCTCCACTGCAGCCACTGGCCCGCCTGCCCTCATCATCTTTGTCGTCATCATCTTTATTCTGATCATCATTATTACTATGGTTTTAGGTTGGTTCCCTTAAAACAGGATTTACTAGAGGAGGTTTATTGCTGAGTACCTTTCCTTAAAATACCTGTAAGGGAGTATGGCAGGGAAACTTGGAGAAGTGAATGCTGGTGAAGTTTCAGGAGAGGCCACAGGAAGCTGTGGTGCTGAGATAACCCTTTCAAGTTTTCCCAAGTCAAGACAAGGGGGCTGGGTCTTTGTAGCCCCCTATCCACTCATTGCATGCAGGCTACCTACATGGAGGTGCATAACTTTGGGTGAGGCTATTTGTGGAGAGAGACTCAGTTGTCAGTTTTCAGTAGTACATGCTCCTGGCATCAGGATAAATGAGTGTGCCTTGGTCCTGAAGAGAAGATATGAGAGATTGCAACTTCTGCTAAAATCACCACCACCACCACCACCACCATCACCACCACCATCATCATCTGGGGCTTGAAATGGCCTCCAAGAAGTCCTTGAACACACTGTCATTTCATTTGTCTTCTCTAACACAACAAAGAAAGACAAAATAGAGCTGCCCCGATAGGTAACATCAAATTATAACTGAACCTCAAGGGCATCATAGGAAGAAGGCAAGGAACTCCACCCACAGTCATGGCAAGATCACATCCTTCCCAATATACAGATGCATAGCATAGTACATCAACTCCAAATCAAATGTCTCTTGTCTCCACATTGATCACTCTCCAGTTTCCATTTCTTTCATCAAATTATAGATTTTCAGGGTGGGAGAGGACTTTGCAGGTAAGTCAGTTGATATAAATGCTGCTTTGTGGTTGAGTTCTCTTTAGTGATCCTGACAAACACTATCCAGCCTTTATTGGATGGACCAGCTCCAGCACTGAAGGCTCACTACATTCCCAAGCAGCCTATTCTGTTGCCACGTTTTGTGTGAGTGGGATTTGCTTTTCCATTGGTCCCATTGCTATGCTATGGGATAACAGCGTAGATTTACCCATCATCCATATGTGCCATACACATTTTTTTCTTGAATTAAGTGTACTTAATTCCCAAAACTTGTTCCTAGTTTGTAACAGTTTAAAAGCTTATACCTGGGGATCCCTGGGTGGCGCAGGGGTTTGGCGCCTGCCTTTGGCCCAGGGCGCGATCCTGGAGACCTGGGATCGAATCCCACATCGGGCTTCCGGTGCATGGAGCCTGCTTCTCCCTCTGCCTGTGTCTCTGCCTCTCTCTCTTTCTCTCTCTGTGACTATCATAAATAAATAAACATTTTAAAAAAAATAAATAAAAGCTTATACCTGGCCTCTATCCTTTGAATTTACTTTTTTCCTCTTAAACTGAGAAGATTGCTCCAAGTTTTCTCTAACTCATGCAAAGAAGGACAGGGCAATCATCTTCACTCTTGCTACTGGGCCTCTATTCATGTGGCCTATTATTAAAATACTAGATTCTAAGTTGTATGTGTTAACAGCATGATATGGTTGCTAAATAAAGCTCTGTTTTAAACCGTGTGTCTCTTAGTCTTGTCCTAATGCAGCTGGCCTTTTTTTAAATGCTAGTGTAGGACTTTCCATAGATTTGAGTAAAACTTAATTTTTTAAAAAAAGATTCATTTATTTATTTAAGAGAGAGAAAGAAAGAGAGAGAGAACATGAGTGGGGTGAGGGGCAGAGGGAGAAGTAGATTCCCCACTGAGCCGGGATCCTGATGTGGGGCTGGATCCCAGGACCCCAGGACCATGACCTGAGCTGAAGGCAGACGCTTAACCGACTGAGCTGCCCAGGTGCCCCTGAGTAAAACTTAATTTTGTCTTTCATTCCAACTATTGAGATCTTGGTGGATTCTACTTTTGTTTCAAAGTTGTTTGTTTGTTTTCAGTACTATTAGGGTAATTACATACATAAATATGCACATATGGATAGAGTAACATGGAAAATTTAGGGAAAAAGAAAAAGAGAGATATGAGGGGAGAGAAGGTAATTGCTTCTCCACCCCACTCTACTCACTAGACACACAGACACACAAACCAAGAGATGACTTTGAAAGATTAGATGAAGCAGATGGAACATACTACTTAACCAAAAGATAGAGGACTAAGTTTTCTTTAAGCTTTGCACCCGATTTCAGTAACATAGTCATTATTTATAAAACGTTAACACCTACTCTGTACTCAGGCAGTGGAATAAAACGTCCATAAAAATTATTTCATACAGAAGTCTCAAGATATTTTTCATTTATTATTAATTCCAGCCATCTGCTTTATACAGTCAACCCATACTTTCTAATTTCTCTACTTAATTTCTTGAGTGGTACCAAAGATGTATTGCCAAGTAGATCAAAGTAAATAATTTGATTTTCAGATTTAAATCTTCCATTGAAATGACTACACTGACTTGGACTAAGAAGAGGGGGACATGTATAACTACCACTAATGCATTGTATAGCTTTTCATTCAATAATTTCCATCATAATTTCCCCAAGGGTTTCAATTCTCCTGTATGACAAAACTTTAAGAAGCACAGTGGTAACTGCATATCATTTGATTGTACATTTATACTGACAATTTTTCAAAGCAAGCTATATTCTTTTTACTTCTTTTTCTTCACATTTTTTTCCCCATTTCCCTGGTAACTATTATTAACCCAGGGATAGAGAATTGAAAGGGGCTTAGAACAATAGTAAGAGAATATACACTCTGGTTGCCCGTTTAGATACCTTCAGACCATAGTTTGGAGAATGAGAAACTAAGCTATTGGAAATTTCCCAATTGGTGAATTTGCAGGGTAACTGTATAGAGGCAGGAGATCCAGAACACATATGAGAGGCTATAAGGTGATAGAGAATTTTTTTAAAAAAAAATAGCTCTTTGATTCACCAATATCTGATTTTAATTCTGCAAACAGAAAACAGTTATGGGAGGGAGCAGCTGAGCAAACATCATCATAAACACCAAAGAAATAGGAGCATAGATTTAATGTGCTGGAAAGGGCCTCCTTTTGATCTCTGAAATACAACTTGGTCCAAATCAAGAAAGGGAGTGGCATCTGCAGTAAAAGCAAAGAAGCTGACATCCAAAAGATAAAGAACTCAGGATGGAACCTTGCTGGTACTAATGCTTGCTCGTTTATTCTTTCTTTCTTTCTTTCTTTCTTTCTTTCTTTCTTTCTTTCTTTCTTTCTTTCTTTCTTTCTTTCCTTTCTTTCTTTCTTTTTTTTTTTCTTTTTTTTTTTTTTTGGCATACCCTGGATATCTTAGATTACCACTGTTTGTCAAAGTAGCATGGTTAATTATTTACCTTTCTCACCATTGGGCTCAGATTCTTTTCTTATCAAACTTCTGTGTCTGAACCCAAAACAAACAACCTCCCTAGAGCAGTAAATGATCATGTCAAGCTGGGTTTGTGTGCTGGTGGTGGGATATATTTCTCTTCTTTCTCTTAAGATCTCTCTTGTTGCCAGTAATCATTCTGCTAGTGAGGGTCAGGGCTAATTTGGGCTGCTATGTTGTACTTATGGTTTGCCATGACTTGATTCTTTGTGATATTTTAAATTTGCCCTTTAGACCTCTTCCTTATGTCTCAGTCTATCCTAATTCCTTTATTCAATAAGGTATTTCAGATTTCACTAAAGAAAGAAGGCTGTGTCTCTACCCAAGGGTTTTTCTTTGTTGTTGTTGTTGTTGTTATTTTTTGCGGGGTTGATTGAGGGGGAGGGGCGTGGATTTTAGATCATTACTCTAAAATGGACCTAACATGATGACCTAGAATTAGAATGATTGAATGATTAAAAATAATTAGACAGCAGAGCTGATATTTTGGGCTTTTTTCTCCTTTTCTCCAAGACTCCTTCCAGCGCAGATTGCTCTGGCCAAATGTGGTAGAAAAGAGCTGGTAGGTGGGGTGGTTGCAAGCAGATGCTCTGTTTCTGCAGCAACTTCCAGTTTAAATTCCATCTCAAATGAAACCGCTATTCTTGTCCTTGATTTTAGATCTATTTTTCTCCCTTCGTAAAGTACATCGCTCTTGATCATTTATCCTTACTTTAAAACTCTTATGTAGTTGTATCTTTTATTATGATGCCTGAAATCACTCTTGGAACAAGGAAGATATAAAACAAAAAAGGAATAAAAAGAGTGGAGCCCAACAGTCAAAATCATAGACTGTGTTAGCAGCCTTTCATTTATTTATTTATTCATTCAGTCATTCCTAAAGACTTCCTTAGTATTTATTATGTCACAGGTATTAGGATAGGTATTGGCCTTGAAGAGTAACCAAGAGTCCTCACAGAGCTTACAGTCTAGACTAGAATGTAGGTCTCTTGACAACCAAAGTTCTGCTTTTCCCACCACACTCTACCATGTTATTGGTACTTTAAGAAAAAATGCAATCCCTGGGGCACCTGGGTGGCTCAGTTGGTTAAGCATCCAACTCTTGATTTCGGCTCAGGTTGTGATCTCAGGGCCATGAGATCGGGTCTCATATTGGGCTCCATGTTGAGCGGGGAGTCTGCTTAAGACTCTCTCTCCTGGAACGCCTGGGTGGCTCTGTGGTTGAGCCTTTGCCTTTGGCTCAGTCATGATCCCGAGGTCCTGGGATTGAGTCCCACATCGGGCTCCCTGCATGGAGCCTGCTTCTACCTCTGCATATGTCTCTGCCTTTCTCTGTGTGTCTGTCATGAATAAATAAATAAATAAAATATTTAAAAAAATACTGTCTCTCCCTCTGCCCCTCTGCCTACCCCCTCAAATAAATGAAAAAATAACAGCTTCCAACAGAGTGACAGATTAAGTAAAAAATTCTTACAATCGGTTTAGCAGTGTCTCGCACATACAGTTCAATAAATGTTAAATATTATTATTATTAATTATTGATGTTCTCTTGTTATAAATATAGTCAATCTTATAATTATTGTAACTTATTTTCAAAATCTAAGTTGGGAATCATTTCTGAACAAAATGAAATTCTTTATCATTAATCATTAGTCAGGATTCAAGTGTAATGCTGAGGTTTAATACTTTTTGAAACTTGTCTTTCATTCTTTGAAATTTTTTCTTCTTATAATAGCAAAGTTTATCATGTTTGATAGTTATAAGAAGTTGCCCATCTGGCTGTTACAGAGTATTAAAGATACTACTGTAAAAGCTGGAACATTTTTCAGAATTACCTTTTCTGCACCTATGGTCTTCAAATGGCTAATTCCAAAGAACAAAGGATAAGTTATCCATGGGCAATGAAGTCATAATTTTATTTTTATCACCCCTGTCTGAGTATAACTACCACTGTACATCATGTCCAAGTAATGCGAACATGTCTGGTTGGCACAACTACAATAGCAGTGCTGATAAGTAACTGATCAGCTTATCCACAGCATTCTTTTCATGGGGAGGTCACTGTCCTCTTTGTTCCTGAAAGTCCAACAGAGCTTAAACATTCCAGAAACTGGCCATTCAAATTAATTAAATGACATCATGTACACGGCTCCTGGGATTATTATCTTGTGATACTGAAGCTTCTGTGCTTTTATGTTTGCCTAATTAAATTCTATCAAATGTAAGAAGTTAAGCAATTAGCATTACTAGACCACATAATTAACACATGCCTTAAACACACTTTTTTGAATAATAGATTACTACTACCTATGAAATACAAAAGGATTACCAATGTTTAAAACTTATGACTATGGAATATCATCTTAATGTTTCTCCATATGTAAAACAGGAATTATAGCATCTAATTCATAGGCTTTTATAAGGATTTACACAGGGCATTTAATTCAATTAATATTTAATTTCAGTATTTAATTTTCAATTAATATTTAACACTAATTCTCAACTAATCTTTATACAGTTAATAGAAAACTAAGATGTAATAAAATTCAATACTATAATTATGATGGAAATAATGATTCTTAAACTTTGACTCAGAAGGCACCTGATGGTTTTGCATCGCATAAATAATGTCGAACTCCCTCACTGCACTGAAAAGCTCCAGGAGCAGGTAGCACAATTCCTGGAACACAACACATGCTCAACAGATAGTTCTAGGAGATCTCTAGGTGGCTCAGTGCTTTTGGCCCAGGGCGTGATCCTGGAGTCCTGGGATGGAGTCCCCACATTGGTCTCCCTGCATGGAGGCTGCTTCTCCCTCTGCCTGTGTCTCTGCCTCTCTCTCTCTCTCTCTCTCTATGTATCTCATGAATAAATAAATAAATAAAATCTTAAAAAAAAACCCAAACAGACAGTTCTAGAATTAATCAAGACAATATCAATATAAATTATAACATTGGAAATGCCAATTAATAGATATTCAGATAATGAAATCATTAAACCAACTTTTACTATATGTGTTCCACATATAAACACAATGCATAAAATAAATACACATATGAGACACTACTTAGATAAACACATGTATTTCACAGACTACTTACAGCATGCGTAAGTTACCACCATGCATTTAGGAACAAAATATGCTCCCTTGCTCTTGAAAAGTTTAGATTCATGAAGTGAAGAAAAAACATACACACATAATTCTCAAATCAGGTAGAATGGGCTCAATGCTAAGTGTATGTATTTCTCTACCAGATATATGCTACTGAGAACTTCTCATTATTTTCCTCAAATCATGAATATAAATGTTTCTATCTAAAATAATTCTAAGTTTGGGCCTTATAAATTTTAACACCCAAATGACTTAATTATGGATTTTATGGAATATCAGCATATATTTGATTTGAGGGGATCCCTGGGTGGCTCAGCGGTTTGGCACCTGCCTTTGGTTCCGGGTGTGGTCCTGGAGCCCCGGAATCAAGTCCCACGTCGGGATCTCGGCATGGAGCCTGCTTCTCCCTCCTCCTGTGTCTCTGCCTCTCTCTCTCCCCCTCTCCCTCTCTCTATCATAAATAAATAAATAAATAAATAAATAAATAAATAAATAAATAAATAAATCTAAAAAAAAAAAAAACCTTATATATTTGATTTGATTTGCACACACTAAAAATGATAACTTTTTGCTAGAACCTATACTATTGTCTTTCAGAATATATTCTCAAAGTCAGGATGTTTGTAATTTATAAAGTAACCTAATATTAGAGTTATAATAAATTTTAAAAATCTCTAAAAATAATTTTAAATAGTTTTATGGAAAAAGATGGGATGGAATAAAGTATGTAGGTGACTATAAAATATGTTGCTTGGTTAAGGATAATAAAACAATATTGCAATTCCCACGGAGTTCAAAATTATATTGATTTGTTTAGTAGAAAAAGGAAGGAACTTCTATCATCTTACATTCAGATGGACCATTCACAGTTTCCCCTAAGGATTCTAGACTACAATAGAAAAATGATTTATCAGTAGAACATTAGAATATGCTCACATAAATAAAAATTCAAATGAAAATTTATGTAAGTGTTGCTTAAAAAAAGTGATAAAAATGGAGGAATTTTATTTTTATTTTTTAAGCATATTTATTTATTCATGAGATACACACAGAGAGAAAGGCAGAGACACAGAAGACATGTCCCTCTTCATGAGGCTGATGTGGGACTCAATCCCAGGACCTGGAATCAGGACCTGAGCCAAAGGCAGATGTTCAACTACTGAGTCACCCAGGGGTACAAAATGGAGGAATTTTAAATTTTGTTGGGTTTTTGCCAGTTTTGAAAAGAATTTTCTTTTTTGAAGCAGCAGCAGTACTCAGCTAATGGATATTCAATAATAGAAAAACACTTCGGTCAGTTTTCCTCTACCCAGAAACCAAAATAATGGCATGAAAGTCAACTTTCAATTTTTTTTTTTATTTTTGAAAACCTCCTTTGAAGGTGGGAGACTTGGTTTCACAAGATGAGGAACTGATGAAGAGATTCAATTCAGCCTTGAAGAATTTCCATAAGCTACCTATGATAGACTCAAAGGGAAATATGAAGCCTTTAGACATGTCCATAGTTGAGATCTCTCATGACAGTCAAGTTTAATTCTAGAGGGAATGTCTAGGTGGCTCAGTCAGTTAAATGTCTTTGACTCTAGTCATGATCTAAGGGTCTCTGTCTCCTTTTGCTCATTCCCCCCTGCTCATTCTCTCTCTTTTTCTCTCATAAATAAATAAATAAATAAATAAATAAATAAATAAATAAATAAATAAAATAAAATCTTTTTTAAAAAAAAGTTTAATTCTGGGGATTATAGGCAAGAATAAATAGCCTAGGTCTCCAGTATGTAACTGATAAAAAGATTGAGGTGAAGAGTTACAAATACCTACCTGGAACCTGGATCATGAATCAGTCTCATTTGTTAAAGAGCATAATCATGGAGCATTTTATTAAAGTAATTGGGAAGTTAATGTGTCACAGTCCAATTTTAGTATATGTGCTGCCGAAGTGAGCACTGTGTCACAGTCCATAGTGGTGCAATGAAACTAACCCAGTGATGAGGCCTGGTACATTTCCCCATTTTATAGTTTTCAGCATCTCTTTCTATACCTGCTTTATTTTCTGCTTTGAAGCACAGCAATACCGCTGTCCTGATCAGTGCAGATAAAAGGCAGTTTACAGAAGACACCAGGTGGTATACAGAAAAAAAAAATAGGGATTAAGAAGGTAAATATATTATAAAATTGTCTCACAAATTAAAACAATTTAAATAATTATAATAATAAACAATATTTATTAAGTGCTTACTATGTGTCCATTACTAAGTGCTTTATAGAAATCACTCATTTAATCTTTACAGTGAACCTGAGGTGGGCATAAAATTTATCCTCATTCTACAGACCGGGTCTCTGAACCTTGGAGAGTTACATAACTTGCCAAGGTCACACAACTAGTAGCATTGATTCAAACCTGGGGTATATGGCTCCAGAGCCTGATAGTAAATGCCTTTGGTACCAAGAATCAAGTTCCTTTTATTCCAAGTTACTCACAGAAAAAAATCTTATTTTGAATTTTAATACCTAAAAGGACTGGGATAAATAAGAAAGTATGTGAGTAGCTAGAGTTTTAAAAAGATGCATTTTTGCCTATCACTGGCTCTGTGATCTAAGGATAGCCACTTAAGATCTCTTGACTCCGGTGGACTCAGTTTACAAAAATGGCTAAGCTCTTTCTACTTCTAAAACTGTATGGTGCTTATGTTCACACAACACTTGGAATCATAATTATTTACTGCTTTAATTGTTGGATATTTAATTATGTCTATCTTACCCGTAATTTTTTTAAAGACAATCTTACGTTATTCATATCTCTTGCCTATGCATAGGGTGTCACATTTTTCATGTCAATGTAGAAATCAATATTGAACTGTTTTCTGATACCTAGGTGTATTAGAACTAATATAAGGGTGTTAGAACTAATATATATGCAAAAATCAAAATTAATATAAATCTAAGTAATCTTAATATCCAGAAATCATTGACTTTACATGGATTTTTGAATTTTACATAGAATGGAGTTCATCAAATATCTGTGTCCAGTGAAATGCAGGTCTAAACAAGATGAAGCCTGAAGTGTTTCCTAGAAATTGCAATGCCATTTACTTCTGGGTCAAGGATTGCAGGTGAGCCAGAGAATCTCAACCTGAAAAATGGTTTTGAAATTGTTGACTTCCAGGCTCTAGTGTTCTCTACATTTTAAAAACAGAGACGCTATTGGCTTCAAAGCTCTTGTAATAAATACTTTTTCCCCCCTTCAGGATTTCAAAAACCTCAGAAGAAAAGCCAAATATGGGAAAGGTTCTTGTACAATCCTTAATCAAATACAACTAGGTTGAAAGAAGATATATGCTCATTATTTTGCTCAGATGGCTTTTATTCTAATTAAGTTGAGGTGGTATTCTTCTTTAGACTTATGACCATAACCCCTAATATAATTGCTAACATTCCTGTAGTCAGATCATTTCTTACAAATAACTCTTTGAGACATGTTGAGATAATTTCTTTTGAAAAGCCTGTAAATCTCTGCGTAATCATCATAAAAGTATTAAAATATAGAATTGTAAATATGAAAAGGATCTAAAGACAAATATTAATCTAAATTATAACTATACAGACTATCCCCCAAAGGCATATCTTCTTTAATAAAGAAAAAAAAAAGCAATGCTTTGAGAAAATAATTCTGGATTCTTTTTTGGTGCTGCATGGGCAGGTCACCTAATCTCTACCAACTGAAGATTTTTTTGTTTGAAGTTGGTCTCTAACAACTCTTCCATTTACCCAAATGTAGGAGTCTGTATTTATCCCCACCGAAATTCTACAACTTCTTTTATAATGCTTCCCATTTGATGCTAATTCCAGTTGATGGTATTTTTCTAAGGATTGTTAACTTAAAATTTACAAATGTTGGATGTAACTAGCACCTCCTCACATCTTCCCAACCTGTGGCATGCTGGACCATGTATAGGACCCATATTATATGCACCCCTGGTCCTACTGGCTCTAGCCACCCTATCAATCATCACTCAGATCTGGCCCAATGCTACTCATGAGCACTCTGGTTTCCCCAGAGGCTATTCAAGGGGTCACACTGGAGAACCTGGGAGTGGGAGGGAATTAACACAGACCAAGAGAGAAAAAGACAGGGAAGAGCCAGCAGAGCTGAGGTGCAATTCACTCTGTGTTACCTAAAAACCACATATATTTCCTTGAGAAACTCAGGCTAGTTCAGTAATGTATCAAGTTGTATTTGCTTGTCTTCTTTCCCTCCCTCTCTGTCAGTTTTCCCTTACTTTCGGATCTGGGGATTGCACTTCCCCCCTTTTTATCCCATAAAATATTAACTGAGCCAATAAAGTTCTGCTGAGCTGTGTTCTAGGGAAACTGGTTAAGATCTAGAAACTGTAATCATACAGATTTTACTGTCTTCACCTTGACATAGACCTGTATTTCATAGTTCACCATGAGGGTTCGAGAATCACCAGGAAGTATCTCAGATGTGCTCACAAACATGTCTGCTCAGCTAGCACATGGCAACTGATGGTGTTGATTATATGATGTATTTTTGTCCTTCTAGCTGGTACCGTTATCTTCCATGGGGCATCACCTAGGCACTGAATCTTCAAGGTCCAAATGCTACATGGTATTATTTTCTAAAAGAAGGGAGAACATTGTATAGTCTAAAGAGATTCAGCAAGAATGAGACTCGTGTTTCATTGTGAAAAAAGGAACTTTTCAGAAGAGACCTGAGTCAGAAGACAAATTCAAATGGCAAATGCCCAGGATAACTCAGATACAGCCCTCTGATTTAATCTTTGTCATTGGCTCCAGGCAGAGAAAGAGGACATATACAAGATGAATAAGATTCTAAGAATTTCCAAATGATTCTCTAGATGAGGACTGTAGCAGATCTGGAAAAATCAGTCTATTTTACCCAAGATTCATGTTCTTAGTCTGGGACTCTGACACTGGCCCCAGGAGTTGGGGAGGAGGGCTGCAAGGGATCTTTTTGGTGATATTTGCAACATCAATGTATCCTGCAGTCACCCCTCCAAAGAAAAAGCTATAGTAGACAGTTTATTCCCTAGGGAAGATGCATGGGGGTGAAGCTAGGAGAGGAATGGAACATCTTCGTATGCATTGCAGTCCTTCTTGTGCTTGTAGTATGTTTATAGTGCTGTCAGGAATTCTTTTTTGATGGGATTGTCTTCTGAATCTTGTTTATAGTTACACTGCTCTAAAATGTAAATTAAAAGCCACAGCACCATAAAATAAAGGCAAGGCAGTTTGTACAAATTGTAGTGTGCTCTGGATCTGGGGAGGTGAAACAAGAAATCTTAAGTTACTGCCTAGCAGCATTAGATATTTAGCTTGATCAAAGAAGGGCCCTCAGAGGTGCATAGTCATAAAGGCAGGGAGCACTGGCATGAGAAAAGAATGAAGAGGGCATCAGTGAGTGGAGTGGAGGAAGTTAGCATCCTGTACGGTGTTTATTAGGTCAGAGATAAACTGGTGCTCACCATGAGTCATTTCCCATGGAAATGGGAAAGGTGGTGAAGAGCAGCTGGGAGCAGCAAAGCTCCAAGTAGGGTTTCACACCAGTGTTTGTCTCTAAGTGTGAACACAGCTGCCGGCAGCCTGGGAGCACAGGTGTAGACTACTAGTTGTGAAGATCAATAGGGAGGCTCTGTGCTGTTTAGCTTATTGGTAGAGTTAGGGTGTTTTTGTTTTTGTTTTCTTTAAAGATTTTATTTATTTATTCATGAGACACACACAGAGAGAGGCAGAGACACAGGTAGAGGGAGAGGCCGGCTCCCTGTAGGAAGCCCAATGCGGGACTCAATCCCAGGACCCCGGGATCATGACTTGAGCCAGAAGCAGACACTCAACTGCTGAGCCACCCATGTGCCCCAAGTCAGAGTGTTTTATGGACAAGCAGGGCCTGTTCGTTTTCAGATATTGTTTGATAAGAGAAAAGTAAAATCTTCCTACAGTACAGAAATGCTCTGAGAAGAACAGGTAACTTCACATGAATGGGTCAAAGAGAATGCCAAAGCATTAAGTACGTATTTGCAGACCAAAAATATCTCCCATTCATGCTAGATTGAATCTGGCTGTTTTTGGTGTGGCTCTTTTATAAGCATCTCTTTTGTGTGGCCAACTGCTTGATTCAAAAGAATAACAACGCTAGTATCTGCACATCTGATCCCTGGCCACTGCTATTAATTTCCTCTAAGCATGTCTGTAAGCTATCTGAGTGGTACAAAAACCCTTTTAATTCCATTCCAATCTTCTTTTTCTATCAAATCCAACCACGTAGGAGGAAAGAAAATGTGTTACTCTTGGAACAGAAATCAGAAGTGGTCTCTGAGATGTATGAAGCACTGGCCCCACTTTGGATACACCTCCATTTTGTTTCTCTCAAATTCTCTTTGCATATGCACAATCTTTAAAAATAAGGGATCAAACACATGTAGTATTTATATGTGTCTGTATTTATTCATGCAACCATTCATCAAATGTTTGCTGTGTGCTCTGTGCTGATTCCAAGACAAGGTGGCAAAATCTGTTTTCTGAAGATGTTAACTCTCTTGCTGGGGAGACAGATCCATAAACTCTTATCAAATGAATAGAAGCACTAAGGAGATTCTCCTGACTCAGATTGGGCTTGAGTGTTAGCAGAGGGGCCAGGGGGAAGGAGGGGAGAAAGGGTGGAGCAAGGCTTCAAAGGACAGGTGACACCCGAGACACAAGAATTAGGTGGAGGAAAGCAGGAAGTACACCAGGCAAAATGGATGAGATGAAGAAAGGCAGAGTGTTGAGGAAATGTGTTATGGAACAATAGAGGATGTCAAAAGGCCAGGCCTTTCTTCCCCTGCCACGGAGGCTGAATTCACCTTGTAGGTGATATAAAGCATCAAAGGCACTTGAACTGAATGAGGAATAGCACAGAGTTATATTTTAGATAGATTATTTTAAGAAAACAAGGCTTTGAAGAAAAGGACATCAGCTAGGTTGTTGCAAAAGATAATAAGGGCCTAAATGGAGGAAAAGGTTGGAGGGATTAGTGGAGGCAAGACATTTGAGGTGTTTGAAGGAAATGTAGCAGTAAAATCTAGAGCACTTGCTTATGTATTGGAGGTGCATGAGTTTATGGGCTGGATGGTTGTTAATGTTTCCATGCCATCCTTTCCTCTATACTCTTCCACTGTATTGAAGATGTCAGAGCCCTGGGACCTACATTTTTCCTCACTCTCTAGTTAGCAGATTCTCATGTTAGGTTCCTCCCACAAGAGGCACTCAAGAAAGATTTAGAAAACAGAAAAGAAGCAAAACCTATAATTATTCCAGCAATGGTGAGTAGGAGCATGGGTTTTGGCAAGTGGCAGCATGTAGTTTTGCTGGTAGCTTCAGGGTAATCTCTTGAGGATCACCACTTTTGGTGATATAGATTGCTGGGATTTTTGGTGGAGGGTCCTCAAAATGTCTGTTATTTTCTTTCCCTCAAGACTAGCAGCAGCTTCTCTGACCTTTGCTTCTATAGTGCTCCTAGTTGATTCTGGAATTTCTTAATTCTCTGTATTAAATTCTTTCCTGCATAAGATATCTGTTTTACTGAACAAACTCTGATGAAATCAGATGATACCCAGGTTTCTGGCTTACATAACCAGCTAGATGGTGAATTGGAAAATTTATTCATTCATTCAATCAGCATTCCTTATTTATTGAATATCTATACACCCAGGCTTTGGTAGAGGTACCAGAGATACAGTTACTACTATCAAAATGATCAGTGCTTCTGGGTGTCTCAGTGGTTTAGAGCCTGCCTTCGGCCTAGGGCATGGTCCTGGAATCCTGGGATCGGGTCCGCATAAGGCTCTCAGCATGGAGCCTGCTTCTCCCTTTACCTGTCTCTGCCTCTCTCTCTCTGTGTCTCTCATGAATAAAGAAGTAAAGTCTTTAAAAAAAAAAAGAAAAAAGAAAAAAAAAAACTGAAAACAGGTGTTCAAACAAAACTTGTACACAAATGCTCATAGAAGCATTGTTTACAGTGGCCAAAGGTGGAAGCAAGCCAAAGAGCCATCAAGTAACAAATGGATAATCAAAATATGATATGTCCGTACATTAAAATATTAGTCACAAAAGGGAATGAATTACTGATACATGAATGAACCTTGAAAACTAATGCTAAATGAAAGAAGAAAACACAAAAAGCCACATATTGTGTGATTTCACTTATATGAAATATTCAGAACAGGCCAGTGCAGAAAGCAGATTAGTGGATGCCACAGGCTGGAGAGAGGGAAACGTGGGGAGTGATTCCTTGGTGGGCATGAGGTTTCCATTTGGAGTGATAACCAGGTTTGGAACTAGATACTAGTGATAGTTGCACAACGTTGCGAATGTTACTAAATGTCACTGAATTGTATGCTTTAACATGGCTAAGATAGTAAATTTTATATTATGTGCATTTTACCAAAATAAAAATCTATGAAGTTCACAGAAGAAAGCAAAGAAGGAAATCTTTGTAACCCTGGGTTAGAGAAAACATTTTTTATATAGCACAGAAATTGTACAAGTCATGAGTGGAAAAAATAATACACTGGATTTAAAATGAAAAAACTTCTGTATTTTCAACTGCTAAGAAAACAGATAGGAAGCTACAGACTGGGAAAAAATATTTGCAGAATGTATATCTGATAATAGATTCATATCTAGAATATATAAAAAGTTTTTACAACTCAATAATAAAACAACTTATTTGAGAAAATAGGCCAAAGCTTTGAACCGATACTTCACCAAAAAGAGAGATACAAATGGCAAATAAGAACATGATAAAATGCTTAATATAATTAATTAGGAAAATGTAAACTAAAATCAGAATGAGATATTATGAACATATATTAAAATGGCTAAGGGGGTGCCTGGGTAACTCAGATTAATCACCTGCCTTCCACTCAGGTCATGATCCTGTAGTCCTGGGATCAAGCTCCGTCTGGCTTCTTCCTTGGCCTCTTCCCACTTATGTTCTCTCTCTTGCTCACACACACACTCTCAGATAAATAAATAAAATCTTTAAAAAAAAAAGGCTAAAATAAAAAACCAAACCAATCAACCTGACAACAGCAAATGCTGACGAGGATATAGAGCAACAGTAATCCCCATTCATTTCTGGTAGGAAAGCAAAGGGGCATACATAGCCCCTTTGAAAGACAGTTTGGTCATTTCTGATATAGCGAAACATAATCTTCATGCAACCCAATAATCCCTGGTATTTATCCATGAGAAATGAAAATATGTGTCTACAGAAAAACCTCTACATAAATGTTTATAGGGACTTTCTTCATAATCACTAAAATCTGAAAATATGCACTAGCTGGAGAATAAATAGTACATTCATACAATAGAACGCTACTCTGAAACAAAAAGGAAAAACTACTGATGTATCCAAGAACAAGGACAACTATGAAATGGATTTTGCTAGTGGAAGCAGACAGACTCAAAAGGCTACAGGTTGCATGTTTCCATTAATAGGACATTCTGGAAAGGCAAGACCATAAGGTCTGAAAACAGATCAGGGGTTGCCAGGGGTTGGAGTTGGGGGAGGACATGATTATAAAGGGACACAAGGAACCTTTCTGGAGGGAAATATCTGGAACAGATATTTCCTATAACTTGATGTGGTGGGAGTTACACAACTGCATGCATTTTTCAGTATTCCTACAACCATATACCCCAAAGGGGTCAATATTACTGTATAACAAATTATACTTTTATAAATCTGGTTTTAAAAAATAATGGAGCATACCAGTTGGTTAAAGCAAATGAAAGGGCATTGGCAGTCCTATTGAGAGCAATTTCACTGGTAAAGCCTGAAGCAAGATTGTGATAATAGTATACATTTATTCAATGAGGTAGAAAGCAAGGCATTCTGCAGAGAATAAGATGTGGGCCTCTGCTGAGTGCTACATTAATCAAGTTAAACTGCCATGTGTCTTTTCCTCTAGGCTTGTAATTCAAAACCAGGGAAGTTTAGGGGGGCGGGTGTGATGTGGGACAGAAGGAGGGCGCAAAGATTTAGAATCTCCAGGGGCACTTGGGTTTGAAAATCTTATTTATGATATTTAATTTGGAGAAAGAAGCTTATTTGTCAAGTAAAAACTAGGGAAAGAAAAGCTTTTGGTTTAATGAGGATACGCAGAAGAAGAAAATGACTCACTGGGAGATTCTTCAGTGGAGCAGGGGTGGCAATGGAGAGGAGAAATTTTATGACAATAGGGAGCACAGGCTAAACCAATTAGAGAAATTATGTCCCATAAACTTAGACTCATCTTGTATTCAATAATAGATGCAGTATCGATATTATTTTCATTTATCTTACCACCTTGTATTTGAGCCTTAACTGACCAGAAACAATCTGTTCTAAGATAAGAAAAAAATCCCATTTTGTTTCTGCCTACTTAGTAAATGGTGAGGTAAGTCACTTTCTTTGGGGTTGGAAGAAACAATCTGATTTGGCTTCCCTTTGCAAACACTCTCAGTATCTTTTGGATTGATGCGCCAAATTCTCACTCTGCCCAGTGTGGAGGTGACTGCTGAGTGCCGAAATGCTGGTGCCATAAAATCCAGCTGGACACGTAAGTCACGGTGAGCAATTATAGCTCAGAATCCATCCCTGCAGGATCTGGGGTCCCCATGTGTGCAGCATCCAGACACATCTCCTCCCTCTTCCCAACTGCAGCAAGTCCAAGCCAGACTTCACAGGATGAGTAAGCGACACATGGCATGTGTGAAATTCCCCTCCACCCTGTTACCCTTCCCAGAGCTGCCATAGTGACGATTATAGTAACCTTGACTCCATAAGGAATGTGACAACTTAAACCCCACAGACTACTTAGCAACGTGTTATTACAGAGCAATAAGTTGTGCCCTGGGCCCTGGAATGATGATGACCATGCGGGAGCTCACATCGAAGGATACTTGTCCATCAGTCAGGAACTGGCTTCCTAGACATGACTAAAATGTCTAGAACAAGTGATGTCTCTTACAGAATGGAAAGTATTTCTACAACCATTCTGATGGCTGGTCTCATCAATGAACAGTTGACTCCTCTTTCATGTTAGAGCTAGCTGGCACTTTGGCATTCCACAAACTTCTCACATTTATCCAGGGATGAATGGTCTTGGATGCAGGGCTGGCTTGGCCTCCACTCTGGGATCTGAACTATCTGGAAACTTAAGTTTCAGGCTTGAGTTTAGGGCAGTCCAGATATTTTAATGAACTGTAGAGACTCTTGGTAATTAAGTATTTAAGGTCTGGCTTTGGATACCCCCAAATTATAGGGTACAGTGGAATGGAGATAGAGAAAAGGATATAGCTATGACAATTTTTTTTTCATGAAGGGTCTAGGATTCAGATCAAATTTAATACTTCCTATGGTGATTTAGGTCTTTAAGGACATTCTAGGGAAGTTGTCATATGGATGACAGTCAACATGCCTTTAACCACAGATACCCTAATATCATGAGATAAAAAACTAAATGAAAGTCATTTCATGGTAGGGGCAGGATGTTTTTTGGCCCTATGAAATCCCATTATGACACCTCATCCTAAATTTTGCTTTGGCAGCCTTTTTTTTTTTTCCATGTCAATAACTTCATGACTTCGTGATTCTGAAATTAGGATATCAATCTGAATACAAAGGGAAATTCAAATAGATATACAGTTAGGACAAACTTTCTTAAAAATTAATAAAATTGTCATAGAAATGAAGATTCTCATGGTTCTGAATCAACCAAAGTTTTAAATGTCCTTTGGATAAGGAAGCTGTAAGTATATTCTTTAAAGACTTATTTATTTATTTTGGAGAGAGACAGAGAGAAAGAGAAAGAGACTGGAGCACACAAGTTGGGGGGAGAGGCAGCAAGAAGGAATCTTCAAGCCGACTCCTCGCTAAGCACGGAGCCCCAAAGAGGATTTGATCTCACCACCCATGAGATCATGACCTGTGCCAAAACTGAGAGTCGAATGTTTAACTAACTGAACCACCCAGGCCTGGCATCAGACCCAAGGACATTGTAAATATAAATATAAGTATATTCTTTTTATATGAACATTTTCTGACGAAGTGTTTTAAGTTTTTCCTTTCACTATTAAGTACACTGGGCACTGGGATGCCTGGATGGTTCAGTGGTTGAGCGTCTGCCTTCAGCTCAGGGCGTGATCCTGGAGTGTCGGGATTGAGTCCTGCATCAGGCTCCCTGCAGATGCTTCTCCCTCTGCCTATGTCTCTGCCTCTCTCTCTGTGTCTTTCATGAATTAAAAATAAATAAATAAATAAATTAATTAAATAAATAAATAAATAAATAAATAAATAAATAAATAAGGTCCATTGGGCACAGTTTCATGTTTCATTTCTACAGATAACACATTAACATACCCTGGGGATGCCTGGGAGGCTCAGTGTTTGGGCCTCTGCCTTGGGCTCGGGGCATAGTCCTGGTCCGGGAATCGAGTCCTACCTCATACTCCCCTCAGGGAGTCTGCTGCTTCCTCTGTCTATGTCTCTGCCTCTCTCTGTGTGTCTCTCACAAATGGATAAATGAAATCTTAAAAAAAAAAAAAAATCTACCCTGAGTATTCTCAAATTACTTGAGAAGACTGGATGTCCCCAGATAAACCAGAGTAGAATATGTACTGTGGCACTTTTAGCACTGTGGTTTATTTGTATCAAAGAAGCGAATAATAGTGACACACTTGTGTCACAGTGACTTGACTACCACTGACTGGTCTGGAAGAGTTTCACTTTTATTCTTTTGGATAATGTCCTTTAATCATGAGAGTGTGATCTGAACTATCTCCTTAGTAAAATGACCACTGTTCCAGCTGGCAGATTGATAGAGCGGCTCTGTCCCACGAGGGGTCTGATGAAGTCCTTGCATCTTGGCGCACGCTAGTTGATTCAGTTGCCATTCTAGAAAGCAGGCAGTGTATGGGGGGCCACTAGAGCTTCACCGAGGCCACTGTGAATTCTGGCTTGAAATTTCGCAAGACAGCCCATTGTATTTTGAAGTAGCATTTTCCTTGACGGAAAAGCCTTTGTTCATTATTTCTGTTCAGTGGACAAGTCAAGGATTCATGAATTCAAAGTGACATTCTGAACTAACTGCTCAGACTGGTTGTGGTAAATTGTCATTTACCACTCTCTTTCCTCTTGCTTTTTTTTTTTCTTTTTTCAAGATTCTGGTAGCATTCCGATGAAAACAAGTCAACTCCAATGCAAGGGTAAATCTTCGTTCATACGCTCGGAACTAAGTGTTCTTAGTTCTCTGCAATTATGCTGTTAGATGCGATCTTTGATGCTTCACCCCTCATTGGAGAATAAGACAGTAGCCCAGCATGCCATGCTGTCACAGGGCAGGCCTGGGTCTTTGCCTGTAAAGATGGGAAATTTGCAGCCCATTATTGCAATTCCAATGAATGTGTCGGAACTATAAAAGGCCTTATTCCATCTGGTCCTCTTCACAGGAGAGTGAAAGAAGACAGGCAGGAATGTTGATGGCCAAAACCACTTAATTTCTATTGAAACTAAAAAAGAAAGAAAGAGCAGACCTAGGGTGCCAGAAAACAGAAAACAAGCATATGGTTGTTAAAATTACGCAAACAACCGGAGTAGAGAAGACAATCTGCTTTCAATGGCATAAGTGATTCTACATTGCTTTTTGATCCACAACCACCCTGGCGACTACTGCAACTGTATGAGCCTTCCAGTCTTCAGGATTGTGTAGATACGAATTTAGACTTGGTGTCTGGTTTGTTATGAAATGAAACTTGTTCACAGTATAAGTGCAGAGCAGAAAAGAATATGATTAGAGATGCCTGTGAGACCTTTCTCTTCATCCTGCCTCTCAGGCATGAGTCACCATTTCCTCTTAAAATATGGAGAAATACTAAATGTGGCTTTCATGTGGGTTGTACACTTGGTAATGACTGAGCTGGGAAAACCACACAACTCTCTAGCCATCCACATGCCATGGGTTCTCACAGCCATCCTGAGAGTTGCCGAGATATTACAGGAAGTTTAACATTCTGCTCCTTTCGCTTATCCCATGTGTTGGGTCTAACATCTTTATGAAAAAAATTGCCGGAGGGGAAGAGGCCAAGGCCAAGTTCTTCATGGTCGTCAGAAAAACTCATGCAAATGACAGCATGTAGCTCTTTGATATCCTGACCTCACGGGCTTTATAAAACATTGTCTCCAAATGATAGCTCAGTTCTTGTACATCAGAAAAAGGACTTTGTGCCTTGGGTTTATGAATGATTGAAAAGCAACCCTCTCTCCTTTGAGAAACAGTAGTGGCCCTGGCCAACCACCTGTGCTAAAATCATTGATCTCTGTATATCATACATTTTGCAAGATACCAGTTTTTTTTTTAAGATTTTATTTATTTATTCATGAGAGACACACACACACACAGAGAGAGAGGCAGAGACACAGGCAGAGGGAGAAGCAGGCTCCATGCAGGGAGCCCGATGTGGGACTCGATCCCAGGACTCCAGGATCACACCCTGGGACGAAGGCAGACACTAAACTGCTGAGCCACCCAGGGATCCCGCAAGATACCAGTTTTATTGAGTGGGTTTGGGATATACTTAGAGCACTTGTCAAAAACTCTTCAGAGTTGAAAAGATGTGGCCAAACTGTGGAAGGAGCCTCGGTGTCCAACGAAAGATGAGTGAATAAAGAAGATGTGGTTTATGTATACAATGGAATATTACTCAGCTATTAGAAATGACAAATACCCACCATTTGCTTCAATGTGGATGGAACTGGAGGGTATTATGCTGAGTGAAGTAAGTCAGTCGGAGAAGGACAAACATTATATGTTCTCATTCATGTGGGGAATATAAATAATAGTGAAAGGGAATATAAGGGACGGGAGAAGAAATGTGTGGGAAATATCAGAAAGGGAGACAGAACGTAAAGACTGCTAACTCTGGGAAACGAACTAGGGGTGGTAGAAGGGGAGGAGGGCGGGGGGTGGGAGTGAACGGGTGACGGGCACTGGGGGTTATTCTGTATGTTAGTAAATTGAACACCAATAAAAAATAAATCTAAAAAAAAAAAAGAGTTGAAAAGATGTGCGGCTTTTTCTTCTGTATTTTGCCCCTAACATGGCTATTGCTAATCTCAGAAAGCCTGTATATTCCCAGAAATGAAGAAATATACCTTAAACTATGACAAAGATCATGATTTGGTATTTCCATTTTTTTTTTTTTTTTTACAAACTGATTTTTTTTTTTTAATGTTCTCTTTCTCACATTCCTTTTAGGAAACATAGTAATATGATTACAAAGAAAAGATAGATTAATTAGTAGTCATTTTTCTGAGAAGGCCTCGTCATTCCCATGAGAAATAAGTAAGGAGTTATAAATATATAATAACTTACAAGTTGTCCTTATGGGATCTTCATGATTTGTATTCATTTTCATTTTCTCTTTTAAAATGACATCCCGTGAAAGAATGTAGAGAAAAACTGTGTGTAACAGAGACCCTCCCATAATGTAGAGCCTGCTCATATCAGGAAATAATTGTCAAATGAACAAATTCTTTTAGCGTACTAGAATTCAAAGCTTTTGGTAAATTTAGGAAGGTGGCAAAACCCATATACTCAATGCTGCTATAGGCAACAGATCCCCATAAACATCCTCTGTGCACTTTTTAGAACTATAAGTTCTGTTCCCATTCCTCATGTTCTGATATATTCTCTTTTAAAGGCAAGGTCTCTAAGTTACTATTCACTGTGTCCAATCACTCAGGCAAGTTGAAACAAAAAATAGGTTAAGAACTAGTGCCTTAGGCTTATTGCCATAAGTCCATAGATCTCATTATCACCTTTTGGTTCCAAATGTGCAGAGCTACGTACTATTCTGTATTAATGGAGGACTGTAGCCATCTCTCACAGATGTGAAGTGACCATAGTTGCCAAATTCAAAGCAGCCAAAAAATGGAAGTGTATCTCTAACAAGTGCAACTATATTTGTGGGGACAATAGGTGCAAATATTTTAGTCCTGGTCTACTTTAGAAAGCTCAGGTCAGCTAGTTGTTTTTGTAGGATGTTTCCTGGTTTTGATATTTCTGTAGGTTTCGAGAGATTTCCTTGAATGTCAGGAAGAATCTTGAGAAGAGAAATGGATTTCCACATCTGAGTTGCATTTCAGATTGAATTTGCAGGCTATCAGAGTCTAACCTCCATGGTACATTACTCTGCTCACAGCTTTTTCGGGTATTCCGTTCTGACTGCTTCTCAAATCGACCTAAAACCTAAATGCAGAGACCAGTGGAGCCAAATTCTGGATGTCTGGGAAGAGCTGAAAGCAGTCTCCCACTGGTACATAATGTCCTGGTGGTTTTCCTTTTTTATTTGCATGAATATAAAAACAGTCCTTTAATATGTTTACCTCCTAGCAAATAACTGCTCCAGGAAGCTCTGCTCTGTATGTCTTGGTTCTGTAGCTTGCTCCCTACCCCTTATCCCTGCCACAGGTCCTTAGCAATCATGAAGGTGACCATATTTTAAAGATAAGTGACGGGAGTAGGTTGGTGGAAACAAACTGCCAAATATTCACACTGAATGAGTGGTGTGTACGCACAAGCTGTAGCTCCTTCCTGTAACTGTACATGTGGTCATCCTGGGCCTGGCTTCCCACTTGGGTATCAGCCTGAACTTGAAGATCACAGAGAGGGAAATGATACTTCATATATGCTTGGAGTTTTGGATAGATAATATCAGCCATCACAACCATCCAGGGAGCGTGGTATTATAAGGCTATTTTTAATTTTTTTTTTAAGAAAGAGAGGTGTGTGTGGGTCGGGGGAGGGGCAGGAGAAGGAGCAGGAGAGAGAGAGAATCTTAAGTGGACCTTTATCTCTCGATACTGAGATCATGACCTGCGCCGAAATCAAGAGTCCAACGCTTGAGTGACTGAGCCACCCAGGTGCCCAGATAAGGCTAATTTTATGGATGAAGGAATTGATGCTTAAATAAATAAAATCACTTTTCTAAAGTCTTAGAGGATGAAGTACACATCCTTTCCCCAAATATATAATGTAGAACCAGAAAATATGTTACCCTGGTATTCTTTGAGGCATGATCTTGGCTTCTTTTAGTTCACATATAGGATTCTTACCACACCCCAAGTGTGTGCAGAGGGGTGTGCATGGGAGAGCTGTCCAAATGTGACGCACTAAAGCAGCTGCATAATCTTTCTTTCTTGTGGTTGTGAAAAAAAAAAAGATAAGGAGGATATATCTCCTGTCCACTTTGGGGGAGAAATATGCAAACTTAATTTTCTCATGTGAGCTATAAAACAAGTGTCAGAATTTCTTTCTCTATATCATATTTGTAAAAGTTCTCAAACGCTTTTTTACACATATGCATATGGTATTATCATGCCATCAGACAAGGAGTAGAAACTGGAGAGTGTACCAGAAAATTTCTTTTTGATGGAGCTGGCAGCTAGAAAGCCAGAACAAGAAGGAAATAGAAGGAAAAAATATTTTTTGTATTTTCTAAGGTGAAGGCAAGACCATGGAGTCTGGCTTGTGTCTAGGATTTTTTTTCATGCTCTCACCAGCTTTGTTATTAAGTGAGATATAATTGACACGTGTCTGGGACTTTTGATAAGCCTTTCAGTAAGCACCACATAGGTGAAAAAAAGAAATAGAGATATGTTATTGAGATGTTATTCTTAGGCATCAACCATCTGTACTACTGATGCCTATTTTTATATACATAAGAGTTTAAAAAATAGTCTCTGATATAAGATACTCAATAATTATCCATTACAATCTCTATACAGAGAATTGTACTAATGAGTGTGACAAGTATTTTTTTCAAACATGAACAATTAGATGTCCAGAAGTTAAGAGGGGAAGAGGTAAGGAAAGCCTCCCACAGAGAATAGAAACCTGAGTTGAGTTTTGAAGGTGAACACTAGTTGATCAGTAAGGGTGGTGGGTGCATGGAGGACATAGGGAACATTGAAAAGCATTAATGATAATAATTTTTGGTTTTGAAGTTTAGCTGTGAAATGCAATGGTTCCATTTTAATTTGAAATCTCTTTAATTTTATAAGGTCATATTGAATTTTCTTTGCCTCATCTTTTTTGGGTGGGGTGGTGTCTGTGCACCCCCCATGCACCATCCCCACCCCCAGCATATTGACATAATGGCAAAGCAGCTCAGACCAACCGTGAGCTTGAACCCCTGTCCACAGCCAACTGTTTTAGGGGATGGCAGCTTCCCAAGCAAGGCGTTGCTGTTGCCATTGACATCTGGGATACCAATTCGGCATTAAGACACTTTATTTTTCTGATCACTTGAGGTAAACTATGGTCGATTGTTAAGAGATGACAAGGCCCTGCTGTTTGTGGCACATTATCACTGTGTTTTAGTAAAATAAAATGTGTCTATTATGAATCTAAATTTGGACCCCAAGGATTCTATTCCCAAACAGATTCTCTGGATGAGAGAGATGTACAACTAGAAATTCTTGTGGTGGCTAGAGAAATCCCACACACTCGGAAAGCGGAGGGAAGAAGCTGCTCAGAGAGAAAGACAGAAGCAGAAGTGAGAAAGAGAGAAAGAGAAGTCGCTAGTTCTCTCATTCCAAATGCACACTTGCCCACGGTGCCGTGAAATTATCCCAATAACGTTAAAATGCTTCCTACTGGTTTCAAACTCTATGGTACTAGTGGATTTCTCATACTTAAAATTAAAGTATTTTATATGCACACATTTATATGAAGGCATCACAAAGACCATACTCTCTTTATATCTTTATACACATTTAAATGCTGACTAATGAGGACCAGTCTGCCAGTTTGTCACCTCTGGGAAAGTCATCAGAGATTGTCCATTTTACCAAGAATTAACCACTTACTTTTCCCTCACAATGAAGTCTTACATTGTCTCCAGGATTTTAGGAGGTAATGCTGTTTTCAGACTAACAAGTACAGGGCTCCCTCCCTGGGGGCCTACTGCCTACAGTAGAGTTGATTCAGGGATGTGCGAATGGTTAATCCACCTTCAGCTCTGCCACCCAGGTGTGTGATGCAGATAAAGTATTTGCTTCAGTTCTTCATGTGGACACGCACATGCATCTATTGTGGGGGCCAGCTTTCTGTCTGTGTTCACGTTCATGAGGTGTACCTTGGAAGAGCACAAAGCAAACACGAGCACTCTACACAGAGCACTAGATCTTATTCAGCCCTTGAAATCCCTGGAGGGAAATGTCATTTCATTAGGAGGCTTCTTGGCCACTAATCAAGGGCTTTTCATTTCCTTAGGCACATTGGTGTGGTAACAACTTTCCCTCTGAAAAACAAACCATTTGAGGAAGCACTTTCTGAACGCACACCCAGAGAGATCTGTTTTTTTTTTTTTTTTTTTTTTTTTTTTTGGAAAATATGAGCACTGAAAATCATCAGGAATCAAAGCAGAATGGGAACAAAAGTTGGCGCAGGAAGTCGGAGGAGAGGTGGGTGCTCACAGGAAACCCTGCAGGAGTCTCTCCCCAGGGAGGCACTCCTCCACTCCTCCACCCTCAACAGTCTCACCTGCTCAAGCGGCACAATTCGCTGCTCTCATTGACCTCTGGGGTACGAGTTCAGCATTAAGTTGCCATTGTCGTTTAGTCCCTTGAAGTACACTATGGCTGGTTGTCAAAAGACCAGAAGGCACTGCTTTGGTTGTTGGGTTTGTAGAAGGAAGAGACAAGCATGAAGCAGAGCCATTAGAGGATGAGGTATGCTCTGCTAAAATACTTGAGTCTTATCTCATGGCAAAAATGGCCATGAAGGTGTTTTTTTGTTTTTTGTTTTCCACTCTAAAAAACCCTAAGAAAGCCATAGTCCATTTGCAGAATGAATTTAATTTCTTCAATCTTTTTGGCTGAAGTAATTCCCAAGAAGTCTGATACTGTATTTTTTAAAGACTTGAGAGAGACCTCCTGACAGACAATAAAATCAACCAAGGTGGTTGTTGTGATTATTCTTTGGTTTGCAATTGGGCTTGTCTCACTCTGTTTTGATGAAAACTATGCCTTTGAGATTTTCAGCATATAGTCAGCGCTCAATCAGTGTTAAATCAAATAGAAATCTAGATCGTAGATTACAATACTGAACTTCGGCTCAAATTTAGCTGTTTATTAAAAAGTATAAAATGCAAACAAATGAATACCAGCATACCTGGTATGCACTTCTTACATTCCTTTCTGTTACTCTTTGGTCCAAAGTCCAATTTCAACCATGCATCTTAACTACAATGTTCCTAGTGTAGAAGGAGAAGCAGTGCTCTGAAGGAGAGAAATCATGGGCTTAAGGAACATGCAGGATTCTGATCCCATTTCCATAGAGCTGTGTGACCATTGAGTCTTAGCTTCCTCCTAGGTAAAAAAAAAATAATACCATCTGACTATGATTCAAAATTGTGCCCAGTAATAGACAGGATTATGAATTAATATGCCTAGGTGGCTTTCTGGTTTGTAGAAGACACACACTACAAGTGACTTCTTTCTTCCTCCCACCCCTCCCTTTTAATCACTCCATTATCTTATCTATAGCTAAAACCCCTGTAGGTTTGTAAACCTCAGGATTTCACTAGTGTCAAAGCCTCTCTAGCCACTTTTTTTTTTCTAGCATCACAGATTAAAATACTATTCTTTTTTACTACCTATTTTTAAATTTTCTATTCTCACCCCCTCCCCCCATCCTCCCTGACGCAGCAGGAATGAAAATGCTATGGTAAAATTAGGTGCTTTGTATTTGTTGGGTATTCTAGATTGCCATTTGATGCATTTCCTTTCCACCAGATCCATAAAATGCCTTTTTTGCTGAGGTTGCTGCAAACACTGCAACTAGTCTCTTAGGCAAGTTGGCAAGTTTCAAAGAATGCCATAGGCAAGTTTCAAAGAATGCCATAAGGGAGAGACATAGAAAATATTTTTAAAAAGCCCACATAGCCTACCATGTAATAACATAAAAATCTACTTTAAACAGAAATATGAACATATTTTTTTAAAGATTGATCTATTTATTTTAGAGAGAGAGTGTGTCTGTATATCTGCACTCCTGAGCTTAGGTGGGGGAAGAGAGAGGCAGAAGGAGAGGGAGAGAGAAAATCCTCAAGCAGACTCCCCCACTGAGCCCAGGGCCTGACATGGGCCTTGATCCCAGGAACCCTGGGATCATGACCTGGGTGGAAACCAAGAGTCAGCCACTCAACCAACTGAGCCACCAGGTGCCCCTGACCAGATTTTTACCTAAAGAATTAATCAGCTTCATGAATTTACTCAAAGAACTAGAGAAAATCCTAAAGGTATAATAAAAAAATGTGACAACTTTCCATTTTCTTTCCTTGTGATAACTTTATCTATTTCTTACAACAAAAACAAAAGAGGCCAAGAACAACAAGAAGACTCTAGATATTTACAACAGTCTCTAATTGATGCCTTGGAAGTACTAATTATTGGTTCCTATGAAACCTTTAACATTTTGTCATTATTGGGATTGGCTCTGGTGAACCCAAAAGGACAGTGGGAAGCAACTACATGAGAAACATTGCAGGAAATTGCAAACCAAAGAATAATCACAACCACCACCTTGGTTGATTTTATTGTCTGTCAGGAGGTTCCTCTCAAGTCTTTAAAAAATACAGTATTAGGCTTAATAGGACTTACTTCAGTCAAAAAGACTGAAGAAATTAAATTCATTCTTCACGTGGACTATGGCTTTCTTAGGGTTCTTTAGCGTGGCGGGGGAAGAAAAACAACAGCTTCATGGCCATTTTTGCCATGGGATAAGACTCAAGTATTTTAGCAGAGCATACCTCATCCTCTAATGGCTCTGCTTCATGTTTGTCTCTCTCTTTTCACCTCTTAAACCAGTCCCTTCATATCCTATACTTTCCAGGCTCTGCACAGCGCCTCAATATGCTGGACTATTTTACAAATCGTACCTTGCTTTCTTGCTAAAAATGCCTGTTCTTCCTCTGTAGCACCACTCTGCTGCATCTCTGCAAAGCATTTCCTGAGCCTCTGCTTCCACCTCCCCTACCCCACTGCCACACCACCAATCATGGGAAATCAGCCACTTCCTCTTGTTTAGGAATACAATTTCCTGCACATACCTGTATTCTAGATCTTGTAACATATTTTATTCTGGCTAATTTATAAATCAGTCTTCTCCAGGAGACTATAACCTTCCTGAAGCCAGCTTTGCATTCCTGGTGCTTGGCACAGAGTAGGTGACCACTAAAAGATGAGGAATAAATGGAAAGCTATAGCAGAGAGGATAAGAACTTGAAGCAGGGAATGTGGATGATGAAAAAACCTAAGACGCTGGGGGCTGGTACTTCCAAGAGCAGGTGCTTGGAAATAATATACAGGCAAAGAAACAAATACTCTGAGTCATTCAGAGAGATGAATGGTAGGTAAAAGTGATACTGGATTTTTACAGTTTAAACCAGATGCTAAAGATTCTTTCATTATTTATTAACTTTTTTTTTCTATTTAACTTTGGAGGTTGCTTGAAGATGGTCCATAAATAAAAGGTAATTCTGTAAGCACCTGTATGTTCTGGGAAACTTTATACTATGAATGTGATATGAAATATAATTGCACACAAAAAATGAGCAAATGGTCTAGTCACACTGAGTCAGTCAACTGTGACTCTACATAAATATAACTTGATGAGTATAACTGGAAGTTATACTATATGTTGGCAAATTGAATTCAAACAAAAAAAATAATAAAAATAAAATGGGAAAAACCAAACAAAATAAAACAAAAATATATTGCCTACCTTTTGTAGAAAAAAAGAAGAAGAAGAATAAAAGAAAAGAAAGAAAAAAAAAGAGAGGAAATGGAGACTGAGAAGAGCAAGAAAAAGAAGATTCACTTAGTAATTCAGGAAACAATTGTTGAATCTCTGTAAGTCACCAGACTCATAATACACATTGGGTCAACAAGGCCATCATAGTTCCTTACCTTAGGGAAGACAGACAAGTAAACAAACAAGTATGCAAATCTAGAGTCAATTTCAGATAGTGAGGAGTATCCTATCTTGAAGATAATAAAGAGTGCCATGTGATAAGGCCATAATTGAAAGACTACTTCAGTACTTTGGTTTGGCTGATTGGAAAAATCCTCTCTAAGGAATTGACATTTATGCTGAGACCTCTGTGACAAGAGGAGCCATGAGGACATCTGGGAGGAGAAGGTTCTGGGCAGATAGGATGTGTCTGGGTCTTTGGGATGAGGAGTTCAGAGTCCTTGAGGAACCAAGAGAAGGCTAGTGCGGCAGAGCACAGGGTTGGAGGAAACCAGTGATTCATGTAATGATGCTGGAGAAATAGAAGGCAGCTAATGCAGTGCCTGAGATGTCACAGAGAAGAATCTGGATTTTATTATTGCAAGATTTTAATTAAATAAGTGAAAAGAGATCTGATTTATATTTTATAAAGAACACCCTGCCTGCTGTATAGATTTTTGATAATGGGGAAGCAGTTGGAAGCAGGGCAATGACAGCAATAGTCCCGAAGAGAGATGACAGTGGATTGAGGAGGGGGGTGGTGGCAGAAGGGAGAAAATTGAAACCATGGGGATTAATTGGGTGGAGAGTATGGAGAGGAACATAATTTCCAGACATGTTATACAAATGGAATAGAAAACTGTATGTGTGTGTGTGAGAGAGAGAGAGAGAGAGAGAGACAGACAGACAGACAGACAGAGAAACAGAGACAGAGGGAAACAGAGGCAGAAAGAGACACAAAGAGAGAGAGACCAAGGGAGAAGAATTAAGTGCATTTGCAACATGGAGACAATAGAAGCTGGACAGTGACTCCAGATTAGGTCTGAAGAGGCCAGATTATGGAGAGTCTTGAGCCCTTTGGGCCATGGTGTATAGTTTAATTTATCTGAGAGGCAATGAAGAAAGACCACTGATGGGTTTTATGTAAGAGAGTAACATGATAAATTTGATTTTGAACAACATTGCTTTTCTGTGGCTCCTGTGAAGAGAGTTGCCTGGAGGGCCCCCAGATGTCGGGTTCACGGAGATTCCTCATGGGCCCACCTCACTGCTGGCCTAGCTGTGGGACTATCTGTGTGGAGCTCTTGCCTCATTTATTAAGTTCTTTGTGCACTGAAGGTAGCACCTGATGTGATTCATTTTTAAAACACCTAGCAAAGCCCAAACAGTATCTCACACATAATATGCAAAGAAAACATATTTCTTGAATGAATGTTCCAATGTTATGGGATTATTTTGGCTCTGAGGTGAGGTTTGGGGACTCTACCTATACTTCCTCTGTCTTCCTTCCCTGGTCTCCCTTGTAGTGAAGGGGTAACTTCCTTGCTCACATATACCTGCCACCTTCTGGATAGGTGATTAAGCGTGGACATGATTACAATTGGGAAGCTGGTAAAATTCATCTTTGGTACCCCCCGACCCTTTTAGAACCTTGTGGATTATTGCAGTTCACTGAGCTCAATGGTCTAGTTGTCAACCTCTGTATATCCTTTCATCCCTGCCAGGGCCAATGCCCTGCACACCAGGCCAGTGGTGGGATGGGACAAGGAGAGAGTGGTGAAAAGCTCTCAAATAGCTTAAATGATCTATTATCCTAATGTGTCCAATACTGATTAGACTAAACACATAATCCCTCCACGTGGTATTTGCATTTTTACGATAGGATAAGCACGGTATTAAAAAATTTACAAAGGACACTGGGCTAGGTTAAGACTTGTAGGATCTGCCTTCTTTCAGCAATGTGCATAGTCTGAATAACAATAAACCTTTATCAAGTGTCTATATGTGCCAGGCAATGTGCTGAATACTGAGGAGTTAAAAATAATATGCAGTCCTACAAGGATATTTTAATTCATTGAGGAAGACAGATAAGTGAGTAGACAATTGCAGCACTGTGCATAATCTTATCCTCATTTCAGTCTGGAATTTATCACCATTTGCAACCCCCCAACCTAGTAGCTTTTATTCATAAACTAAAGACTCCACGTTGAATGTACTGCTTTCTCATCCATTTGGGATTAAGGGATTTTGTAGATTAGTTTAGAAATATTAGTGCTGTTGCGTAAAATTATTACAATTATTCAGTTTTCAGGTTTCTTATCTTAAATTCATTTATCATCCTTCCTCTTGCCTAGGATTGAAACTCTAATCAGTTTTAATGGTATTTTTGTGATTTCTAAGTAGAATAGAGTCCCACAGATACACAGATAGAGTATGCACCCAGGTGGGATGTGTCACCTGCAAAACAAAGGATCAGCTTATCAGCGTTCACACTCTTATTAAACTGCCAAATGTTATGATTGTGAATTAAATGTGCCCTCTTCATTAGAGGACTTTTATTTTCTCCCCATTTGAGTCTTATTTAGAAAGGAGTATTTTCAACAATACTGGGTTCTTTGTTTAATTTTTCAGCTGTGAAATAAAGCATAAAAAGATAAATGTCTACCAGCACACAGATTATCATTTACAAAGACTTAAACAAACGCAAGCTTCACGTGTTTTCCATCTTATTTATTTTGCTCCACAAGATAAGGCGAGGCATGCAATGGCTAACTCTTACGTTATAGTTAATTTTAACTCCCATATCAATAAGCAGATGCCTTTTCAAGTTATAAAAAGTATGCCATTATTATCAACTGGAGAGAATGAGGTCATTGTTCTCATAACACTATAAAAAGCCAGAAGGGCGAAAACATATTTCAAGGAAAAAAAACCCTCATCCAACCAACAAAATACCTTTGAGGCAAAGAATATCACATGGAATTTTCCCCACAAGAAAGTATTAGATTCAAAGAAAGATAGTAAAAGCCCAAACAGCAGAGATATCTCAGAAATGGAAGGATTGTTTTATGTCACGTTTATTTCATGATGCTTCGTATATTATTTATATGGTAAGACTTTTTCCATGTAGATTTGCAAACTCTTCTACAAAGCAGAAAGATTAAATAGAAATATCCCAACTGAAATTTAGATTTTTTTTTTATCACATTTGGATATTTGAAGTCATCACCTATCACTAGATTTGTTGAATCAGATTAAGCTCTAAGAATTTGGGAAGTGGGGGCAGGCAAGGAATTATTTAATAATTTATCAAAAGAGAATAACTTGATGGGGGCAAATAAAATATCCCATAAAAAGTGGGTTGCATGAGGGACGCCTGGGTGGCTCAATGCTTGAGCATCTGCCTTTGGCTCAGGTTGTGATCCTGGGGTCCCTGTGTTGAGTCCCACATGGGGCTCCCTACAGGGAGCCTGCTTCTCCCTCTGCCTGTGTCTCTGCCTCTCTCTCTGGGTCTTTCATGAATGAATAAATAAAATCTTAAAAAAAAAAAAAAAAAGAAAGTGGGTTGTATGTAGCAATAGAAGGTAAAGATTAATAGAAGTTGGCAGGCAACAGGAGACGTTAAAGTGATGGCTTTAGGATAGATCATTTTCCCTTTGCCCAGCCCATATTCTTGCAACCTTCTACCACCAGAGATGACTGTTTAGCTTAGACATCACCTTGGATATCTTTCTGTCCAATGTTTTCCTGTCTTTGATGTGGCTGCCAAAATGGAATAATTTAGAGATCCCTTTAATACTAAAAGAGAATAATTCACATAAGTTTAATTATCAACTCAAGGGACTGCAGTGTTAGAGACACAGTAACAATGGCACACTGGCTGACCCCCTGCGCAGGAGTGACAAAGGGTGGCCACCCCGCGTGACTTCATTCCTTCTACTGCTCGCTGTTGTCCTTCTACCCTGTGGCCCTGGCACTCTCACCCTTACCAACACCCATTAATTAGCTTAACTGCTGGAAATAATCCTCTTCGCCGAAGTGTCATATATAAACCTCTAACCTAAAATCAGCAGACTATTTCGGTCTCCCCTGAGACCTTGTAAAAAATAAAATTCCGATATATATAGGCTTTGAGGGATGTTACGTTCTGAAGTGGGAACATTAAAAATTTTACAACACTATTTCCAAGAGCATCCTTACCAAAGGCATTATTCACGCACTAAGGATATTTTCAGCGTCCTTCTACCTTAGCTTCTAGGTATTCTCTTTCACTTCAAACTCTTCATATTTGTCTCTAGCCCTTTCTACTGTAACCTCTGGTTCTGGTCTCAAGTAAACCCATTGCACCATTTTAAATTTTCCCAATTTTTATTAGATACCCTAATGTGAAAATTCTCTTTCTGGATAAACATCATCTTTTAGTTTATTTTACACGGTGCTGAGATTTTTATATTAGTGATGAAACAGGTTTGGCTCCAAAGTACAAAATGTCCACCAACCGGTTTCAAACGACATGATTTAACCAGGCTTTTTGCCATGTGTCTTCTTGAATTCTCACCCAGGTCATGCAGGTCATGATTCATAAAAGTTGCCAAAGGAAATTCCAGAAGGCCTCAAAAATGCAGTTATATTTGAAAGGGTTTTCATGTTTTTAAACCCCTGTCTTGGTTTCTGTAGTTAAAAGATCCCTGTCACCGGCCAGTTGGGATTGTAAGATAGTGATAACTCTTACCAACGGATGGCTGGGGGAAGTTGGTGATGGGTGAGGACAAGCCTGGAGGCTAAACAAGCCAATGTTCCCAGCCTCACAGCAAACAAACCAAGTGCAGTGTTTACCAGGAAGCCAAAAAGGAGTGCTTGTTCCAAATCAAATTTCATTTCTATTCAGTCGATACAATTATTAATAACAGCACTTGAAATTAAAATATATTTTATTGTTGGAAACGATTTTGAATTAAAGAGAATTGCCTTTCTTGAATGCAGTGTGATACTCTCATACGCATATACTGCTTTCAAAACACATTCAATTCTAGAAGGGCCATGAACCTGATTCAAGGGTGTGATTTTCTTCCTCCTATTCTTTGTTCCATCATACATAGTGGAGGTAATAACAAATTCAATTAGCTTGCTTCACATAAATTGTGGCTGCTCTGTTTTAATGCATTTAGTTTGAGTCATTTTTATTTATTTATGAATGATTTATTCATTTATTTGAGAGAGAGAGAGTGAGAGAGTGAGAGAGAGCTGGGGGAGGGGGTTGCAAAGGAAGAGAGAATCCTCAAGCAGACTCCACACTGAGTGCAGAACCAGACAAGGACCTCGATTCCAGGATCTGAGGACCTGCTGAGATCATGACCTGAGCAGAAATGAAGAGTTAGCCACTCAATCAACTGAACCCAGGTGCCCTTAGTTCAAGTCATTTTAAACAATTATTTGTAGGTGGGACAGAGTCATTTTTTTTTCCTTTTCCCTTTTTCCTCCATCTCAAGATTCTTAACTCTATACAAACTATATTTTAAGACAAATATATTTGTTTCCCATCTTGACAGTTGGCTAGAAACCTCAGTAAAAGATACAGACTCTTGCTATCTTAGAATTTATTTTATCACTAGTGCTGCTCTGCCCTGTATTGCCAGCTTTGATAAATGTACATTTCTTAATCTAGATTGTTTATTTCAATTAGCTGTTTATTTGAATTTCAGAATTTCAGAATTTCCAGAATGGAGGCAAGGGACTCTGAGGTCTGAGAAAATAATACTATCAGTGCTCTAATGAGAAGAAGTATCATTCAAGGTTAATGCAGTATATACTAAGATACTGAAGCTTATTTTAAAGATCAAAATAGTACTTTCAATTAGCAAAGGGTTAACTGATTTGTGATTAACAAATCCAGACTCTGAATGATGTCAGTGTGATCCCTATTCAACTGATAAGAGACAGAGGCACAAATAGAGCTAAAAAAATGCCAGGGTCAGAGGAAACTTTGTGTCATGATTGTGAGCTTTCTGTCTGCAGATCCTTCCTTTCCCCTAGAAATGACGTTATAGGTGAGAATCTTGGAGAAGTCAGGTGGAGAGGAATGATCACTGTCAGGAACTGAAACCTTAGTCATTATCAGAAGTTCTTTCTCTTGAGCCACATCATCATCATGCACAGTCTGGTATCTTTCTAGGTTCAGAGGTTTTAAGACACACCAGTCATGAGGACAAATTCCGTCTATGATCTAACCTCCCTGTATCATCTTCAAGTCTTGGAACTTTACTGCTTGTTGCCACACTTGGTTCTGGAAGTCCCTGGTGAAGCTGGGGTGTCTATCAGGGGCACCCTCTCTAGGGGGCACCACACAACCAACTCTCTGAGGTCCCACCAACTAACTCCACAGAGTAGGACATATAGGACATATATTCATAGGACAAATATCACCCTATCTCATCTGTTAGGAATTCTCTCTCTTGGAAGCCTTCCAAAGGCAAATCCTTTCTCCTTTGCCTAATCTCAATTCATTGAAGCTGCTATGATCGACAGCAAATGCCTCTAACATCTAATAGGAAGTCAGAGGAATGGAGAAGAGTAGAGTAGTGTAGGGTAGATAGGTCACTTTTACTTTCTATAGATCTAAACCCTAAAATCTCAGGAAAAGGAGACTCATGTTGGGGAGAGAGGCATGAAAGGAGAAACAGAGAGAATACAGCCACCTTGATATTTCAATAAATTAACTTACCACTATTTAAGATCTTAGCTAAATGCCATCTTTTTGTACCTGTTGTAATTTTTTTTTTTAAATGTTGACCCCTTTATATAAAGCCTGCTTAGTGGACAAGAGAAAAGCTAAAGGTACATGGCTAAATTCAGTGGCAGGGAGATTGTCTCCATAACCAGAAGGATGTCACGCTGCGTCAGATAACTACCAAAGAGTATTGCTTCTGAACCAATATAGAAAATCCCTTGTTTTGGGCAGTGGTTGGACAATTTGTCAGATATAACTCTGATGTTCATTCAAGATAGGTCAGAATGTTTTGCTATAAGTAAAAGTGATAAATCAAAATCTTCTGGGGTTGAATCTAGAGGGGAAACAATGCTGATTTTATGGAACATAAAATAAGTATAAAATCACAACAAAGTTGTGGATGCTCAGACTATTGGAAAAGAATTTTCTTTTGGTTGTGGATAAGTGACAACAAAATAGAAAAGCATACGGGGAAGAATGAGGACCTCATCAAAGAGCCAGGGACTATACCAGGCAGACAGTTTTTTCTTGGCACATTGTAAGAACAGAGCTGATATAAATAATGGACAGAAAATGTTTTTCTGATCTTTCTGATTTACTGAAGAACTACACTGGGACACTTTTTCAGTTGGAATATTCACTCAAGTAATAGGAGAAACCCAAATAACTGTAGCTAATCAAATTAAGGGTTTGTTTATTTTTTAATTTTACTTTATTTTTTTTATTTATCAAGAAAAGTAAGTAGGCAAATCAAGGCTTCTAGGAAGGATCCAGTGTATTATTCTGTTCCAGGCTCTGCCCAGCTTTGTGTTTTCTCCTTAGTATATGGCCACATGTTTGGCTCAGACAGGAGGGCTACTGCAACCCCAGCTCTCAGGTTCATATTTCAGACAGAAAAAAGAAGAAAGCAGGAAGGGCAAGAAGGCACCACGCCAACATTTCTTAAAGCCCTGTGCTGTTGACTGCTTTGCACTTCATTGACCCAAACTGGCTGCAATGGATGCTGGGAAATGTAGTTTTTATATATTGTCATTTAAATGCAGCTGGGGTTCTCTTAGTAAGAAAGGAGATCAGTTATTGGGTAAGTGAGTTGGAGTGACTGCCAGTTACTAGGTAGGGAATAAAGTCTAATGGGTAGATCCATGAACTTGGAAACTGAACCTCATTTCTGCTTTTGACTCTGCACATTTAGCAAATTTCCCACTTGCAAAATGAAGGAGATGTCTAGTTCTGGGATAATGAGTTTCTTTGAGGAATCATTTAAATGTGTCAGTTACTTTATTAACATTTTCTTCAAATAAAAGATAACCATACAACATAAAACCCCTTAGTCTCTTTATGTTGATAAGCCTCTGGGGAATAAAAAGTTGGAAAATCTTACTTAGAGAGTAAGACTTTCAATCAACTGTACTGTACATTAGATATGAAATAATTATAGCCACTGACCACTACAATAAGTTTCAGAATTAAAATAATACATTTTCAGACTAGTTGGGTCATCGAATGCCCTAAACTTCTGCCTTCCTCTGCCTTTTAAGTGAGACAAATACAAATGTCATTATAGAATGCCCCCATATTTAGAGATCTAATGCAAACGGACATCAGTAAAAAGTTGGATTCCCTACTTAGGGGAATTGCAAGCTATGTTCAGTCTTCAGGAGATGAGACATGCCCTAACTATAGCATAGCCCTGCCTGCCCCAGCCTCTCATAGAAAACCCTTCATTTTCAGAGCCCTGTCTCTCTTCTTATGACCCACCATGTGCTTCCCAACTCTTTATCTCAACAAAGGAGTTTCATTCAAAATAATTGGAAGCCACAACCACCCTTTAAGTGTTATGTTTCAAACTGTTTGTCTTTGATCCCATGTGAACTTTGATCACAATAGCTGTGTCTCTAATGAGACCAAACTGCTGGCAGCACCAGAAAACCCTGCCCAGCACGTTTCTGAGGTCAGCTTAGTAAGACCGATGCTGCACTGATAACTCTGGGAGAATCATACAGGGTCCCTGCTTTGCTTTTTCAGGTGCCTTCTGCAGTGAATTATTACTACCTTTCAAAAAGTTTTAGATAATGATTGTTGCCAGTGAATTCTGGGACCAGGCCTTTTGGGAAAGTTTTAAGAATCCGCTTTGGTGAGGTGATGCTAGTGGTTGGAAGGAGTACATTGTTGTTCCATTTATAGAAGCAGTATTAATCAAAGATTTATTTTTCTAACCTTTGGATTTTTTAAAAAGATTATTTATTTATTCATGAGAGACAGAGAGAGAGAGAGAGAGAGAGAGAGAGAGGCAGAGGGAGAAGCAGGCTCCATGCAGGGAGCCCGACGTGGGACTCGACCCCGGGTCTCCAGGATCAGGCCCTGGGCCGAAGGCAGCGCTAAACTGCTGAGCCACCCAGACTGCCCCAAAGATTTATTTTTCTAAATACTTCCGTGAACATTAAGGAAAGAAGCCTATATTCATTCATTTAAACTTTCTGAGCATTTGTTAAGACTTTATCACTGTGTTAGGGTTTCAGGAAGCAAGGTTACCTGACATTGGTCATTCTCTCCTTTTTAAACTTTTTTCCATTGGTGTAATGGTGATTACTAAACCCTTAAGTACATGAAGGGACTCAAAAGAAATAATTTCCCAAATAGTTTATGAAGCAAACAGAAACTGTGATATATCACTTCATACCTGTTAGAGATGGCTATCTTCAAAAATGCAAGAGATAACACGTGTTGGTGAGGAAATGGAGAAAAGGGAAGCCTTTGTGTATCATTGGTAGGAATGTAAACTGGTGCAGCCACTATGAAAACTGCATGGAGGTTCCTTAAAAAAACTAAAAATAGAATGAACAATGATCCAGCAATTCTACATCTGGATAAATATCCAACAGAAATGAAAGCCGAAGAGATAGCTGCACTCCCATGTTCATTGCAGCATTCTTCATAACAGCCAAGATATGGAAACAACCTAAGCGTCCATCAGTGTATAAAAGGGTAAAGAAAAGTGTGTGTGTGTGTGTGTGTGAATATTACTCAGCCATGAGAAAGAAAGACATCCAGTTGTTGGAAACAACATGGAAGTACCTTGAAGTAAATTAGGAAGAAAAAGACAAATGCCATATGATTTCACTTATATGTGAAATCTGAAAAGGCCAAGCTCATAGAAACAGAGAGTAAAATGGTGGTTACTGCAGGCTGGGGATGGGGATGAGGGGAGTGGAGAAATGTTGGTCCAAGAATATAATTTCAGGTACAAGATGATTAAGTTCTTGAGCTCTAATGTACAGCATGAGGATTATAGTCAATAGTACTGTGTTATATAATTGAAAATTGCTAAAATAATAGGTCCTAAAGGTTCTAACTACCAAAAGGAAAAGACAATTATGTGACATGATGGAGGTGTCAGGTAACATTATGGTGGTGATCATTTTGCAAATATAAGTGTATCAAATCAACACATTGCGTAACGTAAGCTTACACAATGTTATGTCAGTTACATCTCAATAAAGCTGGGGAAAGCAAAGAAAGTTAATGCAACTCTCAAAAAGCAACTAGCATATACCTTTTCATTGTATATTCATTCCCCTGTAACCGACCAGTCTTTCCATATAATATATATATGGTCAGGTACTGTGCGAACTTCATCATATTTAAAGGTGACTTTTATTCTTTTACACCTTAACAAAAGGTGAGCTATGTGAAACTTTTTCAACATACTCATACCCTTCCGACCATACTGAGCATTTATGGCTCACAGAGCACTGAGCTCATGAAACAAGCCTACAATACAAGGATCCCACAATACAAATCAGGATAAGGCAAATGTAAACAATACGAGAGCTTAACTAACCATTCAAGGGCTATGAGGAATGGCTGGTTCCTACAGAAACACAGCTTCCTCTTCATTTATTTAAGATACCTAACAAAACAGTTAAGCCCTGATAATGTTATAGTTAGTGGAGACTAAAACTGATACTGAGAAGAAAAATAAAACATAACTGTGGACACTTGAAATGTTCACATTCTGCAGGTAGCAGCTTCCTCCTGAAAGAGGTTCTGAGTCCTCTTTCTTTCATTGCCCTTACTGCTATAAGCACGGTGGTTATGACACCAGTTGCTAGGTAGGCAGGTGTTGCTTCAATAAGTGAGGTCCCCTCTCTTCCCACGTAAGGCTACCCTGGAGTTGATGGCTGCAGTCAGAGTTGAGGTTCTGGGGATGGTAGAGATCTTTCCATCCGAGTCACTCTGGCTTAGAAATGCTCCTCTCCTCTGATGCACAGCCCCATATTGTGCCAGCTTTCTGGATCTGATTTTACATTTCTTTGTGCAGACCACCTTGATGAATGTCAGCTTTTAATGGCTGATGACGAACTTGATTTATGTGTAGATGTGACCGATCTTTCTCAGGGTTGTCATTGATCTCTCAGGTCGTACTGCTCATCAGAGCAAGCCACGTTGGTTTTCTCTTGGGAAATGCTGAAATTAGCATAGGTTTGTTTTCAAATCTTTTATCTAAAATGTAGAATAGGTTTGTAAAATATATCAAGATGGTGTCTTGCTTCATTTGTGTATTCTGATGGTACTCTTTAATAGAACTTCTGATCTGATTTATGTTTGGGGATAAATACAAGGGAAAGAAGAGAAATCCAATGACTCCTCCTATAGACAATTCTTAACAGAGAAGTGTAAGCTACAGTAAATACAGTTAATTTTGGAAACTGGTGCTTGATTTACAGCACTGTAGGTATATCTGGGCTCTGTCTGTTGTTAGAGGCATGACCCTGGGCAAATCACATAAATAGACCTGGCCTCTTCCTTCATCTGTACAAGGAGGGTAACAATTTCTGGCTGAGAATTTCACAAGATGTGCATATAAACACTTGAGTGCTTAGAATGCACTAAATATCAGTAAGTGATCAATGATGATGACAATGCCCAATGATGACGATGATGATGAATAAAAACATCCCTCCAGCTTCCAAGGAAAATATTTTCTTTCTTTTTTAGATTATTTAGCCGCTTCCTATGGGAAAAATGCCACAAGATGTTGCTCATCTTTCACTTAACTTTGTCTATGCAGCCAAAGCCTCAAATGAAGATTATTTTTGGATTAATTTCAGGAAGAGAAGGAGAGAAGATGGTGGGAGGAGGGAGAGAGGAGAAGGATGGGGAAGGGAAGCAGGGAGAAGGGAAAGGAAGTTCTCTGCCTTCCTGCTGCATTTCTATCTAGTTCCATAGAAGTAGATCCCAGAAGCCTTTCTCTCATGCTGGGAAGTGCTTGGAAGGGAGGGAACTCTTTCCCCCTGACAGTTGCTTCTTTTCAGGAGCACAGTGGCTGATCTGACTGCTCACGCTTTTATAGTCATTGCTTATCTCTAGTTGCAGAGTTACTGTGATGAGAATCACTGGTAGACTTGGTGGTAAACTGATGATATGCAAGCTTGACACAGTGTTTTATTTGTCAGTGTATGCCCAGTGTTGAGCATAGTATCTGGCATATGGAGGATCCAACAAATATTGGCTAAAAGAATGAATAGATAAATCAATTGTAAAGTGAATTCTATTTTTAAAAAGTATTTTCCCCAATCAGCTCACCCAAAGAAGGACTTATAGAGTAGTGCAGCTCCTCTCCCATTATAGAAGTCATCAATTAGTATGTTGTTGCAATGACTTTATTTTTAAAGTGTTCCGGAATCTCCTCTGACAGACTGAATTCTAGAAGGATATATGTGTCTTTCACATTATCTGACCTTACAGAAATGGACACAGAGAAATATGTTCTCGATAATATGTTTCTATTTTTTCTTCCCCTGAGTGGCAGTTGTCAATAAACTCTGTCTTGCTTTTTTTGTGTGTGTGTGTCTTGCTTTTTGAATTTCCAACTGATCCCAATAAAAATCCAGTCCAATAAGAAATTTTTAAATTCCATAATGCAAACTACCTGTATTTTTTAGTGTAGTTATGTTTCCAACCAAACTTGGAAATCGAAGAAGCTTGACCCAGGAAAGGAAGTTTAAGGTTATAAATCAGAAATCTAGAGAAATGGATATCTGTTTATCTCTGCTGCCATGTGCTGATCATAAGAGTAGGCCAATCACTGTACAGTGATTATAATCTCTACTTTTGTATAAAAATAAATAGAGAAAGACTGGAGTTTAATATACTTTTATGCTCATAATTCATCCTGTATATTTTTAAAAAACCGTGACTTTAAAATCATTTGTTCCCTAAAATAAGGTATAAGAAACAGACTTTTTGGGATGCCTGTGTGGCTCAGTGGTTGCCTTTGGCTCAGGGCATGATCTGGGGCCCCGGGATCAAGTTCCACATCGGGCCCCCTTGAGGAGCCTGCTTCTCCCTTTGCCTGTGTCTCTGCCTCTCTCATGAATAAATAATAAAATCTTTTAAAAAACCAGACTTTTTAAACCAAATTATGTAACTATTCTCTTAAGGAAAACTATTAATACACAAACATAAAAACATTATATTATTTTTAATAATCAAATATAAATTAAGCAGACAGGTTTCCCCTCATTTTACTTATGTAGAAACTTCTACCTTTTACATAAAGTTTTCCTTAATTTATATCAAACATTAATTTTAATATTAAAATAGTGTATTAACTTCAATAACGGAAGAGCATCCTATAACTCTTCACCCTGCAATTTCACTTTATGCTTTATCCAAAGGTGTAGTCCCAGACTTGTGCAGAGATTTGTGTACAATGATGTCCGTCATATTATTTACAATGTTGAAAAAAATTAAATGATCTGAAACAATAAGGGATTGATTGAACAAACTACACTTCACTTAGTGGAACACAATGATGCTACGGAAACAATGCTCTTGAGAAATACTTAATGATATGCAAAATGTGGCTACGTTATTTTAAGTGCACTCATATGAAAATTGCAACTTTGTGAGAATGTACATGGGGAAATATAAACAGAAAAGATAGAAAGATATGCCCCAACAATTAACTTTAGTTCTGTGTTAGTAGTGGAAATATGAGAATCTGTTCTTTAGTACATAAATTTCCTGAGGGCAGGAATTTGGGTCAGTTTTGTCTACTATTTTGTTCAGCCCCTGAAATAGGATATGGTACAGAGTAAGGGCCCAATAAATGCATTTTTGTACTTTTACATATTTATGATTTTAAAATTTCTTTTATTTCTTATGATTAAAAAATGCATTTTTATGGATCTGGATAAATAAAACAGAAGCTTGAAGGCCAAGGCATTTTCTTTCTTTTTTTTTTTTTTTCCAAGGCATTTTCTAATACCTTTCCAAACACATTCATCTGTCTATTGCTATTTTTAGGTAGTTTTTATAAAGGAGCTAATTATAAACAAATTATGCTATAACTATCTTTAAGTATTTCGTCAATTGTTTTCAGTAACTTTTTGACATTAAACTTCCATTATTTGTCTTTGGCTATAGTTCTGTGAATGACCTTGCCACTAAATTAGGGACAAGGTCATTAATTTGATTCAAAGTTAAATAGCTATTATCACTCTTTGCCCTTGGTTTGTGTGTGTGTGTGTGTTACATGATATAGTGTTTAACATAATGCTTCACACATGCAAATACTCATATTTTTCAAAGTGCTGGATATTTTTATTTTTATTCCCGAACAACTGGTTGAATGGAATCAGGTTTCGCCCTGGAAGCATGGAGGTGATTCAAAGAAAATCAGGGTAGGTAGTCCTTTGGAGTAACCTAGAAATTCTCACACCAGGAAGTATGTGCTGAGCCATTTGTTTTATAATCTACCCAGCTCTGAGGTTAAAACTCTTCTAGTTAAAGCAAAACAAAATAAAACATATAAACACACACACACATACACACACAACAACAAAACAAAAACCTCTTCTGGAGTTTTAGGGAACATTTAAATTCCTGGTGAATCCGTGTCACTTTGTAACTGAGTGAATCTTCACATTAAGGACGTTGGTTGAAGCATACAGTTAATAGAGAATGGTTTTCCTCTCTTTTTAAATTTAATTTTTAAAAATAATACACATAACCTGACTCTATTTTCTCTGTTAGTGTTTCCAACAATGCAGATATAGAGAAAATAAATATGAAAATTGCCCTCTGAGTCTCTGCCCTCAACCTCTTTTGTCTCTTTAGAGGCAAATACCATTCACCGTCATGTTTTAATGGATCCTTCCAGGTTTTGTTAGCTACCTGCTTATTACATCCACATGTAATGACACAATGACACACAATGACAGCTGTTGCTTTGTCTTAAATGACATCCTAGTGTCTATATTGTTTTTTGACTTGCCTTTGCTCTTTTAATATGACTTGCAAGACTTTTTTGTTTTATCCCAGTATACATAAATCTTGTTTAAAAAACTTGTGTAGTATGTCATAATATGGAATTACGGTACCTTAATTAACCATCTTCCAACCCACTGGTGGTCATTTGTGTTCTTTTCAGGTTTTCTCCATGACAAGCAATTTTCTGAATTTTGTACTTTACATACCACTTTTGGCACGGGTGTGATGTATTTAGGTATTATGGAATCCTAGAGTTACAGTAACTTTTAAGGTTTAAATATTTTACATATTCAAACTTTGACCTTTGCTGGTAAAATGTCCTTACCCTCAACAGAGGATTTACTAATTTATACTTCTACCAAAGCTGGAAGGAGTTAGCTGTCCCTAGGTGCATAAGTCTCTGGTATATTTTATCACCGAGTACCTTCATTCTATATTTGAAAGGAAGACATTGTTTTCTTAATTAATTTTTGTTTTAAATTTTAAGTCCAGTGTAGTTAATGTACAATGTTATATTAGTTTCAGGTGTACAATATAGTGATTCAACAATATTCAGTGTTCAGTGTTCAATATTCAATGTTCAGTGAACACTGAATAGAATATTCAGTGTTCATCATAATAAGTGCAATCTTAATCTCCTTCACCTATTTCACCCATCCCCCACCCACCTTCCCTCTGGTAACCATCTGTTTGTTCTCTATACTTAAGAGTCTGTCTTTTGGTTTGTCTTTTTCCACCCCCCCTCTGCTCACTTGTTTCTTAAATTTCACATATGAGTGAAATCATATATGTCTTTCTCTGACTGTCTTGCTTAGCTTTATACCCTCTAGCTTCATCCATGTTGCTGTAAATGGTAAGATTTCTTTCTTTTTTATGACTGAATAATATTTCATTATATATAAATATGTTTGTATACAAATATATACTTATATACATATATATATATATTTATCCATTCATCTAGTGCTGGACACTTGGGCTGCTTCCATACTTTGACTATTGTAAATGAAAGAAAATCATTGGCTTTAATGTGCCCGGAAGTGTTTCTAAAAGAGACAAAGATTATCACTGGCCAGCTTTCAGATTTAGCCCCATTCTAAATGAGCCCTCTTTTCCCTGCTCATGTGTCTTATGCAGGAATAGACCAAACCATGGCAGAACCTGGAAGAATGAAATAGAAGTCTAAGTACTATTGGCTTATTTAAATGTAAATGTTAATGACAAATGTTGAAATGCAAATATTAATGTATTGTTATGTTAACAACAGCAATTCAAATTTTGGTTAAAACCAAAATCCTGGGACAAATGGTAAGCCACATAGAATGCTACAACAGACTTAAATTTGTACTGGACACATGGGAGTGTTACCAAAGTGTTCATGTACCCCCAAAACCAAACTTTAAGAATCAGAAAATGTGCTAATGAGGTTAAAATTACAAGATATCTCTTTAGTTGGTTAATTCTTTTTGGTCATGGTTGTAGCTTAGGATTTTTTTCAATTTTGAAATGCAATTTCTGTTGGCTGATGAGGTCATAAGTCAAAGATCTGCTTCAATAAAAGAATAAAATTATCTGTAATAACCTCTGGATCATGAAGGATAGAAACATAATTACATTTCCTATAAAAATGGCTTCCTGAGGGCACAAATAAACAGCAGCCATAATAATGTCCTATATATAACCATCTATAAAAGCCAGAAGGATAAAACCTATTATTACAATTTGCAATCTGTTAAGCACATTAACTATAAAAGTTAAAGACTGATTTAAAGAAAAAAAAACTTTAAAGGTTATCTTTTTTAAAAAGAGCCAGGATACTTAGAAAAGAAGATTTTGTTTAGTAAGTTGCTTTCCTTAAGAAATGAATGTAGTTGCACAATTCAAATAACATTTACAAACTAGATGAAATTTTAATGCTCTCTAAATATTCAGTATAAACAAGGAATCAACATCACACATATTTAACTTGATAATTTTGAAAATACAATTCTCTATCCTAAAATGAAAAAAAATCATATAATCATATACTGAAAAGGCAAAATTTGATGGTCATTGCTCATTAAAAATACAGAGGAGACCATCAAATCTGGCAACTCTTTACCAAAAGTCAAAAATAAACATTCCAAAAAGGCACGACATTAAAATATTTTCAGTGAAAATCAAGAACTAGACAGGAACATTTTCTACTACCATTATTACCCTTGAAGGTTTTAGGATGTGTGATTAAGGTATAAAGCAATTGCATAAGCATTGAAAAAGAAAAGTCAAACTATCTCATTGTTTGTGATATTATTTTATGCCTAGAAAAAACGAAGTGATTCTTGCTAAAAAATTTCAGAGATTTGCATATATATCTGATAAACATTTTTCAAAAATAAGTTTTCTCAGCTTAAGCAATTAAGTAGCCATGGGAATGTAAAATCTTATTTAAAAACCTGAAAACAGGGATCCCTGGGTGGCGCAGCGGTTTAGTGCCTGCCTTTGGCCCAGGGCGCGATCCTGGAGACCCAGGATCAAATCCCAAGTCAGGCTCCCGGTGCATGGAGCCTGCTTCTCCCTCTGCCTGTGTCTCTGCCTCTCTCTCTCTCACTGTGTGCCTATCATAAATAAACAAAAAATTAAAAAAAAAAAAGAAAAACATGAAAACAAAGCATTTGATCCAAGCCCACCCTCTTCCTACCCCACCTGTCCCTTTCTCCTTTCTCATCTTGGTAAATGACACCTCCACCTAACCCAGTTTCTTAGGACAAAAATCCAGGAGCCATACCTGGTCTCATCCCTGCATCCCTCACATCCCTATATCTCATCCCTCCCTACATGGACCTGCTTCACCTCAAACGGACACAGAAAGTCCCTACCTGTGGCCACAGCAATAGGTACCTCACCCTGACCTAGGAGATGAGCAGAGGGAGCCTGGCTTCTATCTTGGAGCACCCAAACATGAGTTCCAGCTTTTCTTCATTCCTGCCTCCAAATCTTCAGCAGGTTCTGTTGACTTGATCTCTAACGACTTGCTGATTATAATCACCTCCTATGGCCTCCAATGTTAACCTTAAACCACTTCGTTTTTTCTCTGGGATCATGGCAATCACTTATTAGCTGGTATCCTTGCTGACTCTCTTGCATTTCTGCAGTGCATTTCCATCTAGCTGCCACAGTTATCTTCAGCTCACATCTGAGCTGATTCCATTGCTCCCTGGTGAACAACCCCCAATTGCTTCTAATCTCAGCTAGAACAGAACCTCAGCTTCTTCTCTTAACCTTAATGATCTCGTCTCTGCCTACCTCCTTGACATTATCTCCCACAACTCTCCCCTCATGCCACATGCTACAGCAACACTGTCTTTCTGTTCCTCAGCCAGGCTGAGCTCACATCTGTGTCAGAGTTTCTACAGCAGCAGCAGATAATTCAGTGCTGACTCTGCAATCACTTTTTATTTTCTTCATGAGGACTTAAAACTACCCGAAATGATCTCATTTGTCAACTCTTAGAATACCTGTTGTGAATACCTTCCCTGTCAAGGCAAGCATCATGAGCAACACATGGCTTGTTCCCTGCTTTACCCCATGTCTAGAGCTCCTGTGACACCTTAGTGAACTTTCAGCATATTCCAGTTATGTGACTGAGAGAATAAAAAAAAAGGAAAATGGAAATGTTCCCAGTTTACAGACTGGAGACCTGAGGCGTTGCAAGATACAAATTGCCTGTGATTAAATAGCTCTGAGTTGGCTAGGTTCAGACTCAAAATCAGTTCAGTCTAACTGTAATTCTTATGCATTTTCCCATATTTATGCTACCTTCTCACTCTACTGCATCACCATCTATAGCTAGATTTTTGGGATTTTTGTCCTTCTAGAATAGAAAAAGTAGACTTGTCTATCTTATTTCCAAGTGAATGTGGCCCCACTTGATGTTAAGATAGTTGTTAAGTTGTTAAGTGTGGCTTGAATCTTCAAATCAAACGTATGTCATGCTGACTCCTGGTTTACTCTGCATGGTCAGAGAGAATGTGAAGTTTGATACGGTTTGTTAAGTGCATTTGAACTATTCTGTAATTGCATTGATTCCTTGAGAAAAACAATCTTATTAAAACAAAATGAAGAGCTTAATGCTCTGTCAAAACTGATCTGTCATACTGTACCAGAAACTAAGTAATGAATGGTGTCTTGGGGGAAAGAAGTGTTTTGTTATGGTGGCACTCTTGAAAACATATTTTAAAAAAGAAACTCTAAACACTGAAAACAAGGAAAACTTCTACAAAAATAGCAAGATGATATTCATAAGCAATTAGGATAACCTTAGGCGTCTCATGGATCTTTTCTAACAGATATCGTGTTCAGGACTATTTGGCTCTTTCCTTTCTTGGCCTAGTTCTCAAACTGCAGAAAACCAAATGGAATAAAATCCCCAATCTTTAACTGATAGGCTAGGGGCAAATACACCTTGGTCTGATAAGGTCTGATAAAGGGTAACAGGTGTAGGATAGTTTGCTTCATTCTGTGATAACAAATAAAAGATCTGGAAAGTATGATCAACAGTAGGCACAGGGATGATGAAAATGGGATGATAGCCATACAAGAGTAGCTCTAAGGAGGAGGAGGAGAGGAAAGAGGATGAGAGGATGAGGAGAAAAGACCGGGGTTGAAAGAGAGGGAAAGAAAGGAAGGAATTCAGTAAGCACAGGACTGAGTTTTAAAAACATAAAGTTTAAATGACATTACACCATGACACCCCCTTGTGAGTTCTTAGCACTATAGAAGCACTTTGTCACATAACTTCAATAAAATGAAGTTTAGATGGTCAAATAAAACTATGACATAAAAAGGGAGAACTGCAAGATAAGGAAATCAAAGGACAAAATAATAGGCCTTTATAGAAAAATACATGGGAGACGGCAATAAACAGATCATGATAGTGAAAGCGCAGGAAAAGAGGTTGAAGCCATGGACAGAAGGTAATAGGTTTGGAGAGTAGACAACCATGCTTCAAATAGCATTTCAGGAAAAAAAAAAAAAAAAAAAGAAACTCACCCAACATTTCTTTGTGTAAGAATTTTGTACCGAGGAGAACTCTTTGAAATGAGGGTCAGAAATTGGGTTTCAGGAGAAATGCACATAAAACAATTGATACCAAGAATCATTCTCCTAAAATTATTTAACATCAAGAATAAAAAAGGAATTTTCAGACATCCAGAAGAAAAAAAGGAAGTCATCTACAAGTAGTGAACATTGAGGTTGGCCACAGACCTCTTCAGAAATCAGGCACTATAGAACACATGAATTCTTCTTGAAAAAATCCCATCAAAATAGAATATGATATCTGGCTGGATATATTACTGATCAAAGCAAAAAGATCAGCAATAGAAAAGCGATGGGATGATAGGTGTAAGGCTGATTTTTTTTTTCTTAAAACTTATTTATTTATTGAGAGAGAGACGAGGGGAGGGGTAGAGGGATAAAGAAACCTAAGTAGACTCTGCACTGAGCACGGAGCCAGACATGGGGCTCAATCTCATGACCTTGTGATTGGACCTGAGCTGAAACCAAGACTCAGATGCACTACTGAGGCACCTCTGAATTTTTTTCTTAATATCACACTAAAACCAAATTATTGTGGGAATTTTGGTTACAGGATTTAAGGTGTTACAGTCTTGGCAAAATAATAAAAACAATATAGCCATAAAAAGGAAAGAGGAAGGAAGTATAAAATTATAATTTCCTTAATTTTCCACAGTTGAGTTTACCAGTAATATTTATTGATGCACAATAAGTTTCTATCATTTAGTCTTTTATGAAGTCAGTGTATTCCTGGAATGCTCTTATGATAGAAAATGGTCATATAATAAAGAATATTTTTAGATAGTTCCCTTATTTTATTGACATAATGCTTTCTCAGTCCTTGGGAGAAATCATAATATATTATATTATATGATTATATGATTATTATATATTAATATATTATATATATAGACGAATATCTGCAATATATAATAAATATATTTATATATTAAATATTTTATATTAAATATAATACTTATATAAAATAATTTTAGTAATAAAGTTTTGTCGTGCTTCTGATTTTGTAAAGAAAAATTCAGCTGTAGCACCGAACAAACTGATACATCAAATCTACCATCTGTTCTCAATGTGTGCATCAGCTCTTCCACACCTGTCCAGGAATTATCTTGGGAATGACACCAATAGGAAAGAAAAAGAGAATCAAAATGTTCAAGTAATGTTGCTAGAAAAGAAGGAGGTGATATTTAGCAAGACTGAACTCACAGATAATCAGAACTAGTCCAGGCTTATTCTTTAAAGCTATTAAGGCTTTCTTTTTTTTTTTTTTTTTTTAAAGATTTTATTTACTTATTCATGAGAGACACACAGAGAGAGAGGCAGAGACACAGGCAGAGGGAGAAGCAGGCTCCATGCAGGGAGCCCGAAGTGGGACTCGATCCCAGGAATCCAGGATCACACCCTGGGCTGAAGGCAGGTGCTAAACTGCTGAGCCATCCAGGCGTCCCCAAAGCTATTGAGGCTTAACCCAGAAGTAAGTAGTTCTAGTTTGCAGCCTTCTGATGGGATGTTGAGCACCCCCAACCCCCCGTCCTCAGTGGGCAACTGTTGCCTTGGCTCATACTGCTGAATAAAGCATTTCAGTGAGGGCCAGGCCCAGAGTGAAGGCCTAGCTCAGCGTGCAGTAGTGTTCAGGGCCACCCACTATTGCTCAAGGGGCCAAGTCTTACCCCAGATCACCTCCATGCTCATAGATCTCATTCAGCTTGTAGGATCTATTGCTAATCACGTTCAAAAAGTTAGCTTTTCATAGTTTACTTTTCAAGATCTCCTTAAGGCCTAGCATCTACATGGCCATATATAAATGCAAATAAGAAAGAACGAACCAGTTATTTTTATGACTTTTCATCATGCTCTTCAAAATGTTTAGGAAAGAATAAAATATATAATAATGTAGAAATGAACTTGAACACTTGGCTCTTTGTTTAAGATTTCTCTAGAATATCCTTGGCATCTCTGTAGAGCAAAAAGTAGTGTGATGAATGCCAAATCGTGCTTCACACACACCCACTCCATTTCCCATTACACTCTTCGGGGATATCTTTTTTGAGAAAAAGAATTTTGTCTTATTTGTACAAGTTTTCAGAAGGTAAATGATGCTTGATTTTAAAACTCTCTATTTGAACATACAGGTACTGAAAGGCAACTTTCTCAACTTGCTTTTCCTATTTAAAAGTTCTGAGGAAATCCATAGTAGTAGATATTTCTTTTCTTGTAAGCTTCTATGCTCTTTGGTAAACCAGGTGACAAGCTGGCAAATATAAGTATTTACTGGCAAGCGTAGTGTGTTACAAGCGAACACAGCATGTCCATGGGCAAAGATGAACGATTATAAACTAAGAAATGTTGACTTGTTTCCTGACTCCTGCAACCAGAGAGCTTTAAATCTCCTGCTAGAAATGGTTTTCAAATAGAAATGGGAGGTGGGCATCAAAAAGGCTAGGTTATTTCAGTCTGTATTAAGAGACATTGGCTATTCGGTGCCTGGGTGACTCAGTTAAGCATCTGTCTTCAGCTCAGGGCATGATCTCAGGGTCCCGGGATCGAGCCCCACAACAGGCTCCCTGCTCAGTGGGGAATCTGCTTCTCCCTCTCCCTCTCCCTCTGCCCATCCCTTCAACTCATGTGTGCTCTTCCAAATAAATAAATCTTAAAAAAAATAGAGAGAGCTTGACTATTAATATGGTGTGTCTAGATCTGCCCTGCCATCCACTGCTCAGGCCAAATCTGAGATTCATGGGATTCAGCGTGGGGAAGCACACAGGGAAAGGGAGTTCGAACATCTGTAACAGAAGGCAACAGCATGATGAGAGGACCCAGGCTTATGAGGCGTGAAGGGTGAGGAGGAGTTCTGAGTGCCCTGGCCTGCAGTCAATTCAGTGTAGCCAGAGGAACATCATCACCACCTTCAAATATCCCACAAGCTGTGCTTTGCAGAGACTTTCATATTGTGCAGCGTGCTCCATGTCGAATAGTTTACACCAAATGGTTGGAAACTACAGAGAAACTGATTTCAGCTCTGAGAGGAAGAACCTTCCAGGTGGTCTGAAGATAGAACCGGTTGCTTGAGGGGTGAAGGCAGGATTCGGGGGTTCACTTGAGCTGCGTTAGCAAAGCTGGACAGCCTATCCAGGGGCAAGCAGAGGAAGGCATTCAAAGAGCAAGGGGATGGAGTTCGTGTAACAAAGCGTGGTTGTTGGGTGAAAATGTAGATGTATTCACTGCCCTAGGTACTCACAGGTCAAGGGATGTAGGAAAAAAATACATTTCCTTCTGCTAGGAGAACCCTATACCGGCTGCTAGAAGAGAAGTGCTCTGTGTGCTGAGGAAGTCTTTGAGCAAGCGAAATTCCAGTGTTGGAGGAAGCATGCTTCCCTCTTTTACACACTACTGAGACCAGTATAAAGATTTGGTTGTTTGAAGGGTTGAAAAACTATTGCTTAATTAAGAACCACAGTCTGGCTTCAGGAAGGGGAAATCACAACTTATAGGCTCTCCCAGACCATGCTCTTTATTATTTGAGAGTCTGATGCTGAAAACTTATACCATGCAGCATGCAAGTTTATGGACCGGAGACTGTGGTTTAAAATATTTTTCTTGCAAATGATTTGAAATATGTTATTTTTTAAAAATATATTTTAGCAAAACGGGCTACTGTGACTTAGGTAAAACAAGGTAGTATGCTCACACGGGGAACCATAACCTCGCAAGATTTTGCAAAGCTTGAGGGGTGGTGTCCTCCTCTAGAGGAAAATATTCTTCGATTATTTTTATTATTGTGATTAGCATCATCTCCTATTTTCTGGAGGGTTACCAAGGAGAGGTGGTTGCTGACCTTCTTAATAACTAATAATCCAATTACATGTCTATAATTTTCCTTAAAAACTTCAACCTTAAGTTTTTGAGGTAAAAATAGTTGCCCTTTTGTTTTCTGTTTTACTGTTATCGTGACTAAATTACACAGTAAGTATACACATACCCATTGAATTTATACATTTTCTTTACAATTCTGACAAGCGCACACTGTAGCAAACCTGCCATTCTAGATTTCTGTTTTCTGGCATCTAACATATTGCTTGTCCTAATTTATTTATTCGGAATTCTCACTGCGTTTATTATGTGCCATAGAGTGTTTGTGCTGGGCTGGCAGTGGCTCCCAAAGATACTCCAAGTACGCATTCCCAGAACCTGTGAATGTTACCTTATTTGGAAAAAGCATCTCTGCAGATGTGATTATCCGGGATTATTTGGGTGGGCCCTAAATGCAATCACATGTATCCTTGTAAGAGAGAGGCCCAGGGAGATGGGACACAGACATACAGAGGAGAAGGTGACATGAAGACAGAGGCAGAAGCCAAAGAGTGCTCACAGCCACCAGAAGCTACAGGAGGTGGGAATCAATTCTCCATGAGACCCTCCGGCAGGAGCATGGCCCTGCTGACACCTTGTTTTTGGACTTGTGGCCTCCCAAACAGAGAGAGAATCAATTTCTGTCACTTCAAGTCACCCAGTTTGTGGTAATTTCCTACAGCAGCCCCAGCAAACTAAGAGTGTTCTTTAGCATGTTTTGCTGCCTTTCCCTGCTCACACAATGTTCTGGAATTCTGTTTCCTGTATACTGAAATCCTGCCAATGCTTCCAGGCTTACCTTTACACAAGGTGGCCTGAGCAGTCCCCTGGCTCCAATCCAGCCATCCTGAGTGGGGGAAGGGGTCGCTCAGCTCAACCACCTAACACTCAATGCTGAGAAAGTCGCTAACCCCGGAGTCTTGGCTTTCTCATCTGAAATCTTTGTCTGTAGATTGCATGAGATAAATTTAAGATATTTAGTGTGGTCCAGATGAGTCCCGGGCTGACCTCCCTACCCCTCCTCTGAATTGTCAATGACTGGCTTAGATTTCTTGCATAGCGCATGTCTCAGGATGCTGCACGCTGTCATTAGGCCTCATGAGAAGCCTACAGCTACAGCTAAGTAAGCTTCTTCGGCTACCCTCTTCCTCACCCAATGCCCTGGCTCTCTGTTTTCCCTTTCCTATTTTATCTTAGAGGAAGAAGTGGTTCACTTTCGTTCTAGCATTAAACTCCCCGGCTAGGCTTTTAATTTTCATCAGCTCCACCTGCCGTGGGACCTGGCTTTAGCCATTTTTCCCTTTTGAAAGACATTTGAAATCTATCCCTCTCCGTTTGTACCTATTATGAAAAATATATTAAGACCCATCGATGTTAACATAGAGAAAATGCGACTGTACCCTATGTGCCACCCTACTTCACTTTTTTCTCCCAAAGATCACTTTCAATGTCTCATCACTGGCTCATTCTAAATCATGTCACAAAAAACAAACAAACAAACAAACAAACAAAAAAAAAAAACATGTCACATCTGCTTTTTCATGTTTGCCACCTGCTATTCTTTTAAATTCATGAGTGACTTCATAATTATGAAGCCCAGCTCCTGCTTTTTGGGCATCCTCTTGTTTACTCTGTCCCTAGCAGACTCTGTCCCTTACCTCCACTGTAGGCTACTTACTGGACATCACTGCTGGTCTCTTAGATCCAACATCTTTACCACCAGTATCATTACCAGGAACCCCAGTTTATCGTTCAAAATCCCTCTCTCTGTCTCCAACCTGGGTACTAAAGCTTTCTCTTTGATTTTCTCCCTTCCTTCTATTATACCCAGCCCATTATTCTAGCCCCTCCTCTTCTCTCTGCCAATTTTATTTCCTTAACATCTATATAATGTATTGATTATTAACATGTATATAATGTATTGATTATTACTGCCATTCCATCAAGCCTAATGAGGCTCTCATTACTTGCTTGTCACCTGTGCTATTCCAATTAGCATCTAACACATATTCTACTTCCCACCTTCCTTCATTTGACCCATTTCTATACAGCCCTGACAGATTAATTTTTTAAACAATGTATTTATTAACATATCATTCCTTTGTACAAAATCCTCTAATGGCTCTCCATTTTGTCTTGAAGTAAGTATATTTAATTCAATTTACTTCAACTGACATCGAAAGGCTCTCTGCAATACAAAAATTGTTACCATGGCTAACATCGATGGAGCTTTACTATGTTCTGTGCCCTGTGGAAGCACTGCACATATGTTATGTATGTTATGCCTTTTGATCTTCACAATAATTCCACATAACAGGAGCCATTATGTTTTGTGTGTTATAAATGAGGATCCTGAGGCTTAGCTAGGGTTAAAACCAGGTTTGTTGATCTCTAGAACCTCGAGAGAGAGCCTATGAGAAAGACTGTTCCTTAAGCCCTCCTCCACATACACTCCCTTCCTAAGTCGCTACTTAGAGAGAGAGAGAGGCACAGACACAGGCAGAGGGCACAGACACAAAGCCTCGTTCTTTCCTGCCTTCCCGTCTGAATCATGTTCCTCCTCAATTTTCTTGTGTCTGACTATTTCTCTCATCCACATCCTTTGAGGCCTGCCTCAAGTGCTACCACTCTTATTTTTTTCCTGATGGATACAATCCCCACCTCTTTCAAATCCTCCTCACTCCACCTTGCCCCATGTCCCAGTGCCTCATTGGGTCCCTCTCGAAACAGCATAGCATTTGTGTGTCTTCTTCCACTACTGGCTTGTTGCTCACTGAGTAGGAGAGAGCCTTCCTTCTCATCTTTATTTTCTTCAATATTTAACACACTTGCCTGAACATGTAGTAACTTGATATTTGTTGAATTTCAAAGCCTAGATTTTCCACCTTGCTAGAAGATAAGCTCTTTAAGGGCAGGACCAAAATTAAGCAATTTGTATATGTTTTATTGTATTGGGCACAGTGCATCACACTTAGTTGACACTCAAATATTGAATGAATGAATGAATGAATGAATAGAATTAAAGAAAAAAATCACATAAGCTCTCTGGGTCTGTTCAACTGTAAAATAAAGGGGTTGGAAAAGGCGATCTCTAAGATTCCTATCAGATCTAAAATGTTATGAGATTAACATTCTACATATCCAAGCATTTCTCTTTTGCTCCAGTAAAATGTAAATGCTATGTGAACTTTTGTATCTCTTAAAATTTAATCTGAGAAGCCATTATAACTTTTTATTTTATATTAATTTAAGGCCAAGGTAATTTCTTTACTCTTGTTTATACTAGAAATCCTTAAGCATCAAAGTAAACTAGAATATTTGAATTACAAAATTAACCCGAGTATACAGAAGGATACAATATTTAATGAAAATATACAGCGATGAAGGAACTTTGAAGTAGTTAATGTTTTAGAATTTTACCCTATATCCTTAAGGGGCAAAAATTAGGCATAATCTAAATCCACTCAGACAGTTCTACAAAATTTCCTTTTTTGCAAATACCAAGCAATCTATGGTAGTTATTACTCAGAGCAGTGTCAAAACCCCATATTATTTGTTTTATTAAGAAGGACTCCATATAGCCATGTTCATAGGAGTATTTTTTTTAAAGATTTAATTTATTTATTCATGAAAGACACAGAGAGAGAAAGAGAGAGAGAGGCACACAGACACAGGCAGACGGAGAAGCAGGCTCCATTCCATGCAGGGAGCTGATGTGGGACTCGAATCCCAGGTCTCCAGGACCATGCCCTGGGCTGAAGGCAGCACTAAACTGCTGAGCCACCCAGGCTGCCCTGTTCATAGGAGTATTACACACAACAACCAAAAGACGGGAGCAGCTCAAATGTCCATGAGTAGGTAAACAAATGTGGTCATACAATAGAATATTCTTTAGCTATAAAAAAGAAGAAAATCCAGACACATGCTACAAAATGGATGAACCTTGTAGATATTATGCCCACGTGCCCACACCAGGAAAGGCCACGTATTGGAACAGCGAGAAGGTGGCCAGAAAGAGAGCTCTCCCCAGAAACCACATTGGCCAGAATCTTAATCTTGGACTCGCAGCCTCCAGAACTATGAGACATAAATCTCTGCTGTTTAGGCCAGTCAGTCTATGATATTTTATCATGGCAGCCTGAGCATATTAATGCATATACTGAAGAGAAAAGTGTAAAACAGGGTTTGATACAGGCTCCTGACAACTGCACTCTTGAGTCTGTTTGGAGCAGGTTGGACAGGTCAAATTACACCAGGGGTAGCACCCACTGTCACATTAAAGGTAAGGCCACAGGGCCTGATTGCTGGTGCTGGAAGACACCCACTAAAAGGGCTTGAGTTAATAAAACTCCATCTTTCTCCATGATACTGAAGGATCTGGGCCCCTCAGCACCTCATTCATGAATATTAGGAGAGTCTGTGATGAATCATAGAAATATGCATATTTTAAGAGTAGAAGCAGTGTGGAAACATACTAAAGGAAAAAATATGAAAAAGAACAGAGCAAAAGGATCAAATGCAGAGGAAAATGTTGGCAGGAGGTGTGGGGAAAAGTGGGAGTAAAACCTGTCAAATGCTTTGTGGCCCCCAGCATATTCACATAACATTAAAATTAGATTTTGACTAATTTTCCAACATATTACTTGGCTTCAGAAGTAAGAAATATAAAGAGATAGTCATTTCTGCTGTTGAAGTTTTCAAAAATAAAATAGATTTGAAGATTTCAGGGTGTGTTTATTTCTAATTCTACAGATGTAGTTTCCAGCTTCGTTTAAGAACCGTCTTAACCTAGAGCATTTCAGTCCATACCAATGAAATCACATGTTACACTGAAGACTTGAACGAGGGTATCACAAGCATCCAGATGTCTTTTCCACAAAGCTCCAATTTCTCCCTTATATTGTTTGCCTGTCAGAATCAATATCTCTCTGGGGTCTGCTTTTGGGGCCCAGCCAATCAGCTCCATTGTGCTGACACAGCCCATTTTATGCCAAATTGAGCTGCTGCCTCCAATCCCATTGGGGGAACAAAGCACATAATCATCCCAGACGTTGCACCCCATTGCTATAGCAAACATTACTGTGACTTGAAAATCACAGACTGTCAGAGAATGGAGGGGTCCTGGAGACAGCCTCATCCCAGCCCAGCATTTTCCTGGAGAGGGAACAGAAGGGAAGCAATCACTAGTGAGCTAATGACAGAGCCTGGACCCACACTTGCCTTCTGATTTCCAGGCTGGTTCCATTTATACAGTACCTAGTAGTGCCACAGCGTCAGTTTTTAAAATTCTCTTTCATCTAATCACATTGCTTTACACACTTCCCTTAATTTTAGACTTGATAAAATATGACTTACTGGTTACATGTTTCCAAGAACCCAATTCACGGGAAATAAAAGTATGGATTAAGGCAATAGGCTCACTGAGGACCAAAATTCACACCCTAAATCAAACTTTTATGGATGATGGGAAAAAAATTATGTCACTGAAGCAAAGGTGACCAACTATATCAAGGTCAAGGCACAATGGACATTGTTTTGGCAGCACAGCATCTTCTGAACTCAATGCCTATGTTTGAACACTTTTCTACCATAGGAATACCTACTGTATTAAGCCATTCCAATAAAGAATCCAAAAAGTCCAGGTACACATTTTCCCTGGCCTTATAACCTAGTTCAGCCTCTGCTCCAGCCTCCAACTTTCAATAGAGAACAAATAGCCCAAAGTGATGAAGTCTGTGGAGGGAAATGTAGTAATGGCATGAGCATCCATTCTCCAGGGTGCAGTGGTCATGGCGAATAGGGTGGCATCTGATGTTCATGTTAATAGCACCATGTCATCCAGGATCCCTAGTAATCTGGTTCCAGAGCCTGGCTGATTTCTTGCTGCTCAGTGTTTAGGTCACAATGTCTGTGGCCTTAGCCAGTACTTTGACTCTGACTGGTCTACACAAGGCAGCTGATAATGAAGGACACTGTTCTTCTCTGAGAAATTAGTCTTAACGATAAGAAACTTGAATTGTAGTGACATCAGCATACTGTAGCATTCATAATTTTCTTTTTTTTTTTTTTTTTTTTTTTTTTTTTTTTTTTGGGGGGCATTCATAATTTTCTTCAGAGAAATAAAATGTAGGCAATTTATAGGTTGCCTTTCTTTTCAGAAATATTATTAGTGAAAAATTGATTACAAATTTGTAGCACAAAAAAAACAAATTTGTAGCACAAATCTTTACTCTTATTAAAATCAAACAGAGGAAATAGTTAATAAGGATTGATTAAAAGAATACACTAGACTGATGGGGTTTGAAATTACAATGAATGGGTATGGCCATAATAATTCACCTTTATAGAAGGATCAAATAATCATTGGCTAGAAAATAGCTTTGGATTAGTCAAAATGATCTCATTTCATGAAGTTGGGTAAAATAAAGACTCCAGTGGATTCCATAGTGATTTTATTATGGCATTTGTTATGGGAAGCAGGTGGAATGAGTTTATGCATAAGGAAATGCACTTAAAGAAAATGTGTAATTTTATGCATTGTTGGGTTCTGAATTCGATACAAACTCAGAGAAAAGATTTAGACAGGTTTGCTGCTATTGTTTACTTAGCAGATGTCAAGAATAAATAGGTTGTTGGATTAAAGAGATGATGATTGCATCAATACCCTCCCACAGAGCAAGGATTATATTTTGAAGTAGCTTTCATAGCAAGCACAGGCTGTACTGGGAACTGACCTCAGTGGGGCTGGGAATGCAGATCAGGAAAAAGGAAATGCCAATGGTGTTGTGTTTTCATTTAATCATGGACACTAACATCAAAAGTTGATTTTGAAGGCAAAGGGAAAGTTCTAACAATGATGGAAGAGCAGAGCTTTACGCCTTCTCAAACAGTCACAAGAATGAGGAGAAAAATGGAAATGTACTCTAAAAATGGAAGGGTACCAGAGAAATAGAAATATTTGAGAGATTATTTATACTTAACTAGAGCCTTTATACGCTGATAAGGTAAAACTTCAAAAAGTGGAATTTTCCTGAGCTAGCTTCTTTTGGAAATACAAATAACATTTAACTTGGAGGACAGTATTTTATGCTAAAGGTATTGTGACTGCACATAAAGAATAATTTTCTTTAAACAACGAATCACTGGGTTTTGACATATGGGAGTTACTTGGAATCACTTCTTATTTCAATTTACTGCTCTTTTTCTAAACACAGAGCTACTGTGTGATGTAATGAAATGATTGATAAGGGGTGTCCTATGACCTCCTCTGGATGTTCTTTGTACTCTTTTCTTAGGCAAATGTATCTGCAGTGTGTGGCCAGTAACAAAGAGCTGTGTCTTCTGCAAATGCTGCAGTCATAGGGCTCTTTTTTGAAGGATAATTTCGCTAAGAAGTAATATGAGTATGTTGATGAATTTCACTCAGTAGTTACTAGCTACTCCACTTACACCATCCTCCCTTATGAACACTGTTTACACATGGGGGAAAGAGCTACCATATGTCAGTTGTTGGTATGTATTACTGAACGACTGGAAATGGTGTAGTCACCTGTATTATCCATAAATGTTAAAGGTTGGAAAGTATATGCACCATGACCTACTAATACATGTAACCATGAGTAAAGTCACAAACTATCTATGGATATGAGTTCAAGCTAAGATAGGAGAAAATTAAAAAAGATAATGAGTTTGGCAGTTCCAAAGCAGAGGTTAACATTCTACATAAACATAGTGACTATAAAACTAGGCTTCTTGATAAAAAAAATTTAACATCTTTGGTGAATTTTTTTCTTATTAAATCCCATTCCTGCATGAAGATAGAACAAAGATGATAGGGCAAAATTTCAAAACTTTTTCTACTTGTGTGATATCCACAAAAGCTCATTCATATTCTAAGGAACTGAAAGTTTTAAGATTTATATTCTAAATAGATAATTCTAGCAACTGAAGAGATGGGAAATGAAAAGGGAACAATATAAGAAGGAGATAAGAAAGGAAAATACTTCAAAAGTCTGTGTGAAAGATAAGAAAGGCCTAAACCTAGTACTGTGTCTATAAAGGAGAGGAGGGAGATTTTTTGCATGTTTGTTTGTTTCTTAGCTTTGTTTTGTTTTGTTTTGTTTTAATTTAGGAGTTAAATCCATCACATTCAAAGATGCACTGTATGATAGAGGAGTGGGAAAGAAAAATGAAAACATTAAGAATAATTCCTGGGCATTTCAGGTCAGTATTGCTTAAATGGGTGGCAAAATAAATACACAACAGAGTCTACAAAAACAAAAATTTAACTTGCGTCAACACTGATCTGCATTTAGTCCTATTGCCTGGTCTTTATCTCTGGGAAGTAAAATCAAAGATGCAGTAGGAATAAAAGGTGTCAATTTAGTGTGGGGTGATACCCAAAATCTTCAGGAAAAGCAAAGAGAATATCATTTGGGGACTGTGAGCTTAGCTATAGAGGCCAAGGCATTGCATGATTTAATAAAGGTGTATTGAGCATAAGTCTAAATAACAATTATGCTAGTAAATGCCACACAATGTTGTGCTTGATGGGATCAAATGGTAATACCTCAAGGTACTCTTGCCTAGGGGATGTTTAATAGAGCTACACAAAAAGTATTGTGCTTTGGTTCAATGAGGGATTCTTTTTAGCTCCCTTTTTAAGCAGAAAAAATGCTTTTATAGCTATAGGGATCCTAATATATTTCTCATCATTATGGTGCACAGAGAGGATGCTAGTCTCCAAGATAGCCTGCTCCAGAACACAGGAAACAGGCATCAGTGTGGTTTCTGACACAGAGGGCTTGTATTAGAAAAAGATGCTGTATTGTTATACAACCAGTCCCATGATTTATAAGCAAAGGTCCAGAGGTAAGGAAATAGCTCTTCTGATGTAGATAAGATCATTTGGGACACACTAAAGATGATCCAAGTTGGACCAGGGTAGAAAATATTCCTTAGTCACATGGGTAATGTTTATCCATGGTTCTTAGTTAAGAATAATTGATTGCTGTTTTCAGGACTCACTTTTTCTTTTGTACCAACCACTATACTTTAAGTGTGCACAGTGATTGGGGTATATTTTTCATTTCAGGATGTGGATTTAGTCCTTCTTGATTGTTCTTTTTGTGAAGCACTAGTTGAAAACCTATCAGGTAATCAACCATCCATCCAACCAACCAACCAACCAACCAACCAATACCTCTGAGAATTCCCAGAGCTAAGAATGTCTAGTAGAGTCAAGAGTTTGACATTTAGAGTTGGAGAAAATGAGGCAGAAAGAGTTGGCAAATTCTGTCTGAAATAAGTAGATCTGTGTGTGGATGAGCTAAATGTTATATTAGAGTCAACAAGTACTGCACCCCAAAGGTCTGACACAGTATCTACAGCCTAAGCATTTACTCAGTCATTCCATAAGTATTCATCAAATGCTTCCTATGCTGGATGATATGGAAGACTTCTAAAAGGGATAAAGCTGAAAGTATGGAAACTCGGTAAGCTATTGCCATGGTGTAAAGGAAAACAGATGAGGCCATTCTAATGGAGAAGCAGTGGGATCAGAAGGGAGGAAACAGAAACAAAAGAAAGTAAGACACAGTCAATAGTTCATAGGTTAAAAAAGCCACATAGTGCATAGAAAAAAATTAATTACTATACACAAGACTAAAAGGTCAAATTGAATAGATCCTAATGGGACAAATAACAGACCAGTCCATTACCTAGTGAGATCTCAACAGATAACCACATCAACAATGGGGATTTCTTTAGCCAAGTGCAAATCTCATTTTTCTCACCAAGTAAAATTCAACCTGGACTTATGTGGAGGTTAAAGGAGTCAGTTCTGTGCCTCTAGCCTGAAGTCCATTCTATTCATAAAATGATTAAGAGCACTAGAATAGAGAGATGATTACCTGCAAAGTGACAAAAACCTCACCTTCCAATAATTCTGAAAGAATTTAGGGCAAAACTGGGAGCAGATGAAGACAGATTACTGGTGGGAATAAAATGTAGTTATTATATGTAGGAATAAAATACATAGGAATAAAATGCAGTAAGGAGGTGATACCAGAATAGGTATTATATATATATACTCAATATTTTTGAGTTGGAAGACATAAATGTCCTGCAGTAATCTGTATATACGTGTGAATGAGAGAGAGAGAGAGAGAGAGAGAGAGAGAGGGAGAGAGAGAGAGAATACTGCAACAGGTCAGACCACAGATCTGATCCAGCAAGAACTAAATTTAACCCAGAGTCTGAGGATGGTCCAATGAAAGCAGTGCAGTGACCAAGTGTCTAAGACACCGTTTATGGACATTTGTCTTTTTTCTGGGTCAAGTCTGACCTCATTTGGTGCAAATACAACATTTTCAATTGACTGGAGTAAGATAGATTAATTAGGTTGCATTTATTTTGTTTCTTAAAGAATTCATTCTGGAATCCCCTTAGTCAGTCTGAAAGGATGATGTCATTTATAAAATTTAATTCATCTCCCATCTTTTCAGAATACATATATTGTGAAAAATATGTTTCCCAAACTAGGTTTTCCCCTTGCCTTACTCAAAATTTTGAAGAGAAACATTTACAATAAAGTAGCTTATGGCAGAAATACTTTTTAAATGTCAAGGGGCTGGTTTGGAGTTAATATAAATTCATACTAATCACTCAAATCTTCGTGTCTGCAGAATTTCTAACAATTAGGGTTTCTAACAATGATTATATATATTTGGTTAGCATGCAAATATATAAATTTATCTTTGCTAAATTATTCTTATTAAGGTAAATGTTGAAATGATTATTAGGGTTTCAAAAATAAGATACCAGCCTCTTAGCACGGAACAATCTATTAAAATCTATTAAAAAAATAAATCCTCCATTTTACAAAATGTGAAACAGCAGCCCCTTAGTAAAAGTATATGTATTAGAAGAAAGATCTATTTTAATAAGGGTATTATATAGATTATCAGAATTATTGCATGAGTAGTTTGCCCTCTTTTTTTTTAAAGATTTTATTTATTTATTCATGAGAGACAGAGAGAGAGAGAGAGAGAGAGAGAGGCAGAGACACAGGCAGAGGGAGAAGCAGGCTCCATGTAGGGAGCCTGATGTGGGACTTGATCCCAGGACTCCAGGATCATGCCCTGGGCCAAAGGCAGGTGCCAAACCGCTGAGCCACCCAGGGATCCCCTCTTCTTTTTTAAAGATTTTATTTATTTATTCATGAGACACACACAGAAAGAGAGACAGAGACATAGATAGAGGGAGAAGCAGGCTCCATGTAGAGAGCCCGATGTGGGACTTGATCCTGAGACTCCAGGATCACGTCTTGGGCCAAAGGCGGATGCTCAACCACTGAGCCACCCAGGTGTCCTGTGCCCTTTTCTTTTTAACTGGCATCAGGAAACAGTATTCTTAAAGTATATTAGAAGTGCTTCTACTCATTTTTCAAAATCTGGTTAAAAAATGTTTCTTGAGATATCACCATTGAAGTAAACACCACTTTGAAATACTACTACTTTTTCAAGGTTCAATTTCTGAGTCTCAGCTTGAATACTTGAAGAAAAAAAGGCAAATTATTTTTAAATCCTTTACATATTTCCTATTATATATATTAGGGTGAACAAGAGTTAATTATTATATAGAGACTATAGAGTCTAAAATAGTTGCTAAAGACAATATAAAAAGACCATATTTGGGAAGACAAAGATGGAAAAGAAAAGAATTCTAACTTGGTCCCCAGTAAATGGCCTATGGAGCAAGTGAACCAAGGTATTTGACATTTTATGCCAGAGCTTTTTCAAATAAAAACGTCCTTATTGTAGAATGAGGCAATCATCACATGAATCTTTTGACTGGTTATCTCCTTGAGAAGACTCCCTTCAATGATTAGTCTCTAGAGAGGATGAGGGAAAGATTTACATCTTACATGGGGAATTTGAAGCCCTCTGTGCGTGAGGGAGAGGTTAGAGATAGGAATGGTATGATTTACACATACACATATATGTATATATATGTGGTGTCACACATGTTCAATCCCAATTGCCTTCTGTATCTTGCTAAAGCTGCTATAATGTCTCTTAAGTCATCAATTCTCTATATTACTTCAATTCACTTCTGTTGAGAGCAAATGGCTTAGCCATTTGAGCTTTGTGCAATATTCCCATCTGAGATGTTAATTCTGTGGCAAAGTAATTAAAAGCTGTGCTCTGACATCATAATTGTGGAGCTGGAATCTGGCTTTGCCATTAACTAGTTGCATGCCTTTAGAGAAGTTACTTGCCCTCTCTAAACCCTAGGTTCCTCATCTGTGAACGGAGGATAGCAATGGCTCTGATTCCATGGGGTGTTGCAAGCATTAAATCCATGGAAGGTTCATGTGCAATAAATATCAGCCAACATTATTATTATTATTAATTACGAACTAAAAGGAATGTTGAAATATACCTTTATTTTCTGTAGTGATCTTTTTTTGGGGTATGGTATAAGAAATGATTTGCTATCTCTGGATCCTGAATTAAAAATCCATAATCCTTAGAGAAAAAAACTTTGGCTCTTTAAGATTACTGTGATGATAAATGATGATAAATGATGATAAATGAGAGGCACATCACAATGTCAGATCCTCAGTAAGTGGTAGGAAGTGATATTGTTCCTGTTATCATCATCATTTCATATATTTATTTCCTGTCCATTTTGGTTTGATCCATGATTGACTGAGGCCGATTAGCAGAAGTCATCCATGCCTATCTGGAGATAATATTAATATTAATAATATTATGCAGGCTAAATTTGTGGTTAGTATACACCCTTCTTTAAATGTCTTTTCCTCTCAAAAGGAGGTACTGGTAGGTGCGGGCAAGTCTAGACCTCTTCCCTCTGCTTCTGCCAATATGTTTTTAGAAAAGCATTAGTTAAATAACTTAAATAATTGAGATTATATCTTCTTTTCAGGCTAAGTTTTTACATGTTGACACATAATTCATTAAACTAAGATAATGATGGAATGGCCTGCATGAGTGTCTTGTAAAGATCTTTCTCAGAGCTTCTCAAATTGTACTCTAACCTCGAAACTTATGAAGTGGCTCCGATTATGAAGGAATCAAGTTCAAGGGAATTGTTCAATGGAAGGAATCAAAGTATTAAAATTAATAAGGCATGCAGAGAACTCTAGGATAATTACCATGGTGTACTGTCAAGATCATACTCGATTTAGAAAACTACTGGCCTGTATAATTTTGTCTTCTTTGCCATCAAGAAATACTTCTAGAGCAAAAATAACTCATTCTTTTGGAAGCTGACTTCTTTTGCAGTAGTATGATGTAATTCTTTAAAGTCTAAAAACCATCATGTATCATGGCTCATGTAGGGGCACCTGGGTGGCTCAGTGGGTTAAACATCTGACTGTTGATTTCTGATCAGGTCATGATCTCAGGGTCATGATCTTAGAGTGATGAGATAGAGCCCTGTGTTGGGCTCCATGCTCAGCAGGGAGTCTGCTTGAGATTCTCTCTCTCCCTCTGCCCCTACCCCCATCCCCTCCACACAACTCTCTTTCTCCTTCAAATTCATTAAAAGAAAAAAATCCTTATAAATCACCATGCATTTATTGTAAATTACTTCGAGATTGGAATGTTATTTACCTGAGAACTGTGGCTTCCTATTGCAACCTAATTCTCTAAATTTAATTTATGAGCATATAACTTTATATGAACATGACTTCTAGAGGGAGAAAGACCTTCCTGATATATCCACCACTCATACAATGTAAGGGCAGCAGGACCTTAGTCTACATGCAACAAGGAATGCCCCTGGATTCGGAGGTGCTATTTTTGTGCTTTAGAAATGGGGACAGGGAATGAGAGGAATGTGGGAATTCAGTGAAGTATGTCCCATCTCACTCCAGTGGCACTGGACAGACTCCAGAGCTCGACAAAGGAGGAAGCTTCTTTGGTGATAGTGGCTCTTTGGCCTCAGGACTTTGGAGAGATGCCATCTGTCTGGAGAAAGTAAAAAGTCTCCCCTTGTTGATGCTCTGCCTGTATGTAATACTTCCAAGGCAGGCAGGAAGAAAGAGTGTTCCTCTGACTTGGTATTGCTCTACAATTGCTGATTACATAGATAACATTACAGGCAACCAAAAGACAGAAGCAACCTATGAACATTAAACATTATGTGAAGCAACATCAAATCTGATTTTGATGTTGTAGAGAGGACCTGACATACCAAGAAGAGGAGAAACAAGTATTGTCCCAGGGATTGTGTCCTCAGGACTTCAAACAGGGATATGACTAAATGAGAAGTGTAGCCAACTCCAAGAGGAAAGGCAATAATGCCAGCCTGCTAGGCCATCCAAGGGTAGCATCCACTCCAGGAAAGTCAGCTGTCCCCAGTCTGTGGGCTGCAAAGCACTGAGGAACAAAGGGTAATTTCTAAAGGGAGTCCATAAAACCATACCTAAGTCAAACATGTTTATAGATGATTTTTTTGTGTATGTATATACCTACGCATACATATATATGCACAATACACGTATTGGTACTATATATACATATATGCATATATAAAATAGACTCCTAACTCTGGGAAATGAACTGGGGGGGGGGTGGAAGGGGAGGTGGGCAGGGGTGGGGGTGACTGGGTGACAGGCACTGAGGGGGGCACTTGATGGGATGAACACTGTGTTATTCTATATGTTGGCAAATTGAACACCAATACAAAAAATTTATATAAAAAATAAATAAAATAATATTTTAAATTTATATAGAAGATACTTAAATATACTGTTGATTTTAGAGTAGTATTTTTTCTCAATCAAGAGATTCTAAAAGTTTTCTTATTTTTATTACACAGGTCTGCAAAATATTTGGTCTCTGAAAAATGACTCTCTCGTGAATGTATTGGACTCCAGAGCCAAACTATTCCATTCCTCAAACATAGTAGTATTCCCTTCTGAAGTACAATGATATACCCATTAAAATAGGTAACATTGGGGTGCCCGGGTGGCTCAGCAGTTTAGCACCTGCCTTCAGCCCAGGCCATGATCTGGAGTCTCGGGATCAAGTCACACATTGGGCTCCCGGCATGGAGCCTGCTTCTCCCCCTGCTTGTGTCTCTGCCTCTCTCTCTCTCTCTCTGTGTCTCTCATAAATAAATAAGTAAAATCTTAAAAATTAAAATAGTTAACATTTGGATTTGGATTAGGTTTTAACTTGTTTTGTCTTTTTGTATGTGTAAGTGTGTACTAAGTAATGACCCTCTATTAATTTCCAAGTCAAAGACCACATGTGCAAGTCAAATAGTGTTGTCAGGGCCCTTTAAACAAAAGTAAAAATGAGTGTTCTCTGCTGTCATAAGAATAAACACAAACTCTTTTGTGCCCAGCAGAGAGGGAATGACCCTCTGCCTCTTTCCCATATTCTGTTTGAGCCCAAGTAGGCAGTCCAGTGTACTATAGGGCCATGCTAATTTGGGACAAGTCACATTGTTCTCTCTACTCCCACTTTTACTCAGGTGAAAACAGAGCAAAGTTTTTTCTGGAAAAAAAATTGGAAGTGATTAAAAATGCTCAAATATCTCTAGCCGAGGAAGTGTGTGGAGAGGGAAGTGGAATTCTATTCTCTGCAATGATGGTAACTGAGTTGTGGGTTATAAGCATTATCTCCAAGCAAATTCTACAGAGGAAGTGGGCACTAAAGGCAGATAGGAGAAATTTAACTTGGTTTCTGTCCAGTGTTCATGGGCAGGGTATATAAGCTAGGAAGGTATATTGATGCTATAAATTATTGCTGTTCGCTTTTGTAAGCATGGCTTTACACATCTCCAGATTTAATATGCTGCTTCATACAAAAACGAAAAAGTTTTGTTATTTTATTTGTCAGTTATTTGAACAAACCCTTTATAGGCATTGGGAGGTTAATTATTGATATTTGAGGGTTTTTAAAAAGATATTATTTATTTATTTATTATAGAGAGAGAGAGAGAGCATGTGCATGAGTAGGGGATGGGGGAGGAACAGAGTGGAAGGGAGAGGGACAAGCAGTCTCTGTTCTGAGCTTAGAGTCCATCTTGGGGCCTGATTCCACACTCTGAAATCATGACCTGAGCTGAAACCAAGAGTCCAGCGCACAACTAACCGAGCCACCCAGGCCCTACACTTATTGATATTTGTGAAAATACCTGGTCCAAACCAAAAATTTTAAATTATTTTCATCAGGACTGTATTTTGCTATAAAAAGAATACTAATATATATTCTATATTAAAGTTAATTGTAAATTTGTCATCCATAAAGCATGGCTTAAGAGGATACCTAATGTAGCACTCACTGTTGGGGCACCTGGGTGGCTCAGTGGGTTAAGCACCTGCTTTCCCCTCTGGTCATGATCCTGGGGTATGGGATCAAGCTCTGCATTGGGCTCTCTGCTCAGTGGGGAGTCTGCTTCTCCCTCTCTCTCTCTCTCTCTGCTCCCCCACTTGTGCTCTCTCTCATGCTTGCTCTCTCATGCACCCCTGCGCTCTCTCAAATAAATAAATAAAATCCTAAAAAAACAGAAATAATCATTAATGAAAGATGAATGCAATTTTCCCATTCTTCATATGATTCTATATGTATCTTAGACTATATGCATAAATCTGATATACATGAATATGATACTGTTATATCTATACCTATGTAAAAAGACAAAGGTCTTTCTTTCAGTACATGATTTTGCTCATTGCCCCCCAAATTCCCACGTGAGAGAAATAATATATAGGGGGAATTGTTGGGAAGATTTGTGTTTATCTATTTCTTCAGATACTTACTTGTCATTGTTGGTTGAAGCCAGACCATGGGATAATGAATGTTCAGACCAAATTTAGTTGGCAGTCTGTTTTCCCACTTAAATGTTTTCTCTGGGTTGCTTTTTGATGTCATAATGTTAGCTCGTATGGTGAGAAGCTATAAGCAGTAGTCATCTCCAATCACATATATATGTGGAGATACATACATATATCTCCACCAGTATATACCAATACCAGCATATGCCCACTCTCTTGTTTAGAGCTCTGTTATATAAAATTTCGTTTCAGAGACATATTTTAAGCTATGAAGTAGAAAAATTTTAGGTTCTCCTGAAGAGTTGGTATTTGGAGTCTTTGTGATGTAATTACTATGCATTCATCTTCACTTTGGCCATGAAGAAGCACATTTTGTGACCTGTATGTTTGTGTTATTGTTTTTCTAGTGATTTTGTGTTTTGCCTTTTCCTGTTTTATTTCTTGATAATTGATATTTTATTTAAAGTTATATACTATCTGTCCATATTTATGTGGTTTTGTTGATGTATTAAGTTACCTCAGTTCTTTAGTGGAAAAATACAGGGGATATAGATGAATCCATGGTTATAGGTATAGACTGAGGCTAGACTCTCTCTCCCTCTCCCTCTCTGCATGTCTTTAAATTACACAATTTAGTTTAACTCATTTCAAATCTTTTTCTTATATAAAAGTGTCTTTAGTTTTCAGTCATTAGGCCTATGCTCTCTCCTGATGACACATAACCACAAATATACAAATGCCTGCCTTTAAGGGGATTGAAACCATCTTAGAACTCTGATCTCGACATAGCTAATTATAAAATTTAATTAAATATTTAAGGAAGTTTGAGAAGTAATTGGGGAGAACTACCTTAAAAGGTCGGCAGGCAGAGAAATGTTTACTTCTTCACACATTTCCATGCCCATTCTCCTGAAACAAACACATCCAAAAGAATATTGCATTGCTTTTTTGTTGTTCTTGAGCTGCTCAGCTGTAAACCTTAGAAATAACTTGCTGGAAAATGAATCTGTCTGCAGAGTAAAGCCAGAGAAGCAATCAAGAGGATGGTGTAGCAATCATTCTCAAACTCTATTGTCTTTCCTTCAGCAGGCAGGTGTTTAGACCTCTGAAATTCAATGACTCCATCATCAAATGGATTTTGGTGAATATTTCTAAAAACTAGTAAAATCTAGTGAGTTGAGCCCAGGAAAGTAAAATATAGGAGCCTTCTTTGGGAACAATGAGAGAATTTCATTTTATCAAGATAAAGATGGGAGCTGTAAGCAACGAAGCATTGAGGCTTGAGCCTCTGAAATATTCCTAAATAATTATGCAAATATATATATGTATATATATAAGTTATATATAAGTATATATATATAATATATATTTATATCAGTTCCCACTTTCCATTCCTCTACTGTCCTTCTCCCTCTATATAAATCAATTTAAGTCAATACATTAAAAATCTTTCAAGCAATACTTTATTATCTCATAACTATATAGCCAAAGATTTTGAGGAAATTTTGAGGGCTTGTGGCGGGATGCTGTTTCACTGCCACATGGCTTAATAAACACACATTATAAAAACTTTGATTATAGGAACTCCTGGGTGGTTCAGTTGGTTAAGCAACTGCTTTCAGCTCAAGTCATAATCCTAGGGTCCTGGGATTAAGCCCCTTGCCAAGCTCCCTGGCTCAGCAGGGAGTCTGCTTCTCCCTCTGCCCCTCTCCCTCGCTCATGCACATGCTCATTCTCTCAAATAAATAAACAAAATCTTTTAAAAAATTTAATCATGAGCCCCCAAAATAGAGAAGCATGCCAAGAAATGTTAGCTCCCCATCATACTTTGTCCACTTGGTTTTTCTGCTGAATTTCTATTTCTGTTGGTCAATATTCATTTATTCAATGCCATGCCTGGCTGAGTATATAACACTGTTCAAGATATAATGACGGGAAATTTTAAGACACACTTGATTTATGTTTCAGCCCAAATTCCCACTGGACCAATTTGGGTTTATAACTGTGCTCTTCCCCACCACTGATCCTGTCTTCTGCAATATAAACAATACTACACATCATAGCAGTAGAAGATGACTGGCATCGTAACACATGTATTTATAAAATATTGTGATACTAATTGAAGATAAGGGCCTAGCCACACTCTTCCCCATTTTCAATGTTTCTTGTATTTTCTCTTACTGAAAAGAAATGGTAGAGAAGCTTAGTCAATACCTAGAACACTCTTACAAGATTTCTCACTCCATTTGATAATCTTCAGTCCTATTGATACTGAAAATTCTGAGTCTTTTAAATTTCCCATTCCTCTACCCTCCCTGCCTCTGTCCTTCCCTCCCTCTCTTTTCCCTTACATTCTCAAACACAGAGCTTTAAAAACATGGCTCCTGTGTGAAACTTTCATTGCATAACCTAAATCCTCTGTGTGTGTGTGTGTGTGTGTATATGTGTTAAATATATAGATATCATAATCAAAATTAGATTAATGAAAAATAAAATATTCACTTATGATACTTGGAGTTTAGTAAATCATAATTTAACATTATCCAAATTCCCTTCTGGTCTTTTTTCAGATGCATGGTTTCACTTAGAAAGACTCATTTCTGGTGCACCTGGGTGGCTCTGTAGGTTAAGTGGCCAATTCTTGATTTTGGTTCAGATCATGATGCTGGGGTCCTGGGATTGAGCCCCACATGGGGGAGGGGGGGAATCCCTGCTCAGTGGGGGGTTTACTTCTCCCTCTGCCCCTTCCCCTGCTCATGCTCTCTCACTCTTTCATAAATAAATAAATAAATAAATATTAAAAAATAAGAAAGACTCATTTCTTACATACAAGGTAGTATATGATTTTTTAAAAAAATGTTTCATGGAAAATATTAACACTATTACGCATTAAATCATTTAATATTCAGAATTATTCCATGGAGATGGCATTAATACTTTCCATTTTATCTGTTCAAAAACAAAGACTCCAGAGAGATCAGTTAAGTAGCTTGTCCAAGTTTACAAGTGCTAAATACCAATAGGTCAAACTCAAGTTTATGACCTTTCTACTAAGCTTAATTTCCTCTATGTCTCATAACATAAGCTTATCTCATATCTCTGGTAAAAGCTGCCCAAGATGTTGCATGGTTGTGATCATTTTCATCTTAAGTCTACAAGTTTTCTTCTTGTACTTAGCTGTATCTTAATGGTTCTAAGGTACACATTTTAAAAATACTGTAACATCCCTTAGATGAGGATGCATCTCATAGTCAAGGGCAGCTGATTGTCCTTCTCCAATTGACTTACTTCACTTATCATATGGTTCCACTTATATGGGGAATATAAGAAATTGTGGAAGGCATTATAAGGGAAAGGAGGAGAACTGAGTGGGAAAAATTAGAGAGGGTGACAAAACATGAGAGACTCCTAACTCTGGGAAACGAACAAGGTGTAGTGGAAGGGGAGGTGGGGCAGGGGAATGGGGTAACTGGGTGACGGGTACTGAGGAGGGTACGTGATGGGATGAGAACTGGGTGTTATACTATATATTGGCAAATCTAACTTCAATTAAAAAAAAAAAAAAAACAGGGGCAGCTGACATTCGCTGTTAGTCCTGTACTCAGCTGCCCTTGAGTAAACACAGTTACATTCCTCTGACACAATAGGACAAATGTAACTCCTGATGCTGGGTGCACACACAACCTAAGAGCCACTGGAGGAGAGAATAGGATCGTAGGTGCTGCACAAAATTTTTGTTAACATCTTGTAAGATCAAAAAACCATTAGCTCCAGAATTTGCTATAATGAGTATGGACATCTTGGAAGAAAATCCCAGAGACAATTGCAGAGCTCTAACGAGAAATGCCTTTTCATCTATGTCCTCAGTGGCATGAAGATTTATGGAAGATTTATGGAAAAACATGGCTTTAGATGACTCAGAATTGAGAAATAACTCAGAAAAAGTGGACTCTGTATGAGAGATATTTTAAGAATAATTAAATTATGGGGTGCCTGGGTGGCTCAGTAGGTTGGACATCCGATTCTCCATTTCAGCTCAGGGTCATGATCTCAGGGTAGTGAGGTTAAGCCCTGTGTCCGGCTCTGTGCTGGGCACAAAGCCTGCTTGGGATTCTCTATCTCCTTCTCTCTCTCCCTCTCCCTCTCCCCCAACCCCTGAATGCATGCACATGCTTGCTTTCTCTCTCCCTCTTAAATAAATAAATAAACATTTTAAAAGAATAATTTAATTATTTCATTTACATTTTTCATTTTATTTATGCACAAAATGCACAAAAATGCACATAATAAAATTTATGTTAAAATACCCTAAAAAGATCTTTTAGTATGTGTTATTGCTTAATTAGCAGTGCTTCTTTCTTTTCTTGGTGGTGTGTTTTGTAATAGATGGCATCTTAGAGATGATGAAACATGGGTAATTTAAGTGCGTTTGTTTATTGGACAATCCTGTTATTTGCAGATGTTTGCTATCAAAGATAAATAGTGCCTTAATAAACCTCTTATATATTTATATATTCTTTCTTTTGTACTGTAGTCATGAGAAAATACACAGAGGGAGGATTATATGATAAGAAGAAATGAATATTTTTAGAGTTTTTTTTTGTAATAAAATCAAATTACACTGTTACCAGCATAGTATTCTAGTTTTCCAATGGAAATAACATGTTACTAATAGTTTACAATATTTTTAATGTAAAAGATTAGAATAGATAATTGTTTTAATTAGCGTTACTCCAATGACAAATAAAGTTGTATATTTTCCTACATGCTTATTTGCCAATCACATTTTCTCCTGCTAAAATAGTCTTGTTTCTCTTCCTCATCTATTAATCTTTTGATACAAAGAGTTACATTGGCAATTTGTATGCTTTTGTATATATTTTACATAGAAATCTTTTATCTACCATATTTTTATAAATATTATATAATCTATTTTACTTTCTAATTTTGTTCTATTCCCATGTTGTGAAGTTATAAAATTTTAAATAAATGTTTTTGAGATTTCTATTTTTGCAAAGTTTGATAAATACAAAGTTTTGTTTTTAAGACTTATTTTTTAAAGATTTTATTTATTTATTCATGAGAGACACAAAGAGAGGCAGAGACATAGGCAGAGGGAGAAACAGGCTCCTCACAGGACCCTGGGATCACACCCTGAGCCAAAGGCAGATGCTGAACCACTGAGCCACCCAGGTGCTCCCCCTTTCATTTTTTTCCCTCTAAATTCTTTTGCCTATTATTTAATCTCACCCTTTAAGTTTGATCAGACTAAAATGGTCTGTTCTATTATTATCTCCATATGTGGTATTCTTAAGTCCTGCTTTGCCAGGGCAGTCCCGCTTCCACTCATTGTCCCAGCATATTATTTCATTCTCACGAATGTCCATATTTGGATGATAAATTATGTGGTCACTCTACTTATATATTTCTCAATTCCATCCTTTTAATCAACTCCCGTTCTTATCATCATACTCTGAATTTTCCCCCCTGCTAGTTGGTCTAAGAGACTCATTACTTAGTCCATCCATTCTACTGCTGGTTTCATTCTTGCTCTGCCCCAACCCATTCTCTACCTTGCAGCCCTAGTGGATGCCCCTTTTGTGCTTTAAATATTTAAAAACATGTATCCTGAATGAAGTAACTAGTAAATTCTCATACAGTTTTCCCCAAAGTGTTTTATATTTGTTCTGTCAAATGTCAAGGAAAACCTTGAAATTTTTTGCTTAATTGGTTTGGACATTAGTCTACTTGATATACTGTTCTCAATCATTTTATGATTCTTAGTATTGAATGAAGAATTGTTTCTCTTTTCCCCAAAACAGAATCTTTCAAGTTTATGTAGGACTCAGAGCCTAACAGTAAGTCTATAGTGAAAGCTATGTTTGTGAACTTTATTGTATGGATACATTAAGAATAAGAGCCTTGATTTTCAACCTTCAATTCTAGATCAGAGGATCGCTCACTGTGGCAGATGGTTAGTACGCTCCTCATATAATTTATGATAGAGATAACATGGTACATTTATTCTTTTTTTTTTTTTTTTTTTAAGATTTTACTTATCTATTTGAGAGACACACAGAGAAAGAGAGAGCAGAGGGAGAGCAAAAGGGAGAAGCAGACTCCCTGCAGAGCAGAGAACCTGACATGGGGCTCGATCCCAGGACCCAAGATCATGACTCAAGCTGAAGGCAGACGCTTAACAGGCTGAGCCACCCAGACACCCCAATACTTTTATTCTTAAAAGCCTTCCACCTAAATTCATATTTTCATTTTCACAGCATGTCTACTGGGTGGATATCTTATACCAAAAAGAAAAACCAGCTGAGAAAAATATATAGCATAGGTATTCGTCAAACAATAAAAGTATAATAGAAGTTAATGTAGAACATTTTGTCTCATTTCCTGGTCCCATTCACTTAATTTCTTTATGAGACAGAACAAATTAATAAGGAAATAAATTTGACATTATCAACAATATAAAGCTATCTTCTTAATTTTCAAAAAAATCTTGTCATTTTTTGAAGAACTAGTTTTGTTTTTACATGGAGATTAAGTGCACGGTGTAGGAAAATTTGTAGTCAGTAACATGGCTATGAAAATATTTTGTTTACTTTTCTTTTCTCAGTTTGGGTAAGGAAGAAAGTGATTTAAGTAGGACAAAATCTCTAGGTTATGCTAAAATAGAAAATGTTAAAATATAAGTGCCATTCATACATCCTAATAGAAAGGATACTGTTATAGAATGTAAGTAACCTGCAATGCAGCTTAATTGATATACACTATAGATACTCAGAGATGGGTACTTTCCATTCCTAAGAGTTTCTATCCACTTGGTCGAAATAGAAAACAAGGGAAAGTATCCAAAATGAGAATCTGAACATAGATGGGATAAACATCATTGCCACTGGGATCCTGGCAGCTGGTCTTTTGAGGACCTCCATTTCATCATGCTGAATATAAAGGAAAATAAACTTACATTTTTTTTTTGATCTGAGAATATCAAGAAAAAATTTGATCCACTGTCTAAGCTCTTGATTGCATGAACAATTTGAAATGTTAGACAACAAATACAAGGACTAAGTCCCAACCTTTCAGTATTGGATGTTACCAAATAAACAGCTGGATACTGCTGACATTAACACCTATTATTGTGCTGCATTAGTTTTATGGATACAATAAACCCTCCTGGATGATGAACATTTTGTAATTCAAAGAATGACTCATGGAAATATAGTTTTCATTTGCTAAAGTGCTGTAGGATTGAATTTAGAAATGTCTTGCTGTGTTGAAATTGATTCCATTTGAATGGCAATCCAAAAGCTATAATAAACTTTAAAAATGTACAAGCATGCTTTGCTTCTTTCATTTATTTGGGAAAATATAAGCAGACAAATATAATAATGTTCCTGGGACCCATTGCACAGTTATATCCTATTACATAAAGTAGCATTATATAAAACAGAGTCATGATTATCACATCTATTTATGGAATAAATAAACATAGACCAAATTAAGTCAGTTTTTAAAATCTGTGAAATGGCATTCAACAAAACATTATAATTGAGGTTCATTCTGTCCAAAACTTTTTTGAATGTTTTTGTACCTTGATTTAGATTGACCTGAAAGGCCAACATCTGGTGTTTTAAAAAGTATGTGCTAAAGCTCTACTAAAGGATTCACCAGGTGATTCTTTTTTTTTTTTTTTTTTAAGATTTTATTTATTTATTCATGACAGACACAGAGAGAAAGGCAGAGACACAGGCAGAGGGAGAAGCAGGCTCCATGCAGGGAGCCCAAAGTGGGACTCGATCCAGGGTCTCCAGGATCATACCCCAGGCTGAAGGTGGTGCCACACTGCTAGGCCATCAGGGCTGCCCCAGGTGATTCTTTTAAGACAAGTCTAAACCAATACAGTTAAGATGAAATTCAATTTAAACATGTAATCTGTACCTTGTTTCTCACTTATCTCAATTACTGTGTTAAAAGTCTTAAGCAGTTACCTATGACTAATATTTTCCTTATTTCTTTTTGAGGATTTAATTGCATCAGATTTTGATGAGCATGGCGACTCGGTCATTCCGGCAAGACAGCAGTTAGAGTAAATAATTTCTTTTTCTTTTTTTTTTTTTTTGAGTAAATAATTTCTTAACAGCAAGATATGTCTTTCTTTGGGATCTTAAAACTAGGGTAGGTTCTTGTCACTGTGGATTTTAGGATGAATGAATGACTTTTCAAAGACCCATTCATTGCAGTGATTTACTTTGAATATATTCCCAGAAAAATAAAAATTTTTGAGCTTTGAAGATTCAATTAAAAAAAAAAAGTTCCTGTAGAGAACATAACTTAATCTTTATAATATCCCCCTGCGGGACATAGTTAACTCTAGGAATTTAATTGCAGTGGTTCCTCATAAAACCATATACCTTTCCTGAGGTTTTCAGCACATGCACCTTTAAATGTGTACAAATGTTACATATATACATTTAAAAGGAGAGAGAGAAAAAAAGAAAATTCAGAGAACCAAGATGGGTATGCCTTAAAGTATTCCCTTTCCAGTCTGAAATTCCATGACTCTATAACCAGAGTTGGCTGTTTTTAATGCAGACAATAACAAGCTTGGTCTGGCTTTGCCAAAGTTGCAACGCCCAGCTAGAAACAAGCAAATCTACAAAACACAAAGATAAAACCCACCAGAGCATCCATTTTTCTCCGGGCAATTTAGAAATGAGTCTGTTTTCTCTCCTTCTAACTTCTGGAAAGAAAAGCAACCTTGTATAATCACACTGATCCTCGTTTCAGTAAATCTCAGTTGAAAAACTTGTGGCAGTCTCATTTCCTCATTCCAGCATAATTTCTGTATACAGAATGTTTCATTATTTCACCCTTCCTTAAAAATATGCTTTAATCTAGTCTACAGAGTTGCCCATTCTACAATGTTACCTTAGAGAAGCCACTCAATAGCCTTGTTTCATAACAAGTTATATAGGCACAGAGGGAGATGTTATGCACCAGCTGGTTCAGAAGTTGATAGTTTATAACTGCAAATATCTGAGATGTGGGATGAAAGGTACTATTATGTTATTACCATGAATGTACAATTACTGTAAATACTCTGGTAACCCAGGCCTGAAAGAATCTATTAAGTTAACATTATGCATTCTTTGGGTTTTGAGGTTTCTGAAACTCATCCATCATTCAGTGCCAATGACATTTATAAATACCACGAGGCCTGATGATCAGGCTGCTTTGTTGCATTTCTCTGCCTCTCCCTCTCTGTCTTCCTGTCCCCCCATCTTTATCTAACCTCTGTGACCAATCACTTGAAAAACAGTGTTGGAGTGTTCCTACACAATCATTTTGTAATTAATAAGAAGTGACTTTATGGGGCTGTCTGATACCCCCTGGTAGGGGAAAGTCTGGGTTATGTCTAATGGATTTTTTCCATCTTTTTGGTGGTGATGTGTGGCAAAAGGATTGTAAATGCAGATAGTCTATGTAATGGATTGTGGCACTCAAGACTGATGTGAAGGGCAGTCGGGGAAAACAAGAGGCTTTCAGAAAGGATGTTCTGTGGGACAAGGTCATTGATAACCACTTTTCCATTTTTCATTTATTTAAACATATTTTTGGCCTTTGAGCATGGCGACTCAACAACTTTTCTGCTTTCAACAACTTTTTTTTCCAAAATTTTTTTTAATGTAAGCAAATGAACTAAGGGAATGATGGCTTTAAGAGAGAGATGTGAACAGCTCTGAATGGAGCATTTGGTTTTGCAGCAACTTTGGCTGTGCTCCATTTCATCTCACATGAGTCTTCTTCTAAGGGTGTTACCATAGACTCATGTGTGTTTTACCTAACACCTTGCAAAGCATTTTCTTAAAATGTAAGTCTTGGGAGTCTTGGGAACATTTTGCCTATTGGCTAGAAACCTAAATGGTTATCAACTCAAAAGATCGTTATGATAGCATGAAAAATTATTGTGAATTGAAAAACACAAAGCCATCTATTAAGTCAGACAGAGTAGGACCAGGGGTAAAGACAGGCAGGTTGGATTACAGTCACACACTGACATTTGATGTCTAATGCTTTTTTTTTCTACAATTCTCTCCTTTTCCTCCCTGTCTCCCTCCATCTCTTTTGCCCTTTCTTCTTTTCTTCTAGAAATATTTATTAAGACTTTCCTTTGTGCTAGACTTGTACCAGTGAGATAAAAATTAACAGAGCCTAAACCTACAAGCTTTAGGCCTAGTGGTGGAGAGACAAACAATTGCTCTAATACTGAATGTGTAAATTGCCAAGCAAGATAAATGTTCTGGATGAAAGGGACAGCTCTCTAATAATAAGAGAGTTAAGCAGAAAACCGAACACTGATAATTTGAAGGTTTGACATCTTGCAGTCAGGAAGACTTGTATGTGGGCAGCACTGGAGTTAGAATATGAGGAATTGGGAGTTGACTATATGGAGGGAGGTCGGAGGAAGAAGTAGCTGATGCAAAGGCTGGGTGGTGGGAGGTCTATATGAACTCAGGAAGCAGCAGAAAGTAAAATGTTGCTAATCTGCAATGAGGTTGTATAAGGCATATGAAGAAGTGCTAATCAGAAGGGAAATGCAGATCAAACCATGAGCAGCTATCACTTTATGCCTGTTAGGGTGGCTGTTAGAAAAAAAAAAAGAGAGAAGCGTTGCTAAGTAAGTAGAAAAGCTAAAATATGTGTGCCCTGTTGCTGGGAATGTAAGATTGTACGGGCCTTTTGGGCAACAACACAGGGGATTCCTCACAAAATTAAAAATAGAACTACTGGTGACTCAACAATCCCACTTGTGGGCACATACCCAAAATAATTGAAATCAAGATCTCAAGTAGAAATCTGAACAACCATGGTCACTGAAGCACTATTCACAATAGCCAAGGTATAAAAGCAACCTAAATGTCCACTGACAGATGAAAGGATAAAGAAAATGCGGTATATAGGTACAATGGAATACTATTCAGCCTTTAAAATAAAAAAGAAAATCCTAGCATTTGCAATGACATGTATGATAGATGACTCTAGGGTACATCTTGCTAAGTGAAATAAGCCAGTCACAGAAGGGCAATTATTGCATGATTCCAATTACATTAGACAAGGCATTTTTTTTTGCACAAATTAAATTTGTGATTGATTTCCCAAAGTTGACATGCAATTTGATTTTGTTAGCAGATAATGCAATTTATTTTATAATATATTATTAATAATGAAGTTATTTTATCATTTTCACATTTAATAATTTTGGTTTAAATTCTGCTTATAAGTAATTTCTTTTATATTTATGTCCTGGATATCTTCTGCTTGCCCTTCCTATGCCCAAATGAGCTTTGTAGACTCTGTCAACAGTTGCACTTGACCTCTGGCTTTGACTTGGGTTGATTAATTAGGGGGTAAGAGAGGAAAATAAAGTGAGTATCATTATTCTTCCAGCCCTTCCCTGAGAGATCACCATAGCCCGCTGGTGTCCAACACAGCACATATCAGACAGCCCTTTGCACAGCTCTCTTTGTCTTTACTCACTTCTTTCAGCCTAGAGTTTGAAATACCCCATGTTTTACAGTATCTCTTGTATTTTCCCTACACTATGACCACACCATTGAAAATAGTCTTATTACTAAACTCTTATGGGGTATCCTAATTTAATTGTACCATTTTCTGTTGATATCCTGATTAATACAGGTTATATTATTATGTTTTATTATGTTCATGAAAATTATGAAGATTCCCTAAAAGTCTTCACAAGTTTTTATATATACATATATGTGTGTATACACACACACACACACACACACACACACACAGACCTTCTAATTTACATGGAGATAGATAGGTAGGTAGGTAGGTAGGTAGGTAGATAGATAGATAGATAGATAGACAGATAGAGTACTTCATACCCAAGATTCTAAATAAAGTCAAAGCATAGACTGGAAGAAAACCTTTGTAACTCCTTAGCTGATTCCAGATATCAGCAAAGCATTTGCAGAGGCCTCTAAGAGTAAGGGACATTGGGAGAATGAAGAAAAATTAGAATTCTTTCATGAACTTTAGTGTAGTCAAGTCCCTTCTCTTATGACCAACATAGTCAACCCATCTCCTATAGCACAGGTTTATTATCATTTAGTTCAATCTCCAGCTTCCTTGGAGATTGAAAAACACCTCTCAGATACTTTATTACATAAGCAGTCTGCTTAGCAATCTGCCTCAAGTTTTACTCTCTCCACTGTCATAGGATGCACCGCTGAAAGTATCTGTGGTTGTGTGCAACTCTGAAGTTGAGATGGGCACAGACTCCACATTCAGACAAACTTTGGTTCAAATCTCCTCTCAGCTAATTCCCAAATTTGTGATTATGAGTAAACTCGTTAACCTTTTTGAGCTTTGGTTCTTGATCTGTGCAACTGTACAACAGCATTAATATTATCTTTTCTTAAGCATTTGGTAATTAAATGAGATAATATAAAGTACATAGACCAATGCTTGTTTACAGAGGTTTTTTTTTTTTTTTAAATCCATTTTGATTTCTGGTCTGGAACACAATCAAAATGAGAGAAGTTTGACACATACCGTACAAGAAGCAATTTGACACATATGTTCTTAAGCCACTTCACAGTTGCATGCTATTAGATTGAAATAGCCAGACGTAGTTGCTACAATGGGCTTGCTCCACTGTTTATTAGTAGTCTTCTCTTTATCTTCTTCTTAATTTATATTTCAGTGGCATCTCATTCTTTTCATTCACCTTCCCATGTAGTGCCTCCTTGGGAAACCTAGCCCAAGGTGACACATATGTGATGCTCAATAAAATATGGTGAATTACATAGGTGAAGTGTTGACTGTTTCTCCCGTGTCTTACCTTTCCTACATGGTCCCAATGACATCTACTACTTATATCACAATGTTTCTAGGGGCACCTCAAATATTTTTTACATACTATAATTCCCCAATCAGTTTCATTTTAACTCAGAAAATAGGTAAATGATTCTTAACAGTATAAACATACATTTCAGATTCTACTAAAATGCAAAACAACAACACAAAAAGCAAAAAAAAAAAAAAAAAGGTCAACAGCTATTATGAACTATCATACAAAAAAATGAATTAACTTCAGGATGCCCCTTCCTCACTCATCTTCCTCAATAATACCACCAGTCTTAGTATTTCCATTTAAGGACCCTACAAACTATATGTCATTCACATTGGATAAAAAGCAATTCTAAGAGAAAATATTAGGAAATCTGTTAAGCATAGTGATAAGCAAATTAGAAATTTATGTCAAACTGTTTTAAATATTAAGGTAGCATAATCTGAGAATTCTAGTTCTAAATTCAGGGTATTTAAATGGCCTTCATAGTTCCTACAAAGGAGGACTTTTAAATTCAGTCTTTTAAAAGATCTTGAATGGCCAGATAAAAATCAGAAGGCAAACCAATTCCCACCATGTCTGATGTGAACTCCCATTTTGTGTGCTGGATGACTTAATGGAAGCCTGGGGCAGATCAACTTACTGTAGCACAAGGTGTCTCTGTCCTAGGGTTTGTGTACCTGCATTAGTAGCAAGTCTAGTCATATATTACACACCTACTTTGGCTGTAACTGGAGACAGCTGATGTACAATAGTGCTGAAAGAAGTGTACTTTTTCAGCCAGGGAACTTGTAACAGATCCTGCTTCGTCTACCATTGCCACACAAAGTATCCCCATTCCATCCTTCCGAAAAGTGCTCGAGCGATTGAAGGTGAAAAAGTAGAGCAGAATAGAATGTGTATGTCTGAGAGAGTCTGGCCACTCAACATTCCAAATATAATGTAACCTAAATCCCGAATGTTTTTATTTCTTTTTAAAAAATTTCTTCTTTTAAGTTGGCAACTTGAATGAAATTTATTTTTTAGAAGTATACTTATGAATTTTCACTAGTTTCTTTTCCTCAAGAACCTAGGATGTTTCAAAGACTCAATACATCAAATTTTAGAATTTAATAAAACTCATCTTGCTGATAAAAAGGGAAAGAGAGAACAAGCAAGAGAGAATGTTACCATTCTCTCTTTTACTGGTAAAATTCTAACAAAAGTAACCTGCACAAATTCACAGGATATGATAACCACAAAGATGAGTCCTTAAAATGCTTTTTCAGGGATTAATTTGATAAGATGTCTTATAAGGGTTTGGATATTAAATATGGAAGAGAGCCATGGGACTTTCACCTCTGATGGGAGGCAGGGAGCTGGGAAAATGCTGCTGCCCTTCTTGGCCATCACCAGTCTGATTTCTTCTCCACCAAGGGTGCTGAAGATCAGGGAGGGGGAAGGAGGCAAACCAGATAGCTCTTGGCTTAAGTAGTATTTCTATATGATTTGTGGGCTTCAATTTTCCATGGCTCTCCTTCTCAAAGACATTAGACAGCTACTCTTTAATCTTTCCTGGGGCAGCTTTAATCTCTCCCCACTTAGGCATTTCTAAATTGGGGATAAGAGCAATACCATGAGGATTAGCTGAGCATATTTGTAGGTACTTAACAATCACTGTAAGGTGTCTTTTTTTTTTTTTCTCCTTTTGAAAAAATGTTACTTCGAAGTTGAATTTCATCTTTAATGGTTCTGCTGAAATTAACTTCCTCCTAATCATGAGCTGTTTATGAAGAGCAGAGGAACGACTCAGATGCTTTGGTACAGTGGCTTTGGAAAAGTATTTTGTTAAATGACTGCCTCTTATCCTGAAAGAATATGTCTCACAGCAAAGTTTGGAAAAAGAGGAAGAGAAAAAAAGGAGTGGGATATATTTTAATTGGTATAATAAGAAGTAGAGTATATCCATGAGAAGACAGATATCTAAAGATCCTGAGCTCATAGGCTCCTACAAAGGACTGACATTACACGTTCATGGTATGGCCTATCAGCCTACCACCCAGGTGGTTGCTATTTTTAGCTGATTCTTTTATGTAGGATGTTTGCAAGCCTGCGAGGATTTCAGATTTCACAGGGACACATTGGGTTCTCAGCCCTTCAAGTATTAACATTCTTTAGAGACTTCACTCCCAGAGATGAGCTTTCCTGAGACTGCTCTACTATGCTATCTACCTCGTAAAGGGACATCACCAATTGCCTTAGGGCACTCAGTTGCTCAAAACACTAGTTAACATTGGGAAAATAGAGCTGATCACTTCACAAAAACCATTCTTCATCGTCTTAAGAACAGATTCAGTTACCCACATAGTCCCTTAATTCGTGAGCTCTTGATTCAGTTACCAGTGGCCATAGCCCTAATCAAGTACATGATGGCTACATACAGTGACGTTTACCTGGCTGAGGGGTTATGAATTTAGCATTAAAGATAAAAAGAAAAAAAATAAAAATAAAAATAAAAATAAAAAGATCATGTTAGCACTGCTGTGTGATTATTCTTTATTATCAATAAAATTTCTAAGACATCAATTTCATTTTTTTTCCCAATCAGATTGTTGATAATTGTGGCTCTTACCAATCCCACACACTGCTCCAGCCCCCATCACCGCCCATTACTTAAAATAATTTATAATATAGTATACTGATGGCTGGGGGGACCACATGGGGTGGAGCTGCCAATGGTCTTGATTCTACCTCTGACTGTGAGCAAGGCACCCAGCTCCCCTGGTCCTAGTTCCTCCATCAAGGATTCCTTCTAGCTCTTACAATCTTGAATTCATAGGAATGAATTGTGGAACTGAGTCCCAGAAATGAATCATATTGTGGTGATTTTCTTACATTTTTACTGGAACTTGTCACAACCTGTTTTGTATTATGAGTGATATAACATTTCTGCTGCTTTCCTTCTTGTTCATAATTAATGACAGCTATCGGCCTTCACGTTCCTCCATAAATATAGCTGTTTATAATTTCTTCTCCATTTTTTTTCAGAAAAATATATAGACTTTCTGTATTTCTTAACATCTAGTGAATTGTGATATTGCCCAGAGTACTTTATGGATTAGAAAGTGATTTCACACAGCTTTTCCTTTAAAAATTGACATCGTCATATGAAGTAGATATTATTCTCATTTATAGACCAGGGAAGAAAGATCTATAAAGTAAACTGCTTGAAGTTTCAAGCTAGTAAAGTGAGGGAACTGAAATCTAAAATTCCTATTTTCCGACTCCTAACTCAAGGAATTAGAACTTTGAAGTCAGATGCCTTGGTTGAGGCTTTTGAACTAAGGACAAGAGGTATTTGGGAAAGCTGTTCAGTCTTCTGAGCTTCGGTTTTCCCCCATGGAAAATGGTGACAGTCATGGCTAGCTCTCAGTGAGGTTGTGGGGATTAAAGAAAATAACCTTTAGATTAGGGCGCTTCACAGAATCCAGCAGATACTGAGTATATACTTAACAAAGTCAAGCGTCCTTTCCTATATCCTTCCATATTCTTGGTTGGCTCTATTCTGGCCAACTGGGATCTTCATGGCTCAGGGAGTTAGTACAGGATGTCCTGCTTCCTTTTCTGAGTAACTTATTCTTACAGATCAATCATAATACTTTTTATGTTAGTCTTATAAAACACTTATGAAACTTCAGTTGAGATCTGATTGGCAATGAATACTTATTTCCATGGTGATGATTACTGTGGAATGTCATCTTAAAAACACCTTAACAACACATTACATTTATAAATAAAAAAGGCACAAAAAGAGACAAAAACCTCTCTACTACCTTTTCTCCTTAGATATGGTATTAGGGTTCTAAAACTAGCTTCGTAAATTGAAAAAAAAAAAAAGAAAGAAATTGTATTTAAAAAGCCAAGAAAGAAAAAAAAATGTTTCTTATTTTCTTAGATATTCTCCAAAATCCTTAAGGTAGTTGATTCTCAGGATGAGAATTTCAAACAGAAGCTCAATCAAGAAATTGCCATGTATTAATTCATTCCTTTGTAATGTGTATCATCCCACTAGAATGGAAGCAGCATGAAAGAAGAGACCTGGTCTGGGTTGTTCTTTATATCCTGAGCCTAGAGCAAAGCCATGAATCTAGAGGGTCTCAATAAATATTTGTGAAATGAAGGAATGAATGAAATGAATATGTGAATAGGCTTGAGCACTTTATGTGTTGAGGATAGGTACACATAGATACAGAAGATGCTCTCCTCCCCTCATTGGACTTGCTGTCCACCTCAAAGACATGGCTGACCAAGAAGAGAGGATTATGTACTACCAGTGAGTATAGGAGTGGTGTCGCTTAATGGCTAGGGAAGGTATGTATCTTAGGAGTTCAGGGAAGCAAAGGCTCACTGTCAAAATGGAAAAACCACTGCTCCTGCTACAGTAATCAGTCTGATAAGGCTTTTAAATGAATATACACGGCATTAAACCAATGGCTATATTCATGCTCAAAAGATGCCACCACTTGGGTTTATATGAATGCTGAAACAAACAAAAAAGAGAAAACAAAACTAGAAAACTTGCCATGATATAAAAACATGGTTCTACTTGCATTTGTGATATTCTAATGGTCTTATTATTAATTTTCTGGTACACTGTGTGATTTGCTAAGGCCCCTTTGGACTTTTACTAAAAGCAGTAATTCTGCTTTCTGAGAATTAACACACCTTCTAATGTCAGTTGTCCTTAAATATGTCCATGTACAAGCAGGTTTGACATTATATAAACACAGTGTCTTAAAGCTCTGGTCCCAGATATAGAGTAGGATGTGGTGGGTGGTCAGAATTCAGATTAATACAAGAAAGGAAGGCACTTTAAAAAATGGAACATTGTTTCTAATTTTAAAGATGAAGGTAGTCAATGGATAATTGGAAAACAGAAATACACACTTTTAAATTCATAACACCACTCAGATTACCATCATAATAATTTCTGTTATGTTCTTAAAATCATAGTCACGTATTCAAAATCAGTATAAAATATGTATATTTGTTAATGTGTATTTGAAAAAATACATTTTGCTAATATATCATGAAAAATTTTAAATGTCAAACATTACCTATTTTACACATTTTTTTGGTGACAATTATCAGGCTCTGTACTGAATCTGTAAGTACAGGGTAGATAGTTGAGGGAAAAAAAGCAGATATGATTTCATCCTCATAGGGTTAAGATCTAATGAATAAAGCAGATCTTTAGATCCACTGATATTTTATTTACCAAATGTACAAGCAGGGTTACATGGTACTATAAAATAGCAAAAATCTGGGGACCTAATTCCTCCAAATATCACAAAGCACAGAAGTTTCCTCTGACAAAGCAGAATTTAAGATGGAAGTCAAGAATAAGAAAGCAAGAAAGGAGGAGTGGTGTATGGGAGGGAAGGATCCAGGCACACAGAAGAATGTACACAAAGATTTTGAGGGAGAACTGACAAGACTTGGCTGGAGGGCAGAGAGTAAGATGGAAAGTGGTGTGAAATGAGATTGGAAAGCCAGGCATGGATGTGTTACTCTGGAGCATACACCCTGTGTGTGATTTTGTGTGAGACAAATGGAAGATCACGGATAGCTTTAAGCACAAGAGTGGGTATGATCTGACTGACATTTTAAAAAATAATTATCCTGGCTGCAATGTCAAGAGGATATTGGTAACAGACTACATCATAGTTTCCAGGGAAGAAATCACAGTGTCTTAGACCAGGGTGGTAATGGTGGAGTTAGAAAAAGTGGATAAGTCCTGGAGATAGTGCCTTGGTGCCTGCAGGATTTGTTGTTGTACTGGGTGTGGGAGATGACCAGTAAGGGAGGGACAATTTTTAGGTTTTTGGCATGATCATTTCAGGGTGGTGGAAACATTTACTCATTTTTAGTTTGGTTGGAAAGAATTTCGTTTTGAACATGTTGAGTTTAAAATGTCTACATGACATTTGTTATAACCACATAGATTTATATTATATGCATCAATTTTTTAAAATGTGTCTGTTAATTTTAGAGCAGAATTTATTTCTATTTTATATTAGTTTAGTTTAAAAATCCGGTGACCGTCCTTATAGATTTACCTTTGTCCGTATCTCTGTTTCCTTAGGAAACATGGTAACCTAACTGGTACATTTAAAAGCTTTTCAATGTATCACAAGGATTTTTCTTTATTTTTAATAAAGAAACTTCTACAAACACTTTTGAGTACAATATGGGCTCTCCTTACAGACTCACCTATTGCTGGCTTTGGCATTAACTCTATCAGTGAAACCTCATCACCAATAAGTAATCTTCAAACAGCAGAGAAACTTTGGGAGAGCCCTATGTAAACCCCAAAGCAAAGGAAAGGTCTAATAGAAAAGGCTATACAGTTTCTCTCCTTTCTTTTATTGAATCTGTCATGCTATTGTAGAATCAGGTTATAATTATATATATATATAACCTGAACATAACCTATACATACATATATGGGTCATTTTTTTCAGCTTTTTAAACTTATTTTAAAAACATTTTCCAGCACTCAGTACTTAACTAAAGGATCCTAATTAAGTAAGTAAAACATTTGTCAAAATTGCATTAGCTCTTCAGGCTCCACGCTCAGCATGGAGTCTGTTCAAGACTCTCTTCCTCTCCCTCTTCCCCTCCCTACCTCTCTTTCTCTCCATCTCTCTGTCTCAAATAATTAAATAAATCTTTTTAAAAATTCCATTATGTCTTAATTTTTTAAAAGACTGATTTTATTTATTTATTTATTTATTTATTTATTTATTTATTTATTTATTTGAGAGAGAGAGAGAGTGCATGAGCAGGAAGGGGAGGGGCAGACAGAGGAAGAAGCTGACTCCCTGCTGAGCAGAGAGCCCAACTTGGGGCTCTATTCCAGGACCCTGAGATAATGACCTGAGCCAAAGGCAGATGCTTAACCGACTGAGCCACCTCATTAGGCCTTAATTTTAAAATTACACATATTTAGCTAGAAAATAAAAATCTAATTACTTACAATTACCCTTATTGAGTAAAATTTTGTGTCATTTCTATTATTTTTTCCTTAAATTGTTTTAATTCATTGAATAGCTGATCATTTCCTCTAAATGTGTCTTGATTAATTTTAATCTAGTTCTTTCCAAAGCCATTGTATGTACTGTTATTATACCCTGAACACTGAAGGGATATAGAATTCCTATAATTTTTATCACCAGATAATGCTGAAGTCTAATTCGTTTTACTTGATATGCTGTCTTTTCAGTTTAACATAAATTTTGTTTCTCCTTCCCTAGTTTCTGAAAGTATTCATATTTCTAGTTTATTCTTTTTTATTCTTTCCTTTCTCCTTTATCAAAAAGAGTTGATGGGGATTCCTGGGTGGCTCAGTGGTTTGGCGCCTGCCTTTGGCCAAGGGCGGGGTCCTGGAGTCCCGGGATCGAGTCCCACGTTAGGCTCCCGGCATTAAGCCTGCTTCTCCCACCTCCTGTGTCTCTGCCTCTCTCTCTCTCTCTGTGTGTCTATCATGAATAAATAAAAAAATAAGAGTTGAGCTCTTTTGACATATGAAGATATCCTTTGATTCATTTATTGAGGGCAAGAAGAAGTGATGAAATAATCCCTTCTTTTTTTTAATCCCATGACCAAAGAGAAAAAACTATGCAGATAAATTGAGAGCATTTTGGGAGAGCCAGGCATATAGAGTCTGAGAAAGTACATTTTATTGCAGTAGCTCATAGATTCCATTTAAAAGAATGTTCTTCTTTTCCACCTGTCTTCAAGGATCAGTCTGGAGTTCACAGGTGTGGCATGATAGGAAGTCATGGGCAGTAGAGTGAAGAAGGGGTGCATACCTTTGTGAAGACATTAAACCCCCTTTAAGAAAAAAAGACCAAAGCGCTGACCAAATTGAAACCTGCTGTCATTCAGGCCACTAGTTTGTTACTCCAAGGTTTATCATAATTATAGTGATTTTCTTTTAAATATAAACATTTACATGAAATCTTTTCCTGCCTATAAAAAGAAAGAAATCATGCTTTAAACAGTTGTTTAGAAGCTTTAGTTTACATAAGAGTTCTACAGGGAGTTTTTACAAATGTGGGTTCCTGGGCACCACCTTGCAAATTTTCTGATTCTACAAATCTGAAGAGAAGGCCTCTGAGGAGATGGCTCAGGCTTCCATGAGCACCTCCTGAATCACGGTGGCTCCATTTGATCCAACTCAATTCACATTCTCACCTCTAAGTCATTGTCCCACCAGCTTCCAAAGTCTCTTGTAATTGAGTTTAAAGTAGTGTCTAAACACCTCATCCTTTTTATTTTTTTAAATTAAGATATAGTTGACTCACAATGTTGTTAGTTTTAGGCGTACAACTTCATGATTCAACAATTCTGCATGTTATACTGTGCTCACCACCTTCATGGCTTACCATCTGTCACCAAACTGTGCTACTACAATACCACTGATCATATTCCCTATGTTCTTCCTTTCATCCTTGCGAATTACTGATTCTGTTACTGGGAGCCTGTGTCTCCCACTCCCCTTCACCCATTTTCCCCATTCCCCCACTCTCTGGCAACCATCAGTTTGTCCTCTGTATTCATGACTATATTTTTGCTTGCTTGTTTGTTCCTTTGTTCCATTTTTTAGATTCCACATATAAGTAAAATCATATGGTATTTGTCTTTCTCTGTCTGACTTACTTCGCTTAGCGTAATACCCGTCAGGCCTAAAGATCATACAGTGTTTATATTTTTAATTTTTTCGGTAACTTCCATACTGTTTTCCACAGTAGCTGCACCAATTTACATTCCCTCCAACAATGCACGAGGGTCCCTTTTTCTTTATATCTTCACCAACATTTGCTATTTCTTGTCTTTTTGAGTTTAGCCATTCTGAGAAGTATGAGGTGATGGCTCACTGTGGTTCTGATTTGCATTTCCTTGATGATGAGTGATGTTGAGCATCTTTTCATGTCCAACATCTCATCTTTATGTTCTATCAAAGCCATTTTTTAAATAGCAAAGAGATTTTTTAAAGTCTAACTTTTGGTGATAGGGAAGCTGGCATTTGAGTTCCATATTATGCTGTTTAAAGGAGGATGAACTTGGTTGGGTATGTTGCTTTATCTCTGAGCTTCATTTTTGCCATCTCTGAAATGGAGATAATAAGGAACTGAGATCACAGGATGATTGTGAAGAATAAATGAGACAACCTATGCAAAGTACTTAACACTGTACCTGCCACACACAGTACAGAATCCATGCTTGTTGCTGTTACTACCATTATTTTTCTATAAGAATCAATGCTTATGCTGAAAACTTACAAAACTAGTAAGTCTGCACTGATTTACTAGGATGTTTTACATATCCTCCGATTCATCCTCCAAACACGACAAAATAACAAAGTTGTCATTTTTATTATTTTATGCCAGCAGGGAGAAAGTGTATCTCTACTATAACACTAGGATATAGTTTTAAATTGGGAGATTGAAAATCTCTTGAGATCTTTCTGTTTTGATAAAATATATTTTATCATTGTCCTACATCATTCTGAGTATACAACCCGTGAGATAGGTTCTGTTTCTTTAATTGTTATCACCTATTTCCAAACAATGAGAAAAATAATTGTTTCTACATTATTCCTAAAATAGAAAGAGGTAGAGTTCTGTAATGGGCAAAGTAGCAATGATGTGTAAAAGAAGTTCTGTGAATTTCTGCCTCTCCCTTTGTTATTTAAGGCATGAGTGCAACATATTTTTATAAAAGTCCAAGTACCTGAGAAATGTTAAGAAGCTGTAAATTCTCAGAGCCTTAATATGCTCACCCAATTGAAACAGACGATTTTGTTACTAGTGAAGTCAGAGACATACTGACTAAATGACTATATTAAATTGATAAAAGTACTCATTTTATGGCCTAATTATGTGAACATTTCTATGCAAAATTACATAAATTGTGATCACATTAAAGAGTGTATTATGATGCTATTTCATTCTTACACAAAATAAAGGAGGAAGTAGGAGGCGGGGGAGTAAGGGGGGAGGTGAGGGAAAGTGGGAAGCAGAAAAAAGATAATCTATCAACAAATGTTTGTTCAACAACTACTATACTCAGCACTATTTCAGGAGCTAAGGAGAAAAAATTTATCTTGGTAGAGGTCATAGTCTGATTACAAGAAAAATATGTATACAATAAAGAAAAGAAAGAAAGAAAAGAGAGAAGAGACAGAGAGAAGAAATTAACGATATGGGAATAAATGGTCTGGCCTCTAAGTTTGCAGGCATTTAGGGTAAGCAAGTAAAAGTGAGTGAAAAAAAACTTCCCATGTGAGCTTGCCCCAGTGTACCTGTTAGGGAGGGGATGAAGAGGACTTTGTCAGAGGAAGTGCAGAGAAGACAGTAGATAAAGGAGGAAAGGGGGATTGATCCCCTAGAATCTGGAGGAACCATGTAGAGACCTGAATGGGTTTCGAGAAGAGAGATAAGTCATCTTTTAATAACCCACACATATTTTTTTTTCCCCACACATAATTTTAACAGCGTTGGCTGCCACTGCCAGCAAGTAGGAAGGTTGAGATTCTCTGCTTCTCTCAGTTCTACAAGGTAGGAGGGATGATGATGTGTATTTTGGCCAGTGACTGCTGTTGCCATGAAAAGAAAAATCCCTGCACATTAAGTATAGAGTTGACTAAAATGGACCTATAAACTTCTAAAAAAACAACACCATTAAGGATCGAAGCCAACTGCATGGCCTTTTCTCTCTACCCAGAGCCATTTATTTTATTAGAAAATGTGAAGAGCACAGAGAGTCACCTGAAAGTAATGTCACTGAACTGCAGAACTACATTCATTGGTAAGCATCTGAGACCAGCATCTGTGTAAACTACGTGGACCAGATGGGGCCATCCATGCTCAGTCCTATTGGCCAGTCATGATCCCCATCTATGACTTATTCTCTCAAGGGAACACACCTTTTTTTTTACCAGCTCATAAAAAGTTTCTTGAGACTTTTGTCATCCATTTTAAATGCAGATATTTAAAGATCACAAATTGATCCTTAAATTAACTATCCTTTTATGAGGTTTTAAACTCTCTAGTCAACAACGCCTTGGCACTCATAAGAAAAATAGAATTCTTTTTAAGCCTTTTGCTTCTAAATGCTTGTCCTCAAAATGTCTTCTTCTCCTAATTAAGTGTTTTTTAAATCATTACAACATGAAGAAAACATGTAGATCCCATGCACTCAATCCTATGATGAGTATTTTTAGCTTCTCAGAAATACAAAGTTGGTTAAGCATCACTGTGACTATTAATGCCCAGTTTCCTTAAGGAAGGTCTGAATCACTAACATCAGCAGCATCTTCAAAGGCAGTACAGTGGTCATAGTTAATTATATTTTCATGTCTTGCTGAAAACACTATCCACCCAATGATCCTATGTCTACTTTAAAGTTACAACACTTCAACAGTATTTTGTAGAATTATTATAACTGTGGTATTTAGCAGTAGCCACTAAAGCAGGAGGGCAGTGATTGAATATTTTCTGTGGCTCTATAGAGCTGCAATAACAACAGGCCACAAATTGGGTGACTTAAACAACAGAAATTTATTATCTCACATTTCTGGAAGCTCAAGGTGTCAGTGGGGTTAGTGGTGATTGGTTCCTTCTGACAGCTGTGCAGGAGAAACTGTCCCATGCCTCTCCTCAGGCTTCCAGTGGTTTGCTGGCCATCTCTGGCCATTTGTTGGCTTGTAGATACATCTGCAAACAGTCTCTGCCTGCATCTTCGTGTTGTGTTTTCCATACGTGTGTATGTCTGTGTCCAAATTTCCCCTTTTTATAAGGACACCAGTCACATTGGATCAGGTGCCCACCCTACCCTAGTACAACTTCTTCTTTACTTGCCAATGACCTATTTCCAAATAAGGTCACATTCTGGAGTACTGGGGGGTGGGAACTTCAAAATATGACTTTTGGAGGACACAATTTATCTCGTAGAGGTATTATGGTGAAAGTAGGTCACCTGAAATTAGAATCTTTCTTGAAAAGATTGTAAAGCTTAGGGGTCAATGTTGACCTCTGTGGCTCTCAACTCTCTCTATATCTAGCTTGCTATACTGCATGCTTTCCAGAGATTCTAGTTTTGTTCTAAATCAAAAGTTTCGGGATCCCTGGGTGGCGCAGCGGTTTGGCGCCTGCCTTTGGCCCAGGGTGCGATCCTGGAGACCCGGGATCGAATCCCACATCGGGCTCCCGGTGCATGGAGCCTGCTTCTCCCTCTGCCTGTGTCTCTGCCTCTCTCTCTCTCTGTGACTATCATAAATAAATAAAAATTAAAAAAAAAAAGTTTCATCTTCAAAGGATTTTTACCCTCAGGAAAAAATAAAATCTTTAGGGAAGACACATACTCAAACTTTTCTCAGTAGATTTCAATAGAAGCCCCACCTCTAGCTAGCAATTTTGCTGACTGATTTGTCTCTTAACCCTTGTGTCTTTTCCCTCCTGCCGTCTTTGGATAATATAGCAGCTCAAGAACTATTTGAGTGAGAGTCCAAAGGGCAAAAGGACTCTCCTTCTTTCCTTCACTTATTCATTCCACAAATGGTTTTGAGAACCACTCTTGATGGTGCTGTAGGCTCTTCAGATAAAAGTATGAATAAGGCACCCTCCCTGACATCCAAGGGCTGTACACTAGTGGTAAAGGCAAATAAAGACACGCTTCTTGAAAAAAAGGGATCCAACTTGTTCTAAATTTAGAACATTTTGTTCCAAAATTTAGAACATTTTTACCCTTCTATAAAGCATTGCAAGTTTCACATAATGAAAAAAAATTAGGAGAGAAAATAAGGCAGTTGTTAATATTGAAGTCTGGCTAGGTACTCTAAAGCAGATCCTGGAACACCTGAGTGGCTCAGTGGTTGAGCGTCTGCCTTCAGCTTGGTGTGATCCTGGAGTCCTGGGACTGAGTCCCACATCGGGGTCCCTGCATGGAGCCTGCTTCTCTCTCTGCCTATGTCTCTGCCTCTCTCTCTCTCTCTGTCTCTCATGAATAAATAAAAATTAAAAGAAAAGTAGATCTCCTTTCCTGGAAATTGTTCCATGGTCCTCTACATGCATCCCTAGACTCCTGTTAAGTATAAGGTTCTTGATCAGGACTCTTGTAGATAGTTTGTTACAGAGTCAAGCACTCTTGCATTATTTGCATTTTAGAGGTTTTGGTAGCACCTTCTATGTATCAAATATATTGCATATTTCTATCTCAAGTCAAATAGTTAAAGATATCAAAATAAACCAACAACCAAAGGCTATTGTCCTATCTTTAGTTCTTGAGAAAACACAAAGAAAAACAGTTTATACCCACAAACCAATGGGCAAAATGCCAATTGCCCCATGGGCTGTGAAATGAAACTCAAGCCAAATTCAATAATTGAGAAGCTTCTCTGATTTTAGAGGCACAAGAGGTTTAATCCAACGTATCTACTATTTCATGTGCCTCTGGCCCACCATATAGACCTGAGTCTTGACTAAATACAAAATTTCTCATTTATTATTTCATCCTTTAACATATGCTTGTTAAAAATTAGACACAAGGTAATAACAAACACATAAATGGAGTTCATTATGTAATAGGATCATTATCAATATTAAGATATTTAATAATCAGAACAAACATCAAAAAAGGACAGCATTTTTGCCACTGAGTAGCCATGGTCAGTACCCAAGAATGAGTCCTTGAGACAGTCTGACTTTAACTCAGGTATTTATAGGTTTAATTATCACCCATTTGAAACTATCCAGTTAACAATTAAGTTGAAATATAACAGGAAGTTAATGCAAAGCATTATGGGATAACATGGAAAAGAGACATAAGTTATCTCTGAGAGTTAAGTGGGAGGGTCGTGCACAGGTCAGTTTTCAATGAGGGGACACCTGCTATTCAAATGGTCCCAGACTCAGATGCACCTAAACAGTAAGTATGAAGCTTTCACAGGAAGAGTAGCAAGGACTGCAGTTTATCTTGGCTCTGGTTGGCTCCACGCTCACCCATCCTCCATGCCTTCAGCAGACATTTATGGAGGACCTATTGAGAATGGCCACTTGACTAGGCATCAAGATTATGAAGACTTTATGAAGAGGTTAGCATAAGAAACGGGAAATGTTATACAATTACTGTTCAGTGATACAGAGGCACCAAATGTATACCTTGCAAGTACGGGAACTCAGAAAGTGGAGGTTTAGTGGAAGTTAGAGGTAGGCTTTCAGGATTGCATTAAATGTTCACAAGTGTAACATATTAATAAGTTAATTTTCAATTAAATCTCCTCAAATCTGACCCATATTCTAAGCCTTTTTTTTTCCAAGCTGACTCCACCACTGTTGATAGCATGATAACCATAAACCCATATTTCTGTGATAGTCCTAATTCTGAATTAGTCCTAATTTTCATCAGGCCACATGTCCCAGTGTTGGGGCCAGGAAAGATGGTCTTCATGGATAATAGAGATGTAATTTACAGATTTTCCTTGTTCTCCAGGGTCCAGAATATGCAAGGGCCTTCTTTTCCTTCCCTGCTCCCTATTTTCTGCTCTTGCTAACAGCACAGTACAGTAATCAATTTTACTAAAGGCGGGAAGACCTCAGGAATGTCTACTTAGAGTGCTTTAAAAAGCAAATTCAACTTCTTAGAAACCGACAGAACTATATTCTAAAAAATTCTAGCATGATTATTTTTATCCCACATTTAATTGAAATTCTGCAATTGTCTTCTTGAATGATGAATTATTATTTGCTAACATGGCATTTCATCGATTTTAATGATGACACAGTTTATACTGTCTGCTTGTTAATTTAATCTAATTTTCAGGAGAATTCACTAGTCTTATAATAGTGGGAGAGTGAATGCTCTATGAGAATTAAATGCAAGTACTTCTAACACCTCTAAGAAATGTGTTTCCTGTCCACTGTAGTGTCTTCTCATGAAGCATATCACCATATTCCACGATTTACTGGCTGTCTAGTCATGGATGAGTTAATATTTCTCAATTTCTCATTACTCAGTCATACAATAGGGCTGGTACAGTTTATTAATTTATTGTATTATTAATACAATTTAGATATTGTAAGGATTAACTGAAATGACTGCTTCACTTATGCCTGAATCCAAACCTTTCGCTCCTTAGCGACACTATAATGCCTTAATCCCAAGGCCAATTGTCCCTTGGTGATTACCTTCAGAAGTTGGAACCCCATATGTCCTGAGCAGAAAAACAAACACATTAAATCTTTTATTGAAAGTACCTCTAGGTCTGTCCTCCTGCCCCAAAGTGGTTAGTGGTACATTGAGTAAAACTCTACATCTTTGATTAAATCCTACAGGCTCCTGATTCAAGAGCTCATCAAGTGATACCTAATTAAAACCATGAAACATAAACCACAACTATACTTTAGTAGGAAAAGGAAGGGAGGGTCACCTGGGTGGCTCAGTTGGTTAAACATGGGACTCTTGATTGCTGCTCAGGTCATGATCTCGGGGTCGTGAGGTTAAGCCCCACGTGGGCGTCCACACTCCATGGGGAGTCTGCTTGAATTTCACTCCCTCTGCCTCTACCCTGGCTCATGCTCTCTCTCTCAAATAAATACATCTTTTGAAAAAGAAAAAAAAGAAAGAAAAGAAAAGGAAAAAGAAAAAGAAAAAGAAAAAGAAAAAAAAGAAAAGAGAAAAGAAAAGAAAAGAAAAGAAAAGAAAAGAAAAGAAAAGAAAAGAAAAAGAAAGAAAAGAAAGAAAAGAAAAAAGAAAGGGAAGGGGCAATGGGGAGAAAAGAGGTGAAGAATGCAATACAGTCAGTGTAGGAGAGGGGTGCTGCCTTAGGTGGCATTGGAATTCAGTCTCAGAGGTGTGTTCCGTAAAATTGTCCCTTTCTGTACAATGTCAGTGGAGAATTCTTCACTTGGTCTTTCTTAGAATATCTCTTTTCTCTGTCCCTTCAAATGCCATCTTACTTCTCTAAACAGCATGTTCATTATATACTCCTATTCAGATACTTTCAATGACTGCTCACTTCCTAGATTCTAGAGCAGTAAACATTTTATATTCAGATATGTTTTTTTATGAGTTATTTATTTATTTTGGAGAGAGACCGAGAGCAGGGTGGAGGGACAGAGGGACAGAGAAAATCCCGAAGTAGATTCCTGGCTGAGCAGGGAGTTCCATGTGAGGCTGGATCCCAGGACCCCGGGCCAAAATCAAGAGCCTTCCACTTAACCAACTAAGCCACCCAGGTGTCTCTATTCAGATATTCTTTTGATAAACTGAGGGAACCTAGGCTATTTTCGCACAGAAAATACTACACACACACACACACACACACACACACACACACACACACTTTTATTCTAGCTCAGTGCTTAAAAGCCTGTCCATGAGCTCCATTTCAAGCCATTTGTTCGAGATGAGCCTAATCTTCATGTCCTGAAGTCAAAGCTCTCTATAATCCTACCGCTCATTTCCAATGACTTGACCATTTTTGAAACCTACTGTAAGTGGCCACTCTGATAATTATCTCTTATCATTTTAGACAACTTATTCTAGTCCTTCCACTCCAGGACTTTTTTATTTCCCTGATAATTCCAGGGCATTGGCACTACTAAGTTTTATGATCCATAGGCTCTGCTCTGCCTTGTGCTGCTTTTCCTCTCCAGCCACATGAATTCCATCACACATTCCATTTGTACCTCACCCCTGGATCCTTCCATCATCCCGTTGCCTCTCATTCTCCCTCTGTCTACATGTCCAGCAATATACTCGTCTAGTCACACCCAATCTCCAACGACTTTGTGCCTGCTTCAAAGCATGAATGCAGCTAACAAGAAGCACGCAAACATGCTGACGGGTCTCACTTTAAATACATGACCACACATTTCAAAGAGTTATTAAATATTGCCTGGCAATTCTTCTGGATGCCTGTATAGACATTCTTGTTCACTCCCCTAAAGGACTTCTTGACACCTTGTTATTTTCTTTCCAAGCCTTCAACCTTTGTTCTCCAGCCACGTGCTTTGAGCTGATGCTCTTGCTTCATACTTTGTTGAGAAAATAGAAATATTCTGATGAGAATGATCTCATTTTCCATACCAAATATACCACTTAACCTAAATTTCTCTCCTCTATCATTTTTATGGAACCGCCCCTTCCTCTCTCTCTGTGTAAAACCATCCCATTGTGTACAAGAGGCTTTGTATCTTATACTACTTGGTAGATACTCATGCAATTATTTTAATGTCTCTCAAGGCCATCAATTTCTTTCTCTTCACTGGAATAATTCCATCGACATTCAAAGATGCTGAAATGCTTCCCATGTTAACAAGAGGGTAGTGCTCTCCTTGGCCCACATCACCTTTCAACTGCTCCTGCATCTATTCATTCCCCTTTCCAGCAGAAATGCTTACACTTCTGCCTCAACTTTCTTTTTTATTTTTATTTTTATTTTTAAATAAATTTATTTTTTACTGGTGTTCAATTTGCCAACATATTAAAATAACACCCAGTGCTCATCCCATCAAGTGCCCCCCTCAGTGCCCATCACCCAGTCACCCCCACCCCCCTCCCACCTCCCTATCACCCTAGTTTGTCTCCCAGAGTTAGGAGTCTCTCATGTTCTGTCTCCCTTTCTGATATTTCCCACTCATTTGTCCTCCTTTCCCCTTTATTCCCTTCCACTTTTTTTTATATTCTCCAAATGAATGAGACCATATAATGTTTGTCCTTCTCCAATTGACTTATTCACTCAGCATAATACCCTCCAGTTCCATCCACATCGAAGCAAGTGGTGGGTATTTGTCGTTTCTAATCTGCCTCAACTTTCTTACCTCTCATTCCTCCATAACTTGCTCCAGAGTACCCTTCATCCCAACCCTACTCGTGAAACCATTCTTGTCATAGCCACCAGCTCTCTTCAACTTGTCAACCCCAAAGGTGAATTCAAAGGCCTCTACCTAATTGCCCTTAGCAACATTTGACCCAGATGCCATTCCTCTTGAAGCATTCCTTTCCTTATCTTCCAGCACACCACCCAAATATATATCTTCAGCTCCAGCCTCTCACTTCATTTCTAGACTTCTCTAGTCAATAGCCCAGTTACTGCTTAGATGACTATTGGGAGCTCAGACTTTATAAGGCCTAGTTAGAATTATGGATTTAGTAAATTCCTTCCATACAAGCTTGTTCCTCTTCTATTTATTCTTTATTCCTTATACACTTACCCCCACCCTATAGGTACTTCTACCAAATTATATCAGAATCTGATTATATCTCATCACCTCCATGGCCATAACTTCTAACTCCCCCTTTGCAAGCCCATCAGCTCTCATTGGACTATGTATCAATTGCCTCACTGGTCTCCCTGCTTCTGTGTCTGACCTTCTGCAGTTCAAGAGAAAACTTATAAAATAGAAATTAACTTACATTATTCTTATGCTTAAAATCCTCTAATGTCTTCTCAGCACATGAAGAATAAAATCCAAATTTGTTACCATGATCTTTCTTGACTATTATACCCTGACTCAACCTACCTCTCTGACATTATTTCCACCCCTGTCCAGCCATGCTGGTCACACCAACTTACTCCTGCCTCAGCATCTTTATCCTTGGGAAGTATGCTCCTGACACTTTCTCTCTCTCCTAGTTTTTCTTTTTTTTTAATGGCTTCTTTTTTTTTTTTTCCACCATTCAGGGCCCTGTTCTTTTTCCTCTTCAAAGAACTCTTCTATATTACCCTACCTAAAAGTACTGAGCCTATTTATTCTCTACCTCAGTGGTTCCCAACTAGGGGCAATTTTGTTTCCCTGGCAAAATTCTAACAATGGCTAGAAAATTTTTGGTTGTCACTACTGGGAGAGATGCTATTGACATCTTATATGGGTAGAAACCAGGGATGCTGCTAAACAACCTACAATGCACAGGACAGTCCCCCACAACAGAGAATTATCTGGCCCCAAATGTTAATTATGCTGATGCTTAAAAAAACATACTATTGCTCTACTTTATTGTCATCATAGCACTTGCTAGTATAATAATAATAGCTAACATTTACTTATTTCAGATTTACTACGTGCCAGATATTGCTCTGTAAATATAGTAGAAACTCTAAAGTTTTTATGTGTATTTTCTCATTAATCCCCACACCATCACAATGAGGTAAGTACCATTGTTACCTTCACTATACAAGTAAGGCACTGAGGCATGGAAAGCTTAAACATTTTCCTTGAGATCAAGCTGGGGAGGTGGGATTTGAATCCAGGCTACCTGGCTCCAAAGTCTGCCCTTTTAACCATTATGTTATAACCCTGTGAGATTGTATTTTTTACATGTCTATTATCTGTCTTCTCCCACCAGCATGTTATGTCCATGATGACAGGTTCTTTGTCTTATTTATCCCCAGATCCTCTCTGTTTAGACAAATAGTGGGCCCTCAAAAATATTGAAGAAGAGTCCTGTATACCTTTCCAGCATTATTTCTCATGATTTTATCAAACAAAGCCTACTTCCCAGGTAATGACACCTTCTCTACCCTTGAGACATCTGCTTTCTTTCTCTCTGACTCAGCCCACACTCTCCCAGGTCTGATTCGTCCTCCTTTTTCCTTTCCTCACACTTTCACAAATTGTACCCATTTCTCTAGCCTCACCTCAGATCTTAACACACTTCAGGTTCTTGGGCTCATCTAGTTGTTCTGGTGGAAAGAATGGTAGAGATCATAAACTTCAAATTACTTGTTCTACATAGAAGAAAAATTCAAAGAAATTAAGCCAGATACTGACAAAACATCCACTTTCTTCCCTTTGGATTGGCATATAACTTTGAAATGCTGGTAGGAGGCAATTTGTGTACACCTCTGAGACAGTAGGTCCCCACAGCTTAACAAAACACCTTTTCTCTTTCTAGGTAGAGTACTGCCTGTGTTAAAGTGACTACATCTCCCCAGTTTCATTTTCTTTACTCCTAACCCTCAGGACAATGTGTTCTCATGTTCTTATCTGGAATAATTTCCACCTGTACCCCTGCTTTTATTCCAAGAACAATCAGAATTCTGGTTCTTGTCCTTAGGGAGCTTATAATAAATAGGAAAGAGACAATGTGTGTCTTCATCTTAGACCTTCTTTCACAATTTGTAGTAGTTCATATTCTGAGGGAATTGCCGGAAGAAGAGGTCATGGCTCCCCAGAATGTTCTAATTATTTCTGGGAGTATAACAGAAGAAATGTGGTTAACACCTAGATGATGAACAGACAGTGGTATATTTAATAATTAGGACAAGAGAAAAGAAATTCCACAGTTAACCAGTATAACACCACCTATACTTTCTATGATATAGACAGTTTAATTCAATAATAATGTTTAGGAGGCTTTTGACATTTCTTCTGATGGAATGGAATTGGATTAATGGTGTTTCTAGTAAAAATAATTCCTTTCATAAATCACTACTTGAACACATTCAGGAACCATATATCGAAGAGAACTCTTTGGATTGTTTAAGGCCATTTCAGTGTGGACAAACTTAGTAGTTACTTGGGAAACAAGATATTCCACATAGTGATAGATTACCACCCTTCAGATTACCTAATGACTGTAAAGAGCAAAACCTTTCTTTGTAATGGGACAATCTGTCAGCACCTTAGTCAAAAAATCAAATGTAGCATTGTTGAAGCTTGTCATCATGGAAGCAAACATGCGTCTCCAGATATGACAGCACATAAAACATCATTTAAGACAAAATCTTGCCAAAAACAGTATCTATGAAAGCTGTAAAGACTAGTTTTCAATTTATAGGAGACAAAGGGAATGCGAAACAAGGAATGAGAAACATCATCACAATGAAACAATCACACAAATTCTGATTACAGGACATTTTATAAGGCAACAGGCTTGTTCTCAAAAAGTCAATGTCACAGGGGAAAATAGTTGAGAGGAATATAATAGATTAATAAGGACTATATGCAGGGCATGGGCTCTATAGGTTGAGTGACCATTTCTTGATTTTGGCTCTGGTCATGATCTCAGAGTCCTAGGATCAAGCTCTGCATCCATCCGGCTCCATGCTCAGCAGGAAGTCTGCTTGAGATTCTCTCTCCATCTCCCTCTGCCCCTCCCCTCACTTGTGCTCTCTCTCTCTCAAATAAATAAATAAATTAGAAAAAAAGAAATTTGGAAATAAAGAATAGAAACTATATGGACAAGCTTCAAATACAACCTGAGTGAAGAGCAAAAGAGTAAAATAATTTAAAAGAGAAAATTAAATATATCTGAAAATGAAATAGACATTAGATAATATAGGAGACTATGAATTCCTAGTCATGTTGTAGAATTAAGATTATGTAGAATAATGTCCTATTCTTGGGATATCTAATATCCAGGAGTGAAATCATGATGTCTACAACTCAATTTCAAATGCTTCTTCAAAATGCAGATGTATGGGGATGTAGCAATATGGCAAAAATTAAATCTAGGTAATGGATATTTGATGTACCTTTCTTTTAGCTTTTCTGTTTGTTTGAAATGTTGATGTCAGTTTGAATTTTAAATGTGAAAATGCTGAAACAAAGCTAATGATGATGTTCTATGGGTTGCCTGGGTGGCTCAGGTGGTTGAAAAATCAACTCTTGGTTTCAGCTTAAGTCATCATCTCAGGGTCCTAGGTCTGGCTCTGTGCTCAGCAGGGAGTCAGTCTGCTTCTCTCCCTCTGCACCCCCACTTTCACTCTCTCTCTAAAATAAATAATCTTTAAAAAAGCTAATGATGGTGTTCTAGAAAATCACCCACCAAAGCTATGTTCCATGTACATTTGTTATTCTATACTCTTTATTACAAACCATTTTATGAAAATTCTCTATCCTGTAATATTAATCAAATAACTATCTACTCTCCTTTTCCAAACCTGATGTAAATTCTAACAGGTGACTAGCATGAAATGTGTTTGAGGGACCCAAATGGGGATATTAGGTACAAAATTTTAAGCCCATTGTGTAGATACTGGCTTGGGAGTATCAAGATTTGGGTTCTAACAGTTATATTTCTGTGAATAGGTATATTGTTTGCCAAGCCATTTGAATGCCTACATAGACTGAGTCTCAATTTCATTTCATTTCAAGAGATCTTGACTGCATGATCTTCCACTTCTAACAAATGAGTCCTGGCTATGAATGTGTATAATATAGTAAAATACAACAAGGTCATAGCATAAATAAATACAATGAAATACAATATAGACATAGCATGTTTAAATTTTGGATCTGCAATGCATAGTGCAGAAATCACAGAGCCCTTTTGATGAATTTACATTTTTCACACTATAGAAAAACTGAAATCTGGCACAAAGTTATAAATATTTAACAAGCAAATGCTGGCATACAAAAGAGTCCTGCAACACAAGTGTGTGAAGCTGCATTGAAGGCAATAATTAGACAGATCAAGTGACTTTACGTCCTGGAAAATGAAGACAAGTAGAGGGAAGTGTGATTCTGTGAATTTCATGAAAGTTGTTGGTAGGCCAATAAATGTTATGGTAAATCCAGCAATCATGAAACAATGTCTTTTCCCCTGAATCCTATGGCACAGGTAAGTGTAAGATTAGTACCACCATCAACAGTGGTGCCAAATATCTGTTACAAATCACCTTGTTATTGAATTCCTCAAATGCACCCACCAACAATCCATGGGGCAAAGGGCCCTGATTTCAAGGCTTTCAAAGATACTTCAACTGTAAGATCATTAATCCTCTGGGGATCTTTGGAGCTTTTGAATCATATTGAACAAAGTGGTCACATATGCTGGTGCTTTCCACATTTTACTCAAAAGTTGATTTGGAAAGGAGTCCTGAACATTAGATAGAGTATTGATCTTCAGCAATTAAGGTAAATACCACAACAGCGCCAGGGTTGCTTGGAAGCTTAATCTACCGATTTGATTCCTTCCGACTAGTGACTATTGCAGTGAGAGGTTGACAATTTTGAGAAGTCTCTGAACCCATCAGTTTTCTTCTAACAGAATAACATTAGATGAATGAGGAAGCCAAACCAAGTGTATAGCCAAGATAATCAACACCTAAAAGGTAAACCATATTAAGTAGCAAATTTTTAAACTATGTCTTCAAAATTTTGACTCAGGGTCGGTCAGAGGAAACTAATTTAATGGGCAATGTTTTTTTTTAAAGATTTTATTTACTTATTCATGAGAGACATAGAGAGAGGGGAGAGACACAGGCAAAGAGAGAACGATCCCAGGACCCTGGGATCATGACCTGAGCCGAAGGCAGACGCTCAACCACTGAGCCACCCAGGGGCCCCTAATGGGCAATGTTTTACAACAAGAATGAAAAATGACGACAATGCAAATCCCAAGCTATTTCCTGATTATTGCACAATTTTGGCAAGTCTTTAAAAGTATATGTAGGTATACTTAAGTATATTTAAAAATATATTACATTGAAAGATCCTCTTAAATAAGTGTTTCAGTTATGATATTTTTATAGAAAATGTTTTTTCTTTTCCACTTTTCATTTTAGAGGATTCTTGCTTTTCTCATTGTTCATTCATTCAACAAACCCTTATTGAGAACAGACAGACATAAATGAAACATGACCCCCATGTCAGAAATATTAATTGGGTTCTGAGATTAGAGGAAAGACATCTAATCCCTGTTAGGTAAGTATGTGAGCAATGGAAAGAATGAGCAGAGGATTGCAATAACAGGTGACACAGCAAGATGGACGTGTTGGGAGTAGGAGTAGGCAAGCCTCAGGATGGAGGCCTGGAGGACACTGTTCCAGGGAGAAGTAGTGGGATCCAGAAAGGGGTGGTAAAATAATGAGATATGTTTGGTAACCTATGAGTAGTTCAAAATGTATGGAATGGACAAAAGTGTGCAGAGGTAATTAGGAGATTAGAAAATCATCTCTCACAGATTGAGAGATGATTAAGAAAGACTTTGTAACCTATGAGGGAAGTTGGACTTCATCCTGAGAACAAAGAGTTATCTCAAAATGTTGAAGGGAGCACCTGGGTGGCTCAGTCAGTTAAGGGTCTGCTTTCGGCTCAGGTCATGATCTCAGGGTCCTGGGATGGAGCCCCATGTTGGGCTCTCTGCCCAGAGGGGAGTCTGCTTCTACCTCTCCCTCTGCCCCTTTCCCTTGCTTATGTGCACACTCTCTCTTTCAAATAAATCAAAAAAAAAAAAAAGTTGAGGGAAGTTATTAACATGAGTAGATTTCACTTTAGAAAGAAAATGCTGACTTTTAGGCAGAGTTTGAAGGGGGTGGGCCTAGAGATCTGCTACAGGGTGTTGCCATGATGTAAACAACCAAAAAAAAAAAATTAAGTGTGAGTTAAGGCAGTGGCTGAGAATGGAGAAAGAAGAGAAGGGTTGAAAAGAGCAATAAACTCACAAATAGGTTTGTTAGTTTGACTATGTGAAGGAATCCAAAAGCGGATGGGGCATAAAACCTGTGATGAGAGATATACATACAAATTGCAGAAAAATCAATGCATGACATTCTTCGAGCAGTTATGTTTCAAAATATTTTCCCCTGGTAGATAGTGTTCCAATCAAAATGTCAGCAAAGAGAATACAAACCAAACCAAACAAAATGAAAAGCAAAACAAACTTCCATTGCTTCATCTGCCTTATTCCCCTTTCCCAGAATAATGAATTCATTCTTTCAAAAATATATCAACGGGAGAAATTTAACATATAATGTACATCTGCACCTGATTTTGTCAACAGGACGTATTTTACAGCATGTATCTTTAAAATGTGAAATTTATAGTGCCGGATAAGGTAATAAAAACTTCTTCAAAAAAAAAAAAAAAAAAAAACTTCTTCAAAACATCAGTTAGTTTTTTCTTTATCAAACAGAAAAAACATGTGTAAAACAATTCCATGAAATATAGAACTCTGGCCTATTGGATTGCTCTGATTCCAGAAATCATCCTCAATCAATGACTGTCTGTGTTGGGCAATAAAAGACACTTCTTTAGGGACAGTAACCCAACATGTGGGTCCCTGGGCTGAAATTCACTGCTGTCACTCCTCCAATTTCTACCCCATTTTCCAACAGTCACACAGGCATGCTAAAGATGGGATCAAAGGAGCAAGGACTTTTGCCTCCGAAATTCATGGTCCTGGCATTCATAACTTTCCCCTTTTAGTTTTCTTGAATTCCCTCGCCATCCTCTCATTACTCCCTCATCTAGAGGAATACAATCCCTGTATGGGGTTAGTCTTCAGTGTTCCCAGGAAGGGGACTCTTAGGGGATACACTCTGTAGGGAGAGAAATCCCACAGTCCTCAATGAGTCCCACATGGAAGGGAAGACTGTCTCCTCCAGCTTCTCAGTTCCCTTTGCTTTCAGTTTTTTTATTTTCCTTTAGTTCCAAACTTTGGGGACAATGCCATGTTCTTTCTTCCAACGTAATTCACCTTTCTGCTTGCCTGAGCCATCTCCCACAGTAGGAGCCTGACAAGCAGAGTAATAAAGAGTCTGAACACTAGAGTTTGGTAAAACTGGGTTCAAATCCAAGCTTTCTAATTTCCAGCTCAATAGCTTTGGATAAGCCCGCTCCCACTCTGTTGTCTCGTCTATAAAATGGGAATGGCAAAGTCCCTCTTCTCATAGGTTTCTAAAAGTAAGTTTAAATAAGTCATTTCATGCAATATACTTATCATACGGCATAGCACTAAGGAAGTGCACATGACTATTAATTCCAGAAGTGGCTTTATTTCTATTTAGACCTCTGGCTAGTTTCTTTGAAACTGAAATCCAGACTTAATGCAGTCCTAACCTCTTTTTTTCAGGAATTCTCTGATTTAGCTTCTCTGTTCTTATTTTTAATGTTTCTCATCAGACCAACTGTACTTAACTGATACCTACCTCTTCAATTGTCATCATCCATTATGATTTAAGTTTGTTTTGCTTTGTTTTTCATTTATTTGTTTATATAGTATCTTCTCTAAAATTTCTGGGTTTCATTAAAATTTTCTCCCTAAAATATTGGCCCATTTCAGGGAAGAGTTTCACATCTCCTCTTAGACATTAATTCTCCCTCTCTTCTTCTATCCATCTATCTTGCTCTTTATTCATTTATCCACTCATTTGAGCTATGCTAATCATGTTTTTCTATGCTCAAGTAGTTCAAAATGTAGTGGGGAAGACAAACCAAATATTGTGATGAGTTGCAATGAATTTCAGTATTAAATTAGATCACATGTAAAGTGCTTACTTAAAAGTGCACTTGGCAGATAGAAAGGATCATCAAAATTAGATATCTTATATGGCATAAAGAATATCAATGAGCAGAAGCATATGATTCTTGATATATGGGCTTAAGGATGAACAGAAGATTTCTGGGAATGGGAGAAGGCAGAAAGTCTGCATTCCATGTCAAGGAAACAATACCATGTGTAAAGGCAAACATAGTGAAATACAGACTAACACAGCATCGAGTTTGAGAACTCCAAGTACTGCTGGAGAATAAGGTTGAAGAAGGAGGCAGTGGATTGGTAGGGGCAGGAGGTAAGGCTGCTAAGGTAGGCACGTATCAGATAGCAAAAGTCTCCTCTATGCTATGCCAAGTATTGCATTTGAATTTGATTCTGGAACAGAAAGAATTGCTTCCAAATTATTACATGCCTATTCTGCAACAGATGGATGGCATCATAGACACTTGATGTTTATTGTCCTATTTAAACTTCAAGTGAAATGCGAGGTAAATAGACATTGGTCTTATTTCATTGATATGAAAATCAAAGTTGCAACTATAAAAACGATACAGCCAGGATCTGAACAAACATCCACTTGATTGCAAAGTTCATATCCTATTACACCGCATTTTGGAAGGGATTGGACTATGTGAGGAGTAGCACTCTGTCATGTCATAAGCAAAGGAATATGGTGAACAAATTTGTTTTTTAACATCATAACTTTGCAGCAGTGCGGAGGATATATTGAAGAAAAAGTCCATGAGAAGCAGAAAAGCCCATTCAAATCTAACATAGTGATCTGGTGAGAGGTGTCGGAGTCTAAGCAAAGATAATGGGAGATCTAAAGAAACTGGTGGATCTGAGAGCTATTTGAAAACTATAACTGGGACCCTTGGCATTCTCAAACTGTTCACTGACATTGTGTCCCATAAACTCAAGTTAAGGAAGTCCATCATCTTACCATAACAATTGATGGGCAAGAAGAAAAGAGGAAGAGAAGGACAAAGAGATCTGGCTTCAACTGGTAATGAGTGCTAACAAAAATATTTGGAGAAACATTTTTCAAAGTAACATCAAGCTATAGCTCAAAACTCAACCCATCTGGGGATCCCTGGGTGGCTCAGAGGTTTAGCGCCTGCCTTTGGCCCAGGGCACTATCCTGGAGTCCCGGTATGGAGTCCCGCATCGGGCTCCCAGCATGGAGCCTGCTTCTCCCTCTGCCTGTGTCTCTGCCTCTCTTTCTCTCTCTGTGTCTATCATGAATAATAATAATGAAAAAATCTTAAAAAAAACAACAACAACTCAACCCATCTTTGATAATGAATTAGAGAAGTAATCCCCAGGCTAGCGAATGAAATGAAATCAGAGGCAGGTAAAGTATAAATTCTTAGAAGGACTCTAATCAAGGGAGAAAGTTATAGTTTGCCACAGATAGTAAAAGAAGAGATCGGGGTGGGTTATGGAAGCTGTATATTAATGCACAGACTGAGAGTTTTATGTTACCTTACAGAAAGTCTTCATTCAACTCAAATATTTACCCAGTGTGCCTGTGTGCCCAATAAAGTGACCCAGCAGTGATAAATGCCCTTTCTGGCATCCCAGTAATGATTTTTAAATGCATATTTGGAGCTTTAAGACCATGCTGAGGGGCAACTGGATGGTTCAGTAAGGTAAGCAGCTGCTGTAGGCTCAGGTCATGATCTTGGGATCCCAAGATCCAGCCCCACATCAGGTTCCCTGCTCAGTGGGGAGTCTGTTTTTCCCCCTTGACCCTCTGCCTCTCCCCTGCCCATGCTCTCTCTCTGTCTCTCTCAAATAAATAAATAAAACCTTTTTTTTTTTTTAAAAAAAGAAACAACATGCTAGGAACACTTTAAAATTTTTAATACACATTTTGACTTATTGAGAGTCTGTTTTTTATTAGCATTGCTTGTTTTCCTTTAAAAACAGACTGAGTGTGCTTTAGAGAAATGGGTCAGAACTTGTACACTGACATGCACTATGGTGGTTATTCTTATGGTGTTGTGGGGAGGGAGCTCAAATGTCTTGTAAACAAAACATGAATGGTCTAGCATCTCCAGGTGATTCAAGAGGAAGCTGAATGTTCTCGTGTCTGCTGGGAGGAACAATGCTAATGGTAGTGTTCAAACAGGGATGGGAAGGACAGTATCTTAGACTAATTCACACGCAGATCATAAACCCAGACACTACCTTCAAATGACCTTTTAATGACATCATATGAAAACAAAACAAGATAGCTTATAGGTAGCATTCCGGCGGTACAACTACATTGTTTTCCATGGCCTTAGATTTTTTTTCAATAACACAGTCTTGGTTGTGAGTAGGCAAGTATCGTCGTCACTTCACCACCTCGGGCATATTAAGGGAGACATGCACTTGGCTTCCTTTCTCAGTCCATGGCACAGATTTCAGAAAGGCCTGAGAAAGGCTTACAAAATTGTGAGGGATGAAAGAGGACTGCCCCTACAATGTCTGAGGAGTGGCTTTGTATGTTCTCTGATGATTAGAGTGCAGGTGCTTGCCCTGGCTCACTCTAGAGGTCCTTCAACCGACTGCTCAGTTCTTCCCTGTTCATGATGCTGCTATGTAGACCCTGCGCTTTGTCCCTCTTAGGAGCAACTCCCACCTCCCAGGAGGGGCAGATCCTTCTGGCATCCCTTTGTAGCTCTTCTTGCCACCAACCACCCCCCTACCCCACCCCAGCCTCGCCCGCCAACATTGCACATTCTGGACTTGGCTTCTACACTAATGAGAATGAACTATTACTTTATCAGCATGGACATATCAGATTTGCTTGGGCATGAACACAGTTCCCTGGAATCAGCAGTACCCCAAGGGCGCCAGGATGCATCGACCAGAGGCTGCTGAGAGATGTGGAACAAAAATAAATTTTTCCTAATTTACAGTTTTTGCTGTGAGGTCAGATTAAGTCTATTAATTTGGCTACTTTATCCTTCATGTGACCTGAGCAGTTTGGTAGTACAATGTACATTCATCGACGAACAACTTGGGAAATGAGCTGTGTTAATAACTTGAACACATATTTGTGTGATATTTTCTGTGACAGGCCTTTTGCTAGGCACTAGTAAAATTTGAAGTCAGACTAACCTTTTCCTGGAAGAAAGCTCAAACATATAAGAAAACTATATGAAAACTATATAGCCCCAAAACCATAAGAAGGTGGAACATAAAAAGTAGTAGAAGAGAAAAGTGAAAACAGCTTTTCATTGGGTTACTTTTTCCAGAGGTGGTTGCTTGCTTTTCAGTGACATTAAAGGTATAATTCAAGACACTGGCAGGTGGGTGGGGATGGCCTTTGGGAACATCAGGACGGTACATTAACCATGCTGTCAGGCAGTGTCCTAAATACTGGGTCTCAAGTAGCATGTGGCCTCCTCTAGATTGAATCACTCATGAACAGGTGGGAACATCACCACGAATGGGAGTAATTTCAAGTTTGAGAAAATCATGGAGGGGCAGTTGTCTCGAATGGGCAGAGGTTGGACGACTACACAGCTTAGAGGCTGTGTCGATGCTCTTCTATAGATCTAACCTGAGCTTAGTTTTCAACAGTCATTCTTCATGTGATTACCTCACATGTACCCTCGTGGAAGTTTTTGTGCCATAAAAATGAAAAATTTGCTCCATCCCTTAGAGTTCATGTCCTTTCTCCCTGGTGTATTCCCTTTCAAGTCAGTAAATAAGTTCTTCCTAAGAACAACATGAAGTCACTACTTGAACAAACATCCTCATGGGCGACCAGGAAAAACATTTGTATGCATCATCTTTCCTACCAAGATTGCTGCCTGGGCTTCCCACTTTAGTTTGGACCCACAGGCTAATTTTATGTTCCTAGTTGACCTGGTCTCTCTGCAGGCATTTATTAAGTGATCTTGGAATGATAGGATATGTCTCCCAGTCTCTAGAGTCTCCAATTAGCTCTTCCTCTCTCAAAAGCATCTCTTTTGCTGGAACCAGTTCCAACCCCCACCCCCAAACCTCCTTTTAAAATCTCTCTTCTACTCAGCATTCCTTTATCAATGTCTACTTTCTGGGCTGGCCAGAAGACCAAGGTGTAATGATACCTTGAAGTAGCCTTACCAAGGTTATTTGCATTCAAATGAAATTCAGAGTGTTACACAGAAGGCAGTGCTATCCAGAGGCAGAAGTGTAGACATTAGTGAAGAGATGGCAGAGAACAGAGGGCGTGGGGGACAGCGATGAACCAACTCAGCCTTTCTCCTGCCTCCAACCATGATCAATCCCCTATTCTAAGTGGATGGAGTAATCCTGTCTACACCCAGCCAGCCCCAGTGAGGTCAGAACCAACTTTGATATCATATATTTTTTAATTACATCCTTCTCATACTTACGCTACTTACGATTATGGAGACTATTTGCAGTTATGGGGACTCCTAACTCACAAGACAGCCGGGGGAGGACTCATCTACCCGTGTTATGCAGACAGTAGGTACTAGTCCTGGGCTTTAAGCCAGGATTGCCTCGCACTAAAGCCCAGTCTCAGCTCATTATCTTACCCCTGCACTGCCTCAGGAGGAAAGGCCCCTTCTTTTGCTTTCATTCATTCCTTTTAACCAGTATCTTGCTATCCCAAAATGCTTTATTGACTTTAACCTTATTTTCTAAGATTAAATTTTGCCTGTTCTTTTTATTCTTCCTTTAGTAGAAATAAATTTTACATCATCTCAGGTGTAAGAATACAAGATACTATCTTTCCACATCCTCTTGCAGAATAAGAATTCCTATATTCCCATTACCATTCATCAAAGTTGCAAATGAACTTCCTACATCCAGCCAGTTAATTGGTTAACTTTACTGTCTCCAAAACAATGTCTTTTAAACATAGCTAGAAGGCACTAATTACACATATATAAGAAACATCTTATTTTTATTTTGTAGTTGATTTTTAAATTTTAAAGCTAAGATTTTTTTATATTACTTTAATGACATATTACATATAACTAAGTAGTGACTGCTCAAGTTTAAATAGCGATTTTCAAATATTAGCTGTATGTATTCCTTTTATTTGCTTATATATTTTATGACTAAAATCGTGCACCTTATAAATATTTAGAGAAATTGAAAATCACAAAGTGTGTCATGATATAAATTGATGTATTTAGCTCCACAGACTGTAATTAATAAATAACCTGGCAATTTAGAAACTATAATCAATGCTTTAAAATATCCCCTCTTAAAAAAAAAACTGCACAAAGAATCTACATTACTTGGAGACTTTTCAGAGACATAATATGAAAAAGTTAGACTTGACAATCGCTGTGAAGATTAAAATTTTCATAGGCCATGCTTTTGAGGGAGAACTGGAAAATGAAGCAGAGCACTCCTTGCAATCATTTCTGCTCCCTGGGACAACAGTTTATTTGACTTCATTCAGGCCAGCATTGATAGCTCACTGATGTGTGATTTCAAATGTCCCATGGAGGATAATGAACCACTTACCAGCGAAACCTTTCCATATGACAAGCAATTTAATGTCTTAGACATAAATTAAATCTTGCCTAATATACAGAATAAATAATAATGTTAGTCTAAATATATGGTACATGACGGGAGGCCCTGTTTTATCCATTCCTTCTAACAGATAATTGATCCAGAGGAGAGACAAAAGAAGGGACTCACTCTAAAAAATAAATGCTCCACAAAGCAATCTCATGCCTCACCTAATGCAATATGTTTCTCATGAGTCTTTTGTTACTCTGTAACATATTAAATTATCCTTTCAATTACCTTGGCAACTAAAACAAGAGCTCCTAATATGCTGATGACTTCTGGATGATTACACCAGCTGTCAGTAATAAATGATAATTAAGGTCTTTTAATTATTAAGCATGAGGCGAATATGCAAAGTGTTAATTTTTTTTTTTTTTATAAAACTTGTGTCTAAAGCATACAGGAATCTTTGTACTGACAAAATTCTCTTTCTTTACCTTAGATCTGCATTTGTGGCCCTTTTCCTGAGTCCGGTAGATGGCTAAATAAATTGCAGTAACCTTCAAGACATGTAGCACCCCCCTTTGTCCCCCCCACCCCGCCCCCCAGTTCTTTCCCTGGGTCTCTTTAGTTATCTATGTAGCAGAATGTGATGATTTGAAGCTGCATTTTTAGCCGGCTTACCTTCAGAACAATAGCAACAATAACAAAGAGTCTGTCCTAATAAAGGATCTGTGCACAGTCAGCTTAAGCAATGTAAAGTGTTCCTTTATTCTGCTTATTACTGGCTCCCCCAGAGGTTAACCATCTTAAAAGGCTGGCATTTAGACTGAGAACAGGAACAAAGCATTACTAGAAAGCAGAGAGATCGTTCTCCAGCACCAGCATCTCTGGTGTCCTTAATTCTTAAAACATATAGCAACTCAACGAAAAAGAACCGATACCTTTGAATGAGAACATTCCAGCACAGGAGTATTGTTGTCTTGTCAGCCGCTGTGCAGAATGAGTTGCTTGGGCATGTATCCCACTCTTCTTAGCTACGGGGTCTGCTTGGTGGCTGCTGCCAACATGGGGAGCATTTACGACATGTATGTGGTGTTCGTCTGCAATAAAAGGAGACTAACCAGCTCAGCTTGGTGCTGCTTGCCTGGAGGCATCAGATCTTTAGACCCTCGCCATCTGATTGGCTGCTTCCTTGTCTCACTGTACTCCTCTGCCTTAACCTTCGGCTGTGTTCAATATATTTTCCCTAGGGAAATAGAGAATTGGCAGTTAGGGAATTAGTAGCAGGTTAAATTGAACTGGTTTTAGAAAGCAGTTGGTATGATTTTCTATGAACATGTCTAATGCTTATTTTTCCAAAGTCCTACATAATCTACCCAGAAGAAACCTAGGAAAATGGATATAATTTAACAGTAGTAGTTCTACGTTTCCTCTCTGAAAATTCCTTGAGTTTAGCGCACACATAACAGAGTGCTGGAGTGTTCAGGTGGCTTCTTGCAGCACAGCATGCCTGTATAATCAACATTAAATCAAAACAGATGGGGATGACAGGCTATATTAAGAGGGTTATTAAAAATGCTGGAAGATGCGGTTCAATAAGGCAACTGAAGCCATCTCAAGAAAGCGTTATAAATCACTTACACAAAATGCTCTTACAATATTTATGGTTGCTTTTATATGGCTATGGTAATGAAAACATAAAGATCAATGACAGACAAATGATAAAGCCTTTGTTGACATCCCTAGAAGAAAAGTAACAGAAATATCAAACCTTTTGTTCTGTGAAGGCAGGCAAACTAAGAATTAAAAAAAAAAAGATAACTTTACCATCTCCTATCCACATATTAGATTGAATTTTATACTTTGCTTAAGGACCTAGTACAGGATATTAAAAAATACCCACTGGTATGTTTTTAAAATGAGAGGCTTCAAATGAAAGATGAATTGACTATGCATATTTAAGGTTTTCTCCCTCATAAAAACTAAAATGACAAATGTACAAGGACAAAAACCAACCAACCAAACAAACAACAACAAACAAACAAAAAAAAGCAGGGAAAAATTGCAACCACATTTAGAAAACTAAAAGCAGATAGGTAGGTAGTAAGTGAACAGGAAAAGCTGAATCCTAAACTATCAACAGGGCAAGTCAAGAAGTGACACAGAACAAGTAAAATAGAAACAGGCAAATAACAGACAAACTAATGTGGAGAAAAGTAAATTTGGAGGAAACAATGAGTGTACTCATTTAAACAATGAGTTTAAATGCTATCATTAATTAAGAGATGAACAGACAGTTCTCATTTTGCGTGGTTCTGATACCCCTGAATATCAGTTACATCATTTAGTTTATAACAGTCTCCAGGTGATGCAGCTCAAATTTCAGTTACCAGATGTATTAACTGAGGATAATTGCATAGAACACAAGCTTTTCTGTTAGCTCTTCTGCCCACACTCACTAATAATAGATACACATTATGATCAGTGACCAATCATATCACTTCTTTCAAAGTCAGTGATTGATCATTGCACGTCTGTTAGTTCATGCACAGACAGCAAAGTATGTAGTTATATTGCCTCCTTGTCTCCTATTGATAAACTCATGCAGCATTTTCCAGAATAGATAATGAAGAGGGAATTGGCCAACAAACATGTAAGACAGCAATAAAATGAAAGATGGTAAGACAGGAAGTGAAATTGGATATAAGAAAATAGTGATAGCAAAGCAAGTTGGTAGGGTCTGCGGGAACCATACTGAGAAAGTCTAATGAATATAAAAAGTAAGGTAAAGTTGCTTCCACATCTTTTGCTGTAAATTGCACTGGGAGCAGAAAGATGCTTATGCTTGAAGACTGTAATTAAGAAAAAAATTAGTTTGGCTAGCATTCAGGTAATGTTGATGTTAGTTGCTATGTTTTTTTTTTTTAAAGTTATTATAAGGAAATGGAAGAATAACTTTTATTGCCAGTAAATGCTAGTTTGATTGTTTCAAAAGTTGGCACGAATTGATTATGTTATGCTATCTTGTGAAGTTGACAGAGCAGAAAAGGATGCTGCCATAAAATTTGCATCTAGATACCAAGGGCTGCTTAAGGCAACTGGATATGATAATTAGCAAATATTTTATATGAATATAAGTGTTTGTTAGAAAAAGGATGAAAATGTCTGAAAGGAAGTGAGACCAGCAAAAAATCACTTTAAAGGCCCATTGGAGAGATTTCATGACACTAAAGGCACAAAAAATAAATAAATGGAAGCTGGTCCAAACTTAGGAGTATGACAGTTCTCCAGGACATGGAGATCTTCATTTAGTATTGTAAGTTATACCATGAAAAGGTAGCAAACATTGATTCCAGGAAGAAAACATTTAAATTTTCAATATTTTTGATACTTTAAATTGCAGTTTCCTAAGGAAGTACTAGTTTTGCTGTTTTTTTATTTTCCTATATATTTAAAACTTACAGTAAGAGTTTTAGTGTTTTGAAAAAGTTGTTAAAGTTCACAAATCAATTGTGGTTCCCTTCACTGATTAATAAGATTGCTTTGCATGGTTTTTGCTTGCCTGATCATTTTTATAATCCTGTTTTACCATGCAAAGTAAAAACTGCCCATATTGCATCCAAGAAACAAGAACAGGTAGCTATAATAAAGAAATACATGGAACATAAAAAGCTCTTGGAAGGGAATCCCTGGGTGGCTCAGCGGTTTGGCGCCTTTGACCCAGGGCACGATCCTGGAGTCCCAGGATCATGTCCCATGTTGGAATCCTGACATGGAACCTGCTTCTCCCTCTGCTTGTGTCTCTGCCTCTCTCTCTCTCTCTATCATGAATAAATAAATAAATAAATCTTTAAAAAAAAAGCTCTTGGAAAACTTGATAGAAAGATTGGAAGATAATGCTGAGTGAGTGAAAATTGAGTAAAAAGGTGAAAAGAAAAGGTAAAGTTATGTTAAAAGGTAAGGAAATTAATGTATAGTCTAGGAATTCAACATCTAAATAACAGGAAATCTAGCAGGATGGAATAAAGAAAATACCAGGAAGAAAACCATCAAAAAAAATAACTCAAGAAAAATTCCCATGAGTTTCCAGATTTGGAATATGCCATGAAGACACATGATTGGCTCATGATTGTAGATTTTCAGAAAACAAGAGACAAAAAAGATTCCATAAACTTTTAGAGAGAAAAGCATAAATTTCATGAAAGAGATCAAGACCTAGAATGCTATTATTCTTCTCAATTGCAACACTAGAAGCTGAAAAACAATGGGAAATTATCCTTAAAATTCAGAGGAAAAATAATCTCCAACCCTAAATCCCACATCTAGCCAAATTATCTCTAAGAGTACATGTAGAATAAGATATATATTTTTAAGGTATATTTTTGGATATGAAAGGTCTTTAAGATATCCATATCAAGAATCTTTTCTCAGAAGTTTATTGAAGAATGTACTCCACCAAAATAAGAGAAAAAAAAAAAAGCAAAACCCACTGAGATCCAGCACAATAAAAAGGTAAAGGAACCACCCATTCCCTAGAATGCTGTTGGAGTTAGATTTCAAAATAAATACTATGCAGCCAAACTAGGGAGCAACCTGTCCCAACTTGGGGAATTTGGGAAGATAAATTGATGAAATATGTATTTAATGTTTTGAGAGAAGATGTATCCAATTGGGGAGTGCCTTGGCTTGTATTCATTCTAAGTACATGAACAATTGAGTAGACAAAATGGAGAATTTTATTTTCTAGGAAAATGAACTATAGTATACTTCATGGTTCAGATTTGAGTATTGTTTACACAGCTATAGTAATAAAAACACTGAGTATTGATATAAGCAAAAGTATGATATTTGATGCCAACTGCAATTGCAGGGCTGTGGCAGGTGCAGGGCGTATGGGTGAAAGAGCAGTTAGTCCTGTCTTCCAAATGGAAAAAAGTCAGTATATAATGCCTTAAATGGAAACATCAAGTGGTAGAAATCTAATCATGTTATTTAGAAATTTTAAAAAATTAAGTATGAAATTTAACTTAGAATTTTTAATGTGACTGTCTCTGATGAACAAGAAATGGCAAAGATTCCATTTTTGTAATTACTTAACCTGATTCTATATACATGCATAAATTTAATGGAAATAAAAACTATAGCAGAATATTGACAAGAGGTAAATTTGTAACTATTTACTCACTGATAGTTTAGTGGGAAAAATGCAAAATTTATAACAAGGTTATTCCATATTCAATGGAATATATATATATATATATTTCAATAAAAAAATTTCTTATTAAAAAACTTGGAGGCCAACATTGAAAGCATGGTTTGAACACAACATTTTTAGAAGAACAAAGTGAATATAACCAAGTATATTAAAATGGTTTCAGTTACCAGCATTGAAACAAAATTAGTGCAAAAAAGGCCAAATACAATTGCACAGATAGTGGCTCTTGGATCTTGAAAGTGAACTTGATTTGTGACCTTTCCCATTATCCAAGTGAAAAATGAGAGCTTGGGCTTTTGTCTGTGGTTTAATATGATACATTTGACTCTTCCATCTGAGACAACATCATACTAGCATCATAGCAGAAGTGCCCTGAAATTTCAGCAATTCTGATAAAAGTGAAATTGCAAGTCACAGCATCAAGGAAACTAATAGAGCACAATAGAATACACAATAGGACATTACTATACACAATAGAATATTATTCAGCCCATTAAAAAGAATGAAATCTTGCCATTAGCCAGGTGTGGATGAAACTAGAGAGTATTATGTTAAGAGAAATAAGTCAGGCAAAGAAAGACAAATACCATATGATTTTCTTGGTATGTGGAATTTAAGAAACACTACAGATGAACACATGGGAAGGGGGACGAAAAGAGAGAGAAGGAAACAAACCATAAGAGACTCTTAACTATAGAGAACAAACTGAGCATTGATGGAGGGAGGTGGGTAGGGATGAGCTAGATGGGTGATGGGTATTGAGGACACTTGTGTTGAGAACTGGAGCATTATATGCAAGCAATGAATCACCAAATTCAACTCCTGAAAACAATATTACGCTGTATGTTAACCAACTAGAATTTAAATACAATTTTGAAAAAAAATAAACAACCAAAATATATGGGCAGATAGGTATTCAATCTCAGCAAGAAAAAAATTAATTCAAATTGAAATAATAAATGTTTGGCTACTTATTGAACTATAGCAAGCAAACAAACTAGAGGGTCCAGGGTGGGGAGGGAAACTTTCTTTTCCTATATATTTTCTGTTCTGCTAAAAAATTAATCAAAATTTTCAATAAAAGTAATTTTTAAATGATGAAATTTCTAAGAGAAAAAAGTATACTTTTGCCATGTAAGTACTTGTACTTCTGTAGTAATTTACTAATTTGGTCTTAATATTGAATTTGTGTTCTAGTTTAAAAAAAACTCAGGCTTTGATAGTAACAAAAATCAGAGTAATATACCAGGCGAAATAGGCATGTATAGTGTTACCTGTATAATGTCAGAAACACAATGTATTTCAAACACATGTAAATCGTCCATCAGATTTCCTTGCATAGAGTGTACTACAGTGTAAGGACCTCACTGAGAACCCTGCACAGCAGGGCTTGTTGGTTGTTAGTCTGAGGAGATGGAGCATGGCAGATGCTGGTGAGCTATCAACCTCTCACACTAAACTTATGTAATATTTTCTAGGAACAGAACTTTCATAGAGAGGTGAAGAAGTTAGGCTTCTCGTCATTGTTATAGAAAGAATAGAAGCAGGTTGTACTGAGAGAGAATCTTGGAGGCAGAGAAAAGAGATTACAGGGATTTAGAGAAATCACTGATGGTGGAATGCTTTTTGATGGTCACCGGTGGTGGCACTGTGTTTGGGGTCAAGGGCTTTTCAGTTGACTCCTGCCTGGATCATGTATAGAAGACATGGAGGTGATAGAATTTGGCATCCCAGAATCTCAAATTCTAATGCTTGTTTCATGGTTTACCAGCTGAGTAACCTTGGTAAGTGATATAAATATTCAGAATCTCAACTGTCTTCAATTTGCCTACAGCACTACCCACATTATAATAATCAAATATCAGTAGATCCTTAAAATCTTTTAGCACTAAACAAGTCTAAGATAATTTTATAGCAGAGCTCTTTACAAAATAAAAAAACTATATCTTTCCCTCATTTCTCAAGCTGTAGCTCTCTCATGCATTTCTTTTTTAATCTCACAGGAGTGTGATAATTCCTCTACAATATCTGTTTTGTAAGATACTTTGCTTAATATTGAGTATTATGGAAGCTATTAAAGTCCCCAGTCTGTAAGCATTTTATTACTGAGTTCCAGCTTAATTCTCAGGATCATCCCTGACTTTGATGGCAAAATATTTCATTCTACTTGGAATCCTCCATTGACTATGTTTGTTGGCATTCTTTTTCAGCCTTATGAATTTCAGTCACCTTTGAGAAAAAAAAAAAACACATCTTAAAATCAATGGTATAACATGCATGCAGTGCTGTTTAAAACTCTGACGTGATGAGGGGCACCTGGTGGCTCAGTAGGTTAAGTGTCAGACTCTTGATTTCAGCCCAGGTTATGATCTCTTCTCAGAGTCATCAGATCGAGCTCTGAGTTTGGCTCCATGCCTGTCATGGAGCCTGCTTAAGATTTTCTCTCTCCCTGACCCACTACGTGAGCACGCTCTCTCTAAAAAAAAATAAAGAACTCTGACTTGATGAAAAAGTGAAATAAAATAAAACAACATTCAAGAGGAATTATAGAAATATGTTCAGCATATTTTTCTCCTAAATACTTATAATTCTTTAAAAATAAATCTTATTTACGAATATGAATGAACCTGTAAAATAAAATGTCCTATTGCCTTTGCTATAGAAGTATTTTATGAAATTACAAGACAGATGTAATTTTATTTCTTAATGACTTTTTAAACAAATGACAGCAAAGGTAATCAAAAAATTTAAAGTACCTATTTGATGCCTATTGAGGAATTCGGAGGTCAAGGGTACTTGTCCTAATTATAGAGATCAACAAAGATTTGATAGCCATAATAAACACCTTTTTGAATCAGCATTTTTGGCTAGCAAATAAAATAAACATTCCTTTAGCATGTATTTTTATCTTGAGGATATAAAGTATAGGACTGACTTATTATAAAAGAGTTTTTCACAACAGATATTTTTATTCAATCATTTACCCATCATTTACTTTTTCATCAAAGATTGAATACCTCCTTCCTGTTGGTACAAGAATTGGTGTGGAACTGTGGATTTCAAAGTATAAGAAGGGAAACTAGGGTGAAGAAACATCGAAGGAAGAGAATGACCCATCCTAGAGTATAATCCATTCCCCACTTTATACGATACACCCAGAGATACTCCCTACATACCCACAGATACCCTTTAAAATTTTCTCTTCCAAGTCTATAGAAGAGGATTCTTGTATTTTCTAGCTTCACTTTCAGTTTTCCATAAGTGATTACAGACTTTTCCTTAAATCGTTGCTTTTAGAAAGTAATTGAATAATAGAGTCACTTCTTATGCTGTGAATCAGCTAAGAAAATGGCAGTCTGCCTATTTAGCTAATTGAATTTGTGCCTTTTTAACAGACTTTCCTATAAAGTAAGGGAATCTCTCAAGCTTTGAAATATAAATGTTAACTGTCAGTTCCAGTTCTGAAAACAGGGATACAAAATACACTTTTGATAATTAACCAGTGGTATAAAAAGGCAGCCTCTTTCCTTCCTCAGCACTGTTTACAGTAGTTTAGTTCTTTTGAGTCTGTCACTGCTTTTGTCTGGACACTTCAAAGCCATATTCAGCTGCAGATCCCAAACACAATGCCACGAGCTGGTGTCTGCTTACTGGAGCTGAAACGCTTTGTTTCAGAACTGCCTTAACAGCTAACCTTATTGGTCTAGATTTACCACCTCGACCTACTTCATTCATTTATTTTCATGTAAACGGAGACGTCTGATTCACGGGAAAGGCATCCATTAGACCAGTGTTGAGATAAAATTAATTATTATTCTGATAAATCATTTCACTCATGTTAGCTCTGCTGGGCAATAAGCAGAGGAAATAAAATACTTATATCTCTTTATGTAATTTTAGGGAGCACAGAGGTTTCTGCTTTAAAACATATCTTAAGGTGCCACTTGAATCCCTGATAAAAATAAATCACCCCTCAACGAAGCTTCTGTAGTCTCTATCTCCTTCAGACACACTTAAATCACAGTTACTTGATGTTGATGCTTGGCCCCAAAGAAAGCAAAGGCAGATGGGGGAACAAAGACAGAAATGGAACTGAACGTATTTTATTCAAAGCATCTTCCTTATTTTTTCTGCTTTGGCTCACGGTAAGGGGGTACAGAGAAGTTTAAGAAAGGCAAAGTCGAGTATTGAGAACCAGGAGAAGAATAAGGAAAATTCAGTGGCATGTATACTCTGGAAGAAAGCTGGTGAAGACCAAAACCCAACAAAAGTGTTATTGCAGATCAGCAGTACCTTATTACCCACCAGCATCCCTCTTATGACTTTCCCTAGATGAACTCCAGATTTGAAGATGTAAAATACCAAATGAATGGCATGTGTTAGATAAAAATCCCTCTCCTTCTTTTCCAAAATGATTTTTATTGAGATATAATCAACATACATTATGTTAGTTTCAGACATGCAACATAATGATTTGATATTTATACATATTACAAAATGATGATCACCTTCAGACTATTAGCATCCATCACCAAACACAGTAACAACACTTGTTTTGTTTTGATGAGAATTTTTATGACTCTTTTTCTTATCTTTCATAGATCAAATACGAATATAATTTTAAAGTATAAATCAGCATGAGATAATTGGGGGTCACTTGGCTAGTTGATACATTTCCAGTCAAAAGCTTAAAGCTTTAAAATTTTGTATAAGCTTTTGCTACTTCATCACAGGAAAATGACCATATTCATTATATTTTTTAACATCTTGAACATTCATGTAGATCCCATTCTTAGTTTCTCAGATTGGAATTCCACAGTGAAAGTCAATTCCCGATAGACACAATGAAGCTATTAAGTTGAGAACTAAAGGCCAACAAAGGCACTGATATTAAGATTGTTGAAAGTAAAACATTAATTTGATGACAATTTATCTATTGTAACTCATCCTAATCTTTTAACCGTTCTTCTGATTATATGACCAAAACCAGTAAAATATAGAACTATTTCTTTTTTAGAACTATTTCTTAATTACTTACGAAGTTTTTGCAAAAGAAGAGAGAAAGAAATGATATTAGGGAGAGAGAGGATGAGTAAAAGAATAGATAAAACTGTTGTCCTCTGAATTGGTGGTTTTTAAACTTCACTGGATCCCTACAAATTCTTCTGGGGAACCAGACACCTGGAGAGGACAGAAGATGTGGACAGCGGGCCTTGACAAACTCAAGCTTTTTGCCAAACCATTCAATCAGATTTGCTATGGTTGTTCCTGTTTCATAAACTGGGGTTCCTGGTGTGATTTCATTTGAAGAAAGGAGTCCGCTGCTAAAAACAAGGTGGAAAACCACAACTCTAAAGTTATAGCAGCTTTGGCATCTAAGTGACAAAATACCTATTCTCCAAGAGTATCAATGTGACATCAAGCCTTATCTTTCCTTCCCTCTAAATATGCTCTGCTAGTTACTGCATTTATCTTTAAAATCAATTCATTTATACACTGAACCACTCCAAAAAATATTTTGAGGCAGCTGACTCATTTCTCCTTTGTGACCTCAGCTGATCTGAATTCACCTTCTCCACTAAATCATAGGCACAATAACAATAGATACCTTCTGTGCTGAATAGGACAATGGAATGCAACCTCTGGAAACCCAGTGAATAATTTCAGATTCATAAATCAGACTTGAGACTTAAAGGCTTAGACTTTAAATCATTGTACACAGTTTGACGGTATAACCTCATTTTTATTAAAAATATGTCAACATATGCATAGGAAATACCAGAAATAAAAAACTGCCTATGAACATTGGTTGTGTCTTGAGGATGGAATAATAAGACTTCTTGCCCTATTATTATTTTTTAATTTTATTTATTTATTTGACAGAGAGAGCACAAGCAGGGGGAGAGGCAGAGGGGGGAGGGAGAAGAAGGCACCGGAATGAGCAGAAAGGCCAACTTGGGGGTCAATTCCAAGACCTTGGAATCACAGCTTGAGTGGAAAGCAGACGCTTAACTAAGCCACCCAGGCGACCCAAGACTTCTACTTTTATACAGTGGTGTCTCTCTGAAGGAATTTGAGTATATTATTTTTTAAAACCTTAAGAGTTTCAATGACATTAGGTGGATATTCACATTAGGTGGACAGTGAGCAGTGAAAAGCTGCTTAAAGAGGATTTTTGTTTTCCTAACCTTTTGCATTTTCCAGGTCTATTTTTTTTTCCTTTTTATTCCCCATGATGTACCTTTCATCCCCATGACTGATTCATTTCATAACTGGAAGCCTGTACCTCCCACTCCTCTTCACCCATTTTGCTCATCCTCTACCCTTCTCCCCTCCAGCAGCCACCAGTTTGTTCTCAGCATTTTGGGATCTATTTCTGCTTTTTGGGGTTTTTGTTTTGTTTTGTTTTTCAGATTCAATGCATAAATGAAATCATGTGGTATTTGTCTTTCTCTGACTTTTTTCACCTAGCATGATACTCTCTAGGTCCATCGATGTTGCAAATGCCAAGAATTCTTTTTCTATGGCTAAGTAATATTCCTTTGTATTATATACCACATCTTCTTTATCCATTCCGCTGTCAATGGACAGGGCTTGCTTCCATTTCTTGGCTATTGTAAATAATGCTGCACATATATTTTTGAATTAGAGTTTTCATTTTCTTTGGGTCAATATCCAGTAGTGGAATTACTGGATCAGATAGTATTTCTTTTTTTTTAAAATTTCAGTAGAGTCAACTTATAGTGTTATATTAGTTTCAGTTGCAAAATATAATGATTCAACAATTCTATACAGTGCTCATCCTGGTAACTATACTCTTAATCTTCTTCCCCTTACCCACCTCCCCTCTGAAAACCATCAGTTTGTTGTCTATAGTTAAGTCTGTTTTGGGGGTTGTCTCGTTTTCCTTTACTCGTTTCTTAAATTCCACAGAGGAGTGAAATCATATGGCATTTGTTCTTCTCTGTATAACTTACTTCACTTAGTATTATACTTTCCTGATCCATCCATGTTATTGCAAATATTTCATTCCTTTTTACGGCTGAGTGATATTCCATTATATATCTCTATATTTCTATTATATGTACATAATTGTATAATAGATATGTGTCTTTTATATAGAGAGATAGAGATACTTGTATATATAAATATATATATCTTTTTGAATTAGGGTTTTCACATTCTTTGGGTAAATATCTGGTAGTGGAATCTGGAATTATTGGATCATATGGTAGCTCTATTTTTAATTTTTTAAGGAACATTCATACTGTTTTCCCTAGTGGCTGCACCAATTTACAATCCCACCAGCTGTGCACAAGGGTTTCTTTTTCTCTACACCCTCACAGACGCTTATTTTTTTTTTTAAGATTTATTTATTTATTTATTCATGGGAGACACAGAGAGAGAGTGAATGAGAGGCAGAGACACAGGCAGAGGGAGAAGCAGGCTCCATGAAGGAGCCTGACGTGGGACTCGATCCGGGGTCTCCAGGATGATGCCCTGGCACTAAACTGCTGCGCTACCGAGGCTGCCCTGACGCTTGTTATTTCTTATGTTTGTGATAGTAGCCATTCTGACAGGTGTGAAGTGATATCTCATTGTGGTTTTGATTTGCATTTCCCTGGTGATTAGTGATATTGCACATCTTTTCATGTCTGTTGGCCATCTGTATGTCTCCTTTGGAAAAATGTCTATCCAGATCCTCTGCCCATTTTAATCAGATTATTTGGGGTTTTGGGGTTGAGTTTTTTTTTTTTTAAGATTTTATTTATTTATTCATGATAGAGAGAGAGAGAGGCAGAGACACAGGCAGAGGGAGAAGCAGGCTCCATGCCAGCAGCCTGATGTGGGACTCGATCCTGAGATGCCAGGATCATGCCCTGGGCCAAAGGCAGGAGTTGAACCGCTGAGCCACCCAGGGATCCCCTGGGGTTGAGTTTTTAAAGTTATTACATATTTTAGGTATTAACCCCTTATCAGATGTATAATTAGCAAATATCTTCTTCCATTCAGTAGGTTGCCTTTTTGTTTTGATGGTTTCCTTTGCTGTGCTTTTTATTTTGATGCAGCCCCAATAGTTTATTTTTCTTTTGGTTACCATGCTTGAGGAGACAAACTAGGAAAATGTTGCTAAGGCCAATGTCAGATGTCTCTCTCTCTCTGTGTGTATCTCATGAATAAATGAACAAAATCTTTAAAAAAAAAAGCTCAGATCTCAAGTGTACAATATGACGAGTTTTGACAAATATATATAGCTATGTAAACAATCACCAAAATCAAGATATTGAACATTTCTATCACCCATAAAGCACTTTTATTCCTCTTTTCAGTAAACTCTCCTTACCCCAAGGCAGTAATTGTTCTGATTTATGTCACTAAGAATTAGTTTTACCAATTCTTAAACTCATACAGTTGGAATCATACAGCATATACTCTTGTGTCTGGTTTCTTTTATTCAACATGTTTTGGAGAGTCATCCATAATGTTGCATTTATCAGTAATTCATACCTTCTTTATTATTGAGTAGGATTCCATTGTAAGAAATATCAAAACTAATTATTATTTATTATGCCCTGTCGATGGGCATTTGTGTTGATTTCTGTTTATAAATAAAGCTGATGAGAACATTGTTGATTAAATTTTTCCATGACATCTTTCATTTCTCTTGGATAAATATCTAGAAGTGGAATTATTAGGTCAGAGGATGGGTATATATTAGAAATTAATTTAATTTAATTTATTTATTTTTAAATATTTTATTTATTTATTCATTAGAGACACAGAGAGAGAGGAAGAGACACAGGCAGAGGGAGAAGCAGGCTCCATCCAGGTACTCCAGGATTGTGCCCTGGGCAGAAGGCAGGTGATCAACTGCTGAGCCACCCAGGCATCCCAGAAATTAATTTTAAAATGCCAGTTTTCTATAAGTTTTCAAAATTGGTTGTACTATTTTATTTCTCATCAGTGATGCATGAATTTCACTGATCTGTATTCCACCATAAATTGTTTTTCAGTCTAATTAATTTACTTTTGGCCATTTAGCCAAGGTATATATAATTATTAGAGTTTTAATTTGTATTTTCCCAGTGACTAATGATGTTAAATTCCATTTCATGTGCTTATTGGCCAATCATGTATCTTTTACTATGAAGAATGTTCAAGTCTTTTGATCGGTTTTTTAAAATTATGCTTTCTTTTATTATATAGTTGTAGGTATTTGAATATAAATCCCCTATCACGTTTATATCATGAAATTTTTTTCTCCCAGTATATACCTTGGATTTTTATTTTTTAACAATGTATTTTGATGACTGAAGTTTTACATTTTTATGAAACCCAATATAGAGTTTTTTCATCTTTTATAATTGGTGATTTTATGTGTCTATTACAAACATGAAATTTTCTTCTAGATGATTTATAGTTTTTGATTCATTTATAATCAGGAATATTATTAATTTCAACTTATTTTTTGTGAATACTGTGAAATAGTGGTTAATATTTTAGCCCATTTTTCCAGTTGTTCCAGCAACATTTATTCAAAAGACTTTCATATTCTTATTGAATTGCATTAGGGCTGATGTTAGAATTGACTGTAATCTGGATTCTTCTTTCTTGTCCTTAGAAGGTTTATTTATAGTTATGGTAAAACCATGCTGTCATAATATTTTAAAAAATAAAATACTGTTACTCCTTCAATGTTTTCTTTTTAAAAATTGCCTTGGCTATATCAAGTCCTTTAAATTTCTATAACAACTGTAGAATCGGTGTGTCAAATTTTAGAAAAATCTACTGGATTTTTTAAAAAGATTTTATTCATTTATTCATGAAAGACACAGAGAGAGGGGTAGAGAAACAGGCAGAGGGAGAAGCAGGTTCCATGCAGGGAGTCCAATGTGGGACTGGATCCCGGGATTCCAGGTTTAGGCAAGTGCTAAACCGCTGAACCACCCAGGGATCCCCTCTGCTGAGGTTTTTTTATTGTGATTTCTCTAAATCTGTAAAGTTGGGATAATGAATGTTTTAATAATATTGAGTCTTCCAAACCATAAACATAGGATATCTCTCTACTTAGAACTTCTTTGATTTCTCTCAGCAATATTTTGGTCTTTAGGGTACAGGTCTTGCACATCTTTCACTAAATTTATTCCCACATAACAGATGTTTTATAATTTTTCATAAATGGTATTGTATTTTCCAGTTGTTTATTGCTAGTGTATAGATTGACTTCCTTATACTCTGACCTTGCTTGTTCTTATTACTTGTTAGTGGTTTATGGAACTTCTTATTTCTAGTGGTTTATGGAAGCCCCTGGATTTTCTATGTATCCAATCATGGATAGTCTTCAAACAGTTTCATTCTTTTCTCTTATTTGTCAATCCTTATGCCTTTATTTCCTTCCTTCCTTAATTTTAAAAAATTCTTTTCTTTTTTTCCTGTTACACTGTTTAGGATCTTGCATTGCTGAGGTGTGAATTCCATTAATTCATTTCTAAGTATTAAATCAACTTTGCATTCCTGTCATAATGCTGTTTAGCGATAATGTAGTATCAGTTTTATATATTATTGAATTTCATTTTCTAACATATTATTGAAGATTTTTGCATCTATGCTCATGAGAAATAATGGTCTGTAATTTTTTACTTGTAATGTCCTTCACATTTTGATGTCATTATCATGTTGGCTGACCTCATAAAACTATTTTGTGCATCCTCTTATTTCTAAAAGAATTTATTGAACTTTGATATTTTTCTTTCTTAAATGTTTGATGGAATTTACTAGTGAAACCATCTGGGCTTGAAATTTTCTTCTGATGATGTTTTTAATTTTTTTTTAGCAAATACAGGTATGTTCAAAGTTTCTAGTTTTGTTGTATCAATTTTTTAAAATTACATTTTAATTTTCATCTAATTGAATGTCTTGATACAAAGATGTTCTAATAGCTCTTGTTTTCATTTAATATCTGAAGAATTTATAGTGATATCTCTCCTTTCATTCCTTATATTGGCATCTCAATTAGTCTTGCTAAGGGTATATTCCTTCTATTAATCCTTTTAAATAACAAACGTTTGACTTCGTTAAGTTTCTCTTTTATTTTCTTATTTTATATAGCTGATTTCTGATTTTGTATGATAATATTTTATTCCCTTTCTTTTGCCTAATTTTCCTTCCTTATCTAGCTTGTGCTATTTTGGTAGTTTTGATTACTGATTGCCCTTCCTCAAATGTATGCTTTGAAACTATTTATCTCTCAGCACTGCATTAGCTGTATACCACAAATTTTGATATGCTGTATCTCATTATCATCAGTTCAAAATATTTTCTGATTTTTCTTGGCAGTTTTTTCTTTGGTCCATGGGTTAGTCAGGAGCATGCATTTTAATTTTCAAATATTTAAAGGTTTTTCTAACTATTATTTTACAGTGGATTTCAATTTAATTCTTATAAGGTCTAAAAGCATCTATATGATTTTAGTTTTTTTAAGGCTTAAGGAAAATTATTTTATGATCGCATAGTTCAATCTTGGTGAATGTTCCTCATGCATTTATTAATAATATGTATTTGTAGTTGAATGTGAAAGTCTATAAATATCAATTTGGTCAAGTGGTTAATAATAGAAATAGAACTGCTTAATCTGGGGGCACCAGGGTGGCTCAATCAGTTATACCTCTGACTCTTGATCTCAACTCAGGTCTTGATCTCAGGATCCTGGGTTCAGGCCCTGCATTAGGGGACCTTTAAAAAATGCTTGATTCACTTATATATTACTGATTTTTTTGGTCTACTCTTTCTACCAATTTTTGATCGATGGATATTAAAATTTCCCATATTTGATTTCTTTCTATCAATTTTTGCTTACTGTAATTTGAAGGTTTACTCTTAGTTGCAAATATATCTAGAATTTTTATGTGATGAATTGACTGTTTCATAATTATGAAATGTCCTTCTGTATCTTCTTTAATATCCCCATCATGAAGTCTCCTTTTCTGATAATGTAGTCACACTAGGCTTCTTGTGATTAGTGTTTGCAGGATGTTTTTAACCACTTTTTAAAATTCTCAAGCTATCTGTCTCTTTATAGCTAAAATATCTTCCATTCAATTGGGTTTTGCTCTTTTAGCTGATGTCTCCAACATTATTAGAGTGTTCAGTATTTTTTATTTAATGTAATTATTGATATGGTGAGATTTCATCTCCATTTTAACATTTGTTTTCTACTTCTCCCCTCTTCTTTGTTCCTTTGTGCCATATTTTTTGCCTTCTTTTGGATTAATCGAATAATTGTTAGTATAACATGTTATTGCCTCAACTGGCTTTTGAACTATTTTTGTTTTCTTTTTCTTGTTTGTGCTCTAGGGATTGCAATATGCATCCCAACTTTATTACAGTCTACATAAAATTAATATTGTGCTATTTCATGTGCAATACAAGAACCTTATAACAGTATGATTCCATTTACCATCTATAGCCCTTTCTGGTTGTTTTATCACACATTTAACTTCTGATAATAAATTCTGTGGCACATTATTATTCTTTTGCTTTAAGCAGTCACTTGACTTTTAGAAATTAAGAAACAGTATTTTCCATTTGCCCACATATTTACCATTTCTGGTTTCTTCATTTTTTTGCAGGTTCAAGTTTTCACCAAAACCATTTCCTTCAGCCTGAAATGCATCCCTTAGTATGTTTTATGGTGCAAAACTGCTGATAATGAGTTCTGTTGTGGTCTTTTTTTCTGAAAATATCTTTTCTTTCACATTCATTTTTGAAGGAAAATTCACTGGACATAGAATTCTAGGTTGACACATTTTCTTTTGATACTTCAAAGATGTTATTTCATTGTTTTCTGGCTTCCATTTCTTTACTGAGGAGAATTCAGCCACAATTCTTATTATTGTTTCTCTGATTATACTATGCCTCTGATTATACTATCTGGCTACTTTTAAGATTTCTCTCTTTGTCTTTGAATTTAACTATCTAACTTTGATGTGCCTGGGTGAGATCTTCATTTTTATCCTGCATGAGATTTACTGAGCTTCTTTAATATTGGGTTTGTGTATTTGAAAAGTGTCTCTTATGTGAGACTGTTTTGTCACTAGATTTCTGGGAACTCTGTTCTCCTTTTTTCCCCCTCTCTATACTTCCTTGATTTTCAGTGAGTTCTATTGAACTATCTTCAGGTTCACTGACCCTTTCATCTGTGTGTCCATTCTGCTCTTGAGCCCTTCTAATAAATTTTCTCATTTCAAATATTTTTAATACAAGAGTTTTTATTTGGTTCTATTTTAGAATTTCAGTTTTCTGCTAAAATTCCTCATTAGTTCATCTATTTTGTCCATATTTCCCCAAAAATCTTTAACATAATTCTAATAGCTGTTTTAAAGTCCTTGCTTGTTAATTCCAACATTGGGTAATTGAGACCTTATTTATATTGCCTACTTTTTCTTTTCATTATGAATCAATTTTCCTATATTTATGCAAACTTCATAAGTTTATGTTGGATTTTAAACATCATGAATAATATAGTATAGACACTTGAAAATTTATTTTTTTCCCATAAAAAGTATTCAGTTTCACTCTGGCAGACAGTTAAAACCCAGTGGATATCCTTGACAGATTGAGACTTGATTTTAGGTTTTATTAAGATAGGTCTGTTTCATATTTGTCCTTAAATTTAGGGCATAGTCTGTAGTCTGAGACATAATGATTCTTCCTTCTAAAGCAAGACTCTTTTGGGGTTTCACTGGTAAGTCTGAGACGTTTACAAATTTCCTTTTGTCTTGGCTGGACTTGAACCATGAACTTTGCCTTACCAGAAGTGGGAAGGTTTGAAAATCTCTGATTGACTCCGGTGTTTCATAGGAACCAGGAACCTGGGAACTACATTTCCCAGAATCATGTCAGTAATGTTCTGGCTTAGATTTGGAAAGGCAATAAGGGAGCAGAAGGCATTTGTTTTTCCCCGGCTGCAGAGATAATTGAGGTTTGGTGGTAGCCTCAGGTCACCCCTTTATGAAGGCAGTATGACTAGTGGTGCTGGATTCCTGTCATTCCTGACCAGGCTGGCAGGAGCAACTTCCTAAGTCTCTGAATAACAGTAAACCTGAGAGTTAGCAAGAGCCTTCTTGGACTTGTACTTACAATGGCTTTGACAATGCCAAATGCACATTAAGTTATTTTCCATTTGAAAGAGCTAGAGTGTTTTCTGTTTTCTTGAACAAACTGACCAATGCAGGTGCTATTGGTATTCTTTGTTTGCAGGAACATCCTGTGCTTTGCACCACACTTACCATTCCTAAACACTTGGCAGTTAATATCAGTAGAAACTCCCAGTCATTCTGATAAACAAAGGAAGTCTACATTTTTAGAAACCTCCTGGAGAAGTAGAACTGTTTCTAATTGGGACCCTCTGTAGGGTCCTCTAGTATTCTCAGTTCCCAAATTAGTGCCTTACTCTTATTAAGTGCTTAATATTCATTCAGTAAAATAATAAATAACAATGCAATAAAAGTTACTTTTGAAAAGTATATCAATAGTTGAAGCTTGTCCAAGTCACATCTCACGTTTGGAAAGCCCAGCCTGGTTATCTATATTTTGTTCCACCTTGGAAGACAATCTCTTCCCTTTTAGCCTTCTAAAGATTCTGCTGGGGTTATAACTTTCTGAGCCATGAGTAAAAGGCTTGTGAACTCTCTATTCTCTCACAGATGACCTGGGAACTGCCTGGAACAATTACCTGGCCTAAGGATACACAGCTTACTTTTACCAGTGTCCCAAGTTCTTTCTTGGGACTCAATAATTGACAGGGTCAAGTGATGTTGTGAGGAGCAGGGACCCCTGATGTTGACCCAGCCATAAAACAGTTTTGCATAAGTATGCTTTGCTGTGCTATGATTTGTACCTTGTCTATAAATGTGTCACCTTGTCTATTATGGGACAGCAAAACATGTTTCAGCTAACAAGCATTTATTTATTTCCTTTATATAAAGTTAATCCTGGTTTTCAGCTCCCATTCCATTGTGTTGGTGAGGAATGGGAGTTTCAATCCTACTGGCAATCCTTTGCAGAATTGCTTCTGATTCTAGGATATTTTCATGATTTTAAGGAAATAGAGATCAAGGTTACCGTGATCACCACTGACCTCTCTGAGTCCCTTGGATTTCTGTTTCCAAATCTTCAATAGGACAGGTGATCTTTGCTGAAGCTGGGGATCCTTAAACCTAGAGTCTTGTCTTTCAAAAGCATCATCTTTTTAGAGGTCTGGTCTCTGCCTTCCTGTGGGACGCTCTCATCGAGTAGTCTTCAAGTTTCCCACTTACGGGATGCACCATTTCTATCTCCTTGTAAGTCCAGGAAAAGAGCTCCTTCCCAATGACAGTTATTTGTTTATTTGGTTGTTTTTTTTAACAGATAAAAAAACATTCATTGCAAAACAATGAACAAAAAATACAGAACTCTATAAATTTAAAATAGGGTTTACAAACTCAAAAGCTTTGGCAGAGCCATATGGGTCTTATAAGTTAGAAAAATAGTGGAAATGTAGTGAGTGGAGTAATAATGGAGTTGTTTATATGAATAATTCTAAATATAGCTAAAATATTAATTTAAATGAGCAGAAATGAAGTTAGACACCAAAAAGACACCCAGAGCTCAAAGCAGAAATTCATGGCTGTGATGCTAACTATTGAACACCTACAAATTCCATGATCTATATCATTAAAAGCAGTGAATCTTTCAAGAAGTTTTCATTTTAGCTGTCTTTTAACTTTTCTGTATGAATCTATGTCCATAAATAGGCTTTGAGAAAAGTAATATACTAATTATACTTTTTGCTTATAACAACTATTTATTGTTCTAATATACAGTTTTATTTTAAAGCCCTATAAGGTAAGAAACCAGGATTGTGTTATTCATCATTTTATCCCCAATTACTAATACATTGTTTGGCACCTGGTAGGAACTCAGTAAACAATTATGGAATAAATACACTAAAGAGTTGTTTCTCTAAATTTAGGCCATTACAACATTCCTCCCTTATTCCCTGCCCCTCCCTTCTAATCAATATTCTTGAAGTTTAGATAAAATAATCTATGATTCTTAATCTTCCACTTTTTTTGTAGATAATATAGAATTTGTTTAGTCTTAAAGGACTGGAAAATGAAACATTTTTTTTCTCTAGGAAGAAGGAAAATAAATTAAGAAACTGGAAAGAGTTGGAATTAAGAACTCCAGAATATATTTCAATAAGATATATTACATTACTCACACTCCCAATAAACACAGAGGTCTCAAAGTCAGGTTCCTTACAGGGCTAGGCAGGTGATGTGTGCAAAAGTTTGAAAAGGGCAGATAGTTGACAATAGAGGGTACTTTGGTCTATGATAAATACAAGAATAATATATTGAAATCAACTTCCCAAAGTATTATGGATTAGATATTCTGGAAAATAGCTCTAAGAAACAGAAAATACCAGAAAAAATATAATAAATATTTACACAATTAGTTGAACATTTAACTGAAGGATTTGCCTCTACTTCTAAGTGGTTCAACACAGGCTAATGCAGTAAAGCCCTGGAATTATTTGCTGACACTAGGAAATTAGTGTTTTGAGTTTAATACAGGAGGGATAAGAGGCAAGGCTGTAGGTCATGGTAGGGCATTGGAACTGAAATTTTTTTCACAAATCTAAGGTCTTTAAGATATTAGGTTTTTCTTTATAAAAAAGTGGATTGGAAGAAAAATCTACTTGTCAAAGGAAAGACATTTCTGTTTAAAAGCTTCAGAGCTCAGTGGGAAGCAACAAGTAAACACATAAACAAAACTAATGTTATTTTAGGCATGCCTTCATAAGAATTTTTGGTTCCCCATGATCCTTGAAACCCTAAGATGAAACAATTAAGAATAATGGCTCAGGATTGATAACCTCCTGAGGCACATATCAGAAGCAAGTTCTTTCTGGCATAACAGCCCTCAACAAAGGCCTCCTAAAGATCTCTAGGTTTAGGTTAGTCAATTAGGTTGGAAATGGCCCTCTTTCTCTTAAAGTTTCTTCAAGATCCCTAGTCTATCGAATGAAATCCCTGGGCTAAAATAATATCTTTTAGGTCACTTCCAATTAGGGCCCTCTCTCTGTTCCAAGTGGCTTGTGCCACAGATCTAAGATCATTACAGATAATAACACAGTAATCTCAAGTCATTGGAAAACACTAAGTGAATTTTCCTATGTCCCTTGGGGTTTTTATATGTTAATAGAATAGAAATAGGAAATAAAAAATTCAGTGATTTCCAAACTGAATCATCAGCCCTATCCATATTATTGGACATCATCCTATTAAGAAGATGAGCAAAAGCAAAACCAAAGAATTAGCAATCAAATCATTATTACATTTTGCTTGAACCATTTTCTATCAGTAGTCTGTTTCTCAACCCTACAGAAAATGGAAACACGTTTTGTTTTGAATTGAGCAGAATGGAGCTCACACACAACCCTTGCCAAGCTGTTGCCATTCTTGTTAAAGCAATGGAAATCCTCAGTGGTAGAGTTTCTTTTGCTTCAGTTTTATAAGAGTTTTACAGGCAGACAATATTTTCAAATGGATAGAAATTTAGTTAGCAAAGACTACTTTGAGTCCCATGTAGTGTGAAAATCCATATCTAATTGTCTGCAGCATTTCTGGCACTGTTACTAGGCAAACTGTGAGTGAGTCATTAAAAGCCCCAAAATGACTTAAATTAAAAGGTGAAGCTAGGCTGAAAATAAATGAAAGGAACCATAGACATTTTTTTAAGTGAAAAACACACGAGATTCAAATCATTTTTAGAAATTCAAATTTAAAGGGGACGAATCTATACAGAGATAGCAATTGTTGCCACCTATACTAGAAAACACTTGAGCATAATTCTTCACTAATTGCTTTCAACTGGACAGGTCAATCACTCCCTTGATTCATTTAAAAAAATGCCACAAACTTTACAAATCATTCCTGTGGGTACGCTAAGGCATGTTGCTTTGCCACTTACGTCATTCTCTGAGTTCTCATTAGGTGGTAGAATGAGGTCAGGTCTAAAGCTTATTAGGGCCTTGGGAAGGGGAGTGAATGTTTAGGGCACCAAGAGAAAGAACCATTTATTTCCAAACTAATACAATACAAGACTCAAAGAAGGTGGGTTAGGCTGAATTGAGCTGAGTTGAATTGAATTGAAATCAATCTGAATAAATCAATTGGAGGTCATGCTGTTGGTTTTTAAACTAATATTTTTTTTTTTTTCTGAAAGAATCCTTGAAACCATCCTTTAGGGATGCCTAAGTGACTCAGTGGTTAAGCATCTGCTTTCTGCTCAGGGCATGATCTTGGAGTCCCAGGATGAGTCCCTGCAGGGAGCCTGCTTCTCCTGCTTATGTCTCTGCCTCTCTGTGTGTCGCTCATGAATAAAGAAATAAAATCTTTAAAAAAAAAAAAAACTTTAATAAGAACTAAGAAACATCTATCTGTAATTTCTTTTTGGGAGCAGTTAACTTTTATAAGATTTGATTTAAGAATGGTTTCCTCAATATTGCTATTTGGCAATATTAATTATTTGCAAATCCCTTAGTTTATGGTGGAACCACAAATAAAATACTATTTCTTGCTGCTTTTCTTGTTAGCATCTGATTCCACAACTAGACTCTTAAGATCTAGGAGGGCGGACAACATGCCTATTTTGTTCACCCCTCCAACCCTGGACAGGATTAGCTTAGTGCCTGGCATATAAAGCTGCTTCATAACTATTTAACAATGGATTAATTAGTGAATTAAAATAACTAGGAAAATAGGATAGTCATAACTATGTAATTATCATGGCACCTGAAGGAAAAACTTAGACAAAGGAAAATGTTAATTTTTACATTTATGCTTGAAGTTGCAGTAGATGTCACTTCTCTCAATACTAGCCCCTAGTTTTTGGTTTGTAAAAGCAGTTGGTTTCTTTGAAGTGCATGATTTATTATTGACATTGGTATTTAGAACAGGAACAAACTGATTTGAGAATCTGCCAAGGTCAGGGCATCAAATATGTGTACTGGAACAAATGGAATAGAACTGGGTCTATTTAGCCTTGACAGTGGACAAGGTTTTTAGCTTTTAAGGTAGATCTTATTTACCCATTTTACAGTTGAAGAAACTGAAGCCCAGGGCAGTTAAGGAGCTTGTCCAAGGTGAATGGCAGGGCTGATGTGTGGAACTTCTGTGACACATAGTGGCCAGCAAATGTTCTGCTCTGTGGACACTCATGCCATTACTGACTGTTGAGATTGGATATTACCCTGGACCTCAATAGGCTACAAACGAAAACAGGACTCTGAAAATCCCTATTCTCTGAAATCTTCTCTTTTGCCTTTCACAACGTTTTGAGTTAGGAAACCTGAATGCAGTCAGGATCTCCTTTATATTGGCCATATCGTAGTCTATATGACATTTATCTCCTCGGACCTTCTGTTTCTTTATAACATAAAAACAAGGATAAATGTACCTACTTCATTGGATCATTACAAAGATTAAACAGAACCTCTCAAGAAAGGTGACACAATGCCTGGCACCCAGGAAATATCATTGAAATCTGAATCTGGAGGCACCTGGGTGGCTCAGCAATTGAGCGTCTGCCTTCGGCTCAGGTCATGATCCTGGAGACCTGGGATCGAGTCCTGCATTGGGCTCCCCGCAGGGAGCCTGCTTCTCCCTCTGCCTATGTCTTTGCCTCTTTCTCTGTGTCTCCATGAGTAAATAAATAAAACCTTAAAAAAAATCTTCAGGAAGGACACACACAAAAAAAGAAAAAATCTGAATCAGTTGTGAATTCCATATATTCTCTTGTTATCCAAGGTTTGATCCATATTTCCCAAACACCACCCTGAAATTCACTGTCTAGCCCTTTCTTCAACATCAAAACTCTTGGGATCTACGAAGTCAGTTTTCCCTTGTTCACTGTCTCCTCACAGCGCCCTAGTGCCCACTGGGATTGAGCCTCAGTTGCCCAGAGTGAGTGGTAACTGCTAGCCAGCATACCAATAGCATATTGGCTTCTGAGCCATGGATGCTACTTGTCTGGTTCTGGTGAAGGAGAGCCCATATGAAACAGGGCATATCTTCATAAATCACCTCCTCTCTTCCAGCAATTTCAAGCTTCTCTCTCCACAGTGGCCTTCAACTTTCTGTGTCCCAGGGTGGTACGACCGCTGGGAAAGAAGTCTGTCAGAAACCTCTGGGTGTGCCATAGTAGAGCCCCGTGTGGTGCCTCACTTCACAGTTTCTGAACATTTACCTAACTGCTGTCCCTTCCCATATAAATGGGTATCTGCTCTCTGAGTCATGTGTTCCTTGCTTTTTCTCTTGTGATTCCTCTCTTTTTCAATCTTTCATTCCCTTCTTCCTGTGGGGCCCCAGCCCCTGCCTGGGGATCCCTAACTTGCTGCCATTAGAACTCAGACAACAGCTCAGAGGTTGCTCGAGGGAGTAATGAAATTTTGTGCCACAGCAGGCCTCCCCAGTTAAAAGTCATCACAGACAATTCCGACTCTAGGCATGCCATGGAAAGAAGCACCAAATAACTGTCTGGGAAACAAATCCGGAAGGCATCAAGGACCCGGCTGGACACAAGGTGGCATCAAGGTCTAGGCACAATGGAAATCCAGATGAGTGATTCTCCCATATTCCCTGATGGCAATGAGGATTTCAAAGATGAGGCATCTGGTTTCTTGAGTCGTTAGTTCATTCAGCATCATTTATGAAACATTCATGATCTTAAAAGGTAAAATAAGATCCAATGTTAACCAGTACCAATTATAAAAAGTGATGTAATCTTCAGATTAGCAGGCTGCCAAAACAAAGAAAACTGCCTCCCTCTGCTTTTCCTTTGCAAAGAAATAATAAACGTTGTGTAATAAGATTTTAGGTAACCAGGTGGATTTTACCAAGATGAACCAAAGAACATTCCTTCTGAAGTATATTTTCTTAAGTTATGAATGCCTTTTTCTTTACAAAATTTAATATACGTTGGGATATGAAAATAACATATTCGACCCAGGATTCATTACAGTCACGGAATCTTAGAGTTCCAATACACTTGCCTAAAATATTGCTTTACTAAAAATTCAGTTGTAACTTGAAGTATATGGAAATTTCCCAGAACCTAAGCATGTGAATTTAAATTGGCACTGGGCCTATGGTGCCTTTATTTATTTATATAAAAACTCAAGTTATGAAAATATTGGCAAAATGATTTTAACATCTAATAGGAAAGGCAAAATAAACATCTCTGTCAGGTTGGGTTTTTTTTTGTTTTGTTTTGTTTTTGTTTTTGTTTTTTCTAAAGCCCTTACATTCCTGAGAGATCTTGGTTACGTTTGAAAAGTAGTTACAAAATTAAGCAGCTATAAATAGGAAGATAAACAGCTTTAGAGTCAGGAAGTCCTGGGTTCCATTTCCAATTCCACTTACAATGTGTGTGGTTTTACAGGTACTGATAAAAACAGAAGACTACAAACTTGTGAAGGAACCCTGGACCCAGGGACACAGGACTCAGCATGAGGCCTGAGTGATAGGGCAGCGGGGACTGACTGGTGGCCCTGGCAAGCAAGGCTGGAAGTCTAGCACGTGTTCATGGCACATTGCTTTATCGGACAGACAGACAAACCAAATTTATGAATAGCTCTAATTGGTTATGGTCAAGACTTAGCTAAGGTAACAAAGAACCGCCGCCCCCATGGTGATGTAAAAACCTTTATCTGTCTTATATAACAACACTTAGGTGAACAGTGAAGTCTAGCAAGAAACAAGGTGACTTCCATCTTGTCTAGGGCACCCTCTGCAAAATGCAAATTCAGTGATGTTCCTTAAAATCTATTCATGGAGATTTTATGCCCTGACAGTTAAATGTGTGCTTGGCTAGTTCATCCTGCCACAGCTGATCTGCTTCTCCCAGGGTAGCTCTTGCTCATCACCTTCCTTGGCCCCAGCTGTGCCATTTGGGGGATGGTCCTCTTGGTTCATTGTTTGCATGCTGATATCTGAAGTGAACATGGGGCATGTGCTTGCCAGGGTCCAAATAGTCACTGGCATTTGTAAGCCAGGTATGTGATTCCAAAAATTTAGAAGGTTTGTTAATATATATATATATTTTTTTCTGAATACAAACTTTATTTAGATTTATCAATTCTTCCATGAATGTCCTTTTTCTATTCCAAGATGTCATCTAGAATCTCACTCTGTGTTTAGTTTTTGTGTCTTCTGAGGCTCCTCCAATTTATGAATATTTTTAAATTCCCTATTGCATATTCTTGGAATGCAGCATTTTTTTGAAGCTTATTTATCTAAGTAATCTCTATACCCAATATGGGCTTGAACTCATAACTCTAAGATCAAGAGTCGCGTGTTCCACCGACTAAGCCAGCCACGTGCCTCATATGAGGCTTCTGATTAGTTGTATTTCTTCTAGTCGTTCCCAGATTTCAGTCACCATTCACAAACCCTCTTTAAAAAAAAATTATTTATTCACGAGAGACACACAGAGAGAGGCAGAGACACAGGCAGAGGGAGAAGCAGGCTCCCTGAGGGGAACCTGATGTGGGACTCGATCCAGGACCCTGAGATCATGACCTGAGCCAAAAGCAGATACTCAACCACTGAGGCAACCAGGTGCCCCCACAAAAGCCTTTTCTGCACTTAGTTCTTAGGCCAGCTTTATTTCTTGGCTTCTGAGATCCATTCTTCTCTTCCTTCTTTTAAAGGCACCTATTTTGAAGACATCTGAAACAGTGAGCTTATGTGTGAAGGTAATATTCTTAACCTCGTCTGTTTTCTCGCTTTTGCTTAATGGTAATTCTTTGAGAAACAATAGTTATGAGTCTACTGCTATTTGAAGTATAGAAGCAGGAGGAGGTATTTCCAATCCCATCTGTTCTATCTCATCTCTGCTTTTAAACTTGCCAATTCTTGCCTATATTTCTTTCTTTCTTGCAATACCTTGCTAAATCCTGTAAGGACTAACAAAAACAAATTAGCATTCTGATACTAGAGCTATAGTTTTGGAATGTACACATGGTCTGCCTTGCAAGTTATCACAGGGGACAATTTTATCAAATATTTTACAAGAGCACAGCCAGGGCCTCTAGTCTTCTAACCTGATATACACCCCCCACCACCTCCCACCATATACGGCTGCTAGTCACACATATTTCAGGTTATGTTAGCGAACAAGTTCTGGGTACTGACCCCTATACTGGTCATAGAGGAGGTCAGCTGCTGATATAAAGAGGTAGCTTGGTACACTGAATTAAAATAGAGCTACCACATAATTTATTTGGGTAATGAAAGAGAGTCCTATTTATAACTATGGCAAGACAACAGGCATAAGATGAGAATCTCCTAAGCAAATTGAGACATTTTCACTCAAAGTTTAAATATTTAAAGTTTAAAAATGTGTCTCCCTCTCTTGTGACAGTACCCAAGTGAGTGGTCTGTGCTGGCAGTGTAGCTTCTCTCCCTGCGGGCCTTCAGGGGACCAGATTCTTTCATCTTCTTTCCCTCCTTCCTATAGAGAGTTTTCCTCCTTTGTTCAATGATACCTGGGTGTTTTAGGTTGAGAAAAAGGGAAGAAGTATGGAAGCATGCTTATCCAATGATTTAAGGCTAAAGGTCTCTTCATCGTCTTGTTTCGATGAGAACTTAGTCACATGCTTACACCTATATAGCAAGGGAGATTTGGGAGTGTGGTATCTGCACAGACAGTTATGAGCACAGCAACAATTCTGGTGCTATGAAAAAATGGAAGAGAAATTTTGGCGGATTTCCAGCAGCCTCCACCAAAACAGTAATCTTTCTTGTAAAGAATTATTAGCTCATTTGCAATTTAAGGGTAAAATTTCCAGTGTCTGTAGGCTTTCATAAGTTCTCTGAGGTAGTATCTACTTGTGTTTATTAACTCCAATTCATTTACTAAATATCCTGGTTTGGAGGTATCTTGGAGCTGAAGCCTTAACCAAACTTATTGACATATGTGGTCTCTTGTCATTATTTTTCATGCTCATGCTTAGTTTTGTAATACTTTGATAGCATATTATCTCCTTTTAATATAAATTGACCCCCCTTTTTGTGGGCATTGATAATACTCTCAATAATTAAATACCAGAATCTTGTCTATTACATTAGTTAAGAGATTCCTGGCTTTGTCTACCAAAGGAAAATCCTTTTTAAAATGCATCCTTCTGGGGATCCCTGGGTGGTTCAGCGGTTTGGCACCTGCCTTTGGCCCAGGCCACGATCCTGGACTCCCGGGATCGAGTCCCGTGTTAGGCTCCTGGCATGGAGTCTGCTTCTCCCTCTGCCTGTATTTCTGCCTCTCTCTCTCTCTCTCTCTCTCTCTCTCTGTTTATCGTGAATAAATAAATAAAATCTTTAAAAAAATAAAATGCATCCTTCCCTTCACCCTAATATCTTAAACCTATTTTATATTTTCCCTTATAGTGCATAAGAGTTGAGGAACCATTGTGGGAGAGGATACCTTCCAAGTGTCCTTTGCTGTCTTTTTATTGCTTTCAAAAAATTCCTGAAACTTATCTAGCAATAATAATCATTAGAGTTTTGATTCCATTTAGTGGAGACCGTGAACATTTCTTTTTGTGGAGAACTCTGATCCCTCCAAATGCCCAATGGGGCCAATGTCTGATCAGATTCTTCCCTTTCCCGGGAATGAGAGTTTTCCACCACTTTTCATTACTCACATAATTAACTTTGGGGCTTAGGGATTTACTAATTGGAGCCTTGACAATCACCTACTGTTAGAGAGACTTGTTTTGGCAAAACCACTTAAAGGCAGTTTTCGTGGGAGAAGGATGACTTAACTTTCACCATATTCTGAGAGTGCTGGGTCTGAGTCCTTAGTACTTCTTCAATCTTCAACATCCCTTATTTCATGTCTACTATTAAGAAGAGTAGTGAAATCTTCCTGCATGTAGAACAGTAAGTGTAATCAAGTCCTGCAAGATAATTTCTTTTTCTCCAGTCTTTTAGCTTTTCAGGGCACATTTACCAGCCTTAAAGTCAGTTACCAATTCCAGCAAGCCAGCGTGGCACTCAGACTAGGTCATTGCTGCAGCTGCCTGAAAGAGTCGTTGTACTTTATGAAAGTTAGGAGCTTTAGAAATAGAAGACAGTGGGGGGTGGGGAGGTGGGTGTCTGACTCACTGTCTTGCTAGAGATAAAATCACTTTGCATAAAAACTGCTTAAAGGCAAAAATGCCCATTTATTAATGTATTGGGCAAACGTAAATTTGTGAAATTACTAAGTGTGAAATGAACAATTAAGGAATGAAGGTTGAAAGGTTCCTTTTTGCACATAAGTTATAATTATGGTAAAGGTGACATCAGAGGATACTCTTCTGATCCTGCTGTTTTATTTCCATGAAATATCAGAAGTATGATGGTGTCTTTTTTTTTTCTTTTTGGATTTCCCTAACACGGTATATAAAAATAAAGCCTTTCATGGGAATTAAAATGAAAGAGTCCTTTCAGAGTTCCAAAAATATTACCCAAACTCTGCCAAGATTAATATGGTCAAAGTTTCCATGAAAAGCATAATTTCATGGGAGTTATGCCTGTTCAGATGTGTGCAAAAAATACCAACTTCGTATTCCTTTTTGATATGCACAGCAGTGAAAATTCAATTTGGTTTATCATACTGTGCATATGGCCATGTGTGGTATTAATGCAGTTTTTGTCATTAGAAGATTGAAGCAGGTTTTTTTCCCCTAATTTCACATTAATGATAACAATAATCTACATTTTATAAGTCTTTATCATTTATATGTTTATGTAATACTTCAACATGACTGAGTCCAATTTGGCAGGTACAATTATGATTTCTTTTCCAATTTTTAGCAATGAAGAAAGGCAAGCACAGAGAACTTCAGTGATTTAAGCAAAACCATATAGCAAGCAAATTAAACAAAAATTCAGGTTCCCAGTTCCAAATGCAATTATTTTCTAACTACCGAATACCTCTACAGTAGGCCACAATTGTAGTAAAACTGAATAATATGAAGCAATGGGTTGCATTTCATGGAGTTGGAGTCAGAGACCTCCACTTTATTCTAACGGTATGCCTTAATTTTTAGAACCTGCCCTGGCCAGTTCAAATGGCAAAGAAAACAAAGCTCTTGGAAAACAAGGTCAAATCTAGACTTGGAGTCTCTGGGTCTGCCCAAGAGAGCTTAAAGGGGAGAGGAAGATGACTGGAGCATTTATGGTAACTATGCTGCCTTTGAGAGATAGCATCATTGTAACCAATACCATGGTCTCATTAGCGCAAATTCTAATCTGGCTTTGTGTGAGATTTTCCATTTAGTCCTTGGTTATTGTCCTTCACTGGAGAGATCTGGGTGACCTCATTCCTCTGAAACATGGGCTTAAGCCAGAAATTGAATTCTGCAAAATGGAAATGGCTTAGAAAAAAGGAAATATGGAGACTTCAGTATAAGTCAGAGAGGTTGTGGACTAAACAAAAAAAAAAAAAAAAAGATTGTCTTGGGATTAAATCTGGCATCCCATTTCAGGATCAATTAACAGGTGGTGCAGTTCCAAATGGATGGGTTAGGAAAAGAATTCACCAAATAGAGGAGTATTAGATCTGGTGAGCTCTAAGCCCAATTAACTTAACTCTAGTGACAACTGAATTTCCTGTAAAGTGGTCTTTTGGTGTGGCAGGACATACGTAAGACTTGCATCATATTCTACTTGAATATATTTGCAACAAATTTCCACAACATCTGTAGGTAAAGGAAGCTTCAAAAATATCACTAGTATGTTGACTTAATTAAAAGGCAAGAGCAAATTATATCCTAGAGTATCCTACAATTATAACGTCTCAATTGTAATAGGCTTTACCATGTGACGTCTTCTACAGGGCTGGTTCAGAATTGTCACATTTAAAGGGTCAATTTATTTGAATACTTCACCATTGTTAAACACAGACATACACGCATAGAAAAAAAAGTAACACATGAGTCTAAAGTATATATGTATATATACATATATGGAGAAGTCACATATCTGAGGTAAGTTTATACAGTAACATACATCAGCATACAGAAACTGAGCTTACTCCTTGCAAAGAACAATGAAAAACAGTGCTCCATGTTCCTTGCTGGGACCTGGTGTAGCAAAAGGAAATAGGTTGGCAATCCAGCTAGATCTTGGTTCATATCTCAGGTGTATAAATTTCGATTTTTTAAAGATTTTTTCTGAGAGAGAGAAAGAGGCAGAGACACAGGCAGAGGGAGGAGCAGGCTCCTCGAGGGGAGCCGAATATGGGACTCAATCCCGGGACCACAGGATCATGCCCTGAGCCAAAGGCAGATGCTCAACCACTGAGCCACCCAGGGATCCCAAGTGTATAAATTTCTAAATGTAAATTTCTTGATCTTCTTGATCCTCAATTTCCTCATCCATGTAATGGGGTTGATAATAAAATGAGATGAGAAGTTCTTGGCATTTAGTAGGTTATGTTGCCTTTTCTACTCTTGTTATATTTGTTGCATATGGTGGATTAAGCTTTGGCATCCAATACCCATTTTGCTAGCAGGGTAAAACTTTATAAGTCCAACACCATTCATTGGTGTCCTGTAATATTTTTAACAACCATGGTTTTGCCATTTGAAGAAACTTATGGGATGTAAATTTACATTTCTACTGCATGTCACTTTCTACTACTTGTTCACAGATTGACTTCTCAAACTATGAAATTTTCCAATGCTTTGCAAATGACTTAGAAAAAAATACTATTCATAAACATTTTTGCTTGTACTCTAAGTCTCCAACACTTTCAACTAGCTCATTCTGCATTCAGCAAACCAAGCCCTTATTCATTTGCTAAAGATGGATGGGAAGAATGAATGAATGCTACATTATAACTCAGCAGAGTACTCTTATCTGGTAATAATGGGACTGTAACTATTGCTGATTTTAGGATTTTAGAAGCCACATTTGCTGAGCCGACAGCATAATTGCTTAGAGACTGAAAAACAAGGATTCAGATAAACGGGTCACTCATAAACACAAGATTTCATGCTCTGAATTTTTCCCCAGTTGTGGTAATATTGGGGGAGTTTCCAGGTTTCAGAGTCTTGGTCACTCACATTCCATTTTATCAGAATAACCAACTCCACAGAAACTTTAAGGTTGAATTGCATTTAGCATTTTACCAACCCAATCAAGCACTGAAGGGATGTTCTAATGGATAAGGTTCCTTGTGATGGCTTGTGTTCAAGATTTACAAAGCTGTTTCATTTGCACTGATGTATAAACCCTAGGAGCCATTTCTCAACCACTTTTCTTCATGCCCATAAAAATCTTAAATATGTTTTCCCTTCTTCTCTAGGTCAGTCACACATTCAAACTTCCAATTAAATATGTTGACTTTTTAGCTTCATTACTTACAATGTTATAATATTGACTTTGGCCTATAAAATCTGCCTTTATGTATCATTGTAGAAAACAAAGTAGTATACGGTGATTTATAAGACATTTTGAGTTTTCTGTTAAGTTTAGAGTAGCATATTAGTATGATTAATTGTGGGTGAAGTGAGTCTAAATCCAAATAGCCTAGAAAAGAATGACTTCTCAGTGGTTGGAAAAAAATTCAAGTTGGGTTGAAAAAATGTTTGTTTTGCTGCCCACTGTTCAATCACCTTCCTTTGATAACAGTGTCTCAATTTTCTTTTGGAAATCCTTGACATTCCTCTTTACTCTCATTCTCCATGGTTTGGAGGTTCCTTGTATGATCTCCAGGCTTTGAATATGGGGGTTAATCCTGGTCTGGGCCATTGGCATATCCCACACTTCTGGCTACAATGATTGCATTAAGGGTGGTCACATGACATAAGCTGTTCTAAAGAGAGTTGACCTCAGGACTTTTTTTGAACTTTTGGGGAAAAAGAAGCTCTTTTTCTTGTGGGGATGCTGAACTGCTAGACTGTACATCTGGGGATGAAAAAGATATCTTGCCATCATGTCAACAGAACCTTCCCTTGAATGAAGCCCACATCTTAAAAACCAGAGCTAAGATATAAAGACAGGCTGCTTGCAACACTGTTTAATCTGGGTTGGCCTAAAGAAATATTTACTCTTGGAATTTATAAATATGTGAGACAATGTTTTCCTTTTATATTTGGTTGGTTTGTATACCAATTTCTAATTGGATTTCTGCAACCAAAATCATCTAGGTCATATTTATTCTTTGCACTCCATGAAACACCCCTATCTCCTGGATTTGATTAGGTTCTTTGGTAGCAATCACATACCTAGCACCACCCTTTCTCAGTACTTTACATATTCACAATTAATTTGTAAATATTCATTTAGTGCTTTTCTCCTCTGCTAGACAGTATACTCCATGAAGTCAGGGAATTCTGGTTTGCTTACCACTGCCTCTCCAGCATCTAGCCCCTATTCTTGGAACACAAAAACATACTCAGTTATAAATTCCCTGTAAAATTCACAACCTGGGGTGCCCTCAGTGGTTGAGTGATCCACTCTTAATTTTAGCTCAGATCATGATCTGAGGATCAAGCCCACATTGAGCAGCATGTCTGGCTCCATGCTCAGTAGAGAGTCGGCTTGAGATTCTCTCTCTCTCTCTCTCTCCTTCTCCCTCTGCCCCTCCACCTAGACTCATACACATGAGCATTTTCTCTCTCTCAAATTAATAAATAAAACTTAAAAAAATTACCCAACCTAAGGGTGGAGTGAGTTTGAGTGCAGCAGGATGTCCACCATTCAGCTCTGTCCCTGACCCGGTTCTGCAGGCTTGATTCTTGGAGAGGAAGACTTTAAAGGAAAAACAAACAAGGGAACAGCTATTTCCGGTTGTACCATGCAACAGAACAAAACACGGAACAATGAGAAGGACATTCTCCCCACTTCTCCACAGATGACCGTTTATTGGGCTTTTGCACAAGGAAGCCATCAGAGCACTGCAGTGGTGTCTGGGTGAGAAAATGGCCACAGCTCTTCAAATGTTGTAGAATTAGCAAATTATGCCTGGTGGAAGTCTCCCGAGTACTCTACAAAACAAATGCCTCCCGAGTTGATGGTTAACCAGAAATGCCTTCTCTCCTAAGTAAACTGTGACAAGGCATGATGGTCCCAAAGTGTGGTGAGAAAAGACACTTCACTGTTAAATACTTCCTGAAAGTTTCTCTCCCATTGCAGGAGATGTTGATGGTGTGTTTCTTCCTAAATTGCACTATCAGAGACCTTGGTCTTCCAATTTTTGTTTTGCTGTTTATAAATGCGGGTTATAAATGCAGAAAGGATTCAGAGTTAAATGTGTACCTCCTTTGCAACGTTTTTAGAATTAAATTCTGTAAGAAGCTTTAAAATTTTATAACTTAAAACATCAAGTTCATAATTTAACACATTTGGGATTAATCACTCCAGATATGTGGGTCTGGTGTTGAGCTTGTTTCTAAGCCCTCTGGGAAAAACGTGCCACACACTCACATATTTTATCATGAGATTTTCTTTATTAAGGAAAAAAACCAAAGCACTTAGAAAATTAGAAAAAATGATTTCAAACAACAATGAAAACAGATTGCTTTGTTTCTTATTAACTGACAACCCTTCCTTTCCCATTCTTACCACAAGAATTTGGTATCAATCGCATGCCCTGCTAAAAGTCATTAAAAAACGTTTTTTCAGAGTTCATGAAGATGGCTCACTAGCTCTTCAGGTCTTAAGGCCCACTAATATTTTCACCATCTATGAGTTCATATGGATTCCACACAGATTTGCCAACACTTTCATTGCTATTTCTTTCTAAAGTTACATGTGAATATTCCATGTGTCAACCAACTGGGAAAACACGAGAACTTAATGTTCTTCAACTTTTTTTTTTTTTTTTTAAGAATTCAGGGACTAGAACTTGCTAGTTTGGATGGCTGTGGGTTAGATCAATTCCAAGGTTTAAAAAAATACTTTTATTTTCTCCTCTCTCTCTCTCTCTTTCTCTCTCTCTCTCTCTCTCTCACACACACACACACACACACACGCACGCACACCCCTTTAGCTCCATTTTTTTTCTGTGTGTAAAGATAAAAGAAATAGATCAAATGATGTTTAGAACTATGAGACTAATTCTGAGTCTATGATTTTATGAAGTGTACCACTGATCACTGATAATGACCAGATGTACAATTCCACCCTATTGGAAATAATAGAATGTAGCACAGTAAAACTTAATGGGGATCAGACTACTGAATTTACTAAATACCCAGAATTTTTGCTCTTCACTTATTGATTAAAAGAATCATGATTGTGAATGATGAGGGATTTCTTTAAAGAATTTTTAAACCCACTATTTCCCAGTTATTCGATAGCATATTGATCAGCATGTAAAAATCCTTTCTTCCCTCATTCTATATTTAAACTGTTGCAGAATAATAGCCTGTTAAAATCTGATGAAAGGTCACTTAGTTCTGCACCCTTATTTAGAGGTAAAATAATAGAGGCCAGAATAAAATGATATAGAATAGGTAACTGTCAGCTAGATGGGGTCAAATGAAGAAAACAAAGGAAGATCTTCAAGACAGTCATTTCTTCCATATTATGTGATCTGACCACAGTTAATTTTCATTAATCCTTTTTTAAAAAGATTTTATTTATTCATGAGAGACACAGAGAGACACAGAGGCACAGGCAGAGGGAGAAGCTGGCTCCCTGCAGTGAGCTGGATGCTGGGGGCTCAATACCAGGACCCCAGGATCAGGACCTGAGTGGAGGGCAGGCACTCAACCACAGAGCCACCTAGGTGCCCAATTTTCATCAATCCTAATGAAAACTATCATATTATCCAAATATAAATTAATCATATTCTACATATTATTCTTTTGAGGAAAGAAGTCTACTTAGGTATTCTAAAACTTTTTAAAAGAGATTTATTTATTTTAAAGAGAGAGAGAGGGAGAGACAGAATGCACATGCACAGGGAGGCAGGGCAAAGGCAGAAGGAGAGAAAGAGAATTCTCAGCAGACTCTCCACTGAGCTCTAAAGCCAATGCAAGGCTCAACCCTAAGACTTCAAGATCATTACCAGAGCCAAAATCAAGAGTCGGCTGCTCAATCGACTGAGCCACCCAGGCACCCCTAAACCATTTATTAACAAGGGAGTAATTAAAACAGATTTTCTGGCAATCCTCTGCTAAGTAAAAAAATCAATTAACCTGAACATTTGCCTCTAAACTATTCCTATTATTTAAAGTTTGATTCATCACAGGCAAGACAACAGGTATTAACCTACTACGTCTAATTCATGGATGTTTCCGATAAAAAAGCAGCTGGAAACTGATTGTTTTGTTTTGTTTCTGTGTTTTCCCTCTTGCCATCTCTCCAGCTCACCTATATGCAATACCACAACAGCAGTGCTAAATGGCCATCATCATTCTTCCTCTTCAGACTCACCCTAGCTACTATGTTGGGCTTGCGGAGCCGCACAGAGATCAGTGTGGGGAACTGTTTGACTCACCCTCTTAGCGCCATCTCTTCCTTTCTGTACTTTCAGAGAGATCACACAGTATTTCTATTTTTCTCAACTATTAATTGGTAACAGCTGTGTTAACTCCACACTAGTCAGTCCTTTCTCAGCAGATATTCATTCAATAGAGTTTTTGGATGCTCTACTGTGTGCTGAGCACTTCTCTATTCTAGTGTCATAGCAGTGAATCAAATAGAGAGATATTCCTGCCCCTAGGCACTTGCCTTCCAGGGACAGGGGACAGAGAAACACAAGACTAAAAATCTACAAAAAAAACACTTTGGAAGAAAAGAAATATAATCACAGTACATGACTTATTTCTGCAATAAGCCAAAGCTACAGTCATGATAATATAAACAATGTTTATAGAGTTAATAAATAATAGATACATATTATGAAGGTGGAGGTGGGATGCTAAGGGCATAGTGTGGCATTAGACAGGTAATCCACATCTAGCACCTAAATCCTCATCTCCTATAAAAGTAAGGTGATATATATTGTCTAAAATTGATTAATCAGAGGCACCTGGGTGGCTCAGTTAGTTGAGCGTCTGCCTTTGGCTCAGGTCATGATCCCGGGGTCCTGGGATCAAGTCCCAAGTCAGGCTCCCTGCTCAGTGGGGAGTCTCTGCTTCTCCCTCTCCCCTGCTAGTTCTCTCTATATATCTCTTTCGTTCAAATAAATAAATACCATCTTTTAAAAAATAAAATAAAATTGATTAATCAAAACAAATAGCATAGACATATCATCTAAAAAAGTAAAAAGTGTTTGCCCCTGGGGAGTAGATTGATGGTCATTAAGAGTAAGCTAGGGATTGGTATTTTTGCATTATAAGCCTTTAGGACTATTCTCCTTCCAAAACAAAACAAAACAAAACAAAACAAAACAAAACAAAAAAACACCACTTTTTTCGTCTATTGCTTTAATAAGTTTTAAAGACAAAATGTAAAAAAAAAATCAATAGAATGAAAAACAGATCTTAATGAAATTGACTTATGACCTAGAGAGAGATGAAATATTTTGCTACTGAGTAGCAAAAGCAGAATTAGCACAGTCTACATGAATTCAGAGTCTATGTGCTTCAGTTTGCGCTATGCTGTAGTATGTAATTGGGTGGATAAAATAAGATAGCATCATTAGCATTTATAAGCTTGTCCTATAGAAGGCGACTAATAAATGACAGACATTGTGATTATACTTCAATACCATAAATTTGATAATCGTGTGGTCTTAATCTCTTTAAATCTCATTTTTCCGTAAATTAAGAGCTACCTTAAAGAATTCTTGTGTGTATCAGGGAGATGTCTGAAGATTGCCAAACACTAGAACTCCAGAGAGGAAGTCAAATAAAGGTTTGTGTCAGTTTTGCTTCCCCAAACCTATCCTTCAGCTATTAACCCCTCAGTCAGGGTGAGCCCCACAGAGGGGAAAGTGGGCTACTGGAAAGGCATAGTCTGTGACCCTCCTCTGAGTCCCACATCTCTGTTATGATCTATTGCTCTTCTTTTCCTCTTTTCTGCTTTTTAAAAAGATTTTATTTATTTATTCATGAGAGACTTTGAGAGAGAGGCAGAGACATAGGCAGAGGGAGAAGCAGACTCCCTGCGGGGAACCCTATATGGGATTCGATCCCAGGCTCCTAGGATTATGCCCTGAGCTGAAGGCAGATGCTCAACCACTGAGCCACCCAGGTGTCCCTCCTCTTTTCTAAATTACAGAACTTCCTTCCTTTCAAACCTGTTTTGTTGTTAGTATAGTAGTTTATTTACATCCCAGAACCAGAGATAGAGAAGCCCTTAAAAACCACAGATGAGGAGCACCTGGGTGGCTCAGTGGTTGAGCATCTGCCTTCAGCTCAGGGCATAAACCTAGGAGCCTGGGATCGAGTCCCACATCGGGCTTCCAATAGGGAGCCTGCTTCTCCCTCTGCCTGTGTCTCTGCCTCTCTATGTCTCTCATGAATAAATAAATAAAATCTTTTTTAAAAAGACCCACACATTACCTTTATTCTCTACTGTTTTGAAATACAGGTTCTGTAACTACTTTGGTACAGCAAGACCAACAGGCCAGGAAATAATTGCCATTGAAAAGGTAGTTTCCCAGTCACAGTTTCCGAGGGGAGAGGACACACCACAGTGCAGGGTGCACATAGGGAAACAGGGTCAGTCAGGAGGCAGAGGGAGCAAGGGAAGATGTGGGCAAGAGCCTTTATTGTAGCCTTCATGGGAGGGAGCCCCCTAGGCAGGGTCAACAGGACCAAGGGTGGCTAGTTTGAATAATATCAGCAGGCTTCCCTGTGTGGGGTTGTTCCAAAGTTTCTGGAAGTCTGGGGTAATTAGGGCAGGAAATAATGGCCTTGAGTTTGAGGACCCAATAAAGAAGGTGGCTGGGGGTGGGGTGGGGTCTGAAATGATTTTCTTTTTGAAAAAAGAGGTTTCTGATAGGCTGAAGGCAAGTCATTTACTATCTGTGGGAACTGGCTAGCCCTGGGAGGGGATGTCCCTCTAGGGTCAAGAAGCCTCCAGGTGTCCAGATACTTGGGGGCTCAGTGGTTGAGCATCTGCCTTTGGCTCAGGGCATGGTCCCCGAATCCCAGGACTGAGTCCTTCATTGGAATCCCCGCGGGGAGCCTGCTTTTCCCTCTGCTATGTCTCTCTCTGTCTCTCATGAATAAATAAATAACATCCTGAAAAAAAATAGAAGCCTCCAGTTGTAAAACATCAAAATGCAGAAAATACAAAAGGTATAAATTTCCCTTTATTGGATGAATAAGTTCTGGGCACCCCATGTACAACATGGTGACTAGGGTAAACAATATTATACACTTGCAAGTTGCTGAGAGAGTAAATCTTAAACGTTCTCACCACCACCACCACAACAAAATAATAATTATGTGAAGAATGTGTTAATCAACCTTATTGTGGTAATCATTTTGCAATATATACACATATCTAATCATCACATTGCACACTGTAAATTCACATAATGTAAATGTGTACATCAATTATAACTCAGTAAAGCTGGGGCACCTGGGAGGCTCAGTCAGTGAAGCATCTGCCTTCAGCTCAGGTCATGATCCCAGGGTCCTGGGATCGAGCCCTGCATTGGGCTCCCTGCTCAGCAGAGAGCCTGCTTCTCCCTCTCACTCTGCTGCTCCCCTTGCTTGTGCGCACGCTCTCTCTCTCTCTCTCTCTCTGTCAGATAAAATCTTCTAAAATAATAAAAAAATAATAAAACTTAAAAATGGAAAAAAGACTTAGGTGAGTACACCTACATTCAACAGTATCAAATAACACTTGGAGCAATGGAAAATTCATTTCTAGTCTCCCTAAGTGGAAGAAAATGGGAAATATTAGGAATGGTTAATATTGCAAAGTGTTATCCACTAAATACTCTCCATATTCTGTAACACAGAGCCTTGCCAATCACATTATCAATGGAAAGAGTACAGCTGTGCAAATTGTTCTGAAATCCTGAACTGAACATCCTAGAAGCTTAACCAGTTCCAGGGACTTCATGATTTTAGTCCCGAAGTCTTCATATCAAAGCATGCTTTGCTTATTTTGCTACCAAAGGAAACCACATTGAAACAGTGTCTGGAAATTTTAACAGCCGGTAAGCTTCCTCAGGCTCTTGTGGCACCATCTGTAAGTGACCCTTGAACTTTCATTTTCCTAAACTGATGAAAACAGACCTGTGTTAACATAAACAAACAAGTATTTCCTAACTGCCCACTCTGGGAAAATGCTGTGGTAAATCCTTGATTTATCAATTTATCGAACACATATATATGGAGTGTTGATTATGTGCCAGACACTTTTGCAGGCATTGAGGCTCCGGGGGTGAACAAAATATACAAAAGCACCTTTGTGGAGTTTCTTTTCCTCTTGGGGGGCTGGCAATTACCAAAGCAAAAATTGATGGCATATCCTTGGTGATAGGTGCCCTGGAGTAAAATGAAGCAGAGAAGGGAGAGGAGGTTTGAGATTTTGAGTAAGGGGTGAGAAGCGGTTGGTCTCTGGAGGTGATATTTCAACAAAGATTTGAAGGAGGTGTTTGACAGAGGTGTGGTGATGAGGGGCGAGAGGGAATGAGCTGGAATTAGAAGAGGTGGCCGTCGGGACTGGGGATGCTGGGCATGAAGATTATGGAGACAGTATGTGACAGTGATGAAAAGAAAAAAGGAAAAATATAGGATCAATACCCTGACCTCTCAAACGTTACAGTCTCACTGGGGAGATAAGGTTTATTAAGATGAAATCCTTGGACTTAGGGAATTAAAGATAGATTGTGTTGTATGGTTCACAAAAGCAAGTCAATTTGGTGTTAAATACTAAAGACAGGGATCCCTGGGTGGCGCAGCGGTTTAGTGCCTGCCTTTGGCCCAGGGCGTGATCCTGGAGACCCGGGATCAAATCCCACGTCGGGCTCCCGGTGCATGAAGCCTGCTTCTGCCTCTCTCTCTCTCTTTCTCTCTCTCTCTCTCTGTGTGTGTGTGTGTGTGTGACTATCATAAATAAATAAAAAGTTAAAAAAAAAACTAAAGACAGCTATTTTAGGGCTTGCCAGAAAAACATTAACTGGGTGACAGGCCTGGTAACCCCTACAACTAGAGCAAATTCCCACACTCATCATCACAGCTCTCACTCGGCCTCTGCTATGTGCAGTTCACTCTGCTGAGTGTCAGGAATAGGCCGAGCCACGAATGTGAGCTTCCTGAGGGTGAAGCTCTGTTCATCCGTCCCCTTTTAAGCCACAGGAGAATTAAGCAGTACCTGAGATGACCACCAGGGAGGAGGTTTGTGGCTGAAGGAGGATGACTCAGGGGTTGTCACAGATAAATAAGGCGAATAGGAGAAGGGAGGAGGGGAGGTTAGTTGTGATTTGTTGGCTCCTCAGCCTGGATCTATGGAGGAGTGTTTGGAAGGCATGGGAGAGGATGACCCTGGCTTATTGAAGACCCCAGGGAGGGTCAGCAGATGGGGATCCCCCTTGGCACTGTCCTCTTCTGTAATGTGGACAGCAGCCATGCAAGGAGGTCTTGCTGTCACGGGCCTTTGAGGATAATGCACGCGAACAGGGTGGGTGTGTAAGACAGAACACAGGAGGGTGTTGGTGAGACGGCCCAAGGATTCCCAGCAATCTGATCAGAGCAGGAGCTGCTTGGAGAGTGTGTTTCTTCTGGAAGAAGCAAGGACCCCCCCCCCCAAAAAAAACAGATCAGCGTGAACGGGGTGTTGGCGGAATTCACAGTCTGGTTAGCTCTACAGAAACCAGCGTCATGTGTAAATGTATTTTAGTACATAGCACAGCACTGTCTAAGACATCTGTAGTACATCTTCATTGCGTGGAAATGAACGATCAGTCAACTCTCTGGAGATTGACTTAAAACACAAGGTAGCAGAAGGCAAGCGCTGGAGGGATCCAGATATTTAGTTCAGAAGAGGGAGAAACTTTGAAACCCAAAATATGAGGGAAGTGGTCACCTATGAGATGAGGTGTGTGGCTTCACCTTGCCACCGAGATTTTATAGGACCAGTAGCTATTATCTTTCCGTCAGCGTTGTAAAGAGCCCAAGTCATATTGGGTATGAAGCCATACAAAGTTAGGGGATCATTATTTTGCACAGTAAAAACTTTTACAGGCTATTTCTATATTCCCCTAGAAACACTTGAGTGTCATGTACCAGAAACATCTTTCCAGCTGCACATACTCATGGAAGCATTTTCAACATCAGTGAAAGTACATAATACTTTAGGTTATGCAATATATATTTTTATGTAGTATTTTATATAGTTGTTTTCTATCTAATAGTTAATCATAGGGGCAGAGGTTTCTTTTTTTTTTTTTTCCTCTCCTCCTCCTGGCCCCTTTATAATTTTTGATTCCTAATGCCATGATCAAGCAATTCATTCACTGTTTTCCTTTCTCTAGGAAATGAATCAGGCTGAAAATATATGAAACTGTGATAACTATTGCTCATTGATAGCTTAACACTTAGGAAGAGCCCCCTGGGTTCTACAGCTTTAGCTAGAGCCCCAAGTCAGAGTGGTTAATCGAAGAGAAGACGGTCTCCTTGCCTCCATCCAAACCATGCTATCGAGTATAGAGGCCCATATCAATGCTTAGAGCTGGAAAACAGAGACATTATCTAGAACTGGAAATTCAAAGTCACACCCCTGATATTTTTGGCTTAGGTACACCCTGTGACGATGTGGAATACATTGATTTCAAGGTTCCAATCTTTTCTGTTGGAATAGATGCTGGACCATCCATGCAGAGAACAATACTACCCTCTCGTGGTTAGAAGTCAGAAATGGAAGTCAAGATGCTTGATTTTTACTTTTTTTTTTTTTTTTTTTTTGCCTGAAACTGTCAGTAATTTCCAGAGCAATCTACTGCTATCAAAGCAAAAGGAACAACGGATACAATTTAGTGGATAATATCCAGGCCTAAATAATCCTGGTTTTGTCTGACTTTGTCTGAGTAATGATGGCTGCATGGTCTGATCCAGCCTTTGGGGCAGTGAGTCATTCATCCATGCTATTCATAATTCAGCTTCTCTAGTGGCAAATTCATGATGTTTCTATCTCCATTAAATATGTATCTAGTTTTCCATCACTTAAATGAGGAAATAATGTCTCCTTGTCCACCTCATAGGCTTATAGTGGGGGTCAAGTAACCGTATATGAAAACAATTTAGAAGTATAGAGCTCTGAACAAATGTTTTCATTGAGGAAAATGCGTGTCCATCTGTTATCATTTAAAAACTTCCTTGGGAAAAAAAAATAATAAAACACTTCCTTGGGGCGCCTGAGTGGCTCATTTGATAAAGCGTCTGACTCTTGGTATCAGCTTAGGTCTTGATCTCAGGGTTGTGAGTTCAAGCTCCACCTTGGGCTCTACACTGGGCATGGAGCATACTTAAAAAAAAAAAATAAAGTACTGCCTCAATTCAATTTGGTGTTTTAGAATTTTCACCTAGAAATACAACATAATGTTATATTACATATCATTTATATATTTGTGTATATACATTTATATATGCCAATATAAATAAATATATATAATAAAAATATATATGCTAATAGAAAACTAATTTTTTTTTAATTTTTTTTTTATTTATTTATGATAGGCACACAGTGAGAGAGAGAGAGAGAGGCAGAGACACAGGCAGAGGGAGAAGCAGGCTCCATGCACCGGGAGCCCGACGTGGGATTCGATCCCCGGTCTCCAGGATCGCGCCCTGGGCCAAAGGCAGGCGCCAAACCGCTGCGCCACCCAGGGATCCCAGAAAACTAACTTATATTCTGTGCAGTCAGCTCTCTTTTAGCCCCACTGATGAACATTTTACCTTGAAGAAAATGCCTTTTTTGGTGACTTTAAACTTTGGGAGATATATGTCCTTATCCTTTTATGATTCACTCACAGGGACTTTCTTTAAGGATTTTGTAACCCACATTCCCAGAGCACCCACACAATATAGTGCCCTTGCACAGCTCTTATTATAAGCATGCATGTATGTGCTCTGGAAGGAAATGGACGGTGGAGAGAGTAACTCTAAGTCGAAAAAAAAAATTCTCAGGGAAATCTCAGACTCAAACCAAACAATAGGAAACATTCTCATAGATGATGCTGGAAAGGTGGAATGTGAGGGCACATTTCCAATAAGGCAAACCATGACTTAGAATCTTTTTTTTTTTTTTTTTTTTTTTGTCCTCTTGTAATGACCCTCGGGATATCTAAGATCATGTCTGGCAAATGTTGACAACTATTTTAAATACAGACTTATTTGAAAGTTCAAAATAACAACATAAGCAGTCAAAGGGATGCCGAGACAACTAAGAATGGGTTAGCTGTTTAATCCACAATGTGGAATTAATTTTCCCAGTGCAGGGCTCAGCCACCACCCCTCCCTGAAATACCAAGAAATGAGGACATTGATGTGTGAGCATGTACAGTGCCAAACTTTGGGATTTTCTGCAACATCAGACTTTTGTCCTCTTCTGTAGTCTGATACTCTCTCTTCATCACTCAGTAGTGAAAGAAAAGGGAAACTTTGCAACCACTGAAACATTCTTCTCTACCTCTTAGAAAATAATTTGTGCCTTTTGTATACATTTTTAAGTCTATTTCAAGTTCCCTTTAGTGTATTGCTGTCAAGCTTAACATTTTGAAGCAAACCCTCTAGCATCACACGCACACAGACCCACCTGTACATTGCCTATACCTTTTTTGCTCTATATCTTCCTACTTTGGAAGTTACGGCCTGCATATTTTGGGGTATATATTGTGAATATCTTTCAGAAATTGATATTCAAGTGGTACTGGAGACTCAACAATAGGGCTGAGTCCAAGGGCATCCAGGGAGGCTGTGACACACTTGCTAAGCAGCCTAAGCTCCTGTCCTGCTTCCTGACCCTGTTTTGTCTATGTCACCACCTTCTGATCTTGGATTTGTCTACAGACTCATCACCACACTCACATGCCTGGGAGCTGACATCCTTTGCTCTTCTAATACTCTGTCTAAACCCAGCCTGCCACCAACTCAGCTTTCATGTCGAGAATTAAATATTGGCCTACACCCCATGCTCCTGTGGGCATCTGACTCTAGCAAGTCCCTATCTGGCTCCACGTTTCCTGTGTTGGCGCTAACATTTTGTGCCATCCTTGCTGGGCTAACGGCCCCAAATCGGAGAGCTTTGTTGACTACATGGCCTCACTTTTCTTTTTAGAACCATGCTGACATCAGCCCCCACTGGTCCAAATACACCAACTGCCAGACATCCACCCACTCAGGGTACAACATATCTAGAGGTAAATAAAAATATAAAGAGGGCAAGTGTAGAAGAGAGTATCTTAGACATTGGTATCAAATTTCTGTGTTTTTCTGGAAGAAAATCCTGGTTTTAGTCAAATAAAATCCACTAGAGTTTCTGTTATTCATCCTGTTGCCCTGGAAACCGCTGACCTTGCAGAAATGCTGAGTTCACCTGGAGGGCATAGGCACAGGGCTGACCATGGTTGAGAGTGGGTTGACCCATCAGACCTCAGAAAGAGAATTCTGATCCTAACATTGCCAGGAAATGGAGTTGTTTTTTTTTTTTTAAGTTTTGTTTTTTGTTTTGCTTTACTTATTTTACTTTAGTGAGAAACAGAGAGCATGCAGGAGTGCACGGGAGCAGGGGGAGGGGCAGAGGGAGAGGGAGAGAACCTCAAGCAGACTCCAAGCTGAGCACAGAGCCCAACACAGGGCTCAATCCCACAACCCTGAGATCCTGTCGTGAGCCGAAATCAAGAGTTGGATGCTTAGCCGACTGAGCCCTACCCAGATGAGCCCCCAGGAAATGGAGTTCTTATAAGTGAATGAGGAATTGAAAGAATCATCTTGTGTGGATGTCTCCTCACCTTTCTGTCTGGAAAACTCTTACTGAAAATTCCAGAAATGAATCAATTATACTTCTTCAGTGCCCTGTGTCCTATTTATTCCCACAGTGTTTTGTTCCACTCCTATTAGGGCATTCATCACCCCACTTTATAACATTTGTTTGTGTGCACTCACTCTCTCTGGATGGTGAGCAACCGTAGGTAGGACAGAAATTTTCTTCATTGTTTCGTATCCTCAGCTCCTTATTAGTGATGAGCAAATAGGAGACAATACCCAGTGAATTATCAAATGTTCCCTATCTGCAGGTTTTAGCAGTGTGGGTGCTTTGATCACTTGCTGGGGAAAGGCCCAAACTCCACACCCCCCAATGTTTATCTCTTAACAGAAAGAGAATCATGCTTCTGCTTAAGATGTGGATAGCTTCAAGAAGATGTCACTCCTGCTTCACCATGAGAAGAAGCCAGGTGACCTACAAATTTATAGCTTTTCTTGAGCACATCAGAGAGCCTAGGCTGTAGTGCAACCAAGTAGAATCAGTTCTGGGGGGGTTGGTGGCTCCATCAATTAAGTACCTGCCTTCAGCTCCGGTCATGATCCCAGGGTCCTGGGATCGAGCCCTACATCAGGCTTCCTGCTCAGCGGGGAGTCTGCTCCTCCCTCTCCCTCCGCCTCTTCCCTGCTCACCCACCCCCCAAATAATAAATAAAAAATAAATAAATCAACTCAGTTCTGAAGAGCAACAGATCTATCGAGGGGAAGTAGGTAACACAGGCTGCTTCACATTTGGCCATGGTTGGGAGAAGGACGGAGCCACCATAAAGTCAGGTTGGAAGAAAACAGCTAAAATGAATGAATTCATAATGGTGGAGGGCAGGCAGGTAGGTCACCTGGACCACCTGGGAGGCTCAGACACAAGAGCAAGGTGAGCTCACTCACCACCTTTCTCCCAGTTTTCCACTGCATGCATGTGAGGAAGGTTTGCACAGAGCAGGAAACAGCCCCTGACAAAGGTGCACTGCTGCCAAGGGAGGAGGAGAAGCAGATCTGTTATCCTTGGCAGGTGGGCTGGAAACTGCCCAGGTCTGCCCTTGATGGTTCTGCCCTGGATAAAAAGGAGTGTTATTACAGGGAAAGGCGGGGAGGCTACTGTCCTGCCTAGGGCTTCTGGAAGCTTTGCAGTCAGGAGCAGCAGCAGCTGGGAGATCTGACACCCCATAGCTGTGCCTCTGTGGAAGTCTTGCTGCCACCACCTGCTTCTCAGCACCGACAAGTCTGGAGATCAGGCAAAGGGTTTCCGGCCAAGCCCTGGGTGACCCTAAGGCTCCCCCCAGCAGACTGGCCCCCAAACTCACCTTCTCACAAGTGCCCACTGCCTGGCGCTGCTCGTTGCCTCCTTCTGGGCCGCAGCCAGACCCCAAGGACGAGGGGGCCTTGGAAGCATCAGTTTAATTAAAAACAAAGTTTTGGCTTTTCTGCTTTGGCAGTTGAAGCAGGCATCCAAGCTGCAGTTCAGGAAGCAGTGCTTCAAGTGGGAGGGAATTGGAGTTGGAAAAGCCAGTCCAATATCTACTGCACCTACCACCCAGCCAGACACCATGACATCACCCTGCTTATTTCCTTCATAGTGCCAGAGCATCTTGTTGTAAAACAAGACAAAACACACATGGTTGTTTGTTCACTTTTATTTTCTCAATGTCTCCCTCCACCGCCTTCATCTATAAGGGATCCTATCCACCTTGTTCTTTGCTGTATCCTCCTATAATTACAATGCCCAGCATACACCTGGCACTCAGTAAACATCGCTGAATAAATCAACAGACCCTCTGAGAATTGAACACAACACAAACACAAAAATGATCACCTTTTCCGTGGAAAAATACTTACAGGCACAACCTTACATTCAACCTTCTGTGATGCCTGGAAGAGAGTGCAGTAAGGAGACTGAGATCACATATGCCTTCGCTATCTTGCTTTAAACGCAGCAATTTGGGGACGCCTGGGTGGCTCAGTGGTTTAAGTGTCCCCCTCAGGCTCAGGTCATGATCATGATCCCAGGGTCTTGGGATCAAGCCCCACATTGGGCTCCCTGCTCAGCGGGGAGCCTGCTTCTCCCCCTCCCTCTGCTTGCTGCTCCTCCTGCTTGTGCTCACTCTTGCTCTTGCTCACTCTCTCTCTCTCAAATAAATAAATAAAATCTTTAAAAAAGGAAAAAAATAAACGCAGCAGCTTGGATTATGGAATTATTAAAATGCATGTCCTCCCCAACCCCCAAGAAATAGAAAGGAAATATTGAAACGTTTCAAGTCTCTCTGCAGGTAGAAAAACATGTGTCACTGGCAGCTCACTCCCCTAAAAGTGCAGGTCATCAGTTAGAACCATGTTTGGAGATGCCTGCACAGCCCGCAGCAACTGTGTGGTATCTCTCCATTAGGCATTTACACAAATTCCTGGAACCTGCGCCAGCTCGCTTTTCAAATCGATTCGCTGGCAACAGAAGAGGAAGAAAAAAGATCCAGGGTCTTAGGGTGCACTTTTTTTCATCCTCTTTCTACAAGCCTAAAGCTGGCTAAAAGCCTGAGAAAGGATTCAGTTATTGAATAATAGCCAGAAAGGGAGATTAACAAGAAGGGAAGGTATGCGGATTTCAGAGAGCGCGGGCATTTTTCTGGGTTTTAGTATGAGAAGAATTTGGTGCTCGGTCTGTGCATTCAACTTCCTAGTTCTTATGCTATCACCCACTGCTTAGTTCAGGAACCCCCTTCTGGCTTTCTTTTTCTTTTACTAGGAAGGGATCGAAATTAAGGTCAGTCACATTCAGGGGGCCTCCCAGCCCCACCCCAAAATAATTAGGCCAGGGGTCTGATGCAAGCCACCTAGCGCTGCTATTGGAGAATAAAGGAGAGGCCTGTTTGCTCTCATCTGGCTACCCTGGGACAGCAGGCAATGTTCTGGAGAAATCTGCACTTGGCATGGAGACATTCTCCTTTCAAGTGGTTAATTTCTCAGACATCCATATTTCAAGAGCAAATCAGCAACGAATAAGCAAAAAATATGCAGGAAAGAATAAAAATGTTCTAACCTTCTTGGTGACTGTCAGCTTTTGGAATTAGTTTTCATTTTTCAAAGGGAACTCTTCCTTATGGCCTGCCCTCCTGCAGCTGTATAGTTGGCCAACTTAACCATCCTTACGCAAATTTTTTCCTCATATGAAATATGATGATATTCATGATAGAAGGAAAGGATAGTGAAAAGAAAGTTCCTTGCACTCATCCCCCTTCCTCTGAGGGATGGTTCATAATGAACACAATGTTTTTTGAAATGTATTTTCTGATGTATGTCCCTTCAGATAAATCCATTTCTGGTAAATCTTAATGTCTGGGCATCACAGACATTGAAGCAAAGGGTTGCAAAGGAAAAAATGGATTCATACTGGAGCTATAAGGTTTTAATAATCAAGTGTGATTTTCATTGCTGTCAGCAACAAGACAATAAAACCAAAGGCCAGACTTTGGAGAGAAGAGAGTGAGAAAGAGAAAACAAACAAGAGTGAGTGAGAAAGATGGAAAGACAGGAGAGACTGGGGGGAGAGGGAGTTAGAGAGAGAATTTTCTGAATCTCTTAAGAATATAGAGAAGCCAGCTGGATGTCTAAAATCACAGGGTTTCTGCCATAATGGTGGGGAAGTTACTTTGCACCTAGGAAGGCATGGACCAGAGCTCCATCCTGATCCAGAGTAAGAGGATGTAACAGATATGAGGAGTTTTGAAGGAAAGGAGTAAAGGGCTGTGTCTGTTCCCTTTGTGTTAGGAGGGTGGGGAAGAGAGATAGGAAATCTAGGAAACTGAGCATCTAGTGAAGAGGAGGATTTTAAATTAATAAATCAAGTTGAACAAAATCTTGGTTTATAATCCTGCCCCATCATTAGCCCCAGCAGGCTGATGCTCAGGAGTGAGATATGATCAGTTACAGAGAAATTGAAAAGCTACATTTTCTTTACATATCTGAATGCAATATGAATAATTGTGTTGCCTAGTCACATAGTTAAACTGCATGTCTATTTTTGGGAGGCAAAAGGGGACCTTTGAAAAAAAATAATAAAATGACAGCAGAAGTCATACTGATGACATAGTCCTTTCTTTGTGCTATTGTTACAAGGCACTGAGGCAGTAAACTTAAAAAAAAAAAAAGATATTGTATGCATCAATTTCTCCCTTACCCATAATCCCCCATGAAGAGGAGAGCTTTTTATTGGTCTGAACTCCAATCAATCCATGGCATTTTAGCATCGAGTTATTTCTGGCCAGGATCTAAAATGACTTTCCTTTGGAAGAGCAGCTGGTGAACTTCAATTTCTCTTTTTTGAGAACCCCTAGTCTTCTTATATTAACCAAAAGAAGAATCCACAATCAATTCATAATTGACTTCTTTGCTGTGACTTGCAGGCTACTACAAAGACTAGAAAAAACTCAAGAAAACAAGAATGAGAAATTCAAAAGGAATTAAAGTACTCTGAGGGAAATCAAGTAACCACCCAAAGCAAAACTTCTAGCAATCTCTAAAGAACATAGATACTTAGTGAAGAAAGCCAGTGAAATTGTCTCTACTTGAACAAGCAAATAGCAAACAAACAAAAAAACCCCAAACTATCATTCTTCTTAAACAAATTTTATCTTATTCATTAAAACAGTATCTATATACATAAAGATTGTAACGTACATTCAAGAGTTATTACATATTCAGTGTACAGATAGATAATTCTGGATTTACATATGGATTCCCAGTCCCCTTGCTGTAACATTGTGGTACATTTCCCCTTTCGCTCCCCACCCCCAGAGATAGGTAAATACTTCTAAAGGTTTATGATGATACTTTGAAAACAATAATTTCTGGTTATGTTTCCTAATTAACACTTAAGCATCTACCCATTTGTCTGTTGAGGAGGAAAAATTTCCCTAAACTATTTAAAGTGCTTATAACTGGTATAAGAATGAAATTTATGTGAGACAGATAAACAGGAGAAAATCAAATTTAATTACAAACATGAAAAATTCATAGAAACATGAGACCTTCTAAAGACAGTCAGGCAAAATGAGGTATATATGTCATCCTGAACTAAAGAGAAGAGGGGAGGAGCCTGGGACTTCAAAGAGGAGGAAAAGAGTTCATAAGAAGATGAAAAAGAGCAACTGTTTAGTAACCAAATGTTTGCTGGCCATACAGAAACAACAGAAGGTAGAGAGAAATTATAACAGACTTTGCTCCTCCCTGTCTACACACCTAGTTCATATCATACTGTAGTTATCTATGATGATAGCTCCCTATCTGGAGCAGGTCCTGTACTTAAATTCTTTTAGGTAGTTAGGGAGAAGGTCAGTGTTTGTTCTGGAGTGTTTGATCCTTGGTTGTTTTTAGTTCAAAATAGTCCACATGCCAAAGTAGCACACTTTGGGGCAATTTGTTCTGAACCCCTATACATGTTATTACAATTAAAATTAAATTGTTATGAAATACTTTATGGTGTTAGAAAAACCTTATTTCATATGTATCAACTTTTTGATAAATAATTCTTAAATATACACTTACCTATCAAGACCTCAGTCATTTTTCATTTCAAATATAAAGAGTAAATATGTTTTGGTACATATTCAATGGTTATTTTAATGGACTGACGTGTGCTGGGAGAAACTTTGCTCCTGACAGTAATGTAAATAATGGAAAATAGGTAGATAATTGTGTTCTCTGCATTACAGGAAGTCAGTTATCTGTTGGTAAAGACTGGGAATTGCCTAAGTAGATATGAGCAGAATTCTCAAGTCTGTAAATATTTTTATTTGCATCTAAGACTTTTGACTATCCTCCAAAGAATTAATACTAATTTGTTTCTTATATTTAGCAGATACTCTCTAGCTATTCATGTAACCAATTCAGTTTTGATTTTATATTCTTTCTGCTCAGATTCAAATTCCATTTGCAAGCTGAGGTGAATCCAAATCTGCCATTTCAGTAAATATCTGTCTATTTTAGTGAGCAGAAATCTAATGCATGTAAGCCAGAATAAACGTAGAAAACAAAACACAAAACACTATCAATTGAAATGACACAGCAGGGAAGCAATTGGAAAGCAACAGAAAAGACTACAATGAATGAATTCACTTTGAAAGGGAGGAATTGGAACAGGGGCTCTAAATCCGATTACCAACAAAGGACAATTGAATGATAAGGACTGGTAAATAGAATGGGAGGTAGTGGGTGGTGTGGGGCAGAGAATAGGAAAGGAAGTGCTGGAGATAGATGGATGAGGTCAAGGGAGGTAGTCATTCATTCACTTTTCAATTCACTCATTGACTGAACAAGTGCTTATTTAGAAAAATTTAGTGGAAGGGATGCAAGGGATGAAATACAGGAAACAGGGGGAAGAAGAATGAAGGAATAAACTCATCATGGTCAAGCATTATAAACTATATTGGGAAAGTGGCTATAGTATAATCTGGTACAATTGGTTTATTGCACACATTGGACTGATGTGCAACTGATGAAAATCTGGTCTTGTTAGCAGGGATGTAGAGAAGAGAGATGAAGTTGTAGAAAAGGGAGAGATGTTACAGGGAAGGCTGGGAAATTATAGGTGGGAGCCATGACTATTATACATACAGGTAAGCACACTGTTGAGCTTGACCAGATGAGAGAGTGGAGGACTAAGGACAGAGTGCTTCATGCCCAACATATGAGCCTTCCAGAATCTAGAGGTTAAGCAGCACGACATGTGGATGTAACACAAACACTGATGCCACTCCCCTGTGTTTGCAAAGACAGGAAAATTGGGCCTGTGCATCCTTTATCTACATCTAGATAACCAGAGGGAAAGCCCTCCCCCTTCTCTAACCACTGCAAGGGAATGGAATTCTCTACCCATGTTGCACATCCAAGCAAGGAAACAGAGAAGACAAAGAACAGGAAAGGGAAGAACAAAGAGCAAATCCAAGGGTCTAATTGATCTCTGAGTAGTCTGTTTAGTCACCTAATTTTAAAATTGAATTATATTTTGCTAGAATTTAGAATTTCAGGACATAAATGAACAAAAATTGATCTTTTTGCTCCATCTAGTGTTATCTCTTGAAATGACATGCTCCTTGACACCTCTTATAACGTGAAGGAACTGTGGTGTTACATTAAAGGAAATTTAATGAGGGACAAGGTAAGAAGAGCCTCTTCTGTTGCATAACCCTGTGAAGATTATGGCAGAAGATTATGCATTTTTGGCACCAAATGCATTTTCTCAAAGATCTCCGAGGAAATCTCTAGATCCAAGGTGAGGCAATAATTATGACCCAATTACCGACTTGGAAGTTCAGATTTAGGACACCACTCTGCCTCCCAGTACAGAGAATAAACATAGCCAAGAATGTAACCTCTGTGGATTAACTTGAACATCAGCTCTTTTGACAATTACATCATAGATTACAAAAGTTTATGTGCAATTCTAGAAGGAAAGGAAGGAGGGAGGGAGGGAGGCGACAGAGCATATCAGAACTATATAATCATATCTGGTGAAAATAAATGAATACTGAAAGTAAAATACATTGTCATAAGGCTATTTGATCGTAATAAGCATATTGATAAAATGCATTAAATAGGAAAAGTTAGACGATTAGTGAAAAATACCAGTAAGAACCATTAATTGAGTGTTGAGTAGATGCCAGATGTATGCCTGTATTTTTCATTTAATCCTTACAATCGTCCTCTAAGGTAGGTGACTGTTTTTCAGATGTGGAAATTGAGGCCACTTGAGGTCACATGCAGTAGTTATGGGGCAGAACAATGATGTGAAGCTTGGTGTTTCTGAAGATGAAACCCTGCTTTTCCCTGCTGTGCCACATTACCCCTTCCTGTCAGAAAGGCTTTAAATTCATGACCAGCCATCCAGCTAAAAGCTGAATTCTTTCTTTGTGACTCCTAATCAATCAGTTTCCTGTCATTTTCATTAGAATAGTTTTGAACTATATCCGGAAATAACCATTTGATATTGCAAAATGTGCATCATGGATGAAATGATCGTTTGAAACTTGGGATATACCCAAATTAGGAGGCAAAAGAAGAGAACTTTGAACTCCTAATGCATTCCCACATGCCAAGGTGCAGTTATCTCCAACTGATTGGCTCATAGTATCAAGACCCAACATTGATGATCTTGTGATCTTGTGAGAAGCAAGGACAATGCAAATGACAGTCTTTTCAGCAGAGATCTTGCCTCCATGGCTTAATGAAGTAATAGCAGATTTGCAGTCTTGAGAACTGTCAAACTCTCTCCTGACTTAGCAAATAAACCAGCTCCTAAGAGTCTTGTACTACTTGCTAGGTCATGTCAAGAGCTTTCCAAAACATAAAACAAAAATGAAGGGGCGGGGGTGGGGGGGCAGAGTGATCTCTTGAGTTGCATTTGTTTGTTTTGTTTTTTTCATAGCACTCTTCGAACTGCCCTAAAGTTGGTTAATTATGTTCCTGATGAGAATTCTGTTTCATACAAGCACCAAGCCATCCCATAATGCTCTGGGTCATCAAACTTTACAAGTCTGGAACAAAAAAGAAGAATTTCTTTTATGAATAGACGTGAAGGAATGTTAGGCCAAGGTAGGATTTTTTCAGTCTCCAAAGCATCTTAGAATAATCTGATTTAGGACTAAAGGATGTTTTATTTCTAAAGTAGTTAAGCTTGATAGTAAAATAATAATGTGGGGAAATGTAAAAGTTATCACCTACCTCTTCTCAGACTTGTAGTTGATTTTTCTCATACTTCAAACATGATGTCATTGATAATTTGAAGTCACCCTGAAAACAAAAGTTTATTTCTTTAATACTACAGAATTTTTATGAGGGAGAATTTGGGCGATCTGGCTGGATATAAATGTGTACATTCAAAGGCCAAAACTGCAACAAGAGATATAGCACAATGGCCCTCTTTCCGGGAAGATTCTTATTGGCATAGTGATGTTGCATGAGGCTGACACTAGGCCAACTAAAGTCCAGAAGGTGCTTTCTGGAAGTACCACCCCAGGTTGCCTATGCAAGAGGCTGGGGCAAAGGAGTCTCTCTTCAAGCAGAGTGCTAGTACAAGAGGTTTGGAAGGATCAGCTGTGAACGCCACATAAGCCGGCTGGAGAGAAAAGAGAAGTAACCTAATATTTAAAATGAAGAAAGTGGGGCACCTGGGTGGGTTAAGTAGGTTAAGCATCTGCCTTTGGCTCAGGTTGTGATCCCAGGGTTCTGGGATCAAGCCCCACATCAGGTTCCTTGTTTGTCAGGCTCCTTGCTTGGAGAGCCTGCTTCTCCCTCTCCTTCTGCTGTTCCCCCTGCTTATGCACTCACTCTCTCTCTCCATCTCTCTTTCTGTCAAATGAATAAATGGAATCTTTAAAAACAAATAATAAAACAAAAAAAATGAAGAAAGTATTTGAACAGATCTCACACACACACACAAAAAAGACATACTCATGGTCATATGGAAAAGTACTCAACAATATCAGTTATCAGGGAAATGCAAATTAAAGCCTTAATGAGTGTTTACTGTACAACTTTTTCAACTTGTCCGTGTTTGGAATGTTGGAAGATGGTCAATATAGAGAATCTCAATGACTATTCTGAAGGAAAGTGGATTTGTTTGTAATTGGATGTGTAGTTTAGACCGTCACTAATAGCATCTGACTATACTCAAAGGTAAAAGAGAGGAGAATTTTTTTTAAAAAGAATGATGAGGTTGGTTGTTAAGTTTATTCTGAGGAGCAGTTTATTTTTTTTTAAGGTTTCAACTGAAAATTTTTCTTTAAAAACATAAACATTTAACAGATCTATGATAGCACTTGCCATATGGGAAGCAGATGTCTATAAGCATACATGTGCATACAGAATTCATATTAATATTCCCAATCCAAATTTAGGACTACATAGCTTTACTTAACTCTTTCATAGTACATCTGTATCTTCTTCCTTTCACAACAAGATTTTAGTTCTCAAGGGTACAGAGGATGATATGATTGGAATTCCAACAGTTATTGATATGAATTAACCCATATTATATACAGTATACACACTATTCTGAATATGGACATATGAGTATATATATGTATATGAACGCCTACTACATCCAATTTTAGAAGTTGACATCGCCTTACAACTTTCACATTTGGTGACCAGACATAAAAAAAAACGAAAGCATTGAAAACTCCACTCTTCTTTTGGGAGACAGAAGCTCAGGACAGCCCCCTTTCTGTTAACCTGCCACTCTTAGATTCCTGTTGTGTGGAGATAGAGAAGGATAATTGTCTTCTGTACTGGGGCTACCATCCTATATTGACCTGAGGCTTTCCATAAAAAAAACAGAGATAACGGCAGTGTAAAAAATGTGAGACTAAGAGTCTCATGGTTTGTCTCCCTCTCTAATTTTCCCCCCTCAGTTTTCCCATTTTCCCTTATAATCCTTTTCATTATTTCTTATATTCCACATATGAGTGAAACCATATGATGACTGTCTTTCTCCAATTGACTTATTTCACTCAGCATAATACCCTCCAGTTCCATCCATGTCGAAGCAAATGGTGGGTATTCGTCCTTTCTGATGGCTGAGGAATATTCCATTGTGTATATGCACCACATTTTCTTTATCCATTCATCTGTCAAAGGACATCATGGCTCCTTCCACCGTTTGGCTATTGCGGACATTGCTGCTATGAACATTGGGGTGCAGGTGTCCTGTCGTTTTTTCTCTAGTATTTTTGATGGATTCATGTATCACATTTAGATATTTCAACCATTTTGAGTTTATCTTTGTGTATGATGTAAGAGATTGGTCCAGTTTCATTCTTCTGCAGGTGGCTGTCCAATTTTCCCAACACCACTTATTGAAGAGACTGTCCTTTTTCCAGTGGATAGTCTTTCCTGCTTTGTCAAAGATGAGTTGACCATGAAGTTGAGGGCCCATTTCTGGGTTCTCTGTTCTGTTCCATTGATCTATGGTCTGTTTTTGTGCCAGTACCATACTGTCTTGATGATCACAGCTTTCTAATATAGTTTGAAATCAGGCATTGTGATGTCCCCAGCATTGGTTTTCTTTTTCAATATTCGTCTGGCTATTCAGGGTCTTTTCTGATTCCATACAAATCCTAGGATTATTTGTTCACCTCTGTGAAGAAAGTCCATGGTATTTTGTTATGGATTGCATTGAAGGTGTAAATTGCCCTGGATAGCATAGGCATTTTCACAGTATTTATTCTTCCAATCCATGAGCATGGAATGTTTTTTCCATCTCTTTACATCTTCCTCAAGTTCTTTCATAAGTGTTCTGTAGTTTTTAGAGTATAGATCCTTTACCTCTTTGGTTAGGTTTATTCCTAGGTATCTTATGGTTTTTGGTGCAAGTATGAATGGAATTGACTCCTTAATTTCTCTTTCTTCAGTCTCATTGTTAGTGCATAGAAATGCCACTGATTTCTGGGCATTGATTTTGTATCCTGCCACACTGCCGAATTGCTGTATGAGTTCTAGCAATCTTGGGGTGGAGTCTTTTGGGTTTTCTATATACAGTATCATGTCATTTGCGAAGAGGGAACGTTTGACTTCTTCTTTGCCAATTTGACTGCCTTTTATTTCTTTTTGTTGTCTGATTGCTGAGGTTAGGACTTCTAGTACTGTGTTGAATAGTAGTGGTGAGAGTGGACATCCCTGCCATGCTCCTGATCTTAGGGGAAAGGCTCTCAGTTTTTCCCCATTGAGAATGATATTTGCTGTGAGCTTTTCATAAATGGTTTTTATGATATTGAGGAATGTTCCCTCTATCCCTACTCTTTGAAGAGTTTTGATCAGAAATGGATGCTGTATTTTGTCAAATGCTTTCTCTGCATCCATTAAGAGGATTAGATGGTTCTTGTTTTTTATCTTATTGATATGATCTATCACATTGATTGTTTTGTGATTGTTGAATCACCCTTGCATCCCAGGGATAAATCCCACTTGGTCATGGTGAATAATCCCCTTAATGTACTGTTGGATCCTATTGGCTAGTATCTTGTTGAGAATTTTTGCATCCATGTTCATCAGGGATATTGGTCTGTGATTCTCATTTTTAGTGAGGTCTTTGGTTTTGGGATCAAAGTAATGCTGGCCTCATAGAATGAGTTTGGAAGTAGTCCCTCCCTTTCTATCCTTTGAAACAGCTATAGTAGAATAGGTATTATTTCTTCTTTAAATGTTTAGTAGAATTCCCCTGGGAAGCCATCTGGCCCTGGACTTTTGTGTCTTGGGAGGTTTTTGATGACTACTTCAATTTCTTTGCTGGTTATTGGCCTGTTCAGGTTTTCTATTTCTCCCTGTTCCAGTTTGGGCAATTTGTAGGTTTCCAGAAATGCATCCATTTCTTCTAGCTCACCTAATTTGTTGGCATATAGTTACTCATAATACATTTTAAAAATCATTTTATTTCCTTGGTATTGGTTGTGATCTCTCCTCTTTCATTTGCAATTTGATTAATCTGAGTCTTTTTTCTTTTTAATAAGACTGGGAGAGGTTTATCTAATTAAATCTTTCAAAGAAAGAATTGATCAGTTTTGCTGATCTGTTCTATGTTCTTCTAGTCTCTATTTCATTGAGTTCTTCCCTAATCTTTATTATCTCTCTTCTTCTGCTTGGTTTAGGCTTAATTTGCTATTCTTTCTCCAATTCCTTTAGGTGCGAGGTTAGCTTGTATATTTGAGTTTTTCCAGTTTCTTGAGGGAGTCTTGTATTGTGATGTATTTCCCTCTGAGAACCACTTTTGCTATATCCCAAAGATTTTGAGTGGTTGTATTTTCATTTTCATTAGTTTCCATGAATCTTTTTAATTCTTCTCTAATTTTCTTGTTGACTCGTTCATCTTTTAGTAGGATGTTCTTTAACTCTTATGTGTTTGAGTTTCTTCCAAATATTTTCCTGTGATTGAGTTCTAGTTTCAAAGTATTGTGGTCTAAAAATATGCAGGGGACAGTCCTAATCTTTTGGTATTGGTTGAGACCTGATTTGGACCCGGTATGTGGTCTGTTCTGGAGAAAGTTCCATGTGCACTTGAGAAAAATGTGCATTCATTTGCATTAGGAGGGAATGTTCTGTATATATCTGTGAAATCTATTTGGCCCAGTGTATCATTCAAGGCCATTGTTTCTTTGGTGATGTTCTACTTAGAAGACCTGTCTTTTGCTGAGAATGTTGTGTTAAAGTCTCCTACTATTAATGCATTATTATCTATGTTATCTCTTTACTATGGATTGATTGATATAATTGGGTGCTCCCACATTAGAGGCATAAACATTCATAATCATTAGGTCTTCTTGCTGGATAGCCCCTTTAAGTATGATATAGTGTCTCTCTTCGTTTCTTATTACAGTCTTTAACATAAACTCTAATGCATCTGATATGGGGATTGCTACCCCAGCTTTCATTTGAGGACCATTTGAATGGTAAATGGTTCACTCCCTCATTTTTAGCCTGGAGGTGTCCTTAGGTCTAAAATGAGTCTCTTGTAGACAGCATATAGATGGATCTTGCTTTTGTGCCCAGTCTAATACCCTGTGTCTTTTGATGGGATCATTTAGCCCATTTACATTCAGAGTAACTATTGAAAGTTATGAATTTAGTGTCATAGTATTACCTACTCAGTCCCTGTTTTTGTGAATTATTTCCTTGGGCTTCCTCTTTATATTAATATTTATTAATATTATTAATTATATTTCTTAATATTTCTTGCAGAGCCCCTGTAATATTTCTTGCAGAGCCAGTTTGGTGGTCACATAATCTTTCAGTTTCTGTCTATCCTGGAAGTTCTTTATCTCTCCTTCTATAGTGAATGACAGCCTTGACAGCCTTGCTGGATAAAGTATTCTCGGCTGCATGTTTTTCTCATTTAGTACCCTGTATATCATGCCAGCCCTCTCTGGCCTGCCAGGTCTCTCTGAATAGGTCTGCTGTTAATCTGATATTTCTCCCCATATAAGTTAAGAATCTCTTGTCTAGAGCTGCTTTAAGAATTTTCTCTTTATCTTTGAAATTTGCAAGTTTCACTATTAATTATTGAGGTGTTGAAGGGTTTTTGTTGATTTGCGGTGGGGCAAATCTTTTCTGTCTCTTGGATCTGAATGCCTGTTTCTTTCCCCAGGTTAGGAAAGTTCTCAGCTATATTTGTTCAAATATACTTTGGGGTTCTCTCTCTCTCTCTCTCTCTCTCTCTCTCTCTCTCTCTCCCTCCCTCCCTCCCTCCCTCTTCGGGAATCCCAATAAGATGAATATTATTCCTTTTTGAGCTATCATTTATTTTCCTAAGCCTTTGCTCATGTATTCCTAATTGCTTTTTTTTCCTCAGCTTCCTTCCTTTCCATCAACTTGTCTTCTATGCCACTCATTCTCTCTTCCACCTCATTAACCCTACCAGTTAGAGCATTCAGTTTAGACTGTATCTCAGTTAAATTATTTTTAATTTTGGCCTGATTAAATCACAATTCCACAGTAAGAGAATCTCTAAAGTCCTTTATGCTTTTTTTCCCAGAGCCACCAGTAATTTTATAATTCTATTTGTGAATTGTATCTCTGACATGGTATTTAAATCCACATCCAGAAATTCTGTGGCAGAGAGTATTACTTCCAGTTCTTTCTTTTGTAGTGAATTCTTCCTTCTAGTCATTTTGTCCAGTGCAGAGTGGCTGTATGAGCGAGCAGAGTCAAAAATATCAACCATGACCTAAGTAAAATACACCCTAGACGATTCTGAAGAGGTCAGAAACCAGAAAATAAAAGAAAAAGAAGAACATAACAAAATAAAAGGACCACTAAAGTGAAAAACAAATTTTAAAACAAAATAGTAAGAATTAAAAGAAAAACAGAAAACAAAGCAAAAAAGGGGGTGGTGGTGGTGAGGAAGTGGTGGCAGAAAGAGAATATAGCCTCCCCAAGGAGATGTAGAGGGTGATCCTCTTGGTTCTGAGTGTATTTTGTCCTATATGTTAGCAGATGCTCAATTCCAAATTTATATAAACCAGCAAAACCTATACAGAGACCCAACATCAACCACAAAAACAGGAACAAGATAAAAGAGGTGGGGCAGAAGGGGAAGGAAGAGAGAATATAGTCTCACAGAATGAACTAACACAGTGTTCCTGTTGATTCTGGGTGTATTTTGGTCCATGTGTTAGAAGATACTAATTTCCACCATTATAAAACAAAAGAAAACAGAAAGAAAAACAAACAAACAAACAAACAAACAAACAAGCAAAGCACAAAACCCCCAAACCCATGATTCCTATATCTACCAAAATTAAATTGAATACAGTGAAGAGAATCCAAAAATGAAGACTATATCTAAGAATATATCTACTAGTAGAAATAGGAAGTTAAAAAGGAAAAAGCTTGAAAACGAAGAGTGGGTAAAATATTGTAGTTAAGGCAGGAAAAGAGAAGCAATATTGGAAATTTTTAACCTGAGATAAAAATGAATTGTAGTGAAAAAAACCTCTAGATCTTGGGGATCCCCGGGTGGCTCAGCGGTGTGGCGCCTGCCTTTAGCCCAGGGCGTGACCCTGGAGGCCCGGGATCGAGGCCCACGTCGGGCTCCCTGCATGGAGCCTGCTTCTCCCTCTGCCTGGGTCTCTGCCTCTTTTTCTCTCTGTGTCTCTCATGAATAAATAAATGCAATCTTTAAAAAAATAAACCAACCCTCTAGCTGTGCATTATATTGGCTCAGTCCCGCCTTGCAGCGCTGCCGCTCCGCGCACCTGCCGTTCCGCGCTCTCCCGGGGCGGGGCCTGCAGCACCGCAGGTGTCTCTACCTGGGGACACGCCCTGCCCCCCCCCGCCGCGGTCTGCCCTCCCCCCCCCCCCCCCGGCCGAGGTGCTCCGGGGTCCGCACACCTGCAGGGCGCCCCCCCCGCCCGCGCCCCAGGTGCGCCCCCAGGGGCGTCCCCCCCCCCCCCCCGGAGCGAGGGTTTCCCTCCCCCCGCCCTCCCGCCTGCTCGGGGCCGCCGCGCGCCTCTGCCGCCTGCCAGCTCTTCTCTCGGACGTCGCAGCTCCAATCCGCAGGTGTTCAGGGTGCCCGGAGAGCGACCCGGGTGAGCCGGGGCAGGTGGCCTGAGGACCCTGCTCCTGCCCCCCCCACCCCCCTCCTGTGATCTGTCCTGTCCGCTGGTCCCGAGCGGGGCTCCGCATCCCCGATGCCCGGGGCCTTGCAAGCGACCCAGGTGAGCCGGGGCAGGTGGCCTGAGGACCCCACTCCTCCACCATCTCATCTCCTCGGCCTCAGGGCTCAGTTTTAACTGAAATTAATTTTCCTGAACTTTTTTTGTAAGGAAGCATTGTTCTGGAAAGTCTTTTAAAACTCTGTGAGTTTTTTCTCAGCTTCCTCCCTTTCCATCAACTTGTCTTCTATACCACTCATTCTCTCTTCCACCTCATTAACCCTACCAGTTAGAGCATGTTTTCATGTAGGATTCAAAAACCTCAAGGTTTTGGTTTTTGAGATTTCTTGTGTCTGCCCTTCTTTTTTCACTTTTATCTCGACCTTCTGCTTTCATCATCTCTATTTTAGTTCCACTTCTAAGAATTTGTCTTCAGTGTAAGGACCTGTTCTGGACTTGAGCCCTCACTGGTCAGTTTTGAGAATTCTTAGTTTTGTTTTAAGATTTTATTTATTTATTCATGAAAGACACAGAGGAGAGAGAGAGGCAGAGACACAGGCAGAGGGAGAAGCAGGCTCCATGCAGGGAGGCCGATGTGGGACTCGATCCTGGACCCAGTATCAGGCCCTGGGCCAAAGGTAGGCGCTAAACCGCTGAGCCACCCAGGGATTCCCGAGAATTCTTAGTTTTAAATTTCTCAGCCTCTTCAGATCTTATGGTTGACCTCTTCTATTTACCAACTATTGGCTTGACCAGACTCTTCTCTAATTGTTTTTTTTTTTTAAGGTTTTATTTATTTATTTACTTATTTGAGAGAGACAGAGAACAGGGGAGGAGCAGAGGGAGAAGGATACGCAGACTCCATACTGAGCAGAGAGCCAGATGCGGGGCTCAATTTCACAGCCCTGAGATCATGACCTGAGCCAAAATCAAGAGTCTGTCACTTAACCAACTGAGCCACCCAAGTGCCCCTTCTGCTGCTGTTCATAGAACACCTGTTAACTGTTTTGGTGTTCTCTTATACTTAGGTTTGTCAAATGTCATGTCATACACAGATGCTGATATGATGCTGGTCTTTTATGGATGTTGACAGCTTATCCACACTCTGATATTTTGAAGTTCGTGAGAATACCTTGCCAACTTGTTTTATTGTTGATGTGGTCTATGGATTTTGGTTTTTATGTCTAGTTGGTTTGCTTTTAATGTGATGACTCAGGGAGATTCAGAGACTATCTGCTGCTACTGTTATATCTCCAAAGTGTATATATCTTAATATTCATTCCTTATTATAAAAACACATGGGCAAGATACAAATTCAAACAACGTAGAAGAATTTACTGTGAAAATTAAATCCTCTTGCCCACACGGACCTAGAGTTTTCCAGATCAGCATTTTGGAAGTAACCATTGTTCACACATTTCTATGTAACTTTCTAGACCATTCCTAAGAATATGAAAGAATATGATTTAGATTTAGGTCCTTTTGTTCTCTTTACACAAATAGGATCATACTATATTTTGTCTTATAATTCAATTATATGTTTAACAATATAACTTGAAAATTGTTCCAAAATTATGTGTGTGTATATTCATTTTTAAGCTACATGTCTTTCTGTTTATTGAATTAGCATAAGTTATTGACCAATCCCCTATTGGTACAGTAAGTTTTATTTTCTTTAAAGATGAAACCATTGACAATAGTTTTTATTTTATTTTTTAAAGATTTTATTTATTTATTCATGAGAGACACACAGAGAAGAGAGAGAGGCAGAGACACAGGCAGAGGGAGAAGGAGGCTCCATGCAGGGAGCCCGATGTGGGACTCGATTCCGGGTCTCCAGGATCACGCCCTGGGCTGAAGGCGGCGCTAAACCACTGAGCCACCCGGGCTGCCCAGTACAGTAAGTTTTTAAACATAATTTTCAATCCATTTTGGAGACTATATTTATGAGACAAATGCCCTGAAATGGATTTACTAAATTAAAGAGTGTAGGTTTGGAAAGGCTTTCTAAACTAGAAACAAAATTTAGACATTATGGGCAGATGGGTAAAACATGATCATATTAAACTTTTTCATTGTTAAAAACAACACTCAAGGGATCCCTAGGTGGCGCAGCGGTTTGGCGCCTGCCTTTGGCCTAGGGCGCGATCCTGGAGACTCAGGATCGAATCCCACATCGGGCTCCCGGTGCATGGAGCCTGCTTCTCCCTCTGCCTGTGTCTCTGCCTCTCTCTCTCTCTCTCTGTGACTATCATAAATAAATAAAAAATTAAAAAAAAAAAAAAAAACAACGCTCAAAAAAAAAAAAAAAAAAGAACAAACAAACCAGGCATAAATGGCAGTTTATATGATGAAAGTTTAATTTTCTTAATATCCAAAAAGTTTTTACAACTTCTAAAAAAAATATAAAAACAAAAAACTGGAAAATGGCATATTCAGGCACTTCAGTAAAAATGAAATACAAATGAACCAACATAATATGAACAAAAGCTCATCTTCACTCAGTATTTAAAATAGACCATCAGACAGCAAGATACCTTTTTCCACTGATCCAATTTGATAATTCTCAAACTTTAAGTATCCCCTCAAGAACTATTTGGTGGGAATATAGTTTGGTAATTGGCATAAAATTTGGGTAAAATTGAAAAAGCTATCACCATTTTTTAAATGCATCCTTATTTTTAAAGCATCTACTTTTTTAAAGTCTCTTATATCTTCATATAAAGTCTTTATCAGTGATCTCTCTTTAACCAGTCTTCCCTTTTGTTGTGTTGGCAGTGTGTCCTGGGACATATGGGCACCAAGCTGTAACAGGATCTAAGTGCCACCAGATGGTGATTTTTACAGATAAAATCAGGTACTATTTTCCTAGACTGTATCTATGGTTACTCCTTGAGGAGTACATTGTTAATCTGAATGCAGTTCTTCTTACATACTAACAAACTACTGTACACAATTTGAGTGTTCAAAACTCAGAAGTACTGCCTATCTAGTTTTCTTATAAGAATTTCTCAATTTGTCTTAAGAGTAAAAGCAATACTTTATTAAGTACATTCTGTGCTTAAACATTTAGTTTATTTATTTTTAAACATTTAGTTTCATTATTTCTAATCCTCACAGCAATTCTGCAAGTTGGGTACATTATCTCCAATTAACAGAGGAGGAAATTCATGCTCAGAGAGATTAAGTAATTTACCAAAGGTCAAACAGATAGTAAGTGGCTGAGTCATGATTTGAATTTGTTTGATTAGCTCCAAAGTTCACTCTAGTTATAACATTGGATCTGTCTTTCTCAATAGTTCAGAATCATATTTTAGATCTCAAAGTTGTTTTAGAACAGAAAGATAATCTGCTTTTACCATCAGGAAATTGCAAATTTATTCTTGTAATAAATATTGTTGAAGAAAGCTAAACATGATATTCTACAAATTGAATTTCAAAATGAGCTAATGAACATTCAAGTTCATGTAAATAGCAAGGATATTTGGAGACTATACCATAAAACCTTTGATAATGTGGCCTCAATTCTGTTAAGATCAGTACTGTAGGGTTATCATTTTCAGAATGAAGCACCATTATTTGATAAGTTTTTTCTAACTTGAAAAAATTGTGGTAAATATATATTATATATACATTGTATGCATATATATATAATATTTACTCTTTTATCCATTTTTAAGTATATAAGTTAGTTATATTAAAATTACATTCAAATTTTTGTGCAACCATCACCGTTGTTTTATTATCTCAAACTGAAACTCTACCAATTAATTCCTCCTTTACCCCTGTTTCTCAGGCCTTTAGTAACCACTTTCTGTCTCTATGGCTCTGACTATTCTAGTGAATAAGTGGACTCAAACAATATTTGTCCTTTTGGGTCTGGTTTATTTCACTGAGCATAATGTTTTCAAGATTCATCCATGTTGTACCGTGTGTCAGAATTTCCTTTTAAGGCTTACTAATATTTCACTGGGTGTATGTACCCCACATTTTGTTTACGTATTCTTCTGTCAATGGACAAATGAGCTGTTTCTATTTTTTGGCTGCAATCAAGAATGCTGCCATTAACATGGGTATACAAGTATTTCTTTAAGTCCCTGCTTTAAATTTTTTTGGACATATATCTAGAAGTGGAATTGCTGGATCACATATTTCTGTGTTTAATTTTTTGAGAAATCACCATATTGTTTTCCAGAGCAATTGTGCCATTTTACTTCCAGGTATGCATGAGGATTTCAGGTATGCTGAGGATTTCAATATCTCCATATTCTCACTAAAACTTATTATTTTCTGGGATTTTTTCATATAATTTTTTATAGCAGTCATCTTAATTGCTGTGAAGTGGTATCGTATTGTGAGTTTGATTTTCATTTCCCTAATTAATGATGTTGAGTATCTTTTCATGTGATTATTGGACATTTAAATATCTTTTTTTTTTAAATATCTTCTTTAGAAAGATATCTATTCAAGTTCTTTGTCTATTTCTTACCTTTTTTTCTTGTAGTTGAACTGTAGTTCTTTATATATTCTGGATATTAATCCCTTATTAAATATATTTTTTAAATATTTTATTTATTTATTCATGATAGACACACAGAGAGAGAGGCAGAGACACAGGCAGAGGGAGAAGCAGGCTCCATTCAGGGAGCCTGATGTGGAACTTGATCCCAGGACTTCAGGATCACGCCCCCGGCCAAAGGCAGGTGCTAAAGCAGCTGAGCCACCCAGGGATTCCCCAAATATTTTTGAATGTTTTCTCCCATTCTGTGGGTTACTCTTTTACTCTCTTGATAGTTTTCTGTGAGGCACAAAAGTTTTAATTTTCAATACTTCCAATTTATTTATTTTTCCTTTGGTTGCCTTTGCTTTTGGTGTCATATGCAAGAAATCACTGCCAAATCCGATGTCGTGAAGATTATTCTTTATATTTTCTTCTAAGAGTTTTGCAGTGTAGCTCTTACATTTAGGTCTTTGATCCCTTTTGAGTTAATTTTTGGATATAGGGTAAGTACAGGGTCCAACTTTATTCTTTTGCATATGTATATCCAGTTTTCCAAGCACTGTTGGTCAGAAAACTGTTCTTTCTCCATTTCATGATCTTGACACCCTTGTCAAAAACCAGTTGAACATATATGTGGTTTTATATATGTGTTTATTTCTGGGCCAATCTATTTCTTTGTTCTATATGTCTATCTTTTTGCCAGCAACACACGGTTTTGATTACTTTGTAATAACTTCTTAAATCTGGAAGTGTGAATCCTCCAACTTTGTTCTTTTGCAAGATTAATTTGGCTTTGAGATCTCTTGAGATTCCATTTGAATTTTAGGATGAGTTTTTCTATTTTCACAAAGGAAATAGTTGGGATTTTGGCAGAGATACAGTGAATCTGTAGATTGTTTGAGGTAGTATTGTAAATGCAATTATTTTCTTTATTTCTTTTCAGATTGTTTATTCTTAGTGTATGGAAACACAACTGATTTTTGTGTGTGGGCTTTGTATCCTGCAACTTTGCTGAATTAGTTTCTTAGTTCTAATGGGCTTTTCACCCCTGTGTTGGGATCTTTGGGCTATATGAGCAGAGATTATTTCATTTCTTCCTATTTGGATGCCCTTTGTTCATTTTTCTTTCCTAGTTGTCCTGGCTAGAACTTCCAATACTATATTAAATAGAAGTGGCAAAAGTGGGCATTCTTGTCTCCTTCCTGATCTTTTTTTTTTTTTTAAGATTTTATTTATTTATTCATGACACACACACACACACACACACACACACACAGAGAGAGAGAGAGAGAGAGAGAGAGAGAGAGAGGCAGAGACACAGGCAGAGGGAGAAGCAGGTTCCATGCAGGGAGCCTGAAGGCGGCGCTAAACTGCTGAGCCACCCAGGCTTCCTTCCTTCCTGATCTTAAGGTAAAAGCTTTCAGTCTTTCACCCTTGAGTGTGATGTTAGCTGTGGGGTTCTCATAATAGCTTTTACAATGTTAAGAAGGTTTTCTCTATTCCCAGTTTGTTAGTGTAATATAGTGGTGTTTATCTTAATATTGTCTTGACCCAGTTTTGGGGAACTAGCTAGAGACCAGTCAGTACCTCTTCTAGAGCAGCTGATTACAAGCACAATCCCAGCCACTTCCACTATCAGACTTTCACACTTCAGGCACTATATATCTGCCTAATTGGCCCAGGGCCAGGTACCAGGCAACCGAGGAGAGTCCCTATGTCTCAGAGCCCACTGAAATTATTTAAATTAGTCAGTCCACAGGGAGCTCCCTCAAACTGGCTAACTCCACCCAGCTTGCCATACATAAACTGCCCCCTGCAGCCCAGCTTGCTGTTACTCCTGTCCCCAGTTGCTACTCTCTGGGTGAGTCAGCCTGGAAGCCTTCTTTTATTGGGAGCTACCTTTCATCCATCTGAGTATCACTGTGTTCCAACCTATGATCAAAAGAATCTTTAGGGGCACCTGGGTGACTCAGTCAGTTAAGGGGTAAAGTGTCTAACTCTTGATTTTGGCTCAGGTCATGATCTCAGGGTCGTGAGATGGAGCCCCACTTCAAGCTCCCCACTGAGTGTGGGGCCTGCTTAAGATTCTCTGTCTCCCTCGCCACCCCACCCCACCCCTCGCCCCCGCCCCACTCGAGCTCTTCTAGGCAGTATGGTATGACCATGACTGCTGATTCTGGAGTAGTTTTGTGAACAGACTGATCTTGTCTTCCTAGTTGATTCCAAATGACTGTGAAAGCAGCTTAGGACAGAACTGCCACCCATTGAGCTTTAGGCTCACTACTTGCTGCTGTGTCAGTCAGTGATCACCATGGCTCTGTTTATCCAAATTTCTGCAGTGTGAGAATATTAAAAACAAACAGTGCCAATCGGCTAAAGTGGGGTGCTAAATATTAGCCCAAGTGGGAACCCACTTTAGGGCAATAGAAGCTACACTTCCCAGGGTCAGAGGTTCTGGTGTGTTTAGGATCAAGGCTGCGTCTGGGCAGAGATCTGTTCTAAAGACTCATCACGTTTTTGACTGGTGTTTCTTTATTATTATACCCTGGTTTGTCCCTGTATTTCTTGTGACCCTCATGGAGGAAAGTGTTGGTGCCCTAGTTTTGGGGATCCTGTCCCCCACCGCTGCGGGGCTCTGGATCCGGGGTGCTCTGAGTGGGGGGCAGGTGTCCTGGGGACTGTGCTCCTTCACCATGTCATCTCCTCAGCCTCAGGATCCATCATACATGATGGAGCTCAGTGGAATGTTGCTACTTCCCATCTCCTAACTAGAATGTTACTGATAAAGGATGGGATCCGATGATCAGCACAATTAGCCAAACCTTAGGCAGTCATCTTAGCATCGGATACTCTAGTCAGTAAATGGCTCCATCTGCATGTTTTTACAAACTCTTGGACTATTGCCTAATTTGTGCTTTTTAGGGTAAAGAATTTTTGAAATCTCTTTTCTCTTAATACCCAAAATATAAATAAAAATTATACATGTCTTTATGTATGCAAAGGCCACAATTTCAAGCTATACCAGGACACTCCTTATTCCCTTTGGTATTCCAGATATTACTGCTATTGACTGAGACACGCACTGTCTATTTTGAGAAGTGAAATAAAGGGAGATGGGAAAGATTATTAAAGTAGGTGTCAGTGTGAGTAGGCCAAGGGGCCTTGAATTAAGACAGATTAAGACCTGGGAAAGTTATAGATCCATTTAATGATTCATTTGTCATTTTATAATTGAAATAGCAGTTCTTTGAGGAGCTGTTTAGGCTTCTCAATTACACCTATTGCCAGGAGGCTAAAAGTTCTATTAAATACCTTCTATAGGAACCTATACTTTAATATTATTATATTATATTTTGGGTATTAAGAGAAAAGAGATTTCAAAAATTCTTTACCCTAAAAGGCACATGCACTCAAATCAGACCACAGGATTTAAATCCTATTTGTAATAAAACGCCTCTCATCATCCATCTGGGCAAAAGCTTGAAGTGCTGGGAGCTTTTAGGTTTTGCTACCCTTAAGTAGACCATTAGTTGTGCTAGTCGGGTTCCAGAGCTTTGGTCCAGTTACAACACTATTGTGGATGCTGGCATCACTTCTGCTAGCTGTGCCCCAGAAAGCACCTTGACTTAAAAGATATTAACAAGCCCCCAGGCCCAGTATTGTCTTCAACTTCTTCAAGGGTTAAATCTTGTAGTAGTTTGGCCATATGATCACAAATCATGACCCACATCAACCCCAGTGGGTATCCCTTGAGAAGGCTATCCCAGTCTCACAACACAGAAAACATTACCCTGGTCCAGGACTTACTGCTAAAAATGACATTGCTTTTTTCATCAGAGATAACGTCATTCCTGATTCTCAGACCACGACCTTAGTAATGCCCAGAGGCTGCCTCTCCTAAGGTACTAACAAATTGGACGTGGGACATTTATAGCTTTTCTTTCTTTGATATTAGAGATTATACTATACTTCCTGAGCTTACTGTCTGCTTAGTCCATGAATCTTGTATATACCTTGCTCTTGGTCAAAACCCCTATACTCCTTTGCCTCAAGGGAAATCACATAGAGGTTGCTAACTATCTGTGCCATCCTAAAAATTAATGACAATGATTATTCCAGCCCCTAACTCTTTGAAGAAAGAACCGTTCACTTTCCAGTGCCTTCTCTTATTCCCTTACTTCAATTTTCCATCACAATTCCCCACTGTGTACTCTGATCATGTCCCCCACAACCACCCCTTCTCCCTGGTTATGACCAAGTACTATTAACCTTTATATACATACACCTTACTAAACAATTAACTTATATCCTCCAACAATATAACTGCTAGACCTCTCAGCTTGACCTAAGAAAAACATCAAGATATTATTTTTACGAAAAAATATAATTCATTCTTTTAACCCACTTTTCAGCTCCACCAAAATATCGTTAGAAGCCCCAGAAATTTCAGATCTGGCTAATACCACATAAATGAGGAACTCAGTTGTGGGAGGGCCTGCAAAGACTTATACTTCTCCTTTTTCTCTTTTCTGCTCTTTTGATAACTCACTCACTTCCTTTATCAGGTTCTCACACTCTAGGCCACTCTATACCCATACAAACTGCTCTGGGGGCAGGTCCCAGACCACTAGAGAAAGGCCCTATACACTAGAGCCCACTGAAATTACTCAAATTAGTCATCCAGAGGGAGCCTGCAAATCCTAGCTAGCCACACTCAGCTTGCCACACATAAGCTGCCAACTACAGCTCCTGTATGCTGTTTTGAGGTAATCCTTTGTGGTGGCAAGGTCTGGAAACTTTCTCTCATCTAGAGCTGTAAGTTACAAAGAGTTTAGCTTTCCTCTGAGTGTCATTGTGTTGTCTCTTGTCATCAAAGGATTTTTTTAAGATGTACTTATTATAGAGAGGAAAAAAGAGTGGGAAGGAGAGGGAGAGAGAGTTAGAAGCAGACTCTGTGCTGAGCAAGGAGCCCAACCTGGGGCACAATCTGACAACCCTGAGATCAAGACTTGAACTGGAACCAAGAACCAGATGCTTAAGTGACTGTCACCCAGATGCCCCTCAAAAGAATCCTTAAATCTTATAAAACAGTTGAGTGTTTTATCTTGAAAATGTGTTTAGTTTTGTTAAATGCTTTTTCCTGCAACAGTGGAGATGATCGTATGATTTTCTCCTTTCAGTCTGCTAATGTGATCTGTTACATTATTTGATTTCTGTATGTTGAGCGATTCTCGAATTCTAAGAATAAATCCTACTAGGTCATGGTGGATCATACTTTTAATATGCTATTGACTTCAGTTTGCTAGTATTTTATTGAAGATTTTTGCATCGATATTCATGAGGGATTTTGGCACGTAGTTTTCTTATAGTGTCTTCATCTGACTTTGGTATCAAGAGTAATGCTGGCCTCAGTTAATGAGTTGAAGTGCTCTCTCCTCTTTAATTTTTTTGGAAGAGCTTGATTAGGATTGGTGTTAATTCTTCCTTTTTTTTTTTTTTCTTTTTTTGTAATCGATGTTGATTTTCTTTTTTTCCCTTTTTTCCCCTTAAATTCAATTTGCCAACATAGAGTACACCATTAGTTTCAGATATAGTTTTCAATCATTCATCAGTTGTGTATAACACCGTGTTCATCACATCATGTGCCCTCATTAATGCCCAGATTGGAGTTAATTCTTTAAAATTTGGTAGAATTCCTTAGTGATGCCATCTGGTACAGAGATTTTTATTTTGTTGAGAGGTTTTTGAGTACTGATTAAATCCTTATTACCATTCATAGGTCTATTTATTTCTATTTCTTTATGATTCTGTCTTGATAGTTGTGTTTCTAGGAATTTGGCCATTTCATCGTGTTATCCAATTTGATTAGTGTGCAGTTATTCATAATATTCTGTTATGATTTGTTTCATTTTTGTGAAGTTGGTAGTGATGTCCCCACTTTCATTTCTGATTTTAATAATTTGAGTATTTTTTTTCTTAATCAGTGTGGCTAAAGGTTTGCCAATTTTTTTTTATCTTTTCAAAGACCCAACTGTTGGTTTCATTGAATTTTATTGATTGTTTTCTTATTCTCTATTTCATTTATCTCCACTCTAATCTTTATAATTTCCTTCCTTTTCCTAGCTGTGGGTTTAACTTGGTCTTCTTTTTCTAGTTCCTTAAAGTGTAAAGTTAGACTTTGATTTGAGAACTTTCTTCTTCCTTAGTGTAAGTGTTACTATAAATTTGCATAGCACTTCTTTTACTATATCTCATATCTTTTGGTATGTTGTGTTTTCATTTTTATTTGTCTCAAGATATTTCCTTATTTTCCTTTTGATTTCTTATCTGACCAATTGATTGCTCTAGGAGTGTGTTAATTTCTATATATAATTCCCAGTTTTCTTTTGTTATTGATTTCTAATTTCATTCAATTGTGGTCAGAAAAGATATTTTGTATGATTTCAGTCTCTTTCAGTTTATTAAGATTTGTCTTGGGGCCTTACATATGGTCTATCCTGGAAAGTGTTCCAGGTGACTTGAAAAAAATGTATTATGCTTTTGTTGGGTGGAGGGTTCTGTATATGCCTGTTAGATCTAATTGGTTCACAGTATTGTTCAAATTCACTATTTCCTTATGGATCTTCTGTCTGGTTGCCTTATCAGTTATTGAAAGTGAGTATTGAAGTCTTTAACCATTATTGTATACTATCTATTTGTCCCTTCAAGTCTGCCAATGTTTGCTTCATATTTTGAAGCTCTCATGTTTGGTGGATATATATTTAAAATTCTTCATAGGTTCTTGGTGGACACTTTTATCAAAATATAATATTCTTCATATCATAACAGTTTTTGATTTAAAGTCAATTTTGTCTGATATTAGTAAAAACATCTCAACCCTCTTTCCGTTATTATTTGATATGAAATATATCTTTCCATTCTTTCACTTTCATAGTATTTGTGTCTTTAGATTTAAAGTGAATTTCCTGTAACTAGCATATAGTTAGATTATGCTTTTTTAATCCATTCTGCCAATCTATGCCTTTTGACTTGGGAATTGAATATATACAACTAACGAAACTACTGTTAAGGAAGGACTAACTTGTGCCATTTTGTTGTTTGTTTTCTGTATGCCTTGTAGCTTCTTCATACTTCATTTCCTCCATTACTGCATTCTTTTGTGTTTAGTTGATTTTTATAATAACATATTTTTTATTCCCTTCTCATTTTATTTTATGTAATTTTATAGTTATATTCTTTATGATGAAAGAAATTGAAGAGGGTGCAAAGAAATGGAAAGACATTCCATGCTCATGGATTGGAAGAAGAAATATTGTTAGATCTATACTACCCAAAGCAATCTCCACATTTAATGCAATCCTTATCAAAACACCAACACATTTTTCACAGGTGTAGAACAAATAATTCTAAAATTTGCATGGAACCACAAAAGACCCTGAATAGCCAAAGAAACCTTGAAAAAGAAAAGAAAAGCAGGAGGTGTCACAATTCTGGACTTCAAGCTATATTACAAAACTATAGTCATCAAAACACTATAGTCCTAGCCCAAAAATCAACACATACATCAAGAGAACAGAATAGAAAACCCAGAAATGAACCCAAACTGTATGATCAATTAATCTTCAACAAAGCAGGAAAGAATATTCAATGGGAAAATGATAGTCTTTTCAACAAATGGTGTTGGAAAACTGGACAGCAACATGCAAAAAATGAAACCGGACCACTTTCTTATACCATACACAAAAATAAATCCAAAATGGACTAAAAACCTAAATGTGAGACCTGAAACCATAAAATCCTAGTGAAAGACACAGGCAGTAACTTCTCTGATATCAGCCTTTAGGGAACTTCTTTCTAGATATGTCTCCAGAGGCAAGGGAAACAAAAGTAAATTATAAAAAGTAAACTATATAACCTATATAAAGCTTCTCCACAGCCAAGGAGACAATCGACAAAACTAAAAGGCACTCTACAGAATGGGAGAAGATATTGGCATTTTTTTTTTTTTTGGAGAATTTAAAAGACAAAAGTATAAAATAATTACAAATCTATGTTAGTGAGTATATAATTGCCACTGAGCCAGAGTAGTCAGAGACAACGATATTAAAAAAGATTCGCTGAAGTCTCACTGAATTTTAATCTGGGGAGCAGGGGGACTGAAACTCAGACTCAGACTCAAGCTGAGTGCAGAGCCCAATATGGGGCTCAATCCCACAAGTTCAAGATCACAACCTGAGCAAAAACCAAGAGTTGGACACTTAACTGACTGTGCCACCCAGGTGCCCCTAGAAATGTAACAGATTTCTGTACATTGATTTTGTATTCTGCAACTTCACTGAATTCATTTAGTGAGGTTGATTCTAGCAGAGGTGTTTTCTCTGATTCTAGCAGAGGTGTTTTTTGATGAATTTGTTCAGGTTTCCTATATATAGTATCATATCATCTGTAAAAAGTGAAAGTTTCACTGCTTCCTTGCTCATCTGGATGCCTTTTATTTCTTTTTCTTGTCTGATTGCTGTGGTGAGGACTTCCAGTACTATGTTGAAAAAAAGTGCTAAAAGTAGACATCCCTATCTTGTTCCTCACTATAGAAGAAAAGCTCTCTGTTTTTCCCCATTGAGGATGATATTAGCTCTGGGATTTTCATATATGGACTTTATAATATTGAGGTATATTCCCTCTAAACCTACTGTGTTGAGGGGTTTTATCATGAATGGATGTCATACTTCCTTAAATGCTTTTTCTACATCTATTGAAATGATCATATGGCTCTAATCCTTTCTTTTATTAATGTGGTGTGTCACATTGATTGATTTGCAAATATTGAATCACCTTGCAACCCAGGAAGAAATTCCACTTGATTGTGGTGAATGATTTTTTTTTAAATATATCTGGTTTGCAGTATTTTATTGAGAATTTTTGCACCCCATATTCATCAGGGATTTTGGCTTGCAGTTCTCTTTTTTAGTGGAGGCTCTATCTGGTTTTGATGTCAGAGTAATGCTGGCCCCATAGAATGAATTTGGAAGTTTTCCTTCCTTTTCTATTTTTTAAAACAGTTTGAGAAGAAAAAATATTGACTCTTTAATTTAAATTCTTTAAATGTTTGTTAGAATTCGCCTGTGAAGGCATTAGGTTCTGGACTTTTGTTTGTTGGGAGTTTCTTGATTACTGATTCCATTTCTTTGCTGATTATCAGTTTGTCCAAGTTTTATATTTATTTCTGTTTCAGTTTTGGTGTTTATATGTGTCTAGAAATTTGTCCATTTCTTCCAGGTTGTCCAATTTTTTGGCATAGTTTTTCATAATATCTTATTGATATTTGCATTCCTGTGGTGTTGGTTGTAGCTCCTCCTCTCTCATTTGTGATCTTATTTATTTGGATCGTTTCTCTTTTGATGAGTCGGGCTAAAGGTTTATCATTTTGTTACTTTAGAAGCAGCTCCTGGTTTCATTGATCTGTTCTATTGTTTTTGTTTGTTTGTCTGATTTTGATTTCTATATCCTTTATTTCTGCTTTACTCTTTATTATTTCATTTATTCCACTGGGTTTGGGCTTCATTTATTGCTCTTTTTCCAGCTGCTTTAGGTGTATGGCTAGGTTGTTCATTTGAGATTTTTTTTTGTTTTTGCTTCTGAGGTCGGCCTGTATTACCATATACTTCTCTCTTAGGAACACTTTTGCTTCATCCCAAAGGCTTTGGACTGTTCTGTTTTCATTTTCAGTTGTTTCCATGTATTTTTAAATTTCTTCTTTGATTTCCTGGTTGACCCATTCATTGTTTAGTAGCATGTTGTTTAGTCCTCATTTATTTGTGCTCTTTCCCATATTTTTCTTGTGATTTATTTCTAGTTTCATAGTTCTGTGGTCAAAAATGGTGCACAGTATGGCTTCAGTCTTTTTGTAACTGTCGAGGCCTGTTTTGTGGCCTAATGTGTGACCTGTTCTGGAGAATGTTCCATTTGCACTTGAAAAGAATGTGTAGTCTACCATCATAGGATGGAAGGTTCTGAATATATCTGTTAAGTCTATCTGGTCCAGTGTGTCACCCAAAGCCATTGTTTCCTTGTTAATTTTCTGTTTGAATGATCTGTCCTTTGACCTACTCTTATGGTATTATTCTTAATTAGTTCCTTTATGTTGTTATTATTTTATATATTTAGGTGCTTCTAAGTTGGGTGCATAAATATTCGCAATTGTTATATGTTCTTGTTGGATTGTCTTCTTTATGGTTATATAATGCCCTTCTTTGTCTCTTTTTACAATCTTTGTTTTAAAGCCTAGTTTAGGGCAGCTGGGGTGGCTCAGTGGTTTAGCGCCGCCTTCAGCCCAGGGTGTGATCTTGGAGGCCCGGGATCAAGTCCCACATCGGGGTCCCTGCATGGAGCCTGCTTCTCCCTTGCCTGTGTCTGTCCCTCTCTCTCTGTGTGTCTCTCATGAATAAATAAAATCTTTAAGAAAAATAAAGTCTAGTTTATCTGATATAAATATTGCTACTTCCACTTTCTTTGGGGATCCATTTGCATAATATATGTTTCTCTGTCCCTTCACTTTCAATCTGCAGGTACCTTTAGGTCTAAAATTACTCTCTTGCAGGCAGCATATAGATAGGTCTTTTTTTTTTTTTAATCCATTCTGACACCCTATCTCTTTTGATTGGAGCATTAAATCCATTTACATTCAAAGTAATTATTGACATATTATTTATTGCAATTTTACTACTTGTTTTGTGGTTGTTTCTGGAGCTTTTCTCTGATCCTTTCTTGTCTTTACCACTTTTGGTCTCTGCTTTGCACTCAATGAGTTCCCTTTAATATTTCCTGCAGGGCTAGTTTAGTCACACATTCTTTTAGTTTTTGTTTCTCTGGGAAACTCTTTACTTCACCTTCTATTCTAAATGATAGTGTTCTTGGCTGAAGGTTTTTCCCTTTCAGCACTTTGAATATATCATGCCACTCCCTTCTGGCTTGCTTTGTTTCTGTTGAGAAATCTCCAGCTAACCTTATGGTTTTTTTCTCTTGTATGTTACTGTCTTCTTTTGTGTTGCTATTTTTAAGATTTTTTTCTTTATTATTATATTTTGCAAATTTAATTACAATATGTCTTGTCATTGGTCTGCTTTTGTTGATTTTGATGGGAGTTCTCTGGATGTGTGTTTCCTTCCCAAAATTAGGGAAGTTTTCTGCTATTATTTCATGAAATAAAATTTCTCCCCCTTTTGTAACTTCTTCTGAGACTCCTATAATACAATTGTTATCACATTTGATGGAATCACTGAGTTCCCTAAGTCTATTTTCATGTTCCATTATTCTTTCTTTTGTTCAGCTTCATTATTTTCCATTATTTTGTCTTCCATCTCACAAATTCATTCCTCTGCTTCTTCCAGGCAGCTCTTCATTGTATTAAGTCTGTTTCTAATCTCATCTATTGCATTTTTCATTTATGACTGATTTTTTTAACTCTTTTATCTCTGTGGTAAAAGATGTCTTCTATTCTTTTCTCAAGCCCAGGATGTATCCTTACAATTGTTGCTTTAACTTCTCTATCTTGCACGTTACTTCTATCTGTCTCTTTTAGATCTCTGGCAGTGGCTTTATTTTGTTCTTTCTTGGGGATAAATTCCTGCATCTTGGCATTTTATTCAGTCTCCGCCTTATTCTCTGTATTATAAAAGTTAGTTATGTCTTCTGCTTCTGAAAATGATGGCCTTATTAAGAGGAAATCATGTAGTTCCCAGGGCCTGGCACTTCAGGGAGTGTCTCAGTGTGTGTTGTGTGCACTCTGCTATTGTGTGCTGGCTGCTCTATCATTCAGAGCAATCATCTACAGAGGCTCACCTTTGCCCACAGTGGGCAGTGTTTGGTCCTTGGCTGGTTTTAACAAGATGTACTCTGGTCTGCTTGTTAAATGAGTCCTGACACTAACTCCACCAGAACTGAAACCTTGAGAACCCTCTGGTTGGGAGAGGCGGTGTGGATAGGGGTTTGTGCTAGTCTTCTAGGGAAGAGGACTGCCACACTGGGAATAATGAGACAAGATTGCCTGAGAAGAGCAGTTCTACCAAAGCACCGGGGGTTGGAGCTTGGTGTAACCAAGTTAGGCAGCCAGTGTTGGCATACTGAGCTGCTTCTGTCATGTGGATCTGTGTTTATGCTGGGGATCAGGGGAGGGGATTGGCACCAGCCACCTCCTTTGTTCCTGGGGCTGGGTCTCTGTGAATGCTGCCTCTCAGGGAAGCACTCTGAGAATAGTGAATAATCTCCCTCTTGTGTGCCTCAGGTGTCTCTCAGTTCACTGTTTCCAAGCCATATGCCCCTGGGTTGTTTGTCTGCCTTCTCTCCAGGAGCAGTGCAGTGCCATCAGGGCTCCATCCAAGCCAAGCCCACTGACATTGAAAACTTAAGGCTTTAAGCTCTGTTGTTTGCAAGAACTCATGAAATTCAGCCCCTCTCCTTTCCCAAGACAATAGTTTTGGGAACATATTCTCCTTGTGCATTCTCCTGTATGTTCCTTTCTCTCTCATTCTTCTCTGACCATCACTTCCTCCCCTCTGCAGCACCTCTGATCTGTTTACCCCCTAAACTGCATCTCTGCATTTTCTACCTTCTTCAGTGTAGCTCTTCTCTCCCTTTAGTTATGGAGTTAGTTTTGTCAGTCTTTAGGTTGATTCATGGTGTATTTAGGATGATGTGATAGTTATCTAGTTGTGTTTGCTGGATGAGGCACAGCCTTCCTCCTACTGTGCCACAATCTTCCTCTCCTCCCCTCCCGTTAGCATTTTGAGCATGTTTAAGAAAGATGGTTTAAAGTCTTTGTCTAGTAAATCCAGTGTCTGTGCTTTCTCAAGGAGAATGTCTGGAGATTTATATTGTTCCTTTGAATGGGCCATGATTTCTTATTTCTTTATTTGCCTTATGATTTTTTACTTGAAAATTGGATACCCGTCCCAATCCTTGCAAACCAGCTCTGTGCTAAGGCACTGCTTCATCAACTGGCTTGGTGTGTTCCAAGCTTAGGGATAAGCCTGAGATAAAAGCTTAAGGTCCATTAAGGTCTTTTCTGAGAATGCCTCTTGCCTGGGCTTGTGTGTGACTCTCTCAATTCTTCCACATACGTGGCTATTTTTGAATGTCTTAATAGCCCAAAGAATCCCATTCCAACTTCTCCCCAGGGACCTCGATGGTCAGTTATATGTACCCATCTGTCCTCTTTTGCCTCACGTGCCTCTGTATATGTAATCTTCCTGAAGCTTTCACAAACAGTGACTACTGCTTTTCCCTAAGTCTGAGATTCAAGTTAGATGAGACTACTAGTCCTTTATGAAGCCTCCAGAAAGGGTAGAACATTGCCAGTTAGTTTAATCCATAGCTGGGACTTTGGCTGCTGCATCTTCTATATGAAGACTGTGCTGAGCCAAGAGGGAGTAGGGAAATGGTGAGTAAAATTTCCACGAAATTTCCTATCATTTTTAAGGTAAATTTTTCTTGATTGGGAATTCACTTGTTGATCTTTGGCTATAAGGTTAGTTCAGCCAGTTTATTAGTTTTTGATGTTTTCACAGGATAAAACATTTTCCAAATGTCATTTTACAAATGATAGTCTGACATTTTGCAAATATCACATCTGTTATGAACTTTTGTGTAGTTAAAACAATCATTATTAAAAATTAAAAGGAAACATATTAGGCAAAAAATTTTCAATACATTTAGATGAAAGCCACTTCTGTAATATCCCAGAAACCTCTTACAGTAAATCAATTATAAGAATATGAAACCAAGTAGCAATTTGAACAAACACATACAGGTAATTTAAACACATACAGGTAAAAAAGAAATGTTACCATTTTTTGGATGCTGTTAAAGTATGTATTCAACTCTTATATTGGTTTATTTCTAGATAAAGAAAAGAATAAGACTAGCATTTTATATAGCCTACAAACTCTGTATTGAGGTTTTCTGAACTTTATTAGGTTTATGTATTTTAGCTCTATATCCTTATCATAGGAAACTTTTCCTTGCCCCACCTTTATTCCACTTTTACTTCATACTTTTTAAGGACTGGTTCCCATATTCTTATTATAAACCATCTCATGAAACAGATTGAGCTTCCTCCTAGGTAAAAATCAAGAAGTGTGGTCAAAAGCAAGTGTCCAGCCTTTCCAACTCTGGGCTTTCTTTTTAACTTCCCCTGTTGATTTAAAATTTGCATTATAAAATAGAGACCAATTTCGTGAGCATTAGTTCTCACCAAAGACCAGTTCAATATGATTATACTAAGTTATTAGTTGCTTTTGACACTTTAAACTTTCTTGTGTTAAGTGTGATTGGCTTTGTCTGCCATTTATGACTCCATTCTTTGGATGCCCGGTGGACAGCAGCTTACCAAATTTAATTAAGATGTTTAAAGTGTAGAATCATAGTGAATTTGGGTCTAGAATTTTATTTTTTATTTTAATAAATGAATATTAAGTTCAAGGCATACGGTTTAAAGAGCCCTTAGCCATACCATGGGACTGTCCGTAAAGGACAGTGAAATCCTATTCGTATTAACGCATTTCACAGGTTTATAAGAGACTGAAAGATATCACCATTTTCAACTACCTTGAAAAATTACTAAATAAATAAGTAAGCAAGTTTAGGTTAAACCAGAAGCTCTGTGTGTCATATGTTGGTTTCTTTTTCAGAAGGGAAGTTCAAGTTTCATTTTGCTCAGTACTTGTTAGAGTAGTAGGAAGAACATAGCATTATTTCCTCTCTTGTTAAAATTCTTGCTGAGTTGTCTGGATGAGCTTAATTTAAAACAACTGAAGTCATTGAGCAGACATGGAAATGACACTGGTAAGAGGAACTGTACTTTTACATTAGAAAAAGAGTTTAGATACCAAAGAGGAGAGAGAGAGAGAGAAATGCCTGCAGAAATTTCAGATGGTACAGAGTAGGATCATGTCTGTTTCCAAAGGTGGCTATGAAGGGAGACCAGTGAGCACGATTTAAAATGCCTACCTAGCTAGTGCTCTGAGGCAAACTTAACTCTTTACCTAGGTCCATAGTACATTAATCACATTACAAACCCATGAGAAGTTTTAATGATGAAAAGGTATGCCCTTACTTGGGCTTCCTGTTAACACAGGGATTAGTTAGTCCAGTAGATTGGTTAGTCCAATTTATTGTGGAGATTCTTAAGAACCATGTTAAATTAAACCTGTGCATGATATTGACTCTTAAATACCCAAATACCAGCAGCTCCCTGACAATTGGATATTCAGTGCTGACCCAAGTTTAAATATTCCTCAATAACCAGTTCTCTATTTGGACCTCATCAGATCCGGCAATAGTATAATTATTTTGTCTGATATTAACCTGTTTTTTCACATAGTCTGTTCTCTGCACAATATCAACTTGTATATATGTTGTCAGAAATTACAACAATGCAATCTTCATGTTTAAGTTAATTTATATGAGAAATTGTAAACATTGTCTCATATAGCCTTCAGTAGTCTAGTTTTATAGATATTGTTGATGATGAAAACAATAATTAAGCCTTCCTTTACAAATCCTATGATGAAATAAATAGACTTCCTAGTGATTATACATTGTATTCAATCATCAAAAAATTCTTTGCCTAGCATTAAAAAGGCTGTAATTGCCCTTTAAAAACAATGTCTAATGTATCAATAATTATTATTAGGAGCAGGCAGAGAAGGGCAGAGGGTCTTTGGTTCCATAAATATACAAATAGTAAGTTACCAATTACATTCAGCTTATAGCTGCCGGACTCTGAAATTTGCTGTTTTTATCAAACCATTCTTTCAGATTCTTTGCATATACATCTTACTCAATTTTCATTAACAAGTACTTGCTCAAGTTGAAGGAGGAAACTATAAAATTTATAAATTTTAGTAAAATCACTAAAATTTAATAAATTTAAGGGATTTTGGCTTCTAGAAAGCTATAGATCTTGTCTGCCCTGGGGATAATGCAGCTTCATTTTTATCCTGAGATTGGCTTATCTATCATACTGCAAAATACCAAAAAATATTGGACTTGTAATTTTACATTTATGGAGATATATCACAAACAACTTTGATTTAATTCTTTTAAAAAGGGAAAAAAATGAGTCTTGTCATTGTAGCACCTACTGCCATAATAGCTAAATAAGTTAATGCATGATTAAGGAATCTACAGTGGAGGGAAACTGACCTGTGATGTATTCAGAAACTAGCAAGAATTGAGGACATTAATATCTCTATGTAAACTGATTGTTGCATTATGAACTAATCGATAAAAAGCATTTGGAAAAAGCCATTCATTAGTTCAATCAACGTTATGGAAAGCCTAATATACACAAGGAGTCATAAAGCATAAAAGATGGGTGTGTTGGACTGTAGAGGGAATGTTTTTCATTTATCTATGCATGTATGATGCATAACATACCACTCAGGTTGTTTTTTTTTTGTTTTTTGTTTTTGTCTTTTTTTTTTTTTTTTTTTTTTTTTTGTGGTTTAAAACAATGCCAGTTATTTATTTGTTTACGTCTCCTGTAGTTTTGGCAGGACCTGGGGACAACTCATCTCTACTCCATGTGGCACCTGCCCATGTGACTTAATTGGGATCAGAAGATCCACTCCCATTATGACTTACTCATATGGACAGCAAGTTGAGGCTGGCTGTCTTCTAGGTGCTCAGTGGAGTTGTTGACCAGACTTTCAGTTCTCTTCCATGTTGCCTTTGCAGAAGGCTGGGTTGGGCTTCTAACCACACAGCAGCTGAGTTCAGAAAGAAAGATGGTAAGTGCCAATGTGCAAAAGCTTATCAAGTCTTGGCTTACATCATGCTTAATAATATCCTATTGGCCAACTCTAGTCACATGGCCAAACCCAGAGTCAATGTGGGAAAAAATAATGTAAAAGTCTGAATACTGAAGAGGAGCCTGGTTCCTTGGAGGCCAAAGTACCAGCCTTCCATGGAAGAGTGGCTAGAGAGTCATAATACAAAGAATATACCCTGTTCTGCTTCAAGGAGCTCATGGAGAAGAAACTTTTGAATACTGTTCATGTTTTACTGCATATCACAATGGTAGACGTGGGAGACAATTGTTTACTCAGTACAATGGTTTGCTTATGGTATTATATTATAGATAGGACAAATGAAAAATCAGGAAAGCATGACCATGAGCCCAGTGACCACAATGTGGTCCAATTAAGCTGAGGCCCAAGGGAAGACATGTTGCATCACGATACAAACCTATTTCTTGCTGTCAGTTCTGCAATCAAGTCAAGCTAGTGACATGTTTTAAATATTCCAGGCTGTTTTATTACTCTTCTTGTCTGAGTAGTGAAGCACTGTGGTAACTTGTGGTATATTCTTAGGCAAACCCTTCACCATGCTAGGTTTCCTCATTTCTCAAACAAGGGAGTTGAAATTAGGTGATCTCTACAGCTCCTTCTAAGTGTTATATTTTACTATATAAAATATAGCTAGTAACATTAAATCCTCTGATATCAATAATGGGAAGTGTGTTCGTTTCCTGATAAGCACATTCCTTTAACTAGTCAATAAAGTTTACTGAAAACTACCGGGTGAATCTGGACTTCTGTGTGCAGATCTGTTTACCCCCTAGCAGACTCTGACTGTGGAAGCTGGAGTGGCATGAATTAGGGCTGGCTTTTGGATTTGCCATAGCCAGCAATTCCTCTATTGTGAACTCGGTGTCTTCTTGGATCAAAAGGTTAATTTCTGCATTACTTACCTTCCCGGGTTGCTAAGAAGATAAGAGAAGTGAAAGTACTTAGCTTTGATTAAGGATTGAGGTTTTTTTTTCTGTCACTCTGACCACACTCTGGAGGTTCTGACAGTTTTGCACAGCCTTTGGGAAAAAAAAAAAAACAGAGGAATTCACTCTCAGGTATCTACTAACATCTGGAGCACTAGCCCTGCCCACACCAAGAAGGGAGGTTCCACTTTTTCAACTTCTCTGTTACTAAATCTAAATCTGTGACCCTTTTAAGGGACTGCCTGAAGAAAAAAAAGCAAGACATTTTTAAGAAGCAATTTAATAGTTCTCTTGCTGATATTGTGTTTTTTTTTTTTCCCTTTGCCTTTCTTAGAATCCAAGAACTTGAAGTTTTTTTCCCTTTTCTTTTTTTAGTTTCACTTTCGAGATCGCAGGAAATCTTCCATTCTTCCCTGGTGAAAATAACTGGATTTGGACTAATGAAAAAAAGGAATGGTCAGCCGTTATCAGAGCAAATGAAGGTATATTTTTAAAATTCTTACTGGGAGAGGATCCCTCGTTAGCTCGAGCTGGGACTGCACGTTGGTTTTAGCATTCTTTGGTCTTTCTTTGATCTGGTGCTTGAAATCTAGTCAGAATCAACAAGGAGAATAGAAGAGAGCTGATAGAGGTGTAGAGAGAAGTGTATCCTAACCCAGAATATACATAATAGCAAGAATTTATAATTAACATTCTGAAATATCTTATGCAGTAATTAATTTTTTTTTCCTATGTGGAGTTCTGTACCTGGAAAAGCTCATTAGGAAATCCATGGAAATTATTTCGTAACAACCTTTGAAACAAATCATATCTTTGTCTTACATTAGCTACAGAGCCTTGTGAGCTTGAAAGAGTTTATCTCCTTCCCTCAGTTTTGTTGTCTGGAGAGGAGATAGGAGCTGGCCTTTTGTGATCATGTGCTTGAAAAAAGAGAAAACACTTCAAGTGTTCCTGGGAGTACCAAAGTGGCTTTCTTTGACCTCATAAAGGAAAAGTGGAGAAGGTGACAAGTAGAAAGGCATTTAGGTGTACAGGAAGATGAGAAAGTAACACTGGCAAATGCAGGCGAGTCAGACGAAATCCAAGTCAGCCTCAGGCCATGCTGGTTCAGTAAGTTACCTCCCATTTTTACAGTAGGATTGTGTGTCCGCGGTTAACTGTATCTGTATACATTCAGGGGGAAAAATTATTGCGAAGTGCTCAAACCAAACTGGAGAAGCCAAACTAAATAGTAGCTGGCTCTAAGTAGCCTGGATCCAGACTCCATGACTTTCTCATGATACAATATTATCTCCCACTTGGACAGAGACTTGGAATTCTATGCACCTTTGTAAAATTGCAAGGCCCACTCGATATCTATTTTTCCATCTTTTCAGCTTTCTTTGCTTCTACTACGTCACACTCAATAGCAGTTTTTTCCCTTCTATTTCATCCTCTATTTTCATTTGTTTCACTGAAGCAAATTCCAGAATAATTTTTTCATACAGTTTGCATAGTTATAAACTTCCTGAATCTTTGCATATTCTCCTTATCTTGAGCTGTTCAGCTGGAAATGAAATTTTTGGATCAAAATTATCTCCCCTGATCATTTCGAAAGCTAATCACTATTGCTTTCTAGTGGCTAGGGTTGCTGATGAAAGTTTTCTATCAATCAGGACCTTTTTCTTCTGGAAGTATTTGATTGTATGCTCTCCTTTGAAAGTTTTGGGACTTTTTTCTTGTGAATGGCTACAATCCTGAAATTTCATAAGATTCTCTCTGTGGATTTTCCTTTTTCACTCCCCCTGCCTGTAATTTGGTACGTCTTTTCCATGTGATGAATATATTTTCAGATCTGGGAATGTTTTACAGTCCTTCAGGGATATTCTTAGTAAAGAGATTAGTCCTTTTCAGTAATTCTGATCTCTATTTATAGCCCTACCAGAAGAGATAAATGTCCCCAGACAAGGAGGAGAATATATTGCAGGGACTGTAGGTTTGAGTTGGTAAGGAAAAGTAGAAGCACTCATGGTACAGGGAAGAGAGATTTGGGAGGATCTCAGAGAGGTGAGGTTTGGGGAGTTGGTTCCAGATTTCCAGAATGTACCGTTTCCAGCCCCACATGTTTCATGTACCTGAGCAATTTGGTGAGGGGCATCCTAGCTGGCCTGCACTGGTGATGTTTGTCATAGCCTATAAATATAAAAACTGTATCTAGCTTTAATGATACTCAGTACCAGTATTATAAAGAAACTGACTTTTTTTTCTATTTCTGAGAACTAGATTAGAATTAAAAGTAAAACTACTATTTTTAAAAAGCCTACTAGAACAATTATAAATACACTGGCTCTATTTTCCTACAATTAATCATCAAAAATGACTTTATTCTTTAAAACTTATCTGGAATTTTTCTTGTGACATGACTTTTAGAAATTATGGAAAAACTTAAATTATTTAAATATCATTTTTATTGATCTATCTCCATACATTGACAATCTATTTGATTTTTTTAAATATCTGAAAATGAAATTAAGTAAATGATCATACCAAAGAATATCACATTAGGAACCTATCCCACCAAAATAAAGTTGTGACTATTTACAGAGATAAGAGTTTTTCTTGAGTTAATTAATTGCCCATGGAAAGCTATTCATTCAACATGTATTTATTCAATATTTGCTATGTTCCAGTCATTTTCCTAGATACAGGCAAAGCAGTACAGTGTAAAAACAACCACGTCCTCTACTATTATAGCTTTATACTCCACTCAGGTGGAATAATGAATTAAATAAGTAAAATTATTTCAGATAATTCCTATTAACCATGGCATGGGAAAGGCAATCTAGGAAAAGAATAACAAATGGGAGGATTTACACTTCTGACTTCAATGTTTACTATAAAGCCATAGTAATCAAAACAATGTGATGGTGGCCTAAGAACTGACAGGTATTTCTGTGTAGGAGAGTTGAGAGCCCAGATATAGACCCACACTTAAATCCACCCACATTTATTTGGTTTTTAAGAAGGATCCTGAAGCAATCCAGTGGGGAAAGGAAAAAAAAGTGACAAACTGGATGTGCAACTGAAAAAAAAATGAACCTTGACTCCTCCTTCACATCATACACAAAATTTTATTACAGAGAGACCACAGGCCTTAACCTAACATCTAAAACCATACTTTTATTTTTTTTAAAAAAGAACAATTTGGGAGTAGGCTAAGTTTCTTAGACAGAACACAGAAAGTAGTAATAATTAAAAAATGATAAATTAGACTTTACCATGATTCTGAAGATACAATCACTCATTAAGAAAATGAGTAGATAGGCCACAAAATAGGAGAAAACACTCACAAATATAAATCTGACAATGGACTAATACATATGTATATAAAAAATTCCTGTAATGCAATAATAAATAAGAAACAACCTAATTTAAAAAATAAGTGAAATCTTCAAATATATAAGGGAAGATATACAAATGGATAATCAGCAAATAAAAATTGTTAAATAGGGACACTTGGGTGGCTCAGCGGTTGAGCATCTGCCTTTGACTAGGGCATGATCCTGGGTCCTGGGATCGAGTCCCATCAGGCTCCCTGCATGGAGCCTGCTTCTCCCTCTGCCTGTGTCTCTGCCTCTCTCTGTGTGTCTCTCATGAATAAATAAACACAATCTTTAAAAAAAATAGTTAAATATCACTAGCCAGCAAGGAAATGAAAATTAAAACCATAATGAGATATTACAGCACACTCACCAGGATGACTGAAAAATAATAATACCAAATGTTGGTAAAGATGTAAAATGGTACAAACTTCATTAAAAGATCTGGCAGTTTCTTATAAAAGTAACTATATCCTATCTTACCAAATACCCAGCAATTCCAGTCACAAGTAATTATCCCAAAGAAATCAAGTATATATATGTCCATAAAAACATATCTAAAGATATTTATAGTAAATTAATTCATACTAGTGAAAAACTTCACACAATTCATGTGTCTAATAATATCAGCCTGGATAAAATATATTTATACAATGGAATACCATTTAGTTTAAAAAAAAACTCCCAATATGCAACACGGATGAACTTCAAAAAGTTCACTTGAGTGAAAGAAGCCTCATTTAAGAGAGTGAATGTGATTCCATTGATAGGAGGTTATAAGTCACTTAACAATATAGTAGAAGAGAGTCAGAGTTATGATGGTCTTTGGGAGACAGGGATTAGAATGAACCAGAAGGGGATGAGGGATCTCTTTAGGGTATGGGTTACACGGATGTATACATGTGTCAAAAATCAGAGAATTTTGTATGTACACCAAAGATTTGTACATTTCAGTGTATGCAAATTTTATATCAAAAGAAAAACTCTATTAAAAAAACTTTTAAATACTGAACTGGAGGTAGCAATGCACACTCTTTAGACGGAAAGGTACTGATGTTGCAGTATACTTCGGTGAACTGGTAGATAGAGGATGGATAGATGGGTAGATATATGATAACACTAGCGTGTTCACTGTAAAATTCTGTGAGTTGTGCTGTTGTCTAGGGTTTTTCATTAGAAATGCTGAAAAAAAAGATAACATGGTATATAGCCATATTCTGCTTGAATGGAAATGAGCAAATCCTGCTAAAGGACAAGATGTGGATCAATCTCACAAACCTAAATTGGAGTTTTTAAAAAAAGGCATACAATGATACATGGTGCACAATGCTGTTAACACATGTAATACAAATGCAAGTTAATTTAATCTTTCTGTATATGAAATAATGAAGTGCTTGTCTGGGGAAGGAGGAGGTGGTGTCTGGGCAGGAGCATAAGGGAGGTTTCTGGGGGGCTCATTGTGCTCTATTTCTCAAAATGAGTGGCGAATGTACTGACATGCTCTTTATGAAAATTCAAAAAGCTGTTCATTCATCATCTGTGTACTGTTCTGTATGTATTTAAAATATAATTACTAGAATTTAAAAAGTATATATAATGCAAATCCTGATACAAAAAGCTGAGCTTATATCTAGAAATAGAGAATTAAAAGATAAAAAGGTGGAATATAAAAGGAAATTTTTTTACTGTTTATTTATTTATTAGAGAGAGAGAGCAAGAGTGCAAGTGAGGGGGAGAGGGGCAGAGGGAGAAAATCCTTAAGCAGATTCCCCACTGAGCATGGAGCCTGACGTGGGGCTGGATACCACAACCCTGACCTGAGCTGAAACCAAGAGTTGGATGCTTAACTGACTGAGTCATCCAAGTGGCCCTGAAGAGGGAACTTTAAATACAAATAAGATCACACAGAAGGGTCAATGTCTGCCTAAAAGTGGTTCCAAAGGAGAGAACACAGGAAAAGAAAGAGTGGAAATGATCCAAAGAATAATAGAAAAAGAAATCTAAAAATTTAAGGAAGACATGAGTCCTCAGATTGAAAATGCCTGAGAGTGTATAGCTACATTTTGGAGGAAAGATTTAGCATGAAATATCCTTGTGAATCTTACAATACCAAGGAAAAAGAAAAGATACTTACAAAGAGGAGAAGGAGAGTAAAATAAAGGTATCTTTCATATAAAGGAAAGAAAACCAGATGGGCATGCTTTCTTTTTAGCAACAATGAATACTAGAAGACAGTGGAATAATGCCTTCAGGATTTTGCATAAAAAGTATTTTGAACCTCAAATAGCCTACACATCAAAATCATATGACAAGAGAACAAAAACAGATATTCAAGAACTTGAAAGATAAAACTTCCTATAAATATTTTGGAGAGGGATCCCTCAGTGGTGCAGGGGTTTGGTGCCTGCCTTTGGCCCAGGGCGCGATCCTGGAGACTCGGGATCGAATCCCACGTTGGGCTCCCGGTGCATGGAGCCTGCTTCTCCCTCTGCCTATGTCTCTGCCTCTCTCTCTGTGTGACTATCATAAATTTAAAAAAAAAAAATCTTTAAAAAATATTTTGGAGAGAGAGGGGGAAGGGCTATTCAAGGAGATACTTGAGTAAAAAAAAAAAAAAATTCAAGAAAGAAGGTACTAAAAACCATGATAGTGGCATTCACCCAGGAATACAACAGTGGAATGGATTCCAAGATGATAACCAAATAACCGGTGTTAGACATATCCCTCCAAATTGGCCATTCACCCAAAAGTATGATTAAAAAACTAATTTATCTTGGTTTATAGAAATCACATATAGTGCTTCTTTCAATAAGACGCGTTGAAACTGAATTGGGGGTGAAGAGTGAAGAGGGAGTTGTATGCCCCATTTTTTTTTACTTTTCTGTGCTATTTGACTTATTTCTATTTGATGTATTGCTTGTATAATACATGCTTGTATTATCATAGAAGTTGCGAGTAAAAAGATGATACGTCGTCACTTTTGGTTATCTATTTTATAAGAAATATACCAATGCGTATGAAAGCCTATGTTATTAATATTATCTCTTACCTGTTGACATTTCTTTTAGAGGGGAGGAGAATCATGAGCCAGAGTTTGCTTTATCATATCTACTCCTTTTTGGGACTGTTGCCTTTTTGGATACTGTGTACATCCTCTACCAATAAATGTGTTGTTAGACATGAAGTAGCTGACTGTAGTCACCTGAAGTTGACTCAAGTGCCTGATGACCTCCCAGCAAACATAACAGTGTTGAATCTCACCCATAATCAGCTCAGAAGATTACCACCTGCCAATTTTACAAGATATAGTCAACTTACTATCTTGGATGGAGGTTTTAACTCCATCTCAAAACTGGAGCCAGAATTGTGCCAAAAACTACCCTTGTTGGAAATTTTGAACCTCCAACACAATGAGCTATCTCACCTTTCAGATCAAACTTTTGTCTTCTGCGTGAATTTGACTGAACTCCATCTAATGTCCAATTCAATCAAGATCATTCAAAATAATCCTTTTCGAAGCCTGAAGGTAAGATGACAATGTTCATCTCCATATAAGAAATTAAAAATACGTTATCTCATGGTAAGTCTTCAAGTCATTTATGCATGTTTAAACTTCATATCTAAATATCAAGGTGAGAAAATAGAAAACTAATCTTCAGTGGGAAGAGGGGGACCCACATACAAATATGGCCATTTATGTTTGAAAATGTTTGCAAAAGAGGAAATAGCATCTTAAATCAATTTCAGTATTAATTGTAAAGAACTTTGCCTCTCTTGCTCCCTCCCATTAAAAATACAACTTAGAGACAAGAGGTAGGGATCAAAGAATCTGTTCTGTCATAACCGGGAGAATCAGAATATCCCACAAGGAACAGCATAAACTCTTAATGCTGCTGATTTAGTACCTGAAGTAATTTAAAAAAAATGCCACATCCAAATTCTGACTTAAATAAAGTTAACAAACTGATGCATGATAAAGCAAATTTTTTAATTAAAAATTCTGTAATCTTGATTTAATATCTTTACAATACTGCTTTACCAATGGCTGCCATCTTTTTTTTTCAAAACTTTGCTTGAATTTTACATCTGTGAAAATATATGTTCTTGTGTCTCAATTTGAGACAATTATTGAATACTTTTCTTAAACCAAAGCCACTTTAAAACTTTGTTTTCTTCATTTTATAGACCTAGAAAAAATTTGGCATTTCTATGACCTCATATGCCAAGAATAGTGTACGAACTTAAATAGTTTAGAAATATTTATAAAATGATTTTGCTCCCTAGTGATTTGAAAATTCTTTCTTGTGCCTCCTTAGATTCTGAAGTGGGTGAAATGTCTTTGGACTCAAAAACCTCAAAATTTGGTTAGAGTAATCCTTAGCAAAATATTCTTTTTAAAAAAAAAAATAAAAAGCAAAGTAAAAGTCTTACTCTCTTTAATATGCATTACATAAGACTTTGCCCAAATATATATCAACTGGTCATTACCTTTTACCTGAGTGGAAGTTTATGTGTTAAAAATAGCACAAGGGTGATAAAATGTCCCACAGCACTGACAAAACAAACAAAAATAAATATTCTGTACTAGTTATCATGCAAAACTTATATAACTGTCAATCGTTCTCAATATAAAAATCATTTTAGGACTTCATGGACAGCAAAGTTCTAGTCATACTTTTTTTAAAGGACAGTTTTTTCTTTTTTTTCCAGTCGTTTAGTTTCAAGGCTAATGCATGATACTCTATGTTTGTTAAGCCACGTGAATATTCCTTACATGATAAAGAAATGCCTATTATAAATAAATGCTTATTATGAATAGTCCTTATATCATGAATAATAAGTTTACATCCTTTTACTTTGGTAAGAGAAATAAAATGATTCTTTTTTATTTTTATTTTTTTCAAGATTTTATTTATTTATTCATGAGAGATGTAGAGAGAGAGGCAGAGACATAGGCAGAGGGAGAAGCAGGCTTTCTTTGGGGAGCCTGATGTGGGACTTGATCCCAGGACCCTGGGACCATGTCCTGAGCCACCCAGGCATCCCTGATTCATTCTTTCTTTCTTTCTTTCTTTCTTTCTTTCTTTCTTTCTTTCTTTCTTTCTTTCTTTCTTTCTTTCTTTCTTTCTTTCTTATGATTCTTGACATAAGAAACAAAGCCCTTGCTGCAATGGTATTTTCAATCACAACAAAGATTTTTATTACCCCTACTTTCAGTTTTCTATAGAATAATAGAGAGGTGACATTTCTGCTGTTATTTCTAAGTCATTTCTAAGACTCCAGTATATTTAAAGGAACTATTTTTGGAAACAAGACTCTAACTTCCATATGTCTTTTTTCTTTCTCAGAATTTAGTCAAATTAGATCTATCTCATAATGGTTTGTCATCTACTAAATTAGGAAGTCAGCTCCAATTGGAAAATCTCCAAGACCTTCTGTTATCAAATAATAAAATTAATGTACTGAGGCGTGAAGAACTTGATTTCCTTGGTAATTCTTCTTTAGAAAAATTGGAGTTGTCATCAAATCCAATTAAAGAGGTAAGAAGCAAGGTAAATTTTTTTTTGTGTTCTACCTTTAAGTGTGGGCAGCCCCTGTGTCACATGGGTAAGAATCTAAAGATTCCCTAGAGAAAGGGGTTACCACCTCATGCTTGCCCCATGTTCCAGAAATCCTTCATACTTCCTGCTTGGGACCATTCATTTCATCCTTACAAGATGGGAGAGTCTGGTAGCAATTAGGAGCTTAGGCTCTGCTGTCTGATAGAAGTGGGTTGAAATTCCCCTTCCAATTCTAGGCCAGTACTTTGACCTTGGGGAACTTACATAACCTCCCCGGGTCTTAGTTTCCTCACCTGTAAAGTGAAACAATACTATTTATCACACAAAATCTCTGAAAGAATAAAAAAGCATGATACTTAAGAGCACAGGCTTTAGAGTTGGGTTAGCTAGCTCTGCATCTGGTCTTGCTCTCTCTCTTTTTTAAGATTGATATTCATTCATTCATTCATTCATCCATTCATTCATTTGACAGAGGGAGAGACAGAGCATAAACAGGGGAAGCAGCAGGCAGAGTGAGAGGGAGAAGCAGGCTCCCCAACAAGCAGGGAGCCCAACAAGGGGCTCGATCCCAGGACCCTGAGATCATGACACAAGTTGAAGGCAGAGACTTAACAGACTGAGCCACCCAGGCACCCCTGGGCTTTCTCTCCTAATAATTATATAATCAGGCAAATTATTCAAGTTCTTTACTCTAGTTCCCCACTCATAAAATTGGCATAATGATAAAACTACTTCCTAGGCTGTATGGTAAAGAATTTAGCACAGTGTCTGGCATGTAAGTGCTCCATAAATGAAAACTAGTATTAGATTATTATAAAAATCCTCTTACAATGGAATATATGTAACTAACCTTCTCTTTGGATCATGATATTCAGTTCATTAATCACTTTTATATATGGGTATGTGTATATTCTTTTTCCTTTACAGGCTGAGAATAAGAATATTGGCAAGCATAAACTAAATCAGATTTTTACAAGCTGTATTGGTTTTCAGAATAAAAATAGACTGTGTATTGGTCCTGAGATAATAAAATATAAACAAACAACAAATGAACATTTTATGCAATACTCATGCTAAGATTTGAATAGCATTTTTTAAAATTTAGAACACTTATTGCAGAAGTGTTATAAAATATGTAAGTAATGAGGGGGGAGATTAAAATCATCCAAAAGCCCACAGTCCAGAGACAACCAATGTTAGCATTTGGGTATTTTCATCTCCAGCTTTACTCCAAGTGATAATTGGAAAAAAACAATAGCAGGTGAAATTCAGAGTATAAATTCAAATTACACTGTGCGTCAGGCTCTATGATAAGCTATATATGCATAGTCTTGTAACTAACTTATTCTTACCATCATTTTACACAAGGGTAAATTGAGATGAAGTAGGGTTGAGGAACCAAGGTCTCACAAGTGATTTTTCTGGTGACGGAATTGGGTTTCTGGCAGTGTTAGATCAGAGCCCATGCTCCTAACAGCTACACCACGTTGCCTCCTGCTGTCTAAAAATAATACAACATCATGAACATTCTCCATATCATTGAGAATTATTCAAAAACTCAACTTCAATTACTGTAATATAGTGCTGTCATGTAAGTCCGTCCTAATTAATTTAACAATTGTCTGTTTTGTAGTCCAATTCACTTTACTTATGAAAAAGTACATCTTCCTCCTAATTTTTGCCTTTTCTTCCATGAACCCTAACGTCATGGAAGGCACCGTAGGAGGCAGATCCTCTTTGTGCTCCTGGTGTTTAACCACTGCCCAGGACTGGCTACCAGTCCTCTCTGGATTCCTTCTCTCCTGCCTTCCATTCTCTTGCCCTGGTGCTGAATCACACAGCAGCCAAGGCTTCCGGTGCGGGGAGCAGGGGGGGAGTGGGGGCAGAGCAGAAAGGAGCTGGAGGTGGTGTCATGAAATAAAGTCAGAAGAAAACCTTGGTGGAAAGACAAAGAGAAAGGCTGGAACTCAGAGTCACAGAAGGGAAAGTGTGAATCGCTGCTTTTAATAAGATCCACCCATCCATTCCATGTTATTCACTGAGAACAGGGGTGATGAGGACAGAAACAGGATCTGCCCCAGGGGTGACTTTACAAATAGTTTATTAATTACAATTATACTCAGTGTGATCAAGTAAAAGCACCAGGGACTTAACCTAGACTGAGGTTTCAGGGGAGGCCCCCTGAAGAGGAGGCCTTAAATGATGAGTGGAAGGTAAGCAGTGGCCAGAAAAGGTGAGGGGCTGGAGCACGAGGTAGGTGTGGCAGGCACAGAGTAAGGAGCTGTGCAGTGAGAGGTGGGGAGAAAACACAGAGAAGATGGTGAAGGGGCAAGGGACTGAGTAAAGAATTGTTTCAACATTTCAAGAGTCATGAGGACACCACTGTGCTTTGGTTATTAACTTCCTTTTCTCCCCACCTTTAGTTCTCTCCAGGGTGTTTCCATGCAATTGGAAAATTATTTGGCCTCTCTCTGAACAACGTTCAGCTGAACCCCAGTCTCACAGAGAACCTTTGTTTGGAACTGTCAAATACAAGCATCCAGAATCTATCCTTAAGCAACACCCAGCTACACAGAACAAGCAATATGACGTTCCTTGGACTAAAGCATACAAATCTCACCATGCTCGATCTTTCCCACAACAACTTGAATGTGATTGAGAACAATTCCTTTGTCTGGCTTCCACATCTAGAATATTTCTTACTGGAGTATAATAATATAGAGCATTTGTTTTCCCACTCCTTTTATGGGCTTCTCAATGTAAGATACCTGGATTTGAAACGATCTTTTGCTAAACAAAGCACTTCCCTTGCTTCGCATCCCAGGATTGATGATTTTTCCTTTCAGTGGCTAAAATGTTTGCAGTATCTGAACATGGAAGACAACTACTTTGCAGGCATAAAAAGCAATATGTTCACAGGATTGATAAAGTTGAAACACTTGAGTCTCTCCAACTCCTTCACAAGTTTGCAAACTTTAACCAATGAAACATTTTTGTCACTTGCTCAGTCTCCTTTAATCACACTCAATCTAACCAAAAACAAAATCTCAAAAATAGAGAGTGGTGCTTTTTCTTGGCTGGGCCACCTACAGGTACTTGACCTTGGCCTTAATGAAATTGGACAAGAACTCACAGGCCAAGAGTGGAGAGGTCTAGAAAATATTGTTGAAATCTACCTTTCCTACAACAAATACCTACAACTGACGAGCAGCTCTTTTGCCTTGATTCCCAGCCTCCGACGACTGATGCTCCGAAGAACGGCCCTTAGAAATGTGGACAGCTCCCCTTCACCTTTTCATCCTCTTCGGAACTTGAACATTCTGGATCTAAGCAACAACAATATAGCCAACATAAATGATGAGCTGTTGGAGGGTCTTGAGAAATTAGAAATTCTGGATATGCAGCATAACAACTTAGCAAGGCTATGGAAACATGCAAACCCCGGTGGTCCTGTTCATTTTCTAAAGGGTCTTTCTCACCTCCACATTCTTAATTTAGAGTCTAATGGCTTTGATGAGATCCCAGCAGAGGTGTTCAAGGGCTTATCTGAATTAAAGAGCATTGATTTAGGATTGAATAATTTAAACATATTTCCATCATCTCTCTTTAATGATCAGGTGTCTCTGAAGTCATTGAACCTTCAGAAGAATCTCATAACATCAGTTGAGAAGAATGTTTTTGGGCCAGCCTTCAGGAACCTCAGTAATTTAGATATGAGCTTTAATCCATTTGATTGTACCTGTGAAAGTATTGCCTGGTTTGTTAATTGGATTAACAGCACCCATACCAACATCTCTGAGTTATCAAGCCATTACCTCTGCAACACTCCACCTCAATATCATGGTTTCCCAGTGATGCTTTTTGATATATCACCCTGCAAAGACAGTGCCCCCTTTGAAATCTTTTTCATAATAAATACCAGTGTCTTACTGACTTTTATCTTTATTGTGCTGCTGATCCATTTTGAAGGCTGGAGGATATCTTTTTATTGGAATGTTTCAGTGCACCGAATTCTTGGTTTCAAAGAAATAGACAAACAGCCAGAGCAGTTTGAATACGCAGCTTATATAATTCATGCCTATAAAGATAGAGATTGGGTCTGGGAACACTTCTCTCCAATGGAAGAAAAAGATGAAACTCTCAAATTTTGTCTTGAAGAGAGGGACTTTGAGGCAGGTGTCCTTGAACTCGAGTCAATCATTAATAGCATCAAAAAGAGTAGAAAAACTATTTTTGTTATAACACAGCATCTATTAAAGGATCCATTATGCAAAAGGTAGGTGAACATTGTGAAATTTTAAGTGTGTACTTTTCAGTTAAGCTTTTAAATATTACTTATATTATGACTCACCACTCAAAAAATTTTAAAAATAAGTTTTAAAAAAATAACCTGATTATTAGTGACAGGTAAAAATAAATGTAAGGGGGGATGTTGGAGATTTTGGCTGTTGAATACTGTATACTGATATGTAACTTATTTCAAATTTTTTTTTTACTAGATTCAAAGTGCACCAGGCAGTTCAGCAAGCTATTGAACAAAATCTAGAGTCCATTATATTGATCTTTCTTGAGGAGATTCCAGACTATAAACTGAACCATGCACTCTGTTTGCGAAGAGGGATGTTTAAATCTCACTGCATCTTGAACTGGCCAGTTCAGAAAGAACGGGTAAATGCCTTTCATCATAAATTGCAAGTAGCACTTGGATCCAGAAATTCAATACATTAAATTTATTTAAAGACTAAAGTAACAGAGGAGTAACTTTCCCATCTTAAAAGTTTCATAGTAAATTTACGTTTTATTTGAAGATCGTATAAATTTGTTTATTCATATTTAGAGAGTATCATCCCACACTTCCATCTCTTTTATCTTCCTATTTCAGGCCTTTCATTGCCAACAGAGTTAACTGGACCCAAAATAAATATATCAGATTATCCTCTACTAATGAATATACAATTGGTAACTGAGGTCTGTGACAACTTAGAAAAGTTTTAAAATATTCTTCATTTAAAGAAAAGTGAGAATTATGTGAAGCTTTCTGATAATTATATTTGGAAATTTTTTTGGATGCACTCATAGTAGAATAAAAGATAATTGTTTTAGTGGATACAATGCTATTTCAACTGTAAAAGAGTAAAATATATACCCCAATTTTTAAAAGCTTAGTTATAATATTTTTTCAATTGGGAAGCTTTTATTTTAGTGGTCCCTGTCTCAGCGTTCATTTTGTTAGGTGTTAAATCCCATTTCAATATACAGATTCATGGTCAGAAAACATTTGTGATTCATTTCGATTACTTATACTCACTTATATTTTCCTGCTATTTGAGTTTCTGCTATAGTTGTTAGAAGAAACAATTCTCTTGCTTAGAAGTATTACAAAAAAAAAGGATTACAGAAAGGCTTACTTACTGAAGGTTAATAAGTAGATTAGGTTTGTGGAAATAAAATATTCTTTTCTCTAAGTCTCAGACTCAGGAGATGGCCCTGGTCAAATCATTTGGTCCCACTGGATTCTTTGAGTTCTGATCTTGAAAATTTTGGTGATAAACAAAATCTTAAATAACCTTAAGTAATCTTAAATAATCCCCTATAATTAATGATGATCATGGTATAATGCATTCACATTAAATATATTACCATGTCATAAAATAATATGCTATGTATGTATAGGTTAGTTCTACTCTAGAAAGACTATGATTTTAAGTGTTATTCTTGTTTTACGATAAAAAGAATCTAATTATTGGAAATAAACAAGAATAGTTTTTTAAAACCTTTATAGTTCTGGTATTCAAATATAAGAGAGGGTTGAAATTATAAAGCTGAGGTAATTTCTTTATTAGAAGCATCTGTTTGCTAAATTTAGGGAGCATTTGAGATGTCACATTTTAGAACTTTCATTTAAATAGTTCAATTGGGGTGCCTGGGTGGCTCAGTCCATTAAGTGTCTGCCTATGGCTCAGGTCATGATACCAGGACCCCGGGATCCACCCCCTCAGGGGACTCTCTGCCTCATGGGGGAGGGAAGCCTGCTTCTCCCTCTCCCTCTGTCTGCCGCTCCCCCTGCGTTTGCTCTCTCTCTCTTTCAAATAAATAAATAAAATATTTTAAAAATCGTTCAGTATTCTCAGAACTAAGCTCACAGAATCCTGGAAAAAGTAATATCCATTGTATTGGTGGTTCTGAAAGCGTCTACAGTCTCTCAACAATATGAATGTGTGGAGGAGGACTCATTTTCACTTTCCCATTATATATCACCTTTGCACACAAGACGCATTGTTTTATTGCTTTTTTGTTAAAATGTATTTTCTACCTGTGAAATAATCTTGCTTTATTTTGGCATCACAAAATATAAATAAATAAACAAATAAAATTAAACTTTTACGATGCCAAAATGAAAGTCACAACTACCATTTTTCTTGATGTGCTTTGAATGTTAGCTGTTTCAATTTCATTAAAATATTTCTAAATGAACTTTTATTATCAATTAATGTTTCACCAGTTTGTTCAAAGCAGGGCAGGATGTAATTTTGCTTTCCTTCTCTTATTTATTTGCTTATAAGATAGTTATCAAATGGCCACAATTTAAATTGAGTTCAAACATAATTTTTTAAAGTTTCTTAATATGTAAGAAAATGCACAAGGGATGACCCATTTAACTGAATATAAGTAAAACTAATAAAAGATGCAAGCCTTAGCTTGTGTTTGACTTACACAGGAAGAAACATCCTGAACTTCTGCAAGCTGTCCTTTATAATTGTTCTCAGGAGGAGCCCTCATCCCTGGGGTTTAAAACAAGGAAATGCAGAAAAGGATGTTTGTCTGACCTATTTAATTTCCATGAGTGAAGTGACTTGTTTGAATGCTCTCAAGGTGGCATCATGTTATCTGTTCACTCCTTCTTCCTGTTTTTCCGTTTTCAAAACAAACTCCAGTTGAATCAACATTGAGTTTAAAATAAATCTAGGAATTTAGATTTTACCTAAAAATGACATCTTTTTATTGTAATAAGAAGTAAATACTATCAATTTGTTAGTGAGGAGGGGGTTTTCAGTGCCATTTATTTAACAATGTTTAATTATTCAAATGTCTACCTTAGGTTATTTGTAAAGGGGACTCAATAATATGTGATGATAGCCATTGGAAAATTGGTAAAGGTGCTCCATATGAGGAGCTTAAAAAATATTTCTTGCAATCTGGAGAGGAAGAAAGCAGACTAGTGGTTGTCTGGACCTAGGGATGGGAATGGGAAGTAGTGGGGAGTAGTGTAAGAGATTTTTTTAGGGTGATGAAAATATTCTAAAATTGGAGTGTGGTAGTGATTGCACAACTATGTAAGTTTTTACTAAGAATCATCGAATCATATTCTTAAAACAGGTGAATTTATGGTACATAAATTATATATTAATAAAACTGTGAGAAATACTGTATTTCTCAGCTACATGTGCATAGCCCTGTGCTAAGCATGATGGGGTGCAATAGGATCTGAGCTACACTGTAGAAAATGGGGTAAGAAGAGTTAGAGTAGGAAGGGACTATCAAAGATGGACCTGAACAAAAGGCTCCATGGAAGAGGATCAGACCTTTCAAAGGTGGGTAGAATTTGGTTGAGTGAGGAGTAGGGTAGCAGAATGAACAGTAAGATAGAAGGGAGTGGGGCATGAACTTGGTGTTGGGTGGAGTCACAGGCAGGGATGCTGCAGAGGATAGAACCATGTTGCTGAGAGCATAACAGAGGAATTTAGATTTAAGGAGTCAGTTATTTTGAAATTGTAACTTAATGGATTTCAATTGGCAAAACCAGGAATTATAATAAAACTCCCTCCTCGAATCTATGATTTAGATTTATGTGACAACTAGTTGAATACAAGATGTAACTTCTAGCTTGACAGTCCAAACAGCCAGGTGCACTCCCACATTACCGAAGGGGACTTAAAGTACTTATTTTTTTCCTATAAACATATAATTCTGTATTAAACTGACAAAAAAAGGCAATCAATTGGTCATTAGTTGCTAATTACACTAGGTCATATATTAGCCATTCTTATCTCTTGCCACTCCCTAGTCTTGCTCCATCTTTCTGTGCATGGGAGAAACTGTCCTGTCATGTGACTTTGCCCCTCCCCAACCTGTTCAGCAAACCACCTATTGTACATATTGGGCAAGTTATGGGACTTTTCAATGATGGAACTTTTCTGGTTCTTTATGAGAATTGCTGGGTAGCCAGTTTTGAACTCTTAGCTCTCTTATCTTAAGTCAGTTCTCCAGGAAATAGAACCTAAGATGGAGGGGTACATGCAGCAGGTTTTGGGGAGTGCTCTGATTTATGAGGGAGTGAAATAAACTGGATTGGGAAGAGGGAGAATGATGATCTGCAATGCAATTGCAGGTTGCAGCAGAGACCTTAGCAGACCCCATGGGGAATGGCCCTACAGAGTTGATGCCAAAAAGGGGCCGGACTGCCCCAATCTCATCTCAGCCAACCAATATTGGATCTAGGCAGTCCCAGGGAGGAAGTCTGCCCTTCAGCAAAAAGCTTTGCCCAAAAACAATTCCAAAGGAGGATCTCAGTTGTGAAGCGTGAACACTCTGGGCAAGTAGAGGAATAGGTGCTTGGGTCCCGAAGGGGAGAGCTCAGCGGTTCACCACAGCATCCACTACACCTTCCAAGGTATTTAAAAATTAAGGTAGATCTAGCTCAATTGGTTTCTTTAAGCACTTCTGCAAGGTTCCAACCATTTTAGTTTTAAAAATAGTCTCTTCCAGGCATTCTGGGAGACAAATGGCTGCATAGAAAGCCAACATTTTTTTTTTTTTTTAAACAGTGTTAATGTCTTCCAGTCAAAGAACAAGTTTGTTTTATTACTGAAATGAAGGAGGATACACAGTATGGAGACCTTAGGGGTGTCTCACTAAGAAGGCGCTTGAAAATTGGGTTTTCTTTGGTGATTTGGGGGAGGGCAGATGGAAGCAGTTTCCTTCTACATTTCATGCTGTTTGAAAGGGGGAAATTATGTGACTGATTATCTCAATAAATATATTTATAGGGAGAAGAGACTAGAACCAGGATAAAGTAATAATTGGTAAAGAGGTGGCCATCAGCTTAGGCAAGAGAAGAGTGTTTATGGTATTTTGAGGGTGTCACAGTGAATTTATTTTTGTCTGTGCTTATGCAAAATTAGGAAGTGGTCATGCTTTGTCTCATTTTATAGTGTCAGCTTCACCTTGTCTGAAGTTGATAGTCTGTGAGGCTGTTTCTGTCCAGTAAGAGAACAATATGGCCTAGCTGTGAGTGCCGGGCCAGCTTCTGGATGTCAGAGGCTGCTCTTTGTTTTACTCGGCAGCTTTCACACAGGTATCTTTTTGGCCCCTTGACAAGATATCATTTCATCTTAGCGAGCACTTGGTTGCAAGTGCCAGAAGCTCAAAGTTGTTTAGGCAAAAAGGGAGAATATTTATGATCTATTACCAAAACGGGAAAAGGGCAGGGATATAACTAGCTGTCAAGGAGAACTAGGACCAGGAGCTCAAATACCACCACACCTCATACCTACTCCTCTCTCTATGTTAGTTAGTGTTCTTGGTTTGTACTGCTGGAAGCAGGGGTGCCTGGATCTCTTAGGCTCCCTGTTCAGGTCAACAATCCCAATTTTTAAAACAATTTTTAAAACCTCAGGAAAGTCTTCTGATTGGCCTGGTTTGAGGGTATATATCAGCGCTATGGCCATGGCAGTGGGGTCCTGTGGTTGGCAGCACCCACTAGAACCATATAAATAGAATGGTGTTTCCCAAAGAGGGGAGCTGGACAAGCCCAGTGGTCATATTCACCAATTGAGACATGTAGAACTGGCCTATTGAACAAGCTGGACTCAGGAAGGTACAAACAGGAAATTCTTATTCTTTCATCTCTCAAAGATCTTTTTTAAGATCTTTTAAAGATTTTTTAAAGAAAATTCTTCCATTTGGATAAAACCTCAGGCTTATTTATTATAGAGATTTTCCAACACTCATAGATACTACGAAGAGTTGTCCAACCTCATCATTATAAACCTCTAGCCCAATAGTAATAACAAACTCTTGCTCAGTTAGGCTTTTCTGCTTCCCCAGCTGGGGTCTGCTTCCATCTGCTGGTAGATCCCACTGAAGGGGATGATGGTGTTGGCTTGTTGTCTCCCTCCTCACTCCGTCTGCTCTCCCACTGGCTGGCTGAGCACCTCTAGAATCTCAGGAGTTCAGAACACAGAGGAAAGAAGGAACTTCAAGGGCAGAGACGGCTACATTTGACCAGCACAGCACGGGTGTGATCTGGCCTCTGGGCCTTGGAGACATAATGCTGGCTGGCTGGCTCTTTCTTTCATGGGATGCTTTTGTCACTTCTTCAGAGATGCAGAATTTTCCTTTGGAACCCAACCCACAGGACAAGGTAGTGGTAAGTCAGCCACTCCCAGTGCAAATTCTTCTGGTGACTGCCGGGCATCTAATAAAATGAATTCAAAACTTTCCTTCACTCTGTCTCCACTCCATCTTTCAAACTTGTCTCCACTATTACTGTGTGCATCCAAGGTACTGATTGGTGTTCCTCATCGGTCTTACAAGATAAAATCCCATTAAAAGGGCTCCTGCCATATCCTCCTCAGAAAAAATTACACATTGGTAATCAGGATATTACAAAGCTAGGATGTCCTACTTTAAAGAAAGGTATTTAACCTTTTATGATTGAGGCATTCCCTAAGCCAATTTTATGATAGAAGTGCTTATCATTTGGCTTGTTAACATCCTGCTGACTGCATGTTCTCTATAACATTTGCAAATATAACAGTAAATGTTAGACTGAAGTTGTAGCAGCAGATGTAGAAAAGAAGAAGGCACATTCAATTTAATGAAAATATATCTTTATCACCCAGAAATTTCATTGTTTCTGGGAGAGACCACAGACAAAAGAGAATTGGGATGCTCCAAAATTTCCTCTAACCCCCTCCAACTCTGCAGTAAATATTCCAAAAATATGCTCGTATTCCTTTAGCAATGATCCAAAGAGTGCCAGGTCCCCTCTAAAGACCTTACTTAGTTTACAATCTGGAGTGTGTGTGTGTGTGTGTGTGTGTGTGTGTGTGTGTGTGTATGAGAGAGAGAGAGAGAGAGAGAGAGAGAGAGATTGCTCTTTCTTCTTTTGCTTCACTTCCAACGCACAGTAGTCACAAAATATTTGTGGATTGAATGATTAAGGAACTAAGTGAATGAACACACCACGAACTCTAGCCACCCAGAACTGCTTGTGGCTTCACCCACATGCCTGGCTCTTTCACATTTCCATCTGAATTTAAGTGTGGTTCTGCTTGCATGGCTGTCCTACATCCTTTTCTTAGCTAAAGCATGCTGCTTCAAGGGGTAGGTCAGCTTCAACTACAAGGAGATCTAATCCCTGGCCTCTCCTGACTAACCTTGAAACTTAGAGCCTTCCTAAATACACTTCCTCCTTAGGATGAGTTAGCTGGCTTTTATCATTGGCCAAGCACTCTTGGATAGGAAGAGTTCAAAATCTTAAACAGTATAAGTGCCCACCCAGAAAGAGTCTACAGAGGATGTAGCCTTAAGGCCCACTATTGCTGGTGCAAGAATCTGTGCAAATCTTGCATAGAAGGGGCTTGGCATTAGTCGTGTGACTTTGGAGGCTCTTGGGTCAGAGCCTTTGCTTCGGCTCTACTTGTTTACTGAAGATAATCCTTCAGTGCAAGGAGATTTGAAAAGCTGTTCTTCTGCTCAGGTTGTTTTGGTATAAAGCAATCTTAACTGGGATAAACACTGGGTCAAGTGAGATCGTCCTTCCTCAGAGAAACCTTGTTACCTAAGCAGTGGTAAGAAACAGAGGGTCCCTCTAGACTTCCCTGATAACAGTTCCAACTTCCCAGCTTGGCCGCTTAGTGATTCTGCAACCTCTGATGTAACCTCTCTCTGGTGGCTCATCTGGCATTTTCTGGCCTTAATGTGCAAACCTAGCCCAGAAGAGAGTGGGACAGGCATAACTGCCCCTCGCCCGTACCCCCACACTCATTAGGAGACAGCTGGAGATTTCTGAACACATCAGCAGAATCTTTTAAGGGGAGGAGGTACTTACAGGATGGTCTAGGGGTAGGAAGCTGAATTTTCTGTTAATCTTAACACAGTAAAACAACAACAACAACAAAAATCTTAACACAGTATGTTTTGAACAAATTCCAGGGGGTGCCATTGGGTCCACCTCAAGCTTTAAGGACAGATCCACCAGTTACACAGTACATCCTCCACCTTCCATCTCTTGTTTCTCTTATTATCTGCTTTTGTTATCCTTTCTTTCCTCTCTGTTCTCCTATACCCAGTGTGTAGGCATGCTTAGCAGAAAAATACAAATCATATTAAATTTAAAAAAAATCCTGAGCAAAATGTTATTGTACCCTAGGTTGATCCTTTCAGGACATACTCCACTGCAGCATGGCTAAGCTGCTTGGGCGGCATTACTCTCCAACTTGTAAACACCAGAAAGCATTCTTCTGTGCAGAAAAGTATGGGAAAGGCTCATTGGGCCTTCATGGAGCAAGCTCTATACTCCAAGCCCAGGTATCACTTTTTGACTTGGATGACTTGGAGAAAATTATACTTGTGGATGCTATCAAACAACCCCGAAATACAAGGAAATCCCATATCTCTGTAAATGTGGCTGAGTGAAATATCTCACATACACTTTGCAGATTTAAAAGTATATATCTATACAAGTCCTAGCCCATTTTTTTCCTTAGCTTATATTTAAATCAAGTAATTAGCTTTTTGCATGTGTGCATGGCTGGGTGAGTTGCTTTTTGTTTTGTTATTATGTTATAGGAGTTCCGTATATTTTTTTAAAATTAACCCCCCAAAGTTGCTAGAACTGATGTTGATGTGTGGTGGTGGTGGTGGTGGTGGTCATTGTAGTTCCTGTACTACCAAGCAATTCTCCAACACCAGCTGGGTGTCCTACAATTAAACTGAGTTCCAACACCATTTACTAGGAGATAGGGTCAGAGCCCATAGTTTAAGGGTTCAGTCCTACAAGACTGTTTTCCCCCACTCCTCTACTTCAGACACGAGTCATGAGTCCAAGCTGTCACCAGTGCTTCTGACCGACCAGGTATAGATCAGAGGTTCTAATGACCCCTTTTTTGGGTTTGATACCTTATGACCACCCGGGATGTACTATGATTATAATGCAGGATAACCTTTATGTCCCCTTTGCTGGTAAGTCGCTGAGGGAAGGACTTTTAAGCTAGTTCTAGCCAATGAGACTCAGCTGGTCAGCTTGAGAAGCTTCTGGAAACTATTTTATTCCTTGATGAGAGGGAAAATGAAAGAGTGAGTACCTTCTTTTTGCCTTGAATGTAGTTATTTGAGGGAAAAATGGTTGGTGCTGAGGATGCCATGTGGAGACCACCAGGAAACAGCCCATAACACTCTGACAATGTGTGAACAAAAAAGAAAAAAAAATCTGGCATCTCTAATGACGTTGGTGATTTATGGCGCCATTCTCAGAACCAGTTTTTTTGGTGGGCTTCCTTGAGCCATGGTTGACGAGAGTTTTCTCCTACTGGCAGCTGAAAGCATCTTAAAAGCCTCATCCATCTGTTCTTTGCTCTTTCCACTGTGCTATATCTGCTACTCTGCTCGGGAGATTTAGTCATGATCTATTCATAATCTCTGATCTGAGGCTGATCAGTTTATTTTTTTTAAGATTTTATTTATTTATTCATGAGAGACACACAGACAGAGAGAGAAAGAGAGAGAGAGAGAGAGAGGCAGAGACATAGGTGGAGGGAGATGCAGGGAGCCTGATGTGGGACTTGATCCCGGGTCTCCAGGATCACGCCCTGGGCTGAAGGCAGGTTCTAAACCGCTGAGCCACCCAGGGATCCCCCATTTTGATGAGTTTAAAGCTGTTCTACTTTTAGTATTTTTCCTTTGGTAGAATCCAGAGCCCTTAATCAAATACGAGGACAATTTTCCTGAGGCTTTTGAGGTTTTGATATGTTTAGTTTCCTTTAACTGTGTTTGTCATTGAAAACAAATAATACAAATTTACCGAAAATATTCAAATGGTACAAAAGTGAATAAACTTGGAAGTAAATGTAGCTAAAATTTCCTTACAGATCTTCCCTCAGGTTATTCATTGTAACCTGAGATCATATGATAAAAACGAATATCATATAATAAAATCCCAGATAATAAAATTGCATAAAATAAAAACCAGCATCTGTTGAGAGCCTACCTTGTGCAAGGCTGTGTCAGTTGCCAAGCATGTATTGATAAAATTCTCAGAAAGTACCATTATTTCAGATAGGAACTATTTTCTTTAAGATTTTATTTATTTTTTTGGTAGAGAGAGCACACAAGCAAAAAAGTGGCAGAGGAAAAGGGAGAAGCAGGCTCTCCACCGAGCAGGGAGCCTGACATGGGGCTCAATCCCGGGACCTAGGTAGGGATCATGACCTGAGCCAAAGGCAGATGCTTAACTGAATGAGCCACCCAGGCGCCTGGAAAGGAACTATTTTCATTCCTGGATTATAGTTGAGGAAACTTAGGGACTTTAAGAGGCCTGGGTGTTGATCAATGACAGAGACAACATGCACCTAGGGAGTCTTGCTCCAGAGTCTAGCATTCTGTAGTATCTCTATTGTGGTTCTTTGTAATATTTGTTGAATTAACAAATGTCTTTTACTATAAAGACATTTAAAATTTTTTAAAGATTTATTTATTCATTTCAGAGAGAGAAAAAGAGAGAGGGAGAGAGAGAGAGAGAGAAGGGGCAAAGGCAGAGAGGTAGAAGCACTCCCGAATGAGTGCATGGAGCCTGAGTCCGAGGAGGGGCTCCATCCCAGCACCCTGAGACCAAGACCTGAGCTGACACTCAGAGTCTGAAGCTCAACTGACTGAGCCACTCAGGTGCCCCAAGAAGCTTTAAAATTTTTTTATAATCAAATCTAATAGTACTTTTCCTTGCAGGTTCTGGCTCTGGTGTCATGCCAAGTAAGGCAGTTTAAATTCTTAAACAGATTAATTACTCAGATTATTTGTTTTAATTTTCAGGTTTCTGAATATAACATTTCTTCATAGCAACATGGTCATAACTTTCTAACATTTTTTCGGTGATGCAGCCAAGCATCATTATACACCTCAGAAAACCAGTGCATCTAATTGTTACTTAGCCAATGTGACCAGAAGAGTTTTATCACATAAAACACTGCTTTGACTTAACGTCTTTTAAAAACTCAACACTGCCACAGTTAGAAGCCACGGTTTACTGCATTTGCTTTCATGACTACACCTGAGCTGGATCTTTGTGGTCCATCACCTGGGGCTCCTGTTAGGAGAATAGTAATTAACAGAGAAGCCCGGTAGCATCTAACATCTGTCTGAAAGACTGTTGATGGATGAACAATGGGTGTAAAAGACCTAGCATCTTGCTGAGAACTGTTCACCATGTTTGCAATTATAGGCCATTTTCAAAGGACCTTCAAACAAAAGAATCAATCAGTCATCCATTGTGCCTTTCTCATGAGGCTGGCGGGCCAGAATGTTCTATTGACTGCTTTGTCAGTACAGTGATACTTCTTCCCCATCCCTTCTATGATTCCTGCCATTCTCCTTGTAGATTTGAGACAATTGTGATTTTAATTTGTAACCAGCTTTATAGAGCAAATACCCCACTGAAGATGTTCATAAACGTACCAGCCACATACTATGATCATGAAATACTCTGATAATTAATACCCAAATAGTATATTAGTTTCCTGGGGCTACCACAACACAGCGTAAACTGAGTGACTTGAAACAAAAGAAATATATTCTGTCATTGTTCTGGAAACTGTAAGTCAGTATTAGGTGGTGGTAGGGCCATGCTCTCTCAGACCTATAGGATAGAATCTTCCTTGCCTCTTCTAGGTTCTGGTGATGGCTGTCAATCCTTGACATTCCTTGGCTTGCATATACATCACTCCAAACTGCCTCTGTCAATACCTGATGTTCTCCTTCTGTTTGTCTTCAAATTTCTCTCTTCTTAAGTATATGGCAGCCATATCAGCCATATTGAATTGGGACCTATCTTAATGGCCTTGTCTTTTTTTTTTTTTTTTTTTTACAGATTTTTTATTTATTCATGGAGACACAGAGAGAGAGAGAAAGAGACACACACACACACACACACACACAGAGGCAGAGACACAGGCAGAGGGAGAAGCAGGCTTCATGCAGGGAGCCGGACGTGGGACTCGATCCTGGGTCTCCAGGATCACACCCTGGGCCGAAGGCAGGCACTAAACCCCTGAGCCACCCGGGCTGCCCCTAATGGCCTTGTCTCAATTTGATTACATCTTTCCAAATAAGAACACTTTTACACAATTGAGGGTTAGGATTTCAGCATATCTTTTGAGGGGGCATGACTCAGCCAAGACAGATAGAATATGTATAAACACATCTTATGGGTAGACTACTTTCAAGTCAGGTTCTGGAAGAATGTGAGCTTTTCTGTAATCTTATTAACTGTTTCTATATACTTCAAAAAAAGCATGTGCATAGAAAGGAAGTGGTTAATAATGGGAGCATAGAAATATCTAAAAGAAGGTTGTTATTCTAAGAGAGAGGAGGGTGTTGGCTCTATGGTTACTGTCCCCTTGGCAGAAAACATTTATATATATACATACATATTTATGTATATTTATATATATAAATAATATATTTATATATAAATATATATAATTATAAAATTTATATAAATTTATAAATATAAATATATATATATGGTAAGTCATATGGAGTAAGTCATATACATGACTGTATAAGTAAGTCATGTATATGACTTACTCCCCTTGCTTTGATTCTATGCTCACCTAACAATCTTCCAACTTGACTCGGTCTTAACAGGAATTCCTATTATGGGAAAAGAGCAGAAGACAGTTCTCTAGTTGGGTAATTATTAGCTAACACATTTGAATTCAGGCTTATATATCAGTATTTTCGGAGTCAGGTTAGTGGAGCTTCATGCTAAGAGGCTGGTCAGCTATGAAGAAGGCCTTGGGCTGATCTGATTTTCAAGTCTGAAAAATCAGGAATTCTAAGGGCAGCAAATAAGTACTACTCCCCAGGAACTACTGGGTGACTTGAATCAGGCTTCACTCAGCAGTGCTTTTCCTTTGCTGGCTGTCCCTTCAAGTTACAGTACATGTGTTCAGACTCCATCAGATGATTAGCAGCATAAACACTGAAAGTGCAAAATCTAGAAATGATCTCTACTTGCATTGAGGATTTAATTGTTCTATGAATCAGAGTCAAGGTCCTTATGAAATAAACAGAAAATGTTTTGGAGGCAGATTTATAATCTTGAATGAATGCTGTATGAAAACAGAAACAGTTCAACGTTGTGATGGACGTTACACACCTCTGAGGCCACCTGATGAATTGCTACAAAAGAGGAACAGTGAGAATATGAGAAGTGCTGATGGTCCAAAACTATGCTGCTCTAATGTCCTTGCATGATGACAGAGTTGGTTCAGCTTGCTCGAGTTGACCCTGAGACCTTGACCTTTAGTTTCTAGATGTGTCTGTTGCTTTTCCCTTCTTTCTGTCATTTTGATTCTTACTGTGTGCTGGTGCTTTACATGCTGACAACTGCATACCTTTCCCATTCCCAACATCCAAGGCCTTTTATAATCTGACCCTTCTCTGCCTTGTCTCTTTCTTCTCTTAAGCACTTAGATGTTCTTTCCTCAAGCTAACGCTGACTGCGGTGCCTGCCTTATTTTCTGGGGCACTCACAGGATACTTAGCTTGTGATATTAAACTGATTATTCCACATTGTGGGAAGAGAACTTCTCCTTTTTTACATATTCATGCTTAACACAATCTTGAAGTAGAGAAGTGCCCAGGACATGTTTGATCATAGTACTTGGATGCAGAAAAGGGCTCATGATAGGATGTGACTATCATAAGTGGAAGACTGGTTGGCTGTCTTCAAGCCGATGAAGAGCTTGGCATTACTATAGAAATGTCCCATGGCTCAGACTCCAGTTCGATAACTTGCAAAAGACTAATGTATATAGTCATGAATATCAGTTAATTCATTCACTACCGGCTTATTTATCACCTTGCCCACCTCAAATCAGAAATTAAACCTCCTGGGATCAAACCGAAACTCTCCACTAAACATTAATGGATAAATGTGGTCAATATCTTATTTTTAAACCTTGCTCAAGGGCAGCCCTGGTGGCTCAGCGGCTTAGCACCTGTCTTGGGTCCAGGGTGTGATCCTGGAGACCCAGGATCAAGTCCCATGTTGGGTTCCCTTCATGGAGCCTGCTTCTCCCTCTGCCTGTGTCTCTGCCTCTCTCTCTCTCTCTCTCTCTCTCTCTGTATGTCTCTCATGAATAAATAAATAAAATCTTTTAAAAATAAAAATAAATAAACCTTGCTCAAAATTGACCCTACACTCCTGCAGATATACTGACTTGTAACTTTATCTCTCACACATATTTAACAAAATGCCGTTTATTCCCCTTAATAAAGAACTCTTACCTTTCATTTTTGCCTTTGAGTTTGTATCCAGTTGTCGGTCTGATTATAGTTGGAGCTCTCCAACATTTTAGTTATAAAATCTCTTGGTTCAGTACATTAGGTGTTTTGAATACACCCATTGGATATGGATTTTACTATCAAGGCCCAATCTTCTGTCCAAGTTCATCTCTAGTGACACACTTTGAACATGGCCTTGAGGTCGGAGCAGTGGGCACTGCTGTATCAAGTCCACTCACCTGAATACACGTTGGTAGGCACCTTTCCAATTATCAGAGAGCTGGCCATCATCCTGACGCTGGCACATGTGGTCCTGCCATTTATTTATTTATTTTTTTTTAATTTATGATAGTCACAGAGAGAGAGAGAGAGAGAGAGAGAGAGAGGCAGAGACACAGGCAGAGGGAGAAGCAGGCTCCATGCACCGGGAGCCCGACGTGGGACTCGATCCCGGGTCTCCAGGATCGCGCCCTGGGCCAAAGGCAGGTGCTAACCACTGCGCCACCCAGGGATCCCCCCCTCCTTTTTTAAAAAAAAGATTTATTTACTTATTTATTCATGAGAGATGCAGAGAGAGAGGCAGAGACACGGGCAGAGGGAGAAGCAGGCCCCGAGGGACTGGACCCGGGACCCCGGGGTCACGCCCTGAGCAGAAGGAGCCGCTCCACCACTGAGCCCCCGGCGCCCCTGGCGAAGCCAGGTTCCTTTCTCGGGGTGTCGGAAGCGGCGGTGTTCCTTTAAGGCCGGGATCGAGGGGGAGCCAGCCGACCGCCCCAGCTGCAGTCTGGGGCCCAATTAGCCGGGAGCTAAGCAGGGCAGGGGTTTGTTTAGCTTAGCAACGGCCGCGCGTCCCGGGGGCCGCCGGGGTGTCCCGCGGGCGGGGCCCAGGCACCCTGCAGCCCGCGGTGGCGCTGGGGCCGCGGCCGGCGCGTCCGTGGGCTCCCGCACCTCGGGCCCCCGGGCTCTGCCCACGCACCGGGCGCAGCCAGGCCGTCCCGTCGGGGAAGGTCAGTCTCGGGCGGCGCGGGGCTGAGCGCGGGGCCGGTTGCTCCGCGCGGGGGGTCAGCGCCCTCCCCCCCGGCGTGCGGGGACCCCAGGACCCCCGGCAGCCCCGGCGGCGGTGGATGGAGCCCCGCGGCCCGGCCGCGCGCGGTCTGCAGGTTCCGGCTGCAGCGGGCTCAGCGCCTCGGAGACCGGGTCATGAAGGTCGCCGTGTCGGACCTGGGGTCGCTCTTTGCCAGGCTCTTCAAGACCTCGGCGGCGCCCCCCGCGGTCCCGTCGCCCGCCGCCGCCTGCAGCCCCGCGGGGGGCGCGGCCGCGGCGGGGAGGGCGGGCTGGGGCGCCTGCACCCCGCTTAGCGCGCCCGCCCCCGCGCCCCCCGCCCCCGCGCCCCCGCTGCCCCCCGCTCGGCGGGTCCCGGGCCCCGGCGGGGTCTGCGCGGCGCTGCCGTCGGCGGGGGGCAGCAGTGCAGCCGCGAGCCCGCGGAGCTCGGGCCGGGCGGACCCCGCAGAGCGAGAGCCCGGCGCTCGGGAGCCCCCCGGGCCCGGCCCCAAGGCCCTGCTCTTCACGCTGCCGGACATCGGCGAGGAGCGGACCTCGGACAGCGACTCGGAGGGCGGCCGCGAAGCGTGAGTAGCGCCCCCCGAGGGACCTCGGGGTCCCCGGGGGTCCGGTCGGGACGCCTCCCTCCTCCTGCCGCCCCTCCCGCTTAGCAAACCAGTTGCAGTAACTTGCCCTGGCTCCCCTGGGCGCCCTGCTCGCACTTTGCGCCTGGCCGGAGTCCTTGCTGCTTGGCGGCCTGTTCTTTTCAAGCAGGAGCTGTGACAGGCTGCGCTCCGCCTCCTCGGAGGGGATCCTCTGCTGTTTGCCAGCGCCGGGGCGGGGGACACCAAGTAGGGCTTTAGGGAAAGGAGGACACAATTGTGTCTCTTCCAGCTGAAGCGTTCGTTTAGATCGTTGGATACCCTGGTTTCCTTAGGGACCCCGAACGGAGGCCTCAACTCTTTCTCTCATGCAGAATTGGACAGATAGAAGGGCAGCCTAACCCCCCCCCCATACACACACACACACACACACACACACACACACACACACACACGTTGGCAGCTACAATGTTAAGAAATGGTGAGACACTGTGCTTCCCTGCTTTTCAGAGATCACCCACAACTTTTATCCCAAATGGAGTAGGTTTTCTTTGCGTGACATCTAATTAATTTACATACGTACAACATCATCTGACACAGATGGGACTTGTAATGCTCAGGACACTTCTGATCATATACCCTAGAGCTTCTGAGTTCTTGCAGCAGCGCCCTGAGATACTACAGAAGCGCTGTCTGACTTCATGGGAGCCTTTCACTGGGAATTGGGGAACGCTGTCCTCGACACACACATGCACGCACATACACACTTCCCCATCAAGAGCAGTGATGAAAACATTCCTCTTGCGAAATATGCATTTTTAGAATTAAGGTGAATTTTTAAAAAAAATTAAAGATTTTATTTACTCATGAGAGACACAGAGAGAGAAGCAGACATAGGCAGAGGGAGAAGCTGACTCCCTGTGGGGAGCTGGATGCAGGACTCTATCCCAGGCCCCTGGAATCACCACCTGAGCAGAAGGCACTCAGCCACTGAGCCACCCAGGTGCCCTTTGAATTTTATTTCTTTTATTATTATTAATTATTATTATTTTGAATTTTATTTCTTAATGAGCAAAACATATGGCTACTCCTATGTGGGTACAAAAATGCTCAGCCTTCGGCATCCTACAAAAAAAAAATAATGAAATGGTGGAAATTTCTACATGTAATGGAAGAATAGTCAGGCCTGCTGGCACAGAAGCTCTTGCCCATCTCTTTTCCCCCACGCCCCCCTTCCCTTCTCCCCCACCCCCCTTCCCCTAGAGCTTTTGCATTAAAACCCATCCTAACCCATACACAATTTAAATAACTGCATTTTCACAATTCTGCATGACATTCATCTCAGGTGCTAAAATAAATAATTAAATAACGTTTCTTTTGATTGAAACATCATTATTAGAAAATACATTGATCAATTGATTTTTTTTTCAAAGGGAAATCAATTACATTTGAATAAATGGCTAGAACACCTATTCTAAGGAATTAGGCCTTTCTTTTTGGCTACTGGTCCTTAATACTTACAAAGTTAATGTTTTATGAGCCAACTGGTCTACACATTGACTTTAAACTCTAGTCTTAGTGCTTTTTACAAACAGACACTGAGGCATTCAGCGTGGCCACCGAAGGAACTGCTATTGGTTTCAATTCTCAAGCATCTTGGTCCATGTTTATATTGCCCAAAAATTTTTAATAGGCACTTTTTGAATAACACTGTATTTGGCATTCTCTATGGAAGTGACTCTTCCATATTAGTAAATGTACCCAATTTTACTGAAAGTGTAGGTGCTGAGTTTTGAATAATTGCTATCAGAAATAATATGCACAGATATGTGCATTCAAGAATCTTTCTGGTAATGTGTGTGTATACTCTCCTAGGACATCAGACAGCCTTCTCAGTGCACCATTTTTCTTTTGTAAATACACAAATACTCATTCCCTTCCTTTCATGCCTCATTCCTTTTTCATTTATAAGTTTACAAAGGGACAAGGAGAAAGGAAGACAGTATTAAGATGATTTTTCCTTCAATACTACAAACCTTTTGCACCTGAAAATATATTTTTTCCTCTCGGATTTCTGGGTTGGCTATTTATAACATTGAATAAACCAACACCATTCAATCATAGATTTACATTATACAACTACAACCTCACCTGCCGGTTTGCAGATAGCTGCTTCGAATTATTAGCCTGCTTGATTAATATTAAAATAGAGTATTTGGTTTTCTAAGGCCCCGGGGACATGGGGAGGTGGAGGTGGTTAATGCAGGAGTAGGAAGAAAAAGGCAGTAGGTAAAGAGAGTGTGGAGACATGGAAACAACAGTAAATAAACGCCTGAGCCCACGAATCTAATGGTGAGACCATTACACTCAGTTACAAAGGAAAATCCTCATTCAGTTTATATTTCTTTGAAGAAAACCCATACGTTTTACATTCTGATTCTGTACTGTTCTATTAAGGCTAAAAATGGTGAAATTAATTTGATGGGGGAGTATGCAAACTTTCTTGATTCTGTTTTTCTCTTAATTTTTTTTTTTTTTTTTTACTATCATGCTGTATAGCAGCAGGGGTTTTGATCTCTGAACCATGGCTTCAGTAAATGAATGGCCCACGGAAGAAGGGCTTGCCCTTTGCATCCCACAAGGCACATTGGCTGCCCCTCTGAACCAGAGGCAGAGGATACTGAGTTCCCTTCTTCACCTCACCTTCTTGCACTCCCTGATAGGTATCCCACACTTTTTGTCTTCACCCTTACTTCCCCTTGCCTTTCTTCCACACGGTTTTTCAGTTTTGCCCACACGCCACACTACCTCTTTTTGCACTTCTGGTGTGAACTACACAACTACCACCTTGTGAAAGGTCTTATTCTGTTTGTTCTCAAAATAAAAGAATTTCTAACAGTTGTTCAGGTAGGTATATAGATAGATAACAGCTGTATACAAATGTTGGTGGATTGTAAACTTCATGTGATCAGAAAGGATTTCTGTCTTTTATAAGTTATAGCTGTTAGCAGATAATTGTTGCTATTTTGAGTCATTGAGTTCCATTGTCAGAGTCATGTTAGTATGGAATTATTGCAGTAACTGCCTTCAGGGCTTGTTAACTTGGCTGGTAGTAAAACAAATGCAGGGACTTATCTCAGTTCACCTGTTTCAGAAGCAGCCCAGGGTTGGAGCGATGTCTGTCTACCCAGGAATCAGAAGAGCTGGATTCCAATCTTTTTTTTTTTTTTTTAAGATTTTTTTAAATTTATTTTTTATTGGTGTTCAATTTACTAACATACAGAATAACCCCCAGTGCCCGTCACCCATTCACTCCCACCCCCTGCCCTCCTCCCCTTCTACCACCCCTAGTTCGTTTCCCAGAGTTAGCAGTCTTTACGTTCTGTCTCCCTTTCTGATATTTCCCACACATTCCAATCTTAAACCATTTGCTGACTGTGTAAACCATGGCAGGCTATTCAGTGTTCCAAATTGTAGCTTTTCCTCTTCAATAAAATGCAGATGATAATACTGGCCTCATAAGGATGTTCTAGAAATTGATTGCAATAGTATTTTAAGTACCTAACACATGGAGAAGTGCTTTAAGAATGTTAGCCATGATTGCCATCTGCTTCTTGGCACAGATATGAAATTTGAGAACAGGTTTCCTGAAAGGATGCATTCCAGGTGAAGAACCAAGTGACAGAAAAAAAAAAGAATCCATTTACACTTATCATATGACTGTAATAAATGGTGTCTTTTAGTTCCATTATTTGGGAGAACAACTTAGAGTACTCTAATCTTTCATCAAAACTTACAGAAGATAAAGGTTAGCTTGGTTAGTATGACCATTGATTGTGGTATAGTACATAGAAGAAATGTATTTGCCACCCTGGGATCGAACTTTTAATTTTTTATTTTTGCAGATGCTGAATGATCAGTAATGTCACAAATTATTCCCAGCCCATGTTTTGTACAGGTCCTGCACATTCCTACCCACTAACCTTGTGATTCATGCTCACATATTACATCCTTTTTGGATAATAAACTCTTTGTCCTGTGCCACTTTAGACAACATGTGTAATAAATAAAACACTAAAAATAAAATAATATAACAATAAATATAAGCTAGAAAACAATTTTATTAACTTTAGTGGATAATCTCATAAAACTCTAGAGGCAATTTAAATGTCCTTCCTTAGGAATAATTGCTGTCTTGGGTCTTTCTGTTTCCTTGTCTTAGAGTTTCCCCAAAGTTAGTAATATTTTCTGCTGGGACTTTGCATTTCCACAGGGATGGATAGTGAGCTGAATAGATCATTGTTATATGACTATTACTTTCTATTTCAGTCTTATGACCATTACCTTTATTAAAAATACTAATAAAGTGAGTTGGTTGTCCAAGTATTTGCTTAATCTTCTAGCATTTGCTTCAATCCAAGAAAACAACTTCATTTTTACTGTCTTATGCAGTCGTTTTTTATGCTTTAAATTATCATCTTTACTTTGTTGTATTCAAAAATCTCAAAAATTATATTTGACCTAATAATTATATGTTCTGCTACATATTTAAAGAACACATTTTGATTTTCTTCTAATATAGTAGCTAACATGTCTATAATGTTGGCTACTTGAGATGTGCCAGGTACATAACAACAATCCCATAATGTGGGATATAAAATCTTGATAGTCTAAAATTATAATAATAAATTTAAATGAGGATAGTTTTGGGATTCCTGGGTGGCTCAGTGGTTGAGTATCTGTCTTTGGCTCAGAGTGGGATCCCAGGGTCCAGGGATCAAGTCCTGTATCGGGCTCCCCAGAGGGAGCCTACTTCTCCCACTGCCTAGGTATCTGCCTCTCTCTCTGTGTCTCTCATGAATAAATATATAAAATCATAAATAAATAAATAAATAAATAAATAAATAAATAAATAAAGTTTTTAGAGTGTACGTTTGAAGTCAGATTGACTTGGATTCAAATCCTTCTTTATAATCTTTCTGAGAATATTAAGAATAGAATACTAGTTAAGTATCCACCTTACTTGTCTTTAAGCCTTACCTTTTCATCCCTAAAGTGGGCGTTAATAATAATACCTAGTCAAAGAGATATTGTACACATTAAAAGTGATAACACATGCAAACATCTTCCAGTGGCTGGTATGTAAGCACTCAGTAAGTAGCTACTACTATTGGCTCATAATTATTTTCAATATCTTTTTACTTATCACCCACCATCAGCATTCTTTATATAAAGTACAGTTTATTGCTATGATCTTCAGTAGAGATTAATATATTATTTTCCAAACATTAGTCATCAACTTGTGTTTATAAAATATCTGTTCTATCTAAAACCCATATAGAGCTAGACCTTCTGTGCAACAACTGGAAATGAATCTTATCATCAAAGAATAAGAAAAATAAGATGAACGATTCAGGAGAGGTTTCAGACGAATTACCATGAGCACATGGTTAGGGGAGAAGGTGTCCATAGATAATGGGAAGGGGGCGAGGCTCAGGAATTTGAGTCCTAAAAAACGTGTCAAACTGGGGGACATAGAGACTTGTGATTTGGAAGGACATTTCAGGAGACTAAAGCCATGTGAGCCAATCATGGAGGCACAAAACCATATGTCACATAGGAAGTCCAATTTGTTAGGAGCACAGTGTTTGTGAAAAGGCATTAGGAGAAAACCAGGGAGAGCCTTGGATACCAGATTCTGTTTAGTAAACACTGGAGAGGCCACCAAGTGTTTTTAGACAGGGAAGTGGCCTGAACAGGGCTGAGCTTTTGAAGGATTAAGCTAATGCACAGGAGAGTGTAAAGCCTGAAATAGTAGAGAGGCTCTGGCAATAAACCGAATGACAAGTAGGAGGGTCTGGGATGCAATTAATAATAATAAAGATATTGGGATGATAAATACCATAAGATTGGCAATGCATCAGTGCCGCTGAAAGAAGCAAGAAGGAGACATGAAGATCATTTTACATGGCTGCGAGGAGAAGGTCATTAATAAAGCAGAAACACAGAAGAAGTGGGTGTGTTGGGTAGATGAGGAATTCACTTTGGGTTGCACATTGAGTTGAAATTTTAGGGAGGCAACTGAAGAAGGTGTCAGGCAGAGAGCTGGACATTCACATGTGGAACTTGGGAGAAAGATTAAGGACTGGAAATATAAATGTGGCAGCTTTCCTTAGGCAGTTAGTGGTGAATGTGTACAGCAGTTGCAGATTCGATAGCAGAGCATTACATGCTCTGCAAGTATAGAGTGTTCTTTCTGTTGGTGTTGCTGGGTGTTATAAGATCTTCTAAAATTAGAGGTGTTTCTTCTCTGTGCTAGACTAGTGTTTCTCAACATGTGTCCTGTCGGTTACCTGTTCACAGTCCAAGACTATATAAGTACAGAAAGTGAGAATAAGCATTTAGAAACTTTCACAGCAATTGACAGAGTAACTTTATGCCTATTGACTGATAGGCAAACATTTGTGTTTGTATTTTGTGTGTCTTTTTTCCAGTATATTTTCTAGTTAATTTATATTGTTTATACTTTGACAATTATTTATCCACAATGAATTGGAAACTTTTTTTTTTAAATGGTCAGACACTACACAGTAGTTTGAGAAGCACCAACACAGACTTCACTTACATAAGTTTAGACCACAGGGAACAAAAAATTTCAGGACAGCAAGAGAGAAAAAACCAACCAAGCGATTATACTATCTTTTCACTTTCCCTAAGGTACAGGGCTAAGCAACATTCAGAGTGCCCTCTGATTAAAGATGAGATTCTTCAAGTTGTTCAAATGATCTAGAGTTGCAAATATGCTCTATTCACAATACCTTTGGGGGCTGTGGTCCTGTGGTTACAACCTACGGCCAAGAGTCCACTGCTCAAAGGGAAGGGATTTCTCATACTATTACTTTTTTGTTTGTTTGTTTTTTGAAGTTATAAGCCAAAGGTGATGTTCATCATGATTCTCATAATTCATTCACAACCCTTGCTGGCAATTTGTCTCATAAAACATAACTTGCAAACACAGATAATTTCCAGACAAAAGTAACTTTTGACAGAAAATTTGCAAACATGACTGCTTTCTTCTCTTGTTGCCAATCTTTGGGAACAGTCCTTTGCTTGTGATTAAGTGATGATCACAATGTATTAATCTCTCCTGAATCCAATGGAAAAGAAGCATGTCACAGTGAGGACTCTGATCTTATGACCCATGAGATTATTTTCCCGTAGTTTACATTTGATTTCTATTTGAGGCTCACATTCTGCCAAACTGATAGAAATGAACACTCAGCTATTTGGGATTTCTCCCATCATTATCTTAGGCTTGAGCCACTTTTTGGGGGTAGGGGTTGGTGCTCACATAGGATCAGGATATTCAGTGGCAGGGAAGGAACCCACTTGTTTTTTGATAACCTCTGTCCTTTCTGGATCCACTGAAATGTCCATAATCTCATCTTATCCTTCTTTATAACCTTCTTTATAACCCAGGTCTCATGCACATATCCACCAAGGCTCTTCAAGTTAGGGCTCTCTCCCTTATTTCTGTGTTGCTCATGGGAGTCCCTGGAGTCAGCCTGTTGCTCTCATACCAACATTCTTCATTATAAGACATCCAGGAGGATGCCAAACCACGCCGCATACACTTTCTTTTCTCTGGGATCCTTACCCCAGCTCTACTGAAGGATCAGGGCACAGGTACCCTCTGATCCGTTACCTTAGATCCTAGAGAAAACCTCTAGGAACTCCCTGGTGCTGAATGCCTGATTTAGGAACCCACCAGTTCATGGGAATGAGAAAAGATACTCCTCCACTAGGCCCATTACTGCACTGTGGTGCAAATCAACCAGAGGGCTATCTAGATTTCAATTGACCTCCTGGCTTTGTGCCTTGTCTAGGGTGCAGTGTCCCTAGTGCACTCTTTTGTCTTTAGTGGCCACTCAAGTCACACATCCTCATTTCCTACTCTCTCAAAGATTGCCTTCTTGGAGACGGAAAATCTGACCCACAGAATCTCTCCATTCTAGGGGATCTTTTTCTCTTTGAAGGGATGGGAAGAACTTCCCTGAGGTATGTGTTTTTCCTTAAATCTTTTACTAGGTTAAAAGTCCATACCAATCTTGTAAGTACAGGTCTTAATAAAAACACACAGACACATAAAAATCAAGGGGAAAAAATCCTGCTACATTCTTTGTTTTCTGAAGCATTAGGCAAAAAATCTTTGGATTATTCAGTGTGGGAAGGGACAAAGGAACATGAAAGCACTAGGGAAAAAATATCAGTTGAAATACATTTAAAAATACTCTACCACATAACCTTCACATGGGAACACTTTTCCCCTCACCAGAGCAGTGTGGATATGTGTTTAATTCACCAACAGCCAAACCACACACCTCTTGGGTATAATTTTATGCTCTATAGGCAAAAATTTTGCTTTATTATAAAAATTTACCTGAATATTCTATGGTCCTAGGAATACCAGGTATTATACATATGCATATTAAATAGGACATGATTCGTTAGGTACTTTGTGCTACTCATTAAATAAATGAATAAATACTATTCATTAAATGTGTATTGAAAAAATTCAAAAATTGACTTTTTATTCTTGAGCAATGGAAACAGTCAACGAAGACAAGACACCATGTTTCATAAAGCACAGAAATTAAATAAAGCTTTCGAAATGAGTAAATATCCAGGTAGAAACTTGGAAAATAAGTGGATGGTCATTGGCAATGATAAGAAAAATAGTCAAGCCAAGCCTTTCCTTACTTTTGTTTAAAAAACAGATTATTTAGACTAAGTTGAACTGAATAAAGTGTTCTTTTCATATGCGCATATACACATATGTTCTTCTTCCGATCATTGTCATCTTAAATTCATTATAATGCCAGTAATAAAGATGAAGACAAACCCCAACTTGGAAGCTCATAAATTACATTAGATTTTTAATGCTAATAATTAAATTACACAGAGTGTCACTAGACGGTTAAACCGTCATAGATGGTTAAAATGGGGACTTCTTTTGAAATGAAACATTTAATTCAAATTTCTACCATTCAACAGTGAAGTCTTAGAAGCTATTCATGCATATCCAAGATTCTTTATAATCTAGTTGAATTAAGAGTCTCCATTGAAAAAATGAACTCCTGCCCCTTAAAATCCAGTAATTTCATTGCTAAGTTAATGCATAAAGATAAATCCTAGGGAACTTTGATTTTATATTTAAAATATATTTTAAAGAAGCAGGTGATATATTCTCAAGAAAAGGCCTACTTCAGTCAGACTTTTGTTTTACTCACTAGTTTTAACATTTTTATAAGCATATTCCTCAAATATGTATTATTCCGCAAAGCTAAGATTCTTAGCATTGGAAATGACAGCTGGTATTTCCATGTCTCCTAGATACCAAATGCTGCATGTAGGTTTTATAGACTTATCATGAATCCCCAAAACAAACATACAAGATAGGAGTTTTATTTCCTTTTTATAGATGAAGAAATTGAGGCTCAGAAAAGAAAAGAAATTGTTTACTTGCACACGGCTAATAGGTGGAGAATGTAACATTCAAATCTGAGCAGTTGATCTGTGTCATGCATACATATGTAGAGCCCAGTGTTTTTCCAGGAATTGTTTAAGATGGTAAGGAGGATAAAAATCTATTTCTAAGATGATTAGTAGTATTTTCCCTGGAACAAACTGACTCTAAGAAATTTTGCCAAAAATAAAGTTTCCAAAATAAAGTTTACTCTTTCCAAAACTAAATCTGAAAAATAAAAATTATGTTAATGAGTAATCTAAAAATACCTTTCTTGGAATAATACTTCTAGTAATACTGATAAAGGGACCAAATTTAAGGCTTAGTTTTGTCCATTTTGAAGTGAAGATAAAAAAAATGACTTTTATCCCAAAGCCATGACTTCTTTAAAATAAAATATTAGTTTAACCAACTCTCTTTTATTGTATATATTATTCTTATAAATTATTTCACATATATTTAATAGCAAATCAAATATTTTATTCATACTAGTAAGGCAGATGATTAGCAAGCATTGTCTTACTAGTAAAAATAGAGAAGCAGCAATTAGATATGGCCCTAGCTAGGGAAAAGGGTACACCTTCACATTAGCATTTTCTTAATCAGACGTTTCACTTAAGGGTTTAGAAGAAGCCTTATAATTAAATATTGACCACTGTAATCCTTACCAGGCACTTATATTCATGTTTATCTAATGAATTTTTTTCTTTCATGTAACAGTTAACATTTTGGATCTTGCTTATTGATTTCTAACATAATGATATAATTTTGAGTACCTAAAAAAAATCAAATAATGAGGTATTTATTTTAAAGATTCATTAAAGTGACAATTTTTAAATTAATCATTAACTTCAGTTCCTTACAATGGAATTTCTTTTAATGGAACACATTGAAATTATATTGAAGAAATCTGTAGGACCCTATTTCCAATGTAAAATAATTATTATTAATGACAGTTGCTAGATTCCAGTGTATGCAAACCTGCATTGTGCCTATCCTAACACACTGCCCCACACATACACACCACCTAGTTTGAGGTTGCAAAATGGAATCTTGTGGGAGTCACCTGCCATCCAGCACCTGTCTCTCTATCCTTGTTCTCCCTTCTGACTCCACTGCAGTTCTGCTTCTAATACTTTGTCTTAACTTGGTGGTAGAGTTTAACAATGGATGTGAAGAGAAAATCTGGCTCTTAATATAACCCTGACTTAAGCTGGCTAAAGAGTAGAATGGACTTCTGCAGTGAGCAAGCTGTCTTGTGAGTCAGTTCGAAATATTGTGGTGATGGCAGTTGTTTTGGAGGCAAAAGTAGCAATTTGTGTGATTCACTGAGAATCCTTCCTTCCTCAGAAGCAGTGGTCTGCTGGAGTTGATTGAAAGGGCTGGTAGGAGCCAATTATGTGCATCTATTTCCTGATCCACGCTGAGTGGCACCACAGCCTCAGCGGTGGCTGGAAGCTGGCCAAGGAGAGAGTATTCACACCCTGCACATCTGCAAACACCTCACATCAGGACTTATGTTTTTTCAAAGAGCCGGTTTACCAGCACACCACTGCTAATGAGTATAAGAAGTATGCTTACTTCCAAAGCCTCCTGGATATGACAGGTAGATTGGAACAAGAGGATGTTTTTAACAATAGCTTATGAAATTACTGAAAATGGTACTCTCATATGAACACTCAAAAGAGATGTTAGGGGCTCTGCTCTTCAGAATTCACAGAGCTGGACAGGAGATGGGGATCCGCCAAGGAGATGCTCTCAATCTCAGTTTCCCCCACGTTAGAGAATGACATTTTTATGTGCAAGACACATTTTCATGCACAATTGTTCGTGTAATCTCTTCCTCTCCACATAAACAAGAATATGAAAATGTAAATGAAAATCTCGAAAGCATTTTAATTTGAAATGAACATCATTGATAAAATTGGTCCCAAATTTGTGGTTCATAGCTCACAATGGAGATTGAAGTTAGGATTTTTGATGATACATGGATAAGAAAAAATTGTGCCCTGCAGGAGAACTCAGAGTAGTTTTTTCAAGACAGAAGTCTTGAAGAGTGACTCAGCTAAATGTTATCAAAAGTCAAACAAAACAAAAACAAAGGAATTCTTCATGAAACACCTTAGCACATAATGTGTTTCCTTCCTGTAATGAGGAAAATGTGTTTTTGAGTTTATTATTATTATTTATTAAGGTTGAGCTGTGCTTACTGGAAATATGTCTGTTATATCTCAGAGCTCATGATTTTTGTGAATTCAAGGTCAATATCAAATTCAGTTTAGGATTAGAATGTTTATTATTATTATTATTTAATGCATTCCAACTGCTCATTTAATATTGACACTTTAGCATCTTTTGTGTATGTGTGTGTGTGTGTGTGTGTGTGTGTTTGTGTACTCCAAATATACTTCTAATTCATATACTTGTCCCTGTTGGAAACATCTGTTTTTGCCTCAAGCTGACCATGAAGCAGGATGCAACCCTGTTTTCACCATAAAATGTTTGCTAATTCTTCCTCATTAAACATTAGGGGAAAAATGTATATTTTATTGAAGACTCTCCTGGGAGATGAATGGTGATTTATATCACACATTGTACAATAGTTTGCTACAAAAATTCCCTTAATTTTAATTCAGCAACAGCAGACTAGACTATGTCAGACCAACCACCACCTGAGTGCAACTAGGAGGGCTGGACAATAAACAAAAGAAACCACTCAGGAGTTAGGGTGAACTGGAAAGAGACCAGCATCAAAGAGACTGAAACCCAGATTTAAATCTTCTTAATTACTGATTGGATTAATGTGATTTGGGATTGCTGGAGTGCCTCAGCCCAGTCTGCCATAAGAGGCAAATTTAATCCTCTCTGAATTTAGCTCTAAGCAACAACTTTACATTGTTTACTGAAGAAGCAGTTTAAATATAAGAATACAGAAATACTGAGTATAAATGTATGGACGGAATGTCTATATGTGTAAATTCTAATGAAAGGAATGCTGTTGTAGGTTATATAATATCAGACCAAGAAAACTTTAAATTTTATTTATTTATTCATGAGAGACACACACAGAGAGAGGCAGAGACACAGGCAGAGGGAGAAGCAGGCCCCATTCAGGAAGCCTGATGTGGGACTCCATCCCAGGACTCAGGATCACACCCTGAGTCAAAGGCAGAGGCTCAACTGCTGAGCCACCCAGGTGTCCCCCAAGTAAACCTTAAACAAAAAGCATTCATGGAGGTAACAAGGGCCATTTTATAAATATAGAAGAGCTACTTTATTAGAAGATATGAAAATTCTAAATTTAGGGACACCAAAAACATAATTTCAAATTATGTAAAGAGGTATCTATTTTTGACAGACCTGGGACATGTAATATCTGCTGCTAAGTTTTCCCTACCAGTGTTCTCATGCTTTATGTCTGGTTGTGGCAGCCAAGATTGAATGGGGGAATACAAGAATTACCAAATATGGGGAGAAGATCATTTTTACAACTCAGTAATAACCTTGTAGATAGCAAAGAGTGTATTTTACAGCAAAAAAAAAAAAAAAGGAGCCTAAAATTTTAGTTTGTGAAAACAAAAACCCATCTATGTTTATAGCAACAATTGACTAAAAGAATAAGGAAATCTAAAATCCTAATGAAAGATATTAACATACCTTTCACAGCAATTGGTAGAGAATATACAGGAAAAATAGCAGTAATTACTATATAACAATATTTACAAAAATATACAATACATACTCTAAAGGATACTAGATTTATTATAAAGCCACATTAATACATAAAGTATATTATTGATGCCAAGACAGACAAATAGGCCAGTGGCGTGTAATAAGGAAGCCAAGTACAGTCTTCTAAGTATATGAATGTGTGATTGTTGCAAAGTAGGCTTTGCAAATGTTGGTCAAATGGTGGTCTTTTCAATAAATGGTGCAACATCAGTTGTACATCCTTAAAGAGGTAAAATGGACTTGATCACTTACATCACATTTCACATAAAAAATCAATTTCAAGTGAATTGTAGATCTCAATATGAAAACAAGCTTCCAGAAGAAGCTTCCAGAAGAAAGCCTAGGAGATGATCTTTATGTCTTATATAGACAAAGATCTCTTAAATAAGACCCTCCAAAAAATGCTAACCAAAAAGAAAAGATTGGTAAATTACACTATATTAAAATTAAGAACTTCAGTTAATCAAAAGAGACCACTAACTAGGAAGGTTTTTTGACTGTTTTTTTCTTTTTATAATAAATTTATTTTTTATTGGTGTTCAATTTACTCTGGAAAACTGTGTGGAGGTTCCTCAAAGAGTTAAAAATAGACCTGCCCTACGACCCAGCAATTGCACTGTTGGGGATTTACCCCAAAGATACAGATGCAATGAAACGCTGGGACACCTGCACCCCGATGTTTATAGCAGCAATGTCCACAGTAGCCACACTGTGGAAGGAGCCTCGGTGTCCATCGAAAGATGAATGGATAAAGAAGATGTGGTCTATGTATACAATGGGATATTACTCAGCCATTAGAAACAACAAATACCCACCATTTGCTTCAACTAGGAAGCTTTTAATTACCCCCAAGAAAGCTTTGTAAGGTGAGCTGGCCCTGTAACTGCAATTAATCATTGCATAGGAGGCCCTTTGGAATTTATGAGTTGAGTTTAGCTTCTATTTTACATTATCATCTCTGTACAAGGTTGAAAAACAAAAACCTAAATAGTTTCAGAGTAAGACTTAGAAACACAGGGCGCTGTGGTGGCTCAGTCCATTAAGCATCTGACTCTTGGTTTTGGCCCAGGTCATGATCTCTGGGTCATGAGGTTGAGTCCCATGTTGGGTTCCACACTCAGTGGGGAGTCTGCTGGAGATTCTCTCTCCTTTGCCTTTCCCCCCACTCTCTCTTTCAAATAAAAAATAAATCTTTGTTAAAAAGACTTAGAAACACAGATAAACTTAGTATTTCCACAGCAGAGACCTGGTAATATTAATTATTTGATAAATTCCCATGGCACAATATCATTCTCCAGTTTATGTTGCCTTTAACAAAGGGCAAATCTTTATAGACTTATTTCCATTTCAGCAAATTTTCTTATTTTTTTAAAAAATTTATTTATTTGAGAGAAAGCAAGTACACAAACAGGGAGCAGCAGACAGAGGGAAAGAGAGAAGCAGACCCCCAGCTGAGCAAGGAGCCTGATGTGAGGCTCCATCCCAGGATCCCAGCATCATGACCTGAGCCAAAGGCAGACACTCAACCGCTGAGCCACCCAGGCACCCTTGTCTATCCTTTTAATTTTGAATTTGTTTTCCACTCAGCATTGTCGGGGCCTTGGTTTTTCCACACATTTTCTATAGCATTAAAACAGGGATGAAACAATCTTTTTAACATGAACCCAGTAAAGTATAAAAGGTGGGGCTGACCTCTTAAGCTGGCTTTGCAGTTAGTAACATAGAGCCAACCTACACTTGACCCCGCTTAGGGAATGTGAATAAAGAAGTCTGATTCAACACTGTCCCATGTCTTCCCTAGGGCATTGGCTGTTAAAGTTTAGATAAGTGCTTCTGTATTATTTCCAGATTTTGTTTCAGGTCACTAATACTCATTACTCAAATTGGAAGGTGATCCTTTTTTTAATGTGATAAAATATAACATAAAATGTACCATTTTAACTACTTTTTTTAGAGAGAGTGTGTGTGAGAGTGATGGAGGGGGAGTGGCAGAGGAAGAGGGAGAGAGTATCACCTTCATGTGATAGCATGTATCAAAATTTCATGTTTTTTAAAAACAGAATAATATTTAATTGTAAGTATAGACTACATTCTGTTTGTTTATATGTTTTGTTTGTTTGTTTGTTTGTTTATATGTTGATGAATATTTGGGTTGTTTCCATCTTGTGGCTCATGCAAATAACGCTGTTATGAATAATGGTACATAAGTATCTGCTGGAGTCCCTGCTTTCAATCCTTGGGGTATTTACCTGGAAGTGGAAATGTTACATCATATGGCAATTCTATATTTAATTTTGTAAGGAACCACCAGATTGTCTTCCATAATAGCTGCACCATTTTACAGTCCCACCAACAATGCCAGGGCTTCAAGTTTTTCACATCCTCACCCACACATGTCATGTTTTATTTTTTTGGATAAAAATCATCATCATCCTAATGATGGATGCCTGAGTGGCTCAGTGTTTGAGCATCTGCCTTTGGCTCAGAACGTGATCCCGGAGTCCAGGGATCGAGTCCCACATTGGGCTACCTGCATGGAGCCTGCTTCTCCCTTTGCCTATGTCTCTGCTTCTTTCTCTCTGTGTATCTCATGAATAAATAAATAAAATCTTAAAAAAATAATCATCCTAATGAGTGTGCCATGGGAGCCTAGTCTTTATGGTGTATCACAAGGATTTCCTGATTGCCACTCAGCTGGCCACTATGGTAAGATGCTCTTAGTGATCTTTATCCCAATCCCAGAGATTAAAAATTTGAGAAACTATGGTTTTATTTTTTACTTCTGCAACTTTTTAGGCTGGCATTTTTTAGACTATTTTTTGAGCAATTTGAAGTTCACAACAAAACTGAGTAACGGTAAAGATATTTCACATATTCCCTCTGCCCAACATATGCAGAACCTTCCTATTATCAACATCTCCCACCAGATCTGGGTATTTCTTACTAATGATGAACCTACATTGTCACATCATCACCCCAAATCCATAGTTTACATTAGGGTTCAGCCTTGTATGTGTTTGGACAAATGTTTGACATGTATCTACCACTGTAGTACCACACAGAGTATTTCCACTGCCCTAAGAATTCTCTGCGTCCTCATCCTTCCCTCTCTCTATAAGCCTTGGTGAACACTGATCTTTTTATGCTCTCCATATTTTCATTTTCAGAATGTCATATATTTGGAATCATACAGTGTGTAGCCTTTTCGGACTGCTTATTTCACTTAGTAATATGTATTTAAGTTTTCTTTCTGCCCTTTCATAGCCTGCTAGCTCATTTATTTTTAGAGCTGAATATTTCATTGTCTGGATGTACCTCAGTTTATTTATCCATTCACCTACTGAAGGTGCTTGGTTGCCTCCAAGCTGTAGTGATTATGAATAAGGCTGCTATAAACATCTGTGTGCACATTTTAGGTAGACATAAATTTTTACTCCTTTGGGCAAATATCAAGAAGTGAGATTCCTGGGTTGCATTGTAAGAGTATGTTTGGGGGCACCTGGGTGGCTCAGTCTGTTGAGCATCAGACTCTAGGTTTTGGCTCGGGTCATGATCTGGTTGTGGGATCCAGCCCGGCTTCTAGATCTGTGCTCTGTGTGGATTCTGCTTCAGATTCTTTTTCCTGCTGCCTCTGCCCCTCTCCCCTGGGACACTCTCTCTCATTATCTCTCTCAAATAAATAAGCAAAATCTTAAAAAAAAAAAAAAAAAAAAAGAGAGAGAGAGAGAGTACATTTAGTTTTGTAAGAAACTGCCGAATTTTCTTCTAAAATGGATGTACCATTTCCCATTCCCACCAGCTATGAAAGAGTTCCTTTGCTCTATCTCCTTACCAGCAATTGGTGTTGTCAGTGTTCAGAATTTTGACCATTGTAAAGGGTGTGTAGTGGTATTTCATTTTTGCTTTAATTTGCAGTTCTCTGATGACCTATGATGTGGAGTATATTTTCATTTGCTTCTTCGATATCTGTACATCTTCTTTGATGGGGTGTCTGTTAAGGTCTTTGGCCCATTTTTAACAAAGTTCTTTTCTTATTGTTGGTCTTAAGAGTTCTTTCTACATTTGGGATAACAGTTCTTTATCAAATGTGTCTTTTGCAGATATTTTCCCCCACTCTTGTTTCCCAGGCTTTTCTTTCCATTCTCTTGACAACATCCCTCAGAGTAGAAATGTTTCATTTTAATGAAGGCCCACTTGTCAAATCTTTCTTTCATGGGGCATGCCTTTAGTGTTTTATCTAAAAAGTCATTGCTAAACCCTAAGTCATCAAGATTTTCTTCTATGTTATCTTCCAGGATTTTTAGAGCTTTTTTGTTTTACATGTAGGTTTATGGTCCATTTCAAGTTAATTTTTGAGGCGGATGTAAGGTCTGTGTCTAGGTTGATTTTTTTGCATGTGGATATCCAGTTGTTTTAGCACCATTTGTTAATGAGATTGTCTTTGCTCACTGTATTGTCTTCACTTCTTTGTCCAAGATTAGCTGACTATATGTAAATATATCTGTGGGCTCTCTACCCTGTTCCATTGATCTATTGTGTACTCTTTTACCAATACCAACCTTGATTATGGTAGCTTTATGGTAAGTCTTGAAGTCAGATAGCATCAGTTCCTTAACTCAGTTCTTCTCCTTCAATGTTGGTTAGTAATCTGGGTCTTCTGTGTCTCCATATAAACTTTAGAATCAATTCTAGATATCAGTTTGTTGATATCCACAAAATAGCTTACTGGAATCTTGATTTGGATTACATTAAATCTATACATCAATTTGGGAAGAACTAATATCTTAACAGTATTGAGTCTTTCTATCCATGAACATGGACTATTTCTTCACTTATTTAGTTCTCCCTTGATTTCTTTCATCAGAATTTTCCTCATATAGATTTTGTACATATTTTGTTGGATGTATATCTAAATAATTCATTTTCGGGTGTGCCAATGTAAATAGCATTGTATTTTTCATTCTAAATCCTCTTGTTCATTGCTGATATGTAGGGAAACAATTCACTTTTAAATGTTAATCTTGTATCCTACAACTTTGCTATAATCACTTATTAATTCCAGGAGGGTGTTTTTCGTTTTTGTTTTTTTGTTTTTTTTTTTGTTTTTTTTTTTTTTAATTTTTATTTATTTATGATAGTCACACAAAGAGAGAGAGAGGCAGAGACATAGGCAGAGGGAGAAGCAGGCTCCATGCACTGGGAGCCTGATGTGGGATTCGATCCTGGGTCTCCAGGATCACGCCCTGGGCCAAAGGCAGGCGCCAAACCGCTGCGCCACCCAGAGATCCCTGTTTTTGTTTTTGTTTTTGTTTTTTGTAAATTCTTTTGGATTTTCCATATAGACAGATAATTTGGAAACAAAAAGAGTTTTCTGTCTTCCAAATCAGCATACTTTTTCTTTCATTTTTGTGTTTTATTGAATTTGTTAGGACTTCCAATATAATGTTGAAAAGTGAGTGGTGAGATAGGACATCCTGACATATTCCTGACCTTAGGGGGAAAGCTTCTAGCTTTCCACCATTGAGTAAAATGTCAGCTGTAAGCTTTATGTGATGCTCTTTATCAAGTTGAAAAAAATTCCCCTCTAATCCTACTTTATTGAGAGTTTTTTCATGAAGGGATGTTGGGTTTTGTCAAATGCATTTTATGCATTTATTGCTGTAATCATGTGATTTTTCTTTAGTTTGTCCATATGATAGATCATGTTCATTGTTTTTTGTATGTTAAACTAGCCTTGCACACCTAGGGTAATTCCTTCTTGGTCATGGTGTATAATTCTTTTTATACATTGTTGGATTCAATTTACTAATAACTTATTGAGAATTTTTGCATTTATCTTTGTGAGAGATATTGATCTCTAGTTTTCTTGTAAGGTCTTTGATTTTAGTATTATGGGGATGCTGGCCCCATAGAATGAGTTAGGAAGTGTTTCCTCTGCCTTTATCTTCTGAAAGAGATTTAGAGAATTGGCATAATTTCTTCCTTAAATGTATGGTAGAATTAGCCAATGAATCAATCCATTTAGGCCTGGTGCTTTCTTTTTGGGAAGGTTTTTAATTATTGATTTAATTTCTTTAATAGATTTAGGTGGCCTATTCAGATTGCCTGCTTCTTTTTGTGTGAGTTTTGGCAGATGTGTCTTTCAAGGAATTGGTCTGTTTTATCTAGGTTATCAAATTTGTATGCAGTGAGTTTTCAGTGTATATTCCTTTAGTGTATTTTTAATGTCCATAGTATTTGTAGTGATATTCCCTCTTTCATTTCTGACTTCAGTAATTTGTGTCTTCTTTCTCTTTTTCCTGCTAGAGGATTATTGATTTTTATCAAGCTTTTCAAAGAACCATCTTTTGATTTCATTGATTTTCTCTATTAAATTTCTTGTTTTCATTTTTAAAATTTCTTCTCTAATTTTAATTATTTCTTTTCTTCTGCTTACTTTGGATTTTATTTGCTCTTCATTTTTCTAGTTTCCTAAGGTGGAAGCTTAGATTATTGATTTTAGATCTTCTTTTCTAATATATGTATTCAATGCTATAATTTCCCTCTAAGCACTATTTTTGCTGTATCTCACAAATTTTGACAGCAAAATCAGTAACTAAAAACACAAAAATACAAAGTAGCATGGCATTAAACAGACTACAAAAGGGCATTTATTTATAGTATTAGAGCAAAAATAAGCAGGCAAAATGGCGCCCTGTTCCACCTCTACTGAGAGCATGCCATTCAGGGAACTCAAGTTTTTTGCCACTCTTCGCATGTCCATGAACAAGCATGAAAGCACTTTGAGTAATGATTTTGGAATTACAAATAAAGTTTAGCAAGTAGGTGAATTCAGAAATATGGAAACCATGAATAATGAGGATCAACTGTATTTTAATATTTCAATGATATCAAATGAAACTGAAATTATAATAGTGATCTAGCAATTATTACCAAGTCTTTATTTTCCACTCTCTGAATTAAGAGAATGAGTGAAATTAAACATTAAGACACTCGGTTTTGGAAAATTTGACTATATTGATGCTGCTGTGGAGGAAATTTGACTCTTCATAGGATATACTTAATTGTTTTCACTTTGAAAGTCTGATGAATTCTTTATAAAAATATTTATAAAACATTTTTTGGATTATTTGTTTCTTTTTTCACTTTCTACTATAATAGTACAGTAAAGTTAACTCCTAAAAGTAAGAAAAACTATTGAAGAATGTTATTGAATCCATTTATCCATTGTATTAGGTTGACTCATAAAATTTCTGGTTTTTTGGTTCAAAACAGTACACAACTGGCAATTTCATATGATCTTACCTGATAATTATTGTTCTTAATAGATTGCAGCACCAATTTAGAAATTGTTGGATTTCTAAATAACCAATTCAGGTGTTTTGTTTTGAATAAAATACTAATTCTATATTTTTCTGTAAATTTTATATAAGCTGTTAACCTCATAAATAACTTAGGACTTTCCAAGTTTTTTATAGGCTTCATAGTAAAAGTCTAATAAAAGTCTCTACTTCTTTACAGATACAACATTTCTGTAACAAATAATATAGAAAAATTTAAAAACTTTTCTATATGCTTTGTTAAATATAGTATGCTTGAGGTGCTCCAGATCTTTTGCAGAGGGCTTGTAAGGTGTATGCCCTGCATAAAAGACTGAAGTACGTCACTGAATATCTCCAATAGCTGAAGTTAGAATGTTGGCTCAGTCACATCATTGACTTCTTTCTGCCTCAGTTTACTAGTCTGCAGAATTAATTATGAAACTTAAATACACTAACTTGAATCAAGAGCTTTAAAACACAGATGGGGAAGTGGTTAATACTCAAGAAATGTTAGTGAATATTATTATGTAACATATTTGGTATATCCATAAGAGATGTCCATAGAGCATCTTTATGAGAGAAGGAACTTCAGCAGAAATCTGCAAATTAGATCAGAGATGAATCTTAGGGCAAACTTGTGAACTCAGACCTGACAGATCTGGATAAAACTGTTTACTCTCAGTAATTTACTTACATTGTTCACTCTGGGTTTTCTTTTCTGTACTTAAAAGCAGCCACTCATCAAGATGTTGTTATGTTTTGAAGTAAGGTGTGTAGGTCCCTGAGCCTATTTGCCTACTAAAGTGTGATACTAACATAGACTAGCATAGAGGATGTTAGCATCTTGACACTGTCAGCTGTGCATAAACAGGATTCCACATCTGTACTGGAAAGAAAATTCACTACATCCTAAATCTTGAAAAAACAAAACAAAACAAAACAGGGCAGCCCTGGTGGCGCAGCGGTTTGGTGCCGCCTGCAGCCTGGGGTGTGATCCTGGAGCCCCAGATCGAGTCCCACATCGGGCTCCCTGCATGGAGCCTGCTTCTCCCTCTCCCTGTGTCTCTGCCTCTCTCTCTGTGTGTCTATGAATAAATAAAATCTTAAAAAAAAAAACAGAAAAAATAAAACAGAAAAAAAACCCAAATCATACGTGGTATTAATATCCGTTTGGACAGTCTTTAGTGTTAACATATGGGAAGGATTGATCCGTTTGGACAGTCTTTAGTGTTAACATATGGAAAGGATTGACATCTAGTGGCTCTTTAGTAGGATTGCATGCAAACATTTCAATCCCAAAATGGGTCAAATAATGTAGTTGTATTTTGCTTTACATAGGCTGTTCTTAGGAAAATTTTATATAAAGCTAATTTATGTTATTATTTAACATTAGATACAACTTATTAAAGTTTATTGCAATTCTTTAAAAATAATGTCCTTATAAATTTTACTACCTACGTAATTCTTTTTCATTTTTATGTTAAATAATATATCAATTTTAGAGCGCCTGGGTGGTTCAGTTGGTTAAGTGTACAAGTTTTGATTTCTGCTCAGATCATGATATCTGGGTTGTGAGACTGAGCTCCATATCGTCTCCTCAATGGGCATGGAGCCTGCTTAAGATTCTCTCTCTCCCTCTGCCCCTTGCCACCTCTCTCTTTTTCTCTCCCTCTCAAAAAAAATTATATATATATATATATGCTATATATATATAAATTCTATGTTTTTCTATAATTTTCTGTAAGCTATTGACTTTACAGTTTAACACATTATGAGATGATTATACTCACATTAAAATAATAATAAAACACGATATTGTTTTATTGGTCTTCTTGGAAAATAGTTACTAACTTGTAAAATATATTTAAATGTGTAGAGAGTTTATCACAAGCACTTTTTAAATAGACTTTGAGAACAGCTTTAAATGCACAGGAAAGTTGCTCCTTATTATTAATATCTTATAATGGTACATCTATCACAAATAATGAACCAACATTGATGTGTTATTATGAACTAAAATTCACGTTTCATTCCAATTTCACCAGTGAATACAGCCAGGGTCTTCCAGAGAAACAGAACCAATAGGATGCATCTCTATGTCTACATCTGTATCTATATTTATAGACTTAAATAAAAAAATATATTCTGAGACAGAGAGAGAGATTTATTTTAAGGTATTGACTCACATGATGGTGGAGGATTGGTAAGTTCAAAATCTGCAGGGTAGGCTGGCAGGCCAGAGACCCGGGGAAGAGTTACATTTTAAGTCCAAAGGCAGTCCATTTGCAGAATTCCTTCTTGCCTGTGAAAAGTCAGTCTTTGTTCTATTAAGGGCTTCAACTGATTGGATGAGGCCCACCCACATTATGGAGGCTAATCTGCTTTATTCAGATCCACTGATTTCAAGTTAGCCGTTGCAGCTAGTTGATCCCCGAGGTACATCTTCGGCTCCACAGTCCCTATTACATTTAATTATCACATCCCCTTAGTATTCTCTGTTTTGAGACAGTTTCTCAGACTTTCCTTGTTTTGATGACCTTAAGAATTTGAAGAGTGCAGGCCCTGTATTTTGTAGAATGTCTCTCCATTAGAATTTGTCACTTTTATCATGATTAGACCGCAATTATGGGCTTCAAGGAGGAAGACCACAAAAAAATGAAGCAACATTCTCTTTGTATCTTCTTAAGGGTACAGGCTATTATGACTCACCACCACTGATGCTGACCTTGACCACCTGGCTGAGGGAGTGCTTGTCAGGTTTTTTCCCTTGTAAAGTTGTCTTGCCCCCTTTTCAGACTCTACTCTTTGGAATCAAGCCCACACTCAAGGTTTAGAGTAGGGTGTGTTAAGCTCAATCTCCTGAAAGAAGGAACAATTACATAATTCATTTATAATTCTTCTATAGGATATTCACTTCTTTCCCCCATTTGTTTGTTCATTCATTTATTTATATCAATGTGTACTCATAGATATTTATTTTGTCCTTTGGATTGTATATCAATGCTACATTATTTGTTACTCAAATTGTTTCAGCTTTGGCTATTCTGGGCTCTTTCAGGTTGGCTCCTGAGTCCCTCTGACATGCCCCCACTCTTTTGTAGGTTTTTGAGTACTTCTTTATTTTCTGGCACTGTGAATGCTCCAGGTATATTTTTATATTTTCCCTATCCCAGCCCTGGAATCATCTTTCTCCAAGGAACCCTAATTCCTTCAATTAGGGAATGGTACTAGAAACCAAAATCTAGGTGCTGGGTGTGCTCATGGCTACTGGAGACAGCTCTGCGGTAGAGATAGAAAATACATGTGTGTCTATATGTGTATATTTGCAAAACAAGGACCCAATTTTTTTTTAAAGATTATAATTTTTTATTTATTTATGATAGTCACAGAGAGAGAGAGAGGCAGAGACACAGGCAGAGGGAGAAGCAGGCTCCATGCACCGGGAGCCCGATGTGGGAATCGATCCCGGGTCTCCAGGATCGCGCCCTGGGCCAAAGGCAGGCGCCAAACCGCTGCGCCACCCAGGGATCCCAAGGACCCAATTTTGATACAGTTTCAGTTCACATGATACCTGTGCAAAGGAAAGACTGCCTGTACTGGGTAAATATAAAAGCTTATCTAGATGCAACATTTGTATATTGCAACTGCATAAGAATTAGATGAACACAAATGAACTCTCCACTCAATTTTCTTTCTAAACTCTCACTGGAAGTAACTCAATGTTTCTAGCGCTGAAGGGGGAATGATTAAAGTTAGGATGTATTATGCATCTACATGCATTTTCCAGAAATCATCTCTAATTCATGCAACTCTATAAGGTAGAGAATAATATTAGATTTGTTTTCTATAACTTATGCTCAGAAAATTGTTGCCAGCTCAGGATGGCCTGGCTAGAGCAAGGCAAAGCCAGGATTTGAAATCAGGTCAATTTTTAGAAAATTTAAATGTTGCTTGTAACTATTGATGTATCTTTAAATTACCAATAGATTTTTAGAGAGTGATAACATATACAATTCCATGTCATCCTAATGAATTCCCCCAAAGTAGGCTAAGGCAGATGCTAAGATCCGTATTTTAGGAATTAAGGTCTCCTATTTAATTACTGTGATTACTGACTGATCCCAAGCCCCTTGCCCGCATTAGAATGTAAAACACTCAAACTAGAATGTGGAAATAGCTATTTACTTTCAGTTCTCAATTATGATTTGAGATAGTCAATGAAGGAGGAAAAATTACATGCGCTAAGTACAAATAACATTGAGAAAAATGTTTTTCTTTTATAAGTCATATCTGAATGTAGAACATTTTTCATTCTTTTTTAAAATTAATTTTTGCCTGCCCATATAAATTTTTATGTGTCTTTAAGGATAAACTGACAGCATCAGTAGCTTTAGATTCTGATATGCAGTTAAGCCTTTAACTGTCTATTGATGTTTGTGACAACTACTTGGAATATGTGTGTATTTAGAAAATAATATATAAATTTTTCATATATATGTATGTTTATATCTTATATATATAAATATCTCACAAGTTCAGTCTTGGCTAAGTAAGATGGAGTCTTAAAATGCTTCAGCCATATTAAAAATAAAAGTCAAGGGATTTTATTTTATGGTCTAGAGCCACCATCCAGCATGGAAGCTGCTAACCACATGTAGTGAATGAGCACTTGAAATATGGGTAGTCTAATTGAGATGTACTATGAGTGTAAAATACACACTGGGTTTCAATGACAGCCCCCCCTAAACATATTTCAAATATCCCAATAATTTTTATATTGATTATACGTTGAAATAATATCTTAGATATATTGAATTAACTAAAATATATTAAAATTAATTTCAACTGTTTATTTTAGCTTTATTAATGTGGATACTGGGACATTTAAAATTATGTGTGGCTCACATTATATTTCTATTGGAGCACACTGCTCTAGACCAATCCAGCCGCAAGACTGTATGACTTTCATCTCGAAATCAATATTGCTTTTGCTTTTGAAATTTGAGAGAAGAGACATATGAACTAAAGAAGGAATGGTCCAGTTTGGGAGCAGAATTCATATGAAATCTATGAGCCAGGACTTGGGTTTGAGAAGTAAACTGTTTCAACATCACAGTTTCTCCGAGCAAAATTAAGAAATGACTTCCATGCACCAAACAGATCCCAGGCAGTGGTAAAGGTGAAACCAAAGATTGGCCAACTAAAAGCCTCAGGAAGATTTAGGGGCATAAGAGCATTGTCCCACAACAGCCTCAAAGGGGCCCCAAAAACCTGTTCCAGAAAGAAAAGCCAAGAGTGTCTTAGGGCCTAATGGAGTGAGCTCTGAGGAAATTCAAAGGAAAGCACACAAGTTCTGTAAGAGGAGGAGACTGGTGGAGGAGTGGAAGCACTGGCAGCTTGGACTAGACGCCCCTCTGGAAGGAAGCAGGCTGCGAGCCTACTCCGTTGCAAACCTGTGCCATGCCCTCCTCGTGAAGACGACTCAGAGGGTGGGAGCCAGAGCCCAGAAGGCAGAGCGAAGAGCTAGAGGAAGCCAGGGAGCAGAAGTGGGTCCTAATCAAGAAATTGGAAACATGAGCTTGCTCGGACTCCAACAGCCATGGGCCAGTGTCTGCGGTGTCTCCCGCTGCCCCTCCTTTGGGACACGAGTGCCAGTTCTGGTTTCTTCAGTCTCTGTGTCTCTATTGTTCTTTGGGCACGTGGGAGGCCGCTGGCTTGTCTCTTTAGTTCACTAGTTTAGTTCTGGGTCTTCAGATCCAGAAGAAATGCCCCCCACGAGGAGCCTCCTTGTCCTCACTTGGACATGATTGAGATGATTAAATTTTAGGGAATTTTGAGTGGCTTGAGTATATTGTGCATGGAGGGGGAGGAGTGTAAATAATGTCTGGACAGAAGGTGGATTATGACTTGAAAAAAAAAGAAAGAAGGTGGATTATGGTAGAGTAAAAATGTTCTTTGACACACTCCCCATTGGAGAGGGGTTCTCTTTTCCAACACTTGGAATCGGTGAATGCTTGGATAATGGAGTACAATGTAAGTGGCACTATGCCCGTTCGGAGCCAGCCTTTAATAGAGCAAACAGCTTCTGCCTTGGTTTCTTAGAGCCCTGAGTGCCATGTAGGACCCACTGGGCTTCTGGCTGTCCTGCTGGAGAGATTCCCCGGGGAGGTCCCGAGACTACGGGAGAGAAGGGCCAGCTGGGCCCAGCCTTCCAGCCATCCCTCTGCCCCAAAGGGCTAGATACGTTGTGCGTGAAGTCTTTTTGGTATCTCCAGCCCAGCCCAGAGGCCAGTTGAATACCACTGAGCAATTCCAAGAAGCCACAGTGACACACAGAACAGACAAATCACCCAGCCACATCTTGCCAGGATTCCTGACTTCTGTGGTTTGTGAGCATAATAAAAATGACTTGTTTTAATCCACTAAATTCAGGGTAGTTCGTTGTGCAGTAACAGATATCTGGGACACATACACACACACACACCCCACATCCTAGATGAGTGACCTGGAACATTTCACTTAAGGTCTCTATCTTCAGTATTTTCATCAGTAAAATTGGATGATAATATCTACCTAGCATGGGTGTTAAAAAAATTAAACAGGGGATCCCTGGGTGGCTCAGCAGTTTGGCGCCTGCCTTTGGCCCAGGGCGCGATGTTGGAGTCCCGGGATCGAGTCCCGTGTTGGGCTCCCTGCATGGAGCCTGCTTCTCCCTCTGCCTGTGTCTCTGCCTCTCTCTCTCTCTCTCTCTATCATGAACAAATAAATCTTTTTAAAAAATTAAAAAAAAATTAAACAAAACAATGTACATATAAAGCAGCCAGTCTATATTGGGATCATAATCATAATATTCTTCTCTTTTGTTTCTCTATCAGGTCTCCCTTTATGTATCAATAGTTTTAGCAGGTATGTGTTTAACCTCAGACACCATCATAGCTTTCCTCATAGACACATCCATGCACACTCGCTCCCCACAGATGTACACATATGTATGGATCAGGATTAAAATCCTATTAATTTTAGGATTTAAAACCATTCACCACTTCAAACTGATTATTTGTGGTGGTAAGTGTGGGGAGGATGCAGTATCCTTAGTTCAAGACATGGATGGTTTTATTGTTGGTAGTGGTTTCTGACCATTTTCTTAGGGTTGCTCATTAAAAGTCAGATAAAAAATAAATAAACCAGACTTTTTTTTTTTTCACTAATAAATGGAAGAGGCGTGGTGTACCTCTAAATGCAGGATGCCGAGCAGAAGGAATAGGTCGGCTTCATTGTACCTGTTCAGACTCGGGAGGCCTCAGATCAAAGGCGAATGGATATACAGGGCGGACTGCAAAGCGTACCAGCACCCGTTTATTCATTGTAATTATGAAAAATCTTGTAGTGGGGAAAGGTACGCTATGTGCAGTGCCCGCACTCTGACACCTTGCTTGCGCAGCCTACTTAAGCTAAATCATTCCCATTCTTCCAGTTTATGAATATGATGGCTTGGTCATCACACGACACAGGGGCCAGTGACTTTGGTCCTGGTATAATTAATTGTGTGACTCCAAGATGGAAACAAGCACATACCAATACACACAGACACAGGTTTGCAGAGAAGTTATTGGATCGGATACGATAAAACACCTGTGTGAGAATGGAGAGAGGGACCCTGAAGGGGCACAATTAGACCTAGAGTTCCTGTTAATCAGGTTTGCATCTTGCATTTACCAGGTCTGAGGCTTCGGGTTTTTTTAACTTTCCTTCTGCCTACCCTCCCCCCCTGCCCAATTAGGAATTCTCTTGATGGAAGGAGAGGATAGGTCGGTTACCCTCGCCCCCCTGCACCCCTGCACAATTAGGAATTCTCTTGATGGGAGGAGGGGGGACAGGTCGCCTACCGTCCCCCCTCCCCCGCACCCCTGCCCAATTAGGAATTCCCTGATGCGAGGAGGGGGACAGGTGAAGTCGTTCTGTGGTTCTCGGTCTATCTCCTGTTAATTAAAGGTCCACTTCGGGGAGTTGAGGAGAGCAAACACCTGTCGGGGCAGCCCGTCCAGCCCAGACAGGCCCGCGGAGGGGTGAGGGGCAGCGGGTGCGCGCGGGCGGCGCAGGGAGGCGGCAGGGCGGGCGCCCAGGGGCCCCGTGGCTCGCGGCCAAAGCTCAGGTCACTGGGTTATGAGATCGGGCCTCTGGCAGCAGGCTTTCCCCAAGGTTAGGTTCCCGGGAACGCGGGAGGCGGCGGCTGGGACGCGGAGCCCTCGGGGACCCCCCCCAGCCCCCCCCGCCCGGCCCGGGCCGACCTCGGCGGGGGCGGAGGAGGAGGAGGAGGAGGAGGAGGGCAGGGCGTGCGCGGCAGGACCCGGCCGGCGGGGGGGGGGGGGGGCGCGCCCCGCGAGCAGCCGCGCCCATGGGCCGCGCGCCCCCGGCCCGCAGCGCCCCCGCCAGCGCCGCTCCGGGCTCGGGCCTCCGGGGCGCCACTGCGCTGCGGGCGCGGGGCTAGCGGGCGGGGCCCCGAGGCTCCGGGGGCGCGGGGCTGGGCGGGCGGGGGCCCGAGGCTCCGGGGGCGCGGGGCTGGGCGGGCGGGGCCCCGAGGCTCCGGGGGCGCGGGGCTGGGCGGGCGGGGCCCGAGGCTCCGGGGGCGCGGGGCTGGGCGGGCGGGGGCCCGAGGCCCCGGGGGCGCGGGGGCGCACGGCCGCCCGCAGCCTGCAGGGGGCCCGCGCGGGGCGTCGGCGGCCGGAGGCGCCCAGGCCTCGGGGCGCGCGGCCGGGCCCCGGGGATGCGAGCCCGGGCCCGGGACTGATGGTGATCGGGTAAGTCTCGGGCGCCCAGGGACGAGGGGCGGGCTTCGCTCGGGTCGCGGGTTGGGGGCGCGTGTGGGGTGTTTCCCCTGCGCTGGCTGCGAAGCGGGACAGCGTCTGCTCGGCTTCCCCGCATCCGTTCGTGAGATCTGCGGTGCGGACATCGCCCGGCTTTCCCAGGGAAGCTGCTCCCGTGCACCGAGGCGACAGACTGTCCATCAGCCCCGAGAGCTGCCGCCGCTTCTAGGATGTGCTCCTCTTGGGTCAGGGCGGCGCTGCTTTGCTTTTGCTTGTGAACTCGTTGTTAGATGTATTTATTATTTGACAGCACAAGCAGGTGATGCAGCTGGCAGAGGGAGAGGGAGAAGCAGACTCCCCGCTGGGTAGGGACCCCCCCCCCGCCCCCTCCCCCCGTGGAGCTGGGTCCCAGGACCCTGGGATCATGATCTTGACCCGAGCCTGACCCCCTGAGCCACCCAGGCGTCCTGGCGCCCTTTCAGGGGACGAGGGGCTTCCTGAGAGCCAGCCCACCCAGGAAACCACCCCGCATTTTAACCCATTCAGAATACAGTGTTCGTTTCAGGCAGGCCTTTAAAGCAGAAATGCAAAATTACGAACGCTTCGATCACACTAATGTTGAATTTCTACAAGGCAAAAGGACAGAGGTTTGTGGGCTATCTAGAGGCAAGTTTTACTTATTTATTCATGAGAGAGACAGAAGGAGAGAGAGGGGCAGAGACCCAGGCAGAGGGAGAAGCAGGCTCCATGCAGGGATCCCGACGTGGGACTCGATCCTGGTCTCCAGGATCACACCCGGGCTGAAGGTGGCGCTAAACCACTGAGCCACCAGGGCTTAGAGGCAAGTTTTAAAGAGTAAAAATAGATAATAGAGTCATATCTTGACACTGGAAATGAGCGGCTCATAGAGATTGGGACTCAGCCTTCCCTTTGTTGCATGGGCAAATTAATGCCATATAGTTCAGTGGGTGCACTTCAGTCTGCTCCAAAACGCAGGTCACCTTTCCAAATGAACAGCCTTAAATGTACACCCATTAGCAGTTTTTTTTTTTTTAACATCTCTAAAATTTAAGCGGCATAGACAAGAAGTAGTGTAAAGCTTATATGCCCATGTGTAACATAATAAAAGCTTAATAGACATTCCACCACTTTCAAGTTTTATTTATAGGATGCATCCTGTACATCCTGTACACTTTTTTTAGGCTGCATAGTTTGCATAGGAATTGATGGTTTACAGGGAATGAGAGATGTTCAGTGCTGTGCATGAAATAACAGTACAATGATTGGTTAGGGGAAAGAAATCAAAGGTTCAAAACAAGGCATAAAAAGAAAAAACAAAAGGAAAATTGTATAGACTCTGTTGTTAACAATGTCAATAATTTGGGATTCCTGGAGAGACAGGCAGATGGCCTGGGCCCAGGGAGCAGCTGCATCCCTGTTTTCTTGGTGACCTTGGGTAGTCATTGCATTAATAGGCTCAGGTTTCTCTTTAGGTTGTTCTGAGTTCTGTGGTCAAATGAACTCTGAAGTTCAAGAAGTTCCACAGAAATACAGAGACTTTTCAAGGAGATGAGAAGAACAGAGGAGAAAAAAAAGTTGGAGAAATACTATAGAAGTAGGTGGTGGTTGAGGACATGGCATCCATTTAATAGTAATTCCTCCCCCTGCACTCCCCCCACTGCATCCCTGCATTTTGAAGCTCTGTCATCAGCTACCCTTTGAAGTGAGTAGTAATGCTATCTGCGAAGGATATGGTGTTATATGAAGAGAGAACTTAGTCCTTTCATTTTGCAAATCATTTTCTTAGGTTGGAAAGACTCCCTCCCCCCTCTCCCCCCAAAAAAGGGTGAATTTTCCTGGAGCAAGAGATTATTGTTCATTAGAAACAAAACAAACAGGCATGAGTCTGATTAGTGAATTTAGTTTTCCGGTTGCTTAAAAGACAGAGGAGGAGTGGAAAGCAAGGAACCATTGTATCCAGCCATCCAGTTGTAAAAGTCACTTTTGGAGATAGCAGTTGCTCCAAGAGCTGGGAATTTTCTGTCTTTATAAAGGAGAAGCAAATCTCCAGAAATGTCTTGAATTGGAAGAGTATGCTTGCGTCTGGTCACAATGTAATCTTTTGTGGTAAGCATGAATTTATAGAGTAAAAACATGTTGTTTGTTTGGCTCACTAATTATTAATTCTTTCAGCAAACATAGACTGACAGGCATCTCTATGTGACAGGCATTCTTTTAGGTGCTGCTGATAAAAAAAAAAAGAAAATAGTGTAAAAATCATCTCAATAAAAGGCTGAGGGCCGGAAAGAGATCTATGTAATACAAAATGCTGCAGGAGGTACAAAGAAGCAGCTCAGTGTAGCAGGTGGTAACACTAATAGCAGTGAGGAAGAGCAATCTGATGGACCCAGCACTGATTATGCGGACTTTACATGCTTTTATCTAAGCTGGGTCTCACAACTGTAGGAAAACATTGACAGTATTGTCACTGTTTTTACAGATGTGTGTATTGGGTCCAGGAAAGGAAACAACTTGCTTGGAGCGCACAGCCAGTCAGGGCAGAGCAGGATTCTAATCTATCTTTATTTATTTATTTTTTTAAGATTTTATCTATTTATTTATTTGAGAGTGAGTGAGAGATCACAAGCAGAGGGAGTGGCAGAGGGAGAGGGAAAAGCAGACTCCCCACTGATGTGGGCTTGATTCTAGGACCCTGGGATCTTGACCTGAGTCAAAGGCAGATGCTTACCCCGCTGAGCCACCCAGGTGTCCCAATCTTTGTTATTCTTATGCAGATTATTATGAAGGAATTTATTTTAATTCACCACCCCGAAGTTTAAAATTGTCTCTCAGTGAGAAGCAGGTTAATTCATATGCTAGTGTGTATTTCTTAATGCTCAAAGAAGCTCTATTTGATGTAATTGTTGTCTCTTTTTTATCAATTATTTTTATGTTTATTTTGAGTTATTGAGTCACATGAAAATGATGAATAATTGATAGTTTTTTGAGGCAACTGAAAAAGGCCAAAGGTAAAGCAATTTGTTAGCATACAAGCTTGTCCTGTATTCTTTTCTCTTAGTGCCTTTATGCTCAGAACCACTTGATGGTATTTAAGATAACGAGCAGTAAGAGGGAAAAAATTATATAATTCTGTTATTCTCGCATATAAGACATATGTATGGAAGAAAGATTCTTGCTAAACTCTGTCGTAATGAACTTGTTTTTTCAAATTTCATTTTTCATAAAGTATTATTGGTACATAACTCAGGGAAGAATTTATTCCTATATTAATATTTTTTAAAACTCCATTTATTTATTGTTTTTTATTTTTTAATTTTTTTAAACATTCTTTTTTTAAAGATATTTATTTATTTATTTATTTATTTATTTATTTATTTATTTATGGTAGAGAGAGAGAGAGAGAGAGAGGCAGAGACACAGGCAGAGGGAGAAGCAGGCTTCATGCTGGGAGCCCGATGTGGGACTGGATCCCAGGACTCCAGGATCGCACCCTGGGCCAAAGGCAGGCGCTAAACCGCTGAGCCACCCAGGGATCCCTAAAACTCCATTTATATTTAGAAATACAAGTGTAAATTAGGCACTGTTTTAATTGATAATGCAGCAAATTTTTTTAAATGAATGTTACTGTGGTATCCCTGTTAGAAATATTGAAAGTTGACTTTCTTTTTCTCCAAATCACTACCATATCTTCACTTAATACAAAATTTGAGTTATTTGTATGGGAAAATATGATTTCTGTAAAAGAATAAGAGGTGTTTACTGTTAAATATTAGGAAGCTACTATGACTAAGAGGGAGGTAAATGTTTTAAGAGGTTCACTGGAAGGGCATTTTAATGATTAACACTATTAACATTAGCTTTTATACACCAGTCAGGTTTAGTACCTTATTTAAAGTTTAGAGATTTCTTCTGTGTTAGTTTTCCATTAATTCTAATATTTTATTTTATTTTTTTGTAGTATTTTATCCATTTATTCACAAGAGACACAGAGAGAGAGGCAGAGACATAGGCTGAGGGAAAAGCAGGCTCCCTGCGGGGAGGGAGCCTGAGGCAGGACTCAATCCCAGTACCCCGGGATCACAACCTGAGCCAAAGGCAGACGCTCAACCATTGAGCAACCCAGGCATCCCTATTTGTAAACTGCCTACACATCAGGCTACAAACCAAACAATGGTGCCAAACTAAAATGAATTATTGTTTGTGTGTTTCAGTCATTTCTTCTATTCATTCACGTGTTTAGTGATTAGAGAGAATTTAATATATTTCAGAATTAATGTGGAATTATCAATTTTTTCCCAGAAGACTGGTTGCTTTTGTAATCACAAGGGCACCTGGTCAAAGGACAAGTGGGATCTGAAATCCAGCTCATGTTTCATTTGCCTGGGAGTGGAGCTGTGTCTGCCAAGTTTTGAGCAAATTTTATTAGTCTGCTAAGTCACAAAAAAAGTTGTGTGTGTTTTTCCATTTTGCATAAAGTGGCATGTAGGTTAATGGCAACCTTGTTCTGAGAAAAATAAAAATGGTAAGCTCCCAGGCCTCAGTTTCTTGAGGATACACAGAGTGTGTGTATGCAGAGTATATGTGTATGTGTGTAGGGGGTGCATGTACACATGTGTTTAGGGGGACATGGAGGAGAGGAACAACTTTATGCAAAAGGATGTTTTAAAAGTTTTAATGAATAAAATCACTACATTAGAGATATTTTTCATAGTTTATTTTATTTTTCAGAAGAGGACTGTCAGAAGGACCTGGAAGGCAAAGTTTGGCTGCGAAAGGCAAAGATCCTTTGCCTACACATTTTACAAGAAATGTGCAGAAAGCCATTGACAAATATACCTGGTAAGAATTAACGTGTTAAATGGTTCTGATCTCAAAATCAAAAACATGCCCATAATGAAGAGAGGAAGCAGAATCAGTGATTGGTCATGCATTTCTAAGAGTTAAAAAAAAAAAAAAAAAGCAGTTTTCAGTTTTAGTGTAATGAAATGTTACACTGCATAAATGTTTTCAAATAAGTTTTAAAATCAACTCAGAGCAGTACAACCACTTCTAGTTTAATCCCTTCCCAAGAAATGTTCTTTCTGTTGCTTGCATTGGTCTCTGCAGTGAATCTGGGTCATCGTTTCGATCCAGTGGAAGCCCCACGCCGGCAGGTGCCCACAGCTCTTGGCCTGGGTCTGGGACACAGAGTTCTACTACCGGCTTATCAACGGAGAGGAGCTCGATTTACTCTTGGAGAGATGATGTATGTCTCAGAATCTTTTGTATAATTCCATGATTACAATTTATAATGAAGAATTTCCTGTCTTACTTTTCAATACTCTCTTTACCAATTTTGAAAGCACTACCTATTTGTTACACATACACACATACATCCATAGAAACGTATTTACACGTCACGTGGGAACACTTAAAAATATAGAATATGTAAGGGAAAATAAAAATCACTCATAATCTCATAGCCCAGCGTCTTAGCCGTTGATAATTTTGCTCTTTCCCCACCTCCTATCCCCTCCCCCCCGTATGTTGTACATGATCTCTTGTATTATATCCGTGACAGGAAATTGGGGACTGACTTTGACAATTAGGAACTTAAATACGAGAAAAAACGTGGAGAGGTAAAAATTGTACAAAATCACCAGATGAAGTGATATCCCCCCAATACTCTAAATCAGATCTTTTACTTTCACCTCTCACCCTAGCAGAAGCTGTTAACTTTAACCCTTTTTTTTGTTCTCTTCAAGAGTGGGATTCTTAGCTGTGGGAGTGAGTGTCCAGCTCAGGCTTTTGTTGGGAGCTCTACTAACCACAGTCTCCTGCCCCTTTACCCTCTCAACTGTCCCTGAGAATAGGGTCCCAGGCCTTTTGTGAAGCCCACGTGGCTGCGCAAGAGCCTCCACTACATCACCTTGGATGCTCTGACTCCTGCTCTTTTTTTGATGTTCCGATTTCCTTTGCCATTTTTAAAGCAGTTCACCACTTGGAAGGCACCTGTAGGTCCACTTCTTCGGGTCTGGGGTGTGTGTGTAATAGCTGGGCTTCTCACAGCCGCGGGGAAACACTGGACAGAGTCAGCTCCAAATCACTCAGGCCTTTTTGAACAAGGTGGGACCAGCTCATCTGTGACAAGCAGCCCTCCCCCTCACCCCCATGCGTCTGCAAATGGGAAGAAGGCTGAGGACCATTGCTTCATGCCATCCAAATTCTGAGATCCTTTCTATACACATTTTTGTGCAATTATCCAGAGAGATTCTTGCGACTTCCATTTATAGAATTGAAACAACTTCAGGCCCTACAATTGCTTTTCATTTAAAAACTTTAACTTACTTTTTTGGTGGGTAATATTTACAAAAAGCAGCAAAAGCCAAAAGAAAGAAAATTGAAAGTAAGCCCAGTCCCCTCCCGGGAGGCAAATATTATTAGTTGTTACCCTCTTGGCATTTTAAAAGAGATCATTCAACTCACCTGCTGTCTGGGAATCTAGTTTATTATCAATTTAAGCGAAGACGCAAAAAAATATTGAATATCATTCCATGATACTCAATCCAGTTTGAACCATCTTGAATCAGGTATATCACACTGAATGTATGCTTTGTTGCTCTGAGTTGTGGATTAGATTACAGGTTCACACACCCCTAAAAGAAATTATAGTCAAGGTTCTTCATTAAAAGAAGGTAAATGGCCCTCACATAAAAGTAATTTTCCATTTCAATGGTATCATCATCAGAAGAAAAACTAGCTGATATTTTGCAGATGTGCTTAGGTGTGTGACACCCAACCATATGAGGGACATGTGTCTATGTACACATGTGTACATACATACATATAGATATATAAATATGTGTAGTGTGTATGAGTCCATTTATGTCTGTCAATATGTGTACCTTTACCTATATTTACATCTCTGTAAAATCTCAAATAGGCCTCATAACTTGTGTGGTAGAAATGGTCTCTATTAACAATTAAAGAAGCTGAGTCTCACATTAGGATATAATTTATCAGAAGAGTAGAAATTGGGCCACTGGTATGTCTGACCACAAAGTCCACATTCTTGTTATCATGTCATACTTCTTCCTATATAATGGGCATTTTAAATTTTGCAAGCGTTATGGATTATGAAGGCCGGATTTCTACAACTTTTAGTCTTGTAACTAAGTGTGCATTTCTTGTTTTAGGAGTTTGACAAAGCCAATGCACAGAAAGTACAGCAGTTATTCTGGGAGGTGGAGGAAATGTTATTTGAAGGGAAAGTCAGCCCTCAGACTCAGAATCTAGTGGCCGAATGCAGTGAGTGGGCAAGAAGATCCCTCCATCTGAGGTAGGGAAGTTGTTTATGGTAATTCTCTGAAATGGGTTTCGGAACCACCCACTGATGTTTTCACTGAAACCAATTGCCCCATCAAAACATGTATCCAGAACACGTCTTTGGTGAGAAAGCATATCCTTTGTTTTTATTTATTTATTTTTTACTTTTTTAGCATACCTTTGAAATGGTGCTGGAGGGAGGAACAGAGTAATTATTTGCCAAATGATTGGAAAGATGAATCTTACTGACTAACCAAGATTCCTTATGTAGGAAAGATCACTTATTTTTTTAATCCCTCTGGTATTTATTTTATTTTATTTTATTTCATTTTTATTTTTATTTTTTAATTGATTTTTTTTATTAGGCTCCACCCCACAGTGAGAAGCCCAGTGCAGGGCTTAAACTCATGACCCTGAGATCAAGACCTGAGCCGAAATCAAGAGTTGGATGCTTAACTGATCCAGGCGCCCCAGGATCATTTATTTTTTTAATATCAAAGATGGAGAATATACATTGGGTCTGAAGGAAAGCTTTTCTTCTCTCAGTATTCAGCCAAACTCACTTAGGAGAGAAAAAAAAAATCCATCTCTGTTATCAGAAGTTCCTTTATATTAATTATATTTGGGGAGAATAGATTAGAGCACTTATACAAATGCAGATGAATTTTCTGGTTACCTCAACTAGGTAACTTAAAAAAAAAAATCTTGACTAAGTAGTCTTTCAATTTTTCTACTCAGTCCTTTATAAGCCTTTTACTTGAAGAGTATAGTACGTCCAACCAATATTAATTGTGGGTGCTTATTTTTCTAGGTGTAGGGCACTTAGTGAAAAGCCAGGAGCTCAGAGCAGCTCCTGTCACTCTTACATAGTTAAGATAATAGTGAAGGAAGGAGGGTGGAAAAAGAAAACACTGCAAGGAATATAAGCCAGGTGTACATATTTATATAGTTTTATTCATTATGTAGATATTAGTTAACATTTATAGAGAGCTCCTACGTGCCCAGCATTACCCTAGCTGTCTGTTCCTTATCACTTCATATATGTGCCTTCAAAATATTATTTCATCTGACTTTCAACATTGCAAAGCATTTTTCCTTTTTCTAATAAATTATATTAGAGTTCCTTTTATTCTTCCTTTTTATTTTTATTTTTTTACCTTGCAGAGTATTAGGAAGACAGCTCATCGTGCCAACTGATGAAGGGTTCCAACATTTCCAGGGCAGCGAGCCTCGTTCTGCACTCCACAAACCCTTCTTAGATGCCTGTGGACACAACCACAACAGCAGAGAGTAGGTTCCTATAGGTTATTTTTAAAAGTATTTTGAATTTCATTTTAGTTTTCCTTTTTTCATGTCTGTAGCCATGAGGCTTGGCTCCACTGATTTGGAAGCTTAGATTTCAGGGACTGGCAGGTACAGAGCATTTTTTTCCCCAGGATGTTTCTGATTCTAAATTGATGGTGATGATGATAATGGTGCAGAGTGTGTGTAACGAGGGAGTTAACTCTTGAAATTCTGTTTCAAAGACTCTGAAAGGTGGGTTAGATACAAAATCAAAACCTGACCTCTTGTCATGGATCCTAAGTTCCAATGCAATAGCAAAAGAAATAAAGCTCTATCATATTTTCTTTTGTTCATCAACAGATTTTGATAAATCCCTCTATGCCAGTCACACATATTTGGGACTATGCCATGACATCATCTTATTACAGCAGAGGGGATACAAACTCACATAGTAACTTAAACTTAAGAGACCCTTAGAATTTTTAATGATGCCTGTGTAAAAATGTTGCTTTTAAGGATATGATTTTAACAAGTGTAATAAACAATGATTTTTTTGTTTGGGATTCTGTACTTTATGGATTTTAAAGACTTGCCAAAATCACACAAGCTTTATATTCTTGATATTTTACAAACTCTCACAGAGGATCTGCTTTTCCCTATAGGTTGTGCATCTCTGGCTCTCAAATACTCCCAGAGGCATGCTCAGCCTCAGCCCGGCCAGGCTCTGATGGCACAGGGGTTGCAGACCTAACAGCATGTTCACCCCTGGAAGAAGAGGTTTATGGCGTGGATGGAAAGATTGAGGAATATTTTGCTTTTGACAGAAAAGAAGAGTAAATAGAATTTATTTGACATTAACTTGGTGTAATAGTATTAATTTACTTGACATTTATTTGGATTATATGCTCATTTATTGTTTTGTGTATTTTTTACTTATCCCCCAAATTTTCCATTCTTTTGAGAGTATTACACTCCCAAAAGATTTTAGATTCCTAGCAGGATATGTCTATGCTGCATCAGGGCTTCCTCTCCACCCCCCCTTTTTTTTTTTTTTTTTTTGAGAATATAGCACAGCTAGTAAACAAGAATTATGTTCAGCATGTTGGTGAAAGCGGACAGAGCTACTAGTGGCCTTCATTTCCTGAGGACTCCAGGCTGCCCAGAAGGGTAAAAGGGAAGGCCCAGACTCTGCACTAAATACAGAGACTTAAATTCGTTCTTAGATAAAAGCTACAAATATTGAATAATAAAAGTTGGCACATTAAAAAGTAACGTGCTGTTTAAAAAAGAATGTTATGTTTACATATGTAGAATGTACATGTGCATGCATACTAGGTAGAGATGAATAGGTTTATAACACTATTTTAACTTTAACCATTGGTACTTTTAGTAACCACAATGGGTTTTTTTCTTAGAGATGATGAATGTCTTGAGCAAAAGTCAGCTCACCGTCATAGGATGTGGCATAAACACGGACTCCCTCCCGTGTCTCCTCATGACTGTATCAAAGATGCAGTGGCCGCAGAAGTGTTTGATCACGTCTGGACAAATGTGGTAGAAATATTGGAAGAACTGATTAGAAAAAATTGGGAAGTGACTCTCACAGGTACTTATATGTAGTAGTTGGCTCTAATGAAAAGAAAAAAAGACCCTTGCTGCTCAGCCATGTGCCCTCACCCAGCTTGGCCACACCTAGGATATGATTCGGGTGAGAAGGCAAGCAGGTTTTCTCCCCTTAGTCATGAATGATCTTTAATCCCTTCAAAAAGGATGTTATTATTTTTTAAGAATATATATGCACTTTGGAACAATAACAGAAATACACAAGAAAGAAGCTTAAAGTTACTTTAAAAAAATCTCTGATAATAGGAGAACTTCTCTAATAATGGGAAATTGCTTTTTAATTGTTTATGACATTATTTGTAAAGCAAAATAGAAACATAGATAATTTAATAATCATTTCATTTAGCCTTACAAAAGGTTCTCTAAACTACTTGAAATTTAGATCATAGAAATGTCAGCGGTGGACGTTAATGGCTAATGTTATAGAATCAGTTTATTTTATAAATAAATGATTTTATTTATTTATTTATAAATAAAATAAACTGATTATTTATAAAATGTTCTCTAAACTACTTGAAGAAACAGATGATAGAAATGTCAGCGGTGGACGTTAATGGCTAATGTTATAGCATCAGTTTGTACAAAAGGGTACTACTCATGTTAATTTAAATATATCCTTTTTTCCACCAAAGGGATTAGTTGGGATATTATAAAATACCAAGAATTTTTCTTGCCCCAGTGTATAGTCCCTGCTTTTCTACCTACTACTGGAATGATAAGCCTGTGTGTGTGTGGAAAATGTCACGTCAGTCAATTGCTCTGTGGGGTCTCTGCTCTACAGCAGGATTCAGTGGCCATAGCAGATTCATGGTAACTAAAAAACAGAGGTACTCTCCGAACAGTGAATTTTAAGTACATGTATTTAATAATATGTTTCCTAATAATCTTGATTTGGTATTGTTGACACAGAAGGAAAGAAACAGAAAGAAAAACTGAAAGTAGCTGAGAATAAATCTCCACTTCTACATATTTCTCGTATTAACACTGATGCACCAAGTGTTCCCCCATCCAGAAGCTCTGAAGCTCGCAGCCTATCCCTGGCTTCTCATCTTAATCCACCTCAGGTAGGTGTTTTTCTACTAGTCTTCAATATTTTTTTAATCTCTGGCCTGGATTTGTCAGAGTGCCATCTAGTGTTTGGTTTTGTTTGTTAATTAGACTAAAATTTAAAAATAATCTTTTCAAGGAGTATAATAGCATAACCATATTCTTTTTTTTAAAAAAGATTTTATATATTTATTCATGAGACACACAGAGAGAAAGAGAGGCAGAGACACAGGCAGAGGAAGAAGCAGGCTCCATGCAGGGAGCCTGACATGGGACTCAATCCCGGGTCTCCAGGATCACACCCTGGGCTGAAGGTGGCGCTAAATCGCTGAGCCACCCGGGCTGCCCACCATATTCTTTAATAGAGTAGGGACACTCAGATTTGAAACTGTCCACCCGCTTTGAGCTGTAGAATTTTTTTCCATATTTTTAAAGAGAAAAAAAATGCTTTTCCTCAACATTTCTAACCAACTTGAAAGTTACAGAGGTTTTCCTGTCTTCCCACCAAAATAATAATAAAAAAAAGTCAATGAGAATATGTTGGGTTCATTCAACATTTATTGAGTTTGCATGAAGTGTACTGTAGTAGATGTTTTGAGGAGACCTGTAGATGAGCAAAGCATGGTCCTCGATCCAGTAAAAGGAAAAGCATAGTATAAATCACATGCAATACATTGTGTGAGTCATGTGCAAAACGAGGCCTCAGGAGAATAAAGGAGAGAATGATTCATCCTGACTGGAGCTCAAGTCTTGATCTTTTAGGTTGGAGGTGAAATTGAGCCGAATCACAAAGAAGTGAATGGTTTTGCATGGGTAGGAAGTCTGTGTGGGTCATTTCAGGCCAAGCAGAGGCATGTTTGGAGAATAGTGTGTGGGTGGGATGGGATCAGAGGTGAGGATGCTGGGACCAGCAGGGGAATTATACCAAGAACAGGGCATTGAGAGTCCTGGACCATTGTGGGGATTATGTTGGACAAGTCATTTAACTTTTCAAAAGTTGAGTTTCCTTTATCTAGGGAATGATGTCCAAGTATTGTTGTGAGGATGAAATCACATAAATAGGTGAGAGCTCCTAACGCAGAACCTGGCACATGTTAGGTACTCAGTACATTCTTCTCAGATTGCTTCCTTAGTTAAAGGTCAGGTGGAGGGTGAGGCCAGAAAGGCTGATCTTGTTCATGGGAGACCTCAGTAGTGCTAGGGAGCTTGGACTTTATGTTTGCACAGCTCGTCTTGTGTGGGGGAGCAGAGAAAAGGGGTAAGACAAGATTCTTGGTCTTGAGGTACAGGCAACTTAGCTGGAGCGAGTCAAGCCATGCCAAACGATACTATACACGTGCACACAGGTGCACACACACAACATGAGGCAGTCAGTGGTAGTAGAGCAGATGAGAGTTTGAGCTGTGGGACTACAAGTATGGGGTCGGATGTGACAATTTATTAGTTCTGTGATCTTGAATCAGTCCCTCAAAGACTTCGTCTCATTATCTGTGGGATCTGTGAGTCAGGAAGCTCTGCAAAGTAGAGGAGATAAGACATTTAGTGCAATGTGTAGCATAGAGTAGACACCCAATAAGTGTTAGCTTTCATTATAACCAGATGCAAACTGTAGGCTATATTGTATCATACCATATCCTAGCCTGGCTATATTGTAATCTGATGCCCTTTAGCTCATAAGTGCCTTGCAGTTCGGGGGGAAAGTAGCATACCTCCATAAAGTAGAGTGACACATAAACTAAATCTGAAATGATAGGTAAGATTTAGAAAGGCTGAAAGAAAAAGGGAAGATGTTCAAGGCAGAGGCAAAAATATGCATCTAGCATAGGAGCAAATAAACAGATGCTCTTTGAGAGATTAGAACACAGAATAGTGTGTAGGGTCCAGGGGCAGAAGTACAAAATAGGAATGTCTAATAGTATTGTTTTACTCTGTACATAAGGGCTTTACAGTAAGCCTTCTTTGCTTTTGCCAATCAAAATAAACTTTTGGGGGCAGCCCAGGTGGCTCAGTGGTTTAGCACCTGCCTTCATCCCAGGGCCTGATCCTGGAGACCGGGGATCGAGTCCCACGTCGGGCTCCCTGCATGGGGCCTGCTTCTCCCTCTGCCTGTGTCTCTGCCTCTTTCTCTCAATCTCTCTGTGTTTCTTATGAATAAATAAATAAAATCTTTAAAAAAAATAAACTTTCGGAACTGCTACCCTTTATTGTATTTTTTGTTTTTTTAAAACTGCTCTGGCAGGTTCAATTGTGTTTCCCACTTTGCAGATTCAAATATGTGGTATGAATCACATAAAAATGGACAGCTGATGGCAGCATGGAAAAAGAATTCTTAAGTATTAGGCAGTATAAGTAAACTTGAGAAATATGGAAATTTTTAAGTTTAAAGGGGTTTTTACAAGTGTTTTCTTTTTGTAGATTTTAATGGGTTTTGGAAATATTTTTTATAGCTAATTTGTTTTCATTTGAGTCAATGTTAAAATGAATGGAAAGCAAGGTTGAAAGTAAAGATGAGATATTATTAGAGCCTGTTTTGAAATAGTCAAAGCGGGTCTAGCAGTAATTACAACAGGTCTTAATTTATTCCTCTAACACTTTTAAAAAATATTCAACCTGGGGAAAATGTGATTGTAGTTGCCACATCTATTCTCCAACTAGAATACGATGCTAGCTTCAGAAACAGGATTTTAAATATTGAATCTAAATATTGTTTCCCATCCTAGTTGGTCATATCATGGGACCAGATAGGGAATTCATGATTATTTACCCTCACTTCATGCTTCCACCAGTGCTATCTAATTTAATTCTCATACAAAGTATCTATCGTTATCCTCACTTTAGAGATTAGGTAATTAAAACTCCAGGAACAAAGTAATCTTTCCAGGACCACCTACCAGGAAACAGAACTGAGATTCTAATGTAAACCTTCAAAATCTGAGATCTGGTTGGGCTTTTACCCAGGCTATTGTGCTGCTCCCAGGGCTGCTAACTGGGGCCAGCTGTGAAGGATAGGGTAGGAGAAGAGGTCTAAGCAACAGGTCTAGGAGGTCTAAGCAGTTAGGAGCTGGGGCATGTCCCTTCCTTTGCTTCTGCAGATTCCCTGTCTGCCTTCTTCATCCTGGTGTTATCTGGAGGCTGGTGCATGGTGGCTGTATGAGGGCTCTCTTGCCCCTTGCCCTGAAGCTCTTGGAGCTCAGAGCAAAGGATGAGAATGACAGGACATTGTTTACTCCTAGCCTCTCTGCCAGGTGACAGTGATCAGTGGCATTTCTCCGAGCAGCTACCCTGTCCAGATTCCAGAAACCTCTTCCTCACTTCTCGCCATTGCAGTCATGCATGTGGTACTGTGTCCCTACTGCTACATGGTTATATTGCCTGGGGGGAATTAAGCCATTTCCTGTTAATTTCTTTTCCCACATCTTTATAAAAGATCCCTTTTGAATTTTTTCGCCAAAGTAGCCAGTTGGAGTGTACCATTTATCGCCCGCTGATTCTTGACAGGCACCAAGTAATCTCAATAGCACTGGATGCCTCTTAATTTCTATTGTTTCTACTTTTCACAGGTTCATCGCTTCTCCAACAATTTTTATAGTGATTTGAGTGGTGTGATGACAATTCAGGCAAAACCACTGCAGCAGAGACCTACTTATTTTGCAGACAGAACACAGTATGTATAAGAAATAATTACCCCCCCCAAAAAAAGAAATAATTACCCCACCTCTTCTCTATGCTGGATACACTCAAGCACTGAAGACTGAAGAGGATGTGGGATAATGAGCATCCCGCTGAACCCCTTGCGATAGGTACGCCTGAACCCATTCGGGGAAGGAGACAGCCACGCGTGAGAATGAAAACACACTTATAATATCAACCACAAAATGGTCATTGTTAGGGTAGATAGATAAGGGGAAGACACCTGTGAAATTTTAATCTTGTGGGCTATTCAGGTAGGCTTACATCAGTGAGAACCTTAGATCTTTTCTTTGTTTCCCCGTGGTTGATTCTTCAGTGAAGTTGAAATTGATTTGGAAATTATAGTCTTTCATTCAACCAATACTTAGGAGTATCTTATTGAGCCAGGCACTGTTCTAGATGATGCCTAGTAGTGGACACATATATGTGCCTTGTTCTCCTAATGCTTACATCTGAGTAATCAACTTGACCTCCACCCCCCAGGAATGAGCAAGAGGACAGATCATTGGGTACAGGGGCTGGTGCTATCTCTTTGGCACGACACCGCCTGGGACGAATCTCAGATGCTCGTGTACTACACACTTCTGGAAAGAAAACACCTGCACACACGAGGCTGCCTTCTCTTACTTCAGACTCACAGAGAATGAAAACCCCCAATGTGTACAGTGATGAGGTTCTTCGGGGAACAAAACTGTAAGTCCTGTCTCTCTCCCGGTAAACCAAATGTCACAGGGGACAGAGACGCTTGCCAGTTAGGACTTACGGATTCTTACTTGTCAAATTTTATGTGGCTACTTCTCAGGTATTTCATGAATTTGAATTTTTTAAAGATTTTATTTATTAAAGAGAGAGAAAGCATGAGCAGAGAAGAGGGGCAAAGGGAGAGGGAGATGCAGACTCCCCTTTGAGCAGGGAGCCTGATGTGGAACTTGATTCCAGGACCCTGGGATTATGACCTGAGCCAAAGGCAGATGCTTAACCGACTGAGCCACTGGGCGCTCCATGCATTGGAATATTTAACATGAATTTTGTTCCAGTAGTATAGTTGGTTATATCCTGGAATAAAAAAATCAGGCAATGTACCTGTAGCAGTGCAGCAAAATGAAGCTATAATGGTGAGGCCATCTTGGGTGGGTATTCAGTGGCCTAATCTGTAAAACTAATAGTTAACTAATGCTTTCAAATTACATACACAATTCTTTCTTATTATGAGGTCCAAAAAATTAGTGTGCATACAATCCTATACAAATAAAAGGGACATACATAACTTTCAGGTTTTTGTTTGTCTCAAATTTTGATTTAAATTCTAGTTCGTTTACATATAGTGTGATACTAGTTTCAGCAGTAGTCCAACTATTAGTTTTTATTTAACTCCGAGGCTGCGTTTCACTCCATGTGGGGAGTTTCACAAAAGCTTTTGACCTTCAGGATCAACTTCAAATCATTGCTGTGTTAGATTCGGAATCTGTCCAGTCTTTTGTTGCAGAATTATGAAGGAGCAATCCAGCTTTCTCACTCAAGTGTCAGGCTATCCTTCCATTAATAACAGCCAGTGTTTATTGACTGCATTCTGTTACCAGCACCAGCTAAAGGAGTCGCATTTATTATCATATTTATTACCTGCCACAGATCTTTCGAGTTGGTACTCACAGTATCCCAGATCCAAGGTGAGGAGACAGAGGCTGAAAGAAGTTGCATAACTTGGCCAAAGATGATCTCCCGAGGGAGAGGCAGAGCTGGGACTCCCCACAGTACTGTTCAGCTTCAGAGACCAGCCCTGGACTACAGGGGCCCCGGGCGTCCTGCAGCCAGGAAGCCAGATATTAAGGGGCTGCCCTGGGCTCCCCACTGCAGGGATGGGAGGCATGAGCTAGCCACCAGAGCTAACCAGTAACTGGATTTTTTGGGATGCATTACATAGTGCCATGGCACCTTTGGTTTTTGATGCGTCTCTGTTTCTTTCACCATCTGGAACTGATATTTCCGATGTTATTTGGGTTATTTGGGTCACCCGGGGTTATCTGCTCTGGGAGTTCTTTCAAGAGTGCTCCCTCTCCTCCATCCTTCGTGGCCATCTGGGACCCCTTCGCCCCCTGCCAGGGTCACTAGCCCATTGAGGCCCTCTCCTCCTCTTCCCCCCAGCCTGCCTGGGCTCCACTGTCAGGCTTTCCTCCCAAGCCTTTTCTATTTTCTCTTGAAATAAGCCAGATGCCTCCAACTGGACATTCCCTTCATGTTCTGGCCCCCTCTATCTGCAGGCCCGTGTTTTTCAACTTTTTTGTTTGTTTGTATTATTCCTGCCATTCTAAAATAGGGTTTTTTTTAAAGATTTATTCATTTATTCATGATAGAGAGAGGAAGAGAGAGAGAGAGAGAGAGAGAGAGAGAGAGATTGAGAGAGAGAAGCAGGCTCCATGCCGGGAGCCTGACACGGGACTCGATCCCGGGACTCCAGGATAGCGCCCTGGGCCGAAGGCAGGTGCCAAACCTCTGAGCCACCCAGGATCCCTATTCCTGCCATTTTAGACTACCTTTTGTAATTCCTCCCCTACCCATGGAATTTTAATGCCACAAATCTACTGTATAGTCTATGTATTGTTCTTTATATCTGTGTTTTATGCATAAAAAGAGTAAGGTTTTTTTTTCTGGGGGGGGGGGGGATGTCCCACCAACAACCAGTGTTTGCCTGCTGGGAGCAATGTCACCATCTTTGATTCCGCATACCTATATCTTCCTGCTACTTCTCATCACCCACCTTGACTGGGGGCAGTCGTATTGTCTCTCTGACCCACAAATACACCAGCTGTGAATGTTCTTACTTCCAGATTTTGTTTGTGCTCTTTCACTTTTATTAAAATAACATCTTTTTAACTATAAAAGTATGACAAGTTCTCTGTGGATACAAAAAATATGAGTAGATATCAAAGATCACCCGTATGCCCAACACATACAAATATAAAAATGATAACTTGGTCAGTTTACTACCAATTTTGTCCATGGTTATGTTTCTTCTTTTCTCTCCTTTCCCTTTTCTTTTTTTCCTAATAATATATTATCGTACTATTGTGGCACTTTTCATATGATTTTTTGACTTAATGTTATTCATATTTTCCATGTTTTTAAATATTTTTGAAAGCATGATTTTAACAACTAGAAAAAGTAACATGTGGGTATGTGACAATTTATTAAGTATTTCCCATTACTGAAACTTTTCATTCCTTCTATATTTTCACTATTATAAGGTACAGTAAACATCGTTTTATACAAATCTTTTTTTAATTTAAATTCCAGTTTATTAATATACAATGCAATATTAGTTTCAGGTGTACAGTGACATTTTATGTAAATCTTAATAAGGATGTCTAAATTGTGTCCTGGTGGTGTCATTCTAGAAGTAAAGCAGCCAAGTCAAAGGTTATGGATGTTTTTAAGACTCTTGGAATACTTTTCCAAAGCTCTTCCCAGAATGGTTTGGGACTACTACAATTTGTAGTTCCATTGGCAGGATGTGAGACTTTTTCCTTGCAGCCTCTTAACTATGGGTAGTATATGTATTTTAAAACTTGATAGGTCAAAAGGGTCATATTTTAATTTTCATAACTATTACCAACAAATAAATGAATTAGAGTCTTATTGTAAAATATCCATCTTTGTCCTTGTGCATGAACTGGACAATTTTCCAGTGTCAGTATCTGGTAGGGAATGTCTACCATCATTACTCTTCTTTTATTAACATTTCCTCACCTTTCCTGACAAACCTTATGATCTGGTTGTCAAATTCAAAACCAAAAAGTATCACATTGAACCTGCTCACATTAAATCTATTAAAAACCTAGGGAAAACTGACATTGTCACAATATTCCATCTTCCCATCAAAGGACTTGTTTGCCTCTCCTTTTAATGACCTTATATAAGTTTTATAGTTCTCTTCATCTGGGTCCTGCACATTTGTAATTAATGTTATACTTCATGGATCACACCACTCCCTAAATTTCTACAGTACAAATATTTAGAATCATTTACTGTGACCTTTTATTACATACAGTAATTATATTGTTCTCTAATTACTTCATGGGTTTTCATCTTGTTTTCAGGAACTTGTAAGCTTGTCAAGGGGGGGGACACTAGATCCTCAGTTACTTGCACATTCTGCCCATGGTTGGCCCAGCTGAGCACTCAGTATATACAGGTTGACAGTCCCTGCTGAACAAGGAGAAGGTGACTGGAGCCGGTGCTCATTCCCCTCCCTACATTTATCTCGGGGACATTCCACTCATGCATCATGAGCATTTCTTTTGGAAGGCAATTGTGATTAGTAGCTCAGATTAAGAGCTTCGGGTGAGGTCCATCCCCTTCTGTCTGCACCTGGGTACCCAGTCACATGTTGTTGTGTTTACAGGCAAACTGGCGGGGACCGTGTGTCCTCCTCATCAGCTCAGGCCTCGCGGAGCAGATTACCCCCAATAGGCTCAGAGACCTGTGAGCAGAATATGGCAGTTCCTGGATCTCGACCTGTTTCTGTAAGACAGATTTCCTTCTACTTAAGTGCACTATTCAGATTTTCTATTGGAAAACAAACAAAACAGAATATAAGTTTGGCACTTCCCTGTGAACACAGTAATAACAAAATGTCTCTCCATAATCTGCTTCCTGACAGTGACAAGTGACAGGAGGTAGGAAAGTTAACTCATTGTGTTGTGAAATACAAACATGATTTGAATTAAGTCAGAAAGTCCAGGTGTCAAGGAAAATCTGATAGGTTGGTATAGAGAAGAAAATACCATGCCTGTCAGGTCAGGAGACAGGAAGATCTGTGTTTGAACCCTGACTGCAAACTCTGTATGACTTGGTAGACAGTAATCTCTCTGAGCCTTAATTTTCTCACTTGTTAAAGGGTCACACTGATTCCTTCATCAAAGAATTGTTATAAGGATGAAATGAAATTACAGATGGTAAATTATGCCTGCATAAATAGGACCTCAGGAAAACACCTCTGCCATTTTATCAGGCCTCATTCTCATGGTTAACCTGCACCACATCTGGGCAGCGTGGAGGGGAGCATCTTCTCCACCCACGTTCAACTCAGCCACACCATGGCAAATGGTCTGGGAAGGTCTGAGGCTGCTAGTGTGCGTACCCACACGTCCCCCTAGACTTACAATGACCCCTCACTTACCTCCCATATGGGTAACATTTCCCTATTTCGGAGAACACAGAAGGACCCTGGGTTTGGGAGCATAAAGGCCTCGAGAGAAAACCTGACAAAAACATTTTCTCTTGCATTCTTTTGCCTTCTTCAGTACAGCAATAGAACCCATGCCCAGAGAGGCAGGAGTTGCAAAGCATTGATGTGTAACCTTAGCATGTTGTGGCTTAAAGTCATGAAAGAAGGCAAACATCACATGAAAAATATTCCGATGCTTCACAAATGCAAAATTCTATTGCGATTATAATTTAATATTAAGAATTTTATGTGGTTAAGGTTTTCAATTCATGTTTATTTATTCGGATGCTACCATTTTACCAGGTTAAATAATAAAGTTACATAATTAGAATATATTTTGATATTTATGCTTGATAGGCCTTGTACTTCACAGTATCTAAATAGAAGTTTCAAATAAGCAAGTGAATGATTGAGCATGTAGAGATCTTCTTTTGTATTTTTTAAGGATTGCATTTACCTTAAACCAGAACATATTATCTTTTATTTAGTACAGAGGGAGGCATCCACAGAACCGTGTGTTAAGTGCGATACCTGACAGTTTAGAACGATCACCTCTTCGTGAAAGATCTCTGACCATAGAACAGTTTTCAAGACCCAGCACAACCCATGCATTTCGGGTAGGTTGTCTGTTAATCATAAATGTGATTTTTAGAAATATGTGAAACAATAAAACTCAATTCTCATTTTATTTTTCTTCTAATAGCTAGATACTCCTCGAAAAGGTTCATTGACATTGATGGAATTTGCTGGCCACTCGTGGACAAGTCAAAGTTTCTTGACAGGTCAGTTTTTCCCACATATAAGTAAAATAATATAATATGTGAAGCTTCAAGTTATGGAAAGAGAAATTGAGGATTATCTACCTTAATAGGACTATTCTGACCATATAGGAGGAAATAGCCCAAGTGTTTATCATCAATGGCCAGACACGAAGTCTCTACAAAGAGCAAAGCTGCAAAAATAAGCACTTACCTGCTGTTAGTAATAAAGGGTAAAATGCCCAAATGCTCTTCATTTAATTGGGGCCTCACAGAAAAAGAAAAATTCTGTCTTAGGAGGCTTGTGAGAAATCAGTATCTCTCTCTGTGCAATGCAGTTTTCATGTTTTCCACGAAACCTTAATCTTAGTTCTCTTTGAAGATCTAATTATAAAAATGCTTCATGAAATTAATACAAATATTCTAAGTATTTTATAATGGAGAGTTTTACAGATAAATACTTGTTTTCAGCCTAGTAGCTATTTTTAGGGTAAAGTTTCTACTTGAATTTAGGCTAACGATGTTTTAGTTTTCAAAACTGTTACCAGCATTTTTGTTTAAGGAGGCAACATAGCATTGTCATGAGTCATGCCACTCTGAAACCAAATGCCTGCTTACCATCGTACTCGCTGAGCTATCTTAGAGCCTCCACCTTTCTGGGCCTCAGTTTCTTCTTTTATAATAGGCTGGGTGGATGGATAGAACAATCATTGGAAAAATGTAGGCAAAGGACCTAACTAGATTCCAGGAATATATTGTTTGTTTAAAAATTATGAATACTTTGTATTATAGATAATCTGAAATGTAAAGGATAATTTGCTATCTTAAGGCAAATGCTATAATTTAAAAATAAATCTGGTAAATTGGAAACAGTGGGACAGCGCAGCAATTTTATCATTGTTTACATCAGCCCTTTTATAATTCTGTACCACAGTGATATCCAAGATTCTTTAGCCCTTTATAATTTTTCTCCTATGCAAATAGCCCTAAGCCACTATGCCTTTCTGCTACTTTTCTTTGTATATCCCCTAGCAACATTAGCTCTCACTGTGAGTGACAGTAGTTCTTTTGTTTTTTTGTTTTCTCTAAAAGCAGTCATGCTATGTTATCAGGTATTGCTCTGACTTGGAGATGGTCAGGAGCAAAGTAGGCATAAAGTGTGTTTATTAATAAATAGCAATGTACCAAGTGCTCCCTCTGTGCCAAGTTCTGTGCTGAGGGCTGGCATTCAAACACCAAGGAAGTTTTGGCCTGTGCCTCAAGGAACGCTCAGTGTAGTGGGGAAGATGGAAAGGACCAGGAGAGAGGTGAGCAGGACCACCAGCTGGATATGCAGATGGCTAAACGGATAGAGAGGCTTCCCAGAGGAGGCGTGAGCCATGCCAAGCAGGATGAGCATCATGTGATACATGAGAGAGACTCATTCCAAGGGAGTCATGTCCAGGAGACAGTGGTGCTGAAAGAGAGAGCTCATGGAATTGTGATGAATTTGGTTTTGGAGATGTTGACTGCAGCGAGCTAAGTGGAGCTGTCTAATAGTTTGTTGGTCACACAGGATTAGAGGTTCAGGAGAGGGAACTGGGCTCTGAATTTGTTTTAAATCTCCACATTTAATTTTCCCCCAATACTAAGTCAGTATATTCTCTTATTGATAACTTCGCGCCTATTATTATTGATGGTCAGAAGCCTTTTTTATTTCTAAGGAGTAAATGAGGGTACGTAAGAGAGATATGCCTATATTTCTAAGCATTTATTTTCTTTTTCTCTGATAAGCAGGCATGTAATCTGTTTCTCGACCTTTGCTTCCAGGTCAGAAAGCATTAGGAGCTATTAATTTATTAACAGTTGTTCTGTGACAGAAAAAAAAAAAAAGGAAATGCTGTGGGGGCATCCCCAATAGTGGGAAGAAGGATCTCTTCAGGCAGCTGACTGCTCCTATGAAGTAGTAGGGTCGTCAGAGCTCACTACCCAACTTCCTGAGCCTTAGGGAATCCACCTTTGGGTAGAAGGTTCGAGCAAACCCATCAGCTCTGGGAGGACACAGGGTAGCACCCAGGCTTAGTGCAGGGGGCGCCCCCTTCCTTCCTCTCAGGACCCCAAATGGCAGTTTTTGCATATTTCCTGGTTTACATAAAATAACATGAACATATTTTTTTTTAATCATGTGCATAGAAAGTAAAAAATAATCCTTTGAAAGCTGGAATTATTAGTGTTTTAATGAGAATTACTTTTTGGTTGGTGTTTCAGGTTCACAACATCCGCCTAAATCTTTTCAGAGGACAACTCTGACTACAAGAAAGAGATTCCAGGTGGCATCTTGATGGAACTTGGGCTTAAACTTCAAAGCCTCACCATGCCATTATCACTTGAAAAGTGGAAGAACAAGTATTATACTGTGTATCTGTCTGATAGTGAGATGTGAACCTGAGTGAAATGCAAACAAATAAACCACTTAATTTTGAACACTCGCATTGTAAAGAGACTACAAGTCAAATTCACCAACCTTCTTTACGGGAAGCATTCCAATAAAGGTTCTTTAGGCTTTGCTCGAAAGAATCTAACATGTTTGTAATCCATCATTTTATCAATTATACACAGACACATAATTAGTATATGTATCCACATACTACTTAACATATGAGAGGATATTATCTAGGAATAAGCCATTTTGTAATGTTGTGTCTTGACATGTGTTTGGAGTCTCAGTCTGTCACTGAGCTGTCCAAATCCTGATCATTAATACATATCACTCTCTTCTCTAGAAAATAGCAAACCCATTTTGGTACAGTGTGTCGGTTTACCTAAGATTCAGATTGTTCTAGTCAATTAATTTGGGCTACTTTTGAATCAACTGGATTTGAGCATGAAAACTAGTAAACAAAAATGGCTTGAGGAATTGCCATTCCTCAAAGAGGCTCACAAACCCAATTGATTCAAAAGTAGCCCGAATTTATTGATTTTTAAATCTGAACATAAACATAATATATCATTTATGGTTTCCTCCTTGTTGTTTACAGGTGAAGGTGTTCATCCACTGAGGGAAGGCTTTCAGCATCCTCTTCCCTTATTTGATCACAGGCTGACTTTTGCTCAGATGTCACCTCTGCCAGAAAGCCTTCCTGACCCTTCTAAGGCAGCGGTTCTCTCCTCTCTGTCCTCTTGCCCTGCTTTCTTTCCTTCAGAGAATGTGTCCCTGTCTGATAGTCATATAGAAAATGAAATAGGGAATGCCAAGGAGACATGGTCGAATTGGAAGTCAAGCTCTAGGGTCATTTTCTTTTGCTTCCCCACCCCATGTTTTTTTCTTTATAGTGACTTATATTCTTAGGTTCACTTTTAGATTCTCAGATCTCAAATCACCATTTTTCCCCCATCACTTAAATTTATCAATCTATATTTTATTAACCCAAAATGAAATTTCATCTATCTATCATCATGGACATGTATTTTCAGACATATTTCCACTGTAAGAAAAGAAGATTTTGGCCTATCTATAGATATCTGAAATTAAAAAGTATGTTGGGACTAGAATTAGTATTGTCCTTGATCACGGAATGATGGAACATATGTGATGCTAGAGCCCCATCTCCTCTGATCATTGCTCCCTTCCATTCCTGATTCATTTCTTATAGTAACAGAGCATGTTAGGGAGTAGATGGATGATGGCCACAGCTCTGCAACTCTAGGTAGCATTTTTAATGCTTAGTTACCCACACAAAGCAGACTGAAACATTTGGAGAATTTTCTAAACTCCCCCCCCCCCCAACATCAGCTAAAGAAACTTTCAAGAGAAAATATTAGTGTTAATTTAGCAGCTACCATCTAGGAAGAATTCCTGGACATGGGAGCAGTCTGGATTCCCGGTTCCTAAGGGCTTCTAGTTTGGGCTCTCTGGTCCCTAATTACGGCCAACTGTACTCATTTTATCCACCCTGCTCTTAACAGAACTGCTCAGGCTAATTTCTACCAGCTTCCAGGAACCATACACCTCCTTTCCTAATCAGCATTAGAAGGAAAGAAATGACTAGAAAGAAAATGACTGCTATGCATTCTAAACTAACATTAAGGATGAGTATTGAAGATAAATTAGTTTCTCCTGGAGAACCACTGAATATATTTTGTGGTAGCTTTACTTTGTGTGGCTTCTGAGTTTTGTAAATAAGAATCTATTCCTTTGTATATAAATTTTAGAATCTATTCTTTATACATGTATTGATAAAAAATGCTTTCAAAAAATAGAACCAAGTCCAGCAATCCTAATTTGCATCTTCTAAACATTTTCAGTTGGAGGATAAAGTACAATTTTAGAGATAACAGACTTGGCTCTGCCACTGAATTTAAAAAAGATCTGCTCAGAGCATATGTTTTTACACCTGTATTAAAGATAATTTATTTCATGTTAAATGAGATTTAGAGGTTAGTAAATAATGCTTATATCAAGGATGGTGCTTTTTGAACTGATTAGGGAAAAATTGGGGCAGTGCTTCCATCATAATCCACCTTGATAAATGAGTCATAGAATTTCTTTGTTAAAAACTGAAAAAGGCAAATTGAATAACTCCTAAGGTCTATTTTTAAATGAAGGTTAATGACTACATTAACTGAAATATCTGTCAATTCATCCAAAACCAAGGAAAGAATGAAGGAATTTTAGAATAACGTAAACACATGTAAAATACCAGAAAACTGCTAAATTTTATATATTAAATATCAACGGAATATCCATACTGATGTTATTCTGAACTAGAATGGAATTTCTATGCCAATTAAGAGGTACAGTTTTATGTCATAAAACAGGTGGGTATTATACTTTTAATGCCCCTGCTTTCTTATGACTACAGATCATTACTCAGGATTTTAGCTCTTTAATTTTTAACAAAAGTATTGAAAGAATTTTCAAAACTTCATTTTACTCATAAGGCTTCTTTTGATTTCCAATTTTTATATGATTTATGTACCTCTCCAGTTTCTAATACACAGATTATTCACTCATTTATTTTTAGCTGCATAGCAAACCTTTCCCAGGGAATTAAAAATACATAACCATACATGTTTGTGAGGGTTTATGCCAATTTAAGTTTTTTCTCCAGAAGATGACATTCCTGTGTGATAATCATGGATTTATTATTTCATCAAATATTCAGCAAGTACCTTTTTTGTGTAAGATTCTGTTCTGAGCATTGGACTGAACAAGACAAAGTCCAAAGTCTTTGCCCTAATAGAACTTAGATTCCAGCAGAGGAAACCCATTATAAACAAATCAGTACAAACATAATGCAAGGTCAGATAGCAATAGTGCTATGAAGAAACATGAAATGGCAAGGTAACATTGGCAAGAGCTGCAACTTTAGATAAAATAGGGAAAACTTTATTGAGAGGCAATATTTTAGCAAAGACTTGAAGATGAGAAGAGAAGCACATATATATGAAAAATTATGCTAGACAGAGGAAAAAACACAAAGGCCTGCAACAGGACCATACCTGGAGGTTTGAGGAATAGCAAAGAGGCTAGTGGGATGTGGTGTGGATTTAGCAGGGGTGTGTGTGGTAGGAGATGAGACTGGTGAAGTAATTGGAGCTGAAGGGATAAGATCCTTTCTGACTTTGGGAATGGTAAATTAACTGAACTGGGAAGCCACTGGAGAGTTTTCAGGACAGAGTGATGTAATCTGACCCCAGGTGATGTTCGGATGAGATGATAGTGGTACAGCTAGTGAGGAGTCAAGGGACTTTGGAGATATTTTGAAACTTGAGCCAATAGGATTTGCTGCTGCATTGGATGTATAGTGTGATGAAAACGAGTCAAGATTGACTCCTAGGCTTTGGTTTAACACTAGGGAACATCCTGGGATATGTCACGTTTGAGATGCCTATTAGATGCCTAAGTGGGAACACGGAGGCATTTGAGGACCTACACCCGGTTTGTAAAGAAATGCAGACTAGAGGGATACATTTGGCAACTGTCAACATATAGACGGTATTTAAGTGCTGAAGTGGATGAGATTACCAAGTGACTGAGTGTTGAGATTCAGGGAAAACAAGTGTGCTGGGTCCTGGGCCTCTTAATATCTAGAGGAATGGGATGTGAAGAGAAACCAGCAGAGCTAGAAGGAATGACTGGTGAGGGAGAATAAAAATCAAAGAACGGGGAATGCTCAAAGTCAAGTGGAAAGAAAACGTTTTCCGAGAAGGTGACAAGGACTCCAATATGTTGGATGCTGTTCGTAAGGGCCAAGAAATGATTTGAAGATTTAGCCACAGGGATGATATTGGTAAAATTGACAAGATCTGTGTTAGTGGAATGGACAAGGCCTGATTGCAGAGGGTTCAGGAGAGAATATGAGGAGAGGAATCAAAGCCAACAGGCACGGCCAGTCTTTTGAGGGATTTTTCTGTAAGGAGCAGAGGAACGGAACGAGAGGGAGATGTGGACTCAATCCCTTAGAAAATAAAAATCATGAGATACCCTTAAAGGTATTAAATAATTTTCTTAAGTTCTTAACATGATTAAACAATGTAGAAGTGAGTAAAAAACAGTGCAAGCTCTTCTCCATTCCCACTCCGTAGAATTCTTTCCAGACATCAGTTTGGAGATAGACTTTTTCTCCCAAAGATGACATGACATTATATATTCAGTTCTGCAACTTGTTTTATTATTTGTTTTCTACTTAGTATTTCATAAGACTCTTTCCATATTGCTACTTACAGATGACAAAAAAAAAAAAATCCGTTGGAGAAAAGCACTAGGCAATGTTTCTCTCTACTTCAAAGAGGCGCTGTAAATGGCTGTGTGAAATCTATACAATAGCTACGGTGAAAACTAATCTAATTAAGCAGAGTAGGAATCCAGAGCATTTCTCAATTTACCATCTTCCTTGCTGCTTTTGCTATAGTTCAGGGACCTGCTACCAGGCTCTTTGTAAATTGGTAAAGGGACCCTTCCTCTAAAATGGAGTGGGAGGCCAGCAGGGGGAGCACTCCCCTCTACTCCCCTTCCTCAATCTCAGACCCAACGGAAAGATACAATCCTTGCAAGGGATACCTCTTCACTATCCCGGCTGGGAGGAAGAAAGGTTTTTCTCCTCCCCTGGCAACAGCACAGCCAATGAGAGTCCTCTTACAACTCAGCCAATGAGAAGCCACTACACTTGGAACTCCCAGTTTAGCGAATGGACTTTTTGTTTCCAACAGCATCACCAATTCCCTCTTTCCTGGATAAGGGAGCACTTTTTTCTCCCTGGTACTCTGGGCTCCTCTATGACTTTGCTGTCTTTTGCCTCAAATTGCAATTCTCTACTACTCCCAAACATACCCATTTTGCTGATAAAAGAACTGACAGTTTTATTTTTAAGGTGGAGGCAGGCTTGAGGGAGGTATCCTTGTCTGCGGAAAAGAAGGAAAGTGATAGGACCCACAGCCAGCCCTTGGACAGAATTCCAGCATCCTTGTCACTGCCCTTTCCTTCTGCAGGCTCAGTGATTTTCTTCGCTCCCTTTTGAGAGCAGGCCAGAACTACTGTCTCCTTACCAAGCCCTCCCTTCCCAGCGTCTCTTCCTTCAATCTCTTTCCAAGGCTTTGACCGCTCTCCCCCACCCCGCCCCCGCCACTTGTCCTTTTTTAGGTGCTGGCTCTTCACGGTCCCAAGGATGTTTTGGAAAATATTAGCATCGCAGCAATGCAGCTGTCCCTTGTCTCAGGCACCTGATGCCAACCGAAAATTGGTGCTCCCAAGGTTGTTGCCCTTAGAGCTCCCCTCGATCAAAGTAGAGAGTGCTCTGAGTGATGCAGAAGCCGGGGACAGCCCTGGGGGCAGGCGGCCAGTCCTAACAGTGGAACGCGGCCGGCTTGCGCAAGGAAGCATGAGGTTAGAGACCCCGCCAGGGGGGGGGGGGGGGGAGCTCTGCAGATGCCCCTTTATTTCACTTTTGAAGCATACCCTTGTCCCCAGCTGGCGTTCTCCCGTGACCAGCAGCAGAGACCTAAAACCCAAAGCTCAGCCCGCCCTTCACCCTCCTCCTCCTCCTCCCCACTTCACTTAAATGCCTTCATTTCCATTTAGCAACACTCTGCGGAACCCCGGAGCTGTTTTCCGGTCTTTCGGTTTCTGCTTGTCCAAACAAAGAGGCCGGTGTGCATTACGTAGGGTTTTGCAGGCACAACCACCACCGCCCCCCCCACCCCCCCCCACCCAGCCCCAGCGGTGCGCTCCTAGGAGCCCGGGAGGCTCCAGCCTGGTCCCGGGGGCGACCCCTGCAGCGAGAAGCCCCGGGCGGGGCAGGGGTGGGGGAGGAGGGGGAGGAGGAGGGGGAGGAGGAAGAGGTGGAGGAGGAGGGGGAGGAGGAGGAGAGGAGCCACCTCCCCCCCGCGGGGCGCGCGAGCATCCCTGCGGAGTCCCGGGACTCCTCCCAGGACCAGGGGCTGGAGCTGAGCCCCGCGCCGCCCCGCGGGCAGTGGCCGTGGCCGTGCGGAGCCGAGCGCTGCGCGATGCCCGCGCTGTGGCTGGTGCCCTTGGGGCAGAAGCTGCTGCTGTGGGGCGCGCTGGGCGCCGCCTCGCTGGCGGGCGCCACCCTAGTGGTGAGGCTCCTGCAGATGCTGGCGAGCTACGCGCAGAAATGGCAGCAGATGAGGGCCGTCCCCACGTTACCCGGCGCCTACCCGCTGGTGGGACACTCGCTGTTGATGAAGCCCGACGGGAGAGGTAGGGGACGCGGCCCGGCCGGGCGCACCTGCTCCGGGGTGGGGTGCGGGTGGGGGCTCCCTGCATGCGCGGCCCCCCTAGCGGGGAGCCCCAGGGTGCAGCAGCTCCTCGCGCCTCAGCCCGCTCCGCACCTCCTCCCCGCCGACCACCCTCTCGCCCCCCCCCCCCCCAGAGCATCTCTACTTGGGGTGCTAGCTTGTTGGGAGAAAGAATAGCGAGCTCCCCGTTTCACGCGAACTTTTTCTTTATGTATAGGCGAGGACGCAGGATTTCTTAAGTTCTGTGCTGCTTTTTCCTCCTTTCCCCACTTGGCAGCTACTCCTGTCTCCAAACACTGCCTGTCTTGTCTCTTGGCTCTGAGAGCCTTGAGGGCAGAAACTTCTTTGGAACAGGACAAGTCCCTTTCAATACTTACCATCGGCCTCCACCCAGTCCACCGCTTCTGCAAAATCAGGGACTAGAAACTAATTTGAGACTTCCCTCCCTCCCTCCCCACATCACAAGACTTGCCCACAACTTTGTTTCCTTCTTGGCCTTCTCATTTCAGTTCTCTTAAGGAGGTTACATAATACCGGTAAACTATGAGGGCAGGCCCTCCTGGCAAATGTACACAGCATGTTTTAAAGACCTTCTTTATTAAACAGGGAATTGTTTTTTACTGATATCTTTTTGAAGAGATTGATGTATGCTCTGTTGATGAGAGGGAAAGAACAAACCACTTTAAGTTAGAAAGCTCTCAAAAGTACCTGGTGTTTTCAGTTTCCTAGCAGGGGTGGTGAATTAGATCTTAGCACTTTATTTTTCTCGGTGTGTAAGGTGGGATACCCAGAGCTGAAAAAAAAATTTTTGCCCAAAATGATGTATTCTAAAATAAACCTAGGACCACAACCCAATTTTACCCCAAATGAACTGTAGATAAGTTTTACAACTTAACTTCAAAGCTTGAAGGATAATTTCTTTTCCACCTCTGTCCCTCGCTGTTCCACCCCCAAAATGCTGTCATCTCAACTTCACCGGAATAAATAAGGCCTCATGGGGGTGTTTGTCAAAATATTGGAATTGTTTTCTGGCAGGAGAAATCCAAGTTAACTTTTCACCAGCTAAATAGCATGTGACTAATGTCACAACTGATCCAGTAATGCATTTAGATACAGTGGTTGTAAAAATTATCCTGGTTAATACTGTAACAGAGCTAACCTCTCCTTCTACCCTGAGGTTTAAGAAACAAGAAATAACGCACTTAAACAACCTCATCATGTTCTTTTGGGAAATTTTTTCTAAGAATTGAAATCTCTAGCCAATGAGACCTGTTTCAAAATAAACTGTGAGTTGATTGGAGTATTTAAAGTAATTCTTGGAGTTACTTTCTGAGTGTAGAAAGTGACAACATACCAGCTTTTACAAAGGGACTTTTAAATCCAGCAAGTCCTAGAATCTGGCATCAGGCAAAGTTCTGCTCAATTTCCAGCTTTGCAACCATGTTGTTTATATTTGAGAAGTTGCTTAAAACTCTCTAAAAGGAAGAGAGCAAGAGAAGAAAAAGGGGACAGAAAAGAATTTCAACAACAGCCAGAAAACACTGAACAAAATGGCAATATCAGTAATTAATGTAAAGAGATGGAATTCTCCAATCAAAAATCCTAGTGTGGCTGAATGGGTAGAAAAACAAGACCCATATCTATGCTGCATATAAGGGACTCATTTCAGATATAAGGACACACACGGATTGACAGGGAAGCGATAGAAAAAGATGTTTCATGCAAATGGAAACCAAGGGAAAGCTGGGAAGCTATACTAATACCAGAACAAAAAAGAGACTTTAAAACAAAAACTGTCATAAACGACCAAGAGGGCGTTCCACGATGACAAAGGGGTCAATCCAACAAGAAGTTATAGCATTTGTAAATATATTTGCACCTAACAGATGAGCACCAAAATATATAAAGCAAATATTAAAACTCTCTAAGTTAGAGGGGTTTTTCCCCCCTTTACTTGTAAAAGTAACTGTATGGCAGAGTTATTTTAAGGAGTAAATTTAATGCGTGTTGATGCCCCTAACTGGCTGCACTGAATCTCAGCCTCTTCCCCATCCTGAGAGGCTTTCTGTGGCCCCAGCATCCCCCGGTGATTTGTGGATGTCACCACATTGGTGTTACTGTCCTAAAATATGACTCCAGTCGTGCTAGTTCTCACTGGAAACTTCCAATTACTCCTTAGAGTATATAAAAGAAAATCAAACTCTCCAATGCTCCAATCTCCTCTTCCAGAGGTATCACCCCATCTGATGCTTTGGTTGTACCTACAGGGAATTTCCAGACCTCTGTGCTTCTGCTTTTCTATTTCTGCTGCTTGGCTTACATTCTGTTTTACTCCTACTTCTTCCCCTTTTCTGCCTATAAAAATACAAGTCATTTTTTTTTTAATGATCAAATGCCTTCTCCTTCATGATATTGTTCAGTCTTCTCAGTGAGAATCAGTCACTCCCCAGACTTAAGCTTATGTTTTAGCAACCATTTCATTTTCTCTGGTGTTACAAAAGTCACCATCTCCCATGGTTAGAAGCTCCTTGAGAGGAAGGGTTGGGTTCTTTGGAGGTGCACGTTTCTTGGATGTTTTCTTACTCATAATTAAATTTCCTACACAATTCAATTATTTTATCATTTAATAGGCACTATGTGATTTACCTTGAAGATGTGAGAGGTCTGGGAAATATTAAGTGACTTGCCCAAAGTAAATAAATAAACAACTCCCTCCTAAAAAACCCAAAAGACACAACAAGAAACTCATTGAAAATTAAATATTTTCTCCCAGAATTTTTTCAGCAGGTCATTCTTTACAGCGAAGAATCCCGACACCTGCCACTCCTGAAACTCTGGCTTGGGCCCATACCAATAGTGGCCATTTATAGTGCTGAAAATGTAGAGGTGAGTGTGTGGTTAATAGGAACACTGCTCCACTGCATATTTGGTGGTGTGAAAGGCTCATTAGAAGAACTATAATAACAGTATTCCTATATTGAATTGAATTCAGTATATTGAGCATTTCATTAAGTATTTTTGGCTCTGTAGGTGCCATTTAATGCTTTCCAGATATAGTCTAAATCCTGGGGAGGGTAGCAGGCTCTGGATGAAGCAGCCTCTGTGCATATTTGTTATCAGACCCAAGATACTTGTTCTCCTTTTTTGGAAAGTCTGCATAAGGATATAGTTTTATAGAACCATAAATGGATTATTCCATAAGTGAGCCCACATATTATCTAACAGGCACTGTTTCACAAGTCCAAAAATGTTAGAATAATAAAGTATGAGTGTTTCTCCCAAGGTGATCAGAGTCTCACATCCATTACAAGTTTATTTTTCCAAGTTAATTTTCCCAAAAAGGATTGCTCATCTGGTATTGATAGGGCAAATAGCATTAATGCATGCTGTTAACTGCTCAAAAAGACTGTATACCTTTTACTTATCATTATGACACCAGGGAGATTATCTTGTGGTTTGATGGTAAAAGGGATTTGGATCAGGGAGTAAAAAGGGGATAAACAGAGCTCCTTTTCATGGAACAAAATGAAACACAATTTCCTAGGCCATAATGCTGGGGTATGTCTTTCTTAGTTATTGCAGTGAACATGTTGGATTTCTCTTGTACCACATTGTAGCATCCTTGTTCAGAGTAAAGAGTGAGGAGACAGGCATAGGATTTCACGCTGCTGAGCTGACTTGATGTGAGCAGGCTTGGTGTGTGTGTGTAGAGATCTGTCCAGAGTACATGGCTGCAGCTGGGAGCCTGGGGAGCATTTTGTGCTCGGACCTAAATGCTTATCCCTTCTACTTCACTTGGATTCCAGGTGATCTGACTGCATTCATGGCTTTCAAAGTGTTACTTCCATGCTGGAGATATTCAGATGTGTGCTTCTAGTTCAGTCTTTATCCTGAGCATCATTCCTGTTTCAGAGCATAGCAACTTGAATGTCTCCATGACAACATGCCCAAAAATGAACTTGTGATTTCTATCTCCCTAGATGTGGTCATACTTGGGTTCACTTACCTCCTCTCCCCTATCCCCTCACCCTCAATAAATGACTCCACTTGGTTCTTAGTTCATGGTAGGAACCAGGGCATCATCCTGGACAGTTCCTTTTTCTCAATTCCATGTAGTCCCAAGACCAAATGATAGTTACATGTTCAAAACTCTACTTGACTTTCTTTGAGGCACAGGAATAAAAAATGAGTCCCAGAGAAGTAATAGCTATGAGATGTTAGTTTAAAAGTGTTCTAGCCAGGTAGAATTAAACTTATTGTTGAAATGGTTTTGATGTCTATCTATATATCTCTCATGTTTTTTCTTTCCGAGGTAATTTTAACTAGTTCAAGGCAAATCGACAAATCCTATGTATACAAGTTCCTAGAACCATGGCTTGGCCTAGGACTTCTTACAAGGTATGTCAGTGTAAATTTGTAAAGCTGTCTCATAGAAAGAGTTACTTCCATTGGTAACATGTTATGTCAGGAATTGCCACAAAGTAGTTGTCCTGTCTGTAAGACTGTGGTGCCAGGAAGTAGGAAAGAGACTGGAAGGAAAGGTCTGGAGAACAATTGGTTCTGTCAGACAAGAGTCCAGGGTGTATGGTAATCTCCAACCACGGGACTCAGTAATGATGATGAGCAGTGTTTCAAGAAGAATCAGGTCAGGTGTATGAATGGAGTAAAGCCAAGGAGAGTTTGGGGCAGGTAGTTTGTGAAAATCCAGTGAAAAAGGCAGTCAGCCTCAGAGACACATATGGAGCATAAAACCTCAGTCCTAGAACTGGAGTCCAGAAACAGGACTCCATCCTCAGAAAGAGGACCTGCCAAGAGAAAGGCAGGACCCTTACTGGGGTCTGTGGGTAATCTGAAGATAATAGAGCTCAAAGTAGAAGTACAGACCATGAGGATCATCTGAGGACTAAGGTATTAATAGAGGGGAGAAAAGATATTCTAATTTTTAAAAACTCAGAACTGAGAAATTTAGAACAATTCTCAAATTATTCAGTTTTTATGAGTGCTCCCTTAAATATTAGTAATATAGAATAATATCTAAACTATCCACATTCTTAGCACTCTATGAATCTTTGCCATTCTGACCGAAGCATTTGAGGATCTGTAGATTAAGCCCTTTCACTAGAGATTTGTTGACTAAATTTATAATTTGTTTCTGATGTTGCTTCTCTTATTTGTAACCATGCATTGTGTTTCTAGTACTGGAAACAAATGGCGATCTAGGAGAAAAATGTTAACACCCACTTTCCATTTTACGATTCTGGAAGATTTCTTAGATGTCATGAATGAACACGCAAATATATTGGTTAATAAGCTTGAAAAACATGTTAACCAAGAAGCATTTAACTGCTTTTTTTACATCACTCTTTGTGCATTAGATATAATTTGTGGTAAGTCTTACTGATTTCTTTCTAAAGTTCTGATGTAAAGATAGAATGGCCCAAACAGAAAATAGCATTCCAGTGGAAAGGCAAATAAGGAGATGGGAAAGGATATTGTACTTTTCAGGGTGGCCCTATTGCTCAGCCCCCTGAGAAGCAGCAGCCACTGTGAGGGTCTTGAGCAGAGCAGTCACAGATCCAACATGCCAGGAAGGGCAGAGGGAGGAAGAAGCAGGAAGCAGGAGGAGAAATTTACAGGAGAAGGAGCAAAAGAGGGAGGGAGCCATTTTCAACTCTATAAGAACAACAGAACTTAAGTCCTTTTTTTTTTTTCTGAGTGTTTTCCACTGAAAAATAAACACAGGTTATGTGCTAGAATTGAGTGGTTGCTTCTTGTCTTTATTTTACAGAAACAGCTATGGGGAAGAATATTGGGGCTCAAAATAATGAGGATTCTGAGTATGTTCGTGCCATCTACAGGTAAGTGAAGTCCGTGTAATTATCTTTAAAATGATTGCTGCTTAGGGCTTTAAAAATTATTGCTAATAATTTGTATCTTTTTCATTGTTTCGAAATGAAACTTTATACTAAAATTGACCTCGTCATTGAAGCATATATTTTACCAGTAGAGGAACAGTTTTGTAAATTATGACACACCCAGATTATGCCATAATTTTAAAATGATTATTTTACAATATATTGAGAGATTACAATGCTAAGTGGTAAAAATAAAACCAGGTTTTAAAGAATGGTAACTACTAGGTACAAAAAATTTTTTATAGACAGGAAAAGCTAGAAGATACTATACCAAAATATCAGCTATAGTTACTATTATTTTGTGTGTGGGCTTCTATTTCCTACTGTGTTTTGCTTTTGTTGTTCATTTTCCTTTCTCATATTTTCTACTCTGAGTATGTATTATTTTTCAATCAAAACAATTTTATTTTAAAGATGGCTTGTAGTTATTCAACTATTACGATTTGGGGCCAGGATTTTATTTGATATAGCCTATCTTTAAGTTCACTGCTCAGTTTACTTTATTTTAATAAATAAATACGTATTTATGGAGCATCTGTAATCTGCCATTCATTGTAGTAGGTGCTGAACAGTTTTAAGGGGCACACCAACAGGAAGATTAGTAGGGAGACATGCATTGAAACAAATAAATATAAACATAAATTCCAATAATTGCTTAGAAAGAAAGGATCAAGTTGACATTAGAAAGGAAAACAGAGGTGGTGCCTGGGTGGGTCCATTGGTTAAGTGTCCATCTCTTGATTTTGGCTCAGGTCATGACCTCAGTGTTATGAGGTCAGGCTTGTGAGGCTCTGTACTCAGTAGGGAGTCTGCTTAGTATTCTCTCTCTCTCCCTCTTCCCCTCTACTTGAGATTTCTCTTTTTCTCTCTCTATCAAAAAATTAAAAAAGGAAGGAAGGAAGGAAATAAGAGAAGAGAAGAAAAAAGAAGAGAAGAGGAAAAAAAAGAAAAAAGAAAAGAAAGAAAAGAAAAGAAAAAAAAGAAGAAAAGAAAAGAAAGAAAAGAAAAGAAAAGAAAAGAAAAGAAAAGAAAAGAAAAGAAAAGAAAAGAAAAAAGAAAAACAGGGATATTTCCTATGGATGAGTGGTCAGAAAACATGTCTCTGAAGAGTTGGTGTCTAAGTCAATCTCGAAGGAGGGAATCCTGTTGAGGTCTTGCTTCTTTATCACTGGAAATGACAAGGGAGTTACTCAAGACAGCTGTGTGACAGATGGGTACTTAATGAGCACTTTTCTGTGGAAGAGGGTAACCAGTGGTTTTATCACTCCAGAGGAGTGATAAATGAGTGGATATTAAAAAGAGGCATATTTCATCCCAACATGTGATCCAAGAGCCACAGCAGCCTTATGAGGTCAGGAATTCTTTCTGAAGAAACAGAAGCAGACATCAGATCTTGTAAGGATGTTTTCTAATGAATTCTTCCTTCCACTAATGAAAGCATTAAAATTTGTAAGCTTCATTGGATGTGTAAAAGCCCATGGATTCATTATTGAGCATAAAGCATGGAGCTCTTAGTAGCCTCTAAGACAAATAGACCTCATTCCCATATATTACCCTGTTGAGAGTAGGTGCTAAAGAAATACACATTTTTCCATGGATCAGCCAATATATTTTTATCCTATTTATAGAATGAGTGATACGATACATCGAAGAATGAAGATGCCCTGGCTCTGGCTTGACTTTTTGTTTCTTATGTTTAAAGAAGGCCGGGAACACAAAAGGAACCTAGAGATCCTACATAATTTTACCAATAATGTAAGTCCTCAGTTTACTTTTTTTTATTGTGGTAAAATATACATAATATAAAAATTTGCCATTGTAGCCATTTTAAATGTCCAGTTTAGTGGCATTACATTCACAATGCTGTGCAGCCATCACCATCATCCATTTCCAGAAATTTTTAAATCCATGATTTTTAGGTTTTGTCAATATACCTAGTGCAGGACCGTGGAGCCTGTGCCTCATAAAAATTGAATTGAATAATGGAAAAAAGGAGGCAACATGATTACATTTCAATCCTGTATTTGGTAAATATTAATTAAGCACTTGCTAAGTGCCAAATACTTTACCAAATGTTAGAAATATAGTAATGAGTAAGACATATATGTTCTCTATCCTAGAAGAGGTTAGTTTAGTAAGGGAGGTTATCTATTTAAAAAATATGTACTGGATATTTATGAACAAACTGAGTGCTATGTTAAAAGAATAAAGAGAAGAGGATTATAAGAGTCTTCTGGAAAATGTTTGGATTAGACAGTAGTTCTCTTTCTTTTTCTTTTTTTTTTTAGACAGTAGTTTTCAAAGGCAAAGGGCCTTTATTTTAGTATTTCAATTTGGAAAAAATTAAAATTAATTGGATTTTACTATTTTATTTCTAATTCAAAGATAGCAAAGAGATAGTGATGTTGTTTTGGATATAGGATGTCAGTCTGTTGTAAAAAATGAATATAGAACAACCACTTGGCTATAGGAGAGTAGCCAACAGTTTGTATTCTATGGGTGTTATTGAATTTATCCTCAAATTTCATGCATTAATATCAATATCAATAATTAATGAATCCTAAATTAATGAATCCTAAACATTAATATCAATAATTAATGATAAACAGTATAATTCATTTAATAAAACATTGAAAATTGTATCCTGAATGCTGTGCACCAGGGGTTCCATTGGAGAGCTTGCCTTCAAAGAACTTAGTATCTATTCATTCAAACCACTAACCAGCAGGTTTGATGAATTTCCTGATAGGAGAAAAAAGTTGAAATGTATAGCCAAATTGCATTGATGGGCCTTAATGCTTTCATTCATTCAACAAATAAAGAGTGTTTTTAAAATGCCAGGCAGTGTTCTAGAGGTTGGAAATATATCAATGAACAAACACAAATTCTCTACCACATGGGTCATACATTTGAATTAGATGAGAAAGGCACAAAGTACCAAGTGTAGCATCATGCCAGATGGCAGGGGAAATGGGAAAAAGTAGAGTAAGCATGGGAAGATAGTGCTAGGGACTAGCATCACAGCCATCAGGGAGGGTCTTTCTGATAGTGTGATGAGGAGCAGAGACTTGAAAGAAAGGAGGGAGCCAGCCACACAGAGGAAGGAGCAGTCTAGCCAGAAGGAACAGCAAGCAAACAGGTGAGCTGTCAACTTGCTATTTCTTTTCTCCAACATGTAATTAGAACAATGTGTAATTAGTCTACTATCTAAGGATTGTGTTCTTTCCAGCACCTATATTTTTGTCTCGTTGGCTCATTCTGATCTCTAGAGATGATTACGCTATACCCCATTGGAAAGACTGTAAAAATAGCACTTGAAAATTCTGAAGTTGTCTGATACTAAATTCATTTTTAGAAGTCTTATCAGTTAATGCCCTAAAATTCAAAAGGAAGCATGGTTATATTTTTCCAAGAGCCTAAGTTATTGCTGAGATAGCAAGGATAGGATAGTCTCAGAAAAAATAAGTTAAAGAAGCTAGTATATTTTCATAGAAAAGTATATTGTTGGGTTATAATAAATTCCAAACAAAAGCATGTGATTGTTTAAATCAAAGGTCATCACTGAACGGGCCAGTGAACTGAAGAGAGACGAAGAACATGGAAGTGCTGACAAGGACTGCTCCCCCTCCAAAAATAAACGCAGAGCTTTTCTTGACTTGCTTTTAAATGTGACTGATGATGAAGGGAACAAGCTACGTCATGAAGATGTTCGAGAAGAAGTTGACACCTTCATGTTTGAGGTATTTTATATCATTGTTATTTTTAGGTATCATTAAATAAATTTCAGTTATTTTTTTAGAATCTTTAACATATTTTTAGAAGTTTAATAAAAGTTTATTTATTTTAAAGATTTATTTATTTTAAAGATTTATTTATTTATTTAGGAGAGAGAAAGAGAGAGAGAGAGAGAGAGAGAGGAGTAGGAGCAGAAGAAAGAAATCCAAAGCAGACTCCACACTGAGCTCAGAGCCCCATCTGGGGCTCGATCCCATGACCCTGAGATCTTGACCTGAGCCAAAACTAAGAGTCAGATGCTTAACTGCACCACTTGGGCACCCCTAATGAAATTTTAAAGTAGCTTAACATAACTAAGGAAGAGTCATTAGATCACCAGTAAAAATTATAAAATTTAAGAACCTAAGTAAGTATCAGATCAACTTCCTTGTTCAGAAAATCTTTGATTCATGGTGGTTACAGCATAGACACATTTGTTTTTTCTCAAGTAAAACTAATGTTTGTCAGACTTTTCCAAGCAGAAGAACAGCCAGAGATTACTATCAGTTCTCTGTATTGCTTCCCACTTCCTTTTAATCTCTAAAAACCCACAAGTTTGTTTCTTCACCAGCTCCTTTTAAAGCAGTTTGTCTTCCTCGTGCTTCTACCCACGAGGACATAGCTACTGCTGTAAGCTGCCCCTAACTAAAGCAGGAACAAGAGCCCTCTGCTAGAGAATTTAGCCAGTTTGTGATTCTAAAAAGATTTCTGGTCTTCAAATAATAATAGTCATAATAAAAGATGCAGTTTTTAGCAAGATAATTCTAACTAACTATATTAAATATTACAAGGACTGAGTCTCTGAATATATGAATTGCCAAATAAAGAAATGGGTTTTTTTTTAAGCACCATGTGGTAATATTTTGGAAGTGGAGGAAAGCAAAAGGTATCAGTAGTTTTCGATGGCTCAGCATGTGCTCAGTGGTGTGTTAGTTGCTCTGCGCAACTGCCTGGATGTGATGCCAGTGCTCGTCCCTCTGTTCTTCCCGAGGGAGGACCGTCTGTGCGCTGTAGCAGAAAGCAGGCCGTGTTAAACATCTATAGACGAGCTCTTCTTCTGGTTCATACTGGCCATACCAGATGGCTTCAATCATCTCCGATCTCTGTCCCAGCTTTCCTATGTGTAAAATAGAGAGATGGGCTAGATCAGTGATTTCAGCCTTATTTTTTAAGCAGAGTACTTTATTGAAAAGAAATTGTATGAGAAAAGTGGAGAGGGAATAAGCATGTGGGCTCGGAGGCCAGATTCTCAGCCATGACTTGTCCTAGATGTGTGACCTTGGGCACCTCATGCAGCCTTTCTGGGCTCCAGCATCCTCATTGTCAAAGCATGGGCCTCACAGATTAGATTAATGATTTTTTAAAGTGCACCAAGAATTGTGCCTGGCCTGTGGGAAGCATATAGCAGATATATTAGCTCTTTTTAAAAAAGATTTTATTTATTTATTCATGATAGACATAGAGAGAGAAAGGCAGAGAAAGGCAGAGACATAGGCAGAGGGAGAAGCAGGCTCCATGCAGGGAGCCTGACGTGGTACTCGATCCTGGGACTCCAGGATCATGTCCTGGGCCAAAGGCAGGCGCTGAACCACTGAACCACCCAGGAATCCCCAATATATTAGCTCTTATGTTGAAGTGGAGAGACCTTCTCACATCTCCACCCTCTATGCACACACATGTGCACACACACATACACAGGCGTGTCCATACACACATATACATATGCACTGTCATGCATGTACCTTTACCTACACATACATACATACATACATGTATATGGTGCACACACATCCATCTGCCCCCAGTGACCTCTCACATTCATGTGAACAGCCAGACCAATGATCTCTTTCTTCCAGTTCTAACGTTCTTTGAAATTCTAAGTTTTTTCCTTCTTTGCATCAAATAGAAGGCATACCACAGACTGTAATATTGTGACCTCCTTCCTAAGGTGGGTGCAGGCTTTTAGTGCCGTGCCTTTCACTGCCTGGGTGCCAGCCATTAGATACTTAGGTTTTTGCCCCCACCTAGCCCAGTGGTGTGCTCCTTGTAAATTCTGTGCTTTGTTTTGCTTCATCCTGCTTTCTCCCAGTAGCAGACAAAATAAAATAAAAAATTCAGTCTCAGTATTTGCTCTCTAAAATGTAAATAGCATTATCAAGATTTCATGAATGTTTTGTGAAGAACAATTGTGTTAGTTTCTGCAAAGTGTTTAGTGTTTTTCCTAGAACTCAAGCAAATATTAAATGAAGCTATTTGCTAACTTCTTGATGTGGCAAATGCTTAGAACTGTGTATATGCTCCCTGCTGTCCAGCATGGACAGGTAAAGCCTACCTTGCAAATGGTGAAAGTAGAGAAGTAGAGATCTGGCAAGCTGGCTCACAAAAGTCAGATATTTCCCCTTTTATTTTTTTAAAAGGAATTTATTTATTTGAGAGTGTGTGTGTGCACGTAAGTGGGGAGGGGGCAGAGGGAGAAGCAGACTCCCAGCTGAGCAAGGGACATGATGCAGGACTCGATCCCAGGACTCTGGCATCATGACCTGGGCCAAGGGCAGGTGCTTAACTCACTGAGCCACCCAGGTGCCCTTGAACTTTTCCCCTTTTAAAACTACCTAGTGAAAAATAAATAAATAAATAAATAAATAAATAAATAAATAAATAAATAAATAAATATAAAACTACCTAGTGCGCCCCAATTCCTTGGAATGTCACCTTATCAGCACAGCTGAGCTGCTTCTCGCCATGTAGACCGTTCCATGTAGAGGTGAAATGTGTCTCTGAGCATGAACCTCCACCTTGAAGGGACTGTTTATATGTTTGCTTCTCACCAAGGTGAGATGCTGTATGGAATTAATTTGTTATGTTCTGGAGTCACATCGTAGCTGTCAAAGTCAGAGACAACTCAAAACAGAGTCATCATTCCTGGTCTTCTCGATTCAACTCTGCTTTTTAAGCCATGTTTCTTCTCACATTTGTAGGGCCATGATACGACAGCAGCGGCGATAAACTGGTCCTTATATCTCTTGGGTTCTTACCCAGAAGTCCAGAAACAAGTGGACAGTGAACTGGAGGACGTGTTTGGTATGTTTGTCCCCATCGTTACCTGCTCTGTGGGTCCCGAGTCCACTGAAACAAATGCCATTCATGCTCATTAAGGAGGGCAGTAGGACCTGTTACAGAGACACTGCAATTAGAAAGAAAGCTGCCATGTGGGATCCCTTCCAGTACCGTCTCTTTTGCAAGGTCTCTTCTGCTCACTTATAGGCATTTGCTAACTGCCTGGCATGTGACTGCATTGGGCTAGATGCTGGGGATGCACAGGTAAATGCTACTGTCTCTAAGGACCCCACTGCTTAGTAGACGAATCAGCCATTGTGCGTAAAGCACGGAGTCCTGGCTATGCACTTGAGTGATATGAAGAAGGTACTCTTTGGGAGCAGCAGGGAACAGGTGATAATAGTTAGAGGGGGTCCGGGAAAGCTGTTCCATATTGGGTTGCATCTGACCAGGACATAAATTTCTATTATACAATCTATTATACAAGCAGAAATCTGCTTGTATAGCTAGGCATGCAAGGTATGTGGGAGTATAGGTAAGAGTCCTAGGCTGAATCCAACAGGGGTGTCGTCAGAGGCCCAGTCTTGTTCTCTTTTCTCTCTCTTCTTCACCATTGTGGCTTTTGTCTTCTTGATTGTTGTTCCAGGTCTCATGTTTATCTTTAAGACAAAAGAAAGGGGAAGAGGGAATGAAGAATGTATTAGATTCCTGGAGGTGCTATAACAAATTCTACCAACTGGGTGGCTTAAAACAACAGAAATGTATTCTTTCATGGTTCTGAACACCAGAAGTCCAAAATCAGTAATACTGAGCCTAAATTGATGCGCTGGCAGGTTGTTCTCCTTCTGGAAGCCCTAGTGGAGAATCTTTTCTTCCCCCTTCTGGTCCCTGCCAGCATTCCTTTATGGTTCATCACTCAAATTTTTGCCTCTATTTTTCACACCTCCTTCTCTTCTCTGTCTCTCTGTCTCTCTCTTTCTGACTCTTTGTGTGTGTGTGTGTGTGTGCGTGTGTGAGGGAGAGAGAGAGAGATCTCCTCTCTCTTATAAAGACATTTGTGATGGCATTCAGAGCCCACCTGTATAATCCAAAATATTTCCCCCATTTGTCAATCATTAATGAGACAAATCTGCAAAGATAACTTTCTCCCAAATAAGGTAACCTTTACAGGTCCCAGGGATTAGTACTTGACATATATAGGGGCCATTTCCAGCCAACCACAAAGGGGCCACACATTGTGCCATCAATTTCACCCTTTGTTTACTCACATATCACATGACTCCCACAGCTGGAAGGAGAAAATGAAAGATTGGGTCAGCCAACCAACAAATGGTGTCTGATGCAGTTGTATAGAGAAAAGAAGTAGGAAAGGAAAAATAAAGGTAAAAGGAGGAGACGACAGACATTCTAGAAAGAGGAGAACAGATGGACAATGGCACAGAAGTGGAAACATTTGGAGGACAGTAGTGAACAGTGAGGGGCAGCTAGAATTTGGAACATAGAGTAGAAGATATTGAGAGATGAGGCTGAACAAGTAGTTTAATGTTCAGATTGTCTGAGGACTGGAATTTCATATCAAGAGGGAAGACTTTATTTAGTGGAATGGAGACAATCTAAACTTCTTGGCTCTGTTTCTATAGTCGGGTTTTTTTTCCTGTATTGATTTTAATTTCTCTCATATTGCCTATGGTGAGTTAATTTGGTCTTTGAAAAGCTCACACATCCTTTTGGAGTAAGTTCACTTTTTGTATCCTCTGCAATGTCTAGCTCATTGCTGGTCTCACAAATACTTTTTGACCTCACATAATTAAAACACTATTATTTGAAATACTTTATTCTGTCGCTTGTCATGCTTTCTACTAATGGTGTCTCGCTTTTTCTTCTACCCCCAATATTAGCTCTAAAATTTCATAAGCAACTAATCTATGGGTGTTGCAAGTATTAATTTGTCTTGTTACACATAAAGTTAGCCACTTCTTTGTGTGTGTTTAGTTTTATTGTAACAAAGCAACTGGCACACCATTAGTGTTTAAAATCAAGTATCATCTTTTTTCCCCCAGTGAGGAAAAAAAAAGAGAAAATTTAAAAATAAACAGATACAAAATTATAATAGAGAATGTCAACTCCAGATAAGGTCTTACAGGCTCATTCAGTCTCCCATTGAGTGGTAGTGCTCATGTCATGAGGAAAGAATTTTCTTTCTTTTTTTAAGATTTTTTTTATTTATTAGAAAGAGAGAGAGAGCAGGGGCAGAGGCAGAGGGAGAGGGAGAAGCAGACTCCCCACAGGGCAGACAGTCCAATGCAGGGCTCAATTCCAGGACCCTGAGATCATGACCTGAGCTGAAGGCAGACGCTTAATTGACTGAGCCATCTAGGTGCCCTGAGAATTTTATTTCTAAAGTGTCATCTTAAACTGCAAAGATACCATTAAACATCACAATGCCAAAGGAGAAGCCATGTAGTCAAGATGCCCACTTTACCTATCCAAACATCTCAAACCCACCCGTCCCTGATCTTCTAGGCACCCATTTTTAAAAAAATAATAAAAGCAAGAGAAAGTAGATACATGTTGGTAAATGGTAAGTGTCCACATTTACACAAAGACACAGTATACCTCTGAGCCCAATACTGAGGAAAAGGAAAAGAACTAAAATTCTCTGTACCACTGCTCCAGGGCCAAGCATCCTCCAGCTTCCAGCAGAGCTAAGGGAGCAGAAGGGTTTTGTTTTTGTTTGTTTTGTTTTTGTTTTTGTTTCTGCCCCCACAGAGCATAGTAATGTTGTTTATATGAAGTTTTGGTTGAGATGGAGAGGGATTTGGAACAGAAAAGGGTAGAGTTTCTCTTCCCAGTGTATTGTGCTCAGTGTATCATCCCCCAAAATAAGTTGAAAACCATGGCATAAAGGAGAGAAGAGAGATGTCAAGAACAGCATGACTGACCACAAGTGGACTGGAGAAAATGAAAACAGGAAGACTGGAATCCATCAGTTTTCCATCTGTCATTGCCTCCACATTCCTGTCCTCCCTCCTCCTCCATCCCCTTCTTCATCATCCATGTCAGGAACTTAGCACTGTCATGGACCTGACCAAATACCATTTTGCATGTCGTCTCCTAACTCATCTGTTTTTCCACATTTTGCCCAAGAATGGGGTTTATGCAGGTAGGACTATCCTGGGAGGGTGGGGCAAGTGGAATGTTCTCTGCACAGCTGTGTACCATGTGTAATTCAGGGAGGTGAGCCAGTTCAGACCACCCACAGTGCAGAGGGGGCTAAGAATAGAAAACTTGAGCACCTGGGCTGGCTGAGGAATATCCAGCTCCCAGGCTCTGTCCCTCACCCCCATTAAACAAGCGTGGAGCCCCAGCTCCTTCTATTAGGTAGATGGAAAGACAGAAAATTGAAGTGTAATATGAAAGTAACTGAGCACAAATTTTATTTCAGCTATGAACTTTATTTTTGAAGGAAGAGGGTTGGTTTTTTGTTTGTTTGTTTTTTAAATCAAAATGAACCTCTATTCTATAACCTGGTTTAATATCTTCAAACACTGTCACTTCGACTCTGGTCAGATGATGCAGTGCCTCTTCATCTTCCTCTCCGAATAAGGCAGATTTGTGGGTGGTTGACAGATGCTGTTACCCCAGAATTTGGGATTTTGGTGATCAATTCCAACCTCCTTTGAAAACATGGTCAGGGCATTTGTTATATTTCTGTTATCCTTTCAAGATTCTTCACTGGCTTTTCTCAAGTCTATGTATCTCTTTTTGTACTTCATCAAGATGTTCAGTTGCTCCTTGCTATATACTCCTTTTCTTCCTGTGGCAAGTCCAGAGAGGTTGATGTCTTCTCTGGTCTGGAGGCAGGAGGCGATCTTAATGTCTTTGTTTAACACAGGAATGAAGGCGTTTAGGGGCCATGCTGCTGTGGGGAAAGTCCAAGAGAAGATGCACACCTGGAAGCTCTGAGAACTTGAAATTAACCATTTTAAAGTATACGATTTAGTTCGTTCACAGTGTTCAACTGTTACTCCATCTAATTCTGTGACATTTTCAGCGCCGGAGAAGGAAACCCCATATGGTTAATCAGCCACACCCCATTCCTTCTTCCTCCTCCAGCCCCAGGCAACCACTGATTTACGCTCAGTCTTTATGGATTTACCTGTTCTGAGCACTTCCTATAAATGGAATCATAATCGTGATTATTATAAAAATCACAATACATGATTTGTTTTGTGTCTGGTTTCTCTCACTTAACACATTGTCTCATTTCATTTTGATTATGTGTAATATTAGAAATCCTATTTTGGCTCTAAGTATTTAACATTCAGTGCTTTGATTAATTCCTCTTTGATTCCTCCATCCCCCAAGCCCAGACAGTTCTTTCATTGTCATCTCATGTATTTCCTTTAACCAGGGAAGTCTGATCGTCCTGCTACCTTAGAAGACCTGAAGAAACTCAAATACCTGGAGTGTGTCATTAAGGAGAGCCTTCGCCTTTTTCCTTCAGTTCCCTTATTTGCCCGTAATCTTAACGAAGATTGTGTAGTTGGTAAGAACTCTGTAATCAAGAGAGTGGGGAGAATGGATTTTTTAATGCCCATCTCACTTGGTTCTTATGGCGTTTTGCCTACCTCTTGACAGCGGGTTACAAGGTTGTGAAAGGCTCCCAAGCGATCATCATTCCCTACGCACTTCATAGAGATCCAAGATATTTCCCAAATCCCGAGGAGTTCCAGCCAGAGCGGTTCTTTCCTGAAAATTTGCAAGGACGCCACCCATATGCATACATTCCCTTTTCTGCTGGACCCAGAAACTGTATAGGTTTGTATCCATCAGAATTGGTTTGACCTGTCTGGCCTACATGGTAATGAGTTTCTCACAATAATTTCTTTGAGATGTAGTGTCTCATCGACAACAGTCTTTAAAAAACTGATTTTCTTTTTCTTCTATATCACTAGATGTTATTGTTTCAAAAAAGACTGTCATAAAATAATTTGCTAGGGGTGCCATAACAAGAGAATACCAACTGGGTGGCTTACACAGCAGATATTTCATTTTCTCATATTCTGGAATCTGAAGTCTGAAATCAAGGTGTTCAGAGGGTTGGTTTCTTCTGAGACCTTCCTAAAGCCTGGCTTGTAGATGGTCATCTCCTCCCTCTATCTCCACAGGGTCTTGCCTGTGTGTGATATCCCGATTTCTTCTTTTTATAAAAACACCAGTCAGATTGGATTAGGGTCTGTCCATATAACCTCATTTTAAGTTAAGTGACCTCTGTAAAAATCCTATCTGCAAATACAGTCACATTCCAAAGTACGAGGGTTAGGGCTTCAACATATGAATTGGAAGGGGACACAGTTTGGCCCGTAACATAAAGCACAATCAGTTACATGGTGGAGCTTTAAAATATTGATTTTGGATCAAAGTAGGATATGGCTTATATGGTAGAAAACTTATTTGTAACAATTAGTTTATTTAACCTAATGTCTGTGTTCCCTGCTTTTAAGAATTGCATCTTGCAAAATGAAAACAATGCTTACCATATGGCCATATGAAGTACTTAAAATGAATGCACATCACCATGCATTAGGATCTCCAGCATTTTATCATCCATGTAAATGTACGTGTTAGTAAAATGAGGTCAGATCTAAAAGGATGAATCTGAAGCATATTTGGTGACTCTATGGTAAATTAATAATAAGAAAGCCATCTAGAATAGTGATTCTCATGCTTCAGTGACCCCAGAATTTATTTGCTATTTTGCTCAAATACAATCATCTATCCCGCCCCAGCTATACGGATGCACTAGGTAGGAGCTGAGAAGGGCACTGAAGAATCTTCATTTTTAACAAACATCCCAAATGATTCTGATTGTTCCTACTGTGGAAATATAAAGTTACTTGTTTCATTTAGTAGGACCTATAATTTTCAGATTTGAGATATATGTATAATTAAATTAATGCTATTTACATTAATTTGAAGGTCAAAGGTTTGCCATAATGGAAGAAAAGACTGTTCTTTCCTGTGTCCTGAGGCATTTTTGGGTAGAATCCAACCAGAAAAGAGAAGAACTTGGTCTGGCAGGAGAGTTGATTCTTCGTCCAACTAATGGCATCTGGATCAAGTTGAAGAGGAGAAATGCAGATGAATCTTAACCATATAATTGGGCTGTGCCTTTGTCATGTAGAAGGTCTTTCTTGAAGGAAACTAGATTTACAATTTCTAGATCTGAGTTCAATACTCCTAATCCCTAGACCTATTTCTTTCCTGTCCCTGCTAACCTTGTGGTCAAGTCCTCCAAAGAGTTTTATATTTTCATTGCCACATGGATCTTACCCTTGGGCTTGATCCCAAAAGTAGAGTCAACTGAAGATGGCACCCAAATAAACGTAAGACAAGTTTTTCAATAGAGAGATCCACAGACCAAGTCAATTTCAATTGTGAGACCCAAAGGATATAATTTAAGTGAAGTTCCAGAATTTTTTAAAGGTATTCTTATTTACTGGGAAATATATATGCATACATATATATATATGCATGTATACATATGCATTTAATTTGAAAAGGGTAAGTACTTAGACATGAGAAGCTTAAGTTTTTAGATTATATTTGGGCATCAATTATGAGAATAATTATTACAGTACTTTTTGCATTTTATCACCTAGAGTAGATAATTTGTAAGCTGACTCATAGGTTCTGTTCCTATTTCCCTTTGGCTAGGTAGTTATAGCTATGATTCCATTATGCATAGTATCACAACTATCCATGTATACCATATACAGTTGGGAAAGATTCCTCTTGGTAATATCCAATCCCCTGCAGTGACTCAGGGTTGAGTAATGGCTTTTGGAGCTGGAAGGACCTTATTGTTTATCTAATTTTACTCTTTTTTATTAGAAAAAGGGAATGAAAAAAAGAAAAGAAAAGAGGAATGAGATAGATGAGAAGTTAAGTTTCTGCCGAGAGTCATACTACTAGTGGGTGACAGGGCTTGAATTAGAGGTCTGTACTCTACACCTTTCCATTCTCAATGTGATAGACTTCACTGTGTGTGCTTTTACTTTATGGAACTCAGGTCTGTAACTAGATGTGTCATTAGAACACAGATTTTCTGCCTCTGATTTTGGATATATTTCTTTTAGAATTCTTCCATTATTAAAGGAAATGAAAAGCTGTTCATCTATATTTGTGACCAGTAATATCTTACTTGTTTGGTGTTAGACTTTGAGTAAATTCAATCCTCTGGAACATACCTATCAAGCTGATAGCTGACACACATTCTCTGAATTTTAATTCCATAGGCAGTATCTCTACTCCCTCACTCAGTGACTTTAAAAAACAACTTTTAATAAACTTTAATAAAATTGTTTCTTCAAATTTCCCAAGGCAATAGCAGATAGAAGGAACAAATTAAGAGGATGAAATTTCTATTTTTCCATGAGTATCAGAGGAAGAGATTACAAAACCAAAGCCATTTGTAAGCACTTCAAGCTGTCATTTAGGGTAGGGTCAGCATCTCTACCCACTTTACTACCCCAAGAAACCCCAGTGCAGACAACCCAGTCGCTAAGTTGATGAGAAAAAGTCAAGGAAGTATATGATACAGTTGAAAAAGATTCCCACTGTATGCTTACCTTTATTATCTAGAAAGTAGATATAAGTAGAATATCTTATTCCCAGATGACTATGGATAAAGTATTATTCATGGAAATTAGTATTATTTCTCAATGTTATGCATTTAGATATAAAACTTGTTTTTTTCTTACTTTCTTCCTCCTCCTCCTCCTCCTCCTCTTCCTTCTTCTCCTTTTAAGTGACCCCACATTGGCTGTGAAATTAATTTAAAGTAAAATATTGTTTAATGTTACCTTTTGGTCTAAGATCTTCATGTAGCCCCACAATAATTGTTATTCGTATTTTAATTGGAAATCCTCTTAACCATGTTAGAGGTAGAATTGAGAAATTATGTTATGGTCTGTGGTACTGAAAGGCAGATGCTGACTTTTTTTTTTTTTTAATAAGAGGATGATCAAGTATCTGTGACCCTGTCTTACTACTGCTTGAAAGAGGTATCTCAAGAAACATAAATTACATTTTAGTCATGAGTGTTACATTATATTCTAAGAATTGATGTCACTTTGAAATATAGGCAGCTCTGAAGGCAAATTAGTGGGTGACTGATTCATAATGAGTAATAAAAGAAATCGCACATTTGAGCTGATGTCAACAGTGCTCCTCAGACTTTCTAAAAAAATGTTCCTTTTACCCTTGTCATAGACTGATTTTGAGTTTTCTTGACTCTGAAGAATTAACCAGAGGAGAAGTATAAATTCCAGAACATTTTGCTCAGCTGATAGCAGAAAGTGAAATCTCCTGCAGAGGGAGGCCAGGGAATCAGCAAAACCATTAGTATCATTGTGTCCCAGGCATTTACAGTTTAGAAACTTTCTCCAGGTGATGAACTAGTGAACTGACCGATGCTCTGTTCATTGTCACAGACCACTAAAGACTATCAATTTCTGGACCAGTGACCTGTCTCACAATGAAAGAGATGCCCACAAAAAAATAAAAACAAAAAGTCAATTTTTACTCTGGAATGTGTCTGGACGATCACAATGTTTTCTTTCCAGCATCTAATGAGATGCTGGTAGGAACATGACAAATTTTTTAGTTTGCCTGGAAGCCCTATCACCACCACCACCTATTTTTTAGGAATAGCACTTTCTCTATCTTTGGAACTACCCCATGATAAATATCTCCCCCCTTTTCCTTCTGTTTCTCACTTTTTTGCTTGCCGGACATATGTACACTGTAAATAGGCAGTTCTAGTTGAGCAATCTTGCTCTCTTGGCTTAAGTTGATTGACCCAAGCAGGGTCCACTCAGAGTTCTCCCCTTGGAAATTGGTGGAGATTTCAAGTTGTGAGACTGGGGATCAATTGGCAGTTGAGCCTCTGAACAGCTCCTAGAAGATGAGAAGAAGGTGATGAGTAAAGAAGATGCGGAGAAAAGAAACAGAACCCTGGAGGGTCCGAATCCCATGTTCCAGGGGATGCTGAAGGCCACCTGCATGCCTGCCCTGTGCACTCTTCACTTGTTCACCTCTGCCCTGGAGCCCGAGGACCAGGCTATCGTCATTTTTCTTAGGTTGATTGCCTTTCATTTCTAACCCAAAGCAACTTAGTGTTTGTCATTTCAGCTGAGGGATAAAGAAAGGTGCTGTATTTTTTGGACATGATCTTAGGTCTTCATCATATTTCCTTTGTGCTGTTCAGTACTTCTCTACACTGGATAACATCAGCTGGTAACATATGTCTGCTAGTCATTTAAATGCAATAGAATTTTTAAAAAAGATTTATTTATTCATGAGAGACAGAGAGAGAGAGAGAGAGAGAGGCAGAGACACAGGCAGAGAGAGAAGCAGGCTCTGCAAGGGAGCCTGATGTGGGACTCAATCCCAGGACTCTAGGATCATGCCCTGGGCCGAAGGCAGGCGCTCAACTGCTGAGCCACCTGGGCATCCCTAAATGCAATAGAATTTTGAAAAATTAAGATTCAATTGACATTATTTTAGTTTCAGGCACATAACATAATGATTTGATGCTTGTATGTATGAGAAATAATAAATTTCCAGATAGTAGGAAAATTAAAAGTCCAGTGCTTTATTTTCAAAGCCAGCTGGGATTAGCCTAACACGAGTCTAATTCCTTAGCTCCATCCTGATGTGTTCCCTCGACTAGTTCATCATTTTTTCTTGATTTAATTAAACCAGATTCACCCCAGTTTTCCTTCTAGCTAGCTGCATTCCAAATTCCAGGGCCAAACCTCTCATCTATAATTACTACTAATAGATTGTGTATTCCCTCATCTGCTTCTTGAAACTGGTCTAGAAATTCTTTGGTCTAGAAATTCACCAAATGGAGTATTTCTTTGGGCCTTTTGCACTGAATTCAATTTCTAAATTTACTCCCAGCCTGTAGATGTTCCTACTCCTGCTCTCTTGATCCTAAGAGATACTTTTTGGCACCTTCTTTTTCTTTCCTTCACTTCCTGCCTCCTCCTATCCAGCATTTTCTTTGTGTTGCAGTTTACATGAATTCTTTCCTGTCTTTCCTGGCATTAGCCAATGTAGGTCTCATGGAAACAATGGCTATACTCAAACTCCTATTTCATATAAAAACACCTATAATAGCCCTTCCCTCAAAAGAAAAATCGTTACTGTATTTAGGCATGGTTTTCTTATTTCTAGAATGTTTTAAATTTATTTTTGAATGTTATCCATAGTTTAAAAATATGTGTTTTAGCTGAATGGTGAAGGATGTGTCAGCACAGGACTGCTCCCTGGGCACTCCCAGGATGGAGGCCTAACTCTCTTTTACCATATTGCACTCTTGACTTCCTCCTTTCTTGCTCAAGTCAATTGTCAGCTTGAAGTTTTATGCTTATGGAAATAGAGTAAATTAAGACTTTTAATACACTCAGGCACAATTAATTTTTTTTTTTTCATATGGCCACAGCTTCCTAGGCATGTGATTGTGCTGCAGGCTTTTTGGCCACCTGTGCCTTCACAATTAATTGTTACTCCATCAGTGATGCTTGATGTGTCCAATGTTGATTTGTTACCACCAGAAACAATATTGTTTATGAAAACCAAGGTTTGAAGTGTCTCCTATTGAGCAGTTGGAGGGAACCTCAAGAGGACATCTGCTCCCACAGAGGATATTCATGGAATTAAGACCAGTCTGGCTATCAGTCCAGTAACTGCTGTCAGTGTTACCTATGCTCCTCTTCGCTTACGAGAGTGACGGTCACTTTCATACATGACTTAGATGGTCCACAATTGTGGGTAAAAGGACCATCCTGTCCTCGATCTCTTCCTTCCTTCCTTCCTTCCTTGCTTCCTTCCCTCTTTTTCTTTCTTTCTTTAGGGAGGAGGAGGGGGGAGGTGGGAGGGGGAGGGGGGAGGGGAGAGGGAGTGGAGGAGAGGAGGAGGAGGAGGAGGAGAGGAGGAGGAGGAGGAGGAGAGGGCGGGAGGCGGAAGAGTCCTCGAGGATTCTCTTTCTCCTCTCTTGTTCGTTCTTTTCTTTCTTGGGGGAGTTCTTTCGTTCTTTCTTTCTTTCTTTCTTTGCTTTTCTGCGGTCGTCTTCTTCTTTCTCTTCTCTTTCTTTCTTTCTTTCTTTCTTTCTTTCTTTCTTTCTTCTTTTTCTTCCTTTCTTCTTTCTTTCTTTTTTCTTTCCCTCCTATCTTTCCATCCTTCCTTCTTTTAACAACATTTAATATTTTATTTATTTACTTATTTATTCATTTCACACTTCCCTTCAATAAATGCCAAATACTACTCTGGGGATAGAGACCCAAGCCTAACAGCCAGGTGTGAGGGCTAGTGTGCAGCAGAAAGACAATATAAAAATGAGTAAATAGAGGACCCAGCATCAGATAGTGCTAGGTGCTATGAAAAAAATGAAGCATAGTAAAGGGACAGGAGGAATGAAAGATGCCTTTTTAGATCAGTTGCTTAATGATGGCATCTTGTGTTTCCTGCTTCTCTCTTTCCTCTTTTTAATCCTTGACAAATAGAAGTCTATGCCACTCCAACCTTCCAGCTGTTATGTTGCCACAAGGACAGTCACAGCTGTTCTGCTAAAATAGTTATTTTGTAATTTATCCTGTTAATGTATATTTACTTACATATGTGCTGATGATAGTGGTGTTATGTACATAAGATACTCCAGTTCTCACTGAGATGCACTGGGAAGAGAAAAGACCCTAAAATATGACCCTTCTCAGGGACATTTAATGCCATAGAGATCCAGAGAGCAGAAATCTTTCAAGAGTCAAATGTGCACCATCAAAGACCTTTCTCAGTGAACTGAGATTCTTTTCTTAATGAGCAGCACAGTGTAGCTTTTGTTCATTTATCTCCTTTCTCGTTGCCCCATCTCCTGGCCACACAGCTTTAGAGATTCAGGGCTTTTCCCATTTTTTTTTAAAGATTTATTTATTTATTCATGAGAGACACAGACTGAGAGAGAGTAGAGACACAGGCAGAGGGAGAAGCAGGCTCCTCGCAGGGAGCCTAATGTGGGACTCAATCCCACATCCTGAGATCAGACCTGAACCAAAGGCAGGCGCCCAACCGCTGAGCCACCCAGGTGCCCCCCATTTTTTTTTAAGCCCACAGGTTCTCTGAAAGATCCCATGGCAGATCACTACCATGCCACCAGCCCACCCTGCCACCCAAAGCCTCTATACTCCACTAGGGACTCTCCTCCATTCCCTTCCTCTAGAAGCATCCAGCTCCCAACCCCCTCTCTCCAGGCCACTGTCACTTCTGATAATAACCTTCTGTATTAGTATTCTTTTGCTGTGTAACAACTGACTGTAATCTTGGCAGTTCAAAACAACCCTAATTTATCCTTTCGCATTCTGTGGATCAGTAGGTGGGCTTAGCTGGGTTCCCTTTTTGGCATCTCACAAGCCCCAAATTGAGGTGTGGGTGTTGTGGGAAGAATCCTCATCCAAGCCCATTCAGTTTGTTAGAAGCATTAGAGGCCACTCTGGGGGCTTTGCCTCAGGCCCCATCCACGTCAAAGCCAACTACTACTCTCTCTCACACTTGAGTTTGGACTTCTCCTTAGGCTAACAGCAGAAGAAAACTGATGCGATTAGGCCCCCACATCATCTCCATTTTGATAGCTCAGAATCAACTCTTTAGCAATCCTAATTGCACCTGCAAAATTGCTCTCCTCATGCAACACAACATGATTGTGGACAAACAGGGCATCTTATCTTACATTCAGTCTCTGGGATCAGACTGGGAAATCTGGGGGAACATTTTAGAATTCTACCTACCATTGCCTCTTTTCAACTTATTTCTGATTTTGTTCTTCTAAAAAGAAATTTTTAGTTTTATTGTATTACTAGAGAATGACTTCTGTTTTGCTGCAAGAGAAGTTCAAATGGAACACAGAAGTATGTGTAAAAAGGGTAAAATCTGTAATCTCCCCTTTTAGGGAAACAACCTCTAGGAGGTCAGCTGTGCTTTGGAGGCAGGGTAGCTTTGTTCCACTCATCATTTTTTTCTGTTGAGGCCGGTAACAGATGAGATCCCAAATTTAAATTCTTTTATATTACATGGGACAGAGGATTATTTTTTGTTGATTGCTGGTGTACTAGTTGATACCCTGAATCTACAAGGCGGTACAGCATGCATATTTGAAATATGCTGCTTCATTACAGCCAGAAAATATTTTACCAGCAACATTATGCTACATTTTTAATAAACACAGTTCTGCATTGCAGTAATATGCATAAAATATTTATATAAGAATCAACTCCCTAAAAATCTATTTGACTAGTCAGAATGTACAATAATTTTGAGGGTTAGCAAACAAAGGAGATTTAGTGGGCACGTAATTATGGTCTTTTAAGAGTTTAAAAAGCACACAAAAAAGAGAATAAATTATTTTGTATGGATCTAGTAGGCGAATCTAGGCTGAAGTATAGAAGTTGCAAGAAGAGGCTAGGTCGATTAAGTGTCTGATTCTTGATTTTGGCTCAGGTCATGATCTCAGGATCATGAGATCAAGCCCTCAACTGGGCTCCGAGCTGAGCATGGAGCCTGCATAAAGATTCTCTCTCTCCTCCCTCTGCCCCCTACCCTGCACATGCATTCTCTAAATAATTAAGTAATTGATTCATTTTTAAAATATTAAAGTAGTTGCAAGAAGGTATATGTCAGTGTATACAGAGACTTTTTATTAAAAATAATAAGAAAATAGAACTCCCTAAACCGGAACAGATTTCTAGGCAAACCAGTATATTTTTTTTCCAGATGAGGTCATCTCAACTTCCCAACTAGGAAGTCTAAACTCTGCCTAGAGAGCTGTATAGCAGGTTTCAGTTTACATAATCTGAAAAGGACCAGATAGTAAACTTTTTCTGCTTTGTAGGTCATACTGTCTGTCACAACTACTTAACTTTGTAGTTGTAGAATGAAAGCAAATATAGACAATGCATGAATGAATGGGTGTGGCTGTGTTCCCATAAAACTTTATTTACAAAAATAGACACCAGGCCAGATTTGATCTGTGAACTGTGGTTTGTCAACTCCTGCTATATATCATTTTCTGCATTGGGTGGGAGAAGGACCTAATCATCCTCCAATTCCCTTCCATACTCAAAACTTCAGGGCTACATGCTTCTTTGAGGAGGGTATGGAAAAGCATAGTTATCATTAGCCAAAAGATCTTCCCAGAAGGAGAAGGAGCTACCTATATGCATCCCTTTTAAAGTTTTCATCCAGATAATTGCAATGGGGAAAGTTCAGTTATATGAGATTTAAGCTGCATGACTCCAAATAATGGGGGAAGTTATAAACGTTTTTAAAAATGGAAATCTGGGCATGCGTTATGTGGCCCTAACATGAAATAGTTAATATATTAAATAGCTGAACACAGGAATGGGACGTTCATAGAATATGTTGACAGGACAAAAAGTTGAAACTGTTGGCAGAAAACCAAAGTCAATATTGGAGCCAAGCAAATACTGCCTGCAGTGCCCTATTAGGGAAGCTTGAGGACCGTCCATTTTTAAGTGGCAAGAGACTCCCTCACTTCCAGAGCCACAGAAGCAATTGTGCTCTCAGGTAGAGAATTTCTATTATTCTGATTGCTTCCAAATAGATGCGTGTGTGTGGTTTTTTTTTTTTTTTTAATTAAGCATAGTTCTACTTTGAGAAGAAGCTATCCGTATGTTCTAATTTCCACTGTATTTAGAGAATATAAGAGATATTGATATTCTTTTTTTTTAGATATTGATATTCTTATATATGAAATCTTTTACTCTAAGATATTTTAAAATCAGAGACTGTTGAGTGCTTTAAAGTTTTTCAATGGGCTTTAGTATTTTGAATCCTTAGGGATTCTGGACCAATATTATTGCCACTATTTACAATCATTTTCTTTTTCCCCAAATCAAGAGGTTTCACAACTATTTAACCCCCCTCTACCAATTCCCTTTCCATAATTATCAAAAACATTGATGGCAAGTGAGCCATTAACATGATAGTAGTCTGGAGATCTCAGTTTGTATCTTGTGCCAAGTCCCTGGCATAAAATATACAGAAGCTCTTGTTCCCTGTACCGGTAATTACGTGTTTAGATTTGCAATGCAGATATCTATAAGAAGATCTCTATCACCTTAAATTAAGGCTTATGATAAATATGATCTGTAACCAGCAGGGTTATGTATGTGTTGCTTTCTCTTCTAGGATGATTTCATTCAGGCAAGCCGCTTATTTCACTTGCTTCTTTGCTACAGTTTCCTGTGGTGAGTGCATTATCTCTAAGATGTAAAGTTGTGTGTAGGAAAGGAGTAGTTAACAAGACATGCCAGCCCTGGAGAAAGCTATTGAACATACAGCTTCCAGATGGAGGCAGATCCAGTAAGTCAGGACATAAATCCTTATAACATCCAGGGGCAACTGCCACTTCTCAGATGTATTGCCCTAGACACACAGGGGTGGGGAGCCCAGAAGTGAGAATGTCTGTGGGCAGACAGAAACTTCTGTTTGTAAATGACTCTTTACAAAGCAGATCTTAAACAGTCAGCCCTCCATTTTTATTATCAAGATATTTTAAAAACCAATTTTATCTGAATATTCAATGTATAGGCATTTATAATGTCTGGATCCAACCCAAGTGTTGTTATAGGTACCAGGTGTATATTTTTTACTCTCTTAGGCCACTGGGGAACTACTTCAGAAATGAAAGTATTTGGTTTAAATTTAAATTAGTAAATCATCCATTTGAATAGTTCTGGTTTTAACACCAGGCTTTGAACCGTATTTCTCTCTCTAGTCATTCCATTAAATTTTCGGGGAATAAAGATGATTCTGGACACTGTTTTTCATTAATCGTTATGGAATGGAATGAGCCACTGTTATGGGTGGTTTCTGAGTCTGTGTTGACTTAAGATGGCCACGCCCCAGTGATTATTTATCTGCCTTTCAGATGTATGGCTAAGATAAACATCTCTTGGGAAAGGGTTACATTTGTAAAGAGATGTTATTTTTTCAGGAAGAAGGTATTTTTTCCCTCCTAAACCCAAATCTGCCCCTCCATGTCTAATTGCTTTTTTGAGCCATGATCATTAAATTCATTGAATGCTGAGGAGTAGGAGCCAGAGATGCAATAGAATATGGCCACTTCAGTTTTATTTTTTTGGCAAAAAAAAATAATAATAATTATGATCATGCTAAGAAAATTAGAGATGCAGGTAAGCAGAAAATAAGAAACTATGTATTATTGTCTGTAGTCCTATAATCCAGAAATGGCTACTGTTAAAATTTATTTTAGTCTTTCAGATATTTTTCTACATGTGTCTATCTACACATTTAACAAAGATGCTATTAATTCTACATACTTTTTTATAACTTTTATAACATTTATAGCTATTTTTTATATATATCATATTTTTTGGAGCTTAGTAATCTTCCCTAGTCATGTTTTGTATGCTCATTCTTTTTTTTAAAGATTTTATTTATTTATTCATGAGAGACACAGAGAGAGGCAGAGACACAGGCAGAGGGAGAAGCAGGCGCCCTGTGGGATGCCCAATGTGGGACTCAATCCCAGGACACCAGGATCATTACCTGAGCTAAAGGCAGATGCTCAACCACTGAGCCACCCAGGTGCCCACTCTATGCACATTTTTAAAAAAGATTTTATGTATTTATTCATAGAGGCACACAGAGAGAGACACAGGCAGAGGGAGAAGCGGGTTCCATGCAGGGAGCCTGACGTGGGACTCGATCCCAGGTCTCCAGGATCACACCCCGGGCTGCAGGCAGTGCTAAACCACTGCACCACTGGGGCTATCCCCTCTATGCACATTCTTATGCACACATTCAGTTATTTCTGTAGAACAAAATTTGGAAACAAAAAATGTTAGAAAAGTGGGAATATTTTGGAAGGTTTTGCGATATATGTCATGAAATTATCTTTCAGAGGAGTGATTTTCCAGTAAACCCTCTCTACTAGCAAATAAGAGTGATCATTTATCCCACTTAGGCCAACTCCACTAGTCATCTATATGGCTTGACATATATTCACCTTTCTGGAAACTGTATCCTAATTTGTTTCTGTGCAACCACTGCCTCTGAATTTGGGTCCATGCAACTGTGACCCAAGCAGACCTCAACTAATATGTAGATGCACGTGTCCTACTGGCTACCATGACCTGATCAGAGCCAAAGGCCTGCAACAAGACTTTTGCTTACACTTCTGGAAATAAGACTCTTGAACTATTAGAAAATGCAAAGGCCTGAGCTTCTGGCACCACCTTGCCACTCTGTGTAACTTGAGACCAACAGCAACACCATAGAACAGAGCAAATAAATGAAGAGAAATTGAATCTTGATGGAATCAGCTGAGTACCCTATCCAGTGATTCCTGAGGCCAAATCTGTCATGGACTCTGGTTTCTTTTTTTTTTTTTTTAATTTTTATTTATTTATGATAGTCATACAGAGAGAGAGAGGCAGAGACACAGGCAGAGGGAGAAGTAGGCTCTCTGCAAGGAGCCCGATGTGGGATTTGATCCTGGATTCTGAGGTCACACCCCAAGCTGAAGGCAGACACTCAACCACTGAGCCACCTAGGCATCCCTGTATTTATTATTCTTACCATTTTTCATATACTCACATTTTTCATATACTTACTGTATGCTTGTGTTTCTTTTGTAAATTATCTTTTCTTTTTAAAAAAATATATTTACTTATTCATGAGAGACATAGAGAGAGAGAGAAGCAGGCAGATGGAGAAGCAGGTTCCAGGGAGCCCGACATGGGATTCGATCTCAGGTCTCCAGGATCACGCCCTGGGCTGAAGGCGGTGCTAAACCGCTGAGCCACCTGGGCTGCCCTGTAAATTATCTATTCATATCTCTTTGCCCTTTTTAAAGAAAAATGTGGTGTTTTTCTTATTGATTATGTAATTTTTTTAACAACACTAAAGAATCTGCCCAAAGTCCATGGACACAGGAGACAGTGTGGCATATTTTATGTTATGGGATAACTTATATAACAGTGCTTTAAAACACTCTAAAATACAATATGAACAAGCCTACTATCATTATTGTCATCACCATTATCATCACCATTACCAACTTAGGAGGATAAGTAAGAACAACTATTAGAACTTTCCTCCCAATCTGTTCCAAAGTTGGTGTGTTTTTAGTTGCCCCTTTCTGTCAGCCAAGTCACATGGCAGTTCACAAAGGCTTAGCTGAGGAATGGGAACTACCAGGCTAGCACAGGCTATTGTTTGTACTCATGTTTGTGCACTGGGATGGGGGAGGATGACTTGGTAACTATGAATCAGCCAAATACATCAATTGTTCAAAACACAGGTTGTGACTGGACCAGCTACTCAGTGTTTTGTGTGTATATGAAATCTAGGCCTGTACACCTGGCAACTTGTATCCCCATAGGCTTCCACCTGAAGAGATCTCTGCTTTTTCTTCTTCTTTTTTTTTTTATTTTTATTTTTTTGATCTCTGCTTTTTCTAAATATAAGCCTTACCCAAGGGTTAGTCATCTTAGCCATACCTCCCAGAGGAAGAAAAACGATCTTCCTGGGTTAAGTCATCATAAGAGACCTCAAGGCTGGGATCCCCAGAAGGGTAGGATAGTGCAGAGGAAATTTTAATCATCAGTGCTTAATGAAACACATGTGTCTAAGCTGCCCATTCCCTGAAGGGCAATACAAAAATAGATGTCCTAGAAGATGGGCAAAGTTATCATTAGAATATCCTGTGGTTAATGGACAATTGACAGACGAACAAATGTGCTGCCTAAGACGGAAATGCTTATTAAGCTTCCTTTAAAGTGGGTCTCTCAAGGTAAACTCAAATTCATGCATCAAAGTTTACTTTTAATATATGAAACAGAAGAAGAGTAAAGCTAGCAGATAATACTCTAACAACACATGGGATGCAGGGTACCCTAGAACTGTGAACAATGCCAAACAGCAAATAGTTCAGAATGGATTTTCAATTTAGCTCATGTGTGTATTTGCATTTGCTTGTAGAAACCGAGCAAATAAACGTGTTCTCTGTACTGATCCCAATAAGTACCTAATAACTCTTGGTTTGTTTAGATTAAACTGAGATGAGGTACAACATTGAACATCGCACACTAGAAAAGGGAACAGGATTGGGAGTGAGAAGAGCTAGGTTTCTCTTCCAGGACGATCATTAGCCACATGGGTCTTACTTACACAACTCTATACTGCCCTGAGATTCAGTTCCTTCTTTCTGTTAAAAAAAAAAATCAGAGGCATAAAGTCTGCCTCTAACTCCCCTTACACTCACAGAGCTGTTTGTTGTAAAAGGTTTTGAGACAGAGATTGTATATTGTTGGGTTTTTTAAATTTTTTTATTTGACTATATTTGACACATAATGTTACAACAGTTTCAGGTGTACAACATAGATTCAACTTCTCTATACATTATGTTATTCTCACCAAAAGTGTAGCTACCATCTGTCACCATACAACACTGTTACAATGTTGACTATGTTCCCTATGCTGTGCTTTTTATTCCTGTGACTTATTTATTCCATAACTGGAAGCCTATTATTTCATTTCATTTCATCTCATTTCATTCATTTCATTTCATTTTATTATTTTTAAGTAGGGTCCATGCCTAGTGGACCCCAGTGTGGGGCTTGAACTTACCACCCTGAGATCTAGACCTGAGCTAATATTAAGAGTTGGACACTCAACTGACTGAGCCACCCAGGCATTCCACTTGTTATTTTTAAGGCATGGTATTTTCATAATCTGTTAGGCCACAGGGAGAAGCCAAGCTAGAATTATATTTTCTTGCAGATAATTTATGTGCAAAATATTGTATAATTTCATAAAAATCAACCAAGTTTTTTATGGAGAAGTACCCGTAGAATGACTTTATTTTTTTATTAAAAGATTTTATGTATTTATTTGGGGGAGAGAGAGAGAAGGAGAGGGAGAGAGGGAGGGAGAGGGAGAGGGAGAGAGAGAGAGATAGAGAGAATGTGAGGAAATGCAAAAGGTGGAGAGAGAGAAGCAGGCTGCCCATCAAGAGGGGAGTCTGATGTGGGGTTCCATCCCAGGACCCTGGGATCATGACCTGAGCCGAAGGCGGATGCTTATCAGACTAAGCCACCCAGGCACCCCCCCATAGAATGACTTTAAGTAATATTATACTTTGTTCAAATAGTCACCTTAATATGTTATACTTAATACAGTCTTGTAAAGCTCTTTGGGTATTTAGTGGAGGAAGTAAGAAGGTTTAGAACAGATATATTTTTATCAAAATAATTATTCACATTCATTGCAAATTAATGTATTTTTTTCAATGATTATCACAGGATGCCTGACTCAATTATATAAAAACACCTTCTTCAAAGGTGGGGACCTAACTGCCATGTATACCCCGAATGCCCATCACTGTCAGATGATGTGCACATTCCACCCCAGGTGTTTGCTCTTCAGTTTTCTTCCTGAAAGTTCAACTAATGATGTAAACAAAAGGTAAAAGATGATATGCCATTATTGGAGAAGCCAGTCATTTTGCAAAATAGAACCAGTTGTGTGCAAAAAGGTATAGATGTTGCAGGGTTATGGTTCTCAAATGGGGTTGAAGGGCCAGTTTCATCGGAATCACCTGGAGCAGTTCTTATATTAGCAGATCCTTAGGCCACAGCCTCAGACCCAAACCGTTCAGCCCACTGAACCAAAGTGTCTTGGGTCTGGCAATATGCATGTGAAATAGTTGTTTCCTTCACCTAAAGTCATAGAAACTAGGCATTGTCTATCCAAGGATGTAAGGAGAATGCTTGAAAATCATTGGGTTAAGTGACTGCCTCAAGAAAGGGTCTAAAAACAGGTGAATATTTCACCTGAACAAGGAAACATACTGTCTGACTCAGGATCCTATTAGTGGATAGCTCAGTCCTAAGAAAATATAACAGAAGGTAAATATTTTGTTGCAAATATTGTTGAGTAAGATCCAGAACTTGTGATCTTGGGAAGGGTCTGGTCTGAACGGGCCTGTAGTAAACCAGTACACCTGTAGTATGTATAGTTTGTGTGTGTGTGTGTGGGGGGGGCTGTGTACACACATGCACATGCACGCACGTGCAAATATATATTGCTAACTACCATTTTGGAAAAGTAAGAGCACTGGAAAAATAACCATTTAATATCCTACTAGCTCATAAAGTTGACTGAATGCAGCCATGATTTCATCATAATTTTCTTTCACTTTGATCAGTAATCAGAATGAGCATTTCTTCACTGTTCTCATTTCCATATTCACAAGTCTTTTCTTTTATCTTAACTCTGTTTGAATCGAAAAACTTGGAATTAGGTAATCACCCTCTAATTCTACATATTAAACTTGTACAGAAAACCCAGAGTGTGTGTGAGAGGCACCAACCTTTTTTCTTAAAATTTTATTTATTTATAAATAAAAGGGAGAGAGAGAGAGAGAGAGAGAGGCAGAGACACAGACAGAGGGAGAAGCAGGCTCCATGCAGGGAGCCTGACATGGGACTTGATCTTGGGTCTCCAGGACCACACCCTAGGCTGAAGGCGGCACTAAAACACTGAGCCACCCAGGCTGCCCCAACTTTTTATTTAGAGTTGAGTTAGGTTCTAGAATCCTTGTGAAAAATAACCATTAATATTGATGTTAAAGATAGAATGAAGTCTTCTGTTAGTGCAAACTAGAAGGAATTAATAAGCAAGCTGAACAGCATAGGTAGATCCAGCTCTCATAACTGATTTAATTTCTTAAGTAAAAACATTCACCAGGTGAAAGCATAATACCCCAAATTTTAGGAACACGGGAAAAGTCATTACCTCTTTAATATGATTGACTTTCTGTATTTAAAAGTGTTTTTAATAAAGAAAAATAATACTGAGGTTAAGTATTACAAAGGCTGTTAGATTTTTATGGAATTTCCTCTACAAGTGTTTTTTCCAGCAAGTGTCAGGGAAGCTCTATTATTTTCCTTATTCCTAGTCATAGTTATTAGTGTATAAAAAATGTTAGACATTTCCTCTAGTGCGTGTTTATTATTCTACTTTCTAACTGAAAGTTCTTTTAAAAACAGATTTGGTTGCTTTTTAAAAGACAGTGTTACAGAAACCCTGCCAAGAATGTCATGGACAAGTGCAATTTCTGGACATTCCTTAAAGCAATGTGGTCATCAAATAAGTGGTAAGCTGTTGATGCCTTAGCTAAATTTGAATGAATAATGGGTTTACCTTAAAACAGGTTCTGTTCAAGCTCTGTACTGCCTTGGACATTTGGAAGGGAGCACTTTGAGGGGACACTATTTATTGGATGTATCCTTCCTCTTGTCTTTATCAGTTACATGCTCAAGGAGCCTCTATCACTAATGAGATTAGCACTGCAATATAAGATTTGCAGAAGGTGAATACACATTGAAATGATGGCTGTCACCTTCCCCCACTGCTGATTGCACATAAAAATCTTAGAGAGAACACAGAGGGCATCTGTCTCCCTGTTTTACTTGAGATGATTTGTATGCTAGTGGTTCTTGACCAGGGGTGGTTTTGTCCTTCATCCAGGGCGCAGTTGGCGATAACTGAAGACATTTCTGGTTGTCACATCTTGGGGGGATGCTACTGGCATCTGGTGGATAGAGATCAGAGAGGCTGTTAAACATTCTACAAGGCACAGAGAAGCCCCCCTGACAAGGATATTCTGGTCCCAAATGTCAATAACACAGAGGTTAAGAAACCCCATTAAGCCCTCAAATGGAAGGTCTGTGTTCTATAAATCTTGCTAATAAGAATAATACTTCTTAGGAAAAAAATGTGAGGACTTAAGAGTTCAGGAAATTCAAGTTCTGACACTGCTACCAATGTCTTGGGAAACAATTTCCAAACCTATCCTAATTTAAGGCAGATAAACTATTTCTCTGACTTGAAAGTGAAAAGTAATGAAAAGATTCTCTCCACCGATGGGCTGGCAGGACCTTGAAATAACCATGTTGTGACTGTACATCGTTGCTATTTTGCCTTTACTATTTACACTTAGTTTTGTAGTGTCAAATTTCAGGTGTTTTAACATTTCTTATCCTTCCCTCCCCCATGAATACTGAATACCACTCCCTCAATCCACATGGGTGCTTTGTGCCCGCAGTTTGTGTAGGAATCAGTCCTTAGTTGGGAACATGGGGATCTGACTTAGCCAACATGGAGTTTACCTGAGGATGAGTACGTGTCCTATGTTATAAGATCGAACCTATATCTTAATACAACTTAGTATAAATTATTCAATTAAGCATTCTTTTTAATTATGCTATCATAGTAAAATTTAAAGAACAGTATTTTGCTTTTCTCAGTACTCCTAGTTATTTTTTTTTCTCAAACTTCGTCTTACAGAACTTGATTTAATGTTCCCTCCTAACTCTCCCCAAGTATCTCAAATTAAAGTGAATAATTGCTCCCCAGGACATAAAGTCCCTAAACTTCGGACCAACTTTAGTTTAAAACATTTACAGGTAGGTTTATAGCTTTCCACTGATCATAAAGAAAAGTTTTAGTTTGTAAGTATCTCATCCCAACTCAGCTGGTTTCTTTTCTGATGTGCAGCAGAGTTGGAAAGAGACTTCATTTCTAGAATCTGCAAACTCCTATGGGCATGAATCACTGTGAGTTATCCACTGCCCTGCCCACCTCAATATATTGTTTTCCTACTAGTTTGTATTCTTTCTGTCATTCCCACTATTAAATCTAGTAGTATGACTTTTTCAACCATACCGTTAGGAGTGGAACATTACATACAACAGATTATGGTTATACTTCTGGTTTCCTTATCCAAGGGTCTAACTAACAAATCTGAGTGCCTTTTCTTTTTTCTTTTTTTTTTAAGCCTAAATCATAAATTTGGTTTGCTGTCTGTCAAAAAAATTATATTTTTTTGTGTATAAGATACATGTCAAATGAAAGGTTGCTTAAGTGAAATTGAACAAAAATATAAAGAAAATATAAATGGCTTCATCACAAATATACAAAGATTATTTCCTTTAATAGTGATTTGGCACATAGATGTCAATGGCAGGGCTTACAGATGAAATTCACAGACAGGAGTAGTTGAGAGCTGAGAAATAAGCAGAGATAGAGAAGCTCCTTCACTCAATGCAAGAAGTTGAGGGCACATCAGTTTGTTTAATAATGCGAACCCCTGGAACAATCACCAGGGCCCTCACTGCCGTTGCTTTGTCTTCCACTGCTCATTGATCATGAAATATTACCCATATGGTTGCATATACCTTACAGTTTTGGAAACAAAGTCACCCTTTCTCCATGCTAGTGCTCTAAAACATACTGGAGTGTTTTTAATTCGAGCAGAGTTTGATAATGTAGTGATGTCAGAAAAATTCTAAATCCCCTCACTAAAAAGGCAGTCGTGAAAAACAGAATATCATTCTTCAAAACTATCCTAATTGATGATCTAGTTCTAGAAGGAAAGCTTACTGAATTTGCTCTATGCATTTTACTTGTACAGCTTGCCACCGAGACATTCATAAAGGAATTGATATGAGAGGAGTCAATTTTAATGTCTCTAAGGTAAAAAGTGTTGAAGAATGCCAAAAAAAGTGCACCAATAGCATTCACTGCCAATTTTTCACATATGCCACTGAAACATTTTACAACGTAGAGTACCGGTGAGTAACATTCATGGTGTTTATTATTTCTGATGGTGCTTGTAAGATTTAATTGTACTTGTTGTAACTTTTTTTTTTTTTTTTTACAATGGAAAACCAAATAGGGCTTTGAGACTTAACCACTCTGCTTATTTATTTATTTACTCAGTTTTGGTGTCATTTTGCTAAGGAGAATAATTTCCATGGATTGGGAGATGAGGGTTTGTCTGAAAAATATCCCCCACTCCATTCTCACTCTAACCTTGCATGTGCAGAGCAGAAAAATGTCTTTTTGATTAATAATACAAACCCTGGACTCACTCAGGATCAAAGTCATTGTTCTGATTGCTTTATTTCCCACTGACCAAGGATCATTTCAATGCAAAATGGATTGCTACACGGATCTTACAGTTTAGGAAGAGAAGTAACCTCTTTTCTTCATATTTAGAAACAGCTGCCTTTTAAAGAATGGTCCAGGAGGAACACCCAGCAGTATAAAGGTGCTGGCTGATGTGGTATCTGGATTCTCACTGAAGTCCTGTGCACTCTCAGAAATTGGTAATTGTATGGCTACTATTTTACTTTGTGATCGTAGTAGGCAGAATTAGAATCCCCCAAAGAAATCTACACCCTAATTCCTGAAAATGTGTGAATGTTACAATACATGGCAAATGGGGCTTTGTAGAGGTGATTAAGCTAAGGATTTTGAGATGGGAGATAATTATTCTGGATTATGTGGATGGGCCCAAATGTAGTCACAAGAGTACTCATGAGAAAAAGAGGAAGACAGAGAGGTTGTAGTCAGAGAGAGAGAGAGTTTTGAAGAGGTCACACTGGTGGCTTTCAAGATGAAGAAAGGATCCATGAGCCAAGGAATTCAGGTAGCCTCCAGAAGCTGGAAAAGGCAAGGAAATGGGTCCTCCTATAGAGCTTCCAGAAGGAACAAAGCCCTGCCGACATCTTAATTGTAGCCCAGTGAGACCCGTTTCAGATTTCTGATCTCCAGAACGGTGAGATACTAAATTTGTATTATTTAAAGATACTGGGTTTGTGATAATTTGTTACAGCAGCAGCAGGAAACTAATGCAATTACATTGCAGAGAAAACTATAATGTCATTTCTTGGTGGTGTCCATTGTCTGGTGAAATGACTCAACCATAATGAATCAATAAAGTGCTGCTGTCGTTTGAATTACCCAGAAAATTGTCCCTCCACCTTATTTAGCATATCAGTCTGTTAGTGGTAGGATGTCACAGAAACCAAAGCACCAACATTCAATGCTACGCAGTATCCAGTGCCAGCTCCTGCCAAACTCCGCATGGGTGCTGGGTGAAGACCCCCCACCCCAAGGGAGATTGGGAAATTGGCAACAAGGCATCTTTTTTCCTCTTTGTTTCCTTTCCCCTCTGGCACATCCCCTCTGTGATGGGTACCAGATTTCTGGTTCAAATTTACTGATTATTTAATTTTTAACATTCACATTTGGTTCTTTTTTACAAGTGTGATTTCTATCTCTTTACTGATATCCTTTATTTGTCAGGACAATCTTTTCAGGTTTTTCTTCAGTTTTTTAGATGTGGATTCCTTTAGTTCTTTGAATATATTTAAAATAGTCGACATAAAAAAATAAAAATAAATAAAAATAAAAAATAAAATAGCCGACATAAAGTCTCTGCATAGTAGATGAGGAAGTTGGTACTTTCTTAGCAAAAATTTATGTTGTGCGTAGGGGCCATAGTTTCTTGTTTCTATGCATGGCTTGTATTTTTTTGTAAAAAAATTAGACCTTTTAAATTATAGCATACAGTAATGCTGGAAATCAGATTCCCTCCTTCCCCAAAGTCTGCTGTTGTTACCACTTTTTGTTACTGCTCTTTGTTTGGTGACTTTCCTGAACTAATTCTGTATTTATTCTTTGTAGATATGACCAGGAATGTTTCTACTTGATTTTCCTAATACTTAGCTAATGATTAGGCATAGATTTCCATATGTGCCTGGAAACAGTAAGTCTCTCGGGCTTTGACGAAGGGGCGTTTTGTGAGTGTTGGGGCACGCTACCAACCTGCAGACAGGCATTTCACAACTTTGCCTTGGCCTTGGCCTTCTGCCCACCCAGGGTGCAATGTCAGCAGGCCTGAGGGGTTAGGACTTTCTCAGATCTTTTATGGACTTGTGCCCAGCCCTGCTCATGCACACAGCCCTGTACTTGTAGATGGCCTTCTAGATTCCCTGGAATATGTCAAAGATTTTCTTCTCTTTTTTTTTATGTCAAAGATTTTCACCATCACCCTCTTTCCCTTCATTTTCCTTTTAAGAATTTTGTCAGCTTATTGTTTGCTCCAGCTATTACTGCTGCCCTAGGAAGCTGCAATGTTACATAATTGCCACTTTTTGGTTGTTGTTTGTTTTTTGTTCTTGGCAAACACTTGCAAGGAACAGGCTGTTTACACTGAAGAGGCTCTGAGTCATGTCAAATAAACTCAGTCCTCATGAATAGTTCCTGAGAACATCCACACAGGTCAAATAATGGTTTAGCTGGGGCTGGGGATGGAGCTTTGGAGCATCCTGCCCCAACCCCATCCTGCCCCCTCCAGGGCTGCTGGATTGCTGGTTTTCAGCATGATTGTGGGGCTATTTCCAAGGAACTGAGGAGAGGAGAACGGAAATAGGGCAAATTAAAATCCCACAAAACTCACTGTTCTTACAGAGATTCAGCTGTTTCTCTTGAGCAAATGCTCCCTGGACTGTTATAATCTGATTAATTTTGATTAATTTCTAGAGCTCTGAAAACACTGACAATTTTGCCTCTACTCACATTATTTTTATGGAGGAGAGGATTTTTCAGGGGTCCTTCCCCTGCCATTTCCACTAACACCCTAGAGTGCTTCTGATAAAGCAAAACAAAACAAATGAAACCAAAAAACTAGCTTTAAAAAAGAAAATGGTTCTTCTTAACAGGATAGCTCTTGTGTTTTTGTCAACTGGACGGGTCAAGTAGCAACTGCAACACTAGACAATTCTGTGCTGCATGTTTCATACGCAGCAATGGACACCCAGAGTACTTCAGAATTGGGGAATCAGGAGAGTAGGATATCTAGAAGTAATGGAAAACATAAAATGGCTAAAGGGGAAGGTCAAAGGCATTTAACCTGAACAAGATCAGGATGACTGTCTTAATTTTTTGTTTATAGAAGGGTGTCATTGAAGAACGGATTAAATTAACCTGTGTGGTGCCATTAGGCAGGTCTAGGTAGATGCTACCATGAAAAAAATAAAACTATTCTAACCCTTAGAAAGGACCAGAAAAAAATTGGGCCTTGTCACAAGGTAGTGGGCTCTTTGTCGCTATAAATATCTTAGGAAAAGGGAAACAACTTGTCAGGAACATCCTAGAGGGATGGAGTTGTAGGTTGTGGTTGTTGCATGGATGTCCCACCTCAGGAGGGATGACCTCTAAGTTCTCTTCCAGCTTCCAGAGTCTGCATTTTTTTTTCTTTAAAGATTTAATTAGTAGAGGCTGAATTTCCAAGACTGCCCATATTATGGTATGGTGTTATTAACGATAATTTATTATCATTATGATGATATCATGTCACTAGAGGTACTTTCTCTTGAAACACCTATGTTCATTTAAATTAGGACTCTTTTTGTCCTTCCTATAATTGCTATCATTATTCCACAATTTTAACAAAATTTGTTATCAAATTGAGTAAACCGAGTAAATAATATGAACACAAATAAACACATAACTGAGACACAAAATAAGGGGCATCTGGGTAGTTCAGTTGGTTAAGCATCTGATTCTTGATTTTAACTCAGGTCATGATCTCAGGGTCCAGAGATCAAGCCTCATGTCAGGCTCAGCACTCAGAGTGGAGTCTGCTTATCCCTCCTCTCTTTCTCTTTTTTCATTAATAAATAACATCTTTAAGAAAATAAGATTATATAAAGATAACGAAAGTGGGTTTTCTCCTGTTCTAATTTCAATGGGCACATGGCATTTTTGTTAGCTACCTGGTATCTTTGTTAATCTGTTTTTATTAAAATCTTTTTTGTAATGCTCAGAAAATGTAACACAAAACCTTATCTCCTAAGATCTGGAATTCAGGGTCAGGATAATAGAAAGAAAATCTAAACATATGCTAAGTAACTTACATATTTTGCATAGATTGAGATGGAGCCGAGAGTATAGGTTGAGATATTTCACTTCTCTGACATAGAAATCTTTTATCAGATTTAGACCAATTTTTCCTTCTTCCAAATGGCAAACAAGTCTGAGGATAAAGGTCCATTTTAATGGACCTTTTCTTCACTTAGGGTATGTGGTGCTATGAATAACAAACAGTCAAAATTTCCTTAGATAGGATGACAAAGGACAAGTCACTTGAGTGTCATGTCATTTGCTGAGGACTGTCTCCCCTCTGTGAGTTCACAGGTTGCCACATGAACATTTTCCAGCACCTGGCATTTTCGGATGTGGACGTTGCCAGAGTTGTCACCCCAGATGCTTTTGTGTGCCAAACCATTTGCACCTACCATCCCAACTGCCTCTTCTTTACATTCTACACAAAGGCGTGGCATCTAGAACCGCAAAGGTGAGTAAGAACGTGTGACATTGGCTACGATCCTGTCATCACTGTAATTTTATAGTTTGGGTTTTTGAAAACCTTTGTTCATTTCCTCAGAGCACTTGAAGCCAGGGCTTAAGTAGGTAGTTTCCTGCCAGGTGTACATTAGTTAAGAGCTTAGCCAACTTGTCCACCTACCTTCTCTTCCTGAAACATAGCATTGGATCCATGGAACAATGGCCGTGGAAGAAAAGAATCAGATGCCTTTCTTACTGATCTAAATGTTTTCTCTTATTAACTTGAAGTAAAAACCACTCACTGACAGCATATCCATTAATATTGTCTCTAATTCCTACCTCAGAAACTAGAGCCCTGTTTATCCCGATTGACCTCTTTACCCTCAGATAATCTATTCTTTTCTTTCTGTACAAAAGTGGAGCCAAGGGATGAGTGTATAGTTAATACAATACCATCAGCCACAGAAACGCCTAGAATTTGGTGTTGGCTCTTTCTTCTTTTTCATTTTCCCTTTTTTGCTTTCTTTTCAATGAGAAGGTGGAACTTTACCATTCTTCTCTCTCTAGGTTATCTGTGCCTATCAGTTTTCCTTAGACAGAGATGTGGCTTGGTTTACATTTAATCTCTGTGATTTATTAGAGAGAATCCTGTGGTCTGCTTTACTTTCTTTCTTTTTTTTTTCTGTCTGCTTTACTTTCAAAAGAGTTTCTCAGAGGAATAAAATTTGCAGAGGTGATTTTCAAAACATGAAGAGTTTTGTGTTTGCCTTTAACACAGCTTTGTTTCTCTCTTTTGCTTTTTTTTTTTTTAATAGAAATGTTTGCTTTCTTAAGACTTCCAAAAGCGGGACACCAAGTTCACCCACTTCTCAGAAAAATGCCATGTCCGGATACAGCCTTTTAACCTGCAAGAAAGCTTTGCCTGGTAATGTAATTCAATAATAATAGCACATAAAATGTGATACACTTCATGATCTTCTAACAAGTAATAGCGAAGAAACAAACCCCAGTACCAAAACCTCGGATAAATGTGGTTTATAGCTGTTTTCATTTTGTATCTTTTTATGTCTCTAATTCACACAGAGCCGTGTCATTCCAAAATTTACTCAGGAGTGGATTTTGAAGGGGAAGAACTGAATGTGACCTTTGCTGAAGGAGTGAATGCTTGCCAAGAGACTTGTACCAAGATGATTCGCTGTCAGTTTTTTACTTACTCTTTACGCCCAGAAGACTGTAGAGGAGAGAAGTTAGTGAACATTTATTTTTCAAAGACAATTGCATGAGTTATGCCCTTCTCTGAAAGTTTAATCTTTCTCCTGATCATTTTATCTAGGTGCAAGTGTTCCTTACGATTATCTTTGGATGGTTCCCCAACTGGGATGACATATGGGACACGAGTGAGCTCTGGTTATTCTTTGAGGTTGTGTAAAAGTGGGGACAGTTCTGGTGAGTGAGCCTCACTTTTTCATGGAACTGTAAAGGGATTCCTGTGTTGTTTTGATCGATTGCTTAGTTTCAGATAGCAGAATTATGTATTTTGTTTTCCTTGGCTGAGAAGAACTCTGAGTCGCCTCTAATGCTAACCATTAACTTTAAGACTCTCTTTTTAGTCTGCACAACAAAAACGAGCACACGCATTGTTGGAGGAACCAACTCTTCTTGGGGAGAGTGGCCCTGGCAGGTCAGCCTGCAAGTGAAGCTGAGAGCTCAGAGCCACTTGTGTGGAGGGTCAATCATTGGACGCCAGTGGGTCCTCACTGCTGCCCATTGCTTTGATGAGTAAGTACGGCGTGTGTCTTATCCAGAGTCTTGACCTGCCTTTTTGTTTGGATGAATCTATGATAAGTTTCTTGAACATCATGTCAGTGTGTTCATCAAAGTTTATTCTTTAATAAAAGACTTTTTTTTTAAGGCAGATATAATAAAAGGCATTTTAAAGCAGGGCTGATATTCAAAATGTTGAACAGCTAGTGAGGCTTCTCTGAGCACTGACTGATCTGACCCATCAGAACACAGTGCGGCCTGTTTGCAGGGCTGGCAATCCCGGGGGGCTATCACTCCTACTTTAAAGAATAAGAAAAAATGCCCCACCTGCTTCCACCTCCATCCACCACTCCCCAAATGTATTTTTCAAAGACTTAATTTTCCAGGCCCATAGACCTTTTGCTTTCAGCTCTTTGATTCACAAATGTACTCAATAATAGAGTGAAAACAAAAATGGGAGGTGGTTATATATTTCAGTGAATAAAATCTGGTAAAATATTTCTACTTTATAAGGAAAATTGTACATGTGGCAGGGTTTTAAAGTTTTAAAACACTTAGACCTTGTACCTGAATGGGGCTTGAGTCACAGCTCTGTCACTTATTGGAGGCATGAGTGACCTTGGGCGATTTGTAAATCTCTCTTTATTTTCCTGTCTGCAAAATAGGAACAATAATATCTAATTATAAGGTTATTAGAAGGGTTACGTGATACACTTAAAAGTCCTTAGCTCTATACCTAGAACATAAAATCACTGCCCCCCCCCCCAATAAGCTATGATTAAATAAGAAATGTAAAAATGGACAAAGCATAGGAATAGCAAGAAATACAAATAGCCCTAAAATAAAAGATACTTGGTCTCTCTCAGGAGGTATTTTGTTTTCAAAGAATTCTCCCTCTTGCTCTGACTAAGAGGGTAGGTCCCTGGTTGCCATGTGTCAGGATTGAGGATCTGGCTGCTGACTATACCAGAGTCAATGGTACTGCTGAGCAGAGCAAGGCTCCTTCATGGTTGCCACATAGCAGCATGGGACTCCAGGTAGTGGCTCTGCTACACATGGCATTGCTAAAGGGGAATCCTAGTGACTTGGAAGGAAAGACCCTGTGAAGGGGAAATAGTAGGTCCTCCCTTTTCACAAAATGCACTCCAATTTAGGACCAAGAATTTTCATCCTTTTTTTCCCCCCAGCTTTACTGAGATATAATTGATATATGACATTGTGTAAGTTTAAGGTGTAATGTAATGATTTCACATATGCATGCATTGCAAAATGATTACCCTAATAAGGTTAGTTAAGACATCTGCACATCCATCACTACACATAATTACTTTTTTGTGGGTAGTGAAAATTTTCAAGATTTGCACTCTTAGCAACTTTCAATGTTTCAAGTATTGTTAACTGCAGTCACCATGCTGTACATTAAGTCTCCAGAACCCATTTATAACTAGAAGTTTGTACCCTTTACTCCTTCCTGCCGTGACACTCCCCTGCAACCACCAATCTGTTCTCTGCATCTATGAGTTAAGTTTTTTTTAGGTTCCACATATGGATGAAAACATATAGCATCTGTCTTTCTCTGACTTATTTCATTTAGCATAATACCCTCAAGTCCCATCCACATTGTTGCAAATTGCAGGATTTCCTTCATTTCTATGGCTGAATAATATTCCATTGTATGTGCACATACACAGACATGCTTATATGCATATGTATAATACATGTATGCATATGTATATATTATATATGTGTATATACACAGACACTGTATATATTATACCACATTTTTTAAATCATTCATCTATTAATGAACTTAGGTTGTCTCCATGTCCTGGCTATTACAAATAATGCTGCTGTGAACATGGGAGGGCAGATAACTCTCAAGGTAGTCTTCTCATTTTCTTTGAATATATACCCAGAAGCGGAATGGCTGAATCTTAAGGTAGTTCCATTTTTAAATTTTTGAAGAACCTCCATATTGTTTTCCACAGTGGCTGCACCAATTTATATTAAGAATTTTCATTCTTGAAGGCTCAGTGTTGTTGAGTTTGTAAGAGATAATGTACACGGAAACACTGATTTTATTGAAAGAAGATCACTTGTGCCCTTATTTGTATGATTTTCTCTAGAGTTTTATGCAAATATTATCTAGCATTTCTCCATGATGATAAAAACGTCCAAATCTTTACAAAAGATAAGACTTTGTTTTAGGTCTTAATTTTAGATTTACTTTGTATTCATATTTTAAAAAATTAATTTAGGGGTGCCAGAGTGGCTCAGTTGGTTGAGCAACTGACTGTGGCTCAGGTCATGATCTCAGGGTCCTGGGATTCAGTCTCACGGCAGGCTCCATGCTTAGCGGGGAGTCTACTTGTCTCTCTATCCCTCCCCACACTCATGCTCTCTCAAATAAATAAATAAAATCCTTTAAAAAAGAGTTAATTTAAATTTTCACACTTCTGAAACTATCGATATTTTATTATTTATATTTATTTTTATATTCTATTATATTCTGATTTTGTTCTTTGGCCATGCCATGAGGTGAGCTTTATTTTCATTAATGACACAAATAATTTTCTAGAACAGGCCAAGGCAAACTGGAGAATTAGTAGTTCTGGTGGGGGTCCTCTGAGGGCCCCACAGTCTGGGTGCATCCGCTCAGGGTGCCGGGTCACTCAGGTTAGTTCTGAGTCATTAGTAGCTATTAGTTCGGGTCATTAGTAGTTCTGGTGGGGGGGTCCTCTGAGAGTCACATAGGCTGGGTGTATCTGCTCATGGCTCAGCCTGTCACTCAGGTCCATCTTGCAGGTGGCTCTTCATGTCAGGCCTGGGCTGTCTCTAAGATGATGGGGGTAGGGAATCCTTCAGGTTCTTAGGAACCTTCTTCACTCCTCCTTTCCTGCTCAGTGGTCTCTGGTGAGTAGGTGTTCTCCTGTGTCTCTGTTGTCCTCAGCCTGGCCCTACAGAAGCAGGTGATCCCCGGCTTGTCTGCTACTGTCTGGAACCACCCTGGAGTTCCTCTCAGAGCCCCATGCCTGATGCTCCCACTCGCCTTGCTGCAGCCAGAGGCCTAGAAAGATGACTTTTGAGTATCACTGAAGCCTCCCAATTTTGCCCAGTGAGGGGGGCGTGTGTACGATCAGTCTGACAAGTTCATGGAAGCGATTGCTTTCAGGTTTGCTGAACTGAGCAGGATTTCCCCACAATAAACTATGAGTCTCTCCCAGACAGTTTCTCTCAGATTTGGGACAGCAATGCTCTTGCATTTTTACTTACAGTAATGAAATAACTACATAAATGCACATGTTCAATGTTTTTAACTAAATCTTCAGAGATTCGGTGTTGCTGCTGGTAGTGATGACATGTTGCCAGGAAGCGAAATTAGGTAAGTAAAAATATGCCATTTGCAGTATTTTCTTCCCAGCCCAAAGCACCAATTTCAAAAGGTAAAATTGAAAGGAAAAAGGGCCAAAAACAAAGGCTGTCTTTCTGGTTTCAAATGAGTCTTTATTTTTCCCTCCTAGACTCTCCTTGCCAGATGTTTGGCGCATTTATAGTGGCATTTTAAATCTGTCAGAGATTACAAAAGAAACACCTTTCTCGCAAATAAAAGAGATTATCATTCACCAAAATTACAAAATCACAGACGGTGGTAGTTACGATATTGCCTTAATAAAACTTGAGGCTCCTTTGAATTATACAGGTATGTAGCATATTTAAGGAGAAGCTATTCAGCTGAGTTCAGCAGCTTTAAATTTTCACATCAATTTGAGCAAAAGGGTAGAATCTGGAGAGATTGTCTTTAGTTTCTGGTTGATGGAGTTGGGAGCGAGTTGAGGAATTGCCAAGGGAGACAACACCTGTGACTTGGATAAATCTCTTCTATTTAAGGGATAAGAAGTAGAAATTGGTCTCTTCAGGTAGGAATCCAGGTGCATATGCATTATTGAAATAATACACATGGGAAATGTCTTGGCTGTTTAGGAAGCATGGCTCCCTTTGGCAAGAGTAGCACGATGACTGTGGCTTTGGGCATGTTAGGAATATATGAAGACTAGTAGGGCCAGATGCTAATTCCCAGGTCTAACTTGAGTGGAAGGAAGCTCTGGGAAGCTGGTAGTGTGGTGGTGGGAAGTGTGGCCTCCGTGGCACAATGCTCCACAGTTGGTGAATACCCTCTGTGTCCAGGAATGATTACGTGACCTTGGTCAAGTTGCTTTTACCTCTTTGTACCTCGAATTTCTGCATCTGTAAAATGAGCATGATAGTCACCTGTTGGTGTGTCATAAAAATTGCTAATTAGTAAGTTAAAGCACGTAAAATAGTGCTTCAAACAGTGGAGACACTGTTATTACTATTGAAAGTATCAGAAAGGGAGACAGAACGTAAAGACTGCTAACTCTGGGAAACGAACTAGGGGTGGTAGAAGGGGAGGAGGGCGGGGGGTGGGAGTGAATGGGTGACGGGCACTGGGTGTTATTCTGTATGTTAGTAAATTGAACACCAATAAAAAAATAAATTAAAAAAAAAAAAAGAAAGTAACATACACAGAGTAAAATACTTCTAAATGCTTTTGACAGAAATACATGTTCTGAGTTTAAGATTTAATTGAGAAAATTTGGCACCAAAAATGTCATGTGAAAATGAGTCTGATAATGAGAAATTTTCTTGAATCATTGGCCTTAGCAATCAAATAGAAAGCAAAAGGGTCATTTTTTCATGGTAGTACGCTAGAGAAAGAGAATATGGAAAAAGGAAGTTGTGTATTTTTACAGTCAATACCTATAACTTTGTTTAATCAAACTCTAATCTAAAAATTACCTTTCAGAATTCCAAAAACCAATATGCCTCCCTTCCAAAGATGATACAAATACAACTTATACTAATTGCTGGGTAACTGGATGGGGCTTCACAAAAGAAAGAGGTACAGCATGATATATTTTTTTAAGATTTTATTTATTTATTCATGAGAGACACACAGAGAGAGAGAGAGGCAGAGACACAGGCAGAGGGAGAAGCGGGCTGCATGCCGAGAGCCCCATGTGGGAATTCGATCCCAGGAATCCAGGATCATTCCCCGAGCCTAAGGCAGATGCTCAACTGCTGAGCCACCCAGGCGCCCCCAGCATGATATTTTAAATGTTGTTCTTAAAACAAGTCTTTTACCTTAAGGTACACAGAGTGAATCAGTTTAACTGGCCTCTGTCTGAAATTTTATCCAAACTCATCACCATTCCAATCTATTCATTCTCAAATATTTACTCACTGATTCTTGAGAAGATGTATTTTTCTTTGGATCTGGAAAAATTTATGAGGTAACCTCTTAAGAATCTTACTTAATAATAAAGTTCACTTGTTTGACTATGGGATAAAGGATTTGTCCCATATGGGGCTAATAAGACCACTCAAGCCTATCCTGTCCTCACTACTAATAGTGTTTCCATCTCTCAGTGCCATTATTTTGCCTTTATACTAAGGGTCAGGAGTAGAGGCAGGCACACCATCTTTTTCTGGAAGGCTCTAAATGTTTTTTGTGTTGTTATTGTTGTTTCATGCATCCTTCCTGTAATCTGATGAAGCCTATGAGCCACTTTTGTAATGGTGCTTTTATTTTTTTATTTTTTAAAAGATTTTATTTATTTATTCATAAGAGACACATAGAGAGAGGCAGATACATAGGCAGAGGGAGAAGCAGGCTCCCCACGGGGAACCCCATGTGGGACTCGATCTCAGGACTTCAGGATCATGACCTGAGCCAAAGGCAGACCCTCAACCATTGAGCCACCCAGGCACCCCTGCCGTGGTGCTTTTAAATACTTAAAAAGCACATATAGACATATGAAGGAAACAAGTGAAATTGCAATAGAGTTATCAAAATACTTTCAAAAAGATGCAATACGGGAATGCATGAGTTTCTTTAATATATTAAATAGTAAGTTTTTCAAGTAACTACCATAATATCAGCCACAGCTGTCACATGAAACTATCACAAGTGTGATGAAAAATATCTGTGCTCTTGACTAATGGCAAAGCCATCCTACTAACACTCCCATTTTTATTGCCTGCACTCATAGCTGAAGGTAGTGTTAGACTTCAGTTGGAGATTGGTGAAAATAAGGATGTATTTTCCTATCCAAGTGTATAGAGCAAGTGAATTCTTTCTGTGGACGCCAGTTTAAGAAGCCCTGCTCACGGGTAGTTGGTGTTTTTAAATTGTCCTTGGATTTCCCATGAAACAGACTTTTCTCGCTTTCCAAAGTTTTGTTCTTGATAGACACTATAGGAATAAAATTTGCACATTCTTTACATATTTAAGCTCATCAAGATCTTTCCTTCTTTCCTGACTTAGTCCTTTATTCAGTGAATTCAAATTTTCTAAATGTTTGACTGGTACCTTAAGGCAGAAAGAAATTTTAAGAGTAACCTTAACTAAGAAAGGAGAGCTCCCAACATATGTTCCAGGGGAACCTGGACACGGGCAGAAATGTAATTATTTGTGAATAAATCGTTCTTCGTGGAAAATATTTGCATAGTTAAAAAACAAAATACTCTTCTGAGCATATGGTGAGTTCCCCCCCCAACATCACATGTTTTTAAATGATCATGTTGAATATATAAAACAAAAACTGAAAGATAAGAATTTCCAGCTTTGGGGTTGGAGGTGATAAGAGGGAATTTCTGAGAGATTTCTATTGGGATGAGAGGTTGGCAGGGAATCTGGTCAGCCTTGGGGTGCTGGGGTTGTCCTAACATTGACATCAGAGGCCAGTACATGGAGCTCTCTGTTTATCAATTTCTTTTTGCTTTTCTCTCTGTGTGTCTCTCTGTTGGTGTGATTAACTCTACTTTTTCACCCTTTACTATTTTTACCTAAAGAAATTACCTAAATGAAAGGTTCATAACACTGATTTGCTTTAAGACATTAGTAGTTTCAGACTCATCGTATTTCCTCCTTCTGAAGTTTTATATTGATTACCTCACAGGGGAAATCCAAAATAGCCTACAAAAGGCAAATATTCCTTTGGTACCAAATGAAGAATGCCAGAAAAAATATAGAGATTATGAAGTAAACAAACAGATGATCTGTGCTGGCTATAAAGAAGGAGGGAAAGATGCCTGCAAGGTAATACACTCAGTGATGAAAAAAAAACACACAGTAGTCTACTTGAGAAAAATCAACTACAAAATATATTCTCCATAGTACATTTCATTGTATTTTTCTTTAAAAAATTGGAGCCAAATAATCTGACAATTTCAAAAGTAACCTTTGATGAACTGAATATATATGTGTGTGTGTGTGTGTGTAAATGTTTATTCTATTATAATCTGTGCAGAGGCATACTATATATAAGGGAGCACCATGGTACATAAAATAGCTGTACTAAAATATTAGAGCATTAGATTTACTTGACATTGAGATTCTGATATCAACATGTCCTTTTTGGAATAAATAGAAAATGCAACCATACGTATTGAATTCACTTATTTTCGTCACATCCAGAGGAATGAGGAAGGCAAGATACCCAAAGAACTATAAGGAACTGTATGTACGTGTTGTGTGTGGTGTGACTACAGAATTTTAAAGGCACAACTGTCATACTTTGTATTATTTCATTTTTCCACTCACTGTGACACAGGGAGATTCAGGTGGTCCCTTAGTTTGTAAACACAACGGAAACTGGCATTTGGTGGGCATCACCAGTTGGGGTGAAGGCTGTGGCCGCAGAGAACAACCAGGTGTCTACACCAAAGTGGCTGAGTATGTGGACTGGATTTTAGAGAAAACACAGGTTGGTGATGGGCACGCCGGTCTTGGATGAAGTCACCAGTGCGAAGAAGCTTTCTAGAGATGGGAAAGAGCCCGGGTTGTAGCATGAATTTTACAACCTGGGTCCAGCTCAAATGCTAAGCCTTGGAGTCTTCGTCTGCAAAATTGTGGAGAATAGTATCTGCTTCATGTCCTTGTCATAAGGGTAAAAGGAGACAGTGCACACAAAGCTGCTGAGGAAAATGTTGTGCAGAGGCAGGCTGTCAGCCTCCAGTAAAAATGCTAATAATGGAAGATAACAAGTGAACATTTCCGCAATTATTTGTTGCAAAATAAAATGGCAAAAGAATGTGACTCAAAAGTGTGTTCTTCTGATTGTGAGACAGAATGAAAGGTAAGTAACTCCAGATTCTAGCACCGTGCTTGTGCTGGCCTCGCTCTTCTCTGACTGCCTCCTCTGGATCTCGATATATATCTTAGGGACAGTAATCTCTTCTCTTTTCGTCGCCTGCATGGTCATCAAAACCTACCACTGCCTGCCTCACTTGGGGCAAAGAGCCAGTAAGCTTGGGTCTTGTTCTGCCAACTGTAGAATATTAACTTTTCCAAGAAAGAGATGTGTTTTCTGAACCTTGGAGAATAGTGGTGCACCTTTTGATGTTGGCCTCCTACCTTGTTAGCTGGCGTTGGCACAAGGCCCCTGGCTGGGTGTGCAGGAGAGGTCTGCGGGGCTGCAGCTCCTGCCATAGGCACACCACACAGCCTTCACGGAGGGCAAGGAGTCTGCTCTGTGGGGTGCAGGAGGGGGTGCCAGTGCATACTGGGTTCTGCAGTAGTAATTCAAGAAGCATTGGTTCTAAAGTATTGCAAAAATTCAGTCTTGTAAATTTGTGGTCGTAGAAAAATGATCCAAATCCGTGTAGAACTCAAACTCCAAACTTGTTAGTGATTACTATAACTGATATCAGCTGTTTGGATTGAGTTCGGTTAAACTGACTTGACATTTACAGAGAGCTGACCATCTACAAAATATTGTGTAAAATAAGTAGAAAAAATAGAAGAGCGAAGCTTCTGAATGATGTTTTTTCCCTTTCACACTCAAAGACACACTAAGTGGTAGAAAGGGCTAAATGTGGGGAGTGAGCTGAAGGAAAGCCATGAAGTCTGAGTTATTCATGCCCCACAATAGGAAACAGAAAGAAATACTCTAGATTTTATAAAACCTGGCTGGTTTCCATGAGATAATTTTTTTTTTTAATTTTTATCTATTTACGATAGTCACAGAGAGAGAGAGAGAGGCAGAGACACAGGCAGAGGGAGAAGCAGGCCCCATGCACCAGGAGCCCGACGTGGGACTCGATCCCAGGTCTCCAGGATCGCGCCCCGGGCCAAAGGCAGGCACCAAACCGCTGCGCCACCCAGGGATCCCTCCATGAGATAATTAAAAATAAATACAATTCCAACTTTTACTTTGGCATGCAATAAAGATAGTGGTCCTTGTTCTGTATGGGTATGATTTTATCTTTAAAAGGTAGACAAGTGCTTGCTATGAGAATCTTTTCTCTCTGGCTTTTAGAATGAATTCAAATGGGTCTTTGAACAGGACTTTGGAATGCTTGCTGGGCAACCACTAGTCAGGGAATGACCTCATTTGGGCAAAACCGGGAGGAGAGTTTTGAAATGTGGAATTCCCCTGGGGTATGAATGATTATTTTAAAGTTGCAGATCAGGGCCGGGTCCTGGCATGGTCTCAGCTACTCACCATGTTTTCATGTACAGGGGTGATCAGAGGAGGAGCTTCATGGGACTAAGAAATTGGGAGAGGCTAAGAAGGCCAGGGGTTGAGATGACTTCACCCTCATGAAGAAGAGTGAGGAGGAGGCGTGGGTCACTGGCCAAGCCATCCAGGAGAGGGTGGTGGCAGTACCAGGCCTGAAGCTAGCATTCTTCTTCCCTGTGACAGCAGCCTATGTGCATGGGGAACACACACCACAGGTTAGCCCAGGGCTCCAACGTCCTTCTCGTTCCTCACCAAGGTGTGTGAGACCTCTCATCTGAATTTAAAACTTTTAATTATTGTTTACCTTTATCTCCTCCCTAAATCATGAGCAACTTTGAAGGAGGCTCCCTTTCATTCATATCACATACAAATGGGCATTCGGTGAATGTCTAATGAATGAATGCATCTTTATTCTGAAGATGAGGAAGTGGAGACTTGAAGGGGAACAAAGATTAGCTCAAGGTCACTGGCAAGGACAGAGAGAGCTAGACTGAGCATGCCATTCATATATCCCGGATCGTGTCTCTAGTCCCGATTGTGTTGCTTCATTCTATGAGAAGAATAAAAGGTGACAGGAGCATTTATAAACATCATTTGTTATTTTCATTATCATCTCAAACAGTGGCTCTCAACTGGGTACAAGCCCCACTCAGGGGACATTTGGCAAACTCTAGAGACATTTTTGGTTGTCACACCAGGGCAAGGGGGGTATATCTGGTGGATAGAAGCCAGAGATGTTGCTAACCATCCTGCAGGGCACAGGACAGTCCCTCGAGACAAAGGATAATATGGTCCAAGTATCAATAATGGCAGTGTTGAGAAACCCCGACTGAAGGCCAGTATTAACTCCTTATAATGAAAAAGGGATATTTCTGGAACAGCAAGAATGGAGTTGTAGGACATGGGAGGCTACGCCCTTTTCAAAGCAAATCTTGATGAGAGACAGGGGAGCTCCAAGAACAAGTTGACTGTGGCTGTGACCGAGAGGAGGGTCTCCACCTGCAACACACCTATGATTTTCTTTGTCCCAATATTTCTAAGTTCTGACTTGCACTTAGGTCTCTCTAGACTAAGTTCTGGATTCTTCCTAGGATTTTGTCTAGTAATTCCCCATTTCCATTATCCTTCAAAAAGATTTTGTTTCACTTATGGAAGGGGTTTTTACCTTTAAGATAAAAGTAGTTGACTTTGGAATTCTAATGCAGTGACATTAATTGAAAAAAATGTCTTTAGAACATTTACTGTCAGTTTGAAAGGAAGGTCTATTTAATCCCAAAGAATTTCTATGCAAGTAAGACTTTTATTCTGCTTTTATTTGAATGGACAAAAATATTTCAGAATTTTTTATTTCAAAGGCTTTAGAGGTTTCACTAACTAGCTAAACCAAACTTAGGAAGATATTATCTGGTTTCCCAATGAAGTATTGCTGTCATTAGAGTCTTTCTGTTTCTCTGAATAGGGCTGGAAGGTTATCATTATAGTCTTTTTATTGGAGCTTTAGGGTAGAGATGGGGTTTCATGGAATGAACAATACAGGGATGTAAGGACCTTATATAACTCCATGTATCAGTTTTCCATGAAAACCCGTCTTGGCATAAATTTGCTATTCTGTGCTTGAGCTTCATAAATAGCAGCACATCATAAATATGTGTTCCCCTTTTTATAGCTGGAATGTACTTAATTTTAAATGGGAAACTCAAGAAAGCAACTACAGACTCTTTACACCAAGATAGGTCACACAATCTTGGCAATAGATGAATTAAAATGATCCGAAGAACTGCCTTCCAGATGGAATGTCACACAATCCTCGGCACTTTGCATAAAGCACTCCTCTGAGTCCAAATCCCCCTTATAATTTTCAGCCCTCTGTGACACAACGCTGGCTTCTATCTTCTTTTCAAAAAGTCTCCAATGAGGCTCTATGGGGCTAAGCTTCTAATCTATCTTACTTCACTAACTATACTCTCACTGTCTCCTTCACAAAGTTCTCTTTCACTGCAGTTCGATTTCTGCAAATTTCAAAAGTGGTGTCCAGTGTTCCTACAGTTGAGTCAGCTTTCTACCTAGGCACTTGGCCACGAAAGCCTATGTATTCCATACATTCATTCATTCATTCATTGAGAGTGCATGTGAAGGGGGGAGGGGCAGAGGGAGAGGGGGAATCTTAGGCTCCACACCCAGCAGGGAGCCCCTCGAGGGGTTCAGTCTCACAGCATGGAGATCACCACCTGAGCCGAAATCAAGAGTGGGTCACTTAACTGGCTGAACCACTCAGGCACCCCAACACACTTTCAGAAGTAAGTCAGTCGGAGAAGGACAAACATTATATGTTCTCATTCATTTGGGGAATATAAATAATAGTGAAAGGGAATATAAGGGAAGGGAGAAGAAATGTGTGGGAAATATCAGAAAGGGAGACAGAACGTAAAGACTGCTAACTCTGGGAAACGAACTAGGGGTGGTAGAAGGGGAGGAGGGCGGGGGGTGGGAGTGAATGGGTGACGGGCACTGGGGGTTATTCTGTATGTTAGTAAATTGAACACCAATAAAAAATAAATTAAAAAAAAAAAGAAACCGTTCAGATACCATCAACCTTGTCACAATAGACATAAAATGAAATTGTCTTGTTTCTGCCTCCAAATATTGAGAGGCTCAAAGTAACTGGTGGCATTTTCTAAGTCCAAAAGATCACGCTCAGATCAGCACAGTGTCCCTGAACAAAGTATACTATTTCCTCTGATACCAGTAACTTCAACAAGATCTCAAATGGGGGCAAACCCCTAATTTTATTTCTTCTTTCATCTTCAGAATTTTTAAAAACAATTATGAGCTCCATTTATAAATGTGAAATCTTATTTTGCTTCTCTTTGGAAAACAGAAGTCTTCTCTGAACCATAAGATCATCTTTCTCTTAAATTTATTTGTTTGTTTATGCTAAAATTTATATAAATGGGACATATTAAAATGTTTTTTTAAAAAAAGATTTTACTTATTTATTTGAGAGAGAAGGCAGGTGCACGCAAGCAGGGGAGAGGGGCAGAGGGAGAGGGAAAAGCAGACTCCCGTCCTGCACAGGGAACCCAGCTTGGGGCTCAATCCCAGGACCGGGGGACCATGACCTGAGCTGAAGGCAGACGCTTAACTGATTGAGCCACCCAGGCACCCCTAAAAAGGGTTTTTAAATTTTTAAAAAATTTCTTTAGGCTTCCAAGAGATCACATAGAAATCCTTAAGGCTAGTTATTATCTAATATTATAAATGAGGAACCTGAAGCTCAGAGAATAAAGCAACTTGACCAAGGACCCACAGGTAGCTAGCTGGCTTACAGAGCAGAAGGATGGTTTCTGCCCAAGTGCCATGACTAGCAAGCTAATGAATAGTAATAGAGGACATGCCTCATCCATGGCTTCTGTAGAGCTCTTGGCCGGTCTTTCAAGGTCAATGGGAAGGTGCTTAACAAATACAATCAAGTGAAACCCAGAGAAGTGTTTTGCAAGCTTTCCTATGAACTGTACCAGGTCCTATCACTAGGAGGCGCCCTCCAAGACAAAGAAAATTGATTTTTTTTGATTGCTTGTCCTGCAAAAGCTAGACATGTGACTTCCTAGCTCTCCTTTTGTCTCAGGGCACCAACATCTAAAAAGAGATACGAAAGTCCCATATTTTTTTCAAAAAGGAAAAAAAAAGTTAGACTTTCAACGTGTGTGAGTGTAATAAATAAGAGCTTAGTTTCTTAGAACCATATCAACATAGGCCTCCAACAGGTGAGGCTGCTATACTGCTCATCAATAAGTCCATCAGACCTTGTTTTCTTTGTAAAAGGTGAGGCTCAGGTTAGGCCAGATTTAATAATTAACCGCTGATAGTTGAACGTGTGGTTAAGGGCTGCTTTGGCAAGTAGGCACACAGGCAAACCCAAGTTCCACTGTGCGTGTCATTTTTTTGGAATACACAGTAAAACAAGACAAAAAGATTTTAATGTATTGAGAAAGCAAGCAGCTCGACCAAGGTGCATTTTTGATAATGCCGAGATTTTAAGGGCTTTCGCAGACATGCTCCACAAAGAGACAATGTTACATAACATTGGGAACGGGTAAAAGTAAATATTAAATTGAGCGTTACCTGAACAAGTTCATTTAGAAGAGGATGAAGACCATTTGGGAAGAAGAAAAACACTCTTACTAAGAATGCGGCAAACAAGCAAACAAAATGTTTTCAGGTACGATTTCAAAAACTCTTAAGATTTCTCTCCAGCAATGATTCCTTGAAGTGACTTTTTTTTTTTTATGACAGAGACTTTACAAACTTTTAAAATAGAGAATGATTGATTGATAAAAATTTGTCCGACTTGATATTCTAGAAGCTTTTATCTATAACCAAGTTGAGAGAAGATGCAGAATGAAAGAAGACTAGTAATTTGTAATCAATGACAAGTAGTTTATGAATTAAAGAGATTTTCAAGATCAATACTAAAAAACAAGTCTTGATTTTTCTCACTGATAGTTTTTCATAGAGCCGTTAATTCAATGCTTTGGGGGGATAAGCAGATTTATTGGCCACCAAGGTGGCCTATGAATATATTTCCAGCAGAATCTTTAAAATGGGGAACTTCATGAGTATAAAATCATTTATTTAGAGCTCCTCGACAGGTATGGAGAGACTTCAGAGATGGAAAGAAAGGAAGCAGTTTGGAAGAGAAAACAAGTGGAAAAATTGGAGTGGGGGAGGGGTCAGATGAGGGCAATGAGAAATATCTAGTTAATGGTGAACTGCAGGCAGCGGGGACGCAGAGATAAGGGGTGTCATTTCTCCTGTCAGGTTCTGGGTTCTTCAGAACTAGGAAGGTGTTGAACACTACACACAACCATGCTGAGGAGTGTCCTAGGATTTGGGGAAGGTACAATTCAGCATGATGATAAGAACCCCGCAAACACTATGGAATGAACCACTCCCCTCCCTCCCTATTTCTTGTGAACCCTGATGTCAGCAAACTAATTGTAAATTCACGTTCTGTGTTCTAAACACATGCACGTTTTTCTCTTTGTAGGATGATTGTACTATATCAAATGGTACATTTCATTTTATTTGCTTCAGTTTCTGGTGGTAAGTAGAGTTGAATCTTAGGTATGAATTAGAAATAGTTTGCTTGGTTCCCTGACTTGAAGACAAGAAAACAAAAGAGCTTAAGGCCAGAGACAGAAATCATCCCAGGGTCCCACGCCATCTACTCCAGGGAAGGATGTAATGAGTTTATTTTTCACTTAAGGCTCCAGGGATTTTCAAAGCAGGGATGGCAATTAAGGTGCAGAATTGTTCATAATAGTAGCAATTGAGGTCTATATGTTTATCCACGTTCTTACCTATATTTACATCCAAATATACATCTATCATTACTAGTTTGGTGGTAATTAGTACTTTGCTTTGCACTAAGGTGGAATTTCTGTGGACAGTGGGAGTATTTTGAGTGCAAATAGATTATTCACTAATGGGGGCGGCCTTACAGCTCCGTTGGAAGCAACACAGAGCTTGGAAAAAGGAGGCAGTCTTCTGATAACTTCCAGGTCATTCTTGGGTAGCTGCCAGTTTTGGAGAAAATTATGCTATATGCAAAGGTTGTAGTTGGGTAATTTAGAAGTGTATGTGGTGGGTTTTGAGCCAAGTCTGTGGCAGGGACCCTTGACCCCTTTTTCCCACAGATCCCTTTAGGCATAAAGTAAAAATACACAGGATTACCAAGAAAATCAATTATATTGCAATACAGTTAGTTAAAATGTAAACACACACACACACACACGCACACACACACACACACACACAAAACAACCCTGATATAAAAATAGATGCTTCTTATTAACACATGATAGAACAGAAGAAGACTTAGGTCTAAAAGTGCAGAGTAATGATTACCACCAAATCAGTGATGAGTGATAATGGTATTTTAAGATGTCTGCAGCTCTAGTGTTTTCTTTTTAAATCTGTAATTTTATAATGAAAAAGTTGCAGATACTATGAACACTAGGTGGTTTGTTACTTACATTAACAATAGGCTATGCCACCTATTATTCTTACTGTAATAAGAATTTGAATTATGTTTTATCCTTCCCAAAGTATTTCATTTTTAGTACATATGTATATATACATTTTAGGTAGATAGATAGAATGTATATGTTATATATATGAAAGATATTAAGACTTTGGGCCATATGATCGTACTTCTTAATAGGAATATATCAAGATTAAAAGCTACAGCCCTTTATTCAGTGACTAATAATGACCTAAAGAGCCACAATCTGGAATATTAGATATCTCTTTATAGAAACAGAAAAAAATTAATTTTATGCAATTTAGCCTTAAAAGAAAAAACACAAACCTGTGTATGGGTTCAGTTGGAATGGGATTCAGTTATTTTTCTGAGAGTCTAAAGTTCCTGTTACTAACCTGGCACATTTTAAATAGTGACGTGATACAGTATACCACACCCAGGGCCATCAGACCCTACTGAAAAATGATCACTCTGGATCCTTTGCTTCGTATAAACATAGAGTTTCAACATATGAACAGTAGGGAGAGGGAAAAGTAGGTGGTCCATTCCAGACTTCAATGCAACCCTAAAGAACATCTTTTGCCAATAAAGCTTTGTGAAATTATTCAGTTACCCACAAAGCATCCGTGTCTCCAAGACAATCACCCATCAGCACAATTCCATGGAGGCTAATGGGCCATTTCATGATTTCCTTTTCTGTCCGAGGCTGCTTATCCAATACACTAACATAAAAGTATTGATTGCTCTGATTTCGACGTTCAGGCATATTTTCTGTTAAGTAGATCTACTTTGCTTGTCTTTGTGAGATTATTGTCTAATTGGATATGTGAAACTAAAATCCAAAATAAGACCTTCCATGTATTACATCACAGGCTGTATAACTGAGCTGTTGGCAGATACCTGCTTTCAAGGAGGAGACATCACTACCGTTTTTACGCCAAGTGCCAAGCACTGCCAGCTTGTCTGCACCCACCACCCACGCTGTTTGCTCTTCACCTTCATGGCTGAATCGCCATCTCAAGATCCTACCAAATGGTAAATGTTTGCATTTCTACATAGATAGAGGAAATAGTCTTTACATGAGGATTATTTACCAATAAACATTCATATAAATATAAAATATGAGGTTAACAGTTAGAAAACATATTGTCCTTCAATTAAAATATTAAATATTACAGAAAAAAAAAGATAGTGTTTAGGCAGATCAGGAAAGAGCAAGCATGCCTCTCAGTGTAGACTTTCCAATTTCTCTGTGGTCTAGATTTTAATGATACACTTTCTCTCCTATTTCTCTCCACTTTTATGCCTCTTAATCATTTTGTTCTTTGCTTTTTGATTGATTATTGATATTGGATATTATTTAAACCAGTGCATTTCTTTCAATTATTTTCTTAGGAAATACATATTTATAAAGGTAGTTTCAGAGAATAGTACAGTGATCCCCTGTCACCACCAAGACTTTTGCCGTTTGTTCTTTATCTATTTAACCATTTGAATTAATTTGGAGACATGGTAACACTTCACCCCTAAATATTTCTGCATACATTTTCCTACACAAAAGACATAAAATTTTAACAAGAATCCCTTTATATCATCTCAATTGTAGCCCAAATATAATTTATAGCTATTAACTGGAATCTTCTCCAGATTCACAAATTGCATTTAGTGAGTTTTGTGTCTATAGTTATATTTAAAAAAAAATTTAGGGCATTCCATCCATTGCTTTTGTTTCCATATTGAACTTGAAAATTCAGTAACAAAACTTTACTACAGAATTAAGTTATCAATATCTTTGTATATCATTGCTACATTCATAGAAATTTACACAGTACCCAAAACGTATAAAATAATTATTCTAGAATAATTATTCTGTATTCTATCTACAGCAGGGCTTAGCAAATGTTTTTTTGACAAGGCAGGGCATAAATATTTTAGGCTTTAAAGATCCAGAAGCAAAATCAAGGATATTACTTAAGTATTTATATAACCATTTATATAACCATTTAAAAATATAGAACCCATTCTCAGCTCATGGACCATAAAAACAGGCAGAGGGTTGTTTGATCAACAGTCCATAGCTTATCTGTTCCTGTTTCCGGTTAGTGGGGAATACCATATGTGATCTTTTAAGAGTAGGGATGTTGGAATGAGAGACAAACTCACAGTTTTGCTGAGAAAGTATTTGTTTTGGCATGAGATAGAGGAGCTTGCTTCTTTCTCCTTGACTTTCTATGTGCTGGCTTTTAAGATTTATTATTTTAAAACATAAGTTCTCATGCAGTTATTTATTTATTTATTTATTTATTTATTTATTTATTTATTTATTTATTTATTTATTTATTTATTTATTTTAAAAAACAGGTTTACTTGTATCCTGAAAGACAGTGTAACAGAAACATTGCCAAGGGTGAATATGACAGGAGCCATTTCTGGATATTCTTTCAAGCAATGCCCACACCAAATAAGTGGTAAGATGTCTTATTAGGATTCATAAGTACTAGTTGCTGTGATATATACATATAGTTACATCACATATGGTGTTATAACTATAAAATAAAACCCTGCTATATGGTCATAAAGTCTCCTGATGAAGTTCCTTCAGTGTAGAGTAAAAACTAGCATGCATGCATCCCACCCACCCCCGTCCCATTCATTAAAATTTTTGCAATAGTTGGACATTCTCCAACTATTACTACCTTCTCACCATTCCTTTATTGTTTTATTCTCCTTTCCAGCTTAAAGTTTTATATAAAAGTCCTTGTTAAACATATTACTTCAAATCAAAAGAGCAGCTGTAAAGGTTGACATGACACTTGTCTTAATTGTGAAAAGATTCTTGAAAAGGTTAATGAATCAGTCAATGAAATTGCAGAGAGCAGGAAGGCCAGGGCAGAAAACTGAAGCAAGAATTTATAAATCTATATTGTTGTGATATAAGAGGGACATTGGCATTCGTTTAGTGCTTCTATGTGAGAGTAGATTAAGCAAATTAAGATGAAAACAAAGGACTTCTGAGGAAAAGTGGCTGTAGGTGTCAGAAGAGAAAGTCAGGAGGGATAGTTCCTAAGGTTCCAGTTGCCCCTGGAGTCTGGAAGATCCTTGCATGTTCTGCTTTTATTTACAGCTTGCAACAGAAATGTATATGTGGATCTGGTCATGAAGGGCATGAACTATAATGGCTCCATCGCCAGGAATGTTCAGGAATGCCAAGAGAGGTGCACAAACAGTGTGCACTGTCACTTTTTTACATATGCAACAAGCCAGTTTCCAAGCGCAGAGCATCGGTAAGTGAGTCATAGGCTGAGCCTAAGGACAGTAAGGAGATTGTTACAATATTGGATGGAAAATAAAAGTTATCTTCAGCTTGATGCCAACATTTATTCTTAGCCCCTCAATGACATTTCTATAACAAGCATAGTGCTGGTAGTTTTCTTCATAGAAAGTGCATTTAAAGCCCAACTTGCATGTATTTCTCTTCTGGTAAGGAGTCCTTTCTGGTAAGGAGTCTGTTTTAAGATAAGTTCCTTATCTAAGACAAAATAACTGAAGCTCATGTGAAGTGTTTTAAAAATCTTCCCCGATCCCAGATTTTGAAATATTCCAGAGATAAACATGTAGGAGTAGAAAATGACCTGATCTCTAAGGATGAATATGTGTTCTCTTAAAAAAAAATAGGGAAAATATCACTGAATTTTATATTTAGAAATATTTGTGATATTTTAGAGTTGTATAGTAAATTATACTTATCTAGGATCCACCCACCCCAAAACAAGAGAGAGAGAGAGAGAGAGAGAGAGAGGAAAAATAAGTTCAAACGATTAGTTTTTGGGTTTACCTTTGGGCTTTAACGTTCTACTCTCCACATTCACAAAAAGGACGTGAATGCAAAGCAGATGAAGCATCAGAACTTCATTTCAAAAACAACAATGATACAAGAAAACCCTCAAATTAATAAGCAAGGTTTCATAGTTTGTATTTAGCTTAGTTCATACTGTATCTTTTCACGTATTTTACATCTAAGACTTAATATGGATAGCAAGCTAGGAACCTGGGAGTTGCTGGGCATTATAAAAAAGTTTAAACTGATACAATTGGGAAGGGCTTGAGAATTCATTACTTCCTACCTGCTACTCTTCAGGCCACCATCCCTTCAAAGCTGTCCTTTTAGTGGTGAAAAATAAAGTTGAAAAAAACAAGGACTCAAGTCCAACTGTCTAGCCTTTCTCAGATCCATGCTTTCCAGAGTGATTTCTTAGCTGTAATATCCAGGAGTCTCTAAATTGGACTTTCTTATCATCTT